>NC_141363.1:11580000-13980000 GCF_057382095.1 Aulonocara sp. 'chitande type north' Nkhata Bay
CCCTGTCAAATACGATTCATACCAACTTCACCAGTAAACACAAAGACACACAGCATCTTCAATAGAAAGACAAACACATCTCGCACAGTTCTCCAGCTCTGATATATATATTTTTAATATCCATCTGCCCCGCCACCGAATGTTATTTAATAACTTTCGAGGTGGCGAGGTACACATCTCCAACCTTTCCGCACTTTAGCAGCAATCAATGGCAGGAGAGAACTGAGACTTGTGTTGGCCATGGCAAATATATTTTATATATATTAACAGTTTAAGAGGTCACGCTTTGATTTGACCAAATTTTACCTCATTATTCAGTGCACATTTTATGTTTTGCAAATCAAGATATCACTGTGGAACAGCAGAGGGCAAAATCAAACAATTTTCAGCTGGAAAGCTCCCATAAAGGCAAATGAAATTAGAAGTAATTGACAACGTAATTTCTGTCTTTTTTATTATTTCACACACCGCTCGGTGGGAATGTAGAGTGGATAGGATTTGGTTTTAATTTTAAATGACTCCCTCAGTATGAAAAATAAAATAATAAATGAGAACATTTATGTACCAGTGCTGTCACACTGGCACAATAAAAGGAAGAAAAAGATTGTATTTCACCACAAAGTGTCTGTGGCCTTAAAGGGGCACACCACTGTTTTCATGTGTCAAGTTGACATATTAGTCAGGGGACGCTATTCAGCGTGTGAAAAAAACTGCAGAAAGTCTACTGAACCTCTGCAGGAGCTCTGACAAGTCTGAGAAAATAACCCTAATGATGTCATCATCAGGGTTATTTTAATGATAATAACGATGTTAACAATGTTTAACTTGAGAGCAATTTTTAACTGATCGTCTGCAAACTGGGGGCATGAACTTTGAATTAAAGACCCAGCTGAGCTGCATCACGACAAGTAGTAAGACCGCTGTTTTTTTTCCTTCATCAATCGTGAGCTCCCCAACTTTTCGGAACTGGCTGCCGACCTCTCTATAAGGTCTCATGTAAGTAATGTGACTGACGTGAACGTAAGCACCAGTGGCATTTTATGGCTGCATCAAAGGCAAGTCTGCTGTAAAACACTTTGAAAAATTTAAGGCTTAATGAAACTTCAATCGATGACACGAGCAAATAAATTCACCTCAACGTACCAAGTTGAAATATGGAGATAATGACTTGGAGAGTTTCAAAATGTTCATCCTTAAAAGGACCTTTTGAATATTCCAGCCTAGACAAGCGATCCTACTGAGCAATGTCTCTGCAAGCTCGTCGGACTGAGTTATTATCTCCTAAGGTAGAACAGGTAGTACCGGCCCCGACACGCATACGCACACACGATCCATCTATACACACCTGAGACACACACCATATATTAATCCTTTATTCCATGGAGGTGAGAGTGACGAGTCTAAAATGTTGCACCTGGTATCTTAATAACAGAATACATCCTGCTCATGGTGATCCCCCGTTGGGCCCTTAGGCAGGAGCATATGGCCCCACCATAAAGCCAATGAGACTCTACAGTATATTAGCTTATGCAATGCAGGAGCAATCTTGCATAATCCTTGACTCTCCTTGAGTCCTTATCCCACCATACACAATTGTGATATTTCAAGAATTCTCCCAAAACAAAATGAAGTAAAGCAGGGAAATGATGAAAAGCCTAAGAGGGTATTTGTGAGCACGTACTTCAATTTCTAAAATGCTGACTAGTTTTTGCCTGTTTTGCAGGAGGCTTTGATTTCTTTCAGGTGCTGTTTCAACACTATGCATACCTACTGCATGGCCTCCCAGAGTTTTTCTTACTGAGCACTAGAAAAGCTGCTGCTGCTTCAATATTGTTATTGATGTCTGGTGTTGGATGGTGATTACGGGCGTTTCTTATGTCTTCACACGATTACACTGAGTTTTTATAAATACAAAATATCCAGTAGTGTAAATGAGATGCTTAATCGCGCTAAATGAATGATTCTGTATTAAAAAGACTAAAGTTGTCTTTACATTACAAAGAGTTCCAATTAGTGCCTTATCTTTCGTCAATGGTTTAAAGTTGCATATCTGTGTGGAATACAATATGAAGTGTATTTTTCTCTTGTGTGTCACTGCACCTTCTACCACACAGCAGAAGTTCAAACTGTGAATGCAGATGGTGTGTGTGGTTCAGTTTGTGTGCGTGTGTACCTCAAGGCAAGGAGCAGAGAAATTGTGATCTTTACTTTTGATTCTGCTCACTGATACAGCCTCTGGTCATATTACCCCAGTGCAGTTCATATTGTATGCGTCCACAGTGCAACTGCTTTAAAGAGTGTAATATATCTCCATAAGACAGAGTTTCCAAGTGAGGCGCAGCTCAGTGAGATGGCACAACCTGAGTTATGGCTTCTTTTTCCCACCTGGCCCTACATATGTTTACATTCAGAGTGAGTAAAGCCTTGTTAAATAGCTGGAGTGTGCTACGCTGCTGCTGCTGCTGCTGCAAATATAGTATGAACTCTGGTGTCTCTTTCTTAGCATAACAGGATGGAAGCGCACAGAAGCATCACGGCACAGCTTCGTGCTGAAGTCTGTGTTACATATGTTACCTCCATATGTGAAATTTAGCAAGCCGGACTGATTAAAGAGAGATCTGCTCACACAGTGGTGCGCAAAGCCTTCCATTAGAATAACTCTTGCTATCAGAGACTAATGTGGGAAACAAAAACTGTAATCTTGGCATCAGTATGTAAAAGAAACATGCTGTAAAGGAGGTCTGCTTGACAAAATGTCATGGTCAAATATGTGATGATATGCATCATGGCGGTAAATGCATTTGAGCTGTGCTGTGAAATTACATTTCAAAGTGAAGCACTCATCTTGGATTTCCAAGTAAGGAAGAAAACAAGTCAACAGAGAAGATAAAGAAATCAGGTTTATCTTCCGTCTGTGTTTGCTGTGGTCTTATCAACAGCGTCTTTTCTGCTGCCGTTATCCTATCTGATCTGAAATGTTTTTGATGTCTTTGCCTGATCCCAACCAAGCTCCATCTGTTGAATTTGGCTCACTCAAAATGCCCAAAATAATGGTTTTCCAAGTAGAAGCAACAAAAAAAGCACTGAAAATATTTAAATAAAAATATATGACTATATTTGAAAGACTGCTGCATATCTTTCTTAAAAATACACATCCCCCCCCTGAGGACCAACAGTAAAAACACCATTCAAACTAAAGATTAGAGAGATGGAAGCACAAGCTTTGGTTGGGATTTTTACATCCCATCTGCCGAGCCTCCTTTTCTTGGGAAAAGCGAAAGGTATTACCGTGATAATCCTGTTTTTCATTATGTGCAATATTAGCTGTTTAATCTAGATTAAAAGCCTTTTCCTAAATAAGAGAGAACTGCGAAAAACTGACAGCTCTGCTGTACCTGTGTGCTGCACAGACTTCAGAAGAGTGCTGGGGTAAAGTGAAGTGTGAGATGTCTCTGCTGATTTCTCTCCTGGCTCATTAAAACTTGATGAACCTGAACACTCCCTCTAAAAGCAGCAGCTCTTTGACAGAGCAGGGCTTGCCTCTGTCCATTAGCATAATGTGTTCTGTGACAGAAATGGGTAAGATCATGAAGAAGACAGGATTTAAGAAAGTATGATTTTCTCAAAACCTTCATAGCAAGGGAACGAATAGCTCGCATTTTTCCAATTCCACTATTTTTTTAAGCATCTAATCTGATGATTACCGGTAGCAGCGTGCTAATGAAGACTTTTATTTTCGCAGTGTGCATGTACTGTTTGCCCTATCGAAGGAACTGCTCATAACACAAACTCAAACCTGCAGTTTCCCTTGAGCTGTATGGGGAATTTTAGCGTGTTTGAAATCAGTGTTTTGGTAATTTATTTATTTATATATTAGCATTATTAACAACAATCAAATACTAAATGGACATCATTTTCCTTTATTTACTGTTAATGAATTAATGTATGACTAAACACACTTTTTCTGACAAGGACTAGCTAGTATTGTGTTCGTATGAATTGTTTATGTAAAACGCATCATTTCCTGCACGACAGCAGCTTTTTCCGCAGAGTTCAGAACATCAAATGAAAAACTTTCTACGATTAGATATACACTCAATAATTCAGTACATAAAATCAATGGTGTGCAGACAGGAGCTGCAAAACAGGCATGAATTTATATGAAAATGTTGCAGATTGTGACGTTTAAAAATTTAAAAAGTTTCTCAAAGCTGCATCTAGGGGAGTTAAATATGCATGGCTGTTTGCAAAATTCAACTTCACGGGGACTCTGTGAAAAGCCTCCAAAGACATCAACAGTACCCCCAACCTTCCACTGAACAGCCCTGGATTGGATCATAATTCACCGTGTATCATTGTTTACTCCATATGTGCTAGTGTATACAGCAAAAAAGTCAATTATAATCTGGTTTGGTTTGCATTCATTTGTATTTGGTCATGAGCAGCAGGGAAAGCATAGTTATCGTCTCATACTTAAGTTGGCTTTATGGCACATCCTTTGACAAACACCCTGTTTGTTTACCTGCGCTGGCTAGAGGGTGTGTTGATGCACATTAATGACAATGTGTGTGTGTATGTTTTCAGTCCCTGAAGCTAGCTGCTTCCTCCATTACCATATCTCATCTTTTGCAGGAGGACTACTGTGACCAATCTAAAACTGCCCCAGGAACAGAAGGTGTGTGTCCATGAGTGTGTGTGTGTTTGTTGGCTGCCATTCGGCCCCATCTCTGGTCTGCCTCAGTGCAGGAGCTCCTGACCTGTGCGGCCATCTTTCAGGACTCCTGAACCTGGCTGCCATTCAGATTCTCTTCAGACAGGCTACTCAAGGAGAAGGAAAAAAAACCCCCAAAGGACTGTTATCTGATTGAAAGACAAAAATAGGGAGCTTCATATCATCACCAAACCCAATCCCTGTTCCTCTCAGCTATAATGGAACTGGTTGGTGGGGGCTGGGGAGGTGATTGAATCGTAACGTGGCATCAGATGAACCCAGCATGGTGCTGAAGTAATTGCACATTCTTTTTTTCCCCCCTTTGCTTCTCCTGCTTGCACATAAAAGTCTCATTTTGAACAAAAGGAAATATACTGCCTCTCAGGGGATTGATGTGCGTTACATGGCTCTGAGTCTGAATTAAACTCCACCCCTTTGTAGACATAAATGCCGTGACCACATGCTGTGCTTAAACACAACTCAGGACATACTCCAATGGCCATCCATTCAGCGCGGTGTAACGCAGCCATGCAATCGTTAGCTTGATTTTTGATTGCTATCCACGCTTTATTGAAAGTCAATGGCTGATGTTGGCCTTTGAAAAGACACAGAACAGCTGATCTACTGACTGAGCACTGCAGTGTGGGACCTCCTCAAAAGAGTGCAGGAGAAAGTGCAGCCTATAAGAAGCACCGACTGGAAAACCTGTTTTAATTAAATTTCTCTATCTGCGTCTTACAAACACTCGCACACTCACGTTTACTCTCATACGCACACTGAAGGTGCTAAGTCCCCCCCCCCTCCAAGGGCAAAGGGGAAGGGATTTCAGAGGAAGCAGGGAGAGGGGGGGGAAGGAGGTAAAGGAAGATAAATCGAGAAAGAACTTCAGTTCATGTCAATTCTGAATGATTTTAACTTAATATTCACAGTATGCAGGACGGTGGGAGTGCTTGTATTTAAGTTGCTCCCCTGCCATGCCCTCGCTCTCCCAATTTCTTACCTGCCCGTTTACCTATTTTTCTGCTTTCACTCTCCTTCTCCTTATCTGTATTTTCTTTCGCCATTTCCCCCATCCTTCCTACTTCCTTCCTTTCCTATTGTTTTCTCCCACCCTATTCACTTGACTCTTACTGTTTATTGTTGTTTCTTTTCAGTGGTGTGCTCATTGATTCTTAGATCTGTTACCAATGTGGCTCTCAACAGTTATTGCTCGTGAACCCTTAACTAATGCAAATTCAGGTCTCCTTGTGCCCAGAGTTTACATACAGCAGTGTGAAACAACCAAACAAACAACTGATCTCTGGAATAGTAATAAGTAATAAGAAATATACAAATATTCATTTAATCCTGATCCCTACATTAAGAACTGCTGTTTTCCAAGCTGCTGTCAATGTAAGCGCTAGCACTTCCTTCCTTCGTCCTCCTTTACATACTTCCAGACGGCCTGTGAGCCACTGTTAAACTAAATCTGCTCTCCCACAGCAGCACTGGTGCATCTGCATGCCTCCAATTTCCTCCATCTAAGTACCATGCATGAGTAGCATCCACGACTAATGGACTGAATTAGACACACACTTTTTTCACTCTCAGGAGCCCGTACACATGCATATGTATTGTGCAACATTTGCTGTAGACAAAAATGCAGTGGAATGCTGTAGCCACGGTGGGAGGGTGGGAGTTGGGGGTCGATGCTCGGGGTACTTTGGTACTGTTCCGTATGCGTGTATACAGTATATGGAAGGAAGGGCTGTGTCTGAGGCTTGAGACTGTAGTTTAGTCTCTGGCTGCATATGTGTGTGTGTGTGTTACTTTTCCAGGGAGCAGCATAAAGAGAGGAAATGATAACGAATAGAGCTGCACGGTACTGCAGCTGATTAAACACTGATTTAACCTGTCAGACAGTACCTAAAAAACAGGAATCTAAAACACCGCCACTTATGATTGTGTCCTTGAATCGAGCTACGGCATCTTAATGAAGCGGAGGTGGATCAATCCGATACTTGATTTAGGAAATTACTGCTACTAATATTAAGCTCCAATTTGCAGTGTTGTACTTTTGATTTGAACACTCTGAGATAACTTATTTGTTACTGTAGAAGAAGTTTTTGTAGTGTGCAGTGTGGTAGGAGACAGCTGTGGGAGATAGGAGCTGTCCGACACCAGTGGGAAATGTCACTGCTAATACATATCACATGTGGAGGGACTCACACTAGATGCCTTGTTTCCTACAGGAGTGTGTGCGTGCCTGTGCGAGACGTGAGCTCACTCACAATGAATTTCCACATGTTGACTGCATGTGTGCGCACGTCTCATGAAACTGAATGTTCTGCTGTTATTGGAGACACGACGCGCTGAACCATATATCAAGCAAGACGCAAACGTATAACACACTTTCACTTTGAGGTGCGCTCGCGCCTGTGCTTGCAGTTGTGTCGTTTGTCAACAAAATTAAAAACAACTGTATTGCTACTGGAGCGATGGACACACAATTTTTCATACTGCAGGTGCGACAAATTCACATAAAAATGCATTTCATGGAATATTGACTTTTACCTTTTTTAAAAATATTTAAAGAACTCCAGAGATTTATTGTTGGACTGCCAAAAAGATGTGGTACTAGGATGAGAATCACAACTGCAATAATAATAATGCTACAATAATGCTGAATCCTGTGCGCACGAGTAATAAACCCTTTCAGTATTTCTTTAAATGCTATGAACTGCAATATACTCTTGAAATCACAGATAGACAGACTTAAAAAAAGCTATTTGACTTTCCATAAATGATTTTCTACTTGAGGACAATGGTATAGAAGGTTCATTTTTTAATGTCGCTCACCTGTTTACTTTGCTTTATGCCTTAAACCTACACACATTAAGATTAAGGCAAGCACCGGGCCCGAAGGAAAAAGATATGCGTTCTCTGACTAGTTTGCAAATGGTTGCTGGAAGGTTCTGCAAGTCACTGTTAAATTGATTGCTAAAGCCTTATTCATGCAGGCCTAGAAACCATTCAGTGACCCCATGCCCGCAGCAAGGTAAAAGTGTGTATTCCACCACCGATTGACCAGTGGTAGCTAGAAGTTGCTATCAGTCATTAGCATTAAAATGGTTGCAAAACAGTATGTAGCACTATACCAAAACCTGCTCTCATATTTACAGCAGCCTTGTCTCAATCTGCGTGATGATTAATGATGTTTAATCTGACATTAATCTGTGTGACTAAACTTGCTAGCACCAGCTAATAACTGCACCCTCTCATCCAAATATGGTCACTTGTGAGTCTGTGTCCATTTCTGTATACAGTCTTAGAGTACAACTATCAGCCAATGAGAAAAATTAGTTAAATCCCCTCTTTAAAAACCACTAGTTTACCACCCGCTTCACATTTTAATAGGGAAAAAGTTTTTTGAGTCTCAATATATGTTTAAGATCTTCTTTTTTTCTTCTTCTGCACAACACTTAATTCTGACCTTAAATGGAGTCGGGGCAACCATCCATTTACTGCAAATGAAGCAATGTCCTCAAGCTCAAATAGTACACACAGCACACACGGTCGCAAACACACATACACAGACAGTGTTTGCCTTTAGTGACAACAACCCCTAATTATGGAGTTACAGAGAGCACTAGGGTGCATGAAACTCTAGTGGATAAACAAGCAAAACTGAATGAGTGCAGACATACAGACACACACCAGCACGCCTGTTGGTTATTATTGGAAACCTCTGACATTTTTCAAAGAACTTTCTGTTTTTCCGTGCTCGTCACAGCGCGTGAGTGCAGAAATATGACTGTTCGCCCAACATAAAACCTATTCAAATAAACAAATTACACATTCCGAGGCTTACATGCTCATTCACTGTAATCAGCAAACACAGATAACTTCAATCTTTCTTTCGTTCGAAGACTAAACACAACAGCTAAAGTGTTCAAATTATCCACAATTCTTTGTTCTACTTCTTTTTTCTTTCTTTCTCTCTCTGGTTATGGAAATGCACCAGTGGGCGAATGTGAAGTTGTCAGAACACAAAGCACACTTTATTTGTGCTTCTTTGTGCTGACACATAGGTGTATGGCTAAGAAACAGGGTGAGGTAATGTAATTATTTTAATGTGTAGAAAATAATTTTTCAAAAATACAAACAAAGTCTGGAGGAAATGAATTTGCCTCTAACATGGGCTGACCCAACATATATATAGACACTTTTCCACGTTTCCATACATGTGTATTTAATCTTCATGCTCAGGTCTGCAATTTATGACTCTGTTGATCGTATGAAACTCCAAGCATGGCAGTAAAATTCCTCACTAGATTCATTGTGACTCGCTGCCTATAAAGCACAGAAGCTATTTGATATCTAAAAATGTGAAAGCATGGTTGCTAATATCGTTGATTTTTCAACTTTCAAGTTGTAGAATCATCTACAATTGGCTGTTTTTTGTGCAAGAGACATACCATTAAATCTGAAATCCATCACAATGCTATCTTAAGATGTCGATGCAACAAATTTAATTTATATTACGCATTTAATATGCGGTATCATCCATCAATGTCATTTACGTGGAGCTTTGTGTTCAGCCCTGAGCAACGCTGCAAAGTTCTGAGTAGGCAGTTCATTAGGGAAAAATGTTTTTCATTCAAAAACATGGCTCACGTGCAAAATAACGTCCAGTAAATGAAAGTTGTATGCAAAGACTTTTATGTCTGACTCATGCAACCATACAAATGTAAATACCCCTCAAAAGTCAGCTTTGTTATTATTCTTGCCTCGTACAAGATGTTGTAGGCTCTATGCGACCAGCGAAGGGCAAATCCAGCCATCCCAATTTAGCATTCCCAAAGCATACATGTATAAATACATATGAGATGCATAAATCCTCTATAAATGCATATAAATGCTATTTTAAACTTTAACAAGAGGGTAAACACTGAAATGTTTTATTCTCTTCTATTTTTACCCACTGCCCTGCCTCTGGCTGCAATGTCAGAATATAACATGCAGTATAATATGTCGCCTTCATTTACTCCCCTGCTACAGCATTTGTGTGTGTGTGTGTGTGTGTGTGTGTGTGTGTGTGTGTGTGTGTGTGTGTGTGTGTGTGTGTGTGTACCCATGATTTTCTCCACACAATGAGAAAGAACTGAACAGTAGCATTAAAATGATTCAAGTGATTTAGTCTTTTTCTCTTTGTTTCTCTCTCTGTCTCAATATCTTCTTCCCTCTGTCGCACTCCCTGCTATCATAAATCTTATTAAAGCTCACTGAGAGGGCAGCGATCAACATGCTGTACAGAGCCTCCAACACACACACACACACACACACACACACACACACACACACCTAGATGAAATTCCCACTTCTGTGTGCGTGTTTGGCTGTGTAATGTGAAAAAAAATTGCAGTGCGTAAAATGGTGTCAGTGACATGTTGCTGGCTCATGCGTCAATGTTTTGTAATTGTATCCAGTAGAGCAGAACACATGCATTCAACACACACACACTAACACACACGCAATCTGGTTGATGTCAAGGGTTCCAGGCCAGGACGTCAAATGAAAAGCAGTGATGACAACAAATGTAGGCAAAGAGCAACCCGCTGTTTGTGTGACCTTTCAATAAATCTACTTACACAGAAGGTAAACAAACTACCAACACTTTTACTTACAATATGAGATTGTTGTTCAGTTCACCACATTTTAAAACCATGTGTAGGTGTGAGCTAGTGTTTGTCATCACGCGTTTGTGTTTCAGGGTCACACGGAGGGTGGGATGTTCACAATGGATAGTTTCCAGCCCTCCCTGTGTACGAGCCCCCAAGGAACAGACGCACAACAAACTCAAAATGCAAACTCAAGACACAGGAAGAGCGCACACACGCTGGCATTCCCATGGCACATACACAAACACTCAGATAAAAGCTGATACAAAGTGTAAAATCAGATCTTAGGGGTTCTGTAATGTGTGTGTGTGTGTGTGTGTGTGTGTGTGTGTGTGTGTGTGTGTGTGTGTGTGTGTGTGTGTGTATGGAGTGCATGTGTGTTCATGCACACATCCTGAAGTTCAACTGCAATCTGTAAACAATGTTTCTGGCTGAGTGAAGAAAAACAAGAAGCACAGGGTGGAATGTTCAGGAGAGAGTAAGAGTGTGTGTGTGTGTGTGTGTGTGTGTGTGTGTGTGTGTGTGTGTGTGTGTGTGTGTGTGTGCGTGTGTGTGTCTGACAGAACAAGAGAGAGAGAAAGCGAGCAGTGAACTGCAGATGTCTGGCTCTCACAGCAAACACAGCTTCTGCAGGAAACTAAGACATACAGTATCTGTGCAAACGGTGCAGATATTGTCAGCTGCTGAGCAAAAAGCCTCCTTTAACTTGCACTTCTTAATAAGGGAAACGCTGATTGCGATGCAGGACTCCGCTAATAGCAGGATATCACTGTGCAATATTGCTCTAGAACACATCGACGTGCCGGGCCACTTATTTTCCTCTAATTAACAACCTGACAATGAAATTCGTCGCATTGGTTACACTTACCAAAGTGGTTATTTTCTGACACTGCCACCTAACAATTAAATTAGCGCCTGCCCATCACAGCTTAAAGTGGAGCGTTGACTGCGTCCCGATTTAAAATAACTTGCTGCTGTGTTAATGAGACCAAGCGAGCAGCGCGGCCTTTCACTGCCGCTGAATAGCCACGTTCGCCGTCAACATGCGACCAACACGGAGAGCTCATTTAAAGTGACATTAGCCAATTCTGCATGCTAATTACTTTCAAAATATGACACGGAGCTGGGGAAGGGTGGGCTTTCAGCATCCCTCTGCACTGCCACGCTGAGTGATAAGGGCTTCGATAAGCTGCTTGAAACTATTAATTAGCTGCAATGGATTCTTACAGTCAATGAGGTTTTGTTTATCCTGCTAATGTCACTCCTTCGATTTCATTTTGGAGACTGAGAAGAATGGAAATGTGTTTTGTTTGCTCTTTTACTGCCTGATTTTTAAATCTCCTACTTCATCGTAAAGAATGGGGAAAATAATAAGCAAATTCAAGCCTGCATAGTTTGGATGAATTTTAAACGCGTGACTTCTGGAGCAAAACAAAGAAAGCTGCCACAACTGTGTTAAGTTGTATTGCTACATGCGCCAAAGAGTGCATTTAAAAAAAGAAAAAAGAAAACACTGGATGAACATATGGCATGAATACTTTTGTATTTAATCCTTTCCTTTACTATTTATTTTCCAACAATCAGAGCAGCCATCAGAGATCGAAACCTCTAAATCAGACATGACTTTCAGGGATGCTTGCTGACAAGCTTTCAGATCACAGCCAAAGATAGCTCAGTGTGATGTACATCCACATCAAAGAACTGCTGATCCTCACAAGGTCCAAGGTCCCTGACTAACCTGCATCAACAATCGGTGAGGTTTGCTCCAACAGCTGGGGGACATATCAAAGAATGCCAGCATCACTAACTGTGTCAACAATTACTCTGTGTCATAGGAAATCAAAAGAAAATAGTGCCGCGCTTTACCGCTTCAGCCCACTCATTTCTCGCCTCTCTGGCTAACATTTTTGTTTTTCTCTCTTTGGACGGCTGCTTCTAGCCCATCTTGGTCGATCGATACTGGGAAGCCGAGGTGAGTCGAGGCGGGTCTGTGTGGGAAGGCTGTCAATGATGAATGGTTAGATGCGGGGGTTTTAGGATATTCGGCTAATTCTGATGTCTTTCACCTGCGTTTATCAAAAAATATATTCTGCTTGCTTGTTGCTCACATAAGCATCTATTGAGTCCTGCTGACATGAAGCAGGGTGGGCCGAAGCGAGGCTACAGAGTTCAGCTGTGCAGTTTGAGATGTCTGTGTACTTTTAAAGGGCAACAAACTTCCCGCAGATAAAGTCAAGGCTGCTTGCTTTCCCCAGCAGCCTCAACAACAGCGAGCTAACAAGCTGCGCCCTGTTAAAAGCCGGACATGACAACTCTTCTGTTAAATTATAATCCTAGAGAGGCAACTTTACGGTGTACCTTTGATATCTTGATGTGAGACTTTCTCAGCCGGCAGCCCCGCCCTGGCTAAAAGATGAGGTAGATACTTTGCCTCTGTTGTGTAAAATCTGTGATGTGAAAAGATTTAATTAAGATAGGCCGAGGATTCATAATTAATTCTGCCTCTCTCTGAGTCAGGCTTACTGTCAAGAACACAGGGAAAGGCTCCCAGAATAAATTACAGGAGGGTCGTGTGTGTGTCTGAGGGGGTAATGGGTGTGGAGCCCTTGGTTACTGTACTGTTCTCGCAGAGCCGAAAAGCAGTTGTGTCAGTTCTGGGTAGTGTTCACAAAGTCTAAGTGAGCCCGCCGGCACTTTTTTTTAACAAGCGTCCCACCGTCTTAGATCAAATCACGTTTCAGCCCAGGAGTTTATTTTGACTGTCAGTGAGGAGCATCCTCTGGAGAGAGCTGTCAGTGACAAATGTGAAATGGAAGATTCACAGCGAATGGGCTCTTTCCAGGCAGGCGGTGCTGAACACGGCTGCAGTCACAGGAGACCTCTGAACTGTCTGCGGCTCGACTCTCCCATTACACTTCCTTTATAGTGATGGTCTGGCCTATTTTGAATCTTGTTTGGTCCTTGTTCAGCTACCTAAGCTTGTAATAGGAGGAAACGAAGGGTACATCTCCAGAGAAACACTCATTCTGACACACAGTCTATTTTGTTCAAGTGGCATAACTTAAAAAAAAACCTTCATAAGTCTTAACAGAGACTGCATGTATTATTACCAGTGTCTCCTTTGCATGTCCTTAACAAGCGGATGAGCATTTTCTGTTTTCTCTGCATGTGGTTGCTAACAGCTGGGAGGCAAGCGCCTCATTCGTCAAGAATTTCTCTCATTCAACCCTAATTTCCAAAGTCCAGTATTAATCCCTCAAGCTGCAAATTCTATGAGCTTTTTAGCTTTGGCCAAACACGCAACAACTGTCTTATTATCAGGAGACGACAGGCAATAATGAGTATGGCCAGAGCTGAGCAACTGCTGCGTTGAGCTTTCAAAGAAAGAGCCTAATTAAAGGCTGCTTTGTGACTTTTGTCACTTTTTTTGACTGGTGATTATAGGCCATTCATTGGGGAGGACTCATCAGCTATTTGCGGGTGGCGCACGCCATAAATATCACGTGAGAGCTTTGCTTATGTTGTGCCGAACCCGCATTTTTTCCCCCCCAGTAAGCTCCCAAGATTCTCTCGCTCTAATTTGCAGAACAAATTCCTTTACTTTCTGCAGAATCTCCTCTCGCTAATAAGGTCGTCTCATAAACGGCTTTTCAGAGACAAACTAGGCTGTTTAAAAATGCAGGCTCCTTGGTATCTTTTCTGTGATTTCCTGTAATTAAGTACTGGAGAGAGCGGCGGAGTGAGCGTCCTTGGCATCGAGGACAAGTTCAGTAGAACAAGCTTTGTTCCTTTTGGAGCTGATTTGACTAATGGCAGAGCTATATTAGCCCTCTGCTGGTTTGCAGCATCTTTTAAATCACCCCTCCACTGCTACTAAAACCATACGTCTCCAAAAAGTGGCCTACTGCTGTATTTGGGCCAACTCTAATTGTCTCGCTAATCTCTTCAGCGTTAAATGACCCAGAGAAACTGGGTCCCACAGGGCAGACTTACCCTGCTGATTGGGAACTTTGCTTTTTGTTTTGCTTGGCATATTAAAACAGCATAGGCTGCTGATGGAAAGCCTACAGAACTATTGGAAATGTAATTAAGGGCTAGCAGCAGCTTTTAAACGGTTGACTAGTGCAGAAACAAACTGTGCCCTTCAGACAGCAAAAACTTTAATACATGGGAAATGAGTGGCCCAATCGATAAGGAGGGCGTTATTTCTTTTGTACGGGAAAATTCAATGGAGGACAGAAATGGGCTGTTTCGGTGCCTGCATACTATTTCTCATTTTCCCAGCGGCGAGCCAAATTTTATGGCAATATTTGCTTGAAAAGCAGACAAATAGAGTCCTCTCTGTAAGATATAATCATTTGTCAAGTCAATTTCGTTTGTCATTAAAACAAAAACAAATAGCTGCTGTAAGCTGTGCCGACTGCAATTGAATCTCCAGTGTTTTGTGATGAGGCACAAAAGATGAATAAAAAAAAAAAGAAAACTACACAGCGCATGTACTCCTCAGGTGCTGAGGTGAGGCAGAGTTGAGAAATGCTTCAATCAAGCACAATTATTTGTTGAAACCATTTTGGACTGACAGTGAGCACCCTATTGTCCCTACAATAGGCTGTTCACAATTACATTCATCACAAACCACCTCTTATTTGACGCATTTTTTTTTAAGCTGACATCTTTCACAAACTGCTTTTCCAAACAAGCCGGCCTATGGGGCGAGTGATTGAGCAATTATCAGAAACAGATTCAGCAAACCCATACTGTGGCCTTTTGTCCCCGGCATCAGCCAGCCTTGGGATCATTAGAAACCTTTTCTCTTCGTGTTTTCTCTCTTCAAAACCTCCGGCTTTGTAGCCTGCACACAAGCGGGATGATAAAACACCTTCAGAACTAGTAGGAGTCCATCCCTGGCTATCTGTCAGTGTAGCAAACCCCCCCAAAAAACATCAAAGTCTATCAAACACTATCTCACTGTGCTGCCTCTGATAAATATTCATGATAGAAGCTCGAAAACCAGCTGTTTTTCTCCAATTAAAGTGTGCCGAGATCTACTGTTTTGGAACTAAATTGTTGCTTTTTTTAATTAATGGCTCATGTTACTGCACTAGGAACAACTGAAAAATATTGTACTCATTCCAGAAATGTGCTGGATGAGAACATATGGATAACAAGGTGAGGAAATGGTGCGGCGCAGAGCTTCCGTTACTCACGGCAAAGGGAGGGGTACATCCTATTAGACCTTATCAGAAAGATGTGAATGGCGCTTTGGTAACAGGTATTGAACGTCAGCCCAAGTGGCCATGCAGAGCAGAGCAGATCAAATCAAGTCATCAAAAGATCCTCCTTACATCAAAGCACAGAGCAGGCCTGGCCACGTGCCTGCCATACCAACAGTGCAGAGACAAAAAGCGGGGCAGCCAAAACTGGCAAAGCGGCACAGACGGCTGCCCACTTCAAAGGCAGGGATCTGCTGTCTGCGGTCATTATTCCCAGGCACCCCCCAGAAACCCAGCGGTCAATGAAGGCGAGCGGCGAGAAACCACTGAGGACTTACCATCAACAGTCGGTGCGAAGTGAAGTGGGTTGTCTGAAAAAGATAAAAGAGAAAGAGAGAAATAGGTTTTTAGTTTTGGGGAGATTCAGCGACTTCCCAGGAGTAAAGGGAGTAAATTGAGTTGCTACAAAAAAAAGAAGAGACAGGGCTTGGCGTTTTCATCTAACACATTCTAATGCAATGACTGGGTCCTACAGGAATCCAGCTGAGTTAATAGACACAAGTACATTTCAGCGATAGCGCTATCATCATTGTCATTCATTACATCTATGGTCTATCTGATCTGAACCCCGCTGCATGACTTTTGATATTAGAGCACATGAGAGTTGAGAAGGCAGACGTCTGTTATTGTTTCAGATTCAAAAGTATGAGACAAGATGTGAAATTACACAATACTGATGTCATAGTGTACCTCGGACCCCCACCAGCCCTCATGCAGCTATATGCATAATAAATCAGAATGTTTTCCCTTAATTCATCAAATGACATCATACCGTTGTCCTGGTCAAAACCCAGCAGACCATGACATAAGGCTCGTCGTTTCATGGGAACCATAAAACAAGACCTGCGGTGTCAAATGACTGAGTGTGGAAAATCACTCACAGGGGGAAAAAACTCTCAGGTAACCTGAATCCTTTGCAAATGAGTGCAAACTTGACCAGGCCGTTTGCACTGATTACAAACCCTTATATATAATGAAGATTGATGGAGGTTGGTTCCACATTACTTGACAGGAAAAACAGGGGCTATTGTTAAAAACTGAAACACGGCTAAAACTAACAATTGTTATTACATTGTTGCTTAATCTCATGATTATTTTTCAATTAGATGATCAATTTGTTTAGGAGCCAAAATAAAAAAGGAGTGAAAAAAGCAATTTCCCAAAGCCTTAGGAGATGTTCAGTCTGCAAGCCCAAAATGTGCAATTTCCAATGTTAAACAGCCAATTTCCTGATTTTAGTGGCTATAACCAGGGAAAAAAAGTTTTCTTGCAAAACAATGGCCTATTCATGCTGGGGTAGATTAATTTTCTGTGGCTTGACTAACTGATTAAACATCTGATCATTTAAGTGGTGAACGGAGGACAATCAAGTATACAGGCAGCACACACATATGGTACAAGTGAAGTAAACACACGTCCTGCAGAGTTATACTATGTCAATTAAAAATAACACAGGATCAGTCCTGAGCTACGCGTGCACACGTATACAGAAGGAAGCAGACATGCTCTTTCTTAAAACAATTATTAAATATAATAATAATAAGTAAAGTAGCACAATCAGCTGCCTATTCATTGAGGCCCTCATCCTGTGGAGCACATTCAAATCCACCGTCTTGGACAGCAGCTGTTCTGTTCTCCGCCTGCCGCAGGTTCTAGGTGGTGTGTGCCCAGATTTCATCACTACAACCACTAAACTAGAGACATCGTGGATGGCCAGACAGGAAGGACTGGAGCTAGTTAGTCTGCAGCAACTCAACTTCCAAAATATGATAGATGGAGATTGTTCATTAGTAAATTCACCACAAATGGCGTCTTATTTTCAGACTTATGAAAGGATAAAAGTAAAAAATGACCAGAATGTGTCAACGAAACATGTATTTAGCTAAGCGGAGAGCCCGAGTAAAGTGTGCGCACCAGAAACACTACAGGTCATTACCACCATTAGTACCATTAGTAGCGATCTTTGCCTTAAAAAACTTAGTGTTTTCCTCGAAGAGCATTATGATACACTGGTCAAAGACTGGCCAAGTACTGGCGGTCCAAGCACAACCCAAATGAACCACCATCTGCACTCCAGCAGTCAACTCAACTGTCTGACTCACTAAGCAAAGCCCCAGTGAGTTGTCAGAGCTGCCTGTGCTGAACAAACACAGCAACACACACGGCTGTGCAACCACCCAGCCATGTCTCCAATGCCTCTGCACTGTGAAGGATAATGAGGAAGATAAAACACATCACATCAATTACCCTGCTAACACATTTTTCCGGGGCCCATGTCAACCGATCCACCGAAGCCTTTTATCAGGACTTCTGCGATCCACGTCGGCATCCCGAGACACAGCTGAGTTTTAAATTTAGGCTCACTTAAAATTGCTTGTCAACAGCCGGGGCTTCAGGGGAGAATGCGAAAGTGTGTGTGTGTGTGTGCCAGCGAGCGAGCAAGAGAAAAAAATGAGGAGAGCGAAGAGGAGAGGCGAGGTTGGTGCTAGAGGTGAATAATGAAGTGTCTGGTGAAGCTGTTTCCTAGTCAGTCATGACAGTAGCTGATTTCTATCTGAGGGGATTTCAAGAAAACACATGAAACGGGGGGAGCAGAAATTGGCACGAGGATGATACAGAAGAAGAAGTTGTGCTAAGAGCTGTAAAGGTGCACAGACGCAGACTCTGCTTCCTGTCTTGCATTTGAATGCACGTCTAAACGAGAAGAAACAAACGCACGCCAATAAAAGCGCATTACCGCACACGGAGAATAAGAGAAGACGACAGAGAAGGTGTAGCACAAAGCCAGCTGAGATGCTGGGGGAAAGCTAAATGATTTCTTCACATTTCCATAGCGAAAGCACAAGATAAGGTCTCTCCATAAACATATCAGCCATCTTCATCTCCCTTCGCGCCTCGCAAAGCCTGCGTGAGTTCCCGTGCCTGTGTGAATGTCACAACACGGCCATCATTCAACCTGTATCTTCAGCAAATCAATCCGTGTCTGACTGTGACATTTAGCCATGTGCAGAAGAGGTGTGTGTCTACATCTTTGCATGTGTGTCACCTTCCCCTTTGCTTTGGCTGATGTATAGTCATACCGAATGATGAAGTGAGTGTGTGTCCGCGTTGGCAGGGGGGAAAAAAAGCATTTGGGAGGGGCGGGGGCTACAAACTGTGTGCGTATGTGCGAACATGCTTCACCCCATATGGCGACAACAGAAATTGTGAATCTGAGGTTACACACCCTTCCTCCAATCACACACACACATACACACACACACGTCGCTACTACCAGCACTATCACAATCCCATCCAGCTGTCCTTGTGGCCACATGGCAAGGGCTCTCGGCAGCATAATAGAGACTCTTTCAGCTCATCAATTTCTCCAGTGCACATTTCTTTTCACTCGGTCATCTGAGAGGTGAAGATTGGCTTGCTTTAACTGAGTTTGTATTAAATATAATAGAATCTGTCTGGCTTGAATTGATTTGGGAACACGACGAGGTTAGAAATGAGCCATCCCCATCCTGGTAACTGACACCCGTGAGTTGGAGGAGGACCGAGCAGCAAAGATGACAGGAAGACAATCTTTGACAAATGCCAGGAGAAGCATCCTCAACCGAGGTCTTTGCTTTGTATATGTGAGAACATTCGCCAGCCTGATAGCAGAGAGAAGAGAAATCCAGCAGAAACAGGTGGAATCACAACCGTAGGCCAGAGAGAATTAAAAAAGCCTTTCTCCTCAAAATGTTTCTCAAATAGCACTTTAAATCGCATTTGGCGGTATTAAAATTACTATTACAGTTGCACTTCTTGAACGCGTTTGCTTACTTATTATAATTTGCAGGTGATTATGAGGAGCAAGTCATGCATAAATATTGGCCCACTTTGAAAAGTTGAATAAATTTCACCTTTAGCACGATTTACGCAGGCGGGGCACTCGCAAATAGAAGTGTGCAAGTCTCTGAGAGAGCGAGCAGAATGAATAAGGCTGCGTTAACAAACTGAAGCGGGGAAAACCTGCCCTGGTGTTACCGATGGTGCAAAAAAAAAAAAAAAGGTGGCAGGTGAACGTCTATTTCGGTCATGCGCCTGCTTCTATTGGATCTGAAAATCAGCCCCTATCTGTCATGGGCTTGGCTGAGCATTAGATCAGCCCTACAAGTTGTATGCTTTGGGCTTTTAATGAGCTGCTTTTATTTCAGTGGATTAAAAGAAGAGAATTTTACATTGTGAGGAGATGACGGCGGTCAGAGTTTTCTGGGCCAAAAGATACTTAAAAAAAAAAAAATCCACCAAAGACATTTAATCGCCATTTAATATTTCACTGCGCAGTTCAAAGTAAATGCCAAGGCTTTGGAGGGGAGATAGGAGCAGTCTTAGAAGCCGGCAGATACCGAATCAAGCAAAGGGGGTCGGCGGGGGGGGGGGGGGGGGGCTGTGACTTTAGCTGTTTTGATGTCCCTACTTCAAGCGCAGATAAGGCTGTCATGAGAGTTAAAGGTGATTTTGAAGGGGGCATTTCCTCTGACAAGGACATTTAATGCAAAAATGAGGTAGTATGTGAAATAATAATAAAAATAAATAAGTAAATCATTCCTTCCGAGCTCAATTCTGTAGCAAAGCACTTATGGCAATAAGTCTACTGCGAAACAGTGACCCGTACATTACAGTGGAAAGCAGTACAGTGCAAACAGTTGAGTTGTGTGCTTCAGATTAACAAACGTACAATTATTGAGGAAGAGGAGGACGGCAAAGCCCAGCGTCGATGTGGCCAGCAGGATCAGACAGATGTTGCAGGGGATCATGAAGTAGCGCACCACCAGCGACACTTTGTGCTGGTACCTGCGGTCCCGCTCTTGCGGCGGCGGTGAGGGATAGTGGCACCCGCTCATGCTCCACTCCAATGACCCGCGCCCCTCCAGCGTAGAGGAGACGACGGGACGAGGAGCTCGGCGAGGGGTGCCCAAAGACCCGTTGGAAAAAATGATGGCGGTGGGTTAGGGGTGACAGGTGGTGAAGATAAACTGAAATTTAATACAAAAAAAACAACAACAACAACAACAAAAAAATAGATGGTGGCTGTTTCAGTTGTGGTTCCAGCTGTGCACCGTGGCAGAGACCCCGTGACTGTTTCTGTCAGAGAATTGCAGCAGGAAGCTTTCAGCGGTTTCCAAGCAGCACATTTTTAGAGGTAATAACATCCATTTGGGGAAGAGGACAGGCTGAAGGGACTCCTACAGCCCCCCACCCGTCCACACGACCTCCATTCTCCTGTGGCCGCTGGAACAAAAAACAAACTAATGGGATTCTAATGTGGAAGTATGCTTGTGTGTGTTCTCGTGTGTTTTATACTTACAGAGCAAACGTGTGTGGATTTAATTGGGTGGTGATTAATGTAGCTGAATATGTGCGTTTAGTGCGCTTGTGAGGTGTACAACCTAAACCAGGAATCTGTGCGTTTGGATTGTCAGATATCCAAAGGGGAAAAACTTCCAGAGCAGACAGACGATAAATCCACAGAAGGAATCTTTTCTTTGCTGTGACCCTGATTGATAATTAGCAAAGGAGGAGTGCTCCCCTCTTCTTCTTCTTCTCTTGTCAAACGCCTTTACAACGAATGCCAACGCCTGGCGCTCGCCGAAAACATCATCACAAGTATTTCCCTAAGAGGTGATGGCTGCAGATCTCATTAAGTTTCCTTGTGGCTGTTGCATGCTGGAATATCGGAGCATAAGTGCTCTTATCAGCGATGATCAGCTTCAAACTGCACACAACTTTTTTTTGTATCCACAGGACAGCTTGTTTGCCTGGTTACGGTGCGGTCCGCCGCACACCAAACCCATCCAAATCTGACATCATCACCGGAGCACCTTGCATCTTCCGCCGCGTGATTTGGAGGATGGTTAGAAGGCAGCTGGCTGCCTCTCACTCAACCATATGGAGATGGTCTGTGTTTTCTCTCCCCCGCTTGTCCTGCGTGACTGCCGCTCCTCGCTGGTTCAATACCCTTTTATTCCAATCGAGTCGCATGGAGGGGGGAGAGCAGCTGCCCCCACCTTTACACCTTCTGGAGAGCTGGGGCCAAAAGCAGGTCAAAAGAAGTGGCTGAGAGGAGGGGAAAAAGTTAGAGAGGCGAGCGATCGCCTGCTCAACCTGTCAGTCCACAGCTGTTTGCTTCCTAAGCAGCTACAGAAAATCCAGCGACGCTATGAATGAAAAACCTCATAGAGAGAAAAGGAGAAAAAACCTCCGTGTGGTTGGGAATGAAGCGAGGCGCTCGAGGCGGGGATTTGCTGGGCATTATTTCCTTGTGTCAGAAGCCCGTGAAAAAAATTCCAGCCAAATAATGAGAGGATAAGGCTCTCGCTGACCCTTGTAAGAATTAGGCTGAATTGGCTTCTGCTGTTTTACCTTTCAGAAAAATAACTTGTCCAGCATTGTCTCTCATTCTTGTGTTTGCTGCCTCTCTTTTATACGCTTGCCCAAGCATCCAGTCCCCTTTTTCACTGGGATATCTCAGTCCAGAGGCGCTCCGAGAGTCCTGGCCAGAAGGCTGTGGCTCCAGCTTCTCCTGCGTGCGTATCCAACATTCACTGGCAGCCAAAACAACAAATTAGGCTCCGGGTATTCATAGCGCGCTTAATCCCCAGGCAGCAGGTAGTGGTCCCGGTGTCAGTGCACTCAGTCAGCCAACTGAGGCACGCAGGAGAGAGTCAATGAGAGAAGTCAGCAGACAGACAGCGCGAGAGGGAAGTACACGGGAGGGAGGAGGAGTGTTGGCCATGGGAAAAGCAACTCCTTACACTTCTGTCCACCTTTCTTTTCTTTTTTTTCTTGTGGATGAAACTGCAGCGACATGTCGCTGGTTTTCCAAACAGTGTCTTCCTGAGCACGCCTCTCTCAGCCCTCAGTCAGCGGAACGGATGAGCACATAATAAGTAAGCGAGAGAGATGGTGTGAGAAAGAGAGAGAGGGGGGGAGAGATAGATGTGGGGGGGGGGGGGGGGGGGGAGTGTAGATGAGGGGCTGTCTTTAACAAAGGCAAGAAGGGAGGAGGGCTCCTAGTTGGTTGAAGGAAAAGAAAATGAGCAAGAATAAAAGCTTCGGGGAGTAGTACTCGAGTCCTGTCAAAGCGGGGGAGTGAGGTGGGGGGGCAGCAACAGTGTAGCAGCAAAACAAAAGAGGGCCACAGTCTTGGGAGATGTCAACCAACTCCTCCATTTGTTTATAGCGTAATCAAAAGAAAGTCTCTTCCACAAGAGCTGGAGAATTTCCACAAAGATTTAATGAGGCAAACTGAGAGAAAATAGGCCCGTGGAAGGAGGAGGGAGCAAAACTTAAACACATTAAAGTCAATCATGTATTAACACTCTCCAAACAGCCTAACCCACTTGTCACCAATATGCAAAGCTAGCGCAGATATAAGCCCGGGAAAAAACTCCACATCGATTTAACGGTAACTATATGCAATTAATTAAGATTCCCACTTGGATCTTTTTTCCCTGACTTTCATGATAACAAGGAAAGGGTTTCTTTAAAAAGAAAGTAAGGAATGAATATGATCTGAGGCTATTCTATTTCACAGAAGGTCATTTTTGCTCTTTTAAACTGCAACGTACAACTGTGTGTTTTTTCTAAATGCTATAATGAGTTCAGACTGGATGGGTGGTTATCCTGTGTTTTAGCAAGACCCTGCATCAATATCTACTTTGAAGTAACTCAACAGCAGCAGGCGGCAGATGCAAGGCGGTGTCTATCATCAATTATTTATGGGGTTTTTTTTCACTCTCTCTATCTGTGTCTCCATCTCCATCTTTGCAGTTCGCTCCTCACCCCACCGCCACCACCTCACCGCTTTACACAAGGGTGCACAGGCACATACACACTGATGATGGTGCATGTGCATCCGCACAATTCCCTCTTCTGTCTGACAGAAACTAACACATACATATAGTAAAAAAGCTCCTTCTGCCTTTCTCCCTCTGTCTGTTTTTAGTCTACAAACTTACACAACTCTCTCTCACACACACACACACACACACACACCGCGCGCATGGGGTTGGTGATCTTGCTTCCCCCGCAAAGTCGGTTTTATATTTTTGGCCAGTTTGCTCTTTCTCAGGTTTAAGCCGAGCTTTTTGAGGGGAAGCTCTAACACGAGGGAGCTGGATTTTTAAAAAATTGCCTGCTGAGGGTCAAAAGTTCAACCCCCCTCCAACCTCACCCTCTCCTGAATCCATCATCAACAAGCAACGCCACCCACCTAGAAGCACCCCACCATGTTTCTGTCTATTTCCAGACACGATACCCCAGCGAGTCCATATCAGCTCTCATATAGCATTACAAAACCTGATTGATGGACTGAGTGAAAAGAAAGAGGCAACAGCTGCTTTCTAATTTTCTTTTGTCTCAGTTTACACCTTCATTTATAACTTTGTCTTTTTCGTAGGAGACCTGGGAATTGCAGCAAGAGCTTAAAAAATACTCTTACAATACAAGCATGGGAACCTGACAACATCACAAGACTTTTGATCATGAGTAAAATGCCAAATTCTCCCAGCAGAGGGCACTAAGAAGTCAGCCTAGCTCTTTGCTCTAATGCCACGACCCAAATAAAATCTTCCATTGACATCAAAGCTCAGCTGCTTTGATCCATTTTTAATGCCACAAGTATCGCACAAGGTTAACATCTCTCTCTGAAGGCTTTGAAATGGCAATTTCCATTAAGGAGCCGAAGGAGCTGCTCTCTTGCTTAATGGTCTGGCAGAAGTAAAAGTTGATATCTGTGCGGATATGCACACGTGTGTGAATTATCTTTATGCAGAGGGTGAAAGATTTGTCATGTTCAATAACTGATTGACAGTTACGCTTACATCAAGGTGTGTGTGTGCTTACTGAGTTTTTGCACGTGGGTCTGAGCAGCTCAGGCTGCATCCCGGTCTTCTTGCTGGCCAGTGCTCATATAATTGATCTAAGTGAAAATGGTTGTGGCCCTCTCAGAATGACAATTTTTCCCACAAAGGCCAAAAAGAAATCTCAATTGAAGGGAGACAAGAAAAGAGACTGTTTCTTTTGAGATTTACTTACAAGCATCAAAGTGAAAAAGGCTAAATTTCTCGTCTTTTTTGCATCATCTTTGTTTCTCATACACGCTACGCTGAAGCCGCACAGCCACGGGGTTAAGGCTCACAGCATAAATGGTAATATTTTTGCACCTCTGCAGACATCCTCAAACTGTGGGGCGAGGAGCCACTGCAGATGCAGTGTGGAAACCCAGGTGAAAAATAGACACGATGGCGTCTCGTGATGCTCTTATTTTTTATTTTTAATAACGATTAATAATTGATCATAGCAGAGGCGTAAGGAAAGAACTTTTTTGGTTTCTGAAGTGTAGCTGGCCTGAAAAACTTTGAGTACCACTAGGTTAAACTATCACTATGGGCTAAGTGCTTTGAAAGAAGTGGGAGGTGTTAGTGTGTTTAACCAATTCTCTAAAGGATGATCACAAATCTCAGGGAATGGATCAAATGGGCCAGACAAACCACCAAGAGCATCAGGATACAATGCTAGGTGCGTGTCCTCCAGCACCTCTGGAGGACACGCACCTCCAGAGGTGGTGGCGGCACTTCAGGTGATGAAGTGCCGCCTTCAAGGAAGGATTTAGATTTTTATGCATCTCTTCCCTTTCTGATCGCATCTCATAGACTCTAACTGTATGTAATTTGTTAGGAGCAGGTAAAGACTTACATACCACGCTTTGTCTGAAGCAGAACAAAACGCAGCAGTCATGTGAAGAATTAAAGGACCGAACATCAAATCTGCATCGCCGACACTTCTGCTGTTGCACAGGCTTACAGAAAGCAATTTGTCAAAGGCGGTACAGGTGACTAAGCACCGAGTCGAGCCAGAAAATGCAGTTTTGTTAGAAATGAATTGACTCCAAAGTGAATGCATAAAACAAAGTCATTTAAACTATTTTGATGGCATTAGAGGCTTATTTTCCGTGCTCTCTGCCTGACTCGGGTGAAAACAGTTTCCAGAGCTCACTCACACACAACTATCCCGGATCATGAAATACGTATGAGGTCTTCAGCTGAATCGTTTATCAAATGATGTGTTTGGGGAAAACTTTGTGTAAATTTCTAACACTAAACACATCAGCAACAGTTTTGTATGGTAGGCTGTGTAGAAAAAAAAGAAAAAAAAAACCCATCTCTGTTGATGAATACATCAACATCCCATTAGAGTGAGATTCTGACCGTTTTTCAAAGCAGGAGCTATCAAAAGTGAAGCTGCTGCATTCACTAATGGCATCAGAGATCACCCTTTCCTGCTGTCCATTGTATATAAGCATGTTAATGATGTTGATGAAAAGAAAGTCTGTTAAAAATTAGAAAGGATTTTTTTTTTTTTTTTTAAATTGGCTGCGTCCACTGGCCCACTCAACTATTTGTGTGTGTCTCATTTCGAGGATAATTTACTGCATTATTTGTCATTTTGTGTTTCATTATTCTTTGGTGCATATGTGTTTATGGACAATTAGAATCTGCAGTAATGGGGAGTTATTTCAGCCAATGGCATCGCAGAGCTCAATCAGGAGTTATTGACAGCCATTTCCCATTACGTACTGTATTTATGTGCTCCTTCAGCGCTGCATTAAATCACTGGAGTGGCACTTCACATAAATGCATCTAATTCGGCTATAAACTATGTGTTCAAAGCCACAAATGTTGCTTAGGTTATTAGGTGGACATTAAAGGGCAGTGTGGAATTCTTCATGTGCATCGAGCCGCGTGGCCGGAGCTGATGGACGAAAGCCCAGTTTCCTTACCCAGTGGGCGACAGCGGAGGGATGCTAGCAGGTGGGCTGATTGTCTTGCTACGGTATTAACTCCAATCATCATAAGTCAGACTTCACTGCACCGCCCAACAGTATTGCAGATTTCCCTGTCATCAAGCCTCCAAGCTGAGCGGAGCTCATTCAGCAATGAGGAGGCCAGGGCCCCACACAGCTGTGCACCGCTAATGGCATTAACCTCCACTAAAAAGGGGATCAAGAAAAAGAGTTGGAGGTAAAAGGACAGATGATGATGGGAGATGAAAACAAGATGGTTAAGTCACCAGTGTGATGATGACAACCTAAACTCAACACTACTTCCAATGAATGTATTAAATGTATTATCGTGTAGGACGTGATTCACAGTAAAGGGAAAAAGAAGCACTAATTAGAGACTGTATATAAAAGATGCATGTAGGCTCCGGAACATCACCCAGTGGTTTGTTTAGTCCCGATTGGAAAGCCTCTAGTTTAGCTACCCCGTGGTTTTCTCAAAATTATTCCTTTTGTTTTTATCATCGCTTTATACAAATCATCATTAGGGTGATCGTGGCTCAGGGGGTTGGGAATCGCATCTGTAACCGGAAGGTCGCCGGTTCGATCCCTGGGCTCTCTGTCCTGGTCGTTGTGTCCTTGGGCAAGACACTTTACCCTACTTGCCTACTGGTGTTGGCCAGAGGGGCCGATGGCGCGATATGGCAGCCTCGCTTCTGTCAGTCTGCCCCAGGGCAGCTGTGGCTACAACTGTAGCTGTCTCCACCAGTGTGTGAATGAATAGTGGTATTGTAAAGCGCTTTGGGTGCCTTGAAAAGCGCTATATAAATCCATTATTATTATGGTCACAAATTATTCCTTTTTTTTAATCCAAAAGTCAACACATTTGAAAAAGAGGGTTGAGTGCAAAGTTATTAACATGGAAACTTGGTTAGCACGATGCATAAATACACTGTACAGCTGCTGTATGTGTGCGCAGGCACAGATAGCTGCAAAGTAGTGTTAGATAACACACAAATTTTCAAAATTAGACAGACTTATAGCGCTTTTCCACTAGTATCTCCCTGACATGGCCTGACTCCATTCAGTTTAGGTCACTTTCCATTACAATTGAGTACCACCTAATGTGTATTTTGGTCGTTATACTAATGCGCCTCAAAGTCCTGTGACGTCATTTTTAAGCGACACAAACACAACATTACAATGGAGGCTGTCGAGGCGATGGTATACCTCTACTTCACTGGCTTTTTGTCAGACTCCAGGACCACAGTTTTATTTTTCTGTGGAGTCATTTCCCTCGTTGCCAGCTTAAATGGCAGCTTGAATTTTCGTGAGTGAAGCCCTGTCATGATTCAATCGACTAGCCAATTGGTGGCATGCGTTCTGCTGGTGTCACATTTTGACACTGGGCACTGCAATGGCTTCATATATTTACATCTAGGTTCGGTGCTAATAGGACTATGATAAAGAATGATGGACATTTGTGTTTATAGACCTCTCGGCACCCAGTCATACTCGTTATTCATCTCTGGCTCTCTTCCACAGCATATCTTTTATACTGTCTTCCTTCTTTTACCATAACCGGTCGCAGCAGATGTCCGCCCTTTCCTGAACCTGGTTCTGCCGGAGGTTTCTTCCTGTTAAAAGGGATTTTTTCCCTTCCTACTGTCACCAAAGTGCTTGCTCATAGAGGTCATATGATTGTTGGGTTTTTCTCTGTATGTATTATTATTGTGTACATTACAATATAAAGGACAGATGATGAGGTGACTTGAGGCGACTGTTGTTGTGTTTTGGCACTATATAAATAAAATTGAATTGAACTAAATTGAAATTGAAAGTTTGTCGGTAACAGCTAAATTTCAAGTTTCTACCAGAAAAGGTTGTACTTGTTTGCATTAAATTATTTTCATAGAGGGGTGCCACTGGGTTGAATGTTTAATTGTATAGTCTTAATAGAATAAAGAAACGGCAGCTGGTGAAACGTCTCCATAAACTTGAAGAAGTCCAGTTCTGTTCTTTTTAAGCTTTTAAGGCTACCATGACCCAGATGACTGAGAGGCTACACAGACTTAAGTGTATAATTACTTTTCAAGCTTTCTGAGGCTTCTGTTCATCATTTTTAATCACATTTCTTCTGGATTATATTGACATTTATCATCCTCCATTTAACAAGATGACTAAAACAGACATGTATGTGATCTGACTCTTGTCTGTTGACTCTAATAGCTTGTGCGAAATCTGTTACAAATGCGGTTTGACATCACTCCACGAGTAAACAATTTTTTAGTCGCGCTGAAAAATTTTCAGATAATGAATTTGCTGCTGTGTCAAAGTGAAAATTCTGTTTTTATGACAGCTCTATTTCTGAGTCAGTGGATGATGGTACTACTGTCCGGCACTGATGTAAGCGTGAATGAGAGCATTCCCACACCGGGTGGGCTCCACACACTGTGAGTCACAGTGTGACACATCGGCCTGCGTTCGGTGTCAACTTGGACACACTATGACGCTGATTGAAGCGAAAACAACCCACAGCTAATATTCACAAATCCACTGATCACAGCACTCGGGTCGTCTTAAAATCTAGCGTTTATGTTCCTTTGAGCCATTTCTCGATTGCAAGCCTGTGATCTGTTCTAGTCCACAAGCCGTTCTTCCAGCTAAGGCTGTTTAGCCAACCACAGAGGAGTCGCAGCCAAAACGATCCACCTGTCCACACTCAACACTTCTGGGCACATTAGCCTCTTCCTCCCACTCCATCCCACGCTGCCATGACCTGCTTTTCAGCCTACGCTGAGGCAGCTCTTAGCCTGGGGCCCTAACCAGGACCTGTCCACAGCTGGACACTAATTTCCCTAGTTCATACGATGAGAATGAAAATTTCTGCCTCAGGGATCATCTGGAGCCAGAAGACGCCGATTCTCTCCTGAATGTTGATGTTCTCAAGGCTACTGCTCGCTGACCCTCTCCTTTCTTTTCCAACAGTCGTCTAAATAAAGAGGAACTCATTCACGGGGAAGTAAGTTGTTATTAGCCAGCTCTGATTTTCTAGCCAGCCCCTTGTGCACATCAACACCCACAACAACAATGATTACAGGATGTAATATCCTCCCCGCTTCACTGCCTTGCCCTGTTTACTCAGGTCTTCAGCACCAACATTTTTCCCTTAATGGCCATGTAGGAAATTATTCCAATGGACGGGCACAGACAGTGAAATAATGAGAGAGAATTACATGGCAAAAAAAGACGAGTGACATAAAAAAAAATGTGAGAAGAGGAGAGGGCGAGAGACAGAGAGAGAGCAAAAGAGAGAGAGAGATCGCAACCTGGGAGCTCTTGGCTGCTGCAAGCAGAGTTAGCGGAGAGTGACACTTCTCCATGTGGCTGGCATATGGAGCCAATTGTGGCAGCAGCACTGGATGGCTAGGAGCAGGAAATCAGAGAAGGAGTGGCTGGCTCTGACAGCCTTTACACAGGAAAGGCAAGGCTGATGCAGCTAAAGGATGATACAGATGTCAGTCTCAGGCCAAGTCAGCCATCTGTCATGGGGAACCAGCCAAGTCACACCGGCCTGGTCAGGCGCAGAAAGTAGCGGGAGACTCGTGATGATAAGTCATTATGAGCTGAGAGCTGTCCTTTCAACATGGCTTAAATCCAGTAGTACTTTGCACTGGTGTAGACAGAGGACAGTTAGACAGCGCGGTCAGTATAGACATAACAGATCTTTTGAAGCATTGTTTACTTAGTGTCTGATTGGATATTTCTGGATCTGAATACACTCTTCAAAGGTTTCCAACGTGCACAAACACGCCTTCGCTTTAGCCCGCACAGTGCTAATTTGCATCGATTTTACAATGTAGCCGCCTCTGAAATTCGCTTTCACACAGACACATAAATGCATGCATGCACGTCTCTAACGACTCTCAAGTATTGTACTGGCACAGATTGAAAATGCACAGACACCCAGCCATCTGCAGAGGTGAGGCAACATACAGGAGGTAGCGAAATAATGCATGGAGGAGTGTGTGGGAGACTTTATTATCTCCGCTGAGAAGGTTCGCGGTGATGTTAAAAAGTCCAAAATTCAAGAAAGTGTAGTTTCAAAAGCTTGCATGCTAAGGCCACAGGGATATGTTTCTGCCCACAAAAAGTGAAAGATACTTCAGGATTTCTTGCAAATAAAAAAGGTTTCGGTTAATGAGCAGCACGTCTGAAGCAGAACATTATGCACATTGACTTGAAGTAGGAATATTCTATTTTAGATTTCAGCTCCATCAAACGCCTTATGTTCTTCTGTGCTGTGAATCCCTCGTGTTCTACATCAACAATCCTGCCTTTTATGAACAAATAATTACCGTTGCCTTCACCTCTGTTTATATATAGCGTGACATTTCGCCATACATCTCGGTGACATATACATATTGTAAACAAGCAGATCTACCTGATTGGCTTTCTGGCATCTGAGCTGACAGTGACAAGCTATTATACAGCGGGACCCTTTCATTTGCATATATACTTATGAACCCACTCCCTTCCTCCTCTTTTTTTTCCCCCTTTCGTTTTCTCTCCTCTCAGCTCTTCGCTGGCGGCTGGCTGCTCGTCGAGCAGAATCTTCTCAGAGAGAGGGCAGAGAGGGAATGTTAATTGGCGAGTAATACCCTCTTGTTGAGACGCAGTCCATAAATGAACGACTATAAATTATTTATATGCCTAATCAGACAGCATGTGCTCAACTTATTCTCTCAAACAAGACAGCTTCTGTGCTAGTCCACTTTCTCCCCCCCTTCCTGGTAAATAATTCTAGTTTCTTTTGATAAGAGTGCAGTCACACGAGGCTGTGTGCTAGAAGAAGAAGCCTAATGAAAATATGGTGCCGCAATGATGAAATAGCTGTTTTCTGGCTGCAATCACGGTCAGGAAAATGAATGACCCGCTTAGCACCAGGTATTAAAATGCATCCAGTGTTTGGAAGGTTTTATTCTGGTAGACGAAAAACAAATGCAGCCCAGGTGTAAATGCGCATAAGGTACACTAAGTATTAGCAACCCTGGGATAATGAAATGAGACTAATCCATTTGGAATGGATAGTCTGTACATTCAGCTGGGACATACACAGAAACTCAGCGATCAATCCGTCCATCAATTACTCTTCTCCTACAGGAAGAAAAAAAATTGGATAATTGATGAAAACATAATTCTATAAGACCTCTTCAAACCCCCCTCCCGGAATTAAAACATAATTTGTTGGTGGTTGTTAATTGTTATTTTACATGATATATTCAAAAATTTGCCATCCTGCATCAACTATGTACCTGTTTGTAGAGGAATTCCTGAATTTGTTTAACATCTATGAGGCTCTGACTGGACTGTTGAGGGCAACAAATTTGCAACACACAGCAACAGACTTACAATTTTCTCAGATTTCTCACAGTTAATCGCCATATTATCGCAAACTTATTTATCACTGTCTTGATGCACCAGTCGCTTTGAAGGTGGTCACAGACACTGCCCTCATCTTTAAAGTAATCACTTCAAAGGTAGCAAAATTGCAATTTCACTGCATACAGTGGCAATAATTTTTTGCTGTGTCGCAGTCTCTAGCCAGTTTCCCCAAGTGGGAGTATAACATTAAGTAATGCGAGTTCAGTTTGTCCACTTAACCTTTAATTTGGTGATTAATTTCATGTTATGGACTTAACAATGTATCTGAAAACATAACCTGGGGCTGTGGATATTGCAATAGCAATTTTCGCTGCTTTCTAACCTTAGAAATTAATGAACGTTAGGACATTACGCCCCTATTTTATGCTGCTAATTTGTTGTACAGACCTTAATAGAGGTTTCTTTCAGCTGTTCCCTTTTTCACAAAAGGCTGCCATGGCAGATGACTACACATCTGATTTGGCAAGTTTTCATACCAGACACCTTTCCTGACACAACCCCCAAGGATGTGGATCACCTCTTGGTCTCACAATATTAGGCAAATGGGTAACCAGTACACTATGGAGCCACTGTTATCCACAGTGTTCAGACTACATTTTAATTTAACAAAGCAGATGTTACAAATATACTTATATTTCTTAAAGCTGTGTTTGAAGACTCTTCAAAAGGCTTTAAAGTTGTGAATGTGAGCCTAGTTAAGCAAGACCATATGTGGAAACAATGTGGATGGCAGCCATTATGGTTGCCACTGTGGTCCGCCTTGTGTCAGTGCAGCAAAGGCAAAACAGGTTCTCCTGTTCTTGAACGGTCTGCATTACTAAATCCTGAGTTTCTGGGACTGTACGGTCAGTGCTTTCATAGATTTTTGCATCATTTCGAAGCAAACCCACGCCAGGAATGGGGGCCATTATTGGATGGAGAGAGAAGAGCGCAACCAATAAAGAACCATCATTTGACTCTTCAGACGTCTGCAAGAGCACAATATGTCCTGCTACAGCCCCAATGTCTGTCAAACACAAGGCTTTAGCTTCATCGTTCCAACATTACAGTGCTTTGAGAGTCTCAAGCACACATGCACTCATACAAGATAGGCACACTGTCTTGGCATTCACACACTTGACAAGAGATAAATTCACAGACAGACATTTCTTCCTTCAAATGCCACAAGGTGCTGGAGGGTTAAATTACTGCTAAAAATTTGCAACAAGAAAGAATACTAGAGTGGAAACAGGTTGCTTCAATGGATGTTTTAAAAGTGCATCTACAAAAAAACCAGACATTTCACACTGAGATTTCTGAAAGAGCCAGTTTGAAGGATTTGCTTCTGTTTCGTGACCTCTCCTTCACGTGTTGTCTAGACTGCCATTTTCTGGAAGCCCCAAACTTTTGCTTTAACAAATAGCTTGTTTGCCAAAGTGTCCTTGAGCATGACTGTAATTTGTACCCAGTTCCTGAGTGCTGCCCTGTTGCAGAGCCTGATCTCTGACCTCCATCTATGATGGGACAGGAGAAAAGAGAATTTGTACACAACGATCAATAAAGTACCATTTGTTCTGATGCTGGGTCACAGGAGAAACACCTCAATCCTCCCTTCTGATAAGCTTCAATTTTAGCTTGTAAGTAGTGTCGACAAAGGCGGAGGTTCAAAGCTAAATCCTCACAGAGCAAAGCAATTTTTAAGCTTTCACATTAATTCAAGCAGTATGCTTGTTTGTCTGTATTCTGGGCTCTAATGTTTGGACAGAGGGCCTGAAAATATAGATATGCAGAGAAGCATTCCAGCTAAGCAGACGGGAGAGAGGTCAAGCAGTCTACAGATGGTATGTTTTAGGGCCAAACCAGAAGATTCACTTATTCAGAGTGTTCATTCAGTCCTTTTTTTCATGTCAAAAGATACACCATCACACCCTGCGGGCATGAAAACCCTGTCACTCATCACGCTTTGGCTCATTTCATTGTAACCCGCTTCGCAAAAAGTCAAGTGAAAACGTAGCAAAACCTAACCCTCATCATGATGGACATTTTTGCTCTTCCACTGGTTCACCTTTCTGACAATGAAGAACCTTTTTCTGTATCCATCAGCAAGCAGCAACACCCAGAGAGACAAAACTTTAAATATTCATTAGTGATTACCACCTGACACAGCCCCACTAAGCTGAAATACAGTCTGTAAAACACAACGCGGACAGTTTGAAAGCAACAACCCCATCATTTTCACTCTTTTCTGGAAAGTCATGTCAGTGTACATACAATAAATATATGGAATACTTATATCTAACTAAGGCTCAAAAATCCAGTACTGGTTTGGGCCTTCCTATGGTTTAACTTTTATTTCCCGAGCAATCGGTAAATCTACAAAAAGTTGCGTTTTAGCTTTGGTGATCATACATCCTCACATTCCTCCATTATATTTTGACATAGTCCAAAGCTCTGTATTGCTGGAGGCCAGAAGGCCTGTAAAAAACATGTGATTTGTCCAAAGCACACCAGTATAGTGCAAGGCTTACACGTGCCCTTGAATGAGGATAACCACATACTCATTCGAAGAATGGAATAGGTGATGGCTCAGTCTCACAGTAGAGGGCCAATCCATTCATACTCATATAGATTTCTATGTGTCATTTCCTAATGGACCTCCCACTTCAATGTCTCGAAGTGCACGGCTGCCAAGACTCAATCACAGCAGAAACACTGCGTGCTGATACGTCAACCCGTGTATCACCCAGAATTGGCGGAGGAGGAGTCACTCGCAGGCAAAAGAGGATAGTGGACATGAGTTTTGTGAGTGAACGCGTGACAATCATGAGCTTGGCATGTCGCCGAGGCAACAAGCCTCCTCATCCATTATTCATCTGGGTAACAAACTGATAAATGAGGTAAATGAAGAGGAACAACGACAGTGAAAATCATGCCGATGGACCAAAAGAGACATTTAGAAGTCGGCTGCACCAGCAGCATCCTGAGGTGCATATTAATCTGTGAGGTAAACAACAAGGTCTGGACACAGGGTCAGAACGAAGCACCTCTCAGAAGAAAACTCTTCTCTATGAGAAGACTAATGTGAATGTGGATTAAGCTTCCAGAATGGGATTTGAAGGAAACGTATCTGTATTACAGGGAGAATTCGCACATGACACACTGTCAGTCACCTGCCAGGACACTCTGAGACCCCTCTCCACTGTCCACCATCAAAAAGAAAAAACAACAACAACAACAAAACAAGTGAAATCCATTTGCAGACCAACTTACAGTTGCATCAGTCTACTAGCACAGGTACAGAGAGCATAAATGATATCCCAGGTCTCACATGTCATGCCAAATTAATGCAACGCATTCTGCACGAGACAGCAGGGGGATGAATTATTGCCCTGTTGCTACGGTAACATCTCATATGCAGAAAACACATTGCCGTGGTCTGAAAAATGGTGATTTGCGAGATTTCGTTTCAGAAACCATTCCAATGACGAGGGAGAAGCAAGGAGGGATAAATGGAGAAAAAAAGATTGGCAGCGAAGGAGGGAAGGGAAAAAAGAGACACTCAAATACAGTGAAGAGAAAGAAGAAGAACAAGACGGAGACGAAACGAGGCAAGGCTTCACTCGCAGCAATTTGAAGCAGTCCTTCAGACAATTTGGGTCACTTCTGTCACTGTATTTCTATAAGGCAAGCAGAAACACCTCATCTGCCATTCATTTCATTTCCATTCCAACACCTGCAAGCCATTTGCATTCTGTCAGTTTTACCTCTCCCTTTCATTTCTCCACATGCCACTACATTTCCTGAATGATAACATACTGGCAATTTCTACACTGGCATAGCCTGGGCCAGGACCACAACACCACCTGCATCCAAAGCAGGGGGAGATTTCCAATATCCAGTTTCTTTCTTTTTCTTCGTCCCCTCCGCCCCAAGTCCCAGTCCGACTCTCATGTTTCCAGCAACAACACCCCTCCCAGCCCCCTACACCTCCCATTCCCGTTGATCCAATCCACATCTTTGCCATCTGACCCTTACGAGCCCCTGCAGGACACAGCGACTCCCCGGGGACCTGAGGTCGGATCATATGTTCCCCTTCTCCATAGCAACAAATGAACCACACACGCTGAAGAGGTCACCTGACAAACTGTCATCTGATCTATGGCGTCATTTCTTACAACAGGCATCGCTGGATCATTAAACCGAGTGCAAGTGCGCAGCTGTGCAGATCACATCAAGGCTGGTTTCATCAAGTTAAACGCAACATTTCTCCAAATCCAGTAAGAATGAAATATAGGCCCAATTTCTTAGTGTGAAAATTTAAAGAGCTAAAAAAGAGTAGTTCTGCTTGTCAGGGCTCATCTCGTATCAGATATACAACACAGAAAGAGAGGAACAAAGAAAACATCTGAGAAGCTCAAACTGCTACATACCATGCAATTATTACACACCGATAGCCCCAAAATGTCAGAAAAATGAAGCAGTGCTTGAATTTTTGAGGATTAAGGTCTTTTATGCAACACTTCATGTTTACGAATCAGGCCAGTCTGTGAAGATTTATAAGAAGGGGCTACCAAAGGGATGAGCGAGAAAATAAGGATCCAACACTGGCGAGTCCAGCGTGAGCACTCGCTGCTCACTGCTGTTTGTGCGACACTCGCTCCAGCAATAATCTTTCAGTTTCTTTTTCTTTCTTTAGTTATTCACTTTTGAAGATTGCTGCTATTTCTTTTAAGCAAGCAGTGAAGCTCTTTTTTTCTTTTTTCAGATTGCCTCGCTTCAGTTGTGCTCTTTTCTCTCCTTCTTCAGCCTTGGTGACTATTACTGTTTAATGCTAACCACACACAGGTTCTATTTTTACCACGCAAAGCAGGAGAATCAATCAAATTCTCGCACGTGTCCCCAACACTGAGTATTTGCAGCAGAAAATGAAAAAGGCCTTTTGTTATCACAACAGAAGAGCAGCAAAATAGATTTAGGAAATTGTGAAATTGTTTTGTTAATGTGAATGATTAAAAATTTGCATTTCAATAGGCAGAAGCTGAGAATTAATTAGTTTTATTATCTACTAATTTGTTGATTCCTTTTATTATTATTTTTTAATTTTGATTAATCAATTAATTCCCATGTAGTAAAGCACAAATTAATATAATTTTCCAGAGCCTAAGGTGACATTTTTAAACTGCTTTGATTTGTCTGACCAGCGGTCTCGAATCCATTAATGTTCTCAGCTTTCAACAACATAAAGCAAAGAAATTGGCAAAAACTCACATTAGTGCTCATTCACCCTATTTCCAAGAGTAAGATTAGAAGAAACTCACATGTCTGTACAGTATATAAGAAGTCTTGTCGTCATTGTGAGGTTGCTAGGCAACCAGCAGAGACTCCAGAAAGTCATAGGACTAAGCCAAGAAACCGCCACACACATATAACCCTCTCTATAAGCACAACTTAATGTGTTTATACGTTTCACAAACATTATAAGGCATGCATTTCATTTTACATCATTAGCATGCTGTCGCAGTTCTAACAGATTCAGAAAGCTCTTCTTCTTCTTCTTCTTCTTTTGAGCTTTTGTGAGAGATTTTATCCACTGATGACCTTAGCTCCTAAGAATGAGAGATGATAAAAAAAGCTACTTTCACTTGCTCCCTTATTCACAATGAGTCACCACCACAGATAGCTCCACCTGTTTGATTAAGTAGAGTTTTCCTCCACATGCTCTTCCTGACACAACCCCAAAGGGATTTGTTCTTTTCCAAGGATCGAACTGGGAATCTTTCTCTTGTTTGGCAAATGTGTAAACAACTGCACTGCGGAACCACTAAGAGTGTCAATCAAAACATTAACATCCCAGAGCCCAAAACCAGCGGACAACATCATGGTGCTGATGCAAATGACTACTGTCTATTCTTTTAAAGCAGCAACTGACTTAGTGTTTGGTTTAAACTCAGCTTTTTTTCTGGAATGAAAAAGCTCTTGATGAGCTATCCTCATCTCATGGTGAACAAACTGAAGCAGCCTGCAGGAACACACCCCAGGAAATCTTGGCCTGAAATACCCTCCCCAGAGGATATATCAGCAGACTCTGCAACTGGTTCACAGATTGATCTTCTACTAATAAGAAAGAAGTCCAAATGATGCTTGTGTGGAAGCACGACTATATGACTCTGGATGATTAGAGAGGTTTTATTTATACTTGGGAATCCTTTCAACATGTGTTAACACCTTGAGAATGTACATACATGTGTCTGATCGGGATGTGTAGCGGTCCTGTGATTGAGAATCTAGAGCAAACCCCTTAAGTGGAGAGATGGGGAGACGGAGAGAGAGACAGAGAGAGGGAGGGAGGGAGATCATCAGAGCCATTACTGTGTGATAAATGATTTGCTAGCTGGTGAGTTGCCCTGAGGGAACCAGTGGCTCAGAATGTGTGCATGTGTGTGTGTGTGTGTGTGCGTGTGCGTGTGTGAGGCAGGAGGGGCGGTTAAACCTGTGGCTTACTTTTATCAAGATCCCATGGCACCCACGTACTGCTAATGCAATCTGGTTTGCTACAAAGGGAAAAGGGAGGTTGAGGGTACAGCACACACACACACACACACACACACACACACACACACACAGAAATGAACTCCAACTGACTGAAATCAAACTTTCTCAAACACACACCCACCCGCACACAAAGGGTGAACTCAACTATGCGCACTTTCTATCGCACAGAACCAGAAGCACACAATCAAACTTCTGCTCATAGACGCACACACATATTATCTCAGAATCGCGCTCTTACACTCTCTGCAGGCAGTCACATCTCAGGGGGAAAGCTGCAGCCAGGGCCAAGCTCAGAAGAGGAGGAGGAGGCAAGTTAGTGCAGAGTTTAAAGAGCAGAGTGGTCGACGAAGAGAGAGGGAGAGACAGGGGGAGTTAGAGCAGACCAGAGTTGAGGAACAGTCCAACTGCTTGAACAGGGGTGGAAGATGTGTTAGGTATGAAGGTGGTAAAAGGTAGAAAAGATGGAAGAATGGAACAGGAGAGGGATGTAGAAAAATGATCCAGGTGCAGTAAGTAAAATAGAAGGATTAGAAGTTAAGAGCTTGAAAAGGGTGAATGAACAGAGAGAGAGAGAGCGGGAAGAAAACACAGGGGAGCTGGAATGACAGCGAGGAGAGAGACAGCGAGAGGGTAATGGCTGGTGGGAGAGGTGCGAGCAGCTTCTGCCAAGATAGAGGAAGAACCAGAGTGGGAAAAGAAGGAGAGAAATTGAGCAGTGTAACCCCCAAGACCCTGCTGTCTTCACAGGAGAGTGCTGTGTGTAGGTTGATGTGTGTATCTACATTGGTACTATGGTGCACTCTGCGCTGGCAGGTCTGAGAGCCAGTGTCAGGCTCCTCAGGTTGTCCGTGGTTAAGATTGGGAGGGAGGGATTTCTGGTGCGATAGCCCCAAGGGGAGCTCTTCTTGCTGGGGTAAGACAGCCTGCCTGCTTGCATGTGTGCCTGGGCTGCTGGCTCCAAACTTTGGATGAAGCCCAGGAAGTGAGGCGCAGCTGGATGAGCTCTGGCACCAACTCTAACTACCAAAATCACCAGGCAACACCATCCTGAGGTAGTATGCTCACACACAGGTGGAAACATTACGAACCCAAAAGCATGCAGCAAAATCAATCCACGTCTTTCTGACATTTTGTAGGCAAATATTTCCAAATTAAAAAGTGCCAGAAAGGCTGCTAATGAAAATATTCATTACCTTTAGCCTCTCCTGATTGGTGTCACTAATGGTCTTCATGTCTACTAACTCATGGAACAAAAAATTTTTAAAAGTTGATTAAGAAATGTTAACCTCCATTTATTACAACTGATGAGCAATTATAATACGGCACATTAAAATTCTCCTAAAACCAAACCTCCATTAGAAAACATGAAGCAGAGTGCAGGCTAATACTGAGCTGCCTGGTGTTATGCTGACCTTTATCTGACATTACTTCCCTTTTTTTTCTACAACTGAGTGTTGTCAAGGCTGGAGTATTAACAGTAATCCGTGCCAAGAAAGCCCAAGGAACCACCAGCAAATATTGCTCGTATACTGTAGTGCTGGTTCAGATGAATGTGCCTGTGGACAGAGAGATAATAGAGGGATCGTGGTGCGGGTTTTCGTGGTCTGCAGCAAGTGCTTAGAGTTCAATCTAGCTGCATGAGAAAATATACCTTTGTAGTAATTGTTAGCTCAAAAATACACCTCTTATTAAATACCAATAAACACAGAGCTATGTCACTCCAACATTACAGCCTGAAAAAGCCCAGATGTCTGACCTTGGATCGAAGCAGGATTTGGCTTCAAAGCCCAAATAGCTGATGATGCAAGACATAACTTAGAGTAAGCTTGATCATCCGTTCAACAGAGTTTATCTTTGCTCAGTCCCATATCCCCGGGTCAATAATGTTGACTCATCGACCACTTCTTCCTCTGTTGTCGATAAAGCACACTACAGCCTTTTAGCTGCTGCTTTGGCTCTGTAAAGAAGAAACATAGCAAATGACCCCCAAGGACTGGTCAAGACTGAGGAAAACTGAGGCTGATGCTGATGATAAAGTCCCATTCACGGGGCTCCACATTAACTGTATTCTTGTGGCGATTTTCCTTCTTAAATTCACAGAAATCATGCTGGCATTTAAGGATAAGATGTGAAAGGGGATTACAAAGGCAATATTTGCACGTGGAAGTACTTAGACCACTGATGAGATAAAGAAGGGAAAAAAGCGATTTGGGTGCACGCTCTTTAAAATCATTCCTAATCTCTAGTGATTTGAGATTTTCTCTTTCCTTACACTGCCCTCTATCATATTGATCAGTGCATCGGCTGCCTAATAGACAGGTAGTGAAAAAAGCAGGGAAAGAGAAGGCTTGAGGTGAAAGAGTCACAGAATATTGAAACGGTCAATTAAAGCAGTGCTTCTTGGAACAGCACGAGGACAGCCTGAGAGTCACACAGGCCTCTTCAGGTGGGGGGAAGGGGAAGGATTATTATCTCCCCGTGACTGAGGCGCGCACAAAATAATTCACCTGGAAATCAATTTCCATCACGTCTATTACAGACTACCGATGGACCGAGAAAGAAAGAGAACGAGAGAGACAGACCAAGAGAGGCTCTCATTTCCCCTTTTCATCCTTGTTGTATTTTTCTTCCCTCTTTCACTGCCCAAACCATTTCCACAGCAGAGTGCACTGGCCGCAAAAAGACATCTGCAGTCGATCATGATAAACAGTCCGCATCTCCCACATTTGTTTCCCTTAAAAACCACAGAGCTGCATGAGTAAAAGCTACAGCTGCTGCCTCTTCATGGACTTCCTTCTGCATTAAATCATGACGTAAGGGGATAAAAGTCCAGAAGCGCAGCTGCCGATGGATTCGTGCCATTGTTTACAGTGACACAAATTTCATTAAAGGAGGCGCGCCCATTTTGATACGGGATTTTTTTTTTGTTTTTCAGAAATTGGCCCGTAATGAAGAAGTGAATCCTATTTTTATTACTCATATTTCATTTCTGTTTGCAGCTCAAAGAAGTGAGCAAAGCATCTTCATTTTCATTTTAGAATCTGTTCTCTGAAAACCAAACAACAATTTCAATATCTTAGCTGCAAAATGCTGTTTTCCTTTCCTTCAAAACAAGAGCAGGTCATAAGAGCTACCTTTCTTTTTTAACAGAAATTGAGTCCTTGACTGAAGAAAGAGTGTGCAAAACGAGCATCGGGTTCACCACTTGTCTAAAACCTAAACTGTTTCTTTTATTCTAACAATGGCAACAACCCACAACCCTCATTCACCATCCAAACCTCCAATTTCTGCAGTTTCCCTCTGCCGGATCCTCATTATCGACCAAGGAAAACAGAGAGGATGTGCCTTGGTGTGTGTATTTGTGGAGAGGGGAGCTGGTAGACAGGAGCAAACGACACGAAGCAGAAGCCGACGGAGTGATGGGTGTGACTGAAGGGATGGGGGTTGTCAGCATTTGTAGGTCAGCGTAAATGTTTAATGCTTTATGCTGATGAGCTGACACTCTTAGTTCTCTCTGGTTCTCTGGAAAAAAAAAAGAAGAAAGAAGACGCACTCTGATACCCACCGCCGCTTGCACACACGCGACTGCCACACATTTGCAGGCGTAAGCCACCCACTTGTGAGCCCCTGCTTATACTCACCCCGACCTCTCGGCACGCCAATTAAGTAGGTATGTGACAAGACAGCCAAAAGTTCCAATTAGACCAATCTACCTCTGCAACATGTCCCCTTATACCAGCCTCCCCATGGCAGAAGCAGCAGCCTGCACCTTCCTTCCCCCCACTGGTCCTAAATGGTTTTCCATGCATCACTCTCTCTTCCAGCACTCCTATTTACCCCAGTTACATCAGAATGAGGAGCCCAAATAATGCAACTTTAATGGAGCCACTTTAGCATTCAGTCTTAAAGCAGGGGATAGATGTTTCAGTTATGAGCATGCATAATTATTAGGCCTGGAGTACACATTGTAATTGAAAGGGTCTGATAACAATGCTGCCTTGTTACATGCAATACATTAGGAAATGGGGAGGTGGATTAGAGTTACATGACAGGGACGGGGGGGGGGGGGGGGGGGGGGGGGGGAGGAGACTCCATTCAGTTTGCAAGGTTTAGCAAAGAAACCCATAATGGCCTGTTTATCTTATCAATTAGGGAGCCATAATATTTTTTGAAATGAGAAATGGGGCTTGCCACGGGGCACAATCACCTCATAAATAAGGCACCTTGCTAAATAAATCCACTAACCAATTTATTCAATTTACCACACAATGGCTTATAGCTTAATTTCAGTGATAATGGGAGCACACACTTGAGGAAATTAAACTGGAGAAGTTGAAATTTCATGAGTCATTTCCAAATGACCCCCAAAGGATGTTAGAGAATCAGGTGGCAGGAATGTTCAGACAGCACAGTCTGTCTGTCGAATAAATGCGGCTTCGTTTTTTGTTTTTTTAACAGAGAGAAAGCCAAAGGGCATGGTTTGCTTTTTTTTTTTACCGCTTGATCAACAATCATTTCAAATACTGGTGCAGTTCTGGACACATTATTTTCAACACGTCGTCATTAAGGATTCAGTGGAAGCCTGGCCATTAATGGCTTTTAGATGCTGCCTCCCACACCCTACTTGATGGGGCATGCTTTCCATTAAAGTAAAAGTATTTTGGATGCTTATAGTTCGATCATAAAGCTCCATATGTTGCGTTGTTATTTCTCCGGCTCTGTCACAAACAAGCCTCCTCGCTGTTACAGCGTGGGGAGACAGCGCTGCATGAAAGCCAACGTGTCAAAATCAAAATTCATCACTGTCGATGACGGTAATTGGTCTTGAAAAAGAGAAGAAAAGCACGTTCTGTGCCACTGGGCTGATTAAAGGCATCACACACGCAAGCATACACACAGTCTGTTACTTGGGGCAGATTCTTTTTTTGCTTGAGTTTTAAATGTAGCCACATCTTATTGTTTGAATGTCAAAAAAGATCCATCGCATCTCTCTTTTAACACAGCACACAGTGTGCGCAGAGCGTTGGACCGTGTTTTGCTGCTGAATGGTGTTTGTGGAGGTTTAGCTGTATAGAGTGGCCTAAAGCACTGCTGGGACAGACAAGACAAAACTGGGTCCTTTACACTGGGTGTGGCCTGGATTCACACAAAGCCCCCAGTGGGTGAACGCCTAAGGAGAGTGTCTGTGCATGGATGGATGGATGGTCAGATAAGTTTATTGGGGACACCAGAGTGGCTCCATGGTGAGTAAGGGATAATGGAGAGTGGCAGACGTAAGGCAGATGGACATATGATAGGACAGATACGGATGTGGGTCTCAGTTAAATTTAAAATACATCTTAGAGCTTATTTGAGAATATGTTATCAGTCACTAACAAATATACCAGTGTATCAACGTGTTACAAAACTAATCAGTATCAGCATGTTTCACAATCTCACGTCTTACACTCATGTGTCAGGATATCCAACAATGGATGAGATGTAAATTACATTTCCCTCACTAAATCAATGATTTTGGCTCAAATCCACTTCTATGTGGAAACACATTATTACCCCATGTGGACTAAGAGCAACCCCTAACACTTTAAGCCCTCCCCCATCTAAGTCCGCAGATGACACTATCGCTTTTAACTCCCATTTTTCTTAAGCGCAGATCCCTCAATGCAACACCACTGCAACACGTCGGGGTCGGGGCCGCTAATGGAGCCCTCACCCCATGTCTCTCCCATGAGGCTGTCTGTCCTGAGGAGGAAATTAGGTGGTGTTGGGAGGGGGTTATGTAGTGAGGGTGTGTGTGTGTTTTGACAGGGGAGGTAAGAATTCTGGGTCAGGGACTCAGTGGAGGCCTCTTAATCTGGAGATGGACAGGGTGGGGTTTGGGTAGACTACACACACGCAGACACACACATCAGATGGGACCCCCTACCAATTTACATTTACCTACTTAGCATGCCCCTGGGCACGTGCACGCTCTTATCCCTTCACTGCAGCCTTCTGCATATACAGCAAGTGCGATCATGGGTAAAAGAGATTATTTTACCATAACCCAGATATTCTAACCCCACATGACCTACTGGGTTACAACAGCATCAGTTCTTCTAGCAACACAATAACCCCAGAAGCGCACCACATTGATGAAGCTGACGCTGCATTGGATACTCAGTCAGTAGGATGACATGGGTTGATGCAACAGCAGCTCAAATGATAAATTAAATATGAATGTGCATGAACCCCCCCACCCCCTTCATAGTTTCCCTCCCCCTTTTCTTCCTTTAACGATCAGAGGCATTGAGGATGCGGCCATAATATTTCTAGTTCAAATCCTTTTCATGGCCTCCCTCTCTCATTCTTCATTCCTGTCACCCATGGCTGTGTTTTTCTTTCTAAAGAGCAGATGCACTATTAAAAAAAATCATTAAACTAAAATACCTCAGTGACAGCACATTTTGCCTGAGCTGCAGTTGTTATTCATATGAAAAGTACGCTTCTGAATGACAATGCTCTCCGTCTGCCTTGACCCCTGTTATGTAAAACGCTGATGAGTGTGACCCCAGAGAGAAGAAGGAAGACAGCTTCCGGGCTGAGCTCGGGTTTGGACTCTCCAGACTCTTGGAATGAAAAGGTGAGCAACTGGAAAAGCCACCTCCCTACACTCAGTGTTGGAGCATTTGTGCCCCCTAGTGTACTTACTTGTCGAAGCAGCTTCAGGCTGGAAGTTTAAAGGCTTAACACCACTTTTGACTCAAACACGAGAAAACACTGGAGTGCATGAGAAGTTGAAATGCAAGAGCAAACAGTTTCATATATTTGTGTCAGTGAGAATGAAGAAGAAAGCAGCACTTTATCTGTGGGGAAGTCACTGTGGGACCCTGTGAGCATATTCAGAGTTTTGTATAAGCTGGAGGAGGAAAGGCAGGTTTTTTAATCCAAGAAAAGTGCTCTTTAGTGACCCACATACTGAATGCATCTCTACAAAAGAGAGCTGATGAGCTCATAGACACTCTAGGGGTTCAGACGCATAAGGGCTCCTTGAGAGCAATAACAAAGACTGCAGAAAAAAGGTTAGATCCAGACCCAGCTGGGAAACCCATGAGGGCACAGTGGCCGTTTTTATCTTCGTCTACTTCTTCTTGTATCATGTTTCAGTCATACACGTATTACTTCCTTAGATGAAATCGCACATTTGTTGAGATGTTCAGGTTAACAACCAATCACGTTAAGTGGAGAAAATTTGGACTATAAAAATTTGGGATTAAACAACGGAATCATGTAGATCTGATCTGAACTATAATTCCTTACTGTGTGTCCTACACGAGAAAAAGCAAATCAAAGATGCAAACTCCATTACAGCCACAGCAAACAAGCAACATAATAACAGGAGACATTCAACCCCAACTCCCATCTATTCAATCTTCTCTGATTGCTGTACTGCAGAGTTTAACACAGGGGTAGGGAACGTTGGTCCTCGAGAGCCGGTGTCCTGCAGGTTTTAGATATCACCCTGGGTCAACACACCTGAATCAAATGATTAGTTCATTACCAGGCCTCTGGAGAACTTCAAGACATGTTGCGGAGATAATTTAGCCATTTAAATGAGCTGTGTTGGATCAAGGACACATCTAAAACCTGCAGGACACCGGCTCTCGAGGCCTGGAGTTCCCTACCCCTGGTTTAACAGGTAACAGTTGTACTGTGCAGCACGCAGCCATTAGATGGCAGCAGATTCAAGGAGTAGCTCCTTTGTGTTCTTTCATACTATGGGTGCCCAAAACCTCGCACAGACAAATGGAAGAACAAACATTATGTCACTCTGTAGAATGACATCTTATTTACTATATCAGTAAGACTGATGAACACATAATTAAAACGCTGATAAATCTATGATGTTCAAATGTCAACACACTGCATGTGTTGTAAATTAGATCCATGACATTTTAAATAAAGTGCTAATGATGTACTAACCATTTCCCATAAAAGACCACACATTTTGAACTGATTAATGCTGTTTGTCACAATATGTGCAGTCGGGGTGAAGTCTTCATCTATCATCATTATTTGAAACACAAATACTTCTAGCAAGTTATTTCTGCAAATACCTGCTTCCGTTTCTAGTTTTTATTGTAACACTAAAATTAGCATTACACTTGGCATGTGCCATGCTATAGTAAAATGAGTTATCTAGCTGATAGTCAAAGTCAGACTCAGATGTAATCCATTTACTGGAAGTTCTCGGTTTTTGCTTTACGCAGAACCGCAGAACACTACAACAGTTGATAGCACCAAAACAATTTACTGACTCGCAAACCGCAGGGTTGGCACGGGCTCCATAAAGTGTTCCACACACCTTCACGTTCGCCTGTGAGCCATTTGTTTACAGCATTTACAGCAGGTCCGAGCAGAAGCACACAGAGGTTAATAATGCACAGTGTGGGAATAACTATGACTAACAAGCTCGGTCATAACACAAAGTTCAATAGAGCCATGAAGATAAGACGACACATATGGTCCAGAAATCACTGCAGAGAAGAAGAGAGAAAACACAGCTGAGGTGCTGCCTGTATCTGGCTTTAGCAGGAGATGATGAGGTCGAACACAGAGGATTGTGTTCATTCCCATCGGGGGAAAGAGCGCATTGGATCATTTCAAGGACTCTTGGTCATGTTCCAACAAAGTCGATTAAGTTGCACAAGGTGTGTGCCCGTGCATGTGTGTGGAGAATGAATGAGAAGAAGAAGAGAGAAAGAGAAATTTCCTCCAATAAGGAGAAGAAGAAGAAAACTGACTGAGGGGTAACAGCTAAGCTGCCAAAAAGGAAACGTGCATCTTAATAAACATGCCCCTGGGCAACAGTAAGCTTACACACAAGTCATGTCACAGCTGTCGATCAGGAAGCACACACATTACTCAGAGACACGAAAGCTCTGACTAAGAACTGAAACTGATGGAATTCTACGTTATGCATTGTACATCATATGAATGTGCTGAGTCTCACAGAAGTGCTAAGAATCATACATTTTAAGAGAATGCAATCAGAAGACCACAAGATCATAGATGAAGGGTTATTTTGGTTTTAAACCAGGTCACTTCAACAAGCTGAAGAACCTAAATGAAGCAATCAGCTGTAGCCCAGCTTTGCTTGCAGCCCTTCAAATGAATAAACAGGTGGACATCACATATTAGATTACCCTTACATGGGTTGGTCCAATCATCCAGACCTAGTGACCTATTTTAAATAATTTATTTCAGTATATAATTTTAAAGAAAGCGATATCCACCTGCACCAAAACTTAACAAGCTCCTCTATTTTTCTAATATTTGCCTCAGTAGTTTTTGCATAATGTAACTGAGAGATAGAATAAACATATGGACAGGCAAACACGCGGCACTGTTGTCATATCAGCTAATATAAGATGATTTGTATTTGTATTCTGCTTTTCCAGATATTTCAAACCTGTTAAGCTGACCTAAACTGAGTGACCACGACTGTTTCATATTACCCAAATCATTGCAGCTAAACAAAATAAACTTCTGTAACCATCGAGAGCGCCTTTCATGTTGTTACCGCACAGTTGGTATTCACCAAAGTGCTGAGAGACAGGGAGTTGTCAGCCTTGCCTTGCTTCACGGCACCAAACATATGCTGCTGAGAGTTTTTGCTCTCTGTGCAAAGCTTACTTTCTGCTGGAAACAAACACTCAGCCGCAGATTGAGTGAAATAAACACTCGTGTGCGCCCATGCTGCTATGGAAATAAACACTCTTTTGGAAAGAAAAGCGTGCGCATAGCGGTGAGCAAACCTCTAAAGGCCCAGACACCTTTAAATGGATAGAGCACATGCACAAAATAAACTAGAAATATACTGACATAGATAAATCCTGGAGAATTAGGACAAACTACAAGAACAGACAAATATAAAAGTTCATGCCTTCTGAAAGTTAGAGGGCAGCATTGCTATCAATGGGTAATGTTTTTAGGGCCACATGTAAGTCTGTTTGAGAACAACACCCTTAAAAGATAATGCAAAGGATGTGAAGGATGATACTCTCGAAGCAGCCCATTAATTATAGTAAACAGTTTACTTTTTACCATTGGTGGTAATTGTTGTCTGTTATGAGTTTAAATTACCAAGACCTGAATGACAGAATGAAAGATGTTATTATACACAAAACTCAAGACTGTGCAACTTTACCTTCATACAACACTGACAAGCGCCACATGATCTAGAGAAACAAATCTGCATTCAATTCAAACACATTAGCAACCGGGATGTGTAAAAAATCCTATTTAAACGACAAAGTTCTGCACTGAATAACACATGCCGAAGGCTGATTTTGACCAAAGGTACAGTAAAGGACTCTATTCTGCTAAACAACAGTCATTCCAGCACTTTACATAAACAACAGCCCACTGTAGAGCAGCGAAGACAACACAGTTATAATGTATTTAGCTTCAAAACACCAGCACCTAAACAACACTTTAGTAATGATGGCTTTCCCTAGCATTGCATAAGAGGCTGTTCTTCACTGTGGGAGATATAATGATAACAACAAAACAACAGGACACTCCATTCAGACTTTTAATAAGCATTTCATGGATATACGCATATCAACAATGAAAAGTCCCTAGTTTAGTCCTTGAGTTTCTGCGCAATTTCAAGAGGATATCTAAGGAATAGTTGAAACAGAAGGTCAGGATGGCCTTTAATTCAGGGAGGGCTTTTTGACTGGTACTTAAGGATACCTCCCATCCAAGAATGAGCTCCCTATGACCTCGGGGAGAGAAGGAAGATGGGATGCAAAACCAGATAAGGAACGAGAGGACCTTGATGGGGTGTATTCCCAGTGATAAACAGACCATGATGACAAGGACAATATGGACTTTGAAAAATGTTAGTTTTGAAAGTTAACCTGTTTTGGAAAAGGCTTTTTCACTCAAAACAGAGCAGATCTTCCATTTAACCTACATGTTATCTCTACATCGGATATTCCTCCTCACTCAGACTATCTAACAGGTCCTCAGGTGGTCATCTGTTTTTCTAAATATTCAGAAAATGCTTTACTCCTTAAGTAACTATCTCCAACTCTTTAAGCCCAGTGGTCATTTATTTCTAACCCTTTCCTTTCAACAAAACTAGAAAACCTCCAAGGTCCTGATGAAAGAGGGCAAAAAGAAGACCTACAGGTTCTCTCGCCGGTAGCTATTGATTGTGTCTGTGCAAAAAATACAGTGATAAAGCTATACAGAAGTGAAGGAATCTCGTGGCCACTTATCCACCTGTACAATGAAAGCTATTACTCATGCAGCTTATCATTTAAAACTAATGACATCAATTCTCTAGGGGACAAAAACCTGAAGAGCCACAAGCTACAGGACTTAACCCTGTAAATCTCATTACTGCACAGACTGACCTCCCAAATCAGACAGCAGGTAATTGCACACTCTTGCATCTGAAAGTCACATTAAAAGCCCGATAATGGCTCTCTGACTCAGAATAAAAGGAAACACCAGAGTGGACAAGAAGAAGAACAACGAATCTCTCTTTGGCAAAGAAAGGAAATTGGTACCTGCTTGAGTAATAGCAAGGTCTACAAAGGATGCACTCTCCAGATCGCATTCGTTGTTAATGGTGTGCTACTTGTGAAAAGGGCAAAAATACCTGTTTCTTGATGAATAGGGCTGCTTGAGAAAAATGCTAGGTGTGGAGATAATAAGGGTCCGCCGGTGATAAAAACCCACACAGTTCACAGCTGAATAGGCTATTCATGTGCTATCAAGCACTGTGATGAAGCAATAAGAAAAACATTTTGTCTAACAAAGCAGATGGACTGAGGTCCAGTAAATGGTCAAATGTAACACAAGTTAGGAGAAATAAAACATATGATGGACAAGGTTCTTTTGCTTCATTTGAATTTTGAACAAATTAAAATCAAGCAGAAAAAACTTGTTAGATAAAAGAACGTGACATATGAACAATTCAAAGCACACAGAATGAAATAAAACAGAAGAAAGATGCTGTAGTAGTAGTCTAACGCAACGGGCCCCACAGAAACCCAGTGGGATCAGTTGGGAATCTGAAGTAGGCGTGCCAGATCTACTTTAGAGTGATTAAAAACTCTGCTGCATTTGTTTATTCAGGTTAGTTCACCTAGGCCAGTTTGAATGTTGTCATTAGAACCAAAAGCCCCTGAATCCCTGCATTGTTTCTATGCAGTCTTTGGATTGCAGCTAATTTATATTTTACATAGTTCAAAGAGGCATGTGCTGTATCGTACACCATAATGTTATTGTCTCAAGCAGAGTTTAATGAGACTATAAAAGCATCACAGCAAAGAGAAGAGCAGGATAGAAACAGCAATGACAAATTTCGGCTTCTGTGAAAACTCTGTAGTTCAACCTCATTTGGGAGTAGGCGATATAAGTTTTAGTCTCAGCTGTCACATGTGCTTGTTTGCAACAGCTTCCTTGAGCTGGCTTGTATAGCAGTTAATGAGATCCCGAAGGAAACCGGTGTTAAGCAGGTCACAGACTGCTGCAAGCACCAGAGCATTCATAACCACACTATGGATGACCTTTGACCTCACTCCTATCCTTGTGCTGGCTATATAATTTTGTGAAAGTCTAAAGCCTCACTTGAGGGTTACCCAAGCGAGGCTAACCCATATTCACGCACAGCCATCTGCGGTTTTTTTCCATGCATGTGGAAATTACAACTGAATGTTGTAATGCTGTTCCTACCAGACATTAGGACTATTTAACTGCCCTGCTTGCTTTAACCTGTCCAGCTGTCTATACAGGCCGTGTAAGTGGCTGCTTTACTTGCATCCTGAAGCACATTTTTAAGCTTCCAGTCTATATTCCTGCAGTGACAAGCCAAAATGACTGGGGTGTCTGTATAGACAGCACTGGCATTACATCTTTTTGTATCTATATACGCAGCTTGACACAACAGTAGCAATCTACGACACCAGCCCTATACCGCATCAAATTACAAACGTATAACATGCATGAAATGAAAGACTGAGGCCCTTAAATCTGTCAGTAAGTAAAATTACCAGGTACAGAAGGGCAAATTGCAGAAATGTTGTTCACCCATGCAACAGGTGAGCACAGTCACAGCACCCTGGTCCCTGTAAGAATGTATGCACAGTCTACATTCTTACAGTGATAATAAAGAATGGGATAGGGGACGGGATAATCCTTGTCATATCAAATAGGATACAAGTTACTTTACCATTCATGCCTCTGACTGATAAAAGTTATCATTGCCAGCCTGTTTTTTCCTCAGTGACAAAGACCCTAAACACTCTGAATTCCTAAGGTTGAACTTTAATGGTACTGTCCTTTTACTGCTTTTCTCCAAAGGACATATGAAAATAATTCAGCTGGGAGCATAAAAGCCAAAGATAACCATCTACTTACCTGCAACAATATATTTGTGAGCTTCAGTATGCAAAAGAGGGAGAAAAGAAGGAGGAAAAAAGCAGTGAGTGATTAGATTGCAAGCCAAGCATAAATTCCATGCTTTTTTGTATCTGTGTGTGTGTGTTTTTTTACATGGATAAGCCTAAGGTGGATTAGTGTCATGAAGCTGATGAATGAGAATGATGATGAGTAATAAGTAAGTAATGCCCACTGTTTATGGCAAAACATGCATATCAGTCTTAGTGGAAACAGATGCCAAGAAAGTTCCAATATATAGAATGATGCGAATCTTGCATGTACTTTGAATAAGCAGCACAAAGCTTTGGGCCTTACACTGTCAGCAAAGTCCAACAATCACAACGACAAAATGCCTGCAACAACCCACTTTACTCATGAGCGAATCACTAGAGACTTGCAAAATAATACATTTTACTCATCTCCCCTATCTTGCACACATGGGTTCACACACAAATGTCAATCTGCTGATGCAGATTGAGGAGGAGCAATGTTGACAAGGTCTATGAGAGGCTCATGCATAAAAGATGGGCTGAGCAAGGCTGGAAGAGGGAGCGACTGACTGGGGAATAGCACAGAAACCACAGCTCCCTCCATCGATTACTAGCCAGGCACTCATGGAGATATTCTGTCCATGTCTGAGCTATATGTTGGCATCAGATCAAATTATGTTCTCTTCCAGGAAACGCAGACAAAATGCCCCCCTTTGTGGGTCATGACCTTTGCACCAAGTCTGCGTTGCGCATTTTGCAGTGTCACCACATTTTTAGACAATTATCAAAATATAAAGTGAGAATTTATGTTAGGCAGCTGTCCCTGTTGCAGTATTTTCAATTCAATTCAATTCAATTCAATTCAATTTTATTTATATAGCGCCAAATCACAACAAAAGTCGCCTCAAGGCGTTTCATAGATACAGAGAAAAACCCAACAATCATATGACCCCCTATGAGCAAGCACTTTGGCGACAGTGGGAAGGAAAAACTCCCTTTTAACAGGAAGAAACCTCCGGCAGAACCAGGCTCAGGGAGGGGCGGCCATCTGCTGCGACCGGTTGGGGTGAGAAAAGGAAGACAGGATAAAAGACATGCGAAACACTCTTTGTTATTGGGCACTCACTGCATGGTGGCTAAAGCGGCCACCATCCAAGCTACCAATCAGGCAAGGAGGCTATTTCACTGAAGGTTATTTAACGATGAACCCAATAGCGCAGCTACAACAACAACAAAAAAATGTAGCAGTTATTCTGCAGACAAAACAGGTGTTTTGATGGGTTTTGTCCTGGGGCTGGTATTAGGAAAGCGCCGGCTCTCCTCCTCTGTTCCGCCCTCTTGCATTTCTCTCATCCTACTTTCTCTACTCTTGTCTTGATCCTCATTATTCCAAACTGGGGTCTTTGTGGGAGCAAACGGTCTATTATCCAAAGATGGAGCTTAGGACAACTTAAAGCTTTGGAGGAGTGGCTATTTATTTGGGTTGAAAGACAGAGAAGAAGTGGGGGAGTGTGTGTCTGGCCTGGCATTCCCATATCACTTAGGCTAATGTGATTAAGGGCGAGTGAGAGAGGGAGTTCATTTAGCTCAAAGTGTGTTGTTACTAAGTGATTCACGTCAGGGAGATTCAAAGGGGGAGAGGCAGGGATACTGCCAGTCACTGGACTTCCTTGAACACACACATATGCATGGACGATCAAATAAGAATAGCAGTATGCTGCATTTTTAGTGCCTGGTGCTGAAATTAGCACGCATGAATACACACACAAAAATGCTCATTGGTACCACCCAAGGTCAGAAATGAACAAAGTCCCCATTATTCCGTTTCTTTCTTTTTTTTCCCTTTCTTGTTTTTCATTTAACTCTTAACACTCCCGGTTGCCCTCTGACTTACCACAACAGCTCAGCAAGTGTTTCTTTAAAAGACATGATCTGTTCCAAGCTAAAAACACGGAAAACATATATGAGGGGTAAACAGGACGACAGACTTATTTAGGCAGAAGAGGTAAGAGGTGGTGGATGCAGTGTCTCGGTGGTGCATGAAACACAGCAGATGGATCTGCTGGACTTTTGAATGGCTTTTTGCATGCTGCCACCCACATTCACATTACACTAACAGACATTGCCTGTCAGTGGCACTTCGAACTGAGCTCTCACACACGGAAAGAAAACCTGTTCCATATTAATGAGAAGAGACAGCAATCACTTTTAACTTAAACATCTGAATCTGCTGATCTTCTATTAAATATCTCCAAGTATTTTACATTTATAGATCTTTTGCTTTTAATATAAAATGAATATCAGACTCAAAATCAACTGAAGCAACAATTCTGTCTAAACCCCAACCAGTCCACCAGCAGTGCCCGACTAGAAACAGTGCACCAACTTGCCCTCTACACCCTAAGGTGTAAGCTCAAGCATGTTGGTGCATTTTTGTAATGGTTCTAGTCGATTGAAATAAAGGCATTTTGCCACTTGTTAAAATTACAGAGACAGTGCCTGGATATGGATTCGGATAATTTTCTGTTTTCCTTTCTTATTCCCCGTCCACATGATTTAAGGAAACACTAACATTGAGGAAAATCTCCTTCCTGAGCATCATAAAAGAGCGACTGTTTAACTATCTGAAGGTTTTAAACAAGATTACAGTGAAGTTTGTTTTTAACCCTTTCACGCATAGTGGTCACTACAGTGGACAGCTATTCAAAGGCTGTTTTCTTGTATTTGTGTCAGTGTTGATGGTATACTTGCACTACATTGGACACTGATGTGTCACTCCATACACATCAGTTGTCCAAGTGTAAGTGTAAAAAAACTCTTTGAAAAGTACATGTTTAAAAAAATGAAGTTCAAAAATCTTTTTTTCATGCCTAAAGACGAATAAATATACTTAAAAAAAAAATCCTGATTGAGCTTGTAAAAGTAAAACTTATCATTGCAACTTACCTATAAAAAAAACATCACATACTTGCAACTTTGACTTGAGACAAACAACCAAAAGCCCACATCGCCCAAGTTCTTCAGTTTCTCCTGGTTGCAATATGCCACAGAATTGATTTTAAAGCCATATTATTTATTTATAAACCCGGGGATACCTTTACACCAATGAAGAGAGGACTGCCGGTGGTGCTCAGGGCAAAATTGGAAACAAGAAGAAGCTGCTTTTAGTCATTACGCAGCACAATCCTGGAACCAACCGCTCGGTAGTCTTATAAATGAACCTAATGCTTTGTTTAAAAAAAACAAAACAAAAACAGACTAAAAACTTAACTAAATGCTTTTAAACACATCATTATCACTCTGTCAGTAAGATTTATTTTTCACCCATGTATTTTATTCTTTGATTTCATGTATATTCTTTCAGATTCTGCTTTTTTTTAAACTTTAAACTGATTTGCTTTTGCCTGTTTCATCCCATTTTAATGGCGCATTAAATCAGCATGTGTACATAAATCCTGCTTTATGAATAAAACTGCATAGTTTTCCCAGTGAAAGAACATGTCACACATCTTATGCTATAATAGTGTTTTTCTCTTAATGCTGTAAATTACACTAGTGAATACACAGGAAGGCCTGTGTCAACATTTGTGTATTTGTCATGAGGGAAGTGAGTATTTGGTACTCAGCTGAGATCCGCTCCACCCTCCACCACCAAGAATACTGTCCATTCTCAAGAAGACCACCCTCCCACTCCCCCAAACAGGAAGGAATTTACAGACAGGAAGAAAAATGTGTCATCCCTCCCTCCTCCTTTCTTGCTCTTTTGTACCCTATCACATACCTCCTTCCGTTTTCACATTGGTCAAAAAGCGGGAAATGGGAAAATACAAACTCTAACTATGAACTTGTATGTTTGTATTAAACCCAAGATCTTAACCACCTTTCCAGATGCTGATAATCCTCAAACTCTTGCACTCTCCTTCTTTGTCTTCAACTGGAAACTAGTGGTGGACATCATCAGCGAGTGAGAATGAAAAGAGCCTTTTGAGATTCTTGATTCGAAAAGACCGTTTTTGGAGATGCAGACAACATATGTGAATCTGGACCCAAGAGAGCCTTTAGGTCAGCCACAAAAAGGTCCTGGAACTGGGAAAAGGGGGAGATTTCTAAGGGACTTGGACCAACGACTGCACTTTCTCACACGCAGGGCACTGTGGGTGTAAAAAGTCCTATCAGTTTCCAGCTGTGAGGTGTATACAACCCTTTCACCGTCCCCTCCTTTTCTTCAGCACTTGAATAAATAGAGGCTGAGAAATGGGCCGGAGGGGAAGAGAGCAGGGGAAAAAAAGGAGGGTAGGATCCCTTTGGTACTTGTTTACCTCGTGCAGCCCATCCTTCATGTCGCCCCAATTTACGTGGCCTTGGCAGACTTTGCCAAACAAATGCTCGCCAGAAGAATAAGCAAGAACTGCATTGGTTATTTTCACTCTGGCGGATTCATCTCAGCTGATGGGAAATTAGGAAGTGATGTCAAGTGAGTGTTACCATCTCCGACTGTCCTCGCGCCGGACCGTTTAGAGTTCTTAATAATTTATCTCTTAGTTAATGCAGTGGAGTCGTGTTGGACGAGAGAAACAAGTATGTAGGCTTGTTTTCCCTGTGCACAGCGGCCACATACATTTCGCAACAAGTCATTTGCATATGCAGCGCTGTGATTATATATAAGGGAAGATAGAAATGCAAAGAGGGGTTCCCTTCGCTCAAGCAGAATCTTTTCACAATAGCGCAATTTCACGCCACGCAAATCTGCAGCTCCTCTGTGGGCTGCCTTAATTTAATTTTGTGTGAGGGGAGAGATTAAACACCCACAACCACACATCAAGATAGACAGCCAGGACTGACTAAAAAGCCACAAAGACAATAAACTGACACATTTATACCAGGTGGATTTTGCCAGTTTTGTTCAGTTACATCTCCATTGTCAGACTTGGCAGATGCAACGGGCTTCATATACTCTGTCTTCAGAAATATTCCTTTAAAAGTGCAGATTATGCGATTTTAGGAGATGCCTCACAGAAACTTTCTGGAGAAATCAAAACGCTTCAATCTTTGGGACTCGTCTTGTTTCAAAACAGGAGACAGCATTAATTCGGCTCCTTATAAGGAGAGAGTGTTATCTTTGGTTAAAGGAGGGTCCAACTCCTACCAACATTGTGCTCCATGTTAGGACGCTCCCTGTCAGCACTATTCCTCTGTGGCCCATTTACATCAAGGCCTGACAGCCCCCAAACGTTCCTGACATTCCAGCTGTAGCAAGACATGACCGCCTTTGCTTAAACGTTTGCACTGTACGACTTCAAGATGCAGCCTTATGTCCACCGAAGGCGAAAGCTAAAACCAAAACTTATAAACCCCTAATTTACTGAGAGCATCGGTAAACAGCTAGCCTTTATCAGACACCACCAAATTACTGGCTTATACCTTCAGCTGCAAAAAACCATAAATAATAAGTAAATGAGAACAACTGAAGTGAGCTCAGCTGTACTGAAACACAGCTGGAGGAGGCTGAACCTGTGAAACTAAATGGGTCTATCCAACCAATTCACACTATTCACACTTAACTGCACTACTGTATAGCTCTGTAAATAATCATTCTGTACATACGATAATTTTTAATCCTACAACTGTTTACAACTTGCATAGTTCCCATTTCTGTATAACTGTATATCTCAGATTTCTGTAAAGTTATTTATTTCATATTCTGTATAGTTTTTCATATTTATATCCTGTTCATAGCTTGTACTCACTACAGCCTGTACATACCTATAGTTATAGAATATTCACAACATACTTCATACCGTGTACATTATAACATACCATAATAGATCCATTTCTGTAATATACTTACATATCTATATTATTGCTAATATATATTGTAATATATCTATATCACTAAAGCACTTCTGGATGGATGCAAACTGCATTTCGTTGCCATGGACCTGTGCATGTGCAATGACAATAAAGTTGAATTCTATTCTATTCTATTCTATTCTATTCCACTATTCCTGATTCACCGACACTGGTGACTCATGGACACTTATTTCACAAAAAACTCAATATGTCAGTAGAGGAGTTCACAACTCAGACAGGTATAATAATGACTGCCAAAGCATATTTGACAACTGGCCTGACCTTTCCCACCTAATGCTTCTGTAGTAGTGCCCCTCCTTAGTCTGTGGATGGGTTAAATTCCAGTAATTTTTCGCCATGCATAGGCAGAGAGGTATGAAACTGGACACCAGTGCAGGTAACGTCTGTCTCATCAAGGTCAAAAAAGCACAGGGAAATGAAAATTAACAGAGCGATCAATAAAGCAGCAAGTCCAACCTCGCGTCCTGTCACAGCCAATGACATCACTGAATTTTCAGCCCTGGCCTCACTTCAGTATAAGGTGTCCTATCAATCACCGCCACTTCCCTTTAAATACACCCCTCCCCCAATCAGAAACATAGCCTTTCCCCCTAATCCATTAATGGCTTCTAAAGCTCTCAATGTTAAAGGAAAAGGCTTTTAATTTGGCCAGTTAACAAGCTACTACATTCATCCGCAGAGCAAGAGATTCGTGGAATGAGACAGCACCACAAATGAGAGTGTGGGCAAAATGAGAGGAAGGTAGGAACCATCAGCTATCCTAGAATCCACTCAGGACGCTTACAGGGGTGCAATTATCAAAAACACACATTAACAGAGGACAAGAACATTTGGTTGAAATCAGGCAAAAAAGTCAGATCCAATTCTTGAGACAGGAGACATCTGAACTGATGATGAGATGAACACAGGCTGAAGTGATTAGCCAGCAGGCAGAAGACGTGCGTAGGACCGTAACTGAGGAGTGTTATGTCCTTGAATGCTGACGGGTACAGGCACTCAACAGATGAGAGATATCATAATTAGCTTCATATAAACCCACTGGCAGAGAGGACTTGCGAGATCGGGATATTGGTTAATTACGGATCAGCCTAGTGTATTTAGAGAAAATCTCCATTATAAAAAAAACTTGGGGAGGAGAGGCTGTCCAAAAACTGAAGACATTCCTCTACAAGGAGTAGGGAGTCTTTTATTAGTTAAGATTCGGTTAACATTAAGTTATTCACCACTCCAAATTACACCTAAAATGAAGTGAAAACAAGTATGTCAGGCAGACATTTAATCTACTAAACTGCAAGTCTACAGTTAGCTCTCCAGTGCACCTCCTGTCATGGCTGACAGTGCAGAGTTTGTGTTAAATATGCAAGTTAATTTACAATCTTTCTACTTTATCAGTGTTTTCACATATGCAAAAGTGGATTCCAGCTTTGCCGACTATATAAATCTAGCTCTGCCACACTGAGACTTTGAAGAAAAGCTACATGATGAAGAGAAATACACAACAGCAATATTTTTTAGGATTTCGATTAAATTAAGTTATGTTCCCTTTAACAATACATACAATAGAGGAGAGATTATTTAGCTTTTTCTTTTCTTTTTAAAAAATTCAATTCTGTGTAGTTAAAGACTTATTTGTTTTGAGACATTGGAGTCTACATACCTTGAAATTGCAGCTGGAGCTTACAAATTTATTACAAAAAAGTCTAAGAAACACCCTTCAACTATGTCACAAGTGTTGAAGTTGCATAGTTTGTCCACCAGAGGGTATCTGGTAACATCCGTGGTGGCACCACATGGTTTGGAACTCCACAAACACAATGGCCACCTGATCCGAGCAGAGTCGGGCAAAGTAAATAAAAAACTATCAAAATTTATGAAAATCTGTTTGGGTTTCGTGTGTATGAATTTTTTTAAAATCCACTGGCTATTGGATGTTGGCTTTTTAAATAACTAAACTAACAGCCTTAAAGAGTTGTTATTAAGCTGAAAATGTTGTCCGAGCATGAATGCAGAGCACTTGATGGTTTCTGAATTGTGCTAACATAACATTTAATAGCAGTTATTGTTTGTACTTTTAATGAAAGTACTGCGCCTTTAACTGAGGCCCAGCCGACTTGTCAGTAAAACCCATAAAAGTCAAGGTCTTCACTCATTGGTCTCGCTATTCTCCTGTGAAAGAAACAGAATGGGATGTGGACAAAGCGGTCGTTTTTGTCATGTGTGGGCCGAGATAAAGTAGTCAGTGAAAAGGTTGCCATCCATCTTCATTCGCCTGCCATGAGCTTTAGCGACTTCCGCCCCCAGTGTAGCCTGCATCTTTTCTGCTCTTCTTGTATGTGTGTGTGAGTATTGTACATAGATAAGAGGTTAATGAAGTGTATCCACCTTTGTCCCTTCGCGAAATGAAAGAGACTTCATTAAGCAGCCCAGCTCAGTGTAATTCCATCCTGGTAATACATGGATGAACATAAAGAGACACCTGAGGATGGCATTCATAGACGGAACAATGACACAGAAGCCTGCGCACGTCCACAGATACGTTCAAGCTCCTGTTAAAATGGGACTCTTAACTACTAAGTGCTTTTGCACTCAGGTTTAAATTCAAGTTACAATTCTTTAACAGGTCCATCTGAGTAAAAGTCACGTGGATGTTCTTAAAAAACATTCTGAGAAAAGTTGAAAGAGAGATATCACAATTGTGACATCAGTACCGTGTCCCGTAGCTCTACCTCTTGCTCATCCCAGTCCACCCCCTTCCCCATACTATTACCTCTTTCCTCCCTTCCTCCAGCTCTCCACATCCTTTCATCTCAACCACCCACACATTTCAGGTCACCGGGGAGGCAATCGTCTTAAGTGTTCCAGCTGACAATGTGAGCTGATGAGAAACCTTCCTGTGAGTGTTGGCTGGCTAAGGTAAGCTCCTGATCCACCCCGCACAGCATACAAATGCACAAAGCAAGCTCATCTGTACCTTTCTCTCCCCCTTCCTCAAAAAGTTTCTATCTAATCATAAGTCCACAAAGAACAGAAATTAAAGGAAGAGCCAATTCCACTGCTTACAGAGTTGACACACCATCGTCACGAAATATTTGGACTGCTGAAAATCAAACCTAATAGGGGGATGGATGTAAAAAGACCCATGGCATTTCCCTTTTATTAATAATTTTTAAAATCTGAACACAAGGTTAAGGTCAGGGGCGCTGTCAATGTCACTAATCTCTCTATAGCCACCTTGAAGAAGAGGTCATTACATGTATTGGCCACAAAGGCAAGACTTTGCTGACTCTACAGACCTTTCCCATAATGCTTCGGTGACATTGGTTTAGCAATATCATCTAAAATAAAGGGCAAGGACAGGGGGCCAGGAGAGTCAACAAATCCCAATTTACAGAAGAAAAATTCTCAAGTAGCAGTTTGTCTTTCACATTGTTCAGTTGTTTGATTTTATACCAGTGGACTTGATTATTCCATCAAAACCAGCAGTGTGAACTACTACCAGAGTACCATAAGAAGGAAACTGTGTCCTTCAAACCACTCTGAGCACGGCTTAGAGCAAGCCAAATTCCAAATATGACTACAGAGGTCATGTTACGCACAAAACATGACATATATGAGTGACGATTGGAACCGAACTAACTTTTGGTTGCTTGACGCTGAGCTCAACGAATTAATCGTGACTTTATTTCCTCTGCTCTGATAAGTATCAGTAAACAAATGTTAAATGCCAACAGACAAGCTGAAGGCAGCAGTGGGTTACGAATGGTTTTTCACACGTCCATTAGTTTGCATTCATTAGTGAGTAATGTCACCGTTAATCCTGTGGGATCTACACACTCCTAACCCAAACACTATGGCTACGTTCACACTGCAGGTCTTAATGCTCAATTCCGATTTTTTGATCAAATCCGATTTTTTTGTCTGCTCGTTCACACTACAAATAAAATGCGACAGCAAACGCGCTCTAGTGTGAACGCTCAAAGCGGCCCGCATGCGCAAAAGAAGCTGTCACACACAACGAGCTCTGTTTAGACCCAGAGCAACAGTATTGTTTGACTGATGGCCCTTAATATGCAGACTTCGGACTTCGTTTCCCAATTTTTGCTTTAAGTTATTTTGTTATTTACATAATAATGTAAATAACCTAATAATGATCCTTATTGCTGTTTAAGAGAGGAGCGGTGCTTCAAATGATAGCTGTAGATTTCTGTCAGAATCTGCAGATTATACAGTACAAATAAAATGTTCACGTTGTCTTCCCAACAGTTTCACTAACATCTACACTGGATGGCCAGGAAGCGTTCGCGATGTCTTCTCGGGCGCTTCTCTGGCGCTGATAATTGGCTTCAGTCTTGTGTCGGTGACGTAAAAGGCGGATTCAATGCGACTTGACCGTTCAAACAGCAGTCGCTTTCTAAAACATCGGATATGTATCGGATTCAGTACCACATACGAAAGTGACCCAGATCGGATTTGAAAATATCGGATTTGCGCCGTTCACACTGTCATAGCATGATCGGATATGGGTCGCATAGGGTCAAAAAAATCGGATTTGATGCGCTTTCGCCTGCAGTGTGAACGTAGCCTATGTGAAAAATTTGATTTTTACCTTCTGAAAAGGTTTTTTTTCTTCACAGGAAAAGGTTAAGTTTAGATTTAGGTTTATATCTCATCATTTTTTCAAAGGTGCCATAACTCACGCCAAGCTTAAGCAATATTGAAAATTCTTTAGAGATATATTTTTATATCTTTAAAGAATTTTCAGGTGGTACATCACAGAACGAGGGTTCTGGGTTTGAACCTGATGGCCAGCTGGAGTCCTTGTGCGTTTTGCACTCCCTGTGCCTGCGTGGGTTTCCTCCTGGCACTCTAGCTTCCTCTAACAGTACGAAGACACGCTTGTTCGGTTAACTGGAGATTCTAAACTGTCCGTAGGTGTGAATGTGAGCGTCAGTGATTGCCCCTCTCTCTGCATTAGCCCTGAGAAACATTGGCAGCCTGTCTAGGGTGTCCCCCTCTGGCTCTATGATAGCAAGGCAGCTGGGATAGGCTGGGATAAGCAGTTAAGAAAATGGATAGATGGACTGCTAACAGTTTTTCATAAGCAGATTAATGATAAGCAGCATCACTGAAACTGGACATGAGCCTGAAAGCACATTGGAAAAACACTTATCTTTATGAATACTGGCCAAAAACTGGGAACGCGTCAGGTCAAATCAACGCCATCTGCTGATGAAGGCAGTGAGATGAAAGTAGTTTTGCTAACTGGATGTCTGGTGTTTCATGATCAACACACTCGTACCAAACTTTGTGGGTAAGAATTGCTGTTAGTTTATAGTTCCATTTTTCTAAAACTTCTTCAGATAAATGGGAAAATCATGTGTCAAAATTAAGCCACAGTTCAGGAAAAACTGTTCTAGGTTTTATGAACATTTTGATGCCTGTATTTTAAGATGCAGCTGGCTCTTTAGAATCTCCTGAACATATTGAAGGAGTATAAATAAGCTTCCTTTAACATGCATGAAGCCAAACTAGAATTAAGCTGTAATTGATTTAAATTAATTTCAAATGAATTAATGCAAATACAACAAAAAATAAAAGTCTTTAAGACAGTTTAATAACACTGTTATCTGCAGTACGGTTCACTTTTCCCCACATTTTCTCTCACCAAAGAAAGCCTTTCAACCGCCTGAAACTCATTTTATGCCTTGAAAAATCAAATTATATTTTATTTTCATCCGAAGGAACCCAAAGCTCATAAAATGAAGCGCTCTCTCTATCTGCTGGGATTTAGGACTGCAAACACTCTATTAGCAAACATGGCCAGCCTCTTGTATAATGGACAAGGATAGGGATGTATAATCAGCCTAATTGGCTCTGGGTGGATTTAATAGCGTCACAGAATAGTCATGTCACGAACCACTAATTAAATGCTGTAATCAATATGCCGCCTCATATACTGAGCTCCTGATGCGGTGTTTAACAGCCATGCCTGAGGGTTAGAAAGAGGACGTGAGAGTTCATTCATTCATGTAGGTACGTGCATACGTGCATGTGTTTGCGTGGTGGTCTGGTGGTGTGTGTGTGTGTGGGGGGGGTTATCAAGTGGTGGAGCAGGTGTGCAGACAGGAACCGTTTGATCTAGCTGGACAGATCCACTGAGACGTACAACCTGTACACCATTTATATGAGGGCGAACTCAAGGCTCTGCGCTTGATAAGATTTTAGCTGGTCTTTGGATAATTCTCCTAATACCTGCAGGTCAAATGATCATTATTTTCATCAGTGGATAATGTGCCCATTATCTGTTTTGATCCATTCACTAACTGCCACTGTCCAATGACCAATCAATATTCTCTCAGTAAATTAACTGTGTTTCTTCTTAATGTAAAGTTTGTTTGTTTTTTAACATGTAGCTTGTTACTACCTGAACCTGCATCCTCAGATGTCTTCTTTTATCTGATAACTCTGAAGTAAACCATACTTAAACTGTAATGACACTGAACAGATAAGCACAATAATCCTGCAGTGGAAGTTTGAAGTTTTGCCTAAAGAATCACTGTAATGATAAATCACTCTCAAATACTGCTTGACCCAAGCACTTTTCTTCCATTTAATGCCCTACATTTGTGTAAGCTCCATCAGTTAACGACTGGAAAAGACGGGATAGCATTTATGACATCTTACAAGAGTCCAAAGATAAAAGATAACGCTACGTCCACACGTACCCGGGTATTTTTGAAAACGCAGATTTTTCTATGCCATTGCACGTTTCGTCCACACGTAAACGCCGTTTTCTGTCACTGAAAACTGAGATTTTTAAAAACGCCTGCCAGGGTGGATATTTTCAAAAACTCAGTTTTTGCATTTACGTGTGGACGAGAAAAACAGATATAACGCAGCGTCAAAGGTGTGCGCCTTTTGTGACGTCACACTGTGCGCCACGTTATTGTTTCGGTGAAACGAATTTCTACAATACTGTTACTGTTACTTGTACTCTCTGCAGTGTTTAAATGCTTACATATACACACACAGTTACTGTCCCTCCACACATAGGACTGGGTTCTGCTTCTATGCCCCATCTTTGTTTACTATTTCCCGCCGAGGCTTCTAGACTTCTGATTGGCCAACATTTCTGCACGGTTAGGAATATATCACCACCTGTTGCTTTGGCATGCAGCGTTTTTCTTCATTTCTGCGTTTACGTGTGGATGGGATTATTTTTTAAAACAAAAACGGAAAATCTCCGTTTTCAAAAATACCCGTGTACGTGTGGACGTAGCCTAAAACGCGGCTTTGCTTTCCCACTACATTCCTGAACATTATCTCTCAAGGGAAGTTTCTTCTGACCCAAATAAAGCCTCAAAAGAAGAAAACAAAGTGGCTATCAAACTGTTTTTGTTAACGATAAAGCATGTGTTGCAGTGAATGTCAAGTCCTACTCTTCTGTGCCTCAAATTCTTATCCTTTTTGTGTGTTAGTTATTATGAAAACAACCCCGTACAACTGTATTTTTTCAGATCTACTGGATCCATCCACCAATTTGCAACATCTTCAAATACTACATCGCAGAATCAGCACTGATTCGGCACCAGCTGGATCTTTAAAAACCAATGTTGGGACACAGTCAAAATCCATGGCTGGTCTCATGCTGCACTGTTTCTTAGGTCTACAGACAAACCGCAGCCTTATTTAATATCCATTAGCTTCCCAACTTTTAACAGTAAGCAGCAGATGGTCCAGATATAGCAGAAATTCACTTGTTTCTTTTGGCTCTTCCAGCTGCTTGAAAGATGAGAGACAGAGACAGAATTGCTCCCAAATGTCCCTCTTCAAAGTGAAAACTGTGGTCCTGAATCTTCTCGTCCTGTATAATGACGGTTCCTTTTTCATGTGACATATGTAGCTTCTGAAAGAAATGCCTCAACATAAAAAACACACCTGTGGCCTTTTGTGACAGCATTAGCGCACAAGTAGGTTGCACCACTGACTTCATTCCCCATAATCCCTCACCTCAGTTCAGTCATCGGCTCTGATCAGCTTGCTGTGGCCTGGGAATGAGGGCTTTGTTTCAAACACACAGATAATTCAGTTAGGGACAGCAGAAGGTAGTCGAGGGATGTGGGAGGATGGTATTGAGTGTGTCTGTGTTTGTGTGTGTACATAAATTGGGTGAGGGTATTACCCTGCAAATCTCCAAACACAGAGACACACACACACTGGCTGGGGAGCCCCCTTGCCCCAGTATTTTTGGGCTTCCTTCCAGTTTTACATCAGCAACCACCCCCATCTGCCCGCCACTCTGAGCACCCAACAATGGGCACCTATGTTCCCACAGGGAGACCAAGAGATGCTGCTAGGGCCTTTCTCCACACACACACACGTGAATAAAAACACGTACATAACGGCATGGTGAGCGTGACAAGGACCACATGGAAATTTGACTGTGTGTATCTGCTTTCTTGTGTTTCTTCTCTTCCAGTATGGTGTAACCCGGCAGGACAAAAACAGTGAATGAGGAAAACAGAGCCAGGGCTCCAAATTTACACACACACACACACACACACACACACACACACACACACACACACACACACACACACACACACACACACACACACACACGCCATCTTTCACAAGGTGAGATCTTGAGACTATTGTAACCACTGCTGGTGTTTGTGTAGAGATGTAGTTAGCAGAATGTTTAGGTTCTCTATTATGCTCGAGTCTCTGAGTCAAGAGCAGCCATAAAGCAAAGTGAAATGGGAGCTGTCAGACTTTGAGAATTAGAATTGGAATTCAGGGCAGGATAGCTCCGCCAAAGCCATCTGGTTAAGCCATTTTTGTGAGTTGAGGAATTAGGTTACATTCTAAGCATCCACAGGGGGGACAGTGCAGAAATTACAATCCATCTATCTACGAAAAGTGAAACAGACAGGCTGCGGTGAGGAGCGGCCAGCACGTAAAAGGAGCCGCAACGACAAAGAACAGGACTGACAATATACTGCATAACTGTTGTGTAGTTCTCGGAGATTTCTTTTCTTGAAGCTATTAAGAAAGGTTTAAGATCAGTACCTGGTCACGGAGGATGGATGTCTTCCTCAAGGACATCTCAGCGTGATGTATGCATGCTGACAAGATGATTTAAACCTTTGACATCCACCTAAAAACATGGTGTCTCTTTCCAAGATGTCACGCCACAACCACTAAGTATTTCAGCACAACCAAGGTCTCAACAACTGAACATTAACTATGTGTTGACAGTAATGGCAGGCACTGAGAGAAAAATATGTTGCATGACTGTAAAACATTGTGGTACAGAGATTTTATTAAGAGTCATTTGATGTATCAGAGAGTATTTTATGGGGAAGCTTAAAATATTAACTTTCTGTAGAAAAAAAAAAAATGTTCAAAGATGTCAGAGCCAATAAACACCTACGGTTTGACAATCATGCTGCAGTACTGTTTAGTGTCATTGAATTGTATGTTACCAAGGTATCAAGACTAAGGGCCAAAGAAGTGTTTTATGGATTTTTAGTGCACTACTAGAGTCTAATATGGAAATGATAATAAAAACAGATCAGCAAGGTAACCTCAAATATAACTTTTTAGCTCAAATTTATGGCCTATGTATCAATCTCTCGATTGCTTTCTAGCTAGGTAGATTTTCATGTGAGTTCATACACATATTGTTCAAGAGTTATAACATTTGAAAAAGTGCAATGCTAAACAGGAATGGATAAGATTCACCTTCAAAGTAAATGTTGTGCTTTCACTTTGAAGGCAAACTGTCTCTATTTCTATTTTGTGTTGCACTTTTCACAGTTTAACTACAGCTAGGAGAGCGGCCTGCAAGTGTTTTTAGACATGTCCACCATTCTCATTAAAACTACAGGCGACTGGAGAAATATGCTAACTATCAAAGAAATCACAAGGAGGTTTTGATCATCAACCTCCAGCAACCACTTACAACCAGCTGAGGAATGAACAGTCTCTAAGCCTGTGTGCCTGAGACCTCATTCACATGATCCTACATTGTCACCGTGATTGTCACACAACTAAAAAAGCTGACTAGGCAGATGTGACAATTAGTTATTTTATATATCCCATTGGTCGCAGTTCAAATGATGAAATAATCATAAAAAAATAATATTAGTAATATTACTAAAATGAATGATATCATGTATAAGGAGCGATCGTGGCTCAAGAGTTTGGAGTTCGCCTTGTAATCGGAAGGTCGTTGTGTCCTTGGGAAAGACACTTCATCCGTTGCCTACTGGTGTTGGCCAGAAGTGCCGATGGCGCGATATGGTACCCTCGCTTCTGTCAGTCTGCCCCAGGGCAGCTGTGGCCACAACTGTAGCTTGCCTCCACCAGTGTGTGAATGTGTGTGCGAATGGGTGGATGACTGGATGTGTAAAGCGCTTTGGGGTCCCTAGGCAGGACTAGTAAAAGCGCTATACAAATACAGGCCATTTATGTGTATATATGTCTAAAGAAAAAACATGAGCTTTCTGGAGAGCTTATAGTCCCAGTCACTACTTTCTAGTCCTTTTCAGTAATGATGTGTTTATTTTGTGTAATATGAATTAGAGCCCTATAGATTGGGGTATGCTTTAGTGTGATGACAAGCCATTAACCTGTCGCCATGCAGTGTCATTAGGTTCTCTGTCACATCCTCCCCTTGGTGGATGTGTTCAGAAGCCAAAACAAGAATACACCGTGAACAACAGTCATACTTTGCTAAAATATCTAGCTGTTCAGTGCGAAACTGATGCAATCTATGGTCATGTGACATGTTGGCAAAATCGTGCTGACTGCATCCATCTGTAAATATAATCGATGGGTACAACTCTCAGGGAAGTTCTGAACATATCACACTTTAAAGTGTCAACCAAAGCAGCGAGCCATCAAAATAACAGACAAATGGTGCCAGCCCTTTCCTTTGGAGCGGAAGTCGCAAGTTAGATTCCCTCCCAGTATCCAGTATGGGTGCTGGCTGGGCCCGCCGTGCCAAAAAACACCAAGCCCTGGAATGGTGCGGCTACATCTGCAGCCTGTCCGCAGCTCGGACACGACACATTTCACTGCATGTTGTACTCTGTATGATTGTGTGTGTGACCAATAAAGCTCGTTTCCTAATTAAAAAAAAAAATACATGGAAAGGTCAAGCAAATCAAGCAAATACATTAATGTAGAGAGTTCTTAACCAAAGCCTTGAATAAAGCTGTTGAATTACAAATGTGCAACTGTGACGTGTGTGGGTGATGGAAAGAAGAGAAGAAAAGCTGATGGAGAGGCTGAAAGAAAGAAATTCAAATCCATGTCCAAGTGATTAGCTGTAAAGTTATGCCCATTAGGCAAATGATGATTATTGGCTGCACATTATTAGGCTATTACGGCATCATTAAAATGACATTAGTAGCCCATTTTGCGTCGAGAGCAGTTAGACACAAACACATCATGAGAAAATCCCGCCTATAAGAATCGCTCGATCTAAAGACACGCAATTTACGCTCGCTGTGATCTCACAATCAGAGACAGAAGAAGAGATGGAGAGGAATGTAGGTGCAGGCTGACACAGGATCAGTTTCGGACATGTATGGGCTTGCCTCATCTCTTCTATATAGGTGTCTGCTCCTCAGAGATGCACTACTCTTACCTGACATCTCAAGTCTTTGCTTAGGTGTGTACCTTTCATTCTGTTCTCCTATGTCACACACACATACACACACACACACACTGAAGTCAGCACAGTACATGGTTTTGTTTTTTAGCTGCGAACTGTGGAAGGCTAAAAACAAAAAGCCCCCATGTCGGAAGTAACCCATGCCGGGAGAGTGTGAGAATGAGTGTGCCTCAGGAGGACCAGTTATTATGGGTGAATGGACAGGATGGGGCTAGAGCCATCACGTGGAGGGGCTCAAGTTGCACACAAAATCTCATAAGGAGTCCCACACACAAAAAGCAGGTGGGGGTCCCAGTGCCTGTCACTGTGTGGGATCTTGAAGTACACTGGTACAGAGTGCGTGCAGCATTTTGCACACATGCATGCTCACAAACACAAAGGCAGTTGTGGTGCTGGTACGAACCCATGTTGAAATGACTGCGTATGGTGGACAACAACTTTGAAATCCCAAACAAATGTATAGCTGTTTTGTTCAAGTAGACCATTTATTTTTTAGTATTTGACATATAGCAGACATATGCTGGGAAACCGAGATAACAGATCACTGTTAATTTAAATAAAATTTGTATTTTCTTCATTGAAGGATGGCTAAGTTCTAAAATGCAACAGAAAATGCAGGCTGCCATGGTCATATAAAAAAAAACTTAACAGATACTCTAGTGGATTAAGTTTCTTTCTTTCATTATCATTATAATAATTGCAGTGTTGCATTAGGTATTTATTTAAGACCAGTAGAAATCTTAAAGATGCTGAAAACAGTTGTAGTTTAGGTAAACATATATTGTGTGGTATTCGATGATCTGTCTGAGCACTAACCACTTGTGTCCATGTCGAAAAAGCTCGTCAGTGACACAAGCAATTAACTGGAATTAATAAAGCACTGTTTAGTGAATGAGTACCTAATTATGCCTTCGCTAACAGCACATAGAAGCATTTTGTGCTGGATTATGTTTTCTGTGTCCTCCAAGTTAGGTTGGTAAATAAAATGTTAGTGAATAAAAGAATTTAGACCTCTCCTGCACAAGCTCATCAAAGGTCTTTGGCTGGACGAAAGATCACTGGAATTCCTCTTTCAGATGTCACGTCCTTAATCTCATTATCTGAGAGGATATGAAATCTGCATTCCTGCCTTCTCACACACACAGAAACCCACACACACTGCTCAGAGCTCCCATTTCATCTCAGAGGGACATGGTGATTATACACAGTCATTCTCTCACAAACACACACACACGCACACACAAATATGCCCATATAAGTATCACTCCGAAGAGCACACAAGGTAAACTTAGAAGAAGAACAAACAGGTAAATCCGAAGATGCTCTTTTAAAAACTTCCTCTTCAAAATCTCTGCACTGCACTGAGTGACAAGTGGACCTCCCACTGTAACAGGCCCCGTGATGAGGCGTGACCGCTCCTGACAGATGTTTTGTCCCATTCGGAGCGGCATGATGTGGCCATTGTAGCGGGCACTTCCACTGAAAAGGCCGAAGAAATCCCACACCAAACAGGGAGAAGAGTTTGGCATGCTACAGCAAACATCGCTTTCTGCCTTTACAAAGCTGTCCTCACATAAAACTCACCATCAATCAATCAATAAGCTGGTGTGACACCGGCAGGGAGCTGCGGCACATCAAAGCCGCACAACAAACTTGGGTGCAGTTTTGGTGCTTCTAAGTTTTCAGGTGTTTTCCTAAAGCAGATTTAAATCAAATCACCAGGCCAGCGTCGAAATTAATCAGCAAAAACCTTCTCTGAGCCACAAAAAGAAGGCATTAAAATCCTATTACTATGCACACAAAGCCTCCACTGTTTCTCAGCAATGTTACAGCACCCCGCAAGGTACTTACATGCTAGTGCTAACTAGCACCATCACTGCCTTCTCTACCAAAGACCACAAATCTCTCAAGTTAACTGCGATGGCGAAAGAGGAGCTGTAGGGTGTTTTCAACAGTGTTTTGGTTTCCATTAAGACGGGACTAACCCTGTTAGATCTTTGGGAACATGCTCACCACAGTGGGTAAAAAAAGACATGTGGTACTACGTGTGACATACAAATGTTGTCACTAGAGACCAAAAAAGCCAGCTTAATGTTGCGCCTGACTATCGCAGCTGTACACGTTGTCCAAGGTGTACATTTTTGTATTTCACAACAGCTTCAAACATGCCTTTTTCAAGCTTTGTAAAGCCATGTTGGCAGAGTTGCTGCAGCGAAAAAAGGGAGGGGGCTCGACTGGGAGTGCTTTAACAGGAAGGGAAGGGCCCTGAGTGGAGAACACATGAAAGGACGACTCCGTCATCTGGTAGTTTTAATGACAGACTGGGCGGCCTTGTTTTGACTGAAGAGCTCTTTTAATATGCATGACAAAAGACATCCTTCTGGGACCTTCCCTGCTAACAGCACCAAATCCCCTGACAAACTCCTGTTTGTTTCTTCATCGTGTCATCGTCAGCAGCGGGCAAGGTTCCATCAGAGCACAAAGGCAAAACTCTCCACGTTTGATGGCCCATCCAGTCGGTTCGAGATCTGCAGCCTTTGTGCACAGTGAGCGCAAAACAAAAAAGGGCAGACAGTTCAGGTGCTTGGCTGCTGGAATGGGGCTCTTACTCAATATTATCTCCCATACTTAAGCTGTATAGAGCTCTTCGCTCCTCTTTTTTATGTTTTTATTGTGGTTTTTTTCTAATCACCACAGAGCTCGCACTAAATCCTGCAGTGAAGAGTACCGAGCACACACAAAACAGCCAGAAAATTCCCATAACGGTGAATTCTCACTGGGCAACCACTCTTGTAAAGCTAAAACATGGATTTCAAAACAGCCCTTTTACTATAAATGATTAAACAAATTCCACGTTTTCCAAGTAAAATTCATGAATTGGATCATTATGTATGCAGAACTAGGTCAAATTCTAATGTACTGATGACTTCATGGAAAATGTCAGTGAACTAAGTGGAGCAGAGACGTGCAAAAGATGGAGTCAAAAACAAAACGGAAGGCTACATTTTTGGCTTACTTGCTACTTGTTAGAGCTTCAAGAATTTAACCAGATATGAGGAACTATATCAAAACAACACTTGTTTTCAAAAAATAATCCACCTTCTACTTCTATGGATCAGATGGTCCTTTGAGGTGTGATAGTGCTGAGTGGGGGTTAGCAGATGTGGTTTGGGAAAGAGACTGGGGCCATTATGAACAAGTAACATTAAAGTAAGAGGGTGTGGTCTTACCTGGACGAGCGTTGGCAGGACAAAAGAGGAGACAGCACATGAAAGAGAAAGAAAGAAAAACATCAGACACTGTTTGGCAAGCTTTAAGCCACATCTCAGCACATTTGTACAGTACATAATCGCCGTGCCAATAAAGTGCTGTCTAGACAGAGGTATATGCATTTTTATTATTTCCATAATGGGCACTTGGAGTACCCATCTTACTATCGTGGCGAAGCACTTTAAGTCAAGTTACATAATGGCAAAATTCATCAATCATCTTCTTTTTTTCAGCTAAAGATCTATACTTGCATTCAGACTGGAACTGCAAGCATATGCCTTACTGGATCACAGCAAAATTGCATCAAGGTCTCTGACTTAGTTGTTGTAACTATATAAGTATTGATTTTTGTTCCACTCAATAGTCCTTTTTATCTTATGTTGGATTTGTTCAATGTCTTCCAGGATTCTTCGGTTATTTGTGGCAATGTCACATCAGGACAGAAAGAGGGTCAGAGTTTCTGTCACTGACACACGATTAAGCCTCAGGGGAAACATAATAAAGAAAGACATTTTCAGTCTTGCACTGTAACCCTGAAGTTTTCAACATATTATCCAGTGGTGATAGATTTGAGAATAGAAATGAAAGATCCTAATACAAAGTTCATGCGGTGTAGTAAGAATTAATCCATTAAAAGTACACAGGAGAGGGCACAGGTTTGTGGAGGCTGCATCTTTCCTCGCCATCTTGAATCCAGTGCCAGAGATGGACATCGCCATTCTGCCTGATTTTATGTATGTGGCTAGAGACCAGCAATATCTCCTCATCTTCATCTGCCTCCACCACCACTGCTTTTTCCTTCCTTATTTCCACATCATCCTCATTCTCTTCACCTCAAGACTCATCTCCTGAACTGAAGTCATGGCTCTAACAGATGAAAACGTGCACAAATGTGCTAATTTATTCCCAATACTGTCATGATTACTCATTGTTAGTACAGCTAAAAGTAAGCTAAACAACAACAGCTGATAAGCTAACATCTTGGCAGCTAACGTTAGGCCTAAATATCCCACTTTCTCTACAATAAAACAACTTGATTACATTCTCACATCAAATGAAAGTTTATTTACTAAGTGAACACTTTATGTTTCTCCATAACAACTTTTCCCCATAGTGGCCAGCTAGCATAATACTGTGCTATTACGGGGTACAGTCTAAATTTAATGTTTTGCTCTCTTGGCTGACTAAAATGTGTTTGTCCTACACTGGCCACAATAGCTAGGATTATTCAATTGAACAGGATAAATAATAACTGCAGTTGAGAACATCCTTGTTCACATCCTTTCCTATTCTTTAGCGACCATCCTTCAGCTCAGTGACAAGCACTGAAATATTTACAGCCACAGGATCAGTTCACCGACAGCCTCCACTTGGCATTAGGCACGCGCCCCAGTGGTCACGTTCTTTTTGTCATCCATATTTCAAAAAGTAACAGGGAGGTGGGGGTTACTGCCCAAGTAAGAATATGACCCAGAATATGAATGAGCAGTGAAAATCAAAAGCATCAAAGTGATCTGATAAAACTTCAAAGAATGAGACGGAAAAAGTTAGGACAAGTCAAGAACCATGTTTGGATAAAAACCCGTCTCATTAATTTTTGATTTAAATCCTCTTCCAAACCCTCTGTTTGCCTTGTTTGGTGATACAACATCAAAGTACAATATCTGTCGACGTATGATTTTGAGTTTACCCAGGGTCACAGAGGTAACAATGCATGATTTATAGGTGCTGAATCACGGTCAACACAGAAATTGAGAAAAATAATTTACTCTTTGCTGAAAAGCTCTGAAATTTTGGTGAAGATTTTAGTGAAAAATGTTTCCTGGGCACAGAAAGGAAGAACTTCACACCATTCTGAAAATACTCACAGGAGGATGTTAGATGAAGAAAGAGGAATAACAGAGATATACAACAGAAGTGACTAGTTTATCACACAGCCTGGTGCCTTGATAAAGAGATACCCAGCTTTGGGAAAAGAGCTCTAGACAAAACAAGACTGCTCTTCTTTCTGAGTTTCCTGCCAGGACTGATAGCCATTCCTATCCATCTGTGGGTCATGAGAACAGCGGGTAAACCCAGCAGGTCCCTAAAGCCTCTTACCCAGAAGTGGAAAAAGGGGCAAAGTGGTCTGTGAGGTAACTAGGACAACCTGAGTCTCACATAGTGTCGGCGCTAGAGTCAGTCTTTTCTTAGCACTTTCAGATGCAAAGCCATTAAATCAAGCGAAGAACCTGAAATGTACAGATATAAGGACAAGGCTGGGCACTTTTGAAACAGGATAGTACAATCTACTGAAAAACACAGATCCTACTCAATAAGGAGGCAGCTCCTCATTAGCTTCTGTGGTTTTTCTACCAACCTAGTGCAACTTGTAGCTGCAAGTTATGTCTACATCCCACTATGACACAGTGAATGACTCACATGAGTCACAGTGACATTCTCAGTGCGCCAAATACTCTGCTAGGATGCAGTAAAGCCCACCCTGCCTGTCCCACTTCTGTGACGCAGTTTGACTCAGTGCATGCATGCAGGCTAAAATTATACAGCCATCCCATATATCAAACAAAAAAGTCAAGTAATGGCCCATAGAGTCCCTGGGATATTGCCAAGAACAGCCCCTTAAGTTCAGCGGCACTAGGAGTAATCAAGTTCCCGAGCAATCTTCATTATACAGAGAGCACTCAGCTTTATTGAGATTCAGGGAGAAGGAGGTTTCTAGCATAGAGAAAGGATTTATTGATTGCACTTAATGCAATAAGCATGCTGGATCCAATGCAACAATTTCATTAGATTTTTCTTTACAGTCATGCTGTTGGCGCTGGCTGGGGAAAAGGCTCACAGACGCTGGCAACTTCTGTGTTAAAATCTCTGACTACAGATGATACACTGCGGACATGCAGCATACACTCCCTGCAATAGCCTTAATGCTTTGGCCTGAAAGACACACACAAGGTTTTCTTCTTATATAACTAAGAATTCGATGTTTCAGGTATTCCTTTGAAGGACTATTGCCTGAATAGTTTCTAAAGACTGCAGTATATTACTAATAATAAGACTAGCAATAAGCTGCAATAAATTTAATAGAACTGCTTGGGCTTTGGCTTAATTAAAGTGGAGGGATGCCAATAGAAAAATTAAGTTTTCGAAAAACTCGCCAAATTCAATAGAGCACGAGTACTTTCAGGCCAATAGAAAATATCTCTCATTTTGTAATTTTTGTTTTCTGCATTTAAGACTTGTATTTAACTCTAGGGCCACACTCCAAGTGATCAATAAACTTTTCAAAGATGACTTCAGTTTCCATTTTGAGAGTAGATCTTAAAGACAATGTACCAACAATTTCACCATAACCCAACTATTGAAACGAGATGCAACAGTTTGACCTTGATGACAAGGCACACAAGACAGCCTGACAGGTTCAAGTGCTTTGTTCAAACCTTCAGCATTTGCTAAAAAAAACAAAAAAGTAGACACTTGTTCCCAGTCCAGCCGTAAAAAGCAGCTGGCGGTGCTGCTTGAGTGTTTGTCTTCTTTTTCACATTTAAATCATCTCTATTCTTATTCAAGGCCAGCTGGCTCCCTGGCCTCTCCAAAACTAAAGAAAGGGAGATAAATAAACAGATCTGGAGAAAACGGGGTGAGAAGAAACAGACCCAGGTTTGTGGACTGGTGACAGTCAGCAATGTGTTCCAGCTGTTTGGTCTTCTTCCCCTCACACTTCCCCAGTGTGAACAACTAGCCAGACGCCCCCCACTGACACTTCTGTCAACTCTTCTAACCTCTTTTCATCCACCCTGCTAGTCCTCTCGCTGACCCTCTGCTTATTGGGTCAGGGCCATAAAAACTGCTCTCTAAAGGCACGTTTACATCAATTCACCCCGACACCTGTGCAAAAGTGAAGAAGGCACATGATGGTGCTCTTGAAACAGAGGAGGCTTGAACAAATTAAAAAGACGTAAGATACAAAGAACAGTAAATCACTTTTTTTAAAGTTTGCTTTTAGAACCTTTGGGTGATTTTATGTTCTTATTACGCAAGAGGATTTAAGATTATAGCTACAAGAGAAAACGGTTTTGTTTAAAACTTAGATCTCCTATTGATAAAATGGCCTGCATTTGTATAGCACTTTACTTAGTCCCTAAGGACCCTAAAGCGCTTTACACTACATTCAGTCATCCAGCCATTCACACACTGGTGATGGCAAGCTACATTGTAGCCACAGCTGTCCTGGGGCGCTCTGACAGAGGCGAGGTTGCCAGACACTGGCGCCACCGGGCCCTCTGATCACCACCAGTAGGCAACGGATGAAGTGTCTTTCCAAGGACACAACAACCGAGACTGTCTGAGCCGGGGCTCGAACCGGCAACCTACCGATTACAAGACAAGCTACCAACTCTTGAGCCATGATCGCCATGATCACCCCAGACTGAAAAAACACAGGTTTTTTCAGTCTGGGGCGATCATGGCGTGACTCACCGTGTTTCACCAATCAAAAAACAATGAATGTACACATCATGACATAACAGTTAGGAATAATTGTGTCATGATAATTAAGTATTCCTTTACTACTTGCAATAAACTTGAAGAGTTTATTCAGTCCTATCATACGTTCGTATGAGATTCAAATGGCTGAGTTAGGGCTGAGACACACAGGGCAAGAGACTTGTCGATGACCATCTGACAACCACCAGTCGCTAAGGGAAAATGTGTATTCCCCAGGCGCCGGGTGAAATCGATCACAAATAGTGTGCTACAGCAAAACCCTCCTTGTGATTCCTTTGGCTGCCAGTGGATTGCTGATTTGTCTGCAAAGACTTGTAGATTAAACTTTGCACTGTAGTGACTTCACCTTTAAAGTAAATGTGGAGGCTTACTGTTGGTGCAGCTTTTACTTTGAAGGCAAAAGCTCTCTGTTTCTAGTTTTCACAGTTTGACAACCGCTTGGTGAGTAGATTGCAAGTGTTTGCAGACAAGTTGGCTTCCAGCACCTGGTGACAGCAGCTCTTTTGTGACCAGTTTGATACTAACAACTGCCAGCAACCAATCAACAACTGGTTGCAGAATCCTATCTTTTCCCTAACAATCTGTGGTTGCCAGATTGTCATCAACAGGTTTCTAAATCTGTGTGGCTGAGGTCTGAGGAAATTCCAGTTTTTTTTTCAGAATTGAAAGTCAAAAAGTCAGATTTCAGGGTGAGTGGGAGGGTTTCAATCAATTGATGTTAAAGACTTCAAAGCATAGGTCTAATATTAAAACAATCACAGAAATAATAATGTAGGCTTTTGCTACACAAGGACTTATAAGGTACAGCGTGAACCTTATCTCTGGTAGGATTCCCAGCACCCAATTTATGAATCACGGACAATCACGGAGTTAGCACATTTTGATTATGCAACGTTTCAAGCCTGCAAACACCACACTTAAGGAATAATGTATTAAAACTGCATTAATTTCATGGAGCCTAATGCAGTCCAAGATCATGTAATATTCATTCTAGCCACTGGGACATTAGGTCATCCTTCATTTACTCTCTTAGGTTTAGTGCTCTGAACTTAGCTGCGCTCGAATTCATCAGGCTTGATTGGGCTGCCAGAAGCATACTGACCTGTACTTGACACTCTCTCAAGACGTATGTGCTCAGCGAAATGAATGGATGGACGATGGGGTGATATTACTGAGATGGATGGACTCAATTCATGTGAACACTAAGCACACATACTGTGGGTATGTTCTTTTCTCTCGCTGATTATTGCAGTAACTGTTTTGTTTGACTTACCACAAAGCTATGAATACATCACGTCACAGTAGGCTAGGCTTATCACGCACCAGGTGTGACGGCCTTTCATGTTTTGAAGTCAGTGATCCGATATGTTATCGGTTACAAATCACAGTAATAATTGTGTTGCAGATGGCAGGGACTGCTTATCCTACTGACTTAGGATCTAAACATCCTTTCAGAGGCACTGGAGCAAAACATGTTAAGCTTTTGAGACAAAGTATTTAATCATCAAAATGTCCCCCCTACCAGAGCTGTTGTGAGACGCTTAATGTTCAAAAGACTATACAGGATCGTGCAAAAGTCTTGATTCACCCCTCATTTCTTTGCTTCCAAGGAGTGGTAATTGCAATAGTTGTCCAGGCTTTCTGCAGGTCTTTTTAGTTGTGTCTTTGGACATTTGTTGCTTTTTCACTCATTTCCTTTGTTGTTTGTTAGGCCACTTAACACTGACCTATGAATCATTCAAGCATAAAAAACCCTAAGAGAACTAGGGACTCTGTTACTATTGGCTTGTAACAAACACATTTAAAATGTTCTCATTTTTTCTTTTTAATCTACAAAATATAGCAGAGATCAACAGTATCTGAAAGTTAAGCTCTTAAGAAACTGGAACAAAAACAATCAAAGACCTGATCCAGGTCCTGAAAGATCCATCTGGCCCTTCAGTTGATCCTCTACTCTTTACCAAACCTCAACGGAAATGTTCTCAGTGGAAGGGTGGCTGTCAAGAAGCCATTCTTAAGTAGGGGAAACAATAAGAAAAGGATGATCTGTGCAAATTTTACACAAAAGCTGAACTGAACATTTTCTGAGTAAAATATAAATTAGGGGGTGGGGGTTGGGGGCTTTTGCAAAGCAGTGTAAACAGAGTATAAATTGTGGTAGCCGTTCTGTAAAATCATGTTCTTGATTGGGTTAATAAACAGAATCAAGAAATCAAGAAATGTTTATACGTTCTAAGTACCAGAGCTGAAAATCTGATTGCAGGCAATAAAGTTCGCCTTGCTTCAAAAAACAGACACCTTAATTGGACCCAATTTCTTGTATACAATAAGTAAAATTAACGCAGGGCCAAAGCCCTACTTTTAAGAAGACCAAATGCCAAGATCCATTACAGAAATAATATAACAAGCTGTTCCTCTTCTTAAACAGTGCATGCCATTCAACTCCATACAATTAACTAAAGCGCAGCTTGGCCTACATTGCAAACAGGAAGCTAACAGTTGCAGTGTGGGTAGAACAATGAACTATGTCTCATTTAGCCTAAGTGCAGTGAAGAAAACACAGCAGCAAAGTGTATCAGGATTCAGTTCAGCTTTGCTGTTTAGAAAGCAGTCCTGTACTCTAAATTACTTCAGACTTACAGCAGGTGTTCAATACAAAAAGCACAAACACGCTCAAACATGAAGCTAAATTTGGTGTATTGACTGGAACAAAGAGTAAACAATAAATTTGATTTATTTCATTAAGATGTTTGACTGCATTTAATTGACTCCAATTAATGAAATCTACAGTAACAGCTTCATGTCTTACAAATTTGCTGGCATTGATCCATGTAGCAAACAAAAACTGTTGTGAGCCGCCACCCTCATATCGCCTTTGTGCTTTTGGAGCCTAGACCTGACTTTTAAAAAATAACTGGGAAAAAAAGCACTATGCTGCTAAAAAATGTTTTTTTTTGTTTTTTTTTAAATAGATATTTGCAAAATTCTACCTAAATATGCATTTTACCTGGTTAATGTGTGTGGCGGGGCGTGGTCTGCAGTATGCGTACAGCAACCGTGTGTGAAAAGTGGTCAATAAAGAGATGCTGAAAAGCATGTTCATGCAAACATCATTGGGTCTGCCGTGATATGTTTACAATGGGACTTCTGCTTCTGAACCTCTGCGCACAGCGTCTGCAAATCGGGGCTGTACGAAGTCACTTTCATCTTTACGCAGGACTGTAAGCTGCCATCTGTGAGGCGTGAGCGGTGTTTGTTTTTGACATAGTTCACAGTGGAGAACAGCTGCTGACATAATGTGGATCCAAAGATCCATAATTGGCCTACCTGGGGTTGAAAGTCTCGATAAATGCACCGCGTTTTGGCGGCTTCTGTGAGTGTGACGCTTATTTTGAGCGATGAAAAAATAATAGAATATAATTATATTTTTATATTTCAATATCACAATCATCTTCCAATTTAGAACTACAAGTTAAAAAAGAACTAATATAAATAAAATACACTTCAGCTAAATACTTCTAATTTATTTTCCCAAACCACACAGAGCCACACTATAAGGACTAAAGAGCCACATGCAGCTCCGGAGCCGCAGGTTGCCGGCCCCTAGGCTAGGCCATATCATACTGTTCACAGTAATACCGGTATAATGTTAGGCAATGACAAGAAAATGAAATATCGCGATAGAATATGGGTAAAATGCGCATGTGCAGTGCCTTTGTTTTCATACGCACATGGCAGAAAAAGCATGGCGGCAACGGAGAAAGGGGGAAAGCGGATCGTTGAATGACAGATGAACCAGAATTGGTTTGTAAAAATGCTGCAACTTCAGTGGTGTGGAACTGGTTTAGCTTTCGTCCGTCAGATACACAACAAAACACTATTTTTGGTAGAGCATGCAAACGTCTTTTTCGGAAAATAAGTTGCTCTTAAAATCCTTTGATTTTCTGAAAAATCGACTGCGCCCCTTAAAATTCATATGTATGAATTCTGGTTGTGTTTCCTGACCTTGAACCGATTTTATGTAGTACACGGCGCTCGAAAATTTGTCAAAAATGTTTTAGTACAACTTTGCTAAGCTACAAAGCCGCACCGCTTGATGGATTGTCAGAGCATTACGGCTAGCGTAGTCGGGAGCCTCGCAGAGTAATACGCAATGTGCTTCAACATAATATTACCATATTGGTAATTATACTGTGTATAACCTCTTTTTAAGGTTTGTGATTATTATACATGGTTATGCTCAGGATATGTCAGCCCATTTCCACTGGAAATGCCTTTTGGTTAAACTGTCAGCAAGGAATTTGCATTTGCACCGTAAAATTTTTATGTAGCTTTAATGCACATAAAAAGCAGCTGCTTGTTTAAGTTAAAATACATTGATGTTTTGGGGGGTTTTTGCACTAATAAAGTTGTGGAGTTGTAAAGTGTTTTGTCTCACGTCAATTATATCGTCAGTTATATCGTTATCTCAAATTTTCAAATATATATGGTGATAAATATTTTTGGCCATATTGCCCTGCCCTAGTATGTTATATGTAACTACTACTGGCGTGAGTTTGAGTGCTACTCTTACTACTAATCTAGTACTAGGTATGAACATGTCAAGTGCTCACAAGTTAAAAAAGCAGAGAACAGAATATGCAGAAAAGAAAAGAATGTAAACATGCTTCATGTCCCTCTCCTACATCAAATAATCATAAAAATACATGTAAACATTTCAATACAGGGAGAAAGTGATTCAAAGACTTTCTAACTAAGTTCAAAATTGTACCTGAAAGTTTTCTATATAAACAAGCTGTGCATGAAAAATCACATAACTTCGATAACAAGTACAAAATCTCAGTACAAAATGCAAAGTAGTGAGAGCTTTTGCACCTGTGGGCCTGTTTCTGTGGTTCTGTTACCTACTTATTAGTGGTGTGTGCCTGTGTGTGAGGATGCATGTTTTTATGTGTGATCTATGGTAACTACAGACTGCCAGCCTCAGGGACTACCTAACCTCAGGGCCCAAAACCTTCACACTCTCCCTACAATTTCAGGACATTCACCTTTGACCTCTGCCGATGAGAACTTTCGTGCCTCTGTGATGTTGCATCCATCTTGCTCAATCCCCACATTTTTCTTTTCTTTTTTTGCACATATTTTCTCTACCTTTATGTCAGTGTCTGACATAACTATGTGTTAATGGACAAAGTTTCCCAAATCGTCAGGTAAAGTCTTTAATTGTCTTTAATTGTTCTGATCAATTTGTATCTGGCCTCCTAATACTTTTGTGAGAGCAGACAAACCCTAGGAAAACATTTAAAGCCATAAGACCAAGTGTGAGAGTGGTTCTTTTTCATTATAGAATATAAATTTGGTTGACACCCACCAGTCACTGTGATGTGTGCACAATCTGAGGTCATGTGACCAGCCCAAATTGGGTCAAGTTAGTAGAATAGGATGCCTTCTTCACGAATTCTCACACACACACAAAACCCTATGCATTATTCAAAATACATTTCCCTCCCCTATACACACAGCAGAGAGTGGCTCATCAGAGCAGCCACGAGCCTCTTGGAAACTCAATGAGATAAAGAGGGTTCATCAAACAAAGACTTTCTCAGTCAGGCAGAGGAATAATTGAAATTGGGGTCAGATCTTGTATTAGCCACAGGCTCTCCCCAATATTTCTGTTTCTGAATTCTTGGGTGACGGAAAAACCCAAAGCTTCAACTTTTAAGTAACTGTCAGTTCTTCTTAGTTACCTAGACTGTCAAAACTTTGCTTTCAATCAACCCATTTGAGACAGAGAACAGACGCTATACAGCTTTCTTTTGATATGGTTGGGCTTTGTGTCTGTGGGAACTGAACATTTTATCATGGCAAAAGCAAAGCCATATTCTTCTTATTGTAGTTTTAATTATACGTTGAAGCGTTTAATTTGCTGGTGTTGACTGAACTATTCCTCTATTGCCGTGCTTTCTTAAAATCGCTAATGTGCACTCGTGCTTTTAGCGATCTGTGTAAGTCCTTGTTTAATTTTCCCAGAGGCAGTGCAATTTTAGTTTAAGGTTATCAAAAAATGAATCTAGAGGTCTGTTCATTATTTCTTGCACTCGTTTTGTTGTTACAGTGCAACGCTGTTAAGAACAAGAGTGTATTTGCATCTACCTTAGAGTTTTTAGCCTTCAGGGCTGAGTTTCAGACAGTGAAAATATATTGAGTTTACACAGATACAACAAAAGACCAAACAGAGGAAACATGAGCGAACTTTACTGGCAGCTGAAACCTCACTGACAGCTAACTAAAATACTTTACAGATGAATCAGGATGATTTCCTGTGCGTGTCCCTGCTGATTATGTGCATATCTGTGCTCCAGCGGGTGTTTGTGGCAATGCCGATAAGCTCTCCCAGGGGAATAACCGGTAACAAGCCACAAATCAATCCGAGAGCCAAAAAAGCATCCTTAAATCACAATTCACGCATAGCAACTGCATGTTCGCATTTCTTTATAGGCCATATCTTGTGCTGATGGCAGCATCGGTTCAGCAATCAGTTCTGAATTTGCGCTTGTAGCAAATGACACTGACCTACAGGAATGAAACATGGCAGAGCTGAGAGGTTTTCCTGAATGTTTCTACAAAAAAGCCAGCCCGGCAGGGAAACAGAGTGAAGGAGGGAGGAGTGCAATGAGAAAGGATCCCATTGTTGCAAAGGAATCAGAGTGCAGAGGAACCCTGACACAGGTATTCTGTTAAATAAGGCCCGCATTGTACAGAGAAAGCTGGCACAAATAACGACAAGGAGAGGCTTCAGAAAGCTGTTTCGATTCTGACTTTGTAACAGTCTGCTGATATTCACCTCCAGAAAGTCACTTTTGTCCAGAAAATGGAACATATGTGTGCTTTCTGTGTTTTTCATGACGTCATTGGCTGTGCCTGGGCCCAAACTCCGCTTCAGGTCCCAAAGTCAAACGATCACTGCAGCATCACTGAGAGTTAAAAACTGTCTAAATCCTTTCATCTGTAATAAAATGATCAGCGTCGCTGCTCTACCAGGTGTAACAATTAAGTTTAACATCCAGGCATCCAGGAAAACCAAATTTATGAAATTTAATGGAGTTAGAAGTTAGCAGGGAGTTAGCTCGCTAGTTTCCATTTAAATATAATATACCATGTTCTGACCGAGAGATTTCCGAATCAAATTAAGACGTACAGCTCTAGCAACACAGCTATGTTAGCATAATATAAACAGTGAAGCTGGAGGATGAACGCTAACTTTTTTCCACTCCATAAAAGTTAACGTGAGGGTTCCAGATGGTTATGGACAGATGCAATCGTATGGCAGGATGCTGTAAATGGACCATCCATCCACAATACGAGGTTAGTCATTAATATACTGCTGCATTGGCTGTAGTTACATCGTAAGGTTTTAAAAACTGAGCTTTAAAATGATTAGCAGTAATACAAACCGAGAGAGGCAGACAGTGATCACTGACTGTTTTTAGGGGCTTGTTGAGATTAAATAGAACAAGATACAAAGCATTAAAACATGTTAAATACGCCACAGCCTTATTAAACGCAGAGTAGTTTGTGTCGGAAGCAGGATTCATCACGTCATCACTTAAAGGCCAGATAAAAAAAAGTCAGACAGCTACCTGTCAGGCTTTATTGTTTTTAGGTTGTTTTTATGTCAACTGTCTGTTCACTTGATAAAATGTGGATTATTTTTCGTATCAATCACTTTTCTCTCTTTATTTCTCCATTTTGTGGATCTTGACACTGACAGATTGGTGTTATTCATTTGTTGGAGAGACATAGCCAGAGCAATCCATCAGCAATTATAAAACTGAGTGAATGGACAGCCCAGGGCAGAGTTTCCCATTCCCAGTAGGAATCTTGAGCCACATACAGAATACTTCCTGTGTGTCCGTGTCCCAAAGAAACGCGACAAAATTAACCTTCTCATTGCATATTTTACAACTGGTGGAGGCACAAAAGAACTTGTAAGCAGAAAAAGACTCTCAAAGGAAAAATCTGAATGCCCCTGCCTCCACTACCCAGGTTGCCACTGCATTACCATTAAAGCATTCCATTCGCCTTGTTGTCCGCTCAGTGCCCAGCAAATGGAGATACAGTGGCATTGATTCATTTATTGTGGGTCCAATGTGCTTTTCTCTGGCTCCTCAGCAAGCAGTGCCTGTTATCTAATTACCAGTGAGAAGATGAAGTTGTCTCCCCAAGCATAGCTGAAGGGACCATTCTTCCTCTGAATAGAAAAGACGGCTGACGCTCACATCAAGTGAGAGGAGCTGACTTTATGAGAGGAGCGCATCAGTAACAGAGAAGCCCAAGGACCATCGCCTGAGCTGCCTAAACGATGAGCCTACGTCGATCTCCATCAGTGTTGGAGAAAAGCAGCTGCTGGATTGCTGCGGTCTCTTCTTCTCCTCTGGAGGATGAAAGTCACCCTCACATAGTTAGAGGAAACAAAGAAAGCTTATTAAAAGGCTTCCTTTCAAACCTTGCTCATTTATTGAATTTTTCCCCAGAAAAACAACATTAAAGATTTTTCACAGCACGGCCTATTGACATCTTCCTACTAGAACTAGATTGAAGAAATACAGCCTATAGCTAGGCGGCTAGGCGAGTGCCAAAGCTTAAACATGCCTCACATGTCAATCAGACAGTAACAAGGCTTACTATAAACAAACCTTGTCCAAATCCATGTCACACAAAACACTTCACAGTCACTGTGACTGCATTCCTCTCTCTCAACCATAAACAAACAGATCCATCCAACTTATAAAAAAGCTTGACCTGCTCAAGACAAAGTCTGTGCATGTGAAGAGCTTTGTCTGGCAACTTTTACAACTAGGACAGGACCACACACGTGCTGTCCGGCCATGACTAGCGGTGGTATTGTTCACATGACTCCCAAGGTGCCTTTGAAATAGCAGCACGAAGGACAGGGGATGACCAGAGTTGTTTAAAGCTAATGAATAACCTCTGTCGGGCCAGCCAATAATGCTGATAATAGCGCTGCACTGGATTGAAGTTTACTAGGAACAGCACCAGGGTGTTTGTAGGTAAAGCCAGCGTTTGGAAGAGAGCACCTCTGATACGCTGTCAGCCTGAGTTATTGCCGCATTTCCTCACTGCTGTTGTGAGATAATGAACATTCAGCTACAATTCCAGTTGCAATAATTATGAAGGCTTCTTAAAAACATTATGCATGAGAGTCCAGACAGAATCCCTCTCATTAGTTATTTAAATGAAAGGGATTATGAAAGGGGATCCAAAAGCGTTTGAATCAAGACAGGCATGTAAAATGCTTCTAATCCTTTCGTCAGACACAACGCACCACTTTTGTCTTAATAATCAAACCTATGATGAATCTGTCAGCTTGTATTATGCTTCCCCCAGTGTGAAGAGACACTTCTGTGAAGATCATTTCCACAAAATAAATGGATGGATGAATCCATCAGGAAATTTATTTTTTATTTTTAACACTGCAGTATTTAAGCAGTGATTCAAGTGGAGGCATGCAACTGACAGTGCCTGTCGGAATATATCATGGAGTGACACTGCAGAGTCCCCGAGTGTTGGCTTCATCTTGTAGTGCTTATCTTAGACACTGCGGTCACATATTTGGCAAGCCACAGTACCATTTTCATTACAGCTTGAAGAGTTCTCAACTTTGTTTAGAAAGTAACACCCAAAATGACTTAAGCCAGACAAATCAAGGATGTTCCCTTGTACAGAAGCTGTATTTTGACCATGTTTGGGCATTCAAGTGATGACACAAACTGTGCTTCACAGAGCAAATCAAACCTAAACAATAGGTACATCTTCTATCCCTATCCTTCACTCTTTAAGACTAGACATAAAAACCTTCCCTGCAAAGAAGTGGGAAGAGAAAGGAGCAGCCAGCAGAGGAGAGAGGCTACAAGGCGAGCAGGTTGATCTCACTTATTTGCAGCCTGAAACAATGGCTCCCAGATGGCTGAATTGCTGCTAATTTCTAATATCATTAGCATCACGTCAGTCAGTGTCATGCTAATGAGGGTTTAACATGACAATGAAGTTTTCTAAATGAGCAGCCGAGGGAAATGCAGCACTCGTATAATTACACAGCATGAGCTGCGTATCACGACTTTACCGTGATCTCCAGCATTGCGCCTGTCACGGGTTTGTTTCTAGCAAGGAAAGGTGCTTGCAGCCTCAAAAAGATTCCCACAGAGCAGAACGGGCTCTACGTTTCATTCTTCGTTATATGTTTAATTAACAAACCGTTCCAGATGAATCTAATTGGATTAGCATATGAAAACTGCAATAAGGGAAATGAATAATGCAAATGAGAAGAACTGCACCGTTGTAGATCTTGGCAATCAACCAAGGCCAACATGTTTCAGAAACCTTTTCAGAAACACTTGAACTCAGATAAAGAGGTCAAAATGTTGCTGTAAAACAAAAAGGCATTAACAATAACAAAGCATTTAAGAGGTCAAAGATACCTGCATCTTCATTACTATGGCCACTGTCGTCTCTTATCTGTCTGTTTGACCCCCCGAGCTGTTGGAAAGTTTCCTGAATTGAGACACGACTAACAGGAGACACCAACAGATACCATGACTGAGTCACACTTCGACTATAGAGGCTCCCTTAAAACAAACATCTTAGTCTGGATTTATAAACTTCAGTCAAAGTCCTAAGATAAGCAAAGCTGGAATGAGAAAGGTGATGACTTTTCTTCTCAGTAAACACGTATGACTAGTTGCTTAAGCTAATAATCCAGTGAAAACAGTTTGAAAATTATTGTTTTTATTCCTCATTTCAACACGGTTAGACAAAATCTCATTGGCTTAAGCTCACTGGGAGCGCTGTGATTAAGATCACATGGGAGTTACATGATTTCATGCATGTAGGTTACCTCCACATGATTAGAAACATACGGCAGCATTAAAAGGTAAAGGAAAAGCAAACAGATTGGAGTGCAAACTAAACAGCTAGTCTTCACAGAACTTCAGTGTAATGTAATAACAGCAGTTGAAATGGAAAACTAACAAGCTAACAGGTGCTGTTAGACCACTTTCGTGAGTTGAAAATAAAAGATTTCCTCTCTGAGCTCTGGAGGTTTTACCCAGTGGGACCATATGTTTTCCGAATCTGCATCGTATTAGGTAACAGTGCTGCCAGCCTATACTTGGCTCTGGTTTGTAGTGTTTCCAGATACTGGATGGTTGAAGTACACAGGGGAAGCAAATGCCATAGGCTATTTAAGTAGATACCAGCTGAGCTACAGCACTACTCTCTGGCCCTTTGCAACAACAATCCAAATCTTATTCTTTTTGGTTTTTCTTTCCTAGTTTTGCAAGTGAACCAGTTGTAAAGAAGTTTAAAAGTTATGGAAACACTGGATGGGATGTTCAGAAGAAACCTTTTTAGGTCACCACCAGAAAGGGTCAGCTGGAAAGGATGTAGTGGGGGTGAGTCACTATGCAGCAGCTGTTAAGAACAGGATCGTGACCAGCCGGGGGTTAATAAAGTTTGACAGCAGTGTTCTTATGGTTACCCAAGGCCTCAGCTAAGGGTTCTCTGCAGGGGAGATTGACAAGTGGATCATGGGAGATGATGAAGAGAAGGTAAGACCGATGGACTAAGAGACGTCATAAACTTTACAGGCAATTAGATCTTTGCTACTGTGGAGGGTTTCAGCAGTCTTTATGATCTGGTGCTGCTGAGCCGTGGGGCAATATTTCAACTACAGAAAACAAAATTAAAGTTTACCATATGAGGAGCTGTGGTGATAGATACCCTCAGTTGAAGGAGCAAAAGCAGCACAACACTACTAACAAGGGTTACTCATAGAAAAGGTGACTGTGGCATTTTCAAGTTGGCACAGGGTGGAAATGTTTCACTCTAAGGGAACTTGAATGAAGAGTCACAATCTAGAAGTACACGTGTATTTATGAAAGCGCAGATCATTCTTCAGTCATGTAGGATTTGTAGATTCCTATTTACACAACAAAAACCAACAATAACCTGACTGTCTCTGAGAAATTATGCCCCTATATTACCAAACTGTTTTTTCCAATTATGTTTGGGTGCCAAACATAATCAGTGGGAACATTTTTTTTTCTGTATGAATAAGACGCTGTCATTGGTAACAGCAGCAGGGTTGATGGTGAGCATACTAAGGACCTAAGGTTAACCTAAGGTAGGTTAAATTCAAGGTTTTAGTGAGATTAAATTACACTTACGAATAAAGATCTGTAATTACTCATCAGCTGAGTTTGGCTACTAGTCTATTTGTTACTGTCAATCTCAATACTGCCATCATTACTCTAGTCCAATCATCTTCTTGCTCACCTTCTTTGAGCCAATCAGGCTTGACTCCATATGGTTTAAATCTGTGCTCTGGGTCATTTATTCAGATTCTCATTCGTGCAACCCACCTCCTCCCCATCTGCACCTCAGAGCTCCATCCAAAACTCCATCTTCATCTTCACCACCACCAGTGTCTAGACCAAGGGTGGGTAACTCCAGGCCTCGAGAGCCAGTGTCCTGCAGGTTTTAGATATCACCCTGGGTCAACACACCTGAATCAAATGATTGGCTCATTACCAGGTCTCAGAAGAAATCCAAGACATGTTGAGGAGGTCATTTAGACATTTAAATCAGCTGTGTTGGATCAAGGACACATCTAAAACCTGCAGGACACCGGCCATCAAGGCCTGGAGTTGCCCGCTCCTGGTCTAGACTCTGATTGGATTCTGTTCTTCCATGATTGGTCATTGGAGTCTAATCGTCAGATCTCAATAAATCAAGTTTAATTCTTCCAAATGACCTTCCCTTTGTTTTACTCTTCCCATGTTAAACCAGCTTTAACTAAATGCTGCAGTTACCTTAGCAAAACCATAAAAGTGTTTAATATGCAGAAGTACAAGGGCATATTTTATTGAACCACTGTAGTGTACACAGGTATGCTGTTAACACTTATACACTGCTGATATGTTCAGTGTGGACATTTTTGGTAGAAATGTAGCTATACAGGGGCAGCAATGCGATGGCTAGCACTGCGGCCTCACAAATCCATCATCCATCATGTGGTCTTTCTGTGTGGAGTTTGCATGTTTCCCCGTGTTTGCCTGGGATCTCTCTGGTTAATCCGGTTTCCTCCCACAGTCCAAAGAACTGCAGTTATTGGGGTTAAGTTAGCTGCTCATAAATGTCTCTCTGTTTTAACCCTGCAACAGAACGGTGACCTGTCCAGGGTGTACCCCACCTCTCGCCCTCTGCAGCTGGAATAGCATCCAACCCCCTCCAATGCTGACTTGGATAAGGGGAAGATATGGATGGCAAACTTTAACATGCAAACTTTATTTTTTGTTTGTTTGTTTTTTTTTCATAGTTCTTTCAAATACTGTTTGCTGTTGCAAATTACTTCACATATTTCTTTCATATTTTACATAATTCTAGGAGCCAGGGTTTGGAAAACAAGTTAGATCATTTGTATGAAGTTGTCTGTTTTTTCTGGATGACTAAACAACATAATGTCATAATGTCACATGCTGCATGGTGATAAGGGAGTTCAGTAGAAGAAATGTTTTACATCAACACTGATGATAGACTATTACAGTCAAAACAGAGAAGGCTTGTTTGCATTTAGTCTCCGTATCACCATTGCTGCGATTTATCCTCATCTCATCTGAGAAACTCTTGCTCTTGCCGTTGCCACGATCAATCTTTTCCGAAGCCGAATGCTGTAAATTCAAGTACATTTTCCTTTGATGGATGAGGTAAGGCCTTTACTGAAATGAAGACACGGAAGATAAAGCAATTTAAGGGAAAAATGGTAAACATGTAAAGCAAATTAGAACACTTCAACACAAACTAACATCAGAAGCAGATTTTAGTCGTTCACGGAGCTTTACAGCCTGTTGAAAAAGAATAAAAGCAGAGTCTCTGCCTCGCTATCTTTGAGCGTTGTGTATTGTGACTCAGTACACCAGTTCCTTCAAGCTCAGAGATTATCTGCAAACTGCCGAAAACAGTTTGTAAAGAAATAGAGCTTTGAGAAAAACATGCCAAAAAGAGATTGTTTTAGCAAGAAGATGAAGACTGCAATGAAATAATGACGCTCATGCTGAGGTGCTCCTTCTGGTCCTGTAAAGAAATTCATGTGGAATGATCTATAACTGGGATGGCTAATCTGACAGCAAATGAGATGCCTCGCTTTCATAAAAAGCAAGACTAAACCCGAGGGATACTGAAAGGGTTTTTGAGGTTTAATTGTGTTGGTTTTTGTCTTTTATTCTTCTGAACCATTTGTGTTTGTAGCCCAGGGGCTTACTGGACAGCAGTCCGCTCTACTGTCTGGGCAACAGTCCAGGCTGGTGGTGGTTGTGGATGCTTCAGCTTTGGGCTTTAACCCCCATGGTTGAACCTGAGCCTTGCAGCTGCTCATTATTGTGCAGTGAAAGTGCAGGGATTGCTTTATAAGCCCTGGAGGAGTCAGGAGGGATTCTCTGCCCACTACAAGCTAAGCAATCCAGTTACATCAGTTGTGAGCCCAGGGACACATGGCTAGCCCAGGCTAATCCCAATATCCAATTTAAAATGTTGAGAAATGATAACCAGATGTCAAAGGCTCATGTTTCTGCCTTACAGTCCAGTGGGCAGCACACCAAAGGAGGTTATGGAAGACATTAGAAATAAGACCTGTCCTCCCAAGTGGTCTGACTGAATTAACCTGTTGGGGTTATGAGCTTTCTGCAGTTCCAAGACAATAATTCCACAAGTGATTTTTCATTACACATAGAGATAGTTATCTGTGTGAAGCTGCAAGCAAAGGTACTCGGTTATTAAAAATTTGAGTTGAAAATCAGGAACATTCATTTTAAAAGTTTTCAGTGTATAAAATATCCTTTTGGGGGATATGCATTGCATTATATTTCCTGAATTAATAAATGACAGAAAGAAAATATTGGGAAATAATACCGCTCCATTAAATTTCTCCAATCCCACTACGCTCTTTTGTTTAAATAAAAAAAAATAGCAAGAATTTAATACCTTCTATCAATACTGGGAATATGAAAATGTTAACATGTCCAGTACTTTGCGAATACTAGGGTGTGTCTCAACAACATGTGTTGCAGATGCTTTACATTCTAGTCTATTTGTGTTATGGTCACAGATATTGCAATGCAACTACCCAATAGTATATGTGGACCTGCTGTTTAAATATTGAAGTTAAATGGTCAGTCAAGATTAAAAGCAGACTGCATCATATGTTAATTTTGGCCTTAAATTTGAATTCTGCCTGTGCAATCTTTGTTCTAGCTGTTGTTACATAAGCAATTTTCACACATGCACCACCCTCCTGAACTTCTCCATGAAAGGGCGAATGCATGACTATAATGAGACTACTTTTGATGTTTTACTTTAAAAGTATGGCACCTCGCGGTACCTCTGTTTTGATGTTGAGCTGCAGAAATAATAACAATGCACAGTTTTTAGAGCCATAATGGCTGTTTGAAATTCTGGACGTTTAATTACGCTAATTGGTACAGTGGATGGAGATCCAAGAATCAAGACAAACAGAGCCGTTCTGATTCACCCTCTGTTCCTTTTTTTGGCTCACTAACTCCACTGACTGCATTTCTCAAGTGTCTGTAAATCATTAGCAAGCTGCTTTAATGAACATGTTGTTCACCTCTCTGCCTCTCTCCTTCTCTCTCGCTCCAACCCTCCTTGCTTCTTATCGCCACCGACTGACAAATCCAAATGAACAAACACTGAGTCACTGCACCTGTGTTTCCGCCCTTTAATCATGGCGACTTATCACCAAGTCTCAGTTCAAATGCTGCCTCCCACTGCAAGCAGTGAGCAAGCATGAGAGAAAACAAATGAGCCGAGAGCTCCTGCCATTAAGCCTGAGCACGTGGTTCATTGACAGCAGATATCTGGATCTTACGCAGACAGTAAATCTGTATTGCTGTATCGGTTTAACCAATGCACTGTCACAAACATGCTGGCATCAGCTAAGATGTTGGCTCATCCAAACAAAGTCAAACTTAACACTGCATTTTCTTAAGTTTCCAATACATGTGTAGCAGTTTCAGAGCTTCATCAGCCCTACTTCAAATCATCTTCAAAATGCTGCAAAATACAAGGATATTTAAGGTACATGTGCGGTTTGAGGCGTGTCCACATATTTTGCATAGGCAAAGCAAATAGCATCAAGTGGCCTTTAAGGGATGAGTTTATTCTGTATTTCCAGTATAGTTTGTGATATATCCTTGAGATTCATCCGCACACATCCCTTCAAACTAGGGCTGCTTGATTATGGCAAAAATGATAATCACGATTATTTTCACTGAAATTGAGATCGCGATTATTTGACGATATTTATTTAACCCTTTAAGACCTACTATAGAACCAAGTCCGCCAGAGCTTATATTATTTTTTTACATGTTGTAGTGCCATTTGTTGGAGTATTTCAAGTTGCTATACAACTGTTATAGCCCACATTTTAATAATATGTATGCATTAAGTCCATAGTAACTACATTAATTGCAAAAAAGTGCAATAAACTACAAAAAAATTGAAAATAGTTTTTGTTTTTTTACATATATTTCTACTTGGAGAAATTTAAGAGGTTTATCCCTCAAAACTTTAAATACAAAAAAGTTGCAAAAAATAGTTTACAACAACAGGAAATTTATTTTGAGTGTCTTCATAGTTTTATTTTGGAGATACACCAATTTTTATATACTGCAGGAAAAACGAAAAAACAATCCTATGATGCAAATTTGCAAAGAAAACAGCATCAAAATAAACTATTTCCAGCTGTGCAATTCGAGTTCTAAGCATCCCAGCAACTATTCAGAAAAGTCAAACATGACCAGTATAGGTTTTTAAGGCCTACAAGTTAAAAAAAAACTACATTTCAACGAAAATGACGTCACTTCCGGTTTCGGCCAGGAAATGGCGGACATGCGACAGTTCGTGCTGACGTCTGTTTCACTGTGGGAAGTGTTACGAACAGCTGGTCGGATCGGCAAAGCGTGTTTCTGGAATATTATGTTTTGTTCCTGCAAGAGCTTTTTATGCAGTTTTTGCAAAGCTTTATGTGGAAGGAAACCCTGACCGAGGACAAGCTGATGGCATCAGATGTAAGTACAACTCCTCCGGTTTCATATGCAAAACAAATTATTGCGCTAGCTTACACGGTTCCGGTTCTACAGGGATTTAAAAATAGTTACACAAAACGGAGCGTGCTGCTCTGACCGGCTTTAAAGGGTTAACAATGACTTTAAAAAAATAATATAAAATAGTGTGCAACACCACTGAAGTTGTTCTTTTTTACTTCTCTTTTCAACCAACAGCAGTCACTCTCCTCTCCAAATAACTTCTGCTTAGCTTTCAGAGCTTCCCTCGGGTCCTCTTAATCAGCGGTCTCCAACCTTTTTTGCACCACGGACCGGTTTATGCCCGACAATATTTTCACGGACCGGCCTTTAAGGTGTCGCGGATAAACGAGGGAGGGGCTAATAATCGGCTCAGTCATTTTTAATGATCGTTGAAAGCCCAGATCGTAATCGTGATTAAAATTCGATTAATTGAGCAGCCCTACTTCAAACCGTATGTGTTATTCCACACGGAGGAGCTAAGGGAGGGTGCTGGAAGGTGCTCCACCTGGAGACTCTGTTGTCCTGCTGGGAGACTTCAATGCTCACGTGGGTAACGACAGCGAGACCTGGAGGGGCGTGATTGGGAGGAACGGCCTCCCTGATCTGAACCCGAGTGGTGCTTTGTTATTGGACTTCTGTGCTAATCACAGTTTGGCCATAACGAACACCCTGTTCGAACATAAGAGTGTCCATAAGTGCACGTGGCACCAGGACGCTCTAGGCCGTAGGTCGATGATCGATTTTGTAATCGTATCACCAGACCTGCGACCATATGTTCTGGACACTCGGGTAAAGAGAGGGGCTGAGCTGTCAACTGATCACCACCTGGTGGTGAGTTGGATCAGGTGGCGGGGGAGGACGCTGGACAGACCTGGTGCACCTAAACGCGTAATGAGGGTGTGCTGGGAACGTCTAGCAGAGGCCCCAGTCCGCGAGATCTTCAACGCACACCTCCGGCAGAGTTTCAACAGCATTCCGAGGGAGACTGGGGACATCGAGTCCGAATGGACCATGTTCAGCGTCTCCATTGCCGAAGCTGCTGCATTGAGCTGCGGCCGCAAGGTGGTTGGTGCCTGCCGTGGTGGTAATCCCCAAACCAAATGGTGGACACCAGAGGTGAAGGGAGCCACCAGGCTGAAGAAGGAGTCCTATCGGGCTTGGTTAGCCTGTGGGACTCCGGAGGCAGCCGACAGGTATCGACAGGCCAAGCGGAATGCGGCTCGGGCAGTGGCTGAAGCAAAAACTCGGGTGTGGGAGGAGTTCGGAGAGGCCATGGAAAAAGACTTTCGGACTGCCTCGAAGAGATTCTGGCAAACCGTCAGGCGTGTCAGGAGGGGAAAGCGGTGCTCTACCTGCACTGTGTATAGTGCTGGTGGAGCGCTGCTGACGTCGACTGAGAAAATTGTCAGGCGGTGGAAGGAATACTTCGAAGACCTCCTTAATCCCACTGACACGTCTTCCGAGGAGGAAGCAGAGTCTGGGGATGAGGGGAATGACACGCCAATTTCCGGGGGCGAGGTCACTGAGGCAGTTAAACAACTCCTTGGTGGCAGAGCCCCTGTTGTTGATGAGGTCCGCCCCGAGTTCCTGAAGGCTCTGGACGTGGTAGGGCTGTCCTGGTTGACACGCCTCTGCAATGTTGCGTGGAGATCAGGGGCAGTACCTGTGGACTGGCAGACCGGGGTAGTGGTCCCCATCTTTAAGAAGGAGGACCGGAGGGTGTGTTGCAACTACAAGGGGATCACACTCCTCAGCCTCCCTGGGAAAGTCTATCCCAGGGTGCTGGAAAGGAGAGTTCGTTCGCTAGTCGAACCTCGGATACAGGAGGAACAATACGGTTTTCGTCCTGGTCGCGGAACACTGGACCAGCTCTTTATCCTCTCGAGGATACTTGAGGGTGCATGGGAGTTTGCCCAACCAGTCTACATGTGTTTTGTGGACTTGGAGAAGGCATTCGACCGTGTCCCTCGGGGTGTCCTGTGGGAGGTGTTGCGGGAGTATGGGGTGTCTGGCCCATTGCTACGGGCCATTCGATCCCTATAAGTCGGACTCGTTCCCGGTGGGTGATGGGCTCCACCAGGGCTGCCCTTTGTCTCCGGTTCTGTTCATAATTTTTATGGACAGGATTTCTAGGCGCAGCCAAGTGGCGGAGGGCTTTCGCTTTGGTGGCCTCAGAATCTCATCTCTGATTTTTGCGGATGATGTGGTTCTGTTGGCTTCATCGGGTGAGGGCCTCTAGCTCGCACTGGAACGGTTCTCAGCCGGAAAAGGGTGGAGTGCCCACTCCGGGTCGGGGATGAGTTCCTGCCCCAAGTGGAGGAGTACAAGTATCTCGGGGTCTTGTTCGCGAGTGATGGGAGAAGGGAGCCGGAGATCGACAGACGGATTGGGGCTGCAGTAATGCAGACGCTGCACCGGTCCGTCGTGGTGAAGAGGGAGCTGAGTGTAAAAGCGAAGCTCTCAATTTACCGGTCGATCTACGTCCCTACCCTCACCTATGGCCACAAGCTGTGGGTAGTGACCGAAAGAACGAGATCGCGGATACAAGCGGCAGAAATGAGCTTCCTCCGAAGGGTGGCTGGCCTCTCCCTTAGAGATAGGGTGAGAAGTTCGGCCATCCGGGAGGGGCTCAGAGTAGAGCAGGTGCTGCTCCACATCGAAAGGAGCCAGCTGAGGTGGTTCGGGCATCTGACAAGGATGCCCCCTGGGCGCCTCCTGGGTGAGGTGTTCCAGGCATGTCCCACCGGGAGGAGGCCCCGGGGCAGACCCAGGACACGCTGGAGAGATTATATCTCTCGGCTGGCCTGGGAACGCCTTGGTATTCCCCCGGATAAGCTGGAGGAGGTGGCTGGGGAGAGAGCGGTCTGGGCCTCTTTGCTTAGGCTGCTGCCCCCGCGACCCGGCCTCAGATAAAGCGGATGAAGATGGATGGATGGATGGAGCTAAGGGAGTTTCTTTTTCCTGAACACGATGGCCTGGAAACACAACCTTGTTCTCAGTGATCTCCAGGCTCCGTGATGTCCCTTTCTTCTCTAAGTCCCTCTCCCATCTGTTGCTAAGAAAACACCTGTGTCCAAAACACAGAATTTTTAAACCTCCACCCTACAGATAGCAATTTAGTGAGTCGAATGCTTGCTTCAATCAATTTCACCCCTGGCGTTTGAAATTGGGAGAACAATAGCGCACTTGTCATGAGGGCTAACGTTGCAGTACCAGAGAACAAAAAGTAATACTAACAGTCAAAGTCAAGATTACAGCAGCTGTAGTTTAGAGAATCTAGGACTTAAAGAAAGAAATTAACCTAAATCAAGCAATGGCATTTTGGAGAAATGGAGGTTTATAAATCTGTGGCAGCTTCAAAATATTAATTACAATTTTGGCTAACTGCACAACAATAAAGATCCTCAGCCTGCTCATATGGCAGCAGCTGATTAACAAAAAAAAAACCCAAATATGTCAGACACCATCTGTTTTAGGCTTTTTCTAGTGAGACTTTTTCTCATTTGCCTTTTGATATATTTGATACTTTTGATAATTTGAGACACTTGGTCACGAAAACGATATGAATGAATTCCAAGAATTTTCATCTGCAATCCCACTTAAAACTGATTGCCGAGTATTCGGCATTGTTTTATTCAAAACTAAGATGTGATGCACCAACACATGACGACATGACTGCAGAAGTGCAAATACCCAACTAAATGGGCCAACTGAGGTTTCATTGTTAACTTGAGCTGTTACTTATTAGAGGGACTTTAATCAAAGATTGCCCTTCACTTTCCACTGAAGCGCTTAGTAATAAATCAACTGTCATTTTACTTACAGAAATGCCTGCTTAGTTTTTGAAGCATGAATGTAACAGAGGCAGACAATGCTGGGGAGAACTGACGGACAAAAGCAGGAGCAAAGGTCACAGTTTCCAATACCTTTTGGAACTGGAACCAAAGTAGTGCGGAAGCTGTAAAGATAATGAACGGGCTGCTTTTCATACTCAGGTAACTGTGTTTGGTTTGGAAGTTGAGGAAGGGGTTGGGCCATCCGTAGGTGAAGGAGAAAGAAATAACAAATAGGCAGACGATGAGTAGTAGGCGGTAAAAACCATGACCGTGTTGTAATAGGATCACACCAGCCGTGACACCCACATTCTTGGACTGTATCTATTTGGCCTTGATGAACTAAACACCTGTAAAGTCTTCCTACACCATTCTAGCACCTGCACTGCTGTGTTATTTGCAATTATCAACTGAACCTAGCACTGCTAGTCGTTAACAGATGAAAAAAAATATCATAGCTGGGAATGAGTTTGCTGTCAGTATTTTAGCAATAAATAAATATGACATCTGCTTCACAGATCCAGCTCCTGGCGTTGTGCAGAGCTTCCAACCTACACCCAGTTTCATCCTTGAGAGAGCATACTTTGTAAGTAGACCTGTCAGACCCTTCCTCTGGTGATGTATCTGTGCCAGCAGCAGCAGCCTCGCAACTTATTCTCCTCCAACTCTCTGCTGTGTGCTTAATGTTCACTTGGGCTCATCCCCAGCTCTGCCCCCAGCGCTAGTTCCCATTCCCCTCTCACTTGGCCCCCCTCTCGCAGTCTCAGCACAATCAAGTACCCCCGTCAGCGATGGGCATTTCATTACCTAAGTGCCAATTTCTCAGCCACGGAGCAGGTAGTGGAGCACTTAACCACAAGCTGGAATCTGAATTCTAATGAGAAGGTTCATCGTGCCTTACTTACTACATCCATGTGAGGTGTACAAAATGCTCCCCAGAAATACCCAGGTTAAAGCAGTTTTATTTCGGTTTATTTATACATGGTAAATGGTCTGTATTTATATAGCGCTTTACTAGTCCTTAAGGACCCCAAAGCGCTTTACATATTCAGTCATCTACCCATTCACACACTGGTGATGGCAAGCTACATTGTAGCCACAGCCACCCTGGGGCACACTGACAGAGGCGAGGTTGCCGGACACTGGCGCCACCGGGCCCTCTGACCACCACCAGTAGGCAACAGGTTAAGTGTCTTGCCCAAGGACACAACGACCGAGACTGTCCAAGCCGGGGCTCGAACCGGCAACCTTCCAATTACAAGACGAACTCCCAACTCTTGAGCCACGATAGCCCCATTTATTTATTTGTATAAAATAGGACTTGTCGAAACTTAAATGGGCGGTTTTTAAACAAAGTTTTTTTCGACGCTGTTTTGGCCTTCAGTCAGCATGCAAAGCATTTTTAGATCAATGAAAATCGACCTTTTGAAAAATCTCCCGCAACGATGAGGATACTCAGACAGTCAATTTGCACTTTTGACAGGTAGAAACTGAAAATCGCTAAAGTGATTGGGTTTCATTAGTCACTGCGGGTCCTTTCCTGATTAATCACAACTGAGAAACCTACCCTCTGCTTCCTGTTTACTCTGACACGACTAACACAGCCATGCCCAGTGTATCTGAACGGTCATGTGATCATGTTACTAGGGAAGACACGGATGAGTTCTGAAACTGTGCCTAAACTCTGCCTGGACTCACATGATGCTCGTGAGGTCTGAGAATGAAAAAACGGAGAGATGTCAAACTGAACAAGTGTGCCAACCATGCATTTGCACTTGTATGTTCTCAGACTTTGCAGCCCATCTGGTACTTGCATAGCATCAAAACACAACATACTACAGTAATTTAAACAAGACAACTAAAGAAACAGCTCTCTCAGTGAGGTTTTACTTGACAGGCAAAAATCTGGCTGGTCTTTACAAGACTGGACCTCTGCTTTTTAGTTTAATGTGTGTAACTTCAAAAAGTATCTGGGACATTTTATGGAGGGTGAATCAATGTCTAAGTAGCCCACTTAAACAAATGTAATGTCCTTCTGGGCTTCTGCCACAACTTTGAAAGCTTAGTTTCTCCTATTCCTGTCCCTTTGTCCTATAAATGTCTCTGTAACTTGATTTAGCATGATTGATGAAGGACACAGTGGAACAACAGATGCTTTAAGTGAATCTGTGCAGGAACTACAGCAATGTATGCTTCTGAACTTGGAAGCAACTTATACGAGGTCGGCGTTCAACAGAAGGATCCAGGTTCAAGCATTCATTTCAGCAAGATTAGGTGAAATAAATCCCTACCAGATTCTGGATTTCTGTAGCGCAACTAAACCCTGACCTTTGTGTAGAGGGGGAAGGCAAGTGAAAAGAAAATTCTCCAAATGTTCAGTAAAGTACAACATCATCACACTAACTGAGCAAATACGGAGTAGTAAGCAATTTTTCTCTAACTACAAAGTAAAATGTTGCAAAAATGGCGAACAACCATCTCCAAAATGCATCATGGTTTCCCAGTGGACACAAATCTCCCACACGCTTCTCCCCTCCCCCAGGCAAGTGACTGGGGAAACAGCCGTCATCAGGTAAAATGACCCTTAATGCCTTCTGAATAGAGCAGCTAACTTTACGTGGCCGGGTCATTAAGGAGACAAAAGGGCTGCCCAAACAGCAGGAGTACACTCTCCCCAGCCACCAGCTACACGCTCCCTTTCCCCCAACATCAGAGAAACTCCAAATGTAGCCCCTCTCTGCCCCACAAGCACTCATCTCACCATAATTTTTCATCCCACTTCAGTCTTCTGCAAGCGACAGAGCAGAACAAGACACTCCCAAGTCGGAAAGGACTGAAGAGAGAGGATAAATCTGGAATGGAAAAAATGAACTGGGATATTTGAATTTGGCTGTTGTTCAGCTGAAGCGATCTGAATGACTGAGCGTGTGCTGAAGCTGATAATAGTCCTGCGCAAACATCCACCACTGCCATCTGGGAGAGGCTGACAGTCATCACACCAAGTATGATAACGATGTTTGCAGATGACTCGGAAGCCAGGAGAGGACCGAGAAGGACAACCGAGTAGGAGTGTTTGAAAGGAGCGGACCTGGAGCTGAGTTTATGTGCATTTCTCATTGACATGCAGCACATGTACACAAAGCCCTGCACATATACACACACACACAGCAGAGTCCTGTCTCACTTGACTGTCTTCAAATGCTGAATAAACTTGTGGTCAAAGACATCAAAGTGTGTTGGTGTTTGTGCATGCAGGCATTTACAGCACTATTGAGTGACCACACAAAATACTTTCACACACTCACAGCAAGGGAGAAAGCCAGGCCTGGAAAGTGCAAATATGCAGAGTTCCACAACAGAAGCATGCAAACTCTTCCTCAGAGGCTGTAGAAAGTGAGTCCTGCACTGTAAACTATGACTGTGAGAGACACTGCTTTAAATTAACATGTGGCTACCGCTACGGGTATAATTAGCAACAGCAAATTAACTAACAAGCTATCCAGGAACTTGTGTTGCTAGTTTTACAGCAGAATAACCACCTGTTACATTTGTGCTCTCACCTGCTAAATTAGAGGCAGTGAGGTGATCGTCATCTGATTGCTTCATTCAAATAGCTGATTTTCTTTTATGTTTTGCACAAAGTATTGGACTAAAAGTGACTGTTTGGAATAGTTTAAAGAAAGTTAACCTATAATAGGCCTAACTGTATTGTACACAAAGACAATCAATCAATACATTAATGTCGAAATTTATTAGTCTAATCATCGACAATGGCCTCTAAAATCCAGCATCAGTCTGGCTCTCGTTTTGTCAATATGAAACATCCATAAGGAAGCCAAGTGTTTGCAAAAAGAATCCAGAATAAGAACATATGCAGATTTTCTACCTTAAACCAAGTCTGTGACAATCATTAACACACATACACACACATGCACTTTAAAATCACTGCTAAAAATGGCTTTTTCTTTCAGCTGAGCGCCTGTCACATCCAGGGTCAGGTTACTCTGCCATGCACACCAACAAAAGGGAAGCAGAACAAAAAACAAAAAAGAGTAGCTCAAGCTCTGGCAGTGACTTCTGAAAGACCCGGTTCACAGAGAGCAATAATTTCACCTCATTTAGAATGAAATCCCCGTGAATAATCTGCAGGCATAAGAACCTGCGCGCCTAACCAGAAATGGGCAGGATAAAGTTTGCTTGAGTGCGTGCGTGTGTGTGGATCCTCAACAAGCGTAGCAGGGCTGATGACTTTTTAGGATCACAATGGTTATATCAGCACAGGCGCAGCGTGTGAATTAAAAGCTGCAAATCAAATGACCGAAACACTGCCCACCATGCTTTACTGGCAAACGATCTAAGACAAGCGCAGGAGAAATTGAGGAAACAGTTGGCTCTGAAAACAAAGAAACCAAATTGTTACCGCTAATGTCACAAAGATAAGAGGGTTACAGTTCATTACTTCAGAGTTAACGCATTAAATCTGTTAATTATTTATAAGCATTCCGTCAGATGTAAACAAGGAGCAGAAGAAAACTGTGGAAAAAACTGTGGGGGAAAGTTCAGGGGAGCAAAATGTTTTGTTCAAATGTAATGATATTTCTCTGTGTGCGTGCGATCGAGCGGGAGGCCAGCAGTGTATCTCCATAAAAGCCCCATTCGTTCTTTCAAAAATCTTTACGCTTTGATGAGCAGGCTGCAACAATACCCTGATTCTTTAGAGCAACCCTTCTCCTTAATCCCTTCTGCTTCCAACAATTCCTCGTTCTGTGAACTTGAGTTTGTGGCCCTAAGATGGTCTATGACCATGATTCAGGCTATTTCACCAAACCCCTCCCACCAAAAAGCTTTATTTTTGTTTCCCAAGGGGAGAACGGCAAATATGATATTCAAAGTCTGAAGCATGCACTCTTTTCAGCTTTAGAGCTTTGATAATCAGACACGATGGGAGACAGGTGGTTGGGAGGAGAGGGTTCAAAAAGACAAGAAGTCAACAACAAAGGCTACCCCCCCTCCAAGCCTCCACACCCTACCAAAAGCTGGCCTCCGAGCCTTTGTCAACACAGATCTAAAGAGGAGAAGCTCTGGTGGTAGCCCGAGGGTGATCATTCACAATCTGCTCCAACGCTGAGCGTGTATTCCTCTGGTCTCTCACCATACCCGCACACACAATAATTAAGTTCCCATCCCTCCCCTAACTAGCTGAGCTCAAACTCCCTTTCAGGGCTCAGTAAATGAATAAGCTGATAACAGTTTGGTCTTAAAGTCTGCTGTTGATGAAAAAAACACATTTCAATCCCCCTTAATTTGGCAGACTGGTGGCGGAGAGGAATGAAATTAAAAAGTTTGCTCTCAGTAGGTTTCATATTCTGCATATCGAGAAAAAAGCTGCCGCTCCCCTCCATCCATGCGCGTATGCAAATACACACAGAAATGTAAATGTACGCACAATGTAAAGACATTTGCACATAAAACTAGGATGATGCGTTCCACCAAACTTTCAGCATCATCACACTCAAAAAAATCTCTACTATTAAAGCTAAAAATGAGGAGGAAAGGGGGTGCTCTTGGGAAAGGGACTTTTTTAATAAACTTCATACGCTATCGGTTTTCTGAGAGTGGAGCGTCGCCCTTTATCAGGACTGTCGGCGCTTCATCTCAAACCAGCCAAGTGATTTGCATGGAGGGGATCTCATTTCGGCTTCTTCAAAGGAATGATGGCAGGGCTAAAGCGAGCGAATCCAAAACACTGCAGCCATGACTGACTGCAGGTAATCCACCAACTTTAAACCTTTGGAGGAACATATCTTGGCAGACTGACAGGCCCCCCAATGATTTCATGTCCACCCTTCCTATTTGTTGTGATTTTCAACTGCTTTCAACTGGATAAGATTGGGTATGCATCAGTTTTATAAATGTCACAGTGAGAAGATCAGGTGAAGGCAGCAAGGATTTGGAATATATCCTGCTTTCAAAACAACTAATACTGTGCTGAATTAAGTAGAATGATCATTGACATTGCTTCATTTGTTAATTCAGGTGCAATCAGTATGAACCCGAGTCTCCCAAAGCAAAACTACACCAGGGAAAGTATGTAGAACAACTGTTGGTGTTCATTAGTAAGGTGGATGCAATAATTTTAATGGATCACTTTCTATCCTGGGGACCAAATATTTCAAAATGAGCAGCTGAAAAGTCTCATTCTGAAGCCAAATAAAGCAAATACCAAACCAAATCTGTTTTCTTAGTGGTTTGAATGGTAATATACTGGACAGTCCTTCATAAGACATTTATTTTGGAATTCAGCTGCAATTTGCTAAGTGACTCCTGAGTGTTGTATCAGTTTCAACAGGCCCAAAAGCTGTGCATAACACCTATAGTTAATAATTCGATCATTCAGTGGAGTCCTGAAAAATGTAATCAATCACTCCTTTCTTATTACTCACTGAAAAAAAATCGACTTTCTTTGTTCTATATATTATGTGACAGCAGAAGTCATTTGTTACTTTAATTTGTATTTAACAAGTAGAGACAGAACTGTTTGGAAATTGCTTTAGACTCTTGACAGCTAACTTCACAGGTCGAGTGAGGAGATGAACTTATCAGCTATCAATGATCGGCCACTGCACAGGTGCTTCTTGTTTGTTTGGGTATGTTTGGGTGGATCGGTGGTTAATTTATGTCTTATTTCTGTCTTTTTGATTGCTACACAGAGCACAACTGATTCATCGGTGAGGCGACATTAGCTATTCGCAAATCGGTTGGTATCTACATTTATAACAGCCGAGATATGAAAACTTAAAAAGTAAAGAAGAGAAACGCCCCTCAATCATGTTATAGTGTCGATGATCATAACATTAGGGACTTTGCTAAAATCAGTAGTCTGCATTCTTGAGTATTCACACCATGAAATAATTAACTTACAAACAGCGCAACTCTGTTAAGCTGTCGTAAGCGAGAATGAAGAGTTATATAGAGATAGTGACAGAGATCAACATGACCACCGAACCCAGTGCCTCAGAGATGGGGAACCAAACAATCAATCCCAGGGTAACAAACTATCAAAAAGCTCATGGTAGATAAACTAGATGACACCATGTACACCTCAGGCGTTTAGAAGCTGCAAGGCGTCCTTTGTGTCAAAGCTTCCTTTAGTTCCCTCAAATCACCTGTGCAAAAAAAGTAATCTATGTCAAATACTCTTACTCTTTTTGCAGTAAATTAGTATGGATTTGTGTATATTTGCAAATACGTTGTGAACAGGTGGTTGTAGGACTGATAATTGCCAGCTGAAAGATTGTGACTTGGCCCAACATACTGCACACAATTGTTCAGCAGAAGCTCTATCGCTCCATTGAAACAGATTGAACGATTCTAGGCTATGGCTCCTCTCTGAGCATAGACTAAAGCGACTTCCATCTCTTATGTCAAACTAACACATTCAAAACCATTCTCTGTACACAGGAGACAAAGCTCATATTTAGCCCGTAGCCATGTCCTGGTGAGATAGTAAACAAATCAAAAAATGCTAGAGTGGCTGTTATGACTGTAAAATATACTGCTTTGTGAACTGCTTCTTGTTTTTTTTAATCATATGTACTGTTAATAGGGTGGTTGCTTATATTAAACATGGACATTTTTTTTCTCCAAATCCTGAGGTCAGCATACGTGCAAGTAATTTCTGTGAGCTAAAACACTTTCTAAATGCTTTGTTTGAAACTCCAGGCTCTGACTCGGGAGAGGAGCTTAACGTGTTTGTTTTGGAATAAATTGGACCTAAAGGGGGCTGCACTACAGTCCAGTATGATATAAACACAGACTGAAACTGCAAAGAATAAAAAATGAAGCTAGAAAAGCGAGTAATAGGGTGCGTGGCCTTTAAAATGACAGCTACAAGTTCAGCAACTTTTAGATAACAACTACATTTCAAATCTCAACCCTTACACCTTATACTAAAAAGAGTATCCATGACTTTTGTTTGAACAAAATCATATTTAAAGATATAAACTAAACTGACATGGAGTATAGATTAGTTTTCCCTCCAAGTGCAACCTGACAGGCTTCTCCACCTAGCTGTCTGCTTACACAAAATTAGTCTAAACAGCAATTATTATGCCAAGTCAGTTTTAGTTTAGAGCACCTAGTCAAAATTGGAGATGCTTTATGCTTCTGCACAGCGTGGCCTGTTATTTGTGATGGTGAATTCTGTCAAAGGGATCAGTATTTGAATTGCAATCAATGACAATGACACCAGAGCTGGTGCCAAACGAAGCGTACGCTAAGTGACAGTACTGTGCGGTGTCATGTCATGTATGCATAATATCATTCAGATATTAAGGGCACACAGTACAACATAAGGCTGACTGTGCTGTTCAAAGCTTGCTTAAAGCTAACAGAAGGGGTTTGTGTGTGTGTGTTTGTGCACGTATGTGCTCTGACAAGTGTGTAGAGTTCATTATCAGGAGAGCGGTGATGAACTCCAGAAGCATTCAGTTTAGTCTACTGCTGAGGTGACTCCCTCTCTGTCCTTTAGTTCCCATCTTCCGAAAAACACAATGAAGGAGGAGGGATGGGGGCCGCTGGCAAAGCCACAGAAGTGAAAGGGAGGACAAAAAGGAGGAATAGGAGGTTCAAGGAGGGGAACACAGAGGAAGAAGAGGAGGAGAGAAATTGCCTCTCAACTCGTACCATTGTCTAGATGTAAATTAGAGCTGATCAAGATTCCAGAAGCATCCTAACCAGCAAATTCAATCTGCACAGACCCAACCGAAGAAGAGAGAGCCAGACCAAGAGACACAGAGAGGGAGAGAGAGAGAGAGAGGTACATAGTTAGGGAACAGCAGAGTGACTCACATACAGACAGATGTGCAGAAACACATACGGGGACAAAGGGAGAGATCGGCTTCAGTGGTGTGCAACAAATGCACTGCTTTAGAACAAATAATGCACTGAAAAGAAGAGGAAGGGGGTGGATGGTCTTTAGAGCAAGAGCAATATACATTCTGTACAGCCAGCTGGGTCTAGTTCACTCAGGAAGCCAAGTGATCAGATTTCCTTTAAAAGTAAGAGTTTCAATGTCACATCATCATAAATAAAGTAAGGTGAAGACACATTCAAAAAACTCTGTGCAGCAGTCACTTAGTTCAAGCAATGCATAGTTCAACCGTATGCTCGTCCTGGGAATGTGTCACGTTGGCGCTGTGAAGACGCCTGACCCTGTTTTAACCTCTCATCCCATAACCAATTCAAAGTCCCTTTTGGCTTCAGGTAAAGGTTAACTGGAGGATGACCTGATGCCTTTAACTCTTCCCTTGTTTAAATGGAACAGGATGTGTGGAGGCTACAACGCTCTGAGCCTGTTCTGAGCCGAAACAAGACCCTGGAAGTTAACCAGTTAAAAAGGACCTCGGGGAAATTCCAGTGGGAACTTTGTATCGAGTGCTAGATCAAGGTCACTGATGTGCAGATGAGGAAGGAGAATACTGTGTTGGCAAAATTACCCGAACCTGCACATAAAGCACTTCGCAGTTAAACAGCAATTAAAGGACTTAATTTAATATTGACTGAAGATAAAGCATAAGATTTAAGGCAGCCAATAAAAGACATGGCGTGTTATGTCTTCTCATTTGCTGAATACACTGAGCTCACAGGCTCACACTTGTCCTGTTCCTGATGAGCAATGCTGCACTGATGACAAAAAAGTATTTTCAATTTCTCCTTATTTTATTATATGTTCCTCTGTATCCCTCAACAATCAATGCCTTTTATGTCTCATGTAGCACACTTGTCTTGTTGTTGAAAGGTGCTATACAAATGTATTTACCTTACTATAACCAGATGCTCCACTTTTTTTTTATCTTTATACTATAGCAGGAGCTAACTGAATCCTGCAGCAAGGACTCTGTGAGTGCAGGGGAGTAAATATCCCAACTACAACAACTATACTTTAGAAAGCTGTTCGGTTACATGTTGCTTGAATTTGCTGGCCACGTAGCCTGCTGAAGACTAGAACACCGCAAACCCAAACTCGCCGCACTCAACGCCTCCATCCATCTCAATGCTAATATATTTCTCTAAGAGCCCTCTCGAACATGTCTGTTTCAAGTGCTCTTCCAGAGCATGCCTCTACCCACTCACAGAGGAGGAAAATCATCACTGAGAAAGATGGCTTTACAAACTTTTTTTGTATGTTCTCTAGCTCTCATGGTCACGAGAGGATCAAGGGATGTTAAAAATGGCTGGGTTATGCAGCACAAGGGGCTTCTGAGTGACAACAAGGAGAGATTTGGAGAGGCTGATCCGGGCATACTTCTGGCAACAACTTGCAGTCTGTGATAGAACTTGTTACCTCAGGCCAAGCCTCTCTCAGGCACTATGCTTCTGCTGGAAAACGCCAAAAGCTGCCTCTGGGCAATGACTTCAATGCTTCTCCTTTTTTTGTGTGGGTTCAAGAACAGCTAACAAAGTGGCAGCAGTAGAAGTGGAAGAGACGATGCGGATGATATTGTAAGCATCTTAACTATTATTTTTTAAGATGGGTTTTAAGGGATTTCAGAGGGAAGCTATCTGTTAAAGGCTGTGTTCACCAGCCAATAGTCCTAATGGCTAAATTTGGACTAAAATGCCATAAATTCTACTGTATGTGCTAAATCTTTGAGAAACCTAATCAATAATGTCTGTCTTCATCCTTTTCTTCACAGTTCAATAGCTCTAACTTTGAGCTGACTTTGCGTTTCTTTCTTCTTCTCTTCTGCATTCCCTGTACTATTTGTTCTTTTTATCCCTTCCCTTCATTCCCATTCTTGTTCTGTTTGCCCTTCTCCATCGGCTGTCTCTCCCCATCACTCGTGCTCTTTAATCTTGGACTTCACTTCTTCCTTTCTGTTCTAGATTACCAGTCACATTTTCTCTCTTGTAGACATGTTGTGCAGAACTGTTGCATACGCAACACCTTTAACACACACTGCTGTAGTAAAGAACTGCATTAAATCAGAATTTCATTCAATTGCAATCAGGTTTCAAATTGCTTATTTGCATTTAAATATTTGCTTCTATCCAGGGGAAGATTCTCTTCACGTGTCCAACCTCCTAATTGTGTTGTATACTTTTACATTTTTAGGCTCACAAGCTATTGTGATTGATTTTCCACTAACAACTGAAAACACACTCAAAAACACGACTGACCAAAGTGCACCGATGGGGCCGGCAATACTGGAAATATGTAAAAGAAAATCAAAACAGAAATAAGATCAGACTGGAAATATAATAAAACAATATAAAAAATAAAATGAACTGTATTTATTTATTTTTTATTTTACAGAACTTTTAGTTATGCAGGCAATCCCACTGAAATTCAGTGTTTCATTTATATGAGAGACACGTTTTACTACTGGATTGCAAAAGTTTTAAAGTACTATGTTCTTAGTTATATGGTCAATTTTGGTGTTGTTTTCTTTTCAGTGTTGAAAATCTTTTTTTCTATATGTGTATCCTTTATATGCAGACATATAACTTTAACAACCCTAAAACTCACGTCTTATCTGTGTGTACTCACTACGTCACGACATAGTCGGTCGTGCATTTCTTCGAAAAATTGTTGAAAATAATCACAGTGCACAGGCTGGGTCACAAACGCGCTGGATTATGTTTATGTTTCATTCGGATTTGGAGACAGTAAAGTCTGTGTCTGTGTTTATGTGAATGTGTGTATACAGATACAAGCTTAAGCTAGTGAGACATCCTCTGCCAGATATCTCCCTCTGAAAACCATCACGTCCTTGTCATTGTTGGCTGAAACAACAGGGGCAGACCGGTGCCTCCTTCCAGCCAGACAAATCTGTAAGCCTGAAGGGCAAAGCAAAAAAGAAAGAGGAGGTGTGGGTGTCCCAAGAGGTTTTACTCCTCAGGGGAGTAATCTCAAGTGGTTTGTCAAGATAATACATATCATAAATTCCATAACTCAGTAAAAGTAAACGAAACTTGAGCATCTTTGATGGCACTGACTTGAAAAGTCTAATCTCTCATCCATCATGACATTGTTACCTACAGCCAGTATTACGTTTCTTCATCAATACATGCAGCAACACTCTGTTCATGTGTTTGATAGCAGCAAGTTCAAATATGTCACACATCAACACCGATGCAGCAGATATTTATTTGATATTTTTTGTCAAAACATGGTGCTAAAATTACGCACGATGAAACTCATCCATCAACAGTAAGAAGTGGGTTACTCCAGTGCATGCACAAAAGGGGAGCTCACTTCTTTCAAACTCTAGACCTGTTTTTCTCTTTCTAGCTTACAGCATTGAGTTCCAGCCATTAGTGCCTCCAATGTCATAGCTTTAGGCAATTTCACAGATGTGAGAGAAGGCCTCACAGCAAACTTTTATCACACGTATGCAATAGTACTTTTCTACGCCTGTAAACAATTTCTGATTGTCCAGGGTTATAATTTAACTGACTTTTTGTGAGTAAACTGGCAGAGAGACACGCTGAGAGAAGCATACAGAATTAGGTCAGAGGCACCAGGTTGTTAGGACTGACAGCTTTACGGGGCATGGGATTCCAGTCTAATTACAGGTGGAAGTGCAGTAATATGGCAACACTGGGAGGAGGAAGATGATGACTGTGGGAGTACAGAAGAGTGAGATCAGGCAACAAAATACTTTAACATGTGTTAAAGGTAAGAGCAGAGGCATAAAATCCAAATTGTGGTTGGTCAGCAAGCTCAAATGTATAAACCAGCCACAAAGGTATGACAAAGGCACACACACACACACACACAGTGACAGACAGACACACGTACAGGTCGTCATCCGGAAGTGAGAACATGATTGAAGATGCGAACTGAAAGTCGGAAGCAAAATAAACATGATGGCAAACGCAGAAGGAAACTGTGAAGGTCAAGTCACAAGGGAAGGAGAGGTGTTCATCCTGGGTTCACCCTGACTATCCTTCCACAGAGAGATGGATGAAGGGGAAGAAAGGAAGTAAAGCAGACTAAACTGTTGTCTGAGGAGCAAGACAACACTGGGAAAAGCTTGTGTAAATCCTAAGATTTGTTTTGTGAACAGTGGGCCCCATGTTGTCAAGTCTACCCTGCTTCCTGTAAGTGTATCATCCTAAGGAAGTCGGTGTTCAGTTCAGAGATGCATAGGATTAGACACAAAAACCTTCCTCAAAAAGTTGAGGGAGGTTTCGCCAAAGACAGGAAGCTGCTTTGGCACTACAGAGAAGCCCACAAAGATAACACAAAACTAGCTGCACTTGGCAGATATATGGATGACAGTATATAGCAGGTGTGCACCACGAGACAACAAGGAGCATGATAGTTGTAATTAAAAGCACTGGGTCAGTGCATCTGCATCAGACATCCAGAGGGGCCCAAATCTAATTAAACCCTGAACTCGTTTCTTCCTGCTTTAATCCAGCCGTGGTGTAAGTCAGATGAAAAATCCCCCACTTATTCTGTACATCTGCCACAAGTGAAGTAAGGCTTTATTTCTCACCCCAGAGATCTCTCCATGTCAAACCTTTTCTCTGGAAGAGACATTAGAAAACAAAGCCTCTGTAGCTTCAAACAAAAAGAATTCACAGGGTTAAAAAAAACTTTTTCTTCTCCGTTTTTCTTGATCTAAGAAGTTTTGGAGTGACAGCTGACCTGACCTAAATACAAATCACATTATGGCTCCTGCTATCCCCCCTTCCCTCCCCGTGTCTCACCGAAACTCTTTTCTCTAAACCTGATGTTTTTGGCATGACAGTAAGTAGCAGCACTTGCCACAGCAGCTGCCCGGCTCCAGAAATGTGGCCTTGGTAGCAGGAATTTTGTCACGGATCCAGTTCCTTGGAGAGAGCCCAGATCTCATGCAGACTGCTGCTCTGAACTCTTTATGTTGAGGACAGAAGAGAAAAGTTTCCGGGTCACTGTACATCCAAAGCCCTGCTCAGAGCCTCCGGAGTCAATTTCACTTTCCTGGTCCTGGACTAAAGAAGAGCTTAACTGGGACTTTGACACGAGCTAACTTTACATCTCCTTTTCAGTTCCGTTAGCCTTAAAACAATCGCTGTATGGTGAAAACTGTCATCTTTACTATCAAAAGACTTACTAAATCATTTGATCATGTTGTATTTAGCCAAAGAGAGCCGTGACTGGAATGAAGTCCTACATCGAGTGCTGAGATCTTTTAAATGTCTTTCGCTTTGTCACAATTAAAGAAAGATGACGAACTTTACATATCAGAAGATGCAATCGCGTGTTGTTGCATGAAGCCAGGCTCTGACGGCTTTTTTACACAAAACGTAGTATATCAGGACAGCCCTGATGTTACACAGTATGTCTGTGTGTACACTTTGAGCGTGTCAACATCTCACAGGTAGTGACAGGCATGTCACTACATGTAGGTGTTTTTGCTTACTATCGCTATCACATACTGCCATCTGTGATTCTAATCAGCAGCGGAGTGATACACTCCTGCTTTGAGCCGGGAAACAAGCCAAGATGAGCAGACTGCGGTTAAGTGGTCCGTTCCTCCTTTGCTCGCTCCCGTCTTTCATGGCTTTTTCATTTTCAGCCCCCTTTATCGCTATGCCAAGCAGGCACTCCACTCCTGCATTTTTAATTAAAATGTAAAATGCGCAATAACTCCGGAGACTCTGGGCTAGATGGCACACAGGTCCACTGGTCTTGTCACTCCCTCCTTGCCTTTGTTGCTTATTTCATCAAAGCCATCCATCTAGCCTTTTCCATTTGCCCAATTCAGTTCACTTCACTGCATAAATGCTTTGACATAAGCCACACAGGGTACACAGATTTATCAAGGATACACCTTTGTGGAAAAACTCTACAGCAAACGAATGAAGTCTCACTCTTAGCCTAATCCATTCAAGGCTCCTGAGAAAAATCCAATCCTCAAAGTCACTCTTTTTGACTTCCCATGACTCCCTGAAGACAAAAGGCTGCTTATGTAGACATGGACTGCTTTAGTTCAGTCATCTGGGTGCGGCTGTGTAGTGTTCTCACACACTTTACAACGAAATAAATTCCATCTCCCCCTTTGGAATTACCCATAAGCCATATGTTTTTCTACCTGGGAAACTGGTAGGTTGTCATGTTTCACTGTGCAACTGTGATGTTTTAATCTACCCGTACAGTTCCTTGCACAGGAACAGGTGGAAACGGAGCCTAATATTTTAATTATAAGGCAGCAAACTTGGTGCAAGTTTTCCCAGAGTGTTTAATAGCAGAGACTGGCCTTTCTACCAGAACTAAAGGCAGACTCCACTAAGCTTAGAGGCGATTATTGCACCTGAAGTGAAATGAACCTTCAGGAAAAACACACAGAAGTCATTTAATGCAAGAGGATCCTGTGTACACAACATGTGGTGTCAAAATTTAACATAATTAGGACTTGAACCTCACATAAATTGCCCTAAAATTCCTGAAAACCTGAGCTGCTGAAGCATGAGTATTTTCCACGGCCTTTAGTAACTGATTAACTGATTGAGCGAAATGACAGGTCCTTTTTTGGAAAGTCTTTAACTCTTCTGGGGATCCATATGATTGGCATGTGCGTTATGAAGAGCTGCAGGTAAAATCTGAAATGTTCACTCCTCCCCATTTCATCATTATCTCCTCACATATCAATAAAGAAGGAGGAGGGAGAGGGCAGCCAGGTTAGGAATTCCAGTCCATTCCAAGCCTCCTCCTTGCACAAACAGTGGAGGGGAAAAAAAGCTTTTCGCAAGACCCAGCTTTATTCACTCCAAGCAGCCCCTTGAGGAGAAGAGGGGGGGGGCTTAAACAGTCATCCCACATCCCACCCACCCCGCAAGACTGTCTGCTCGACCATCATTAAGCAAAACCACCTGCTGGCACACCAGAACCCCCATCATGTTCTCAACAAGCCCGGCTAACCTGCAAGCCTCTGGATTGCTGTACACACAGATCATAAAGCATCAGTAGGAAGTCGAGTGGTAAAATGCTGCTCATTATCACCCCAGAAGGACAGCATGCACACTAGCTGCAGCCAGCATTATGGATTGAAATAGATGCAACACAAAGGGGCAAAGAAATGATCTTTGATGCAGCTGTTGCATGACTATACGCTGAGTTCTGACTGGCTCGTTCCCCCTCCCCTAAAAAGAGAGAAACAAAATAAAGAAGACGGGAGGGGGAAGGAGAGAGAGGAAAAGATCAAGACAGAAGGAAGAAACAGCTCTTTGTCTTTGTCAGGGCCTTAAGGGAAAGACTTTGGCATCAAGTCATCAAGAGCTGAAACAAAAGCAGCTGATAAACAGAGCAAGACAGATACAATCTCCCTGCAAACTCAACACTTCTCCATCAAGCAGCTTCCTCTCTTCCAACACCCCCCCCCCCCCCCCCCCCCCCCCACCAAACACTTTTGTCTTCAGTTTGCCTTCTGTTTTTGTTACGTCATTATGTGTGTCTTCTAAACTCTTCACAATATCTGGAGAAAGAGTTCAGTTGAGCCCTAAAATTGCCTTCTTTATCCACTCTTGCAATCCACAACTCAATTTGTTTCCAAAGACACAGCAAATGACTGCTGGATCCTGCTTGACACATTATCTGTCAACTCTCTGCACAGCACAAATGACAGGGCTAACATTTAACTGGTAGCTAGAGGGTTGAACAGAGGAAGACATTCTGCGTGTCCTCAGGGCCTTCTGCTTATCTGCCCTGACAGGGTGCAAATTCAACTATGTGGGAGAGGAGCTGCATTTGTATTAAAGAGCTGGATTTTCAGTTTCTTCCTTTAAGTAACAGAAATGCCTGCAAGGGCTTCGGTAGGTGGCGATAAGACCTCAACATACAAAAGTGGGGCACAAAAGAACACCGAGAAGGCCTTGCTTATTCATCTTAAATGTGGCGGACAGCGTTTTAAGACATAACTGACATTGCAAATGTTTGCTAAATCTTGTATTAGAGCCTGCAGCCAAGTGAGCGCACGCATGGACTAAGCGGCACTAAAGTGGCACCACCCAGTGCGAAGAAAAACGGTGAAACATAAAGCCTGAGGGTATCTATCTTCTCGCGGGGCCCCGATCCAACAAATAAGCCACGGCAAACAAAACATCCCTCACAAACCAAGTCCTCACATGTGCAACAACAACAAGGAAGAAAAATAATAATCCTCTGTTTTGCCTTCATTCTACATCACTCATCCTATTTCTTTTATGACTGTGTCCAAAAAGAAAAAAGAAAAAAAAAACTCTGGTGGCAAGGAGCACACACAAAGCCTTTTTTCTTCCGCCTCAGACAATGCACCTCCCCACCCAGCACTCTGCCAGGCATTCCTGAGTCTATCCTAGCTATCGAAAATGTCAAGAATGAGGAGAGAGCAGAGGAGGGTACAATGAGTTGCTGCGGCAGGTACAGTCTTGTCCCGCTGTGCTAACATCCCACAGTCTCCGGGGGTACTGGCTGCATAAGAACGGATGGGATCTGACTTGACTCTCTTAATTAAAACCCTTCACTGGAACAAGCCTCACAGCTCACTCTCTTCTGGATGAAGGCATTCAAGCTAATTATCAGGGCCCGAAAACAAAATAAAGATTTCACGGCGGGGCTGCACCTGACAGTTGTCCTGCAGGCTGTTACTTACAGGATGATCATTGCATAAGAAGCTCCAGAAGCTTCCCAGTAAAGTGCTTAATAAACCGACTTTTTCATAATGACTAGTATTTCCTTACTGCTATTCCTTCAGCTGTAAATCGATATGAGAAAACCAGGTAATGCGACGTAAACCCTCTTCAAACACAAAGCCCCGTAACCAAAAGGGCACATTCTAGATAGTTTGTCGGAGCCAAGAAACTCCCCTTTCCACAACAGGAGTCCGAAGAGAAGAAAAGGGGGCTGAATAAAAAAGGTTAGCAGTGCAGTGTTTCGTGCCTAGACAGACAAACAGAAGAAGTTTTATGTGAGTGCCAAATGCAACTTAACACTGCAAACAAGCTCCATCCACTGGAACATCCTGCCACCCAGAACTGCTTAGAGGAAAGTACCCAGAATATAGACCCCCGCAACTCGGAACCAGTGATTGCCCCAGAATGCCTTCAGCAAGGTGATTCGTGCTCTGATTCATTTCCTCGCTCTCTTGCTCCCGGCTTGTGTAAGTGTAACAGTCGAACTTTGAACCACTGCCAACATTGTCAAGCACCAGTAAAAGTTAAACAGCAGCAAGCTCACAGCTCACTGGCATGAGTGGGGGGGGGCGCACAGGGTGCTGCAGTCTTACAGTCTTGGTAGATGCTGAGATTTATTAGTCATGGCTGCACAGTTTATCTCATAAGAGCCTGACAAATTACTTCTCGGCCGAAGAGGAACGGTTTTTAATCGGCTTGTTGTGGGCTGAAGCAAATCAGTTGAATAAACAACAATATTTAAAACACGTCACCTATTTCTACTTTTTTGAGAACGCGTGTGAGCTGAGAGTCATTTTCCCTTTCTCCCGCCATTAAGCGGAGGGAATGTGCATTGCTCCGGAATGCTCCCACGTCATGCATTATGTGTATGTAAGAGTTCAAGAGTTTCACCTCAGACTTAATAAAACTGCCCAGCTTCAAGGTGCAAAGGTTGGGGATCATCCCTCAACTTCTGTCCTTAAGGTGTTTATCAGACACACCCACCTTAAGGCTTTGCTGGGAAAGACCGGAGCCTCACCATAGCAACACAGCTCCTACAATGACTCAGGTGTCCTTGTTTCATGGAGTTCAGGGAAACTTCAACACTCTGAGCCTGGGGCTGTAGAATTTTAGAAGCCACAGGAGTATGAAATCCTACCTGCTTTAAGTGATTTACAACTGCTGTGAGCCCTCAAACCACAGCATAGATCCTGCACTAAATTCCTTATATGTCACACACTTTATGGAAACACTGTCACAGCAAATTGACTTACAAAACAGCAAATTGACTTACAAAACAGCAAGGATACGTACTGATAAACTTATCAGGAGCTCCTGTGTGTTTATCATTATAAGAATTACTACATAAGGTAGAGTCCAGATTTTATTCCCTTCAAACTGGCTGCTTACCTTCCACACAGTGCTCCACAGCCTCCAGGTTACGCAGGGTAATCCTCATCAGACTTGAGTTGAGCATAAGTTCGTTCCTGTGTTCGGGCCTCATGTAGTCAGGGGCAGGGTTGAGGAAGAATATGCGAGTGTCGCCCACGGACACCTGATTGTCACAGATCCCGGGGTTGCCGAAGCCGCCGATCATCACCTTGTTGCCGCCATCCAGGAGAATTTCACGGTTCACGCTGGACTTCCCTTTCAAGTAACGCCAAACTCTGACCTTTACAGAACGACAAAAGAGAGATTTGCATTTATGCATACGCACAGGGGTGCATGTGGGGAATTTTGAACTCAAACATAATCAAGGTTTCCCTGAAACACCCAAGGGCACCGATGCTTGTAACCCCAATTTTCAAATCCTAAACAGATTCTTGCAACTTACAGAAAACCCAGCCAATTCTTCCAGATGCAGAATTTGCCCAGCCGCTGGAAAAGTTGCCTACGATACTGCACGCACCAGTGTGCACTGTGCCCATCAAGTGCAGCAAACGCTGCTTCATACGTCATGGGAAAGCTCACTCCTTTCTTACGTGTGTGCTCTCTTGTCTCATTTTAGAATTTGGTGGTGGTTTCTGGAGCTGTGCGCCTCTAATCTACTCCATTCATTCACGGGGAAACGGGAAGCAAGTGGGCGCAGGAAAAGCGCAGTGGGAAAGCTGACCAAATAAAACTTGTTTAGTTTTCACAGATTATAGAGTGGTCTACCACAAGTCAGAGATGGAGGAAGGGTGACTGAAATTTTTCCTTTTAGCACTTTAGGCTATAATTTAAATTAAATACATCATTAAATAAAGGCAATTAATTGTAGATCATATGTCTATGTTGCTGAAAATATTACAGCTCCAGGTTGCTCATTAATGAATGGTGACAATGTACTGAATAACTATACATAGCAGTGACTTAAAGTTGTTTGTGTGTGTGTGTGTGTGTGTGTGTGTGTGTGTGTGTGTGTGTGTGTGTGTGTGTGTGTGTGTGTGTGTGATCTTTTTATATGACCTGTTATCCACAAGTCACAAAGCCCTAGTTTAGGATGCCAATTGTCAGAAAAACTATAAAATACAAGATTCCTTGCATCCACTGGAAATGGCATGTTGCATGTTTTCAGCATTTATGAGGGGACATCAAGTACGCGCTACCTGTCAGTTTTCCTGCTACAACATGTTTGGGATGATTACATGCTCGGTTAGGCCTGCTTTATGGCTATGTAATTGGCAAGAGGGGAGAGAGAGAGAAAAAACACCATCCATCTATTTCTGAAAGCAATGTGGATTCACTCGCACTGTCCATGTAACCGCTGCCAAATGCTTCTGAATGAATGAGTTTGTAAAATGTTTTTCAGGCAAGCTGATGATGCCTTTTAGAGAGTTGGAACTGGAAGGTAATGGCTTCCATCAGCTACACAAGGGTAAAGATAGCCTATTAGATATTATTAAAGCCCATCAGCAGGTGTACATGCGCTCGGGCGCAGTCGTTTCGGAAAGCACATGAAAAGTCCTACCTTGCAGGAATAGTTGTTATGCACCGGGTCCTTGTTAATTATCTCGTCCACGGTACCGGTTAGAACTATGTTGGCTTCCTCTTCTCTGTCCTCCAACTCTTTCTCCGGGCAATTTGCGGCGCAAAGCTGCCACACAGCCACGAGCAGCCCCGCCAGGAGCAGCCCCGTCCGGCCGGCCCTGAGTGTCCGCTGGGAGCCCATGACCACGGATGTAACCAGAAAAGTAAACTTTTCTCTGATTGGATTTGACCGCACGGTGCGTCCAAATGCAAACTCCAAACTCTCTCGAGTGCGCTAAAGGTTGCTCCAGCCGCCTTTGCCACAACTTCTCTACGCTTTAACCATGCAGCCCTGCTCTTTGCATCTGCAGCCCGGGTTCGAAATCCCTCTCTGCCGCCGCCGGCTGGGAGACCAGGAGGGAAGAGAGGAACTAGGAGGAAGAAGGAGGAAGGGGCAGGGATCTCTCTCCAGGAATGCAACCACACTTCTCTCCTCTCCCCCTCTCTTTTCCTCTCTCTCCCTCTCTCTCTCTCTCTTGCTCACTCACTCACTCACACACACACACACACACACGTCCACAGTGACGCTCCCGGATTTGCATGCAATCTGAATTGCTGATCCCACAAGTGAGGATGGAGTAGGTGGTGAAGGGTGGCAGGAGGGTTGCACGCTGGGACGCATGTAGAAAGTGATTGTCCAACGCCGCCCCCAGTCGGACAGACAGTGTCTCTACCGCTGGTGCCCCCCATCAGCCCCGCAAACCATGCATTGCAAAGCAGGAGCAACCAGGGATGACACGCTGAATCCCCACCAGCAAAATGGGAAACTTCTAGGCTACAGTTTTGCAGATTTTCACAACTAACCATAAATAAGTCAAATTGATATAACATAGGTAATTAACTATGAGTAGTAACTTCTCTTGTTCCATAACTGATAACATGACCCTGTTTATTGTCATCATATGCAATGATATAGTGTTCCACGCAGAGGGGCTTGGTTTGTTCAAAGGGATTATCTGGGTGACTGGTTTTGATGGCGCACAGACGTGTAAGGAAACTAAAGGAGATTTTCGTTTATCTCAAAGGGTCTAGGAGCCATTTTTACCAGTGAAATAAGTTAAATTTGACTTTTACAGCAGACTAGAAGTGACTTCTAAGTTATCTGGTTCAACTCAGACTGCATTTAAAACTAGACAAACTAGACATCACCCATTGCTTTGCGGCAGTCGTCATCTTGTGACTACATATAAGCCTACCATCATAACTGTGTGTATTTGTGTTTATGTTAACTTATATTGAACTTGGTTGGTTTGTTTTTGTTTTGTTTGGGGGGTTGCGTCATGGCAGGCCTACATAGTTTCTTATATTTATATGGCACAAATGTGTCATATAGGTGAAACTGACACAACAGTTATGAATGACATTTAAGCAAATTACTATTTTTAGACAAAGTTATTATTACTACTACTACTAATAATAATATAGCACATTAGCTAACACTAGCCTGAGCACAGACACTTGCTAATTTCTGCTAAGTAACTCACATACTGTAGCAAAGACTTCATTTATAGTAGCTACACAGAAGTAAAGCCACGTTATTAATCAGATATTTTCAGAATTATATATATTTTTAAAAAGCGTCAACACCTAACAAATTGACAAGAGGTCCAGTTCACTGACCTGAATTCGCTGACATGGAGCTTCCAGATAGCTCTGCTGTGGTATGTCTGCTGCATTCACTCAGTCACAGCAGCTGTCCTTACCACAACTTTAAATCTCCATTGAATTTAAATGCTGAGTTAAAAAATGTAACCAATCCCAGTTTTCAGCACTCAGCATTTTGGTCAAATTTTTAAGCCTTAACTCCCACTCGGGTTTAAACTTAAGGTTTTAAACTTTCAGTGATTATATAAAATAATTGTAGAATTAATACTTGTTTTTTTATAATACAATCACTGGCCACTTTTAGGCAAACCTTCGACCTCCTTTTGCCTTCAGAACTGCCTTAATTATAGGTGGTATAAATTCAACAAGGTGGTGGAAACATTGCTAAGAAATTTTGGTTCATGGTTCATTTTGGTAAATGGAGACTTGATGAGGCCAGTTTGAGATGTTGGATGAAACCATCAGAAGATAAATACATTGTGGTTATAAATGGATGGACACTGGTAGGCTGTGGCTGTTGAATGATGATCATTTGGTACTTAGAGACCATAAAGACCATCCCCCACACTCCTCAACACTAGCCTGGACCCTTGTTTGCGCCAAGTTCATCTAAAAGTCACAGCATAAATCAAGACTCATCAGACGAGGCAAGGTAACCTTCTACTGACCAATTTTGATGAGCCCATGTGAATTATAGTCTCGATTTGCTGTTACTAGTTGACAGGATTGGCACACAGTGTGGTCTACTTCTGCTGTGCATTAAGAGATGCTCTTCTGCAAACCTTGATTGTACTTTGTTGAACTCCTTTTGCCTTCATATCATCTCAAAGCAGTCTGCCCAGTCTCTCTGATTGCTGACTTCAAAAAGGCTTTTTCACCCACAGAGGTGCTGATGGACATTTTTATCTTTTTCAATCCATTTGCCGTAAACCCACAGCACATCAGCAATTTTTTAAAACACTCAAGCACCCACAAACACTTCAGAGTCACTTAAATCACCTTTCTTCACCATTTAGCAGGACATCTTTACCATGTTTATGTGCTTAAATGAAATGAGCTTATCAGATATCTCTATTTACCTAACAACATAGCAGGTAAGTGTGTTGTTATATATATTGTTACATATATTCAGTTTTGTTTTAATTCAAGTCAAACTCTTAGTTCACGTTGTAGCAACTAATTCACTTATTCGGTTTGACAGACCATAACTTTACTGTTCACTTGTTTCCCATGTCTAACAGGTAGCCTTTGTCAGACGTCTGAGTGGCCAGCAGACAATGTTAGCAGCCAGCTGACAGTCACAATAGAGCAGCTACCAGCTAGAGAGGCATTTATTTTCTAAAAAGAGGTGGATGCCAATAAAGAGATAGAAGCTATATAGAGAACAGAAATGGTACAGAATGACTGGACATACCCTGGCCCACAGCCTTAAAACTGTAATCGTGTTTCGTTTAGGCGTTAACTCTTAGGAAGATATGGAAATGATAGACTGTAGAACCATAAATATTATGAACTCCCGCTGAAAAGCTACCTCAGTCACTGAACATCCACGTGAAGTTGGACCCTACCACAAAATAGGCGGATCACTCCGTGTCATATATCATTAAAGATTCCCCTTATATCTTAAAACTTCCCATGATTAAATCTGTAAATGCAACCATATGGCTATTTTGTTAGAGGTCCTTTTTCAGAACAGACAGTGCGTAAATTTCCACTCCTCAGAAGCTGTAATTTTAACTATCCTTCTATTCCTGGGAAAATGACAGGCTTGGTTATGCACAGTTGCTTGAGAGGATATTTGCAGAAATTTGTTCAAGCAGGTCTCAAATGTGACAGTTAGATGAAGGAAACACAACTGTTTGTTGAATGACAAATGTAAACAAAATAAAAATAAAGAAAATCAAAAATAAGAACCAGAAATGAAACAATACACTATTATCACGTTATCTACCAGCTGAATTTGATTCAGCAATTTTAAAATGCAAATAATCTTCCAAAATCCACAAATCACAAAATGCATAATTTCATCTGAACAGAAATCCCAGGGCCGCTCCACTTACTCCAGAGTAAATGGCAGACTGACTTTGTGGTCTTAAAGAACATTTTCATTGGCTTCCACATGGAAATGAGTTTCATTTTATAGCACTAATGACCGGTTTTAACCAGAAAGCCTATGCAAATACAAAAACATCTCCTCTGCAGGTTATTATACATTATAAATTATTCCTAATGTAGCTTTATCTTAGTGTCAGACAGCAATCATCGCTATAATTTGGAGACAAAAATATTCTCTCTTTGTTTTCTGGTTTTAGTAAACAATAATAAGTGTAAATTAAAAGTGCTGTGCAGTGGTATTTCCTGCTCAAGATTACAGGATGCTACACAAAGAGAAATGTGTCTCCAACTGTAAAAACTCTTGTGATATTCACTTGCCAGCCACTTCATTAGGTACACCTTGCTAGTACTAGACTGGACCCCCTTCTGCCTTTAAAACTGCCTTGTTCCTTCTAGCACAGATTTAACAAGGTGCTGGAAACATTCCTCTGAGATTTTGGCCCATGTCACACAGTTGCTGCAGATTTCTCACTTAAACATTCAAGATGTGAATCTGCAGTTTGACCACATCTCAAAGGTGCTCTGTTGGAATGAGATCTGGAGACTGTGGAGGCCATTTGAGTGTAGTGAAGGGAAGTCATTGTCAGGTTCAAGAAACCTGCTTGAGATTCAGATTGAGTTTTGTGTTATGGAGCGTTATCCTGTAAAGGATGGGTACAACATGGTCATCAAGGGACACGGACAGCAACAATACTCAGATAGGCTGTGGCATTTAAATAATGCTCATTTGGTGCTAAGAGGCCCAAATTGTGCTGTCTTCTGTGTACCTTGGTTGTAACACACACCTATTTGAGTCTCTGTAGCCTTCCTATCACCTTGAAGAAGGCGATAGGAAAGCAAAACAATACATTTTGTCTCTCATTGGATATTTGGATGTCATTGTGAACCCCAGAAATTGTATTTTAGGGAAAATGCATGTAGATCAAGAGTTTCTGGAATACTCAGACCAGCCCATCTGGCACCAACAACCTTGCCACATTCAAAGTCACTTAAATTACCTTTATTCTTCATCCTGATGGTCAGTTTAAACTTCAGCGTGTATTTTGTGAAAACTTTAAAAGTTTAAGCATTTAATAAATTTCTGTATCTGGAAAAAAAACCAATCAGAGCTGCTGTTGATTATTAATCCTTTGTTTGTGGACACAGAACACAACATCCCTCATGGTGAAACTTAACAGAGCATCCCCCACCTCATCCATCCTCTCCACTTACATCCTGACAGCCTTCATCCTCCCACAAATATTTCAACACAAAAGCCCTGGAAAGTAAACAAGCTTTAACAAGCATCTTACTGAAGGAAGACTTTTAATAGGATCTTTTGTGAATAAAATTGTAGGCAGATGCAGTTGCAGCAGATAAAGGCGAGCTCTATTCCCTCAGAGTGGCACTACTAGCCGGCGTGAGGAGACTGTATAGGAAAAAACTGGTGTGTTATTTTGCTTGAACATTTTCCCATAGCCACATATGTCAGATTTATACAGATGCAGAAAACAGTATTTATAGCACAAAGCCACTTACTTTGCAGTCTGGCACAGTAAGTGGCACCTTTTTTGCTGTACTTTTTTACAGCTTTGCAAAACTAGCGGATCCGGTTAAAATGACTTTAGCGAGAGAGGACTCATATTTGAGAATGATGCATGCCTGGCCTTAAACCTTTTTATAAAAACACATTGCCGTCAATATGTATTTTTTCACAGTTGTGACGAGTATAGACACAGATGAAGGCTTTTATTACAGTCTATTTTGATAAGTTGTACTTATGTTGATGGCTTACACAGAAGAACCGCCGCTGCTGGAAAGAGTTGACCGTGTCAGGCGTGTGTCACTGGAAAGAAAGAAGTGTAACCCGAGAAGCAACATTAGCAGCCAAATTATATGCGAAGCCCGGGGACTGAAATTTGCTGAGGAGCTGCTGTATCACTGCATCACGGTCAGTCGGACAATCACAGTGCAATGCAGCGCTGAAAACCAATCCAACCTTTGGGCTTGTGTTCTAGTCGTGTAAGCGATATCTTATATTGTGTGTCACATAAATAATGCACCACCCCTGCTGAAGTTATTCTCTATGTCTCGGCATTTGCTTTGTGCTCAGTTTCACCATCCTTTATGTTGATTGTGCACTTGTTTCCTCTGCTGACTGTGTCATGTTGTATGTTGCTTTTATAGATAATGTGTGGGTGCAGTCCCACTTAGCATTCACCAGTATGCATCACACATATAATCTCACACACTCACACATTCCAGTGTTATCAAATGAGGCTACTGTAGCTCTTTTGTTTTTCTAGAGGACAGGCCCACTCGCCATTATCAGGTATGTGCATGACAACAGAGGAGCGAGGCTCAGCTTCCTGGCATCTATCTGACTCAGACTACAGATAAGGTGTTCAGTTTCCTACAGTGCAGCCTGCCCTCTTTCTGCTGTCTAATGGTGCAACAGTCAAAAGCAGAGAAATGCTCTAATGATGTGTTTACCATTCATGTCTTATGGATGGACTTGTCATTTTGTAAGGATACAAAAATATAGTATTTAAATTTTTGGTGTCAGTAAAACAACAATTTGGTCTGACTATTTCAGAAACTGCTGAGATAGTGGGATTTTCCAATGCAATCATCGCTAGTGTTGACCGAGAATGGTCTGATAAGAGAAAATATTCAGCTAGCAGCAGTTCTCTGGGTTAAAGTGCTTAGCTGATGCCAGAGGTCAGAAGAGACTAGCCAGACTGCTTCGAGCTGATATAAAAACAATGGTAATTCAAACAACCATCCGATGTACAACACACTGGATCTTCTAGCAGATTGCATACAGCAGCAGAAGGCGATTAAAAAGCTAAAATAATGAAATTGGGGATACAATTTATTCAAATTAGACAAAAGAAGGAAAAGATTCCCTGTTTTTTTACACTTTGGACCTCTTAGTACCAACTGAGAATTGTTTAAACATCACAGCCAACCTGAGTATTGTTGCTGTCCCTGTCCATCCCTTTATATACCCATCCTTTATTGGCTACTTCCAGTAGGATAACTCAGCATGTCACAAAAGCTACCCGAGTTATCACATTCACAAAATTCTGAGAAAACCTGACCTCTGACCTTTAGGTAAAGGTCACCGGGAGTCAAACTCTGAGATTTTTTAGCAGACACACATATGGTATCAGTTTCAAACTCCTATGTTTACTCATTCTCAAGTTATCACATTCACAAACTTATGTGTTCCAAGCTGCCTCACTGCCCAGCAGGGTGACAACAATACCCCATCAACCCTGTGTGGATTAGGGGTAAAAAGCCAATTTTCTCACAGTGTGCCCATAAGGAGGCCAGGTTGACCTCGACAAAGGGCTGGTTGACTGGTGAAGAGGCGAAGCTACAACAGGTAATGCCGCGTAAATAAAACTAAGGCTCATGAACACTGAATCCCACTGAAATAACTAAATGATTAGAACTGAGAGGCGGAGTCTCAGTATGGTGATGATAATTGTCATGCTGATAAAAAAAAAAGCATAACTATTGAATTGTCTATCATGTTGAATGTAAAACAACATGATTGACAGACCTACAGGAGATAATCCTTTACGATGGCTTACAAGGACTGTGTGTGGAACTACACTCTGGCATTTCCATTGTTATTCATTATGCACAGAGTTTGTATGAGAGAAGTTCTATAAAAAGAAGAGCAAGAACAAAAAATATGAATATGCAAAATGTGCCTGAAGCCCTGCTCAGTTTTTCTGAAATGGAGCAATAAGGGTTCTATTTGAATAGCGTGCATGCACAGAGGCTACAAAGTCTGTACTGGTTGATTTCCATACCAATTATTTTGCAGCAAGAGACAATTGTTAGTTTTTACATCTGTTTTTTTAAATATAATTTTTGCCATTAGGGTAGACATTTAGATTTAGTAATGTGACCTTAAAACTGAGGCAGGTTCATCAAGTACTTGTTGAACCATCATATATGATTTGGCTGATTGCATTTCCATAAGAAAATTGCTTTTTCAATTTTGCATTTCTGCACAGTTTAAATCTATCTGAGTCATTACACCATCCGGTACAAGGTTCATTCACAGATAATTGGTTTCCCAAAAATGTGTAGCATGTCGCCGACAGCATTAAATTGCTTTGTTTTCTGCAATGCAAATTGTTTATTACACCTCTTCACTGCAGACCCGTTTATGGTGTAAATTAGGTATTGTTGCAGTTAGACTTGTTGATGTCTGCATCATTCGAAAGGACTGAAATCATTAAACTTTTAATCTCTGAATGATATTTCTTTCACCCTATCAGCTTGCAAACGATGCAAACCTTACGTCCATTCCCAAGCATTTCCAATTTTCCAAGAGCTGTAGCAAAAAACATTTTGTTTATGTGTCTGACAGTTTGCCAGATGGCCCTCTGCTTTGCAGCTTCAAGTCAAAACAGGAATGGTGGTTTCACACCTGGTTTCATCCCTGGGTATGAAGCTGGAATGCCAGAGAGTTCATTGACCCGTGAAGCCTGTTCTAGCTCTTTCGGTTTTACTTGGTCAAAAGTGACGTGTTTTTTGTTGGTGTCTAAAAATTAGTCACACAGAAATGTCAACTATAATCTGGGTACATTATTTTGGACATATGCACACCCAAACAAACAAGCATCTTCTAATTCTAATTCTAATTTTATTTTATTTTAATTAATTAATTAATTTTTTCCTTGCCGCCTGTTCCGTTTGGTTCTTTTGTCATCAGAATTATTGTCTGAAGGCCAAGAAAAATGCCCAACGGATTTACTATACCAAGTGGACCATCTCGGCCTAGCTGTATTGGTCCATTTGATTGACCTTTGTCAGTTGTTACATACAGGCGAGACATGACTGGGGGAAACGGATGGGAGAAAGAAAGAGAGGGAGGAAAAGAAAAACAGCGGGGAAGAGGAACGGTGATAAAGGGCACAAAAAAAAGGTGGGGCGTCAAAAAATACATATGTCTATCTATCTATCTATCTATCTATCTATCTATCTATCTATCTATCTATCTATCTATCTATCTATCTATCTATCTATCTATCTATCTATCTATCTTTCTATCTATCTATCTATCTTTCTCTCTCTATATATATAGATATATCTATATATATAGATATAGATCTATAGATCGATAGATAGATATCTATCGATCTATAGATAGATATCTATAGATAGATATAGATATATATAGATATACATACATACACACATATATATACATACATATACATATCAATATCACCTGGATCACCTGTTGAGAAAAAAAGAGAAAACAAGCAGAAAAAAAGAGCAATATAATAAACAACACCATCGCGATAATCTATGTGTATATAACAGTAAATACTAAATATTGAATATTATTGTGCAGCACGTAAGATCGACAGCGCACAGTGTGCTTTGAGGAGCAGCCAAGAAAGGTGTAGTTTGTGTCTGTGAGTACCCGTGTGTACACCTGTCAGCATGAGCGTGCTTGTATTCAAAAGGTTCCTTCGTGTAATGATCTGCTAGAGGGTGTGGGGAGCAATAGCCCCGTCCCCCATGGCATGAAGCAGGTATGGAGGAGATCCAGGCTCCAGACATCCAGAGACCCCAAGAGCACAAGAGTCCAAAGAAGACCAACGGAGGGGCAACCGTGCAACCCTCCCGGAAAGAGCTGAGGAGAGCCCCAGACGAGGGGTCACTCAGCAGCCGTGGAGCAGAAGCCAGAGGGGGTTGCAGTGACGTGCCCGTGAGCTAATTCTAATTCTAATTTTAAATATAAATGATAACCTTGTGCTCCTTGAGGTTTCCACCACCATTATTATCTGTCTTATCTGAGATAAGGCTAAGTGGGGACAAGAGAAAAGAGTGTCAGTGAGGAACACCATGTAGACTGTCTATCCACCTCATAGATAGCCAGCCAGATAAAATCCCCCTACTTCCTCATGTCAAATAAGTCATGTCACACATACCTACTGTATTGACTACTTAGGGCGGATTTTATCTGGGACATCTCCACACAAACTTGATAGACATCAGTACCAAGGTGATATGGCCCTTAGTTGACAAATTCTCTCAAAGTAGGGTCAGTAAACGCCAACTTGAAAAAGCAACATGCAAGGCAGTCTAAGTTTCTGCAAGTCATTATGTTTAAAACCAGCTGTAAACTGTTCACTGACCGTGCTGACAGCAGGGCAGCAGTGAATGATCGCAGGTCTGCTTCCATTAGTTTGTTACGGGACCTCTCCATCCATCTGCTCCTGCTCCCGCCCAGCTCCCGCTCATTTATGCAGAGTGGCCACAATTTACAGAAGGCCATTTTGTCTAATGGATACCATTGATTCATTCCCAGTGTGCTCTTTGGCAGGCGCTCACCAGAGTCCATTAGGAAATTAGTCCACTGCGAACGCGGACGCCATTGGAGATGAACGGCAAGATCAAAACCTGTCTGACTCCCGGTGATTGAGTCACTGCCATAGAGCTGATTTTGTATTCTGTGTCTGTCGGCTATACTTCAGTTGCTCGATTGGTAATGACACCATTTTGATGTGAAATTGGCTACTCGGATTCACTATTAGAGAACTGTGCCATCTTCCCTCTGTTTGACATATTGAATCCCACCATAATAAAATGATTGCCAAAGAACAAGACACAGGCCTGTAGTGGATATGATGAGTAATGCCTTTATGTAAACACTAATACTATTTTCAGCCAACGGCACCAGCAAACACTGTTATACCTCCTGATTAAGGACTTTTTGATGTACAGGAACTCAATGTCAAAGAGGATCCTCATTTCCATAAGCTGGTCTTAGGTTTCCCCTGCAATGTGATTCATGGATTAGCAATAGTGTTTGATCTATATGACTTGCCAGGGGAAGGAAACTTGATCAATAGACTGACTCTGTGGGTGTATGTGTAGCTGCCCTTCAGGGAGCTGAGCAGTGTGCCAGAAGACAAACTAAGCACTGTGACAAGAAAGTGCAGCATCATCATGGATTCCTGCTCTGCAGACTCTATTTGATCTAAAATGCCTGTCAGGTTTCATTAGGTAATTGCCCTCTACATTGTCTCTGAGCTACTTTGCACCCCCCCCCCCCCCCCCCCATCTAATCAGCTTTGCTGATTCAGTTCAGAATCATTTAAATCTCCTGCAGTGACTAAATTTAGACTTACCTGTATTCATCAAAAGGACATGAAAGATACTGATCTAAAGATTTAGAGATCTCTAATTCTTTGCTTTCCTAGTAAGAAGTTAAGTCTATCAGCTGTTTGTATTGTTTTTGCTTGACTGCCATATTACGCCATCATAGCTTTACAGTGCTTTTACACACAATGGGAAGAGCAAAACCCCTATCCCTATGTTGGAAATAATGCTTTGTGGTTACCCAGGTGTCTCCCTCTAACACAGGCATAGTAGGTAGTGAAGGTATCAAAAGATGTGTTGCCCAGGCAGGTGGGTAAGACACAACACATTCAGACCAGGATACACTGTTGGGCTGCAGCCAGGTAGGGGATAAGAGCTGCCTCTAGCATTTAGAACCAGATGTTACCTCATGAATTCTTGTGACTCATACTACACCGCCCAACCACAAAAAAAACCAAAACCCTGCAACACCCCCCTCCCCCCAGAGAACTTGTGGATACTGCAAAAAGAAAAAGGAAAGAATATGGAGAAGTGGTGGGGGATAAATCATGAAGCATTTTGACAGGGGGAGGGAAGGATGAAGGTGGGAAGGATTAACAGATGGATGGATGGCAGATGAATAAGGTAGGTGGAGGAGCTAGTGCAAAAGCAAGTGCTTTTTTCCCCCCTTCCCCTCCTGACTCTCTCCATCCATCAGTGTAAATGGAATGACAGGCTTCATCGTGGGGGAAATATTTCAAAAGCACGGCTGAGTGAAGAGGCAAAGCAGAAAATAAACAGGACGGATGGCAGACGAATCAAAGCCTTGGACTGATGAAAGCGCACCCAATATCCTGTCTGTCACTTAGCAGAGGAGGCCGGCTGCTTGTTAGGACAAGAGCCTCTGCAGCTGTGAGTGTACATACATTTGCAGCGCTCAAGTGGCTTTATATGTGCGTGTTGAAGTCAAGTGACTGCATGTATGTGTTTTTTTTTAATACCATTTAAGCACCATCTAAAAGTCTTTTTTTTTCTCTGTCTCACGCACAAGAACTTTTCAGTGAAAGCACATGTTTGACAGAAAGGTGAGTCTTCCAGATTGAATGAGTTGGTGTCACATGGGTGAAATATGTCTGGCCCAGCTAGACCTAAGATAGGGAAGGAGGAGGGCCTTGGGTACAAAAGTAGGAATCCATTCCTCTTTCCTGTGTTGTTATACGCTTCATTTTCTCCACGTAAAGTGCTGTAAGGCTGTAAAAGCTCTCTTTCTGGTTCTCCTCCCTCTGCAAAACCACAAACCCATAGCTGCATTTACACAGCATTTACACATTAACACACACATTTGTATTTGCACCACACATTTGCACATACATGATGCACGCATGCTCACAGAAGTTTTTTCTTTTAAAGCTGTTAAAGAGAAACCTTTCAACTATAGTTGTAATTCTAAATGAAAGGTTGACTGTCAGTAATGACTGAAATTAATTCAGCATTTCAAAATGACAGGATGGTTCACAGTGATATTGACTACTTATCCAGTGCTCTCAGTTCTACTGTTATAATCCATCATAAATTTGTGGGTTTTATAAAATGTGTGTTTTTCTCTGTCATTACACAAACTTGCTACTGCTGTTTTTCTGAACTTGAAAAAAATGTAGGTGTCTCCTTGCATGCCAGGTGTGCAATAGCTGCACACGTGTATGATGAAATACATAAAGTAAAAACTCCAGGCTTAGTCCTTTTTTGTTTTTCAGGAGCAAAAGGATGGTGGGACCTCCTGACACCTCTAAAGGAACACTCTTGGGCCCCAAAACCCCAGGATGGGAACAATGGGCATACAGTACATTGTTTGCTAGTGAGAAATTATCTCCTATTATGATCTCATGGGGAGAAAGACAGTAGCTGTGGTTCATTTTGATGAGGAAAATTCATTTGACATTTAGGCTCCAATTTCCTACAAGTGGGAAATAAGAAGGTACTCGCTTAATTGGTGTGCTGCACTATGGTAAATGTCACCGCTCATGCAGAACTACGTAGAGCCAGATATGTTTCTATAATACTGCAAGGTGTCTGTATGCCTGGTCAATGTCTCCCCCAAGAGGTTGTAAGTTGAACAGCAAAATAAAAAACAGCCACACAGGCTGCTGCATGTAGTGGACGCTTTTTGTACACTTAAATATCTTATTATTATCTGTATTCAAAGTGTGTTTTCATTCATGTCCTGACAAGGAGATCTAAGCTTTATAGTTTGCGTACCTCTTGTTTCTAGACGTTCTGATATGCTTATACTGTATATCTTATTAAATTATCTAAATTCTCAACAGTGTTGGGCTCATTTCCTCCACCAGATCAAAAGCTGAAAACAACAACAACAACAAAAAACAAACAAACAAAAAAACTCCCTGACATGACAAGTATGGAGACAGTTAAGGGAAAATATTCCCTGCTGTTTTAGTATTCAAGAAAAAAAAGAAAGAAAATATAGACTACAGATAGTTCAAACGTATATATATATATGAAGAACAAATGAAAGGCCCCGCCTGAAAGGCTTTGAAAGGCCTCCGTTATGGAGCCATAAATGTTCTTACAAGGCTGCTTTGTACTCATGGTGAACCAAAGCGTACGACTATCATTAATGTTATTAAGTAGCTACCACCATGAGATTATGTCTGCCTGTAGTACACCAGATTAATTACATTAAGTCAGGGGAAGAGCACAAACTATAAGTATAGACTGTAAACTTATAAGTAACATTCGTCCACCATAATTTTAAAAGTATACTGTAGTAAAAATGTTGAGGTAACTAAAGTACTGGGCCTCAAAAAACATTAACATAAAAAGACGACAGGCTCTGGAAACTACACTCAAGGACGTGTGAGTTGCGCTCAGCTCGGCGCAGACTGCGCAACTTGACGCTTGTGAAGTTCCGTGTGTATCGCTAACTCGAGCTAATTCATCACAGATACCTCAGCTAGCCAACCTTGCGCAGTGTTGGCCAGGTAGACGTACAATGAGAGATATTCCGGATAAATCGAATAGCAGTTAAGTGTTCGGCATTGTAATACAAACACGTAAGTGATACAAAGCGACTTTGCCTCCTTGCTATTGGGTTGTCACGGGAAATAGCTTAACATTAGCACTAGCTCGAGCTAATCAAAACAAGCACGAAACACTCATGAGGCTCTGATTTCACCTATTACACTGCAACTACCCGGGCGTCTCCGGTTTTGTATTAGTTGTGTAAAGAAGTCTGATGTATATTTCCTAATAACTAGCAAGCCTTGCAGCTTGTTTTATTAGCTAACCAGGCACGTTAGCTAGCTGGGACCAATGTCAGTTAACAACATTAACCTGGTGTTTTATCAGATTACCGCTTGCATTTCTTCTTTCCATGTGTACTGTTTACCTTGTTGTTGTTTTTGGATACTGGTTGTTTAATAACCCGGAATGTTGCATTGAAACCACATATGTCGCCCTCCCCCATGCAGATTAGGCCGTCCAAATGGTGATCATATCAGGCACAGCCACTGTGCTGCAGCAGTTTGTCAGTGGACTGAAGAGTCGAAATGAAGACACTCGAGCAAAATCTGCCAAAGACCTGCAGCACTATGTGACTACAGAACTCAGAGAGGTAACAGCAATAAGCTATATGTGCATAATTGAAAACTGTAAGTGGAAAACCACTTAGTATACTGGATACTTAATCAAGATTGTTTCCCACTAGTTGGAGAGTTTCACAAGTAGACATGAATCCCCAAATCAGTTCAGTTGTAAATGTATGTAGTGACTTATGAAACAATATTAGGAAGCATTTTCCTCCATACTTTTTGACACTGGTCTTGTCCCACAGTTAAGCCAAGATGAAGCTACTACGTTCTACGATGAGTTGAACCACCACATATTTGAGCTGGTGTCCAGCTCTGATGTGAATGAAAAGAAAGGAGGGATTCTTGCCATAGGTAAGCATTAATAAAACGTTGTTAAAATTGTTATGTTTTTAAGTCCTGTCAATTTTGGACTTATTTAAGATCTCTTAGTTTCTATCACTATAAAATGATTATTGTTTTCATCAGTGAGTCTAATTGGAGTTGAAGGAGGCAATGCCACCAGGATCAGTCGATTCGCCAACTACCTCCGCAACCTGCTCCCTTCCAGCGACCCCGTGGTGATGGAGATGGCCTCTAAAGCTATGGGCCACCTTTCTATGGCGGGGGACACCTTTACGGCTGAGTATGTGGAGTTTGAAGTGAAGAGAGCCCTGGAGTGGTTGGGAGCCGACAGAAATGAAGGGAGACGCCATGCTGCAGTAAGTCACTAGCAGACAACAGTCACTGTGGTGTTTGCTGTTCAAATAAAACCACATATTGGTGGTGTTTACATTTGCTGGAAATGTGGGCACGTTGGGAGCTGTAATAACTTTATCTATTGCTGTAGTGAAGGCAGTGTTGAAAGTTCCTCTAGTGTGTTTTGGGTTGAAGGCACAAGTACTACTTCATATGCACTCTTATACCCCAAATATCAGCACATTCTTCTTCTGATTTCCTCTTTACCCTGTTCTGTGTGCGTGGGTGTCACCCAGCTGTGGCGTCAGCAAAACCTCCAAGCAGAGAAGCTTGACAAGATGTTGATGCAACCCGGTCACTATGTTTTTATAGAGTACCGACCAGCTTCAAATGGTTATTATTGGCATCACACTCATAGTCCAGAAAAATCCTGAACGCTTCAAAATTAGAAAATGAGAGAATGTGCTTGCCTTTTTCTATGTTTTATTTAGCTTATTATGCAATTACCATTTTCCCATTTCTAGTGGCTGTAGAATATTAAACCTTGTTACTTTCCCCAGAATGTCCACATGATGTTGTTGGGAAATAACTGAAAAAGAGTACGGGGAGATGAAAACCAAGTTGGCAATAAAAAAACCTAAAATTCATAGTTGAGCTGTGCCAAAACGAAAGAAAAAAACAACAAATCCTACAAGCTAAAAAAAATTAAGTGATCAAAATGCACTAAGCAGGAGTAAATGGTCAGAAGAACACACATAGGATTGGTTGTGTGAAGAGATCAGTGATTTCACTCCCAAGTGGAAAGTGTTCCAGCAGTAAAATTGAAAAAGTAAGGAAAAACGGGATCTGTTTAGCTCCTTAGCAAGATGGAGCCATCCATATATCAGTTGGAACACAGCGTGGTCAGTGCTCTGTTTATCTAACGAGTCACAAATAAATTTCAGTGACAGTACAGCTGACAAGATTTACAGTTTTACTATTATTTACATGCACTGTCGCTATCTTGGATTGTGAAGTCGGGGTTGGTGAGGCTGTGCAGACCTTCCAGGGCTTGCAATATCTCCGGTCGGGCGACCAAAATCTATCTCAGCCCCGCCCGTCTGGCTACAGCTGAGTTGGAAGTCCAGCTTCAGAGGGCATTCCAGTTGAAAACACCATTTGGGAAATCTGAAATTTCAATTTGCAGCTTCAAATGGTACGCACCATAGTCACTGCAGTGGAGTCAAATGAAAGGGACAGTACCTAAAACAAGGAGAGAAAGCAGGGCACAACTACACATTTAAACAAGCAATGTAACATAACTACATACAGGACATTCCCAGCTCATAGTTGCTTCAGAATTCAAACAGCGACAGTCAAAATTTTATGTCAAGCTATTTTAGGATCATATGTGGATTTTGTTTTGGTGAACAGATCGTTGAAAAAGAAGATTTCAGGTTTCTCAGGTGTATTTTGGTAAAATAAAAAATGTGGAGCAGTGCACGCCTGCATTACTTTCGTTTGCAATCTCTTCCAGGTTTTGGTGTTGAGGGAGCTGGCTGTGAGTGCACCCACCTTCTTCTTCCAGCAAGTCCAGCCGTTCTTTGACAACATCTTTTACGCAGTATGGGATCCTAAGCAGGCCATCCGAGAAGGTGCTGTGTCTGCCCTGCGAGCCTGTCTCATCCTCACCACTCAGAGAGAGACAAAGGAAATGCAGAAACCACAGTGGTACAAAGTAAGACATGTAACTGTACACCGGCAAATCATGTGTTATTCTAATTAAAGTATTGGAGAGTTTGTTTGTTTTTTAAAGAGGTGACATGAGTGGCTTTTTTTTTCTGTGACAGCAAACCTTTGAAGAGGCAGAAAAAGGCTTTGATGAGACTTTGGCCAAAGAGAAAGGGATGAATCGCGACGACAGGGTCCACGGCGCTCTTCTGATCCTGAATGAGCTGGTTCGCATCAGCAGCATGGAGGGAGAGGTGAGGTCGGATATCAGCTTGGACACATTATCAGTGGTAAAATCCAGTCCGCTCACAGTCTTATTTCCAACCAGCGTATGCGCGAGGAGATGGAGGAGATCACACAGCAGCAGCTGGTCCACGATAAGTACTGCAAGGAACTGATGGGGTTTGGAACAAAGCCCCGCCACATCACACCCTTCACCAGCTTCCAGTCGGTGCAGCCGCAGCAGTCCAACGCCCTCCTGGGCTTGTTGGGCTACAGCACACCTCAAGGCTTCCCCAGCTTTGGGGCCACACCGGTACCTGCCAAGAGCTCTCTGGTGGAGAGTCGCTACTGCCGTGAGTTGATGGAGGAGCGATTTGACCAGGTAGGTTTTAACTACAGACAAAATGCATTGTAAAAGTGTAATTGTATATTAATGTAATGTGAAAATGCCTTGGACTAAAATCCTTGACACTCAAGGACTTTAGCTGCCATGATAAATGCACTGAACAGTGTTTAGACATATAGTTTCGTGCATACTGTTGACTGAGTTTGGAATCAGATGTTAGTGAGGGTGGCCTCTGCATATGCAGCTCCCCTTTGGAAAAAACATGGAAACTATTGTAATTGTTGTCAAATCATGGCTTTCTTCATACATACTGATGTCAAAAGTCATCATTAAGGGTACAAATGTTGTCAAATGTTGTCTTTATGGGGGAAAGAGTTAAACGTTTTGCAAAATACGAAAATTTTCACGGTTTTTTTTGACAGTCAGAGTGCTGGTATCAGTCTTTGATGTTTTCTCTATGCACTAACTTGGATAGTGTGTTGGAAAATGTGTTTGTGAGTTTGCTTGAGGTTAGGCAGTTGAAGTCATACCTGTGGTAGTCATCTGACTGAATAATTGAGGAAGCTTTTGTTTAAATATCCAGGTGTGTCGGTGGGTGCTGAAATACAGGACCAGCAAAAATCCTCTGATCCAGATGACCATCCTCAACCTGCTTCCACGCTTGGCTGCCTTCCAGCCGCATACCTTTACAGGTGGGTTTAATTAACATATATGTGATTATCAGTTTGGTGCAAATTTTATGTTAGAACTTGAAACCATGTATTGTTTTCAATCACTATGCACATTTGGTCTATATATGGTTACTATTGCAATGTAAGTAGGTCATGGTTAGTACTTTTCAGGCTACCTTTTGAAATATCACTACCAGGGTTTCTACCGCTTGCTCAAATGAATGTGTTGTAGCTAATAGGAAAAAAAGATTATGTGCCATGTGGATGTTCATTTGCTGTGCAGACCAGTATTTGTCAGACACTATGGGCTACCTGCTGGGCTGCCTGAAGAAGGAGAAGGAGAGGACGGCAGCTTTCCAGGCTTTGGGGCTGCTGGTTGTGGCTGTGAGGACAGAAATCCAGCCGTACCTCTCCAAGATCCTTGAGATCATCAAGGCTGCCCTGCCACCCAAGGACTTTGCACACAAGTCAGTTATTGTTTCTTACAATTTTTAAAAAAATGTATCATTTATTAAATAGTGACATATTACACGTTCCATTACAGTGTCCCTTAAACCTAAAGGCTGAAAAGTCTAAAATTATATTATGGGTAGAATTTGCTCAGTGGTGTTGTGAATTTAAAAAAAAACCATGTTGTTGTCTATGCACAGTTTCATTTACTGATCTTTCATCTGTGCAGGAGGCAGAAGACCATGCAGGTGGATGCTACAGTGTTTACGTGTATTAGCATGCTTTCTAGAGCCATGGGTCCCAGCATCCAGCCAGACATCAAAGAACTGCTTGAGCCTATGCTTGCTGTGGGCCTCAGGTAGGACATCTTCAAAGAACTTTTTTAGCAATTCAGTTTCTGATCTGAATCATGTAATTTTCAAATTAATGCTTGGGTTTGATTGGATCGTTTGTCTGTTGTTCTGGTCTAGTCCTGCACTTACTGCAGTGCTGTACGATCTGAGCCGTCAAATCCCCCAGCTGAAGAAAGATATACAGGATGGTTTGCTGAAGATGCTCTCTTTGGTATTGATGCACAAGCCATTGCGTCACCCTGGCATGCCCAAAGGCCTGGCTCACCAGCTAGCCTCACCAAGCCTCACTAACATTCCAGAGGCTAGTGACGTTGGCAGCATCACCCTGGCCCTGCGAACCCTGGGAAGCTTTGAATTTGAAGGTAAGAACCTGGAAAAAAAACACGTACATCTGTGTGATGGATTCTTTTCCTGCATAAAATTTTAGGTCAGTAGCATGTGTCAAAGTTCAGGACCCAGTGTTTCGCAGCACAGTGTTGCATTGTAATACACAAGCAAGCAAGCAAATGTTTTTTAGTTAGCACTTATAACAGAATTACAAAGTGCTTTACAACAATGGGACTAAAACCAGGGTAGAATTAGAAGAAGCAAAATAGAGCAATGGAATTTAAAGCAATACAAAAATGCAAAAAACGGTGAATCCAAAGGAACAACATGAAAACACAGTGGAATTAGAAATGGTATATAAATTAAAACAACAACAAAAGACAGAGGTTAAGAATTTAAACTTGATACCGAATGGCTGTTGCTCTCCTCACCCAACAATCCTTTGCATTTTGTAGCTAGCCATTTTTTTATTATACTGTTCTAATGGACAAGGGCGCATTGATAAGTTGGGCTTGCTGAAGAAATTATTTAAAGAGTAGTGGCATTACTGTCCTGAATGATCATAAGAAATAAGTGGTGCAGTTTTGCTGTCTATGCACTCTATATCACATGCAGTGAAGTTGAAAATGAAATATGTTTTTAAACTAGGCTTAAACTGTCACTCGTAAGTCATTGGAGCCGCCAGCGGTGACAAAAATGTGGACCAAAAGAAATGATTATGTGAACTGCAGAAATGGCCGGGGCAGTTGTGCTGATGACTGTGCCCATCTTTCAGTGGTCGATATAAATAGCGTCTCTTCAGTCTGTCACCGAGATGACTAGTTTTTTGTTCTCCAGCAGAGAAACTGGGGAGAAAAATGATCAGTCTTTGGTGTCATTCCTCAGCAGACTGCTGGATGGGTTTGCATTTTAGTGCAAAAGCTGGGGTAACATTGGATATTTAGTTAAGTAATTCAGTCTCCACGGAAACAAGCCACCCGACTTCCTTGGTATTGAGTTTTAGAATCCCAAATAGACAAATGAAGAAGAAACGCCATTATAGGATAAATCAAGTCAGTGTTGTTTGTTTTACATAAAATAAGCAACAAAAATGCTGTTATTATCTACCAGGATACTAAAAAAAATAAAATAAAAGCAGTTGTATTGTGATTATTCTACATGAACGTCTTTCCCCAGGACATTCCCTCACCCAGTTTGTGCGCCACTGTGCTGATCACTTCTTGAACAGCGAACACAAAGAAATCCGAATGGAGGCAGCTCGGACTTGCTCACGCCTGCTTACTCCCTCCATCCACCTGATCAGCGGCCATGTTGTCAGCCAGACCGCTGTGCAGGTTGTTGCAGATGTTCTCAGCAAGCTGCTAGTTGTTGGCATCACTGATCCAGGTAACAAATGCACAGAAAAGGAAAACGGCATTACTATGCAGATTTATTTTGTTTTGTTGCTTTTATGGTGTGAGGCTTCAGAACTGTTAACAGCTACAGTGATCCATTATGGCAGCGTATAAAAAATAAAAGTGATAAAGAAAGCCAGTCTGATTTTTGTCCCTGATTTCCTGTAGATCCAGATATCCGATACTGCGTGCTGGCGTCTCTTGATGAACGCTTTGATGCTCACCTCGCCCAGGCTGAAAACTTGCAGGCGTTGTTTGTTGCTCTGAATGATGAGGTGTTTGAGATCAGAGAGCTGGCAATCTGCACGATTGGACGCCTGAGCAGCATGAACCCTGCCTTTGTTATGCCCTTCCTACGCAAGATGCTCATCCAGGTATGAGAGGCACAGTAATGGCTCAATACGAGTTTTATTTATTGCATTAGACATCATGTTTTGATTTATTTAAACCATTAAATTTGTTCATTAGGATTCCTTAGGTTCATGTGCCAAAGATGGCATGCAAGTATTCCACAGGTTTGCAAACGCTTGGCTTCTACATGCATTATTTTTCTTGTGACGATTACCTGCTTGCGTTTCAGTTGGATACCTTTAGGGGGCAGCAAAGGCCATGATATTATGCTAAGCTGAAAACTCAAAACACACACACCTGTAGTACAAAGTCACAATTGATTTTTGTCTAAACGCCTTTGTGTTTTCCACGACTTAAGCTTATTAAATGTATTCCAGATGAAGATGAGTGCATGTGCTGTGCTAACATTATCATTTTTCTGCAGATCTTAACAGAATTGGAGCACAGCGGTGTCGGCAGGAACAAAGAGCAGAGTGCTCGAATGCTTGGTCACCTGGTCTCCAATGCGCCCCGACTTATACGTCCTTATATGGAACCCATCCTCAAGGTACTGCTTTGCAAGTTCTCTGTTGTAATGGTGGATAAGTGTGTATGAATCTAAACCAGACTGAAAGGGGCTTCATGTTCCTATGCTAATAAGTAAAAGCTGAGGTCCATTACATCCTCATTTCCATGGGCCTTCAAATAAGTAATGATTTCAAAGTATATGAGGAAATGACCACATTGCTTTTAATTTTTCTAGGCTCTCATCCTCAAGCTTAAAGACCCAGACCCTAACCCAGGAGTAGTCATTAGTGTCCTTGCAACCATTGGCGAGTTGGCTCAGGTAAGGCTGTTTTTACTCTGTTTGTAATTATAAATCGGCTGTTTACTGCAACTAGATAAATCTTAGCAGAATTTATTGTCCATTGTACACAATTAATTATAAAAAAAACTCATCTTTAATCTGGGTAGTTTTAATGTAAATCCAAGCTTGTCTTGAGGTTGAAGGTAATTGCAGGCTCTTACCCTTAGATGTTTGCCTTGCTCTACCCTGACCAGGTGCTTGAATGGTCCCCTGAAAGCAGTCAGGGAGTCACAGTTAAAGGGCCTTTGAAGTTCAGACAGAGTGCGGGAGATGCTCAGGGAGACTCAGTGCAGAATGAGACAGAAGCCCAGCTCTTCGGGAACCCAGACAAAGCAAAGATGCATGAGAATGTAGGGAGTACAGATAACAGAAACTAAATGTTACTTTGAAAACAATCTGTCTGCAGCCTGAAAGCACATTTTAAAAAAAATTGTACATTTGGTAAGTGATGGTGGTTCCTAATATACATGGACTTGAGAAATTCACATGGATTCTCTGACAAATAATTTATTTAATAGCTTTAATATTAGCTTCTATTATTTTTCACTGTAGCTTCCTTGAGTTTTGTGCACTTCAGTTTATCTATAAAATGTTACGAGTTCTTATAATAGTGCCCTTTTGGCTTTAGGTGATTCTACAGAAAATGGTTAATTTATAAAATTTCTGTAGTTTTGATTGATTCTTTCTCTGCCCCATCAGGTGAGTGGCCTAGAGATGAGGAAGTGGATGGATGAGCTTTTCCCAATTATTATGGACATGCTGCAGGACTCATCATCACTGGCCAAGCGACAGGTACACAAGGAACAACTTACAAATAAATACAGACGATATACTCTTTTCTTGTTGATGATTAGTTAATGACTGTCTCTGACTTTCCACCAGGTGGCTCTGTGGACACTGGGCCAGCAAGTAGCTAGTACAGGCTATGTGGTGGAGCCCTACCGCAAGTACCCGTCCCTTCTAGAGGTGCTGCTTAACTTCCTCAAGACTGAACAAAACCAGGGCATCAGGAGAGAGGTATGAATAAATGTCATGCCATCTGGGCCGATCACCTTACGTTTCCCTCACCGTAGTAATGGGAACCTCATAGGCCAGCAAGGCTTGAAACCACTTTACAGCATGCATTGAGTTAATGTGTAGATCTCTGTAGAGGCATTGGATTTGAGTGGAAATTGTCATTGTTTAATTTCTTACATACGACATTGTTAAAAGTGCAGGGAATGCACTTCCCTCACTTTATATGGTGAGAAGCTTCTCAAACCACTCTTACTGTTTGGCTGTAGCACTTTTTGTTAGTGTCCATTTTCCATAAATACTTTGTTTTCTATAGCTTCCTTATATCTTTGAAACTCAGCTAAGGTACCAAATTTGGTGAACTTTTGAGATAGATTATGTAAAATGACCAGGTATATACTCAATTTTGTGTTCCTGTGAGGGACCACTAACTCTGTCTTTCCAACAGGCTATACGTGTTCTGGGGCTTCTTGGAGCCCTGGATCCCTACAAACACAAGGTGAATATCGGCATGATCGACCAGTCCCGAGATGCCTCTGCTGTCAGCCTCTCAGAGTCCAAATCCAGTCAGGACTCGGGTAGGTCTCAGATTACTGTTAATACAGACATTTTTTCTTCACCAAGGGTCACAGTGTGGATTAGATTAACTTTTTATTTGCATTCCTCAGACTTACAGCAGTATTTTCAGTACAACAGCTGGAAAGTCTCTAAATGAGCACGAACCCATTTTCACATCTCACAGTGGAACTTGGGACTGTTGCTGTAATTTTAGTGAGTCTGCATTATGAGCCTGATGAATAATGTTGTCAAGAGTTTGTATATAGACTTGATGTTATTGTAGCTTTGTGCTGCGTTTACTGCATTTATCATAATGTTGTTTGACTCTTCAGTGAGAGTTTAGGGTATTTTCTTCCAGATTGCGCTCTAGTCATTTACTTGTAATCGCAGTTGTTCGTATTGATGAGACATTATGATCTTTATTTGTGGGCTCTCTCTCATTGTTGGTGTTGTGCCCTTTGCGTCACAGCTGGTTGTGTTAGACAACCCCCTTTCTTTCCATCATCACCAACTCTGTGCTCATATGGGATTGTCTGATGGTTGGCTTTTTCTTTCTAATTTTGTAGGATCTTTACCTCACAGTACCAAGTTGATGATGACTTTGAAGTAAAACAGAAAGGCCCCAGTCAGGCACCTTCTTGCTGGGAGGTGACACCATGCAATCATGTGTGCACATAAAATCATCATCTCGATGTAGTTATAGGTCAGTGCTCCAGAAATTGCCGTGAGTTAAATACGCCACGCAGCAGTTTCTCTTGGGTCAGAATGTGATCACTCGAGTGAGGAACCGATTTCATCTTCAGGTTTAGGAATTGCCGAATCTGGCTCCCATAAATAATAATAATAATAATAATAATCATGGATTGCATTTATATAGCGCTTTTCGGGAACCCTCAAAGCGCTTTACAATTCCACTATTCATTCACTCTCACATTCACACACTGGTGGAGGCAAGCTACAGTTGTAGCCACAGCTGCCCTGGGGCCCACATAAAGCCAGTGAAACTGTGTCTTTTGAAAAAACACTGAAGATTATGCTTTACTCATTGGCTGTTTTACATTTAATAAATCTACAAATCATTTGAAATGGAGTGCAGGGAGGAGATATGTCTACGCCGACAAGACAAAACACAATCTTTTAAGGTCTTGCCCTTGCATTTGAAAAGTCAACAGCATCAGCGGCTTTGGGTTTGCCTTTTGTGGGAGTTTTCATTCTTTGGGATCTTATTTCTGGCTGCTGTCTGATCTAAACCCAACTAAAAATCCTTCAGAACAAGAGTCTGCCAGTTTGGAGGGAAATATAAGCACCACAACTGGAGTAGGACTTTTTGAAGTGCTGATATTAAATTTAATGTGACCCACTTTAGACAGATTTCAAGCATCTGTTTAATAGAATATCAGTGATATACGTCACTCTTTTTCTTTACGGGGTGAACGGATTACTGGTGCAGTCTGAATTTGCGTAAACGTATTACCATATCAGCTGAATAACTCAGCATTGCCTGTTAAAAGGCTTTTTGGTCAATATGTTTGTTGTAATAAACAATATGTCCAAAACAGGATTAATGACATTGATCTTAACCCAGTTGACAGATTTTTGAATAACAGTGCTAAACACAATGTGGGTGGATCTTAATATACCCTATGTTATCTGTTAGAAGTAACAAAAGATGTAAAAATGTTTTTCTTGCTCGTAGTGGGTTTTACTTTAAACTCTTGGATTATTTCTCTGAGTATGATAAAACTCTCAGAACACGACTTGGTGGTTGTGCATCATAAACGGTCTGGATATTGTGAATTTCTCTAATAATGCACATCTGTCTTCGGTCACACGCCTCGTGTGTGGAAAATGCAGATCTCCACTCGTCTGATCCAGTCATGTGTCTCAGAATGACCTTGGACAGTATGGTAATGGTTTTACCAGTTTGTTCTCCAGCTAAATAGACTGTGACCAGAACTGGAGGTCGTATATCTGTTGGCGAATTTGATTTGTTAGGGTCACTGTCTGAAACACTAGTATCTCGGACCACTTTTTTTTTTTTTGTAGGGTTCTGGGAGTTGACTGTCTAGTTCCATCTCCTCACCTGACTTTAAATTAGACCAGTCAGATCTTTACAGAACACAACAGTCATAAAGGTGATGAAACGCTTCATGTCCCCTTGGGAGTTGCTATATTTTTTACATGCTATTAGGAATAGTTAACAGTTCCTATTCGTCCCATTCACCTGAATTATTACACTACTCTTGCTTCACTTGGCTACACTAATGCCTGTTTGTTTGCCGATAAAATACAGATTGTTATCATTTATCACCATTGTGAATCTTGACTTGGTGAATACTGAAATATTAAAAAACTAACTTTTAGTCCTCGGCGTCTAAGGGGAGACATTCAAGCAGCTGAAACAGTAGCAAAAGGCTGAATACCACACATTTGTATTCTCAGGTGCCTTGTAAAATTTAATAGCCCCGCAAAGATAAATGGACGACGAGAGCTGCTTTGTATTCCCTATTACAAAAATATTAATGGAACTAATGCACTAATAAAACCCCCAAACCCTGTGATCTTTTATTCTCAGCAACTCTCACACGGCTCCTTGTGCTCTTGGGTCTATTAGGAATGGAAACTGGTACATATTTTACTGGTGATGGCAGTGCCTAGGTGCTGAATGTTACTTTATGTTGTGACAAAATTTTGATCATTTTTTGGAAGAACTTTAAGTATTAGGTTTCCTACTGTCTCCAGCAAATCTAAGATCTCATTAAGCTGAATGAGGGGACTTACTAAATGCTGAAGAGATTCCATCTTTTTCTTTTACCTTAATGGTAAAACCTTGACTAAAGCGCTAACTAGATCCTGCAGTCACTGCAGTTAATTTGAGCAATTTATTGCATCTGACTGAAAGTTGTACAACAGGCTGAAATCATATTATGTGATTACGACGAAAGAATGTCCTCATCAGATTTACATTTGGCAAATTACTAAATATTTCTAGGGTTTAAGCATGGCCACTCACAACTGTCACATTCATCAACTGCTCCATCAGTATGACTGAAGGAGAGATGGCACAAAACCTGAGAAAGATTCTTGCATTATTATTTTTTAATTTTATAGTTTATATGTTTATATAGTTTATATGACAGCATCATTCAAACTAACCAACCTCACTCTCCTCTTTTTGTAGCTGACTATAGCACCAGTGAAATGCTGGTGAACATGGGTAACCTGCCCCTGGATGAGTTTTACCCTGCTGTGGCAATCGTCACTTTGATGCGCATCCTGAGAGACCCATCACTCTCCAACCACCACACTATGGTAGTCCAGGCGGTCACCTTCATCTTCAAATCTTTGGGCCTAAAGTGCGTCCAGTTCCTGCCTCAGGTCATGCCCACTTTTCTCAATGTCATCCGGGTGTGTGATGCCAGTATCCGAGAGGTAAGCTGTTGTGTGGATTAAGAGGAAAGAGACTGCCTGACAGATTCATTATGGCATTTCTCTTATTTTGTCAGCTGTTCACAAAGCAAATCTTAGACTCTGTCTTCTGTCTTCCTCCAGTTCCTCTTTCAGCAGATGGGAATGGTCGTGTGCTTTGTGAAGATTCACATCCGTCCCTATATGGATGACATCTTCACCCTCATCAGAGTGAGTAACTGTTTCAACCCAATCTCTAAACACTCATTATGCAGCCCTTCTTTATTTTCCTTTGAGTTAGGCTGACAGCTAAGAACTCTTAATTGCACTCAGTTGTGCTTTCTGCTTTCCTCATTAGAAGTAATGTGTTTAAGGCCTCTGCATGAAGTCTTGCCCCATGTCACACAGCAGTATGCATTGTGTGTAGTGAGGTACTTAACAAGATTAAAGAAACTGTGAGTCAGAGAAAATAAGAAGTTATGTATATTTAGAGATGTTCTTTTTACTCTTCCTTTTATTATCACTCACTGTTCACCTTCTAACTGTAGCACTGCATGTGGCTCCGATGTACGTTTCCACTCACGTTATTCAAATAATATTTAGGAGAAAAACTGCCGATGACTCATGACGCTCACACTTATCCCATGATGTGGAACAACTGCTAAAGCCATAGCTCCTGCCTGCACTTGCACAAACACAATGTCAAGCACATAATCATTTAAAGAGTCACAAAATATCATATGACTGTCCTTGCGTCGGAATCTTGGTAACACTGTTACCAAAACTTTTGCAATGGCCGCAACTCCACCTGGTGGAAAGTAATTGAGAGAAGTAGACCACTGCGCCTCCAGTCCCTATGAGTTAATAAATGGCAAGTAAAACAAAGAATCTATTCATTTTTGCTCCAGTCCTGCTCTTGCATCCAGATGAGGGGGCTGGAATAGCCATTCAGGACGTACTCTCACTTCCTCTCTAGTTAGCAGCCACAAGCAGGGAAAGCAGGAAGTTGGGGGTTGCTTGAGACCTCTCGTCCCTGACAAAACGCCTTTGCCAAATCTCACAGCTGAAGCCCATTGACTGATTGATATATTGTGTGACTTCAGGTCTTTTCTACTCCAGCTATTAATATTTTTAATGTGCACAGTGGTCAAACCTAGATTTTCCAAAACACTGTCAAAATCCACGCAGAGGCATGATGTAAGTCCCAGCTGACAGGAAACTGTCTCCATTCCTTGCCATCCAGTATTGTGACCCCTGCTTTGTGTCTCTAGCACGTGAACGTTTTGCATTTCCAGAGGGAACACTGATCCAGGCATTTGTCTCCCACTCAGCTTATTGATAAAGCACATTTTGACCTACTTCTGTATAGCTACACAAAAACTTTAGCATTACAATACAGCAATACAATTCCTTTTTCTTTCACACTGTTGCTCCTCCTGTCCCAATTTTTTGGTAATATTTTGCTGTCATTAAATTGCAAAAAGAGCCAACCAAATCAAACACACAGTGGTCTTTGCACTGTGTTCATCTAAATGAGTTATAAAATATTTGACTTGTGTTTTTGTTTTTATTTACATTTTACAAAGCATCAAAACTTCTTTTAGGTGGATGTTTAGTACTGTAGTACAGTATTTCTTTAATTTATGTTGTTATTACATACTATTAGTATTAGAAAGCGTTGGCATTTGATTGTCTAAGAGTAATTTGAATTTCTATAATGTGTGTTTGAATATACTCTCCATTAGGGCTTTATCAGAATGTACAATCTTTTAACTTATGTTGGCTTTGATAATAATGAGCAAAAATGGGTGTCAAGTTAATGTAATGAATACCAACATGTCATTATCTGTGTCTTAGGAATACTGGACACCAAACAACCCCATGCAGAACACCATCATCCTCCTGATTGAGCAGATTGTGGTGGCGCTTGGTGGAGAGTTCAAGCTCTATCTCCCTCAGCTCATTCCACACATGCTACGTGTCTTCATGCATGACAACAGCACCGGGCGCAGTGTTACCATCAAGGTGAGTTCACTGCGGTGCGATTGCAGACGACATGCGATGTCAGTATCTGATTTGCCAGTAATAGACTAAAGCTGTGTAGTTCATTGGGTCTCATATTTTTATGAGCTTACAGTTACTGTGCATACACTGAAGGGTAGCGGAGTGTCCAACAGCTGGAATTAATAACACAGAAGAGAAAAAAGTCAGCTGGAGATAGATTTTCAGTGTTTTTATTTCACAAAAAGCTTTTAATTACTTTTCCAATTCTGCAAAAGTTGTTTAGATTCTGGATCACAAACCAATATATTGTTTTTGCTTTTCTTTGGCATCTTCGAGAACATTTTTCAGGTTTGTGTCTGAAATCACGTGCAGCTTACCGTGCCAGAATTATAGGCCGCGGCATTGCCCATGACTCATAGATGTTTAAAATGTCAGAGCTGTAGTTGAGATTACATTTTGGTACGAGGGATTATGATTTAGTAGTTGGAGCAAGAGAATGTACTGTTTTCTTATGTTAATGTTGCCATGAATGCTTGCTCTGCAGAGTGCAGAGCTGTTGGTGAAATAAAAATTAAATTGAGTACCCTTAATTATAAAAACAGACCAAAATGCCTGCTGTGGTGCCTTGGGCATCGTTATCAGAGAAATGGTGGTTTGTGTACTTGTTAATCCCTCCATTGGAGCTCTGCATTCTCTAACTGGCAGTCCAGAGCTTATTTCCAGCGCTGTCGCTGTCGCTTTCCTTTTTTTTTCCTTTTTTTTTGTTTAAATGAAAGCAGTTTTGTATTCTATCCCAGTTTCATCTACACTCTAAACTACAGGTGATTAGAAAACCTGTAACAGTTTAAGAGACTATTAAGTAGGGCTGGGTATCGTCACTGATTTCTAGAATCGATTCAATCCCGATTCACAAGGTCCCGAATTGATTCGATCCACGATTCGATTTAATTCGATTAGATTCAATTCGATTTGAATCTGGGAACTTTTGACAGTCAGAAATATTATAATTCAGATCAGTACATTTACATATTTTTGTATCTATAAAAAGGAAGCTGACACACGCAAGACTTTATCATTTACTGTCTTAGCTGTTTGGTTGTTGAAATTTTGTGAGATTTCACCAGAGATTCTGGCATTTCGGGCAAAATAAATTTATATTAAAAAAATCGATTCAGGATTTTAATGAATCGATTTTACGTTATCCAAGCCAGAATCGATTTTAATCGATAAATTGATTATAAAAACCCACCCCTACTATTAAGTATTTTGTCATACATATTTTTTTCCGTTTGTAAATGTGGGAATGTGTTCACGAACCTGCTGACCGTCGAATAGAGAGTAAACTGTGGGTGACCCAGATGATCAATAGGATGTATGTATTCTGATTGGTGATTGTTTACTCAAAAATACATATGTAAGAAAAGAAAGTCTACAGTGAAATTGAAAGGCCAACTCACAGAATGCAGACACTGGTAGCTGTATTTGCATATATTTATTTACAATGTCAATGAATCTTTTTGATGCTTACAGGGGGAATAACATTTTTGTGTAAACTGGAAGCTATGATGATGTCAACCAGAGACATTCTCCTGGGAAATCTAATTTGTAGCGCTTCACTGCGTTTCTAACTCAGTATTTGGAGAATATTTCTCCTACCTTAATGTCTGCCATTTTCTCGTCTGCTTAAGAAGCTCAGAAGATTCTGAAAAGTCTCACGTACTCCCTTTACGACTGTTATGTTTTAAGAACTTTTATCTCTATCTTGATCTCATCTTAAGAATGTGAGAGTAAATTCTTAAAAAAACAAAAAAAACCTAACGTTTTATCACTACGTACTACTATTGGTCTTCTATATCACAATATAATGTTGGTCATACTTATGAAGTATTGCTTTTCTTGTTAATTATATAACAGAGTTGATTAATCCCGCACTTTGCTAAGTGTCTGTTTCACCATTGTGCTCATTATTGTATCAGTTATTAGCAGGCTTTTGATTCCTGAGGATTACTGCTGAGCAGTAACAAATTATTTAATTTTTAGTAACATCATTGTAACATTATTACTTTCTCCTGTAGTGACTTTTGTAATGTCCGAAAGAGCCATTTCTGAAGGCTGTAGTTACTAACGCAGTTCTGGGTAACTTGCCCAGCACAGATGAGGATAAACTTTGTGAGCTTTTTATGTAGAACAGGAAAGTACCCTAATAAATCTCAGTTATAATAAAGCAAAAAGGGTGCTGGAAAGATTTTTTTAATTTAAAAAAGTATGATCATGCTTAGTTTAACTGAAGTAAGTCAAAAGATTTAAAGTTAAACTCTGTAACTGAATAAAATCAGTGGTTAAAGCCAGCTGCTTTATTAAGACTAACTGGTTGATCATGATTAATCAGAATCAGAATCAGAATACTTTATTGATCCCTGGGGGAAATTATTTTTTGTTACAGTGCTCCATTTTAAACCAACATTAAGACAAGACAGACAATACGCTAACTAAGAATAGTACAATATATACATATATATACATACATACATACATAAGTCACTTATAAATAAATATTTGGAAAAGAAACATGTGTAGTTGTAGCAGCAAACAGTGTGTTAAGTGGATGCGTTGTACAGGGAGATGGCCACAGGCAGGAATGATTTCCTGTGTCGTTCAGTGGTGCTTTTCGGTAATCTCAGTCTCTCACTGAACGAGCTCCTGTGACTGACCAACATGTCATGGAGTGGGTGGGAGGTGTTATCCAACATTGTCTTTATCTTGGACAGCATCCGCCTCTCCGACACCAACTTGAGGGAGTCCAGCTCCATCCCCACAACATTAGTTTGGTATTATGCAAGATATTGTGATGTAATTAGTAAACAGAATAATTAAGTAAACTCTTGAGATATCATGCATTTGTTGGAAAGACATTGTATTTGTATTTCTTGTCCCTTTGGACTCCTTGAGAAATGACATTTTCTAAATATTGGTGTTTTTTGTTATAAACAAAAGCGAATAATACATTTTCTTTCAGAAGAAAGAAACTTGAGAAGTGTGTGATTGCACGAGTGGTGTCGTCAGTAATAAAAACCAAATGCCAACCAAAAGCAAAATGGATGTCTAGAGGATAGCGCGCCAGCAACTGATCTATAGGAAACTTTTTTTTGGAGGAGGATTGGCACACCGGGCCAAAGTTTTGCCAGTGCTGCTGATTATCATCAGCCACACTTCCCCTCAAGTGCTTTAAAGAGCAGCCACGCAAACCAGCAGGGAGAACCGTCACAGACAAAGGGCCCTCTTTGGCCCGATTCATTTTTGTGTCTGACACCCTCCCACGCACGATTTGAACCCTGTGTGGAATTACATGCTGAGGGTTCTCTTAACTTGGGGGCAGGGAAGAAATACAGCAGCAGGCTTTGGGATCCCTTCACCTTTCTCCAAATGAATTTCAGCATCTCTGGTGATTTATGCTGCTATCAGATAGGAAAAGAGTGCCACAGTGAAGGAAAGTGTTGTGCAGAATTTATAGCATAAGACAACATGAGAGAAATATTAAGACAGAATAATTATGTTGTTTCACTTATTGTATATTCATAATTATCAAAGCCCTAAAATCTTCATTAATAATACCATTTTAGGGCAGTGCAGAAAGCTTTCTTTCATAGACTCCCTGATACGCATTCATACTCTCAAGGAAACACTAACTAGTAATTTACCATTACATTTCTTGTAATGTTACAAGAAATTGATAATACCTTGGTAATAGCAGTCTGAACAGGCTGTTTGCAGTTTTCTCTTCTTTTAGCGACACACTAACTTTTAGATTTCAGGCTGACGTCTACCAGCAGCTCAAACCATAGAAATGTATAATGATGACCTGGTTAAAAGTTGTGCTCAACACATGCTGTGTCCTTAAAAAAATGGATCTGAAAACATGAAGATATAAGGATCCTGTAAGACAGAATAATGAAAGTTTAGTGTCAAAAATTAGCAATGGCCACAAAAAAACCTCCATTATGAATGTCTCAGTGTAGCATGACCCTGAATCTGTGTTTTGTAATAGATTTCTTTGCGAGTTGCACTGAGTCAAAGTAAAACTTGTCATAAATCTAGTGGAGAAACTATATTAACTAGACTGAAAAGGGCCTGTGTCAGAATGACGAGATGACTTTATTTTGCTAGCATTAGTTTAGGTTTAATAATTTAAGCTCACATCACTTTACACTCATACTGAAAGTACAGGAGCTCAACCTTCAGTTGATTTATTGGGGTGGTGTTTTATGTTTGTGGCTTCCATCAATATCCATCAGGACCTTTTGAGGTCTAAGCCACTTGCTCGTAATACAGCAGTTCAAAGACAGCACGGACCTATAAGTAACACACTCTCCTGTTTCAGCAGCGGCAGCCAGTAGTTGTCAGGGTTTTCCCTCAAACCCTAAATCACGATTTACGGGGAGACCACAAACACAGAATCGTGCGGAGCACAGTCATCTAGTCTTCTCTTCTCTGGTGCTGTTTAGTTTCAAAGTCTGTAGTATAGTATAATTCAGCAGCCCACAATCTGGATTGTCTGTAACTCAGGTCTGTGTCTGGAGCCTGATCTTTAGCGCAGCATGGGGGTCATGAAATGAGGGGAGTGGGAATCAGATTTCCCGCTTGTCTACAGAAGAGGTGAAGAAAAACATACTTCCATCATTTCAAGAAGCCTTCTCCCCTGAGCTCCACCCCCACCCTTCTAGGCTCACACATGCACACAGTTGTACACCTCCAACTCAACTTCCTGCTGTCTCGCCGTGTGCACTTTAGACATGGGGTTGGAGAGTGGGGGGAAAAGCAGAGGCGGTCATGGTATGTATTGGGGGGCTGGGGTATTTTTGATGCTTTCAATAGACGTCATCCTTTAAGACCACCATGTAGCCACCAAGCCTGTGTGCACATGCGCCACACAGCACCATGTTTACTGTTACCTTAAGGCACTGTGAGGCTTTCTCAAAAAATGCCATTTAGTTAATGTTGGAATTTGTATGCAGTAAACATGGCTGTACTCACTAATAATAGAAGATATACAGTCATTGGTGAAATGTAGATTAATAATCTAAAATTGACAAAAAGCCCCACGCAGAGGTACGTCATGAAACTTAACATCAATTTTAAGGAAGGTAAAATTGATGTTTAAAACCCCCCCCCAAAACCCACTAATGTAATGTTCATATTTTACTTTATGATTTGCATCCTGTGAAGGCACAGATTCATGCTCACTTATTCGCTAACAGCTATACACAGATTTCCTGGACGGCTGGCTCGTGTGCCAGCACCTTGCTGAAATAAAATGCCATTCGACTTTCCCTTCAGAGCTCCTGAAGAAAACCATTTACAAGCTCATTAAAGCCACTCATGTTTAAGTGCTGCAGTATGTGGAATTAAGGAATGTGTGCTCTCCTTTTCAGCTACTCAATGCCATCCAGCTATTTGGTGCCAACCTAGATGACTACCTCCACTTGTTGCTGCCTCCCATTGTCAAGCTCTTTGATGCCCCTGATGTGCCCCTGCAGGCGCGCAAGTAAACGCTACACCCGTAGCTTTAGTGAGGAATCTAGTGTGATAATAAAAGTCATTCTCACTTAATTTTGCAAATAAAAATGTATTTAGCATCAATCTGATGTCACCACAGAAATGGGAAATTAAAATTAGACCATCACTGTGGTTAAAAGAGAGGAAAAAAGAACAAAGCTAAACATTTTTATGTGTATGTTTTTTATTAAAGAATCCATCTGGCAGCGATGTCAGATTTTTCACATGACTTCTTGGCTATCGGAGCAGGCTGTGTATCCAAGTCTGTGTCCTACAAACATTTCAGTAAAGCTGAGCATCCTTTGTTTTTCCTCTGTGGCTCAGGGTTGCCTTGGAGACACTGGACCGACTGACAGAGTCCCTGGACTTCACAGACTACGCTTCACGCATTATCCACCCGATCGTTCGGACACTTGACACCACTCCAGAGCTGCGTTCCACTTCCATGGACACCCTGTCCTCACTCGTATTCCAGTTGGGCAAGAAGGTAACCAGAGCTGTCCCCCGGGCTGTCTTTTAGATGTAGATACTATTAACTGTACTTTTCCAGTCTTCCTACTGTTGGCTTCACATGCACTGCCCCCCCTAGTTTTATTACTTCCTGCCAGACTGCTGATGTCATTGACCATTACGCAGCATGGGGTGGTGTTTACAGGAGCGGATGAGGTCACATTTACCCCTGCCTGTCCTCTCAAGCTTTTCCCTCCCTTATCCCTCAAACCCCGTGTCGTTAATGTGTAGGGGAAGCTTTTGATCTGAGGTTCATGAAGGTTAGAAACAAGTGCAAGACACCCAGTTATTTACTTTATGGTGAAGGGAAAGCGGTCTCCAGACACACATACACCCTTATGTTTATCCTTCCTCTCTCCTCTTATTTTCAGTACCAGATCTTCATCCCCATGGTGAATAAAGTGATGCTAAAGCACAGGATCAACCACCAGCGTTACGACATACTCATATGTCGGATTGTCAAGGTATGGCTCGCCAGTAAATCCAGATTATTACTACACATTTTTCACACATGTCTCGTAGATTATCTGTGAGCTGCCAGTCTTTTATTTCATAACCTCACAGGGCACAAGGTGGTCTGGCAATAAATTACATAAGTATAAATAAACATTTCATATTCAGTGCACCATAAGCAAGTCATTACCATGTCTTGTTTATCAACAGTCCCTCAGGAAGGAAATGCACTTCTACTTTCATAAAACGTGTTTTGGGGCCCAGCTCAACAGTTTGAATGTGTGTGGCCCGCATGTGTGTGGCCTGCATGTGTTTGTTTATGTTTGTTTTTGTGCCTATCAGGGCTATACTCTGGCAGAGGAGGAAGAAGACCCTCTAATTTTCCAGCATCGCCAGGTTCGTGGTAACCAAGGTGACGCTTTGGTCAGCGGACCAGTAGAGGCGGGGCCTATGAAGAAGCTCCACGTCAGCACTACTGCACTCCAGAAGGTTGGAAGGAACAGTTGGCATTTTTTTCCCCCCATGATTAAAGACACGCACACGTCCAATGTTTATATCGGTGGCAGTGTTGCAGGTGTTTCATTTGTGTACAGCAAGCAGTGCTGAAAGCCGTAGTTCAATTGTGGTCAGGATGTATGAGTCAACAAACTGGTGATAAATTAATGGAACAACGTCGTCATATGAGCAGAACACCACAATCAGTGCATATATTTGACTGCAGAAAACAAAGGATTACCTGCTGATTTGATGATAGTTTACAGAGTGGTGTCAGACTGGCCTGTGGACCGATAAATTACACAGCGCTCTTCACTACCATCATCAAGATAATAATAAAAAAAAATCTCACAGTTTACATTATAGTCAGATTATCCCATACACATTACATGTGAAAACTTTGCGTCCACATATTTGTTCTGAAATTGATGATTTCTGACACTGGAAAGGCTTGGGGAGCTGCCAGGAAGGTGTCCAAAGATGATTGGCTGGAGTGGCTGAGGCGCTTGAGTGTTGTCCTGCTCAAAGAGTCATCCTCCCCAGCTCTGCGCTCGTGCTGGTCACTGGCTCAGACCTACATCCCTCTTGCCAGGTAAATGCAAACATAATTCCTTATGAAGCATGTACATAAAATCTGAAGCTCTGTCTTTGCATAGAGTTTTGGGCAGTCACTACTGCCAAAACATTCTCAGTTATCAGTAGTGCAAAACTGGTCAAACTTGACAATGTCAAAGGTGACTGTATGTAGCTGTATGAAAAGCAGAGTTACTAAAATGCTAAAAAAAAAAAAAAGCTGTGTAAAATCACAAATACCTGTTTATTCTGTGATCATTTTTACAACTTTTAGAATGATCTCGCTACTGCAAAATACTTGAATATTTTAATGTTGTTTTAATGGCAATATGTTGTTTTTGTTGACCCCAGAGACTTGTTCAATGCAGCTTTCCTCTCATGTTGGTCTGAGCTGAGTGAGGACCAGCAGGATGAGCTGATCCGCAGCATTGAGTTGGCACTCACATCTCAAGACATTGCTGAGGTCACACAGACTTTGCTCAACTTGGCAGAGTTCATGGAGCACAGCGATAAGGTTAGCAGTGACCTGATAACCTAATTAAACTAATAGCTGTGCTATTGTTTAGACATACATGTTTTTAGTGTCCCTGCAGATGTGAACGGACTCTCAAACAGCATTTTCAAAACTAAATTCTAATCCTCAAAGTTTTTATATTAGCCAGAGTATTTTTTTCTTCATCAATCAGGTTTTGCTTTGTTAAAGATTGTAATAAAAATGTCTCTCAAAAATCAAAGTAGGTTTAATGTTTTTAACTCTTGCTCAAATAATTAGTCGTATTCTTAATTTGATTTTAAATGTTTATAGCGTCAGTGTATATCGGTCTAAATTGAGAAGTATAAATGGAAATTCATCTGTTTTAAATTAATCCACAACACAAAGTGTGAAAAATAAATGCTTTTGCAGTCCCACTGCACATGTGTTTATGATGTTGAGATAATATTCTTCTCACAGCATTTTAGAACTTAATTTTCATTGTTAAAATAATACAGATATTTTATTTGGTTAACTTAATTATTTCTGCCATCAACATCACAAAATTTAATTCGCTTTTTATCAGTTTATGTCTCTTCCAGAAAAGATAAGCACTGCAGCAGATATAGATGTGGAGACATCTGTTATTATGCTGTTATTTGTTCATCTACTTATTTGCACAGTCGCATGCAGCATTATATAACAGTAAGAAAAAGATTAACTCCAGAAACACGGAAATGTGTTAACCTTTTGATAAAATAGGAACTTTAAACTTGGCATAATAATAATGATGCTGTTACATTAAGGACTGTGAATGTTGTGGTTGGGCTGTGATTTCAGTTTCAATATGCTCCTCGGCAACGAGCCCACCGTCGAAGAATGATGTATTCTTCATAGTTAGATAAGCAGAGCCAGTGTAATGATTGTCATTTAGAGTTATTTATTATGTACAATTTCCTTTTCCAGGGCCCTCTGCCCCTCAGAGACGATAACGGCATTGTGCTGCTCGGTGAGAGAGCTGCCAAATGCCGTGCCTATGCCAAGGCACTGCATTACAAAGAGCTGGAGTTTCAGAAGGGACCAACCCCCCTTATCCTGGAGTCTCTTATCAGGTAGGAGGTGTGAAAAAGCTCAGAAATGAATGTGTTATTTTTATGAATAACAGCCACAGCTTACCTGAATAGGGTAATTAAAAAAGCATGTCATGGTCCACTTAACTTTTTTGTTTGTGTAATTTAACAGGTCCTCAGCCCAGTAGGTTATCGCTTAGAACAAACATTACACCACCCTCGAGGAGTCAGTTTTTCAATCTAATAAATAAAGAAAAAATATATTAAGCATATCCTCCTCTCCCACAAGCCTTTGATATCTTCTGTCAACTTTTCCATCCCCTTTTCTCATCTTTCTTTATTTCTACGCCTTTGGCATTGCATGGAAAAATCTGTTTTGCAGGCATCTAATTGGAAGCTTGCCTCCTTTTCATCTGTGAGTGTCTGGACTTGTGTTTCTCTGGGGCCTGTTTTCAATTTCTCAGAAGCCTTGATCATGATGAATGATGGAAGCCGGCACTCTGGTGTTTTCAATATCCCCATCTGGTTCTCACCTCTCCAGGATTTCCCATAAAAGATCTAGACGCTAGTGTGCTGAAAGCACTGCGAAAACCTCTTTTTACTGAGTCGCGGCTGTATTAGGGGAAAAATATGTTTCATATCTGATGCATACTTTTTGATGACAAGGAGTTTTGTCATAGCCGTTTCGGTGCCTGAGTCATTGTGTTTGTAAGTGACATTGGAACTGATCATTTCATTCTTTCATATGGATATTCAGTTAAAATAGTTAGTTTATGGTAATACATCTGTGACCGCTACAAATGATGTGTGAGGGATTTTTAGAAAATCCACAGAATTAATTTGTGGTTTGACTATGTTCTTAGTAGGCACAGAAGTATCGAATATAGCCAGGAAACTTGTCACATTTTCCCCTTTATTCCTAACAAGAGAGGAATGCTGCTAATTTAGCAATTTGCATTTATTTGTAGAAGTCTATCATGCAGTGTTAATATATGTGAATCATGTGATAGTCTTTGTTTCGGATTTGTTAATATTATGTATTAAAAAATATTGAATTTGTCATTATTTGGTAGAATGGGGTAAAAGAAAGCTGTGTATCTTGGAGATAAGTGCTTAATAAGTGCTAATACATATACATTTGGTTGATCTGTCATAGTTGTAACAGTAGGGGCCAGGCATTGTTGCATCTAAACCATGTGTTGGTAATTTTTCTGTAGCCTTAGTGTTATGGGTACCATGGAAATGCTTGGAAATTGAGTCTTGAATAAAACGTAGCATGTTGTTGAGATGCACAAAAGACTGCACGATGTTAGGTAAAATATCATCTTATGATACCCAGCCAGTGTGGCTTTTGTTTGTTAATACCAGCTGCAGTAGCTTAGCTTAGCTGGGTTTGTTTTTACCTTGTGAGTCTGCGTGCGTATCGTGTGTCTTATAGGGGGCACAACCATGACACTGGTTTAGAGTACTTTGACAGGTGTTTATACGGTATGTTTGTCTGTCCGGATTTCTGCAGACAGATTGTGTCAGCATAATAGTTAGAGTTTACAAATACATTTGGGGTGACTCTTGAGCAATAAGTACTCATGTAACAATGAAGTAATTCTTAAATAATTGTCATATTGTAGATGGTACTGCATTATATCCCTGAGTCAGGTATATTGACAGGGATAATGCATTTGATCCCCCTGCAAGATGGTCTAGTTTTTTTTTTGTCTTTTTTTTTCTTCCACTGGGAAGTTTTGATGGACTTGGATTAGGATAAAGAGATGTCATCATCATCTCAGGTTGGTAACTTTTAATCTACCTGTGTTGTCTCTCCCTGCGCTTTCACCCTCTTGGGTTATGGTCCAACCAAGGCAATAGTAATAAAAGTATCGAGTATAATGCACAACTCCAATTCCAGAATGTCGGGATGCTATGTAAAGTCTCACGAAAACAGAATGCTGTGAGTTGCAAATCTCACAAACCCTTATTTTATTTGTAATGGAACATAGAAAACATATCAAATCTTTTGAGACATTTTACTGTTTGATTAAAAATCTTAGCTTGTTTTTAATTTGATAAACATGTCTCAAAGTTGTGATGGGAGCGACAACAGGCTGGAAAAGTAAGAGTTACTAGAGCAAAAGAGGTGGGGGAATATTTTGCAGCTAATGAGTTTAATTGGTAACAGGTCAGTGGCATGAATCTTGGAGAGGCAAAGTTCCTCAGAATTAAAGATGGGCAGAGGTTTAACAATCTGCAAAAAACAAACAGTTTCTATGAATTATAGAACAATTTGAGATTTGTCTTCCTTGAGGTGAAATTATAAAGACCAATCTCATCATTTCCAGTAGAAATGATCCAGAGAACATGGAGAAAACTGTGCACAAGGGACAAAACTGAAAATCAATATTCTGTGATGGAAATCACTGTATGGGCTCAGGCCCAGAAATCATTCTCTGTGATCACAGTCCACCTGATCCACAAATGCAGGTTAAAGCTGCAATAATGAAGAAAAGAAACAATATGTGAACATGATCCAGAAACTATGTCTTCTCTGGGTCAAAGCTCATTTAGAATTCAAAAGCCTGCATCTCTGATGATATGGGAGCGCAATAATGTTTAGGAAACTGGCAACTTGCACATTTGGAAAGGCAAATCAACACTGAGAGGTGCATACAGGATTTAGAGCAACATATGCTCCCATCCAGACAACAGATTTTTCAGGAAAGACCTTATATATTTCAGCAAGACAGTGCTAAACCACATACAGGAGATCCTACAATAGTATGGCTTCATAGTTGAAGAGTCCAAGTGCTGAACTGGCCTGACTGCAGTCCACACCTTTCACCAATTAAAAACAGTTTGGAGCATCATGATATTTATAAGTGAGACATGAGTGAGACTACATGTCTCGCCTAAGAGTCCAGAAACTTGACTGGTTAAAAGAAGAGGGATTTTACACAGTGGTAAACATAGCTGTGCCCCAACTTTTGAGACATTTTACTGCCATCACATTCAAAAGATGAAAACACAGCTTTTCCAAAGGTAGTATTTATTGCACAATCCCTATATTTCAATTGAGAAGTACACAATGAAATGCCTGTAGTTCTACCTTAACATAAAATCTGCATTTCAGGTAAAAAATAAATAGAAAAAATCGAGTGAAATCTTGCTGAACGAGCTGTCTTCATTAAATATTAAACAACACTTTTGGCAGACCTGTCACTGAAGTTTAAATCCCCTAGGAAAATAGGAAAAAAATCTATTTATTGAAGCGACTTTCTTAAATAGAACGTGCTAAACATTAGAATTCCTCCTAGAGCAACAATGTTTATGTCAATAGTAACTGGCCTCTTATTGTGGTATAGTTCACCACTGTTTAAGGTTATCTTTTGTGGTGGAGCCACATGCTTAAACACATTCTAACCCTTAAAATAGATAGACCTTGTTTGTTTTAAGCGACCTTTATTCTAGTATGGCCATTTCATTTGAAGGGAAAAGATAAATGTCCAGGTTTAATTAGATGTTTACCCTGACGAATATTTCACCTTGTTAAAGGAATCTGTCATGCTATTGTTATGATTCTGAGTAATCACAAGACTGAGCCTGTGTAGGCCGTGCTAGCTCTCAGTCGGTATAATCCAAAAAAATCTTTGTTATCCTAACCAAATGATGTTATTGTTGTCATGGTAAGAAAGCTAAAGGCATTTAACTAAATGGAGTGTGGGTGTGTAGTTGTGTAGTCTTCTTTCATCTGTTTGGGTTAGGTGGCATGGGACCTCTAGCTGGGATGTCAGAAGTCAGAGGTCGGTGGCTCAAGGCAAATATGTAGCCATTATTGGACACGAGTGGACATAAGACCTTGACTCGACTCGACTTCTTCGAGTTTGTCAGAATACCTATGCTGTTTGCTGAGTGAAGGAATGAATAGGCTGACATGGAATTCTATGTTTAAAAAATATTTTTTATTTTCTACCACATAAAAGAACATAATTACAGAACTGTACACATTTTACAAATCACACATTTTCATCATGAAGGTTTATTGTTTGAAGTGAATGAAGAAAAAGAAATGGAGCATCATTGATAGGACCAATCCCTCACAACAGCTCACAAACAAATGGTAGTCTGGCAGTCTTTAAAGATTTATAGATGAATTAGAAGTTTCCAATGGTCCTTGCTTGTTATAACTGAAAATACATCCCAAGTGCATTCAAGACAAATGACTGAAAGAATAAAATTCCAGTTACCCACAGGGGGGAGTGTTGAAAAGGCATCTAGGAAAGCTTTTAAAAAATAAAATATCTTATATCTGATAAATACACACAATTAACTACAATTTACAATCAAAACATGAGAAAAACATTACACATTCATCTGACTGAAATCGAGCCAAACCATTACAAACAACCTTATCACTTCGTTCGCAGTCCAGGAAAAGCCACAGTTTGGTAGAACAGTTAAACGGGTATTATTGAGAACTCTCTTTATTCATGCGTATGATCTTGATCCAGAAAAAACAGCCGAAACACTTATGACTAAAAATTAACTGGTCGGACCTTCATCTCCACCTTCTTGAGGGAGTAGGTGGGTCCATGCCAGCCGTACCAAGTGATCCCATCTTGGTTCTTATCTTGGTTCTTTATGTGGTTACCGTAGCGATAATAAACACCGTTCAAATTTGAGTCAGTGCAGCAGTTGTACCAGTACCCACCTGGAAGTAAGAATTGGATTAATGGCAGCACATAACAGCCTTTCTTATCTGCTGTAGACGACTGGATTGGTTTTGTAAGATTTTCTCATATGTCTTACCTTTGCGTCGGGCTGCACAGTCATCCAAACATTTGTCATTGTCTTTGTTCATGGTGCTGAAGTTGGTGTTGTTGTGGTACCGCAGAGAGTCTCCAGCATTTCCACTGTAGTTGGCAAGGAAGAGCTTGTAGCTGTTGAGCTCATTACTGACTGTGAAAAAGCCATACTCGGCATAGCGTTTTTCTCCTTCCCAGTCCTGCATTGGAAAACATATAACACGATTTAGAGAATGACAGTGACAGAAACAGAATATTTGCTTTTGTGGTCTGTCTAATGTCTTTTCGAATTAGTTTGATTTATTGCTAGTTCAAGTATGGTGTAAAGTGATTTTTATGCCCTCTTGCTTTTAGCCATGAAGTGGCTTTTACATGGTTTATGTATTCTTGCTCTCCTGCGTGATGGTCCCAACACTTACCTCCATATCAATCCTAAGTGTACTTGGCTGCCTTGTTAGGCGGAAGATGTTGTCATTGCCCAGCCAGAAGTCTCCACGGATGGATCCAAATCCTTGTTTGTACTGCTTCCAGTCACGGTTAAAGGATGTGAGGCCAACACTTCGCCTCTGAATCACAGTCCAGCCACCTCCATTTGTCTCCATATCACAGAAGAGCTGGGAAAAAACAAAGCCTGTAATTTAGCTGGCTTTTCAAAAAGCTGAAAAAAGCCTCTGATAACCCACCCCCCCCTCCCAAAAAAAAAGAAAGAAAAAACAACCCACATGCAAGAGTGCTGAAACTTACGGTGAATTCAGGTGTTCCCAGAAACTCATCTTTAGGCAGCTTGTACTCGCCAGAGATCTTGTAGTTCTTGCTGTAGAGTGATGCACAGTCATATATGGCTTCTGGAAAAAGGAATATCCCAAGTTATGCTAAAACCATATGCAGATCCATGAGCTTTCATAGTTTTTAAAACATGTGATACCTATAAATTACAGTTTTCAGGGTATCTGAGGAATTGGACAGAGAAAAAAAGAGACTTTTCTTTTTCGCCCCACGCCCCAAAAGAAAAATAGATCAAAGAAGAATGAGACATGCACAGCATGCTGAGAGTTTTTCATAGCTGCACCTTTTACTCCTGTCCCAATATAGGGATGCCTTTAAGATTACGGTGGAGCAAAGAAGCCAAAACTTAAAGATATGGAAACCTTCCACTTCTAATCACTGCAGCCCTTCCTGTTCTGTTCTCTTGTTTACTTTACAAAGGTCTGTGTGTTCTCTCTGCCAATGACATGAATGCGGTCCCTTTAGACCACACAGTAAAACGTGAAATAATAAACGACGTAATGCCTGGTTAACCGCTCCGCGGCAGCCAGTGCTGATTAGTGGTGTGTTGAAGTCGAATTGAACGGTGGATATGATCTGGCTTTGATGGAGCTCATTACTGACAACCCTGCAGATGGGATTGTGCAGCTCTAAATGATTGGTTTTTAGTACTGTGGGGCAGCTCAGAGAAGTGCGGCACTGTAATTTCCCTCATGACTAATTCACAGCAGGTGTCTCAGATCCTGAAAGGCTGATTATAGTGTTTTGCAGCAAAAATAAATACATGATGATAATGTGTGCAGAATAGTTTATAGTGAAGTGACTTTGTTTTGTCTACTTTTAAATATGAGCACCCTTCCCAATTAAAAGAAGCTTTTATGATATATTAAAATGATACTATTCAAAACCAAACTTATACTGTCTGGAAATGTTGAGAGGTGAAAGGTGTCTGTTTAAAATTTGGTATTTGAAACAAGAAATAAGAGCAAGAATGAGCGTTTTCATAGCATCTGTTTTAGGGTATAGAGACAGTATGGTCAAACTCTCCAGATGATGGAGTGTTAATACTCACCCGATGAAGTCTTAGGAGCAGACTGTGCGGTTTGCAGCTGCATGATCTCCACACGGTTGTTGATCTCAGAGTACTTGCTCTCTGCCTCTGTGACTCGGATGTCTTGCTGTCGGCTCTGCTGGTCCAGATCTAGTATTTGCTTCACAAGTTTCTTCATGTCTGTCTCCTGCTTGCGACTCAGCTCCTCAAAGAGGCTGGTGAGATTGGCCACTTGAACTTTGAGAGAGCGTACCTCGTCGCAGCACTGACCCTTGGAAGGCTTTGGAAGCGCCTGTCTCTTCCTGAGATTTTGAGCCCATGTCTCTGCAAGCAAGAGCAGTGCAACCTCTAAAACAACTATACTCAAATAGATTTTTGCCATTTTTAAAAGTCAAAGTTCTGGATCTTCTCGCAGCCTCTGGGTGTTTTGATTGGTTGCCGCTAAAAAAGAATCTCTCTCTGTAAATGGTTCTCTCTTGGAATACGAAAAAGATGCAAGCTCACTGCAGCTATCTGAAGTTTTGTCCAGTTGAGTTGGAGCTCTCCTTTGACCACTTGCTCACTCAGGCTGTCGTATTACCTCAGTGAAGCCCTCCTCTGCTTGAGCATCTTAAATATTGTATGGGTCCTCCCCCTCTCCCCCCTTTCACTGACCCTCTCCAACCTTCAGGGTGGAGGACCGTTCACGTTCCTCCTCCCCCCTGCACCCTTCTACTTCACCCCTCATCTTACTTTCACTCATACTGGGGAAGCTTTGCCACACTTGCTTTGTCAGGTGTTAAATGTTTCTGGGAAGTCATTTTTTTATTCCCTTTGCCTGGAAGAACCACATAAGGACCTGGGCAAACAAACAACGCTACTGTCTGAACCTGCGGCGCTTAACTGGAAATGCAGACTGTTTAAAAGATTTAACTACATTTGATTTTAATTTATTCAGCTATATACACTAATGAGATTAAAACATTTGAATACTTGTTTTAAACGTTAGTACATCTGTAGGTAATTTCTTCCCCACATTTAAAACACTTTATGTTAATGACAGTTTTTACGATATCCTTGAGGGTTGAAGTCACTAAGCATTCTTAGTTGTAGGTTAAGTGTTCTGTTCGTGCTACCCTTTTTGGCACATGGCAGATGTTAATGCCAAGCGGGTTTCAGTGTCAGATTTCAAAGGCGTGTTGATACAGGGGAAAACCTTCAGGATAAAATCTGATCAACTACAGTTTGTAGTAAAAGCTGGAAGAAATGTTTAGGATAAGGCAGGTGGAATAGTGGGAGTATTTTGTCTACATGTGTAAATGCTTAACATTTTGCCATCACATATGCAGCGTATTTCTTAAATAAGTTTAGATGGTGTACCCACCAAAGAACAACAGAACAAAAAGATGAAGTCATACTGTTATGGCTTTTATCATCAGCAGAAGGGGCAGCGTGCTTGTGTTTTCACTTCACTAATCAATTCCATGCCTTTAGGTATGTTTTCAACTTGTAGATATGGAAACTCATCAAGCATTAGAAAGTACAGGAAACATTACAATCAGTCAAACATGCAGTCTGGATTAGGTTTCTTTATTAAATTAGAAACAATAATTAAAAGCATATTTCAGCTCAGTTAAAGTCTGGTGTCAAGTAGATGCATACTGTGTAGCATGTGGGTTAATTACCTAAGGGATTAATTTAGTTGAATTAAATTTTATTTATGTAGCGCCAAATCACTACGATGGTCGCCTTAAGATGCTTTATCTTTACAATAATAGAGAGAAAACCCAGACAATAAGATGAGCCTCTAAGAATAAGCACTTGGCAACAGTGGGAGGGAAAAACCTCCTTTTAACAGGAAGAAACCTCTGGCAGAACAGGGCTTAGGGAGAGGCAGTGTTGCGACTTGCCAGGGATGAGTGGAGGATTACAGTTTATGCTTGTCGCTATCAGTTCTTCAGGAAAGAGGGATTTATTTATTTTTTCCTTTTGATTTTTTTCTTTGATACCTGTTGTTGAAGACAACAAGTTGAATGCATCATGCGTGAGTATAACGAGTTTTGGGTTGTGATGATGTCACAGTATTGCACACCTTAACATGAGCATTACAGTTGGGAGTTGGATTTTCAGTGCATTTGTGGAGGGTACAAACTCTTTACCCGGCGAGTCTTACCCGTGCTTTGCGGGTTGAACCACTAGATACAGCCTGCTGCTGAATGAGGTGTGTTTGCCTGACTTAATAACAGTGTTTGCAAAACTCCTGCTTCTGGTTTGTCTTTTAAAATTTCTAACATTCCAGTCACTGGATGGGGCTGAAAATAATGCCTCTCAGGGAGGCGCTTTTATGTCCCGTTTCTGTGGAATTTCTCTCTCTTCCCTGATGTGCTGCCATCCCTGCCAACCTACAGGACACACAGGTGTTGGGAAGCAGCCTCAAGGGTATTTGTGGGGTTTCTTGAGGTGCCAGATCGTGCTCATGGGCATTAAGATAGTATATGAGGCATGCCTTCTGTGATAGTTATGTATGATAATTACCAGGCAAAAGAAATTAAGTGTTTTATGCTGAAATAGAAGGAGCTGTAATAACTGAGACATTTCTGAGAGTTCTTACTTTGAACTTTATGGCTTTTTCCTTCCCCACATGGACTGGAGTGAACCGTCTGGAAAAGACATACAAGTTCATCAGCTAATAATCATACTTTACCAATGTTAAAGTACAATTTTTGTACATCTAAGGACCCTTGTGTTTGCCTTAAATTTAATTATAAAGGGAAATTATAATTTTATTATCTGGGCATCTACCTCTAAGTAGAGTGCTGCAATAAATCAGTGCTGAAGTGCTACTATTTGACTCAATGATGCTTAAGAATGATGGTCTGTTGATTTTATTTTATTTAAATTTTCATGTAAATGAAGAACATACCTATATATTGGGGAAAACAAAGTTTAGGGATCCCAGACTTAATGCTGTCTCCATGTCTGGACATTAGCATTGCAAACAGAGCGCAGACAGGCAGAAGATTTACTTGATACCAAAGACCAATTCCTATTTTATAAATTGTAAAGTCTGGAAGCATAAAGCTGCAAATTGTGGTGCAGATAGAGTGAATGGAATATTACAAACATGGAGCTAAAATGAGATGTGACACTTTGTGGCGGTGCGAGGTTTTATTACATAATCTCGCACCACCACACTGAAAACGTTTCTTGCTTCAGGAGGGACACAGAAAGCCTCCAAATGTTTGGCGTGTGTCCTTTCCCAGTTCTCTTTTGGTCAGACGATCAAATAAGGAAACAGTTTAGCTCATTCTGCTCATTGTCAACTTTGTTATCACGCGGGACTGTGGTTTGGACCACAAATAAAATTTTTTTTAAAACCTTTCTTCAAATTCCAAAATATGATATAATTGTCAGGTGATCATCTGTTGCTCTCACGTGTCAAAGGGTGATGTATGTTTTTTGACTATTTTTCCCAGGCATTCTCTTACCTCAGTATTTTTTGTCTGCTTTTTAGAAAACTTTGCATTTTTCTCTTTAGGTTGTTCTTTTCTATTCTCCCAATGTTGCTGTTGAATATCGATTTGTGCTTTTAGTTTGCTGCCTTTCTTTGATTTTTAAGGAACACGTGGGAGCAATAAGGCACTTTATAGAAGAGTAATGAGATATTAGACTGCCTTCATGTTTAGTTGCTGCACGTTTTAAAATTTTGCATAAATTCTGAACTCATTAGATGCTAGACATGATCTTTCTCTTAATTTCACCCATTTATAAATAATAACGACTTTCTGTAACTATTATTTTTGTAGTAGTTTTTTGTATATCAGTCACTGGTGTCACTGATTGCTTTCAGTATAAAATGGTCAACATAGTTAGAGATTAGAACATTGTGGTTAAATTGAGCTACCACATACTTGTGCTGTAGTTATAGTTAAATTCAATTTGTTTTAAATGCAACACTGTGGCTCTGTTTTTGTTTCTGTTTTTCTTTCTAGTATGGCATTTGATGATGCATAGTGCCTCTTGACCTCCATGTAAATGTTAAGCCTAAGACACTTATGTGCGTCAGTCTCTTTTGGAAAAATTAGGATAATTTGCCTCCCTGTATTTTCTCATTGCCCTAACTGCTCCATGAGTCATTTCTCACTCCAGCAGTGCATCACTTTCCTTCGGTCCTGGACTTTGTCATTCAGGGTTAGTAATGAAAATCCAGCTGGAGGCTTTTGTTTCTTTCTTTTTTTCTTTCTTTTTAACATTTACCCTTTTCTAACACTTCCCCTTTAACCATGTCTCTCTAGGGTCTCTGTAAAAAATGCAAGCCTCTAAGCCTCTACTCTATTAGAGCTGTTCACTTTATATAACTACTGTGGGAAGCCTGTCTATTCCGTCAAGCAGATATTTTGCCTTTGGTGTTTAAGAAGAGTTGGACACCCTGCTGTGCTAATTGCAGCAGTGATCTGACTTTGATGAGTGAGAAGTACGTGGGTGTCATAACATGCTCACAGATGCTTTTTGTGTCCCTACATACACTGGAAGAACAGTTTGCAGTTAAACATTGACCACAGGGTCCAAGCTGTCAGCAGAGCACTCTGTGTTCAGTTACAGGAAAGGCAGGAGGTGAAAGCACGAGCCAGTGGATTCCAGAGCGTCTATCTCAAAACCTTGAATTGCATAATCTTTACGAACCCCTTCCACTTGTCAGATCTGTCAGCACAGAAGCTCCACATTTTGATTTGAGTTTGGCCCATTTTGAAAGTATTTAATTTGCTTGAGATACTCGAATGTTCCTGTCAAAATAGTTTTTTTAAAAAAAACTTTATTTTATTTTTTTATTATGTTGAAATATTGTAGTGGATCATATCTTTGTTTTAACCCTACAAACGTTTAATCAATGTTGGGTCTGTGACCAAATTTATAGATTTGAAAACAGACTTCATATTGATGCTCCATAGCTGAGGCCTTGGTATACAGCTGAAAGCATAGATTAGGAGGTTAACACAGAGAGTCGAGAAAATCATAAGAGTTAGGGTATGCTCCACACTCTAGGTTGTCTTTAACAAAACAATCATCAGACATGCCCTAAAAATAATTTCTGATCTTAGCTTTTAAGATCCACCAGTGCAGGTTCAATTTGCTTTAATAGTACTTTTTCTTCACTCTTTTATTAATATTTAGTACTTCTTAGTGTTTCCTTACAGTCTACTTTAATTAGTAGTACAATCTAAAAATGGCAAAGAAATTGAAATGACAACTCTGACAGTGCAGCTGCTATAAAATCACGAGATGAATGGTATGTCTGGACACTTAATGCAAGCAGCTGAGCTATAGCTAGATTTGAATTTCAAAATAATGCAGTGGATAATGATCTCCAACTCCGGTCACGTATAGGAGTAAAATAAACTCTTCCATATTTTCCATAATGAGCGGCACTGTATGCACCAGGGTATCCTCCAGCTCCGAGAGTGGCAGACTTCATTCCCTGGCAGACCATCAAGAGGTCCCTGCCTTAAGCCAGTGATGGCTACCAGGTGGCGTCTGCTGTCGTACAGCGGATGCAGGCCAGGCAGTGGCTGTCTGCTCACCCACCCCAAAAACCAGTAGGATAAACAGTACTGGAGGGATCGAAGCTAGATTAGGAAGAATAGTACTTTGTGTATGCACAGTTGGCCTTGTGGCATTGCTTCAGAGAAGCATTTCATGACACTGGAATGTAAAACAGTTGTGGTGCAGGTCAGAAAACAAAAACCACTTGTGCCAATGTATAGAGATTCCCTTCTTTCATCTTTTGCCAATTATTATGTGTTTTTGGCTTTTGGGTATACAAGTGAGTAAAAAAAAAAGCCAAAAATGCCACTTGCTATATAGGCTATAATTAATACCATATCTGTTATTCATAATAGATTCCTTACTTAAACGTATACTGATTTTGTGTACATACTTGCGTACATATGAAGTATATAAATAGTTAGCTGTTTAGAAGTTGTGTAATCCTTCTCTTTAAATGAGATCACTGTCCCCCGATGCTTGTTTCCATTGTTTAGGACAAAAATCAATTACAGCATGAGTTGGTTTCAGTTGAACTGAACAGAAAAAAGTAGAAGACCTGGCGTATTTAATTGGAAATATATTAAAATTGAATTTGTAGTTCAGCAGAAAACAATGTTTACAAATATCTTTGTCTACATAGCAACAGCAGCATTCCAATGAGGTAACTGTCAGGCTTTTTTTTGCCTGTTTTGGGCCACCGGAGACGCCTCGTTCTGTTGGCCTTTTGACCTGAAGGTGAGAAACCCAGGAGAAGGCATACTGCATCATTGTCCCAATGTAGTGATAATGTGGCGTAAACATAGGCGCAATGGTTTCTCTGGGCGATGCCTCAGTGACCCCCTCACACGCCTAACTTGCTTTGGGAGAGAGAAAAACAACATTCAAATGTCATCTAAAGTTATGCATTTGTTAAATAACCAGTATTAAATATTTCTTTCCTCTTTTCAAGTGCTGCATTCGTGATCAATGAACTTTCTCCTCAGCTTTACAGCGATAGAGCAGAATTTTGTCTTTTCAGATAAATTGTTTCAAAGTCAAGGGACACTAAGTGTTTCCATATGGTGCAACATCTGCTTGGTGATGGAACAACCGCCCTTTTGTCCTGATGTTTTTGGAGAAACAACAGAGACAATAGGCTAGTCAGATGGTGTCAAGGATGAGTTGAAGTATACATGTCTCAGGACAGTCCGGAACAAAACTGGTGAATGATGTAATCACTTTGTTTGCGTCCTTGCTTACCTCAACCACTGGTGCTTAACAAACACAGAGAATGAGAAGACCTTGTTTAATTTTGCCATGCTGGTCATCACTTCCATTGTGCAATGCTGAAAGATTTATATTCTGTATGTATTACAAGTTTGACTTTCAGTTTCTATATTGTCTATCAAAATATTATCAATAGTAGTGTTATTGTTTGGCTTTGAAGTCAGACTAATGAGGTCTACGCAGTAATTCAAATCCCTTTTTTCCCTCCCCGCTGTTTATTTGAATATTTCATTTGTAACGGGTCGTTCTTTTTCTAAGTGGCTATTCAGACAAACCCTCTTCCCTTGTCTTTGTCAACATCTGATGTCAAGATTCAGTAGTACAATGTTAGTTTTTTTTCTGACATTCAATCATGTTGCTATAAAAAAATGTAGAGTTGTAAAAATAGCTTTCAATGTCAATCATTTCATGTTTTCCTGTGGCTGGTCTGTGAAGGGGACTGTTGGTTTGTAGAAAGACAAAACAAACAAATTAGTTCATGGTCCAAAATTTGGCCATGTTAATAGTATTTTCTACTATTAGGATGGCCCTGTTAAATATTCTACTTTTATAAAGGGCAGGTATTTGATCTGACAATAAACATTGTTGGTGTTGCTTGAATTCCAAACTTTTATGGTTTCAAGTGTTAATTACTGTGCCATTTGCAAGTGCTTTATATTCATATTTTTCTTTCTTAGTACATCTTAATACAGAAATTACTTTTGTTTCCTGTTTTCAGTTTAGGCTTTACGCAGCATTGCCTACTGTCTGACACATTTTCCTATGAAATTAGCTCATCTTGGTTGTTTAGATCCATTTAATTTTTCAAATGTCCTTTGTATGGGAAATGTTTATTTTTAAGTAGTGTTCTCATCTGCACAATGGAGAAACCCCCCAAAACACAACCAATAATGCTCGATAGTTAGGGTCTTTCTTTCAGGGAGCATTGATTGCATTTTGGCTGCCCCACAAATAAACAGTTGTTTGGACGCAAAGGCAAGACAAAGTCTCCGTCAGTCAGTGTCATTTTCCATCAGTGCATGTAGTGGTAGCAGTTGTTGGTTTGGCTAGCATCAGTCACATGAAGGATTCAAATTTTTAAATAGAGAAGTAAAAGCCAAAGTATTTTTAAATCAAATACTACATAATAATGTCCTCTTTGTTTTCAGTATTTTTAGACTAAGGAATTAGATCGAGCACCTGGCAAGTAAAGGGATGAAAATCAGGAAGGCTCAAATGGATAGCTTCCTAATTAGATTTGATTGAGTCCGGTAATAAAGTCTGATTTCTTTTCCTCCGCGAGGTTTGCATACAAATTAACCTCTGAGGAGGAAAATGTCTACAATTTATTCAAGGATCATGCTCTCTCTCATCACCAAAAAGCCAGGCCACTTTAGAGTTTAATTTTTTGTTCTTTTGTTACCCCTCAGCCAAAAAGGCTGATAGGATATTGTCGTCACCCTGCTGGGTGGGTGGCAGCCTGAACAGGCCAGCTTTGTGAATGCGATAACTCGAGAAGGAAGTCACCTAGAACTTTTAAATTGATACAATTTGAATACTAAAAGGGAAGCTACAGGGAAGCTGGTCAGAGTTGATGGGAACATGGATGGAGCCAAATACAGGGCAATCTTGGAAGAAAACCTCTTGGAGTCTGCAAAAGACTTGAGACTGGGGCGGAGGTTCACCTTCCAGCAGGACAACGACCCTAAACATAAAGCCAAGGCAACAATTGAATGGTTTAAAATAAAACATATCCATGTGTTAGAATGGCCCAGTCAAAGTCCAGATCTAAATCCAATCGAGAATCTGTGGCAAGATCTGAAAACTGCTGTTCACAAACGCTGTCCATCTTATCTGACTGAGCTGGAGCTGTTTTGCAAAGAAGAATGGGCAAGGACTTCAGTCTCTAGATGTGCAAAGCTGGTAGAGACAGACCCTTAAAGCCTGGCAGCTGTAACTGCAGCAAAAGGTGGTTCTACAAAGTATTGACTCAGGGGGCTGAATAATTACGCACACCCCACTTTTCAGTTATTTATTTGTAAAAAATGTTTGGAATCATGTATGATTTTCGTTCCACTTCTCACGTGTACAACACTTTGTGTTGGTCTTTCATGTGGAATTCCAATAAAATTGATTCATGTTTGTGGCTGTAATGTGAAAAAATGTGGGATGGTTCAAGGGGGCCGAATACTTTTGCAGCCACTGTAGGTTCAATAATAATTGGACAATTTTGATAATCAGAAAGATTGTTTTTAATAACTGGATTAACTTATGAAATGAACTCCAAGAAAAGATCTGGTCAGCATATCAGCCAAACCATGAGCCACTTTCTTTTTAATATTAGCTATCCAGAGTTCTAGCAGTGGTACAGTGCTCTGTTGTTTACAGTCAAGTGGCTTTGAAAATTCCTAATCATCATGTGGGCGTAACGGCAGAACTGTTGGTACTGTTTTTCTTCAGTCCTGATATAAGAGAGAAGAGAATCATTATCATCTTGCAAACTGCCAGGCTCCACCGTTTTTACATGTTTGTTATTGTACCAACATAAATGAGTGAATCTGCGATTGGACAAAAATAAAACTATTTCATGCGATTTAAGATGGGACTACTTGGTGTTTAGTGATTGTATGATGATCCTTTGATTCTTTTAAAATATCTTTTTCATTACTTGCACCTCTTTTTGGCTTTAATGTAGGTGTATATCCTTAGTTTTACATGTCTTTGTACATTTTTGTGGAAGAGCAACACAACAACAGTTTCAATCAGCTTTCTTTCTCGTTCATTTTTACACACCAGATTGGTAAAATTTCTTGGTGAGATGCGATAATATTGACAGCTTTACAGTCTCAAACCTCAGCACATGCACTTTTTGGTGACCTCTCCATATACCAAAGGTGCAATGTGTAAAAAGTTAGGAAGTGGTACTTGGGGCCCTGCACACATGAGAGGGTTTGACAGTGATATCAGTACATTTTCTGCTTGCTAATAATTTATTATTTTTTTTACTTGAGAGGAATGTTATGTGAGCATTGTCATCTGGATGTATTTAGACTGCATGTGCTTGGAGCTGGTAGCCAGATGGCTTTAACTGAGGGACAGTGAAATCTCCAGGGTCTGCAGGAGTGAAAGCCCTCCTTCTGATTTGCCATCCCAGATAAAGGCACATCTGGCCAGTTTTAACATATCTGTTTCTGTTAGGTAGGACATGGAGACTTGAGGTTTTTTTGTTCATTTTGAGGTTGAGAGTAAATTACAAACAACAGAAGAAGTAATTTTTTGGTTTGGTTTAAAATCAACAAGTATATACAACATACCTGTGTGATAATGTCAGGATTCTTCAGAATACTGGGTGGTAGTTGTGCGTAATTAAGAGCGTGGGATACTGCAACAGTGCCTGGCACCCTATCAAGCTCCGTGAGAGTCACAGACAAACGGTTATTTACTTAAAAGAAGCTTATTTTCATATTATGCAATCATAGTCTAATGGGATTTTCATGAGGTCATTAAGTCTTCTTCCCTGTGTCATCTGATTACACCACCAAAATGCTAATGTCTGCCAAAGAACAATAATCACTGTTCTGCAAGATCGAGGGGATTGCTTGGTTTGATTCGTGATAGACCTACCTCTCTAAATCCAGCCTGTTCTCATTTACTGGGGGATTTAACTGATGTTTGCTCAAAGTTCCTGGCTTGTCACAAATATGGATAAATTATCCTGTGGTCTTGATTCCTTGAAATATGGACACTTGTGAAGATGCCCTTGGTGATGCATTTAAATGTACAGGATAGGCATAATTTTTCATTGTGCAGGGTTATCCAAGTGGTTTTTTTGGTACCTTAAAGGCAAAGTGAATAGCGTACAAAGCTCCTAGAAGTGACATAAACAGCAGTCTCATGATTGACAAACTCGTGCTTTAGTCTTGTGGCAGTTCTTCAACCTACAAACGCAGGCTTGCTATATAAAAGATAACTGTTACGTCTCAGCCTTCATCACTGCTGCGCAGGCACTAATGCTAAGGGAGACCTTCACTGTTTCACTGCAAACCCAGCTGCAAGTGTCAGGAAAAAATATATAAATTGGAATCACACAGGACGAGTACTTGCTAAAACTACAGTTCTTGTTGTACATGTTTCATATAAATGCCAGGTCTTTATCATCTAATAATGCCATGCTTATGGTATGTTTATGAACATTTTTAGTTAAATGTTTTATTAATATTGTGCATTAAAATCCAATCAATGTAATTTTCTGCAACAGATTACTACATTTATTTATTTATTTATTTTAAAAATTGTACCCATCATCACACAGGTCTGCACTAACGGGTCCTTTCAAGCTTTAGCATGACCCCTCGCAGCGCGGTTTCATCACAGTTTCTGGCCTTTACCCTTTGTCTAAGCAGATTTCTGACATGCATGCTCTAATGCCTGTCATCAGCTTTTGCTTGCTGTCCTCAGGAATTTCGCTGCATACCAGCACTTTTTGAAAGCTACATTTTACAGATGTATTGGCTGTGACTGCACACAGGTTTCTCAGTTGAGGAAGTATAATAGACTCGTGGTTCATATGAGTGTTTCCAGATGTGATGGCAGTGCGGGTCAGCGGTGGGCGCACAAACGGGAATTGTGACGTCTTGACAGGAAATCATCCTTTGTCAAACAAGCATGACACATGTCAATAGGTGCCTTTAGTTTTCCCAATAAACAACTTTGATTAAAGTATCAAACATTTATTTAACGTTTCCAAAATGCATTGAGAAAGGATGCATTGATGGCTGGCTGGGATAAGAATACCTCATCATTGTGTGAGCTGCTTTTCTTCTAGGATCATGGATAAAGCACATTTCTTAGTGTTAAGGATAGCTGGGATTTAGTGAGAGGTAGTGTGTTGATTAGCTTCATTAAGCAGCATAGAAGTCTTTGCTGGCACTTCCTGTGATTGGGATTTATACATCCATGTCATGTTTTCCAAACGGTGTCCCTTTGCCTTGTCTTTCTTTTTAGATAATACCTGCATGTCCTCATGCTTAACAGTAAAGCTCTGAAAGCCCCTGTTTTGTGTTCAGATTGGCCTAACAGTTTGCCATTGTTTTGTCATTTCTTTCAGCATCAACAATAAACTGCAGCAGCCAGAAGCAGCATCTGGGGTTCTGGAATATGCCATGAAACATTTTGGTGAGCTGGTGAGTACTTTTTCCATTTTCCAACCAGAAAAAAGAAGGAAAAACGTGTCCCAGGTTTTCTTTCGGATTGACACTTGGACAACTGTTGTTGTTGCAAACCCTGTAAAAATGTTATCCAATCTGTTAAATTTGGCTCAGTTCACAACTTAATTAGGTAAAAAAAAATTGCATTTCCTGGTTTAGAAAGATGTGAGCATTTGGTCCAAGTAAAATAGCTCATAGTATGTAGGTGTAGCATGGTGTTAAAGTTACATTACACATTTAAAAATGTGATTCCGATAATAATAAAGATGTAAACCCATGCCTTGATTTGCTATAAACTCCACTGCTTTCTTTACATCTGGTAAGTCTAAAAAATTCTTGGATAATCAATTAGACCATACTGGCCAGTATTCACATACACTCAGACCCTTTTATTTCTTCAAACAGTTTTGGACTGAATATGTCTTTAGTGAGTTACATTGTATTAGGAATTCTGTCTGCACGTCTTCCTTTCCTTATTCTAATGTGGGGGTGATGGTTGTTTGAGGCAGATATCACCAGAACACCATGATCCTAATGTGCTGCATATGGAAAAGCCATCTGCTGTACTTATCAGGGGTTTACAGCAAGAGACAGAATTATGGACTCATTTGTCTAATTAAGATGAGGTTTGCATGTTCTTAAATTTTTACTTGCTTTGTCTGTCTGCTGTACATGACTCTTGGGCCCACTGGGCCCTTTTTATGATGCAAAATAATGTCATTTTTCATCTAAACAAAAAAGGAGCAATATTTCTCTCTTAATGACGAGCTTTTCCTGTGTGGGATGAGTCATTATAAAAGTTAAATGAACTGCTTTGTATTCTTTTGTTTTCACTCTACCATTGTAGAAAAATATTGGTTTTGTTTTTCAGATTTTTTTCTGTTCACATAGAGCACCACACCTCCTAAATGTTACTAGAAACTCGGTTGTTTCATGTTCTCCGTACATGGACCCGATCCATATTTGAAAATAAATGAAATAACTGTCAGAGTGGACATGCTTTGGATATGATTACACTGATTTTCCACACAAGTTACATAACAGGAAAAGAGCATTTGGTTATTTGGATCGGTCTCCCTCCCTTTTACCAAAGTTACGTCATTAACTAACTGTGGTTTTTCCTTTTTCCTCGAATGAATGTGCCAGAAAGGCACTTGAGGCACATTGACAATAAGTTGAGTAGACTGGTGTTATTCTGTTTTTATTTTGGATTTATTTATTTATTTATTTATTGGAGGGATATGATTTACTGATTCATTTATACTAATTGCAACAGTTGTGAACATGGATAGAGTCTGAAACTGTCTCCAAAATAACCAAAAATTTATAATAAGCCTTTTTTCCCTATTAGAGTAATTTGCCATTAGTTTCTTGGCATTGGCTGTCCCCAAAATCATATTTCCTTTGAGGTCATTGGATATTTGCAGCATCATAAATCATAAATGGGAATTAGTATCTCCACACCAAGAGAAAACAATAGAAACTTTAATAATTAATTGCGCTAAAACTTGGACATGAAGACAAGACTGATTAAATTTGATCTATATATAAGTATTGCCATTGCTCAGTCATTAATGCAATATTTTTGTTTAAGCCCTCAAACCAAAGCGTAGAGTCTGGGCTTTAAGCCTATATTCATACAACTGTCACTTCAATGTATATTGGTATAAATTTAAAATTACAATGGCAGCCGGTATAGCTCAGTGGGTTAAGCAGGTGAACCATAGGCTAATGCAGAGGTTAGGGATAGACTCTGACTTGAGATCACTGAGTGCGTTTCCTCTCACTGCGCTTTCTCCCAGTTTCTCTGTCTTCTCTCCTGTAAGAATTCACACCTGATTTTATAATCTGAGTTTTATAACTAATCAACACACTACCACTCACTAGATACCAGCCCTCCCTGATTTGTATATAAAATGACTTTTCTTTGCCTTAGAGAGCAGGTTTTCTGTTTCTCTGTGAAAACTTGGTAAAGACTCAGTGAGAAGAGTTTCACTCTGGACCTTTGTTAATGTGCTGACCATGTGGAAAGCTTTACCATGGGAGAATGCAATGTTTTCCTGATTAGTATACACTTCAGGAACCCTCACAGTAAAGTGTGTGCTTAATCATTCGTGCATGGCTCCCTAAAGAAGTCCTGGAAGTCATTGGTAGATGTAACAGGTCCAGGATTGCTTGTTGAAGTAGAAAATGTCAGCCATACAGCACAGTAAGGTACTGTAGATGGAAAAAGGATTGCTCTTCCAAAACTCTTTATTACGTTGTCCAATGGTCACGAAAAAACCCACATAATCCCAAAACATTATGATACAGTGTTATAGTTTGATATGTCTTCTGTAATCGCTATCCTACTGTATTTTTTCATCTTTTAGGAAATCCAAGCCACCTGGTATGAGAAGCTACATGAGTGGGAAGATGCCTTGGTAGCATATGACAAGAAGATCGACATGAACAAAGAGGATCCAGAGCTCATCCTGGGGCGAATGCGCTGCTTAGAGGCTCTGGGAGAATGGTATGTTATTAATCTTACCTAGTATGAGTTCAGTAGGGCTAAATAAGAATAAGTTGACAGTGATAATATGTTCTTTGTTGTTTTTTTTGTTGTTGTTGTTGTTTGTTTGTTTTTTATCTTGGGTCACATACATACATAGGAAGCCATATTCCTAATGAGACCTGACATTAGGTCTCTCATTTGATACCTCTGAGTTGACTAAAGACATTTTACGAGAAAACACATGAACAGTCACCCAGGACAAGCCAGAGGTGCTGCTACACCATTGAAGCAAAGCCTCAACGCCATAATAGCCACCCACTTTGATAGAGCATACTTAGGGGAAAAAATCACAAGATGGATAGAAATATGTTGATCATCACAGAGCTCAAAAAGCAAAGCAGATGTTAATTAGCTTATATAACCTGCTGTCATTATGGTGCACACTATGATTCTTTCCACAAGAGAATGATTCAGCTGAAATAGAGCTTTGTGTTTGTGTGTGTGGCAGGGTAGGGCTTAGAGATGATATAACAGTTGACCAATGTTAGGTTTTGCTACACAATGACATTGTGAAGGTCTCAGTACTAATCAAAAAGTGATTTAAGATTGCGCAGTTGATGCCTTTTAAGCAAATGTTTAGTCTAGAAAGTTTGAAGGAAGGAGCCTTTAGAATTAGGAAAGTCTAGCTGCCATAATTCTGCAGTAATGAGTCCTTCTGTGTTCTGTAGACATTAGTCAGTTTTGCGAAAGTCTGTTATTTCAGGATGACTGAATGCAACACGAGCAAATAATCTGTGTATATAGAGTCATTTTAGCATGTTTTTTCTCTGCTTTAAGGTGGCTTTCATTGTTAATTGGAACTTAAAGCTATATAAGGCACTGAATGTGTTCCTCTTGGGGAGGTCTGCCTGTCTAATAAAGCCAGTTATCAAATTTTAGGCATACTTTTCATGTGCACGTTTTCATTTCATTTGGTTTTCACCTTTAAAAGTATTTTACAGTGCCAAAATATACTTCTATTTGTCTGCTGTAGACACATGTGCTAGTTTACTTGAGGTTGTACCTGTTGCCTTCATTGTTATGTGATATCCAGGCAGATGGAAAACAACTTCATTTCACTGACCCCCATCCAGCCCCGTCTCTCTCATTTTCTCTGCCTATCCTTCCTCCCTTTCTCATCTAAGCTTCTTCCAACACCCTGCCATTAAAGCACCTGCAGTTGGTTTGACTGGACATTTCTTTGATTGTTGTTAATGCAGAATCAGTCTTGGTTGGATGCACCTGACCCCAACAGGAACCTCCATCTGTTTGGTGGGATACTCGCTGTTATCAGATTGTTATGGAACAGTACACTGATGATGTTCATCTGTAAGAACAAATGAATGTATAAATAATTGCAGATGTCACAGAAACATTATCTTTTGTCAGTTTCCTTTTCATTTTGTCCAGATGTGCTTGGCAGGAAAGTCATTTTGTGTGAAATGTCATTAGAATGAGAAGATCCTTTTGATATGTGGCGAGGAAAGACCAGTATAATATTACAATACTTTAAAAGTACCAGTTAAAACAGTTTCTCGTGGGTAATTTAAATGTTTTTGAATCTCAAACCTGTTAAGATAAGACAAATATGAAAAAACCCATTAAAGACTAAACAATATACAGTATGGAAAATACAGGCTGTGACTACAGTGGACACTTGTCACTGTTTTTAACACTGAGTTTCATCTAAGTTTGTATGTTGTAATTTCTGTCTTATCTGCCGCTGGCTGATTGACCAGCAGCAGCACAAGGAAGAGTACCCACAGACCAGTTGTACCACACTGCTCCCTTTGACAACAGATACTGTCTAAAGGTAGATAAGCAGTCAGAAGCAATCACGCTACCACTTTTGGACCATAATTTCCCCATTAGACACCTCTGATATGCAAATCAGTATCTGTTCAATAAAAAAACATTCCTGTGCATCATCTTACTTACTTTGACTTTTGTAGTTCAGTGTCATCTTGGCTGTCTATTTAATGTTCCAGTATTCAGTTCTATTTGTTACCTGATTAACAAGACATGTTAAGTTCAGTTTTTTCCCTCAATGCTATACATACTCTGGGGTTGATCTCACTCCAGTACTTTAAATTTGTTTGCTTTAATTGGAATGTTTTCGTTTCTTTTCTTTTTTTGTTGTTGTTGCTCACCGTTCTCATGGTTTTTTTCTTTCTCTTTTCTTTCACTGCTGTGATCACCTACTTCCCCACTCACCTACAAACAACACCCTCTATTTCTGCATATTCACACACCACGCAAACACATGTGCTCAACGGCAGCACATTTACAACAGCCTCACAGCGCACACAGACTTATAGGACACACACGCAAGCCACGCTTGTTCATATTAGTGAATATACACACACATAGTCAGACTTATGGAGCCTCTCACCACACATTTTTTCTCTCTTTCTATTTACAAACAAGTGATGTTTCCACATTCTCTTCACCCATCTAAACGAAACACCCAGCGTACATCATTAGACATACACACACAATTATGGGCACACTAAGGTTTGTCACATGGAATGTAAATGGAGCTGGCACCAGAGAAAAAAGGTTAAAGATATTTAACCAGCTTAAAAAACTACAGGCAGATGTTGTTTTATTACAAGAAACTCACAGGCCTGTCACAGGTTTAAACGAACTTAAAACACCTGGTTTCCTAACGTGTTTGTAGCCTGTTATAATTCTAGACAAAGGGGAGTAGCAATTTTAATACATAAAAATGTTAATTTTACAGTACTCAATGCAGTTATAGATCCAGAGGGTAGATTCCTTATTATTAAATTATCAATATTTAACAAAAAGCTATGTATTGTAAGTGTATATGGTCCAAATGTTGATGAACCCTCATTCTTCCACGGATTTGTTAGTGCACTCTCTGAAAAACCTTGATTGCACACTTATTCTTGGCAGCGACCTCAACCTTGGACTAAATGAAGAAATGGATAGGCTCAACACAACAGGAACTCAGCGCAATTGGCAGTCCACAAATATAATCAAACAGTATATGAGCGACTATGGCCTTTGCGATGCATGGCGCTCCCTTCACCCCAACAGTAAGGAATAGTCTTTCTTCTCACATGTCCATCACTCCTACTCTCGTCTGGATTATTTCCTAGTCAGCAGCTAACTGCTGAGTGACATCTCAGACACTGAGATGCCCACCCTTCAATTTTAAATCCATGTAGACATTGAGGGTTCTCGGGAGGGGCCGTGCTAACACCTGCTGCTCTCTGGCAGCAGCACCATGCTCTCCCGTGTTTTAAATGCACCTTAGAACAACACGGGTCTTCACACACCCCTGTTCTCTGCTGGCAGAGCCGGCGGGCACTGCATCCCCCTCTGGCTTCTGCTCCGTGGCTACTGGCTCTCCTCAGCTCTTCCCAGGAGGGTGGCACGGATGCCCCTCCGGTGGTCCTCCTTGGGCTCTCGCACTCTGGGGCCTCTGGATGTCTGGAGCCTGGATCTCCTCCATGCCTGCTTCATGCCCTGGGGGATGGGGCTATGGCTCTCTACACCCTCTAGCAGACCGTTACATGGGGAAACCTTTTGAATACAAGCGCGCTGATCCACAGAGGTGTGCCAACGGGTGTTCACTGTTCATAGACATAAACTACACCTTTATTGGCTGCTATTTCCAAGCACATTGTGCACTGTCGGTCCTGCTTTCTTGTCGGTCTTTCTTTCTCCCTTTCCTATCCTCAGTCATGTCTGTCCCGTCTGTAACAACTGAAAATAAAATAAATAATAACAACAAAGGTCGAACAAATGGACCAATACGGCAAGGCCGTGATGATCCATTGGGTATCCTTGTTGATCTTCAGACAACAATTCTGACGGCTAAAGAACCAAATGGGACAGGCAAAAAAAAAAAAAAAAATTACATTTGTTTGTTTTGTTAATGTTTTCCAGGGGCCAGTTGCACCAGCAGTGTTGTGAAGAATGGACACTTGTCAGTGAAGAAACGCAGGCCAAGATGGCGCGCATGGCTGCTGCTGCTGCCTGGGGTCTAGGTAATCGCTCAAATACTTAATATGAGACTGCAAATAATTATTCAAAATAGTCATTGGAGTGAAAATGTGGATATATATATATGTATATTTAGCAGTCAGGGTACAGAAAATACCATCGCTGGGCACTTAAGCCACTGTCTGCCTGACTCAGTGAAACAATGCAACAGTGAAAACAGTACCAGCTCTTGCCAAGTCTTGCTCGCATAACCAGATGGGAATAGTATCCAGTCATAACATTGACATATCGTAATGTGCAATGGTGGAGAAAAGCAGGGAACACACTGCTAAAGCAACCCCAGAGATTTCTGGTCTGTTGCTTTGACTTTCCTAACTAAGTGGTAAAACCAGATGTGACACCCAACTGGCAGGCTTGTCTTTCTGAAGATGATGTTGAAAAACATAATGTCGAGGTTATCGTTATTTACGCTGTGGTGGAGCGTTGATCAAAGTAGCTGTGACTGCACACTAAGTAATATGTAGATACCACATTTAAATATTTACTCATTATGATAAAGTTCTTGCGTAACTCGTGTCTTTGTTCTTTTTTTTGTGGCGTTATTGTTGTCCAGGGCACTGGGACAGCATGGAAGAGTACACGTGTATGATCCCTAGAGACACGCACGATGGGGCTTTTTATAGAGCAGTGCTAGCCCTTCATCAGGACCTCTTCTCATTGGCCCAACAGGTGGGTTAAGTCATCATTCACAAATGGGCCCAGCTCATACAAATACACTAAAGTGTGTATTTTTAGATACGCTCTCATAAAGACATGCTTCACTTGAAATTACCCCGTCTTATGTTGTCTGGAATTTTCCATAGTCTTTATAGCAAAGCATGAGATGTTCAAATCACCAAAAACCAAACATTGTAAAGAAACATAAAATAGTTTTACAGCTCCAAAAGGGATCAAATTCCTCCCATCAGCTGCGGCTGTTCATTAAAACTAGTAAAATACACCAGGTCTGGGTATTTTCTTTTCTTTTATGATGTGGTACCTCCTTGGTGTGGAAATGTTATGTAACTCCCCAAATTGGAAATCATTACGGCATTTATCCTCAAACAAATAAAGAGCCTATTAGTCCTCCTGTCTGCATGTCGACAAGGTCTGGTGGAGGTCAGGTGGGTTGTGTTTTCCTCATCTGATCACGTTTGAGGATTGTAGATGAGTTCATGGTCCCTGGAGATGCATTTGTTCAAACTGGATGGAGGAACGTCTCACGCACACATGCCTCACCTGCTTCTTCAGCTACCCTCGACTCATCCTCCGTGTCCCCTTCTCACCATCAAAAGCCCTGGAGACTTGCTTCCTGTGACCTGTCTTTCCCTTCACAGCCCTCCCACACCACACACAATTTAGAGATTGGGTCCAGGTGTGGCCCACAGGATTCTTCAGAATAAGGGAAGTTTCGACTTTTTGCTGACAAGAAGCCACTCACAATGGGGTGGCTGTAGCTCAGGTGGCAGAGCAGGTCAGCCACTAATCAGAAGGTCGGTGGTTCGATCCCAGGCTGCCTCCTGGCTGCATGCCAAATATCCTTGGGCAAGATACTAACCCCATGTTTGCCTACTGGTGGTGGTCAGAGGGCCCGGTGGCGCCAGTGTCCGGCAGCCTCGCCTCTGTCAGTGCGCCCCAGGGCAGCTGTGGCTTCAACGTAGCTTGCCATTGCCAGTGTGTGAATGTGTGTGTGAATGGGTGAATGACTGAATGTAGTGTAAAGCGCTTTGGGGTCCTTAGAGCGCTATACAAATGCAGGGCATTTACCAATGAAAGAGGAGGAATGAGAAGCAGATGCAGAGAGGGAGAAAGCTCGAACATCGACATGAGATCAGTCTAGTTTTCCGGATGCCGTTGGTAATCCTCGCACTTGAGAGGCTGGCTGACGCTTTCTTTCCTCTATACCCCCAACAACCAGACATGTGCTCCGTGAGACTTGGACGGCATCTGTGTGAATGGTTTCAGGTTGCTTTGCTTTATAAAGCCCACTGTTTGGTCTGTTGAACTGATGATGTGTAGACACTAGTCATGCTCCTTGCACAAGATTTATGATACGTCTGCTCTCTGAATGCGTTTGATTTGTACATTTTCTTGTGGGTTTTGCAAGTCACATTCCTCTTTTTGACATCTCAGTCACAACTGGGCTTTGTTTCAAGGCCTAGTTATGTTTTTTGTTTGTTTTTTCCTCTGCAGTGGCTGATTTGGGCCTAAACAGTCATACACAGGCTGTTATACTACACTGCAATCATAAGCTAATATCACTGAACCTAAACCGTAAATGCAACCTTGTCGTAAAAGAACAGAATCCTTGGGTGATGGTTGGTTGTGCTGCCAGGAACCAGACACTGCATTTATCAGGAGTCGTCTGGACTGCACATTTTCAATGAGGCCCCAGCGTGGTAATTCAGGAGTAAACAGGACCATAACAGAGTGAAGACTATAAAGAAGCAGCTTCATTGTCACCTCATCCCCACCACCATCTTGTTGTGCGTGCCTGAGGAGTTGTTTTGGCATGCAGTTGCTCCTTTCCCTCCCCACAAAAAATAATTGGTGGGAGTTGGTCTGAAACAGCTGTGTGCCCTGGTCTTAGACGCTTCCTCAGTAATCCTCTCATTTTACCTTCCCTCTAATAACAGTTCCCAAAAACATTGACTGTACAAGCTCAAAAATCAGCAGACTTGCAGCTAGAATATGTGTGTCCTTGTTTGTCCCTTTAGCTACTCTGGATCGGGTCTTTGTCTCAGTTACGGTATTTCTGCCCCTCGGGGTACGCATTCACCGGTAATGGAATGTTTGCAGCATCCTTGAATTTGGAGAAGTCTCACAGGGAAAGTTGGAGACTTGCTGAGTGTGTGATACACTCCAAAACTCCAAATGTAGTGGAGGAGGGAGGAGAGTGAATGGAAAAGAAAAGGTTTTTGTATTCTGTTCATAGCAAGAACCTTGACTAAGAGCTTCCATTGTGAGTTCTTTGTCAGCCTGCATTTCCCCGCTCTGTTTCTGTAATTGTGTAAAAATTGACGTTATTTTTAAGACACATTTGACAGCCTTAAGCGTGGTTACATAACTTTTGTACTGTTGCTCTCAACAGTTCATTTACTTGTCCTTATAAAATGTTTGGCACTCAGCAGTGCATCAGATCATTTTCCTATACAAGCAGGCATTCTAGTCCTAATTGCATTAATGTGTCACTGTTGGCAGCTCTTAAGTAAGAAAGGTTTGAACAGGAGGCTGTAGCATGACTTTGTGCTTTTATACCAAGTGTTTTTATTTCCTAGTGTTACCCAAACCTAGCCAGTCCTGACTCAGGGAGTTTTTAGGAGAGTGTGACATTGTGCTATGGTGCATTCAGGGGACAAGCTTGAGGAAATACCCTCTGCAACCAGTAGTACCAGTGGTGTATTTAGAGAGAATTCAAGGCCCCGTTTGCTAACTAATAGTTGGAGCATTCAGGAAAGTTTTTTGAAAACGATGGGGGGGATGTAGCATATTTACATTTATGTGTGGTGATAAACTAGGGATGTTTTAAATGTAACACTATACTTTTTTTGTGCTTTTAATGCAGTGCATTGACAAAGCAAGAGACCTCCTGGATGCCGAGCTCACTGCCATGGCGGGAGAGAGCTACAGTCGAGCCTACGGGGTAAATGTTACCATCTTTTTCATAGCATTCATATGCAGTGAGCTTATGTAACAGCTATAAAATTGAATTTTCATTTGACTTCCAAGTTTCAAACCCTAAATGTCATGCCACAGCTGTGTCTGTTTCATTGTGTATCTAAATGGTATTATCCAAACATATCAACAGCTGAAACTAGAAAAGAGCTGTTAATATGAAATCTGATCATAGTAGATTTTGATCCATAGTGCAGCAGTAAACATGGTAGAGATATGGAAAAAAAACAAAACAACTATTGATATCGGTATAACTAATGTTTACTGAAGCTGCACAGTTGGGTCCAGTGGGTTAATGAATGCATTTGTTTGCAATTTCTGATCATTTTAAAAGCTGTTATGATCTTTTAATGATTCACAGAAGCTCCATCTTAGCAATGTAACTGCTATAATCAACTGTTATACTCAGTATCTGTGTAAGTAATCTGAGTATGTTTTTTTCTTTGTCAGGCCATGGTGTCTTGCCAGATGTTGTCAGAACTAGAGGAGGTAATCCAGTATAAGCTGGTGCCAGAGAGAAGGGAAATCATCAGGGAAACATGGTGGGAGAGGCTTCAGGTAATAGCACACGATATGTGGACACAAACAATATTATTTTATTTATTTAATAAATATGATACTGTAGCGCAGTGCCTACTCTGTAGTATTCCAGTTCCAAATGCCCAGTGAATGCACCACATCACCCATCCATTCACATGTCACCCCCGGCCTGTGGAAGTTGACGTAAACTGTCTGCCTTCTACTTTTTAATTGACGTAGTCTCGCCCTGGGTCAACACACCTGAAATCAATGATTAGTTCATTACCAGCCTCTGGAGATCTTCAAGACATGTTGAGGAGGTAATTTAGCCATTTGAATCAGCTGTGTTGCATCAAGGACACATCTAAAACCTGTAAGACACGGGCACTCGAGGCCTGTGTTGCCTACCCGTGCCCTAAAGGAACAATTCACAGATATAAGTCGTAAAAAATTTTTAAGAGTAAATAAACCTCCTCAAACATGTGCACAGACTAATAAAGAAAAGAAGATTAATTTTGATCATATAGTGACTTTGCGTACCATTAGTGTCATGAAAAAAAAATGAAAAGGGTGGCTCGTTTGATGTAATCCACACTGTAAACCAACTGTAAACTCCTCATTTGACTGATTATATCATTATTAATTGTGAATTTCAGTGTTGTATATGTTGTTAAATGAAATACAAGGATGTTTGGAACAACCTTGACTCCACAAGCGGTTGGGAAATATTTACAGCCTGCCAAGTCTTTGGTATTTGAGACGAATGTCATCCAGTGTAAAATAATGAAGTTCAAGTACATCTTTTCCATTTTGCGTGACATCTTAATTAACTGTGTTTCGCCCTTTTATGTGCACGCTGAGGGGAGGGATATTAAGTCAGAGAGAAAGACTGTTAAAATTTTGATCTGTGATGCACCATTCCTGACACTTTAAATCATATCAGTCTAGTTGTTCTAATGCAGCATTAATTATATGGCTTAAGATCAGCCCTTTTTGGAGTTCCTGCTTCTCTTCTCCTGCTCAGATGTTAGGGACACTGCTCTGGAAAATTTTCAGAATTGAAATGCAAAAACCTGTGTCATCCTTCACCTTTACCACATGCCAGGAACCGTGTACTCATCTGAAGACACTGTGTCCCTGCCCAGATTTTTTTAGTATGTTGTTTTTTTAGGTTTTTTTGGACAGTCTGACGTGGAAATGCCAGCGCGCTTAATGCAATTGGATCACTTTCCTCCCACTCCAGAAGGTCACAGTAATGTCCCGAGATACAACAAAGGACACTGGCTTTGATTGAACAAAAACAAAAACCGAAATACGTGGAGTGTATGAACAATATGGGTGATATGTGATTTTTGGATTGTTGTATTTTTAACACTTTTGTTAAACCAAAGTATCACATCCACAGACAGTATAAAAGCTGCTATCGTCACACACTGGTTCTGGACTCTGCATTTTGAAGTTTCAATGTTAGCATTGGGGGGGGGGGGGGGGGGGGGGGGGGGGGGTTAGAGCCAGAAGTTATCCTATATGGAAAAAAAAAAGTTAAAGTTATTGTAGCAAGTTTTATAGCAAGTTTGATTACCCAGCTACATTAATTAACTGCATTGGTTCAAGACACAAGTGCAAATGCTAGTTAATCTGTACAAAAAAAAAAAAGACAGACTAATAAAACATTAGTATTTCATTCACCAAAACTGAAGCACAAATGTGCTGAATCACAGCCAGTTTGTCTGTATCACTGTAGTTAATCCATTAGTTGCTGAAAAAGGCAACCAACAGCACACACAAACAGTGAAGAGGTCCAAGTTACTGACATGAAGAAATAGAAGCGAGGCCTAACATACAGCAGTTGTCTTTAGCACAGCAATGCGTTTAACTCAGTTATCCAGGTTATAGCAAAAAAACAAAAACAAACTGACCCCACTCACAGTGGGTTTCTGGACAGAGGTTGAAACTGTCTTTGCACCGCGCTGTGAATATGCTTCTGAATGGTCTAATGTTTTAATGTTGAAGTCTCTGGAGATTGACTCTCTGTTGGAGCAGCCTCAACTGGGAAGTAGAGTAATGGCAGTTTCCTCTACTTCCAGTTGGCTTTATGTTTCGGAGATTTCCCCCCTTGATTATAGAACACTTGTGACTCTTTTTCTACTCAACATTGCACACGAGTTTATAAAATAGTATTTCCCAGTCATCTTACCTTGTGTTGGGGATCAAACTGTGTATTTGTTATTTGACAGAGTCCACACATCTGTCCACGAGTGTCCTGCTGTTAAGTGCTTTTTCCCTTAAACAGCTTATCCCTCATCAAAGTTTTGCAGGTGTGGTAAAGGTGCAAGAAAACACAGCCCCCTGATGTTTGTTCATCGGTGTATCAGATTGATTTCTTGCACTTCTGTCCATTTAAACCCCAGTTTCAGTCGCGGACTAAGGCCAAGTGTCTGTTAAAGGATCAGTCCTTTTTTCCCCCTTTTTTGTGTTCTGTTTCTCAAACAAATGCAAGTCGTGAAACATTTTAATATTCCTCTAAGAAAAGGTTGAGGATTTCAGGACTTATGTGTATTTCTCTGTACTTCTGTGCACGTATTTTAAAACAGCTCACCCCTCCAGTCTTTGTAGGGGATATTTTTAAGCCTTTTTCCTACTCGTTTATATAACAGATTCTTTTGGCAAATTCAGGCAGATTGCCTCTCAATAAAAGCTCTTTGTTTTTTACTTGCGTTCTTCAGCTGTTTCACCTCGCAGTTCATTTTCAATCAAAACCATAATATTTTAAAACATATTGGAAATTTTTATTCTGTTTAATTAAATGAAATGGGTTTATTCTTGTGTCTGGAAGGACAGCTACATCACTGCAGTGATGTCGTTTAAGACCATCTGTCCATCATGAGTTAACATAAACATTAAATTAAAGAATTCCTTCAAGATACGATTATCTTTGTAGATGATTTGTTGTACTGCTAAAGGTTAAATGTTTGTTTAATAGAGGCAGTGGTCTTGCAAATATAAATATGAGACCTGTATATTTATCTTTTTCTGCCATGTGAGCCTGTACTTACTGTGGGCATTTAAAACAAATAATAGTGAAGTCATTGAAGCATACATCTCCCTCACGTGTGTTTGTTCTCTCAAGGTTCACTAGTAGGTACCTCTCTCTCTGAACAATGTGACGGAGCAACAATATGTGTTTTCCTTCAGGGCTGTCAGCGCATTGTAGAGGATTGGCAGAGGATCCTAATGGTCAGATCTCTGGTCATCAGCCCCCACGAAGACATGAGGACCTGGTTGAAATATGCCAGTCTTTGTGGCAAGAGCGGACGCCTGGTGAGTACAGTGACATGTTTGTACAAGGGAAGGGATTCTACAGATGAATTCTAGTCACACAGCACTCAGAACAAAATCAGAGCTGATTCTGATCAGTTTTTCCAGGAGGAAAAAGGAAGGTCATTTCTAACAAAGTGAAGTGCAACTATGAACTCCTGAAATGAAATGATATTTCATTTGAAATGTTTTTAGCTGGCACTGATGAAAGTAGAACAGCTGCACACCTTCAATCAGCACTGTTTAGAAACCTGATCGTTCATATCTTCTCTATTAAATTTGTGCAATTTTCTGTCCCTGACCTCAACGTTTTTATAATTGATGGTAGATGGTTGGCTATTTTTTCCACATCTGCTCTTATTATATTTAAGTGCACACAAAAGATAGCAGAATCTCCAATAACTCACTGTTACATTAAAAGTAGACGAGAACGGCCATCTTAATGTCTTAATCTGTCTTCCTCTTTTCTGAAAACCTGTTTTCAACTAAAGACAAATACAGGTTGATGTTTCTGTAGTTTTGCAAGTCCCTAAAAGTCAGGGGTAATATCTGTGATTTCATCTTCCAAATTCTTCTTGAACTGTGAGTCTTCTGACTCGGGTACTTTTTCTTGGCCACTTTCTCCCTCTAGGCACTGGCCCATAAGACCCTGGTCCTCCTCCTAGGTGTTGACCCCTCCAAGCAACTTGATCACCCATTGCCTACAACCCACCCTCACGTTACCTATGCTTACATGAAGTACATGTGGAAGAGCGGCCGCAAGGTAGGACCATCAACAATGTTTTTGTAGGTTCAAAATTAATGTTTCCTAAAAAGCAAAGGGCAGCATGACTAGAGATCTAATTTATCACTCTTGTATGCGTGTTTTGAGAATAAATGAAGTAATGATCAAAGTTTTGTGGAGGCTAGAAAGGGAGTGCTTATATTAGTCACCATACAGTAATTTCATAAACAGCCGATTTATTCATTTGAAAGGTTTAAATGAGCCAGAAACATAAATAATGTGAAAAATGTTAATTGCTTGTTTATTTATTGCTGGATATGTAATTCTGACAGAAGACTCACCATTTTAAATTAAAACATGATGAGACATCAGTGCTTGTGTCTGCTGCCCACAAGTTTAAACAGTGTAGTGAGCACTGGTTCTTACATTAATTGGCATGTATCACTAATAGTCAGTGCAGGCAGTCGGTGACAGCCAGAGGAAAAATCTGTTATGCAATCTTGTCTTCAGATACGTCTGTAAATCTTTCCTCAACAGGCTCCATAATTATAATCATTAGGGGATTTTTTTTTCCTGAAATACAATTTGAAAGAGCATTTTGGGGGATTGGAAAAAAAAGCCATTGTTAACATATTTGCAATGCAATATTGTTCAATTGTGAATTAAGTTTTATTCAGTTTTTACTTAAGTTGGGCTTCCAGCAGCAACTGTGGATGGAAATGTATAATTTTGCAGAGTGCTGTGATAAGTGTCAGATTTGACAGAATTACAATATTTCATTGATCAGTAAAACAACCCAGCTGTTACATTTACATGAATGTTGTTATTAATCTTAAATATCCATGGCAACAATGGAAAAAGTGCTAATAAATGTTAGTACTTCTTCAGAAACACTTGTTCTTTCTGTGTTCCAGCATTCAGCACAGTAACACAGGTCAAACTGCCAAATACTGGTGGCAGTGACTCAAGGTTTCAATGTGTGTGTCACCCTGTGCCATTTTACACACGCAAGCACACTTGCACCCATTCGCAAACAGTATACACACCCCCAAACGCACTTAAACATGTCCAGATTTATTTCTAGGTGTTAAATAGCATATGTGGCTCCAGGCTGCATTCTCATTAGGGGACTTAGGTAAGTGTGAGTGTGAGCATGAGCACTGCTGTTGCCAGGACCAGCTGCTCTGCTCAACTGACAAATAATATAAAAACAGAGACCAAGAGCAGGGGCAGGACCCTACTGTTTCTGGGTTTTAAAATGTTCAGGGACATTAGCCCTGTCACTGATGACTGAATCACACAGTAGTAAGGCATCTACCAGTAATAGTCAAATTAGCATTAAAGGCAATGCTTTTGGAAATGATGGCTTTATCTGTTTTCTCTTGTTTCAAACTGTGATCTTAAAGTCATTCATATATATGCATTCATGCAGATGATCAGGTGAAAAAGATGCAGATTACTGGTCAGCATTGCAAGTCTGGGGATGTTGAATAGTGTATAGGACACTTTTCTTTGCTTTAAGATCACGTCATAGGAGGTCTTAACCAGCTTAACAAAAACCTTGACTGCAGAGGTGTGCTAGCAAAACAGAATAGCAGGCTTTCCCCTGTAGAACCAACAGTAAGCCCACCGACACTGATATGTTCAGAAAACAGTGTTTGCTGTTGGTTGTCGTGAATGCACGAATTAAAAAAGTGATCAGCGTTGATAAAACACTCACAAACCTGTCAAACCAGAAATAAAAGACTAATCATAAATGTGCAGTTTGTGTAGTTTGACTTAACTGATTTCGTTAGGATGCAAACCGTACACAAATATATTTTAAAGTCATGCTAAAGTTTATTTGCTATTGCTATTTGCATCTCTCCAGATCGACGCTTTCCAGCACATGCAGCATTTTGTGCAAGGAGTGCAACAGCAAGCTCAACACGCCGTTGCAGCTGAGGACCATCAGCGGAAGCAGGAGCTCTACAAGCTGATGGCCAGGTCTGACCTTTTTCTTGAAACACCGTAACACAGACGTATCGCCAAACAAATACAAGCTTTCTTGGAGAACATGTCACAGGAGGAAGTGTAACGAGTTAACAAGGAAAATTAAACCTGTTTGTTATTTCAGTTTCATAATCCTGGGATTATTCACACTGACTCACTGTCACACTTTTCTGAGTTAACTGAGTGTAACAAGGGCCATCACTTATGTTAATATTGACATCAGAACATTAAATGGTTGCATTTTAAGTTGAGTTTTCTTTAAAGATGGAAAAATAGAAGTGGACTTTCAGAACTGCAATGTTGTAGCTTTAGTTTTAAAGAAATCATTTAAGAAGCTGAGAATTTATTCCCCTTTGCCAGTCTCTGTATACCCACTCTGGCATGGCAGAGAAAACTCAAAGCAACATGCTGAGGCAAGGAAAAAGTAACCTCATGTATTTCCTCCCTCATGCTCTAAACACGTAGGGTCATGTCCAGTGCAGTTTTATTTCCACGAGCGTGACCCATTCTGGCATAGCACCTTTTACAAATCCACCGGCATCCTGTGTGATTTTAGTTTTTTCTGTTCTTCCAAGGCTCAAAGCTTTCAATAAACAAATCTATTGGCAGGAAATGTGGCACCATGCTGATGGGTATCACCACCACAGTGCTGTTAGTTTGCACCTTTTCCAGTAGGCGCTGTGCTGTTCATTTGATAGTCCTGGCACATTGGTTTGCACCTTTACCCTATCATCACCTCACCTCACAGTGGAAGAAAGATGCAGTAAAGTCTTTTGAAAACTCGACATTCCAGTAGCTGTTGTGTGGTTTTAGATTGTGATTTTTTATTTTTTTATTTTTTTGGGCTGAGAAAATGGAAGGTTTCATGTTCCCAAAAATGACTGGGAAAGACTTCAGACTGTTAAAAAAGATGCACGCTCTTGTGGGCTCATCAAAATATTTGAGAAAGATATCTAAGACTTCCTTCTTTTATGGTTTAGCTGCTTTTCTTTGTGCAGAAGAGACTGATTACTTTTTAAAGAATTTGGATGTGCTGCATTGTTTCTCAAATAAGTCAAAATAAGCAAGAGGTGTTGCATGGGAACAGGTATAATCCATGTACAGTAAATCACACAGTGTCATTTGGCCATGTGCACAGAGCAGTCATGTGTACCCTCCCATCTCATAAATCAAACGTGACAACACATAAGTGGGAACGTGGGTAGAAGGGGCTTTTTCCACTCACTTTTTCATCTTCCACAGAATGGTTGTGTAAAAAAAAAAAAGAAGAAAAAAATGCATGACGGGGAAAAACACCTGTACGCTGTCAGTCAGGACGGGTTCTCTCTAGACATTCTGACACACTTTCTTTAATACAGCCTGACTACATGGTATGGAGAACACCTGGACTGCTCAGACACTCACATATACACAGTCATACAGACACCTCCACCCCCAAACTATCCTGTATAATTCCACTGATACTAATCAATAACTCTGGGGTCTGCAGCCGGAAGAAACATGTTCCAATGTCACCAGATGCCTCGCCTTAACTCCTTCTTTCAGTAAAAGTTGAACCTGTCAACAGTTTACGGACACAGTTCCACACAGATGCTGAACTTGAGCTGTACATCTGCATGGAAAAGCACTCGTACGAAATTACGTAATCCAAAAGGCAATTTATTGGAGGGGCTCTGACATATTCACAGTACTGATAGATGGTGTGACAAAGCAGTTCTTGCCAGTTTCTCAGTTTAGAGTAGTTTTATCTGAATTATGTGTCTTGGCCCTGCCAAGCACAACTAGTTTGACTTTTGCCTGTAAGCATCTGTGTTTTTTTGGATGATGGATTGAGCAAAGTCCTCCTGGGATGCCACAAAGCTCACCGTTGGGTTAAATTAGAGGAAAATTGGTTTGGATAATTGAAAATCTCCAGCCTTTCAGTAGATAAATGAACTGTTGCCTCACGTATTACTACTTCTGATATATGCCTATGAGACTTCCAAGCTGTGCATCATTATCGGACCTTTTTATATAAACTACCCTTGGATTTCCTGAATGTGACTGCCAAGTCTTTATAAGCAATGACAACATAAGCAAGCTTATAAACTCATGGAGATATTTCTTTTTGGCTTGTCCCTGGCGTACATTTGTTTCCTTGTCACTAATGTAGTCACTGAATTATCTTCTTCTGCAGAGCTTCTCTTAATGGCGCTGATCTTTATTACCTTCTCATGGTCTAAAAGAGGTTTTTATTCTTAATGCCAGAAATATCAAGGGCTTAAATCTGACTTATAATATATAGTGCACCAAATAACTTCTTTCTGCCAGTCAAAATGGTATATTTACATGTGATTGAAGTACTAATGTTAGAGTGAATTTCCCTCTTCTCTCTTTCTCCATTTAGATGTTTCTTGAAGCTGGGGGAGTGGCAGCTCAGTCTGCAGGGCATCAATGAGAGCACCATCCCCAAAGTTCTGCAGTATTACAGCAATTCAACTGAGCATGACCGCAACTGGTACAAGGTCAGCTCCTCTCTTTTAACTCTGACCTTTAACGTTTGGCTTCTCTCTCTGGCTGCAATAAAATCCCAGCTGTGTCAGTAAGTAAACGTCTCAGCCCTGTTATGCCACTACGAAAACCTTAGACCTCCATTCCTGCGCCCTTATTATTTTGCTCAGTAGATACTCTCCAATTGTTTTCTGCGCTCCATCACATCAAAGATATGTGGTGATGGAAGAGCTGAAAGCATCTCTGCTTTTTCTGCCTGTGCTGCAGGCTACAGAGATGTCTCTACAGACTCTCTCCCCATCCATCTTCACCAACTTGCTTCAGCTTCAACCTTTAATAGCAGGTTGCATAACAGTGCAAACGTCAAACTCATATGTTTGTATGAGAGAAATTACAGCGCCCTGGGAGATATCTGTCCCATAGCAAACTGGAAAATGACATCATGAACAAACGTGGAAGTTATTTCCAGTTAATAGCTCCGAACACCAGTTTCACTCAGTTTGAACCATCTTTCGGCAGGCTTGGCACGCCTGGGCTGTGATGAATTTTGAGGCAGTGCTGCACTACAAACACCAAAACCAAGGGCGAGATGAAAAGAAGAAGCTGCGGCACGCCAGTGGTGCCAGTGCTAATAGTGAAGCCAGCAACAGCGACAGTGAGGTTGACAGCACTGATCCCAGTCCTGTGCCCTCACCAGGTCAGAAGAAGGTCAATGAGGTGAGTTACGGAAATGACACTGAGCATTCGGTGTCCTCTTGTCCAAGCGCTCTAAATTCAGCTAGTGCTTTATGATACTTAACATACCTGACTTGGTGTGTAAGCCATTATACACATATTATCGCCAATTTTCAAAACTGTTCATCAGTCAGAATCTTTTAATGTCTCGCTGTCATCTAAAACACATTAAACATATAAGAATTCAGGTTCAAACTGATAATACACCACATAAATCTAAAACCGCAATATTTGACATCAAAATGGTCAAAAGTCAAGACTGACATGGCTGAAAACTGCAGCTTGACTTGTGTCATCTGACTGTTTGTTTTTTAATCATGAAAAGCATATTTTTCTATACTCTCTCGCTTTAGGACCTCTCAAAGACGTTGCTCCTGTACACAGTTCCTGCTGTGCAAGGTTTTTTCCGCTCCATTTCCCTGTCCAGAGGAAATAACTTGCAGGACACGCTTAGGTGAGTTGTGTCTGACTGTAACACACACACACACACACACACACACACACACACACACACACACACACACACACACACACACACTGGACAAGTAGCCCAAAGAGCACCCATACATGCTATGTGAGTACAGGAGGCCCTCTAGTGGCTGACTGTGATTGATTCACAATGGTCAAAAAGGAAGAGAGAGTCTAGTTTTATTTTGTTTTCTACTGCTCAGGGTTTTGACTCTGTGGTTTGATTATGGTCACTGGCCCGAAGTGAATGAAGCTCTGGTGGAAGGCATCAAGACCATTCAAATAGACACCTGGCTGCAGGTAATATATGTAGAGAAATAAAATCATATGAAAAAAATTTTTTTGGGTGGGAGAAAAGGCTGATTTGAGTGCAATTTTGAGAGAATAGTGCAATGTTTTTATATTTACAGGTCATCCCGCAGCTTATAGCTCGAATCGACACCCCTCGAGCCCTGGTGGGCCGTCTGATCCACCAGCTGCTAACCGACATTGGACGATATCATCCCCAGGTAAGTCTGCTTATTCTACTGGAGGCTATATTTTAGAACACAGAACAGCCACACAGCCATATTTCTTTTATGAAAAGTTAAAAGCTGTACCCTCAGTGATCAGCGTTTGTTCTGTGTTCACATGCAGGCTTTGATCTACCCACTGACTGTGGCTTCAAAGTCCACCACTACCGCCCGCCACAATGCTGCCAACAAGATCCTGAAGAACATGTGTGAACACTGCAACACCTTAGTTCAGCAAGCTATGATGGTAAAACATCTCTGTTGCACTACTGAATTAAAACATCTTTATAAATTGCATAGTAAATAGTTGTGGGTTTGTTCCATTGGGTTAAATGTGAACTTTATAGTCTAGTGGTCTAAACATTTGGCTAACAAGTGGATGATCCCTGGTTTGAACCTGGGAGAAGACACAAGGTTCCAGCGTCCAGCATTTAAATAAATGAATTAAGACTAAACCTGCCAAGTCAAACAGAGCTAACTGCTGTGGCGATTCCATATTAATGAGGGAGCAGAGCTGACAGTAGCTTCTTCTTTATATATATAATTAACAAAATATTTAATTTCCAAACAGGAGTTATAGAAATGTAGATAAGGTTTTCTGGTTCTTGTTATGACTTGTTGTATCATTTAAAATTAAATGGGAAAGGCTAATTAGCAGCAGAGGAGGAAATTCAGCCTTTTTTGTTGTGATTGTGAACATTTCTAATTGTAATTGAATTGTAATGTACATCACCCTGTAAAAGGAAAAAGCTTGATGAAGGTGAACTTTGCATTTCCTTTTTTCTTTAAAATATTTGCAATTTATATTTTCTGTATAAAACAAATTTAAATTGTCGAGATTTTACCTGTAAAAACAGGTCATCATTACGCTACAGACTGACCTTTTCCTTTTGTTTCCCTTCATCCAGGTGAGTGAGGAGCTCATCCGAGTGGCCATCTTGTGGCATGAGATGTGGCACGAGGGCCTTGAAGAGGCATCCCGTCTGTACTTCGGTGAGCGCAACGTCAAGGGCATGTTTGCTGTACTGGAACCCCTACATGCCATGATGGAGAGGGGACCACAGACCCTCAAAGAGACCTCTTTCAATCAGGTTTGAATCTTCTCGGTTTGATTTGTTGTCGCGGTGCAAGCAATGATGACAGGGACTGGAAACAGTACTCAAGCATGTGTGCACTGGCTTCTGATTCTGTTCCTAAATGTAAATGATGGCTTTCACATTATTTTATTGCATTTCTGTCAAAAAAGGCTTAAAGATTAATGATTAAACATTCTATCCATGCTTCAACTAAACTGTTGAAAACAAAATGTGTTCTGATATGGAGGCCGGAAGATAGAAAATTGATGTTAAATCATTCTACCTTATAGAGGGGCCTTGGTGGCCTGTGCATATTATATATATACTTTTTTTTGGGATCCTCATCAGCAACAGCAGTGGTAGAAATATTTCCAAGCTTCCACCATCCCACACAATATAAATTTATCATAAGCCAAATTAAAAATTTAATAGCTTTCAGGAGAGAAAAGAAATTGGACACAAAAAGAAAACACTTGTGTTTCTCTTACTTCATGCTACAGGCTTATGGGAGGGACCTGATGGAGGCACAAGACTGGTGCAGGAAGTACATGCGCTCTGGAAATGTTAAAGACCTGACTCAGGCCTGGGACCTCTACTACCACGTGTTCAGACGCATCTCCAAGCAGCTGCCACAGGTGATTGAAAATATGAAGCCTACAGTCAGTTACACTACTTTTTTTGTTAATAATATATAAATCACCATCCTAATGATCACTGCAGTGTGCCTCATATAGTAATATTCAACAGTATATGCAGTGTATGTACAGTGTTAGCATTTTTGTGCACGTACTGTGTCATATGGTACGTCAGAGTACGTCTTTTGTGCCTCCTGGAAAAATCTGAGCTGACATCTCACCACGTCTGTGTCCATTCCAGTGTTTCATCAGATTATAGATTTTGCATTTCATGCCCCGACTCATTCTTTGATCTTAAGATGGTAAATGTCTCCTAGTCGTGTAATATGACATAAAAGACTAATGGCTACTGTGTGTTTTTTGCCAGCATACCAACATTAGAAACAACACTGAATGGGAGCTAATGATAGCGACTTCTTTCATTCCCCCATCTCTGTTTAAAGTCATTGAGCAGGAAGAAAAAAACTAATGTTGCAAGATGTTGAAAGACGGCAGGATGGTGATGAGAGTGATGATGTAGGAAGAGGAATGGCACAGCATCAGTGGATAGCATTGCTCATTTTATTGTCACGCCCTCAGGCGCCACTCTGTCTATTAAATTATGGCATAATATCCTAATGTAAAATTTCACAAGAGGCAGAATATTTTTCGAGATATATTTTACAAGTTGCAGGTAGTTTATTTTCTGTGGTCAATTGTTTGGTTTTAACTATCAGCATCTGTCAGATTGTTGTAGCCACTTTGGTACAACATAATGGGTAGATGCTTCAATAGAAAGCAGGGCTTGTTGCTATAGGAGAAGAGATGAAATTGAATTGATAGATGCCATTCCTAGCAGCTATCATCACATTGTTGAAGAGTGACATTAAAAATAGTTCTGTCAGCAGCTTGTACTGCACATAATAAATGAAGATGGCGATGCTATTTGACACTGTAGCATGGCCCTGCTCTCAAGGATGCACCCTGCTGTGACATTACAGTACGCAGCATGAAATACACTGCAGCATTACGACATGCTGGGAGCAGTGCAAATATTCCCCCACAGGGCATTAACATAGAGATAAACCCTTCCCAGAATGCATCCAAACGGCAGTTCCAGCGCAGGGCGGGACAGTAACCATACATCAGCATTCAGAAATGAACCATAAAGGCCTTTAAATAGTGTGCCACATTCAGATTTGATGCAGTGTAAATGACTGATGGTTGCAGACAAGCAGCAAATGCATTAAGAAAGTGAAATGTTCCAGATGATTTATAAAAAGCTGCGTATAAACAAGTTTCTCTGGATAAAGCCTTTTAACTTGGATATGAGCCAGTGTCTGCTACAATATGCATATTGCTTTAGGCACTGTTGGCTTGGCAGGCGCTGCTTTGTCAGTGAAGTTTTTGTACACAAGACTTAAAACTAATTGTCTCTTCCTGTGCTACACCCCCACCTCATCAACTTTCCTCACAGCTGACCTCCCTGGAGCTGCAATATGTTTCTCCGAAGCTGCTGATGTGTCGAGACCTGGAGCTTGCTGTACCCGGCACTTATGACCCCAACCAGCCTATCATTCGCATCCAGTCCATCGCCCCCTCCCTGCAGGTCATCACCTCCAAGCAGCGCCCACGCAAACTCACCATCATGGGTAAGATTAGGAGAAAATTGCACAGCCCTTGTGGCTCTGAACCCATTATATTAGGAAAATGGATTAAAGAATATTTCTAGTCATATGCTTTCAGCGGGCATGGGCCGTCACATTAGAGAAAATTCAATATTAATCGAATCCAACAATAAACAGGGCACAGTTTATTTTGAATTCATCGGTCATGGCATGTGGTGTGGCTAGAATATGACCGTAGAAAACGTTCATACCACCAGAAGCAAGATCAAACAAGTGATAAGCAAATATGAATTCCACTCACCACACGTGGACCAGAGTCGATGGTTATTTAACTTTCTACCAAAAGAGTCTTGGTTTTTTTCCCAGTCTCTTCCAAATGAACATACGGGGGCACACCACGGTTCGTCACAAACCCTCCCAACACTGTTCTTTGTTATTAAATTGAATACTGAAATAAATAACTTTGACATGCTACCCTCTGCTCCGTTGTGTGATATGAAATATGACAGCGAAGTGCTTCTAAAATGGCAAAGCACTGTAATATCACATTGTCTTGAAGCCAAATCCACACATTATCAATCATAAACTGTTCATTCTGCTTCACACATTTTATGCCCCTGTACCAGCGCCAGCCGTGACCGGAGGCAATATGTTTTTGGGTTGTCCTACCCCACTGTCGGTAAATCTGATTCTCACGATATCTTAGGGATTCATTGCCCTTCAGGGACATTTTGCCACAAACATCCACTAGGTCTCGGTGGACTGAATTAATAAGCTACAATATAAGATATAATAATAATACGTGTCTAATAAGTCAAAAATGCTAAATTGATGAGATAATGTAGGCAAAAGGTCAAAGTTTGACTTCAGTGTGACGACATAATTTTCTGCAAAAGAAACTTTTCTGGCCGTTATTCAACACCATACCTCAGAAGCACAAGGGGAGATTGTGACCATATTTCACGTGTAGTCGGATATTGAATTGGTGACACTGAGGTGCGGTTTCCACCTTGAAACTACAGTGATAGATTTTTTTTTTTGTGCTGCAGGGCTGATAGTGTGTGTGAAGCATACATGATTTAGAATTTGTAGCGCAGAGCAATATCCCTGTTTGAACTGTCATCGCAGGACTTTGTGTTTCTTCAGAATCAGCGTTATTGACCAAGTTTAATTCCTTCAAAGTCTGCACAGACAGCTGCAGCTTTACTGCTGGGGAGAGGTTACAACTGCAAAACTTCTCTGGACAATACTGTACTTTGTTCTGATGTATTCCTTCAGTGTTATATAACACACTCTGTAAAAGATGATGGCTAATAAATCAACTGACCTCTGGAGCAAGACTTCAGATTAAGACCTGTCAGCCACTGCAGGCAACCTAGATTTACTTTCGATGCTCCTTCTTCTGGTACAATGTACTTACTGGGGTTGTCATTAGAAGCAGACCCGGGATAGAACAGGGGCATTATTTTCCACTGGAAGCTTCGTTTTACTCCATTAAAGGTAGTACTGTGTTGGTGAAATAGTGGAGCAATTAGATAAGTGTCATCGTCTGTAATTCAGATAAGTGAAACATGTTTTCCTGTCTGTCATGCTGAAAACTTCATTCTGCTCAAGAGGACTGAGTCAATATCATAGTTCATCCAGCAGCTATTAACATACTGAAAGTATTGTGGTACTTCATAAGCATCATAGGCTTTCAGAGTCTTTTTAATCCTTTATTGCATATCTGCTGTTTATTTGGTCAGAATTATTCGCGTCCTGATGCTAATAGTCAGTTGCGAATCCTTTTTGCTGGAATTCTTCTTTAGTTCGTGGCACGATGATTTCTGAAGTGACAGCTCAAACACTCGCCGAAGTTTTTCTACTGTGTGTAAATTGGAAGATAAACCTCAGTTTAAGCTTAATTTTACAAACTTTTAGCATTGCAAAGTTAAAACACCTAAATTGCACAGCAGTACTTTGTGCTATGGCTCAGGGTAAAGGTCAGTATAGAAAACGAGTATATTTAGAAATCCTGTGTTGAAAATTTCTCGCTCTGTTGAAAAGCACTTGGGGAATTTTTGACAAAGCTCACCAAAGGTGAGCTGATCATTTTGTTCTCATTTGTTCTCATACTCAGAGGAGTATGAGTTGACCCTGGCAAAAATACAGAGCACTGCCATTTCCAACCATTAAGAGTTTATTTATGCATTTCTTTCCATTGTTCAAGCAGTCCATCATTGTTGTATTTTATTGCCCCATCTGCAGGTAGTAATGGCCACGAGTTCATGTTCCTGTTGAAGGGCCATGAGGACTTGAGGCAGGATGAGAGAGTCATGCAGCTGTTCGGTCTGGTTAACACGCTTCTGGCAAACGACCCTGCGTCCTTGCGCAAGAACCTCAGGTAGACACACACTCTGGCGTCACCACACACGCACAAATTCCAAGAAACAGTTGTGTTTTACTCACCTCGCACATACCTGACAAAGTTGTTTGTGCTCAACCCGGCTGTGTGTTGTCTTCATCAGCATTCAGCGCTACGCAGTGATCCCCCTGTCCACCAACTCGGGCCTGATTGGCTGGGTGCCCCACTGTGACACCCTGCATGCCCTCATCAGAGACTACAGAGAGAAGAAAAAGATTTTGCTCAACATTGAACATCGCATCATGCTCAGGGTGAGGAACTGCTTCTATTTCCACTGTCTGAATAAGTGACAACAGTTTCAGGATGTTTTCTCTCCAACTATGTGCTTATTTACGTTGTTTGATCCCATTAGTTACTTTTTCAGCCAGTTAGCTTCCTTTGGAACTTCAGCATGTCACAAAAAACACATTCACATGATGAATTAACTTCCTGTCTTACTAAATACATTTTAATGTGTTATTGGCTGAACGTACTCACATGTTGTTTATGTTTCGTGCCAACAAGCTGGTCCTATTCGTTTATATAAATTGTCATTTTCATATAAAACTACACACTAAATAGATTCATCAGAGCTGAGGAAGCATCTGTTTCCAGTGATATATTGATGAATACCAATCACTCTTTGTGAAAACACATTTACAGATTTTTAATTGTCACAAATTAACTGCAGATCCCCCCCGGAATTCCTAATTAGTCAAAGGAGAACAACAAAATACATAATTTTCTTTGCTAAAACATCACTGCAGAAAGTAAAAGCTCTTGACCCAATACCAGGATCAGGGGGGAAAGTCAGTGGTTTGATGCCTGGCTCCTTCAGTCTTCATGCCAAAATGTCGTTGGGGAAAAATCATGAAGGACAAACACTTCACTTCAGCTGTGTGTGAGTGTGTCTGTGATAGAAACAGCAAATGGGTGAATGTGGCTTATAGTGTGACGTTTACAAGGCCTTAAAACCAGAAAAAGATTTGCACAATTTGCATCCAGTTTATGATTTTCAATCAGATTAATCTGACTTTTTTTTCCCTTTTAAACATATTAACAGCCTATCCTAGCTGCCTCTTGCAGGCCCCCAGGCTGTCGGTGGTCTGAATAAAAACAGAAAGAAACCAAATATCAGATATTTAAGAACAGCGGTTTATTTCCAAAAGTATTTGATTAACATTTGTAAATGTCTTTTCTTATACTGGTGAGCAGTTACATTTTGAACACAATCGAACACCATGGGGGTGACAACTCAAGTTTTATTAATGTCTATGTTCTGTCGATCACCTGTGCTTCTTGCTAATTGTTTGAATTTTTAAATTCTGAATAGCGAAAGACTTTAAAGACTTTCAACTCTCACTCCAGATGGCTCCAGACTACGACCACCTGACGCTGATGGAGAAGGTGGAGGTGTTTGAACATGCTGTCAATAACACAGCCGGAGACGACCTGGCCAAGCTCTTGTGGCTCAAGAGCCCCAGCTCTGAGGTAAAGTGCTTCACTTCTATACTTTGTCAGCAGTGCAGAGGAGGGGACTTGGTCTTTTCACTATCTTTATGTATTCAGTGGTACTTGGATAAAATATCAAGAGAGTCTAATTATAGATCCAATAACTTCTTGAATTAACATCTCTTCCTAAATAAAATACCGCGTCACCTCAAAACTGGTCTTCCTTTGGGAAAGGTTTTCATTGGATGCAGACCAAGCAAAGTAGGTCTTTGTAGTTTCTCATTTTTCTGATTACTGCGGGGATACAGGTGTAGTGAAATAAAATTGTTGTTTTCCCTAAAGAATGGGTTTTCTGGGTTATCTGTCCTACTTTTAAAGCACCGACTCTGCAGGATTTCACTAAGAGACCATCAAATTGAATCAGTTTTAGTACCCCGTGTACCTGATGCTCCATGTGTTTAAGTGTCTGGAAAGATGTGTTCAGCAGCCTGCCAGAGATTTCTGTTTCATTTCCCACAATATTTTTTTATTATGATCTAGAGGAGCGCTCAGAACACAAATGTTATTTCTCCTACAGGTGTGGTTCGACAGGAGGACGAACTACACTCGATCCCTGGCTGTGATGTCCATGGTGGGCTACATCCTCGGACTGGGTGACAGGTGAGCTTCTCAAACAAAACACTAAAAACCCTATATTAATGTAAAAAAGTGTTAGAATGGCCACAAAGAAAATGGTAAAACATTATTGAGGAGATGTTTCTGTTCTCCAGGCATCCATCCAATTTGATGTTAGACCGGTTAAGCGGCAAGATCCTACACATCGACTTTGGAGACTGTTTTGAGGTGGGAGGAGATTTGTATTAAATATATTACAAACTTCTCTGATATATATTTAAATATATTTTTTAAACTTACCCTCGTATACATTTCTAACAGGTGGCCATGACCAGAGAAAAGTTCCCTGAAAAGATTCCCTTCCGACTGACTAGGATGCTAACCAATGCTATGGAGGTATACGACTATGCTGGCGTGTGACAAACTGTATGAAGTGTGGTAAAGTGTGCTCACGGTAACACCATGTGTGGTCATGAGTCATTCAATCTGATAGGTAGTTCAATACATAATATTATGAAGAAAGTTCATTTTCCAGGTGCTACAGATTGGCATTTCTTGTGCCTGGTGTCATGGAGATATTTGCTCAACAGTACAGAGCAGCGTCACCCCTGCTCTTACCTTTTCCTTGTCCTTTGTTCGCACAGGCAGATATTAATAAAGCTGGTTAAGTATCTCTCCTGCTCGCTGAGGAATGACCACAAAAAATGTAATTCTGTATTTGTGGTAAATTTTAGCCACAGACCGTGTTGGCCTGGTGCTGCTGTTTTGTCCATTATCACGGTTAGGTTAGGTCATTGATTACATTCTCAGTTTGAATTTAGGACGATGATGCTTGTTCGTTTCACTTAGCAACATCCACCTTTATACTAGCTTCATTGTGGCCAGGGGTTTGAAAACAGTCATGATGCAAAATCATGTAGTTGACTTAAACACAAAGACTTAAACCTGAGAGCCAAGAGAATTGGCTTTGGTCAGCTGATCAAAGCTTTTGTGGGCACAAAGAAAAATCTGCCGGAGCTCACAGTTCAAATCAATGTCAGTTATTTTAAGGCAAGTCATTTTTCTCTGCTGCACCGCTATGGCAGATCTTAGGGTTTCCCCACCTGCCAAATGCCTCTTTCACTCCTCCCTATGGCCTAGCTTAAAGCACTTATAGTCCCGTTTAATTAGGTTAGACAGTCGGAGACTCTGCAACAGAAAAGTCTTTCTAGTACATTCATTTTATTCTGGTGTCAAAGGCCCCCACCCTTAAACACGACAAGTATTCCTCTACTGAAGTGAATCCTGCCTGAGCTGCTTTTTCTTTGTCTTCTTTATTTCATTCCAAATAATAATTAGTCTTCTGTGACTGTGCAGAGTTTTATCAGAAGCTGTGACTCACTGTGCCTTGAATTTAATGAGCAAAGGAAGGAAAGGAATTAAAAATGAAAGCATCAAGAAATAAAATTCTGCATTGTAAGAGGTTTAAGTTTTGCCTTTTAAGCTACTGCAAAAGTTTTTTTTTTGTTTTGTTTTTTTTAGACATATGAAATCTTCTTAAAACTTATTTTCAGCCTTCTAAATACAAACAGAGAGGCTGTTCTACTACTAAACTCAGAACATGTTATTGGATCATTGTTTACAAGTATACTGATATTTCTGTGACGTGCACACGCAGAATGGAAACCTAATTCCCAAATGTCATGTGCGTCAGGTGACGGGCTTGGATGGTAACTACAGGATCACGTGCCACACAGTGATGGAGGTGCTGAGGGAGCACCGGGACAGCGTCATGGCTGTGCTGGAGGCCTTCGTCTACGACCCGCTGCTCAACTGGAGGCTTATGGACAGTAAGGAAATGCCAGCTGTTTAAATTGAGTACAGATGTTAGATCAACATATTACAGCCTCACATAACCACAGCAGCATACCAGCTCAGACCGGTAACAGTTTGGTTAAAGTCAGAGCAGATTACACTTGTTCAAGCTGAAAGACTTCTTTTTGTGGCGGTGAAGAGTGGGGAGCGTTAAATCTACTCGCATCAAGCTGCACTGGACTTCTGCTTAGCTTGTGTTTTCGAGAGAAACGGTTAATGAAGTGCTTCAGACATCTAAAGGTCGCTGGTTAAACTCAAGTGTACACAGTGAATAAATCTCTGTGGCACCTTCTCTACTAATACTGTTATGGTTGCCTTTAGCAAGACATTTAATCAAAAAAAAGTGGAATATGTCACTTTGATTATAAAGGAGTTCAGCATTTTGGGGTTAGTATGTTTAAGAAATAAGAAGCAGCCAGGGATCTGTGCATAAAACCACTTTCTCCTTACAGGGACTTACAGCTGCATTAGTTAAACGCTCATTAGTGTATTCTCTACAGTGTGTGTTACTATAGCCATTTACTGAATAGCCACCAGAGCAAACCGGACCCATTTAATGCAAAGGAGCTGGAAACATGACTTTCAGGTCACAGATGGGTAGAATAAATCTGGGGGACAACATAAAGAGAGAGGCCTTTCCTATAATCTGACCACTTTTAATGAATAGTGCACATAACTGTGGAAGAAACCCGAGTTTCTGTCTTTAAAGCAGTCAGAGAGGTGGTGATCCTTCCTGGTAAATGAGGTAAATGAAATATGCTCCAGAGGAGTTTGTGTATGTTTTTAAATGCACTTTTCCCGTTTCGCCCACAGCAAACACAAAAGGAACCAAACGCTCCCGCACCAGGACCGACTCGTACACCGCCGGGCAGTCAGTTGGTCAGTTTCCAACACAAGCTGAAACCATAACTATGTTTCATTTTCTATTTAATAAAGGAAAAATCGTTTTTTTAATCTCTGACTATGTGGCGTCATCTACAGAGGCTCTTGAGGGAATTGACCTTGGAGAGACCACGCACAAGAAAGCAGGGACCACTGTGCCCGAGTCGATTCACTCCTTCAGTGAGTTACCTGCTTATTCAGACTTAAGTGATTTTATTTTGTTGTATTACAGCTTTTTAGGTCTGCTCTGCTTATTTTGCCATCAAAATACTGAGCACTCGCTGTCATAATGATCGCTGCAAGTCACTGCTCTGTGGTAAGGCAGGACACAAATCTGCTTTGATTTCCTTTAGCTGCGAACAGGTTTGGTATAGACACAGCATAATTTGTTTTTTTAAAGCTGCCAATAGTTGTTGATGCTAGTATTTTTGTGTGTGTGTGTGTGTGTTTTTAGTTGGAGATGGCTTGGTACAACCTGAGGCACTCAACAAGAAGGCTATTCAGATTATTAACAGAGTGCGAGACAAACTTACGGGTAAGTGGGACATTTTTACTGCACATTTCACTCTCCCGTCGATAAAGTACCCTCTTTTTTTAAATAAGTAAATGCTAAAGATTTATGAATAATATTTTTAATTTAAACACATTGTACTGGAGGTACAAAACATACTTAAAGTTAAATTTCTTGGATAAGCAGGGACTTGCAGTCCATCAGCATCCTCCTGAAACCAAACCAGTCCCAAGTCCCTCGCATACATTTCCAATTTAATGTCTGATCAAAAATGAGCTCAGCAGAGCTTTAATAACAAAAGGGAACATAACAGAGACGAGAGGTCTTTTCAGATCTTGCACTATCCTAAAAGCACCTTTGTGTTGTCTGAACAAAGTCGAGCCGTGTTTGCAGATTGATTTTGCCGGAGCAGATCTGTGACCAGAGTTTGTTCCCTATAGGTCGTGACTTCTCTAACGAAGAGACGCTGGATGTGCCGACACAAGTAGAGCTCCTCATCAAACAAGCCACCTCACATGAAAATCTGTGCCAGTGCTACATCGGATGGTCAGTATGCCTTACATTTTCAGCTTCAGGGTTAGTCAGAGCCTGGCTGCAAGAATCCACCTTAAATCAAACTGAAGTCATGACTTTGAATGTGTGAAGATTGTTGCAGAAAAGTTATCTTGGGCAGTTTTAAATGCAATTACTGTGCCACAGGTTGATCTCTTTTTCTTTCTCTTCTTTTAATTTGACATTTTCTTTTCTCCTCCAAATGTTCAGGTGTCCCTTTTGGTGAAGAAGCGTTTCCACCAGCCAGGATTTACCCTTGACTCTCTCGCACACTGATAGATGAAGTAGGAGCTCTCAGCTCAGATTGGTATCCACTGGAATGTGTCCTCAAGCCACACTGCAGAGCCTAAACAAAGTTTTTCCTCTTTTTTTGTGTTTTGATTTCTTTGTTGTTGTATAATTGTATGGTTTGCCATTTACGTTTATTAGAAAGTACCTTTAGTGCTTTGTTTTTACCTGATTATCATAATTTACCAAATTTTGCAGTCATTGCTCATAATGACCTTGTAATTTGTAATTTTTACCATTATATTTACTCGCTAAAAGCTTTCTACAGTGGCCATATTGTAATCACTAATGACTATTGCTCCACATACTGCTTTCTTCTCATAAAGCCACCAGTCTGTTGTATCATTGTGTATGAATGTGACAAATTTCAGCAACATGATATGCCTTTTACTAACTTAAACATTCTTAAGGGGTTTCTGATGAGCAGAGATCAGTAAGAATTTGATTTCATTTGATTTGAGTGGACTGCGATGTACTCAGTGGGCATTCGTGTGCCATTAAACCCTGTATAGATACCACTGTGACTGTGCTGTGTTCATTGAACTGTACCGATTGCTCATGAAACTGAGATTGTCACACCTACAGCAGTTTAAAAATAGCTAGGGGTAAGGGCGTCCCGGTAGAGAGCGTGCCATGTATCAGCGCTGAGACGTATTGCAGAGTCTGGGGTTTGAATCCAGCCTTCCAGACACTTTGCTGCATGTGATTTCCTCGTCTTTCCCATTTCCTGCTATCAAGTAGAGCAGAAATGATGGGAAAATAGTATGTTCTGTCTCCAAATGAAAATGTGTCGTAGATATTCATTTATTTATTTATTTCAGAAGAGGTGCCACTGTCTTTGTTTTTCTAGCACCGACAGAGGGCACTCTGACTCCTAATAGGATCACTCCCCTCCATCTTCTTTAGGAGACAGGCTTTGGCAGAGGATTCACTCATCAGGCTGGAGAGGATAAGACCACACTAGATCCTTCCCTAAAACCAGAACAAAACAGGAAAAAAATACTAGGTTTCAAGCATGTGCTTTCAAATCGAGATTAGATTCCCCTTTTCTAAAAGCAGCCATTATTTTTTTTATCGTTGTCTGAAGACCACAGGGAGACGCAGTCACTTGCAGCCAATGCAGTCTGACAGAAACAAAACCGAATCAGATGCTGCAAACTGCAGAGGCAGCACTGGAGACAACTATTAATTTGGTTTCCTGTGCTGTTATCTGGTGAGTGCAAGGTAGCTTCTGTTTTTTACTTCTGCTCATTGCTATTCCCCCTCTAATTTCTCCATTTATTTCTTCCCTGCATTCTCCTCTGAAGGTTAATTACTTATAGATAGTTAAGGATTACGGATCAACAGAAAGCAGCCCATTGATCTCTTCCCTGCCGTGCCCACCACTGCAATGTCACACTCTTTACACATTGGGACAAAAGCCTGGTGATTATCTGTTCGTATCGATCGATTCCTCCTCTGTTTTCCCTCGCTTCTTACTCTCCTTCGCTTCCTTCGCCTCCACTCTGTCACTTTGTTCCCTCCTGCTGCCAAAAGCTCATTATTGAAAATGTGACTTTTCATAGTCTGTGCCACCATTTCTGTTGTTCTTTCTCACCCGTCTAATTTGTTTGTATTTTTTTCAGCCTCTCAAGTCTGTTGAGAGGCAGCCGAGTCAATAGCTCAAGTTAAATAGGCTGCATTGATTGGGAGAGGGATTTAGCTGTTTATCAACTGTGGAAATGGGCTAGGGCTGCGGGGGGAAAAAAAGACACCCGGCACAGGTGTCTGCAAGTCAATGGTGACAAATGATACTCATCGAGAGACAATGCTCCTAAATGAGGGAAGGTGAGAGGCTTGGCGGTAGAAGCTGCTGATGCTGGAGGCCACGCTCCATCAGCCTTTAAGGCTGTCACATGAAGCCGAAACAGGCCTGACACATTAGGAATGATGGGAAATGTAGCAATACATTCGCTCCCCCTCTGGGACTCGAGCCTGTTCCCCCATCCTTGAGCATGTATTTCCCCGCAAGAGCTCCCCTGCAGGTGTTATTCCACATCCATGCATCCTCTTTAGCGTCTCATGACCCTTAGAGATTTCATAAGTGCTCTTCACAACTCTTGCTGTGGCTGGAGTGTAGTCACATACACCCAAGCATGCTCACAGCATAGAGCATGGGTGTTTCTCATTTCTCAGTGAAAGCTTCTAATTTGCTTTAATTTGCTAATATGCGTGTAACAGCTCATGAATAAAATGCATTACAAGCCCAACTGTAAAACCTTGTTCTGTATCTGCAATGACATGAGTAACTAAAAATCTAAGCTGGAACATCACCGTACTCCAGTATTGTTTCTCTTTATAAATTCTATATTTCTGTTTTCAGCAGTTAGCATCATTTTCTATGAGTGAGATTTAAGTTTGAAGAGAGGAAGGAGCGAAAACAAAGGAGCATGAATGCTTATGCAACCTTAATATTACAGATGTGTGTAACTCTACTTATAGTGAATTGTAAACCTCAGTGAGTCTTGTTAAAATGGTCGATGCTCATCTGCAAAAATAACGAGGTCAGTGTCTGCGTAAACTCTGAGCCAACTTCACACACAAACACACAATTTAGGACAGTTTTTTTTTTTTTTTTTAACTCGTGGCTCTCTGTGATGTCAGAGAGAAGGGATATCCCTAATATGGTCATCTCCGACTTGCAGAAGCCCTACACACCTGATGTCCAAGCATGTTTGCAAAGGTCAGCCATGCAGAAGAAAGGTGGTACAACTTGAGGTACTGCTCCAAGCCCTAGTGTAAGATAAGTAAGTATTATTTTAATCTGTGAATCATACAAAGTTTAGTCCTGTAGAGTCCTAAAATTAAGAATGTGCTCTAGTCTAAGAAGTTTGATGTGAAACCACACATATGAGCTGATCTTAACATTCTCTTGTAAGACGGAGGGCTTTAGAAAACCCCAACAAATGAATTAAGTGAGAGCTGTGAAGTCAACTGGCTGAATGTGAGACGTGATTCATTTTCTCTTCAGGGATGGCAGGTGATGTGGGTCGAAGTGCAGGTTTTTGCTTCACGCCAGATCTAATTAAGGTGTCACAAAAATGTACAGCCCTTTTTTAAAGGTGTGTCAATCAGGCGTGAAAGAGTAGAGCTGGAGGAGAAACTTTCAGGACCTAAATCCAGTTAGAGTCCAGCACAAGGGAGCTGGCTGGATACCCTTTCTGACTGTACCACAAAGGAACGACACACTCCTGTGCCTCTCTGCAGTCATGAGAATGCTTTCTCACTCATACCACGCAATCCCCCTGAACTCAAACACACTGCCATGGATAAAAGCTGTGAAGAGAGAGATGGAGACAGAAGCGATATTGACGGCCGACCAGAGCAGTTCGATAGCAGGCTCTGGAGTTGTGTAAAGTGGGAGCCTGGAGCTAGGACTCTGGCTGTCTTTGTGCACTGTGGTGTAAAGCCAGTATCGATGAACTTGACAGCAGTTTAGCCCGCCTGAGATCTGCTGCTCTCTAAGGACACTTCAGACACATTCTCCTGCCATCTTTAGCCTACTTTACCCTGCCCATTCATGTTCCTCAGAGCAGGGACCTTAAAAAATGTCAGTGGAAGGATTTTCTGTTTCTCTAATCATCTGTTTGTCGATTAGTAGCAGCAAAGAGTGGGGCGATTCAAACGGCACTGAAGTGGTCCACAAATCCAGCATCTGTGGCTTATTGGGATGAATTACTGAAAGAAAGTTAGACGTGGAAAAAGATACATTTGTTGTTGTTACTGTAAACACAAATATAGAAAGCAGGCCAAGGAGAGGCAAGATGAAAAATTGGGCCAGTTGGGCTTTTTAAGCCTGCACTGCGCATTTTGCATGTCGGCGGCTCCAAATTGCACCGTGCAGTAGTTAACCATTTGAAAAATTACAAGCATAATACCCAGCGACATCAGCAAATGGCACACAGTATGCTCATTTTTGTGTCGACCGACTCTGCTGGACTGTGATGCTTTTTAACAAAGGATGGAGGGGAACACTTCTAACTGGTGAGTACACCTTCCCCGTCCTCCTCCTTTAACCACTTACATCAGAACAAGGCAAACATGACACCAGAATTATAAGGCTACACACTGCTCTACCTGCTTTTGTTACTGGTAGAAATTACCTTTGCTGAAATAATAGTGAATTCATGCGCACAAAATGATGGTAGTACAGCTTTAAATCATGTTTCTTTGTCATTTTTCTACATATGAAGTTCATTTTGGGTACATGCTGAGATGGAGATATGCAACATCTCATTCCATAAACAAAGCCTGATTTCTTACAGAGACCTTACCGTTGATTCTTTTCACCGTTGATCTTTTTTTTTGCTTGTAAATATCTGCAACGACAACTGTTGAGGTTTGTCTTTGGGGGATCGAGTTTATAAATTCAGCATTAGATTTATTTTCCATTACTGTTGTCTGCATGCCTCTCCAAGCCAGTCAAGGATGCAACCACATGTGTCCAGATTAATCCTGCACATGTAGTGAAGACTTTAAAGGAATTTAATAAAAAGTATTATTATTTCTATTTGGCAACAATGTTGATTCTGATAGGACACAGCAACAGAGGAGGATGCTTTAACTATGGATGTTACTAGACAGCAGCCACAGTTTTTAAAACACGAGTGCTTTCAGGAAGTGACACAATTACCACAAGCATCGGATCCAAGGTTAGTTTATATAATATGAAACAGGCTCACAATGTCCTTCTAAAATCGGCTAAGTTATGATTATTATATAAGGTGCAGGGAGTATTATTGCAGGAAACTATAAATATCACAGTGAAGTTGACCTTTAACCTTTTGGAGATGCATTATATGGACAAAAGAATTAGGCCACCTACATGTTACACCTACAGGAGCTGCTGAGCTGTAGAAACCTATGCCGTGAAGCTCCCGGCGTACAGTTTTTGTGCCACAGGAGACTTGAAACACACTTATTCAGTTATCAAAGCATTTAATCGATACTCACAGAAAAAAGACTTTCGCAAATACTCTCTCTAGCTCTAAAGCTGCAGTTCTTAAATGCTTTAATAATGCAATTTACAGTTTATCAGAGAATATCTAGGATTAAAGAAGTCAGTGAGCTCTACTCTGACTCACTGTTTCACAAACCTTTGTGAAGATACATGCATGGCTTGTTTTCCTACACCTTGGGCAATGGGACTGAAAAAGACCTCAATTCAAAAATTAAGATTACATTTGATCGTAATGATGAATGAATTCTGGATTAATGGTCAAAATACCCGTCTAAGATAAATCTCAAGAATGTGACTGAGATTCATGAGAAGCGGACAGACAGACAGATCAGCGGATAACCCTAAAATATCTCCAGCGTAGTGTTGGTGATGTAATAAAAGCTTGAAAATCTACATACAGACTAGATCAGCTCGGTCCATTAGCCGTGCACATGGTCAAACTTCTCCATCTTGCGTTCCCTAACCTTCAGTAATGTTCTGATCCTTCTGTCATGATGTGCATCACCGATATGCCACAGTGCTCATCTTTCACCTTGGATGTTGGTTCAGAGGTGAATGAGGTTTCAGCGAGCACAGCCTGGCTTTTTTGCAATTTTCTCCTAAATAAAAAAAAGTGCTCCTGAACATCTTTGTTCGTGAGGTCCAGCTAACAAATCATGCGCCGGCTCTTGCTCAGAATTTGCAGGAACATCGGCCCATTTCTTGATGCACTGTAAATCATCTGACTGGCATTGAAGCAGCTGCAGGAGTGGGCAGCTCATTGTCCCCTTGCCTGTGTGCATGCATGTGCATTCTGGTGCATATGAACGTAACAAACAAGGACCTACTCTTAGATTCTAATTTGTTTCTTTGTTGTAGTGAATAGCTGGCACTTTTTGAATGGCTCCCATGGAAGCAGAGATGTCTTTGAATCCAGCATCTTGCAACAACTCGACTCAAAAAGTCAGATTTCTGAGTGTTGGACATTATTTGTCTCATTTATCATGACACTACTGCTGAGATCTGAATACACAGAGTTGTTCCTAGAGTCCAACAGCATCTAAAGTATTCACAGACTCAAATGGGCCACGGTGCTAATTTGGAGGTTGAAATAAAGGCAAATCTCCCCAGCGGTTTAAAATGCTTCATTAGCCTGCAAGCCTCTGTCCAACACAGTGTAAGACAGAGAGGCACAAGCAGCAGGCTGTGTTATTGTTCAGAAGCTAAAGGACAGCGCTGTGGAGGCTGATAATATTATTCCAATCTTGATGCAGTTATTGGACTGTCTGACCAAAAGTGACCTTAACATTGTACTTGCCGAGCCGCTCGACAGATTGCAGCACAGTGCGAGCGGCCGTCTGCAGATGTGTGTGACAGCTCCCAGGTGTGAGTGCACAGGGCTGTATGAATGTGTTCAGAGAAGCTGCGCACTCAGCAAAATCCTTCCCTGGATAAATAAAGATTGTTAAAGCGTTGTTTGTCTCAGTACTTACTGTAGATGCAGTTGCGGGCGCCGGTTGCAGCCACTGACGCTATTCAATTTGACATTTCAATTGCGTTTCAGGTTTATTGGATTGCAGAAAGAGATAGCGGAGAGATGTCTCAACTTGCACTTTTCAAACACATTTTCACACGCAGCGTAAAAAGTAAAAGTCAGCTGAGACTCGGAGTGCATCGAAAAGCTCTCACAATGGAAGCTGCATTTACACATGCTGTCACTGCACATTTAAACCTTAAATGATTATTGATTTTAATATAATGCTATATATTCATTTTTTTTTTTTTTTTTAATTCTTAGTGTCTGTGAAAATTTGGCAAGATTCCAATCGTTTTATTTTTCATTTATGTTTAACATCTGAGGCCCGGCCTTGTGAGAGCTTGCAGAGTTGTCTTATTTCATGTCATCACAAGAATTCATATTAGGAGACTGTGCAGGTAGGTGGAGTTGCTGTCTCACCTCTAGAGGAACGCTGTGATCAGAAGTGCTTCCTGATGTTTTTTAATCTGCTGCAAATGTTCATTTCAGAAAGAGAAGATTGTTGGACAGAAGTGGCTGCACCTGAGCAGCAGCATGGCTCAGCCACTCGCTGGCATCCCGATGATGCTATTAATGGCCATAATGTGTGCCAAGGAATCACTGCCCTCGCCATTACACTCTGTCTACCAGCTTGTATCTCTGATACTGAGCCACCAGCTTGCTGCAGCATGCTTTTAACTCTGGTGGGCCAAGCCAAACCTTCGCCTTTTTCCTCTTCCAGTTTTAAATTACAGTTTAACTGAGGCCAAGACTATTTTTCCCCCCATGGAGAAGCAGCAGCACCTCAGATTAAGTGCCTTGCTCATTGGCATTTGAGTAGATTTAAGGAAGAACAAGAAAACGCTGCTTTTCCACACTCCAAGTGCAAATTTATCGCACTCCTTAAACGTAATAAACCCGAAGCACCTCAATGCCCATCCCTGCCAAACAGGTGGTGGTATATGCTCGGTGGTGATGTAACTGCTTGTGAGTGGGACAGTGTCCTTTGACTGCGGCGAGATTAGTTTGTGGCAAAATGAGACTTTCATTCTGAGATGACCGAACTGCTTCCCCAGGCTTGCGTTTCATATTCAAAGACATCTGCAGCACCTGATATTAGGAGATGAAACCTTTGTCATCTTAACAATGATTCATTTGTGTGCTCAGAAAAAGCGACTGTATCCATGAAAATGCAGCAGCACAAATGCTTACTCCATCACAACATAGTTCCCAAGTGTGTGAAAGAACCACAAAACACAGTGGTAACACCATGTAACAAGGCCCTGTTTTCAATACTGCCAACAGACAAGTTTCCATCTGAATTTAAAAGCAAATTTTTTACTACATTTCCAGAACACTGGCAAATAGAAAATGCACCTGAATGCCAGTTTCTACCATTGCTGTGTTAACATTTTGCCAAACTGAGATAAACAGTGGTGCTAATTATTCACTCTGTTGCCACTTACCTATTACCACATTGTGGAAAAATGTGTAAAAGGGGATTTTTAATAGGAAGAAAGTTTCCATCGTGCTCTATTATTTTTGTCTGTTGACTCGCCGAAATTGTCTATACTGTAGTTGCCCTTTCTGCCAGTTAGTAAACACCAGAAGATTCTCTGATCTTTAGATGAGGGAGCTGCCTGGGAGTGCAGGATGCATGACAACCACTCACTCCCTGTGAATTCTCATGGACCAGTACCTTCTCACATGGGTGCAATGAGACATTACTAAGAGTTTATATGAGGAGAGTGGCAGGTTAAATACTTTCAGATGACTGAGTCATAACTCTGCATTCTCACATCCATCTCTGCAGGGTAATGTCTTTGTGAGTTCATTGAAGCTCTGGGCTTCAACGAACATTTAAATCACAAAATTCTTTGTCTCCTCTCGTCCTCTTCAGTATTGGAAATCTCCTTGATGTTTTCAGAAACACTTTATAATACAGCCTGTGACAAAGGGGGCAATGTCCCTGTAATTAAATGGAATTTAATGAAAAGGTAAGAAGTTGGTTTTTACATGAAACAAGGAAATTATTATGCTGTAAGTCATTTTAATTAATGCATGATTAATTTTAAGTGTTGCATAACTTCAGATATTTTGCAGGAAAGAGACAAACAATTATTTTAGTACTGCATGAGCAAAGTGTAAATACATGCTATTTTTTTTTTTTTTTTTTAATTATGAAGTGGCTCAACCTTGCCTAACTTTTGTGTATTTTACAGGAAGGGGATACTCTTTTTGAAAGTTATGTTTGAATAGTGACTGTGAAAGAAAAACACTTGGATCCATCATCATAAGGTCACACAGGTCAGAACATTTTGATGGTAGTTATTTTTTCGTGTAAGTTGGTAAATGAGAACAATCTGTATCACCTTTATATTAGTAAAATAAAAGAACAATTGAAAAATAGAACATCCATTATAAACATTAACATAATGCATTAAATGAAATATAGAAATCACACATTAAATAAAGATGAAAAAACATGCAGACCTATACTGATAAAATAAAAGGCAAGATGAAACCACCCCATAATACAGGCCTCACCCCAAAAAGTACAGTGTATTTATGATGTAATATGGGGAAATATAGTTCCTTTACAGGATAATTATTTCTGTTTCCTGTAAATATTATTTATTCTAGTGTACATCTCTTTAAGTATTTGCAGGTAAATATAATCACACTGTAATTTCAAATAAAATACAGTCAAATTAAATTTAATTACAGAGAAATTACAAGCTTAGCTGCGACCTGTATTATAATATAGTGCAGTGTTATCTCATTTTCCTGCATTTCCTGCATGTGGGACTGAACCTAGTTCTGTTGATCCTGTGGGGATTACTATTATTTCCCATTCAGCAGAGAATGAATGTACGAGACAAGATGATAAAATACAAGTAGAATCATTTTAAATTGAGTTTAGGTCAGCACTGAGCTGAGGTCAGCGCCTTTGTGGCAGCTCGCAACAGATCCGTGGTACAAATTCACATCAGATGTTGAACTCGATATAAATTTACTGAGCCTTAGAAAGAGAATCTATCGATCAGATTGTTTCCACTTAAAACAAAGTGATGTTCAGCACTTTGTTCATCGTGAATCCACTGTACTCTCATCATTTCATTCACTTTAGCTGGTTAGATACACCACTGCATCCCACCGCCGTGCTGGTATGTAATTTGGCCTGTCTGTTGTCTGGTCATTCAGAGCTGCCAGCATAGGGATGCTTTTGTTTCCACACTATTTTTTTAAGGATGTGTGAAAATCTCAGGAGGGTAGCGTGACTCTCTCGTATTACCGGGTGAATGCACTTCACTGACACAGAAAGCACCTGCATGCTGTCTGGTATGTATCGAGCTTTAAGTCATGCGATTGCCTTTGTGGAAGCACCTGATAAAGTGGGCCCTGAGCCACTTTAGATTAGCCACTGTGCAGCATTAAATGAGCAGGCATGGTTGTCACCTAAAGAACTAAAAGCCCAGACTGGATGCCAGTGATGTTAGAAACAGCCTTCATGTCTGATTGTTGAATTGCCCCGAGCCCTTCGCAGCCGTGTACCCAATCATTCAGCCTAAGTAACTTGTTGACGTGGGACTGTCCTCCAGCTGTCTGGGCGGGCCATCCTCTTGTCTCCCTGCTCAGATTTACTCTCCACAGGGAATAGCTATTACATCTCCTGTTATTATTTGCCATAAAAATGCGCTGAATGGCGACCAACTCTGAGGTGCTATAAAAAGCAGCGGTGTGTGAGATGGCGTCTGCACGTCATCAATCAGACACAGTGGTGAAACATTGGGCCTCTCCGCTGGGTAGTGGAAATTGATTTTTCTGTAAGTCTCAACGATTAGGGTGTGAAAAAAGGGAGTGAAGGTGGAATGGGGATGACGGGATGAGATGGGATGGGGACGCTGTAAGAAAATGGAGAGGAAGTTAATGTTTTCAACTGTTGATTGTTTTTTTTGTTTTGTTTTGTTCTTAAACCTTCAATCATTCTCGGCCTTGCTCTGAGGGGGTTCTGCACCCATCCCAAACAGCAAAGGGCAGAACTTCCAGCTCAGCTTGAAATGCGAACTAAAGCATTCAATAACAAAGATCGAAGTCGATGAATAAACCTTTTTCACTGCGGACATTTTTATGTTGTAGCAGGAAGAGCACTGGTGTAATTAACAACCATAACAAAAGCCGCAGTCTGGCGAGGTGCTCCATTTCTAGGACCCTGGTTTAGTACGCAATGCCTCACTGTCATAACTTACTGGAAGCATCCAGTTCCACTTATGATTTTCCTGCCATGGCAAAGGAGAATGCCAGGCTGTGGGGTATTCAACAAGAAATATTTATACTATTACTACTATATTGACTGAAAATCTGGTGCAGCCGTTATTGTAGCAGTCTGATATTCCTCTCCAGTTCTCCTCGAAAAGAGTAAGAACCAGCAATGAACCAAGCCTGTCAATCTTTTAGCTCTTTTGCGCCTTGCAGCTCTGTTTTACAAAAAGCATTAAAAATACAATAGGTTTCCACTGAATGAAATTCTCCTTCATTATCAACAACACAAGCACCTTTTGCAGACACATACAGTTATTTTAAATACATGTACGACAAATGTGTATTCATGGGTGGCCAAACGTAGTTACCGACAAAAGCTTAGTTCAGGCCTGTTTAAAGAGCAGTTGCTAAAAAGAAAAGTATCAGTTATGAATTTAAGAGTTTTTGTTTACTACGCAGGCCCAGTTTGATATACAGACCCTGGAATGTATTGAGACAAACACGTTAGTTTTCCACCATCTGTAATCCCTTCCTTCATTTACTCACTCACTTTTCCACACAGTACTGTACATTATAATTAACCTCATAATTAACCTTATAGAAAGCGTATAATTGAAATTTTTTGACACTGTTTTCGTCAATTGTTGACATGGACACTTCTTTCTTTGCACTGCGAATAGTTTTATGACACTGTGTGCACGCAGACAGAACACAATTAATTCATGCTCGCAAAGGGCTCTCCACTGTGTATGAAGGTGCCCTCCTTGTTATGTCCGTCTGCTAGCACCAACCCCAAAATGACTAAACTTATATTGTATAATAAATTGAATTCTAACTTGAATGCTTTGGGTATTTTGACTTTATTGCAGAGTGCGAGGAATTTCAAGTTGTCTCACTGGGGTCCATAAAATGATAGCTATGGTTTTATTAACCTTATTTATTAGATAAAATGTTTCTTTAAAGTGTCGGCAGACTCTCGTCTGTGATCTGTGCAGTGTTTGTGGCTCTTGCTGGTTGTTCTAGAATCTAGATACAAAGAAACGTTCCCTCAGCAGGGTAAGTCTAGTGGTTAGAGCTTAAAAATGATCCACCAGCTGGTACATTAAGAAATGAGTTTTGATAACCAAAATGCTTCTTGGGGATGGCCAGATATCAGGAAAAGTTTGCGAGGAAGATAGTTAGCAGGTGCTTTCAATCTCCTTTCCCTCAGCCGTTTGTAAATTGATTAAAATCCTAACTTCATCGTAAAGTCTGATCTCGATGTCTTTACATGAGCGTCAAGGAAACAGCCATAGGCATAGAAAATAAGTAATAGGATTTTTTTTTCTGACACAGTTGTAGAGTTAGCATCTGTTTGCCTCCCTTAGCCCAGAAAGGTTTGACTCACCAGAAGACACTACACCTCAAACAGAAGAACTGAGGAGTGGAGGCAAAGAAAGAAAACTTAAAGCACTTTTATGTATAATTCAGGCTTTCAAGGATCTTTGAGCCTGGAATATTATGATTCACAAGACGAACACACATGCGCACACACTCCCACACCCTGCATTTGCAACAGAAGTGTAGCTGTGTCCACTCCATCCAGCTTCCTGGCCTTATCTTCAATTCATTCACCATGCATCATCCATACACATAACTGCACGGTAAGCCATGATTCAGTGAACTATTCTTATCACAGCCCCGGCGCGGTGATGTTCTGAGGCATGCTGGTGCAGTGACCCCCCCCTCGCCTGTGTCTACAATAAGCATAACCATATCTGACAAGGCCAGAGCTATTGAAAGAGGGGGGTGTAGGGGTGTGTGGGCTGGTGTGGAGGGGAATATCGCCTCCTTGTGATAGCTTTCCACCCTTCTGTTCTCCTGGCTTAATTCCAAGAGTACTCTGTGGCCTAAACCACCTCCTTCTTGAAACGTAGCTGATTTTTTTGGGGTCTTAATACTGTTCGCTAAACCGTTTCTTTTTACCCCCGTTGTTTGCGTCCCGGCGTGTTTAGCATCAACAGGCAGAAGAGTAAACAATAGGTCCTCCAGTAGCTTCAGTTAAGAAGGACGCGAATCCTGCAGAGATGAGTAAAGCTAGGAACTGGATGAATGTTACAGATATAAGCCCACCATTTGTTCTCTGCATTCCTGGGTGAATACTTAGGAATGGTAGGAGTGTTGGTAACAGGAGCCACACACACACACACACACACACACACACACACACACACACACACACACACACACGTGACTGAATTTCATTTACTACCCACACACTGCTTTTTTTTAGTCAGTCTTGTGTCTACAGAAATAATGTGCATGCGCCCATTATCTCAAGAAGGGGCTGCTAGAGCGTGAGGGGGCATCTTTCGCCTGACTGACTTTCATTTACAAAGTGGCGATGTTACTTTTGTGTGGGGAAATGAGATAGCACTGCAGTAGACAGTAGGCTACATTATCCCGGGCTGGGCGCACATCCTGCTCTCTTTCCCCTCCCTCTCCCTTTATCAGCTGCTTTTTCTTACATTGTTCATCAGCCCCCGAGACACAAAAAAGCACGTCTCCTAGGATCAATTAGTCACTTCCAGGGAGTTGTGGAGCGGAGAGGGAGCTGAGGAGACAAAAGCCACGACCATGTTGGCGTCGTGGCGAGGTGATAAAGTGACATGGTTTTCCTTCCAGGCCATTAGTGTGACAAGCAGTTCTTGTCCGGTAAAGGTGGACCTGACAGCAGAGTGGTGCCCCGCCACGACATGAAGAGAGCTCTCAAAAGAGCACTTGCTTTCTTTGACACACTTTTTATCCCCCCGTATCTGTGCTCCTCTCTCTCTCCAGCTGTTTTCATGCCTAGTCTCTCTCTTTCTGCCTTCTTTTTTTTCGAACTCCATCTCTGTCCTCTCCCCGGAGCTTTTTTCCTTCTCGGTCTCTTCCTCCATCCCCCTCACTTTCTTAAAAGCTGTCTCTTTCTAAAGCTCCAAAGTCCTCCCCTCGCCCCTCCAAAATTCATTTCTTTCATCTTGGACTCACAGCTTCCTCGCCATACCTCTAGTCTTCACCTTTTCAAAATATCTTTCTAGCTTTGAATATATAACCCACCTCAAGTCTTTGTTTTTTGTCAACATTTTCCCTCCAGCTACACCTCTTGGGCTCACTCTCTTCTTAAGGCGATCGAAGGTGACACCGGCAATGCAAAAACAGTGAGCTGGCACAGAGTCACAGCAGGACACAGGCCCAACAAAACACAGGAGAGTAAACAGGGACTATTTTTAGGCTGCTGTGGCCTGTCCTTAAGCCAAAAGCAGTGTGCTTATAAAATCAAGATATCAAAGAGCCAGATTTGTTATGCTGGGGTTGTTAAAGAGCCATGGGACAGAGTCTGGAAACCATTTTCATTATGTGTAAATGTCAGGTGCTAAGACCACCAACGGAAGAAACATGATAACCATTGACATTCGGCTATTAAGCTAATGAATACTAAAAATCACTTATCCTAGGCAATCAAAAAAAACATTTTGAGCATATTAAATTACACTCACGCTCAGTGATGTACATAAAGGGAATTTTGCTTATTAAAGTATCCCATCTCTAGAAGTAGTATTAAGGTTCAGGCTCTGTACTAAACAGCTGACTAGCTTGCGTACATAACAGAGGATCTGCAACTTAAGTAGATTTAAAGATTAGATGCAGACCGATGGCGTACCTTCAGGGCAAGCAAGGCAAGCAGTGCTTGTCCAGTAAAATCTAAAAATAGACATCAATTAAAATCTACCAAAGTGAAAGTGATCTCTCTCCCTGCTTCTGTTCTTAAGCTTCTTGACTATTTCCATACAGCATGTGAAATGCTGCCATCTTGTGGCGGCCCCTAAGTAATGTCTCTGGAAGCAGGCTTAACTCTGCTTGAATTGGGACCCACTGGACTCAGTATAGTGCCAGAGTTTTCATGGGTTGTACATACCCTGTTAACAATGGCTTGAGCTTGTCAAAGTGAGAGGCCAGCAGGATAAACATCTGTTTGTTGATGGAAATTGATGAAACACAACCAACTCTGGTTTCACTGTTTTGAGATCAGTTCCCATCTGCAGTCTGTGTGGAAAGTCACCGCATGCCACTGGTAAAGATCACAGCTAAAAGAAAGCAGTCATTGTATGTAGCTATCGAGAAACCTTCCATCTAAACCTTAAACAGCTAGCTTAACATTGTGCTCGCCTTCCAGTCATTAGGCAGCAGGAAAACCAGATAAATTCTAATTTTGTCGTAGTTGTTTACAAGTGACATACTAAGTAACACTGGAATTTAAAACAAAAAAGCAATGTGCACCCTTATAAAAATATCTGTTGACCTTGCTATACAACCCCATCACAGTAAAGCACCGTGTAGCAAATGTGTTTTGTTGGTGTGTATGTTTGAGCTACTAAAACTGTCTAGATCAAACTGTGAGTTTCTGCTCGGCTGCAATTCTATCACTAGAGTTAAAAAAGTCTATTCACCCTTTTAAATGTTCTTTATTTGTGTTGCATCAGTCAGTGGGAGACATCAGTGGATGTGAAAAGTATACATGTATGCATGGGCAGGCTTTATTTGCGATGGCCCATCACACACTTATTCCCAATTGGTGAAATTGGTTGAACAAGGAACAAATCTTGTAACTTGTTAACTCTGCTTGGCATGTTCACCTCGCTGAATAAAAACTCTGTTATTTCTGCTTTTATGGGAGTTATTTAGCACGTAACTATTCCATGCCCGGGGCATTGATTATCACAATGTGTGAAGTAAATGGAAAGAAGAAGGAGTGACACACAAACGCTGCCCCTACCCTGTCTGTCTCCTTTTATCAGCCTCACTTCGTGGACGTCCACCGTCGAGTTTGACCCTGTCACCCTTCCTCCTCCAAAGAGGCACATAAAATGACCTGCTAAAGGTACAATTACATCACCATTACTCTGACATCTAGTTTTTCCTCCTCTGTCTCAGCATTTATCACTTACCCCACTACATTAGAGTGGAAAATCACAGTCAGCATTTACATATTTAAACTTTTCCCTGCAAAACAACTGTATGCATGCATGCTAACAGTGATGCTTTAAGAACTGCTACTTTCATCAGAGCTGAAACATCTCATCAGTTATTTGGGTAACACAGAAAGTAAAAGGCATTCGTGACTAACGGGTTTTCTCCCTCTGACTTTTATCTCAACAGCTACATGGATTCCAGTGTACTGGAACATTTATTGAATCTTTTCCAGCCATTATCTAAGAATGTGGGTGGTGTTCTTACAGATCATAACGTCAAACTCTGCAAGACTTTGGTAAATTGTTAACATTCTCATTAGTCTCTGCTCAATTTTTATGTTAACTGATATGCTAATGCAATGCTAAGCTGTCTATGGTAAACAAATTATAGCTTCCTGCAAAACATAGCTATGTTGATGTTTTTGCTGTAAGCACCTCAGCATTTCTGATATTTAAATATAAATTTCTGTAGCTTTAAGGGCCAGGAACCTTTAAGGAATTAAAATTAGGGGTTCATCAATAAAGTGATGTGGTTTGGTGTCTTTATTGATACATACTGAGGTTCCGGGTTTTTCTAAGGGTAGCCCTAGTAAACTGTATACTCGCCCTCATTACATCTAAAGCACACCCAGTCATTTTGTTCTGGAAGCAGGCCTGAAATATGACACAAACTGCTCACTCCAGAAAAGAGAAACAAGGGTTACCCCTGGTAGGCATACAAGGGTATTACAAGGGAAGCATTAAAGTTCAAATATTGGTAAATAACCACCTATAGCTTTAAAATGAAGCCGATGCACCTTAAAAGATAATACCACTGAAGGTCCCAAGGGTGCTAGTTCCAAAATCTCTTGTAATCCATTCAGAAAAGTATCAGCTTCTCTCATGAAATACTTATATATTAAAATAATATTGTCATTATCTATCATGCTGAGCACATTGCTGCAGTGGTCTGAAGCTAATTCTTTATGCTTTAGCTGTGTTCTCCAATCAAGTGTCACTCCTGTTTCATTCTATTTTACATGTTTGGAAAGCTGCAATTGTCCCGATCCTGGGACTTTTGACCCAGCGTTTTGAGTTTTAGTTTATGTTTAAGCCCTTCGGGTTTTCTAAGTTCTTTTTTTTTTTTTATCATGCCTAGGTTGTTCTAGTTCTTTGTTATTAGATTCCCCTTGTGTCTTCCACCCCTGTTAAGTCTCCCTTGCCCTTCATGTGTTTCATGTCTGTGTCTTACGTTGTCAAGTTCAGGTTGTCATGTCTGCGTCTCATTATGTTTCCTGTTTTATTTTGAAGGGGACCTGTGTGCCTATGTTCAATGTTTTTAGTTTTACTCTCCTCTTGTGATGTCATTATGTTCATGTGTGTCAGCTGTTTCCCCATGTGTTTCCGTTTCCCTCATTAGCCTCCTGTGTGTATTTGGTCTGTGTTGTTCCCATGCCAAGTCCTGCGTTCAGGTTTTCATATGTATATGCTCATCATCGCCATGTTTAGAGTTTTGTTTGTTTTTCTGTTTGCCAGGGTTTTTCATAGTTCGTGCTTCCTTTCTAGTTTACCCAGTTTACGTTATTGCTTAGGTTGCATTGTTTTTGCCCTTTTATTTTGTACTGTTCTGTCTGCCTTAATAAACAGCTCATCATCAGTTAAGTTTGAGTTTTAGAATGTCTGCACCTGGGTCCACTCTTCAAACTCCACGCAGTTTGCCTTGGCAAACTGTGACAGCAATGTTTTTATACAGCATCTGTACTGTCTATGGGCCAGAAACCTTTTGCATGATCTGATCCTCCAATGAACAATTCAGGTCTACCTTTGCAATTTAAAACTTTAGCTCTTAAGGCTCTTAATACAAGCTGTTCAGCTGCAGTAGAAAGGAGGATCTCCTGAAGATGCGGACACACAACAAAGTGCTCCAGAGGGCAACTCAAGCCTGTGTAAGCTGCTTACATTTGTAGCTGTTTATTGGCTCCTATAAAAGAAAAAATATGTTATTGTTGGTATTATAAAACTCCTGAGAACTTCACGCTTTTTACTGACAGAATATTCCCCACAATAAAGCATGCAACAACATCAATGGCAAATTCTGCTGCTAACCTCTTTTTACTATTACCCAATACAGTACATACACACACATATACACTCTGTCTCCTCCGCCCCCTTTACGCTGCTGTGACAGCTTTGTCACAAAGATGAATTCATCGTCAGCACTGCAGCCAAAACAAGTAATTTGATTGCCCCAACCACAAATTAAGTTAGTGTGATTCAATTTTCGATTTGGGCTTCTCCTGCAGCCATACATCAAGGGAGACATATTTCATTACACAGCAAAACCACAGGGGAGCAAGCAGTGGTGGTCCACACCCTCCATAGGAAGACATCATGGGAGCATTATGGCATTTACTCGATACCTCTGCAGGTCCAGTCAGGTCGGTGCTGGCACCGGTGCCATTGGCAGGCTTGTTATCCACTGGGCTACACATTCACATACTGAACTGTCAGTGCATTTAGTTTGTTTAGGAAGCTGTGATCAAACCAGGACATCGTGCTCTTAGGCCAGCCTGCACAAAGAAGAACTGGCGCAGAGTTGTATCTTTTGAATTCACCTGAAGACTAAGAACTAAGGCCAGGTGAGTAAATATGTGAAATCACCTGGCTGGATGACACTTTGCCAAATCTTGCTTCAGAAGGCTTCTCGCCTTATCCCCTTATTAGGATTCTGATGCAATCACAGCATCCCCTACTTTCTCACCTTCCCATCCTACGCCTTTCTTTAACCTACTCCTCTGGATTTTTCCCGAGCTCTCGTCTAGTAAATGGGCTTGAAGACAGAGTGCTCAATCAGTGACTACTACCGCCTCCTCCTCCTTCGTCCCTTTCCACCCTCCCCTTCCTCACAATGGAGCCAAGATCTTTCTAATTAAACCGCAGGCTGTTCTTTCTGTGTAACCAGCGTTTGAAAGCTGTGAAGTGAATATGCAGCACTTGTCTATTAATACAAATGAATAACACTGATGTGGTGGTAAAATATGCGCCCATTTTTTTTTATTTTTGAAAAAAAAAAAATTATCGACAGTATTTTAGATCGTTGTAGATTGTTGTATTTCACTAATTATCTAGCTCTTATATTCATGAAGTACAAAAAGTACCTTTAAAGTAATGAGCCATGATCAAGTGCTCAGACAATTTGAAATAAAAGCATTAGGAGATTGCTGCATTGTCCATTCCAAAAATTCGCTCAGTGAGCACGGTGTTGTGGGATGCAAGAGAAACTTTGTTGGCATATAACTTTTATTGTTGTGCAGCGCATTGTCTTTTCATGTCATTTGCTTGGTGACTGATTTTTCTTGACTGAAATGCAAAAATCTGTTGCATATATTTATTTTTTTATTTTTAATTTGAACTGAATGTTTGCTTTGTATCTTTTGATATTACAGGGTTGCATTGCATCTACACGGTGTCACCTAGTCCACTGGTCCATCAATATAGTTGAAGTGTGCAAACAGAATTTCACAGGAATTGGAAAGAATCCAGATTTTTGACCCTTGGATTTAATCTTTGGTTTCTGCTGATGGTGGAGTTTTTCTGGTCTCATCAGGTTGTGAACAGGTCAGCACCTTTCACTCCAGAGACATTTTTTTTTACCAAGGTGAAGGCTTTTACTCGAACCAAGGCCTTCCTAGAATCTTTACAAGAGTCCATAAGGGGAACGGCAACAACTGCAGGGTTAAACCACAAGACTGCTGATGTCAACACTCGTGTGTTCTCTTATGCTCTATCTGTGAACAGTGCTTGGACTTCAGAATCGGTTGATGTGAATTTGAAGGAAAAAGGAAAAAAATGCACGTAATCTCAGATATTTCTTAAGATATGACCTGCAATGTACTCACATTGCATTTACTAATAAAATATTGTGTTATGTAATATGTATTATAGATGAACAATTACTGTTTCAGAAGTGCCAGCCCCAGCCAATGAGCCAAAACTTGATTTTCAACAGGAAATAAAAGTTAGGAACTGTTATGACTATTTATTGTGCTGATCACATAACATAGTGCTACACACTTAGTGTTAGAGGAAATGAAACAAAAGCTTTTCCTTTATGCCAAAAAGAACAGAAACACACATTTTTTTATATCCTTGGGGGACTTGTGATCGCCATTCTCTGTGACGTTTCAAAATAGAAATTTCAGTTTTTATGTCACAGTGTCACAGTTATGATTAGAATGTTTCTTTTTTTATGATGCGTGACTTTTATGTGTGGCCACAGATCTTGGTAACCAACAGTGTCAGACAAAGCTGCAAAATAACTATTTGTTTCCAGCATAACTTTTAAACATTTAAAGGTTGCTTCCTGGGTTACCTCTCGCTGGAGGCATTGTAGGAATGTCCACCTTTGAGGTAAGTCCTAGCACAAACAGATCTTGCTGAAGGAATCTGTGCGTCCCCTCTGATCTGGAAACTCTTCAGGGTATTCCTAAAGAACTTCTGACTTATGTGTATATCCATCCATCCATCCATTTCAGGGTAGTGGGGGCCTATCCCAGATACCATGGGGCAAGTGGCAGGATACACCCTGGCCAGGTCACCAGCCTGTTACAGGGCTCTGAGTTCATTAGCCAGTGAAATTTATAAATTTGTGTATAGTAAGTGGGCTTTATCTCTTCTGGGTTCTGCAACACCTTGGGAAATTAAACAGAGGAATAAATTAGCTCTGTGGTCTCTGCCTTTCTCTGCTTTGTGGTGTCTCCCTCAAGGGAGGCTCAGTCTCAAGGAAGACTGAGCCCCATGGAAACAGCTCTCTTGGGACCCTGAAATAGTGCATATCCATAATTCCTGGCAAAACCCTACTTCATGTAGGGCCCCTGAAAATGTGGAAAAACATTCCCTGGAGGATATTTATGTGTTAGATATAAAGATGTGAATCACAACTTTAAAGAAAATCCAAATAGCACAGACGTTTGGAAACGACTTAACATGCCCTAGAAAAAGGTGTCCTCTGTCTGCCGAGTCTATCAATTCACATTTTCCTTTTTACCCTCCACAATTGAAATGATCCCTCATGGCGTTGTCTTCAAGGCTGACTGCTCAGGTATAGTGGTGATATTGTGCCTGTTATGTGACGCAGGTTTCATTTGTGCACTGTGCAGGACAAAGAAGTACTTCAGAGACAGAAAAAGGATGAGCGAGAGGGAAGCAGTGACAGAAATGCCCACCAACCATGGAGCGTTTCCTGCAAATAAGAATCTGTTCCCTCTTCATCCAGATGCCAGGATTGTGGGATTCCAAATTACAGCTGTAAATTTTGCACAACTGCCTCACGCTTGATTACCCTTGATCTGAGATTTTGCTTGTTCTATTTCATTGCTGCACTTTGTGCCTCCTTTAATTTGGTCTTTTCCTCTTCTTCTAGCTCTAGTGTTTGCTCATTTGTCTCTGTGTATTTGCATCACCACGTTATAAGCTGTTCTCATTTTCTATCTTAAAAATACTCCCGTTCAAACGTGACAGATTACTGAGACTGAAATAACTGGCAATATTATGTCTTAGTCACGAACACTCCTCCCTACATTTGTGCAGAGTGCAGGATGCAGGGTGCCCTGCCATAAGCTTCCAAATATCTGAATGGAATATATATACTTTCTGGAGTTTATTTATAGCTTCTGAGTGGCGGCAGGTGGGGAAGGTCAGGCATTTCTCACATTGTCACCTGTTTTCATCCTCTCATCTAGATACTGGTGAGATCTTGTAGCTTACTTCCTCGTCTGGTCCTGATGCTTTAATATTTCATGCAGTTCAAGGCCTCCTTTGTAATCTGCAGCCACAGCACTTTTCTGGACAGTATTTGAATTATGTGCCTGCCGGCCATTCTCTGATTCAGGCAGGAAGCAGTCGTATCCATGAAAAGAAATAGGGGTCACTTGTCATAATGGTGGAACACTTCTTTGCTAAATGGATGCTAAGATTAGCTCTTCTGTAAGAGGATGAGTCATTATAATCACTATGCAAAGTAAAAGAAGCAGCCGTTCGACATTTAAGCGGACAGCGCTGTGTTTCCAGCAACAATAGAGCACGAGCTCCTGCGGGAGGTGAAATGAACATGAACGGCAAATGTCAGGGTGGCGAAATTTTCCACCACAAATTCCAATTAGGGCTTTTTTTTTGGGTAGATGCATTGACTGCTTCTCCATAAAATGTTAATGTGCACCGCTGAAAGCAAGACAACATGAGGGGAAGCTGCAGAGACAAGACTGCTGTTTCAGGACCGTTGAGTCACTTTGCCTCCGACTGCTTGACAAGCAAACACAAACTTCCTGCTGTGGCTGTGTGCCTGGCTGGCTGCCACATTACAGTTTAAGTCCGTGCCTCAAAATAAACAAAGTAATTACATTGGGCACGTCTAAAGCAAGATGTGTGTTTTAATAACATAACCCTCCTTACATTCTCTGTATGACACTACATATATTTTGCTCTTACAGTTTATAACCAATTAATATAATTTGAGATGCTCAAGTTTGAGGTGATGCTTCTGAAATATCTGCCTCCACACCAGTACAGTGGGGATGCTTAAAAGTTTTAGCTACTGTTTGTCGTTTAAGTAACTTACCTTAATCTCTTACTGACTGCTGCAGAGGCTGATGACGACAGGCTCTAGCTGTTAATATGACATTTTCCTTTGGCCATGGCTATAACTGTTCATCTGGCTGTAAAGACAAGGCGCTTTCCTCGCTTTGACATAGTAGTTTAAAATGGTTTCATCTGATCTGATATGTAGGCTGAGTTCTGCTTTGAACCCCTGAAGCCACTGTATACCACCCTTGATGAAGGGTAGTATACAGTGGCTTCAGTATGCAGCTGATACTGTATGTTAACAAAACTTGGGAATTCTGGTAACTTATCAGCCATGGAAAGACAAAGTAAAATATGTAGTGTTTTACCCCCTTAACTTACCACCCAAATGTTTGTGGCAGATGGCTGCCCTTGCCTGGTTCTACTGGAGGTTTCTTCCTGTTAAAAGAGAGTTCTTCCCCCCTGCTGTTGCCAAGTGCTTGGAGGTCATTTGGTTGTTGGTACTATACGAATAAAATGTAATTGAATTAAATTGATATGATAAGTGGGTTGAATTCATGCATTAACTCTTTTTGTACATGGCCAAAAATGGCCAAGCCTATAAAAATGTTTGTTTATAATGTATTGTCAACCACTGTTAAAATGACATTAATATTTAAAAAGAAAAATATAGATATGTGACATGGAGAAATTATTATATATTTATATTCACCAGTCATCTTATTGGTGAACCCTTTTGCCTTCACAACTGCCTTAATTTTGTGTGACACAGATTTGGCAAGAGATTTCGGTCCACAGTGACATGACTACACTTTAATGGCATCTCCGATTCTTCCACATCCCAAAGGTAGTTCACTGGACTGAGATCTGGTGGCTGTGGAGGCAATTTGTGTACAACTGTAATGTTCAAGAAGCCATCCAAGGGCTGGATATGGTCAGTAAGAAAGCTGAGGTGGGCTGTGGGCTTTAAATGATGATAACTTTGTACCTGAGGGGCTCAAAGTGTGCCAAGAAGAAAAAAAAGTACCACACCATTATACCAACACACAGCCTGAGTTTCCTGTTCTTAGCTGACAGGAATAGTGCCCGGTGTCACCACTGCTGGTGGATATTTTCTAGTTTTTCTCTGTAAACTCTACAGGTGTCTGGGTGGGAAAATCCCAGTAGATCAGATGTTTCTAAATACTCAAACCAGGCCAGCTGGCTCCAATAACTATGCCAAGTTGAAACTTCTTTAAATGACAATTTCTCCCATTATGATGCTGAATTTGAAGTTCAGGAGGTTGTCATGATCATGTCTACATGCCTAAATTGACTGAGTTGCTGCTCTGTGATTGGGTGATTAGATATTTGTATAAACCAATAAACTGTGTATATAGAAGCCATTGTCACAATATTATTCGTTATTTTGAGAAGTACAGTATATACTGTACAGGATGGGCCATTTATATGGATACACCGTAATAAAATGGGAATGGTTGGTGATATTAAAGTCCTGTTTGTGGCACATTAGAATAAAGTTACGTTGAAACCAAGCACACCATTGTTTTTCTTATGACATTACCAATAAGTTTGATGTGTCACATGGCCCTCTTCCTATTAAAAAAAAACAAAAGTTGTATCCAAGATGGCCGACTTCTAAATGGCCACCATGGTCACCACCCATCTTGAGGAGTTTGCCCCCTCACATATACTAATGTGCCACAAACAGGACTTTAATATCACCAACCATTCCCATGTTATTACAGTGTATCCATATAAATGGCCCACCCTGTACTTTACAAGCCATATAACAGATAAAATAGTTTATACCATATTTTTTTGCAGCCACTTTTCGCTGATTGCTGTCTGGTCTTTACATATATTTTAGGGGTGCAACGATACACAAAATTCACGGTTCGGTTTGGTTCGATACTTTGGTGTCACGGTTCGATATTTTTTCGATACAAAAAAATGTTCATGCATTTTTAATTTGTCATTTATTAAAATTATAAATATATATTTTAACTCAAAAGTACAGTTTTTAAATTTAACCCTAACCCTTGTGCGTGTTTTTTATTTTGACAGCGAATGCGCACCTGCGGACCACTTATGTGCAGCCCTGGTTATTTAGCTCATCATATTGCAGCCACAGAAATTCTTTTGTCCATGAAACCATAAAGCTGCACTTTCTTTTTGCCTTATAGTCTGATTTGTCATAACTTCTCCGTTTTGTGGTAAGCTTTTCTTTGGCTGTCACTTCTTCACCCTGACCTGTCTTATTTGGCTCAGCAGAACGGTTAGTTATGTCTATAACTTCTGTTCCCTGAAGGAGAGGAACGAGGTACAACACATAAGTATGGGATATCACGCCCTCGCGTGTCCTGGCTGAAGAAACCTTTATTCACGCCTTTACGGCAGATGACGTGTGATGACACGCGCAAGGCCCCGCCCGCACATATAGCCGCTGCCATCACCGTCATCCCTCAGTTCGATAGCCGCTCTTCACCGAGCCAACTGCTCAGTGGGGCCACCCTGTGTTGTACCTCGTTCCTCTCCTTCAGGGAACAGAAGTTATAGACATAACTAACCGTTCCCTTTCAGTCGATTCACTCGGTACAACACATAAGTATGGGACCTATATACACGCCCCGCAGAGCAGCCACCGAACCGGAACGGGACCACCACATCCTTAGTGAGTGGTAGACCCAGCAGAAAGGACAGCATGAGCCACCGAAGGGGCTGTAACGTCCAACCGATAAAACCGCACAAAAGTGTGCGGCGACGCCCAATTAGCCGCTGCACAAATATCAGCCACAGGCACCCCTCTAAAAAGAGCCCATGAGGTCGCCATCCCCCTGGTGGAATGAGCTCCCACCCCGTGGGGCAACGCAAAACCTCCGGTGCTGTATGCCAGCGAGATAGCTTCTACAATCCAGTGGGACAGCCTCTGTCTGGACAGAGCTCTACCTCTATTCGGATTAGCGAAGCAGACAAACAACTGGTCACACAAACGCACATCCCGAGTGCGCTCAATGTAGGTGCGTAGCGCACGCACCGGACAAAGAGAATGCACCCTCCTCTGCTCCTCAGATTCAAAAGGAGGGGAGCAAAAGCTCAGCAACTCAAACTCCATTGAACTATAAGATGCAGGCATGACCTTGGGAAGATAGGCGGCATTCGGACGCAATACGACCTTGCGGCCATCAGGAGAAAACTGTGTGCAGGCAGGATGCACAGACAGCGCATGAAGGTCCCCCACTCGCTTCGCCGAGGCCAAAGCGAGAAGTAATGCGGTCTTATACGAAAGAAGTTTCATATCTACCGACTCAACGGGTTCAAACGGAGGGCCACAAAGGGCCTCCAGCACCAAAGACAAGTCCCAAGCCGGGACACTGGACTTAAGCACGGGCCTCAGCCGGCGAACCCCTTTCAGAAAACGCACGGCGAGGGGATGCGCACCTGGTGTCACCCCGTCAAAACCGATATGACAAGCAGATATAGCCGCTAAATAAACCTTGATCGTCGAAAACGAAAGGCCTTTATCCAACAGCTCCTGCAGGAATGTCAAAACATCCACAATAGAGCACTGAAATGGGAGAGTGTGGCGGTCCTGGCACCATCGCTCGAAGGCTCGCCATTTGTAAGCGTACAAGCCTCTAGTAGACGAGGCCCTGGCGCTCTGAATCGTCGCTACCACACTAGGTGGCAGACCCTTAGCAACCAAGTTTAACCTCTCAGCAGGTAAGCATGAAGGTGCCACAGATCCGGGCGCGGATGAAACACTTCCCCCCCCCGCCTGAGAGAGGAGATCCCTGCGGAGAGGAAGCTGCCAAGGACTTGCTGCAAGCAGGCTGATTATTTCTGCATACCACGACTTCGCGGGCCACCAAGGGGCCACCAGGATCAGAGAGAGGGAATGCCGACGCACCCTCTCCAGAATTGGAGATATCATCTCCACTGGGGGAAATGCATACAGGAGCACGTCTGGCCATTGGTGCGCTAGCGCGTCCAAGCCCAAGGGTGCATCGTGGTCGATTATGGAGAAGTACAGGGGGCAGTGAGCATTCACCCTGGAAGCAAAAAGATCTATTTGCGCCTCGCCAAATAGATCCCAAATCTGAGCCACTATTGAAGGGTGTAACCTCCATTCTCTCACCAGAGGACCCCCCCTGGAGAGAAGGTCCGGCCCCAGGTTCAGGTGGCCCGGGACATGGGTGGCTCTTAGAGTCAGAAAATGAACACTGCACCATAACAGCAGAGAGCGAGACAGCTGCAACAGGGGAAGAGAGCGTGTTCCTCCCTGCCTGTTTATATAAGACACCACTGTTGAATTGTCCGTCCTGACTAAGACATGCTGGCCCTGCAGGACTGGACGGAAACGCTTTAGAGCTAAGAACACTGCTAACAGCTCTAAGTGGTTGATGTGCAGCTGGCGCTGAGCCGCGGACCAGATCCCTCTCACTGACGCACCCTCGCACAGCGCTCCCCACCCACTTAGGGAAGCATCTGTGGACACCACCTTGCGAAACAACACCCTCCCAATCCGAGAGCCCTGGTGCAGTAGCCCGGGCTCCCTCCAAGGACGGAGAGCTAGCATGCAAGACGCAGTTACCGGCAGCCTCCTCCGGAGGTGACGCGAAGCACACAAACGGTGAGAGAGAGTCTAGCGTTGAAACGCTCTCATTTTCAACAGCCCAAGCGGCACTACGGCGATCATAGATGCCATCATGCCCAACAAGCGCAATATCGTCTGGAAACGCAGTCTGCGTCCCAGCTGAAATTGAGCGAGGCAGCGATGAAACGCGGCCACTCTGTGCTCTGACAACCGTGCGCGGCTGGAAAGAGAGCATATTTCCAGACCGAGAAAAGCGATCTGTTGACCTGGGATTAGCGAGCTCTTCTGAAAGTTCACAGAGAACCCCAGTGTCTGAATGTGTGACAGAACCCGCGACAGCTGCGTCTCCGCCTGTTCTCTGGAGCAAGCCACGAGAGCCCAGTCGTCCAGGTAGGCCAAGATGCGGATGCCCCTCTTCCTGAGGGGCGCTAGCGCTGCCTCGGCACATTTCGTAAAGGTGCGGGGAGCGAGCGACAGCCCGAACGGCAGCACTAGGTATTCGTAGGCTACGCCCTCGAATGCAAACCTCAGAAACTGCCTGTGTTTCGGGTGTATAGCGACATGAAAATAAGCATCTGTTAGATCGATTGTCGCAAACCAATCTCCCGGGCCGACTGCACTCAGGAGCTGTCTGAGTGTTAGCATCTTGAACCTGTACGTTCGCAGGTACGTGTTCAAGACTCGCAGGTCGAGGATGGGACGAAGCCCTCCCCCTTTCTTCGGAATGACAAAATAACGGCTGTACCAACCTTTGTCCGTCTCCGAAGCGGGGACCACCCGTATTGCTCTCTTCTGTAATAGCGCCTGTATTTCCTCTCTGAGTACCAAGGCTGCCTCGGGGTTGACAATCGTGTTCACGACTCTTTGGAAACGAGGCGGCTTGACCCGGAACTGCAACCGGTAACCCATGGCAACGGTTTGCAGCACCCACGGAGAGGGGGCGCAAGCGCGCCACTGAGGGAAGTGAGCAGCCAGCCGGCTGGCCTGCAGCACTGACGGCGGGGCGCCGTCGCCCCCCAGTGTGCCTGCAGGGGACTGCATCCCCTGTCTGACCTGGCTCATTTCGCCTGCAGGTTGAGCATTTGAGATTGTTTGAGAGTAAACAACACTCTTTATTGATTGCAACATGGGAACATGTACATTTATACATTTTGTTGGGTGCACCTTTTCCGGGGCATAACAATGAAAAACAGCGGGAACACTCGATGTGGTCGCTTGAACATTCAACACATCTGAACCGTGTGCAGGGGTTATGTGCTTGGGAGACCGCGATAGGGAAGTGCAGCGCCTTCTGGGGCTGACAACCTGAACAGAACTTAAGCGGCACCTCTTGTGCGGCAACAGAGGGGTAAGAGCAGCGTCTCCCTGCTGCCGGATCCCTTCCCCACTCGCAATCACAGCTAGGAGGGCTGAGGCTTCTTCCTCCTGGGCGTCGGGTCCCGTCGGGGGCCCGGGGGAGGGCCTTTGCCCCAGGCCGACTGGCGTGGAGCTCGGGCCGGAGTACGTGCTCTCGCCGGCGGCCCTCCCACTCCAGCAGTGGGCGCCGGTCTCTTGCCAGCTGTCAGAGGAGCGGCGGGCCTGTGAGAGCTAGCAGTGGGCTTGGGCTGGGGCTGGCGTCTGGGGATGATGTCGCGCAGAGCTTCCGTCTGCTTCTTCCTCAGATCGAATCTAGCCTGAATGGCTTCAAGTGAATGTCCGAATAACCCAGCCGCAGACACTGGTGCGTCCAGATACACAGCTCTGTCTCTATCAGGGACGTCGGAGAGGGTCAGCCACAGGTGCCTCTGCGCCACCACTGTCGAAGCCATCCCTCTGCCCAGGGAGAGCGCTGCACAGCGAGACGCACGGAGGATGTAATCCGTGGTGACTCTAACCTCGTTAAGAAGAGGTGACAGCGGGCTGTCCTCCGGAACCAGCGATCCAAGCTCCGCCAGGCACATTGCTTGGTACGTCTGGAGCATGGTGACGGAGCTCATGGCTCGAGCGGTGCCGGCCTGAGCCCGATAAATCTTCTCCAGCTGCGAGGCCGAGAATCTGCAGTGCTTGGACGGCAGAGTTGCGGGGCCACCGACACCATGGTTATGGGACGGGGCCAGATAAGCAGCCAGAGACGGCTCCATAGGGGGTGGGTTAGCTAAACCAGCTCCCTCGGCGCCGTCCAATTCCATGTACTGTCCATAGCCGGGCACAGTGACGCGGGTAGACAGAGGTTTGTCCCATGACGCTGTTAGCTCGCAGAGAAAGTCTGGGAACATGGGGAGGCAGTTTTTGGCCGTTGCGGGCTCCGGTGGAAGGAAAAAACCCGCAAACCGCGACGGCTTCCGAGCTGGTGGAGGAGAGGGCCAGTCCACCTGCAGCTTCTCAGCGGCACGGCGAAACAGGGAGAAAAGAGAGGTGTCATCGTGGCCGACCGGCGCAGCAGCGGCGGCATATTGGGTCGACAATGAGCTCTCCTGCTCATCCTCCGACAAACCATGGATGTCCAGGCCGATGTCCAGCACGTCATCGTCTTCCTGGGGAGCGCTGGCGGGCTTCAACCCAGGCTGAAGCCCGTCAGCGCTCCTGCATGGTTCCGGTCCGTCATCGGCTAACCCGTCAACGTATTCCATGTGGTCAGCCCAGCTAATCGCGGGGACATCGACCTGAAAATTTTCGTCTTCGGACTCGGACGAAGCCGGGGCTCCAGACTCGGAAAGAAGAGGGTCATGCCGTGCGACAGCCGAGCGTCCCAGCACTCTTTCCACAAACGTCACCCGTCTTTCCAGGGTTGAGCGTCGGAGCTGGCGACAAAACGCACAAGCTTCGGGCTCCGTCAACGCTCTCCTAGCGTGGACGATCCCCAGGCAGACAGGGCAGGCATCGTGCTGGTCGCTGTCGTGCAAAGAGAAACCACATCCCTGAGGACAGGGGCGAACAGAAGATTTCTGCTTTGCTCGCTTCGGTTTGGAGTCCATTCCCAAAACGCAAAGCGAAACGCTGCACAAGAAAAACTTGAAAATAGCGCTCCGCGGGCAGCCTACGCACCAGCTGGGCGGTGGAGGCTAACACCAACAGGGGCAGTTAAGCTAGGTTCAAGTTGGCAGACAACGGAGCTAACTAGCAGTAGCTAGCTAGCCCAACTCAGCAGAGGTGTTCTCAGCGAGGTGAAGAGCGTAAGAACTGAGGGATGACGGTGATGGCAGCGGCTATATGTGCGGGCGGGGCCTTGCGCGTGTCATCACACGTCATCTGCCGTAAAGGCGTGAATAAAGGTTTCTTCAGCCAGGACACGCGAGGGCGTGATATCCCATACTTATGTGTTGTACCGAGTGAATCGACTGAAAGGGAACTGAAATGCTTTTACACACTCACTCACATAAGCTCAGCGATTCTCTGCGCGATCAACCTCTCACATGTTTAAGCTGCGGGAGATTTCACTTGTCATGTTTGCATAGTAAGCTAACGATTAATAAGACGATGTCAGAGGAATTGGTGCACAAATTATCATCACTCACAGATCAGTGCTGTCGCTCTCTATACACAGTTCGCACGATTGCAAAGTGAAAGCAAAAAAACAAGCGCAAATTCAAACGCGATTTCAATATGTCACATATTGACAGTGGCTCACCGATGCCAATGACATAATTACCCAGCTACATTTCCGAAAGAATGCAAAAGCATTGACATATATTTTTCCTACAATAGCCCGACGGGCAGGGCAGAGATAGATTTTGGTAGCCCGACTGAAAAAATCGCTAGCTCCGGGACGTCGGGCTAGCGATATTGCAAGCCCTGTATCTGATTGAGGAATCACTCATCTTTGGAAAAGAGAGTTTATTACAGAGAAATGTCTCTTTCCAAAATAAAAGCTATACTATCCGCTTCTTCTGGGCTATATTCTCAGCAGCATAAGGAGAATCATGTGCTAACAGCTGTCTAAATGACTCGGCTAAAGTTAGTAGCATGCTTGCTTTTTTTTGTCTGCTTCCACTTGTCTTTGCACTACGATGATGTCGGCGTAAATGTGCAGTCATATTCGTTGTGTTCCCACTAGTGCTTTCAGGTTAATCTCGTTGAAATGACCTTAACGCCACAACACGGCAAATCTCCGTTAACGAGCTACCGCCGATCGCTCCGTGCATGGGGCTAGACGGCCAACACGTTAACGAGCTAACTGCGCTAACACACTAGTTCACACCAATGTAATTGAGCATTGCATGGCACATTCAACATACTGTTTTACTTTAGTCCATGACTCGCTTACCTTCAGGGTCATACGTCACATGAAAACCAAAATAATTCCAAACGCCAGATCTGAATGACGTTCAATTTGCCTGTTGCAAGGAGAGCTTAACTTCTGTCTCGCTAGCTTGCCCTGCGCTCTTCCTTCTGACTATGCTGTCTGTGTTGAGCGCTCAGTGGATCTGCGCTCGACAGTGCAGCCTAGGTGGAGTAGTCGAACACAGATTCACTGAGCGCTCAACACAGACAGCGTCGTCAGAAGGAAAATTGATAAAATAAATTACAAATGTTGTATTGTTCGATACATATGCGTACCGAACCGAAAGCACTGTATCGAACGGTTCAATATCGATACGAATATCGTTGCACCCCTAATATATTTATATATATTGTCATTATTGTTGTCTGAGGTATTGCTTTCAGTGCTGTGAGGTGTTGAACAGCACTGCACTGGTTCCAACATTTGTTCACATTATAAGATGAGTATCTGCCCACAACAATGTAGAATAGTGAGTTTGACAGCTTTAATTTAGGGCGTGTGAACCCAAAAGTATGACCCATGAGACACTGTGGTATGCTTCTTTTTCTGTTGCTCTCAAAGTGCAATTTCAGTATCACAGATTAAATTATTCCCTATCGTTCCAGCAGCTCTTACATGGACAGATAGCTTTTAAATTGCTGAAGAGAATCTGAAAGATCATCAAAAAGTGTTCCTTGTAATTTATGCTTTTACTGAAGAGATAATTTAGTGTAGCCAGTAAATTTGACTTGTTATATCAAGTCTGTAGCAATGAGCGCTTACCTACTGGCTACTCCCGCTGTGGAGGAAATATGGTCTTGGCTCAGGGACATTTAAAATAAATTTTGGTGTGACAGAGGCGACTTGCTGAGTGACTTGTGGAACAGTGATGACATGCAATATGGTGGTGACTTTTTCGCACCATGCAGCCATCTTAAAGGAAAATACTGGTTTTGACATGTTGCCTCTTCAGTGTTAAGTTTTGTTCAAAGTTACTTTGAACAAAAAAAAAAAAAAGAAGTGCAAAGTTATTTGATTGCTGCTCACAGTTTAGTTTAAGTTAGTGGTTCTGCTGTTCTTGCCACATGTAAGGTATTTACAAAACTGGCTTTGAGCACGATGATATCTGGTTTGTACGCTACCATTCTGAGACCTCGAGTCTCGTGTTTGTAGCCTTTGCTATCTTCATACTTTGAAGCCTGAAGTGACCAAATTTGCACGGAGAGTGTGGAATGCTAAATTATTATTAGATAATGCTACCTAGCTTCGTTTGCAAGGAGCATCTGTAGACCGTACAGAATACTAGAATTTCATTCACCAACTGAAGCATGAATATTTTCTATGAGTTATTAGTATGTAAAGTGGATTACAACGATAATAAAACTATGACAAAAATATAATTTATTATACAAAAACAGTTAACAGTTTAAAAGCAATTAAAACAACCCTGGCCAGGGAGAACACACAATAAAAACCAATAAAACATAAACACACTAAAAGTCCAGTGCCGTCAGCCACAGCGTTAAAATCCGGTGTTCTGAGAAACCATCCTACTCTGACAAGTCGTCCTACCCGTATTATAATTTGATGGTGACTTGTGACTAAACCTAACCCTACCCCTAACCTTAAGTATTCCGGATGGGTGAGAGAAAAAGAAGTTAATTTAGGTTTGGTGTTGTGCGCATGCGCCGCGTCTGCGCAGAAACATTGGGTAGGATGTTTTTTGAGGTAGGATGGATTCCCAGAACACTGGCAAAATCGGTAGGTAGGCCGATGTCCCGCTGCCAACTAATCCCCCACCATAGCGTCCTCTGGCCTCAAGCTATTCCAGCAACAGCACAGCTCCCTCTGCCTCGCCACGTACTACTACACCAAACCGCGCCAACGCCACTGCCTCCTGCCACCATCTACGACGCTCTGCTTCTCCTAACCGGCCAGGCCGTCTTATTGGGCCTCTGTGACCTCCCAGGTGTGCCAAGTTAGTAATCAGTGAGTGGCGGAGTCTCTCCAAAGTATAGCCACCAGTGTTTGCTTCCAACAAGTGGCCATGCCACTACTCATGATTTGAATTATGAGTAGCTAGATGTTTTTTGAACTAGGCTGTAAATATATTTACATGTTAACATGGACCAGGCATGTTTGTGGTACTGAAGGAAATGCAACTGTTGGCACTTTAGTTCACTTTGCCAACAACGAAACTTGGATCTTGGAGTCTTTGAAGCAACTGTTTCAAACACAATGAGACTGCAAGCTCATTGCAGATGGTTCCAATAATTTTGGTCATGTCACAATCTCTAGTGTTTTCCTTAGTATAAATGGTGCATTAGTAGTAAATGTTAAACAAACATACTATGTAGTCCATGGGAATAACAGCCAAAACCTGTCAAGATGTAAAGAAGCAGATTTACTCTGTAGCATTCCAATACTTTCATTCCAACACAAGTTTGCTGTTGAGCAAAAACTACCAAATTAAGATGTCCCAACTTCTAAATCCTCAGCAAAGAAAGTTTGTTTGCAAAACCTATCACTGGAGCCACAACTTAACCATACAAGCCTCTTTGCTTTTCTGCCCTACATTCTGCAGCCATATTGTTTGCATTCAAAGGCAGTGCCCACACAGCTGGAGGATAAGCCAAGTCTCTCAGCAGATAAAGTATGGTGCCATTGGCTGCTGCACCCTCTTTTCATTTCCCTCTGTCTACTGGGATGTCAGAGGCTCCTGGCCACAGCTGGAAGATGAATGTTGCTGCACCCCTCTACTTTGTCATGGTGTCCAAGAAGGCTCTAAATGGCATTGAGAGACTCTCAGGCTCTCACAAATGGGATCTCTGCAGCCCTGTGTAACCTTGTATGTACAAAACAGGCTGAATTTTAAAGTTGCCTGCTGCAAATACTCTCAAGAGATATAAAGTCTCTTGTGGGTACTGTTGCTTCAACAAAATGCAGGAAATGCGAGCCCACGTTTGCATGCACACTCCAGACTTTTAAAATCTTTTAGAGAAGGATATGATAATTAAGAGCAACAGATTTGCATCATGCTGATTTATCTGTCAGTACATGTACATGTGCAATACCACAGTTTATACCTTGTGTTGAATTGCCTTGCGGTGCTTGGGTTGGAGAGGCTCAGATAGCAAAAATCTTTTAGCATTGCTTCCTCTCTGTTCAATCTGGTTGTCCCTACACCAGGGGCAACAACACCTACCTGCTCTGTCTCGCTGTTCTCATGGAAACGCATCAAAGGAGCTGAAAGATAGACAGAACCGAGAGAGAGAGCGGGGGAAAAAACAAGACTGAGATACTTTGTTACTGTAATGTTGCACTCTTTATTGTCCCTGATGCTTTTCTCGGCTGTGACAGTAAGCCCTGTCACACATGTCTTTCCCCTTCTGTTAGAGGTGAAGACCAAAGTGAAACACAGCGTGTAGGTGCTGTTGCGCTGTGTTGAAATTCAAGGCACCCAAGTCACCCACTCAACCAGCACAAACTGCACACATTTGTCACTGGGGTACACCTATACATATTTCAATGGTTTGAAAGTATTGCTCCATGTTAAGTTTTTCCCATGTGATATCAGCAGGGCTGACACTTAAGAGAGCCTGGGGCCTGAGAAGTTTTGAGCTAAACCAGAGACGCCTGCAGGCTTACAGCTGGTGATTACAACACCCATTAAAAGTAGCCTTGATGGAAATCTCGAGGGGCGTGACTCGAATAGGAAAAGATGATTATAGGATGCATTCACGGCCACTTCCTAAGACATGGGCCAGTAGATGTTCTGGGGTTTAGCGTAAGTGATATTTGGGCATGTGTGGCAGCAAGTACTGCTGAGTGTCACAACATCTCCACAGACAGGAAAGCAGAACAAGACCGTAGGTGGTATGACGAAGAATTAAAGTGTATAAATTGTGTTTGCTCTCTGAGCTGTAAACATGGCCTGATAAATTTATCTTCAATTTGTCTGCCCAGAACACATCACCCCAAAAGACCTGACCTTTGCGCGTGTGGTTAACTGTAGTGCTCCTAAAGTTATTTTCAGACAGACCTCAGCCCTCCAATCCCATCCAGGCTGTGTAAGCAGAATATAGATGCATAAACTAACAAATGCAAGTGCTACCTGCAGGTCCTGAGCTGAAATATTTGGATTCTTTTGTGTAAAACTGTCTGCCCATGGTCTGAGTTTGCTGGATGGGACTTTCCTGGGCAAGTTCCCTCTCTGGAAAGCATTTACTTTTAGGGGAATAGTGTTTTGGTTATGTATATTCATTTTTTGTTTGCTTTGTCTTTCTTACTTTTTTTTTTAGGTTTCAGTGCAGGAAAACAACTGCAAAATTCAGGAATTTGCATCATTTTGCACAAGTTACCTTTAATAATTACTTTACAATTTTAGAATTTCAAAAGTGTATTTTATCATCTGCTCAATGGTTGAGTTTCAAAGCCATATTATTTATTAGATAATTACTTTAAAAAGACATCAAGAGGTCCCACTCAGTGACTACATTTAGCTGCTGTGACCCCCAGCAGACAACTAGATGGTTAACGGCTAAAATTTTCTGTAGTGAAAGTATCGATTCTAACACAAACCTTGCACACACATACCCATGTGAATCCTCACCTCCCAGTACTTGTGGGAGAGCTGAAAACCAAAGATCCCAGTTCAGGAAGAATAGATCCCTGGCAACATGCCCACTTCAGCCTTTGAAAGTCTTCAAATGAGCGGTTCCTCTGAGCACTGACTGACTTTGACTTGGGGAAAAAATAATACTTTTCTGGCATTAATTTACTACATACTGTTCAACAAAAAAGAACAAACACAGGAAGACAAAGGTTTTGACATCAATATTCATCTTTGACTTCTTCATTTTTTCTTGCACCACAGGGCTACAGTTTGAGCCATGTTCCTTATCAGAAAGTTTTCAATGGCAACAGTAGCAGTTTGAAAGGTTTATATTTGAGGTAACCAGAAATGTGGGAACAACATGGCTTTCAACTTCACAGGCATCAGCAACATGCGAACAAAGATGCTGCAGAGAAATCACAAAGCACGTTCTTCTGTGATTGCTGTTATTTTTAGGTGTGCACTCAGAATAAGCGATGCTTTCAGTGTGGGCAAAGTTTCTAGTAGGATTGAAAGTCCCACCTAGGAGGATTTAATTAGCGCTTTGAATGAATAACATTTCACCCATTTCTCTCTCTGTCCTTGGTAATCAGTTCTGGGCCATTAATGAGAGGATGACTATCGACTGGTGGAGCGAGCTGCTGATAATTGAATGTGTAGAGGCCATTAAACATTCCTAATCAAAAACAAACACTCCGAAGCCAGAGTTCCTGCAGAACAATGAGCGGCAACAACAGCATGGCTGTCAGGACCTAAAAAAAAGAGAGACTATATCTGTTCTCGTCTACAGCAGAGGGGGGAAACCACACTAAGATTTCAGAATCTGACAGGTCAGGAAATGGCACCAAATTGAATTTCCCAAGTTAGTGTTTTCATCCAAACAGCTGAGAGGAGACAAAAGCAAAGAAAAAAAAGCACAATGACGATGTAATTGAAACATTCTCAGGGGCTCCACTCCACATGCAAACAGGCCAGTAAATCACTTACAGTGGTTATGGTGTGCTGCTGGAAATCAGTGCCACTATCGATTGAGCACTATTGATCCGACTTCAGTATCACACCAGCTTATATGAAGTTGATAAGTCAATACTAGTTAACAGTTCTAACCCTGTATCGCCTCCAGTGGATGTAACATGTTGTTTATTATGCCAAGTTGAAATGGAACGACTTCTCGTGTAAATCGAGTTGGATGTGTAAATTTAAAGGTTTGTGCACTGTGGCGTTTGGTAAATGAGAGTTTTTGCATCTGGCAGACAGCTTTTTTATGGTTTTACATTGTTGTTTACTTTCATATCTGATTGATTCATTACGAGTGTGCATAATTGATGACCCAGTGTGAAATATTCGACTTCCCATATTACTCGTGGTAATAAATATTTTTATGCATGCAAATGTTACTATGTGCAAATCTGTTGAGACCTATTAAGCTTTTATGGTGTGCTGAAAAGATTATTGGCCCTCAGTGTCTGGAACAGGATGTGTAAACGCCCTCACACACTGGCTATACTTAGTCATTGTGTTATATCTATCAGCATATCAGATTAGCAAAACAGACATTTATTTATATAAAAAGGGCTTTTTAAAAAAAAATTCTAAATAACACAGATATGTATTTAAATGCTGCATGAGATTACTTCTCTTGATGTCACCCAAAGATCATCTACGGGAAGAAGCCATGTGTAAGAAATCTCTTCACTCTGGATCATTATGAGGAGCACGTTGCATCTTCAGTAATTGTGTGAGGGACCATGCTGTTGTGCTCAAATTTGTTTGTGTTGTCCTTTCAAGGTTCGCTGCACCTTAAAAGGACAGCCGCTACTTTGCCTTTCTGCAGTGACTTGTCAACATGACTCTCTGTCCAATGGAGCAGAAAAAGGCGTCCAGTCCATGTCCCATCTGACTGGCATGTCACTCTCATTGTCTGGATGAAGGGAACAAGAAGGAAGTTATGCTTGTAAAAACCAAGCAGAAATCCATGTGCAACAAGGAGAATTATTTCAGAAGGCAAGGCTGAAGACTGCTGCGAATATCTCCACAGGTCACAAGTCGGTCCTGAGGGCCCAGATGCTTTGCAAAGTCTGATCATATTGAGATAGTAAAAGTACAGCTGGAAGCTCTGTATGCTTGCACAACACAGTGAGAATTTCATAAGATGACAGCCATGGTACTGATTTTGATCAGTATCCTGATTTTATGTGGTTTAAATTGATTTAGAATATCCTGAGGTTTAGAACTCAATATATAAAATACAGTCTACCGGCCCTTTTGGTGTAATACTCATGAGACTCATGTAGATTAAAGCACAATGCACATTTTAGTGGCAGTGTGATTGCATTCAGAATTACGGGAATGGTGCAATTAAAGACAAATTTGTTCAAGAAAGGATCCAACCTAACATACAGGGTTTGTTGATCTGTTGCATAAATGCAGAGAGGAGAGGAGGCGAGAAACTGGAGAAAAAGGAGAACTGCAGTTTCAAGTGAACTCTGAGTTCACTCAGAGGATGAGCTGAATACAAACTTCCACAAACAAGTGAGATGTGTTGTTTTGGTTGTTTGAGATGAATTGAAACAGGCTGTAGAGACAGTAGAGCAGTCAAAGTCATGCAAATGTCTCTTTCTGTTTGAACTCACCTTCAGATAATGCTTACGTTTTCTTTAAAATATCTCACTTCACCCAAAACAAGTCATGTTAGTAATGAAGACTAAACTCCTGTAGGCTTGTGCTAAAGCTTTGTAATAAAAAGCTTGACTGAATGCAACTTTAGGTTGTTGTACTAGTGTAACTGGATCATCTGTACATAAAGTTTGCTCATTGTATTCATATAAAACCCTAGGCCTGCAAGGTATCCAGTGCAGATATACAGTACTGTGCAAAAGACTTGGCCATCCTTATTTCTTTATATTTTTTCAAGAAAATGAGAAAAAATGTGAAAATATACTTGGAAATACAGCACTCAAGGAAAAACAGACTTTGTATAATTCCAATGAGCTTGAAAGTCAATATTTAGTACTCTTCAACACAGCCCGAACTCTCTTCTGCAGCTTTCTTGTAATGTCATTAAGTAGTCATCAGAAATAGTTGAAGGACATTCAAAGCTCTTCTTTGCATGTTGGCTGCTTTTTGTCCTGTTCTCTGTCAACATAATCCCACACTGCTTTAATAAGGTTGAGGTCCTGGCTGTAGGGAAGCCAATCCATGACTGTTGTCTTTTTCTAGCCAGGTAAGCTTTTCCTGCATTATCAGTATGTTTCATGTGTGTCGTGCTGACAGACGATACCTTCGGCAATCACGTTATGGTATTGAATGCGAGATCCAAATCTGACTTTTCTCATTTAAATTTTTCACATTTGGATTCATCACTCCATAAGACCCGTTGCCACTGATTTTGTGTGCAGCTCTTGTGTAATCAGTTAAAAAGAACTTCAGCTTTTTCTCCCTGTTTCCCTTCCTTAAGTATGGCTTCTTGTCAGCCAGCCTTTCACTGAGACCATTTCTAATTCTAATTTGTAATTCACTTTTATTCATATAGCAACATCAGCTGCGTCGAGGCACTTCATATTGTGTCATGAAGACCCAATAATATTAGAAAGAAACCTTAACAATCACCAGTGTTGGGAAGGTTACTTTTAAAATGTATTCCACTACAGATTACAGAATACATGCCCCAAAATGTATTTTGTAACGTATTCTGTTACGTTACTCAATGAGAGTAACGTATTCTGAATACTTTGGATTACTTAATATATTATCAAGCTTTTTACAACTACATGGATGCACTATTGCTGTGTGATTTATTACTATTACTGCAGGTTACTCGCCATAACAATACCAACTAGATTTTTAAATCTTAATATAAAATGAGTAACAGTAGGGTAAGGCTGCACTTTTTACAGCGATCTGGTTTCTGGTCGGTGACAACTCGTACTTTTCGACTCTCCCTTTTCTCCCTCCCTCGTGCTCACAGACACATAATGGGTATGGCAGTCCATTCTCCTTGCAGCAGACTACACTGCCCATGAGGCTACATTCTTTAGGGCTATGCCTGTAACACTCTGCCTATTGCCTTCATATTAAATCATTTTTTGAATAATTTTTAAAAATATTTAGTCACGTCATTATGCGGCTGTAAATAGGGGTGACATGGGCCGCGGGATTGAGATACAGACATTAGAGCCTCTTAATGCGTGTTTTGTTTGGGTTTCCACGAGCGTGGAATTACCAAAAATACAGAGGGCATAGCCTAACATATGAAACAGGAAAATACCGCCGTGTAATCCATTTATTTCAACAAAGTAACTGTGTTCTGAATACCACCATTTTAAACGGTAACTGTAACGGAATAGAGTTACTCATATTTTGTAATTTAAATACGTAATGGCGGTACATGTATTCCGTTACTCCCCAACACTGACAATGATTAACAAGCTCTTGGGAACAGTAGGAACAAAAAACTCACTTTTAACAGGAAGTAACCTCCGGGAGAACCGGGTTTAGGCAGGGGCAGCATTCTACCATGACTGGTTGGGGGTAAAGACACACATTGGAGAGTGTAAAGTTTTGATGAGGCTTTGAAGAACAGTAGATTGACCAAGTGTCAGGTCTTTGCTGGATTTTTTTCTATTTCTTAAGGACGTGACTTTGAGATACTGTTCGTCTGCTGTGGGCCTGCCATTTCTTCATCTTCATTTCTTTTGTCCAGTTTTCTTATCTTAGTAATGGTCTCAAAATGCCCAAGTCAAGGATTCAAAACATTAGTGCAAAAATCAGTGATATGACTGGTAGCGGTTTTGTCAATCTGTGACATGACATCTGTGGATTTTAGCAAAGGAAGCCTCTTGCCATAGCAATGACAGAGATGGCCATGAGAAGAGATGCCTGTACATAAGAGATGTAAAGACATTCAGAGAATCCTAAAGGAGAAAGAAAATATGAAAAAAGAAACTTCAACAGTTTATGAAGATTAGAGCATTCAATCTTGAAAATTGTGCATGTTAAGCCATGATTAATGAGGGAGCCCTTCAAAATTGAAAAGGAAGCGGAGGTAATAATCTCACAAGAAACTAGATGCCACCTGGCCTCTGCCATTCAAATTGTCGTTTATGTGTATGCCAGACTCATATAAAACATACAGTGAAGTCTAAAGGAATTTAATAACTGGGCACCAAAAATTAGCATCAGAAATTCAGTGTCTGTCTAAATATGAAATATGGTGCCAATCTCGGTTAATTTCCTGAATTATAGTGTTTGATATTGACCACAGATGTGATTTTTGCAGAAGATTTTGAGGACACGATAAAGTGGACGTTCTGCCTTTTGGATATGAAATATCACGTCATCATTTTATGCTGTTAGACATTTGTGTGATATTTTAATACTAAGCATATGATTGCAGTTATGGTTTTGTGAGGTCACAATGAATCAGAATCAGACTCAGGATATTTTATTAATCCCTAAGGAAATTATTTGCTTACAGTTGCTCCAAGACAATAAGAAGAATAACAGACTAAACAAAATTGAATGATACAATATATCACAAAGTTACAAAATATATAAAATAGCTCTAACATATACAAATAGGTCATTTATAAATATCCAGCAAATTAGACAGATTAAATATTTGTATGATTGTCATTTTACACTAAACTGTAAAAATGTGTTATTTTCAGTGTAAAGGATGTGGAAAAGGGTGTAACTGTTGTACTGTTACTATGTATTAGATGGAGGAGGTGTACAGGGAGATGGCTGCAGGCAGGAATGATTTCCTGTGTCGTTCGGTGGTGCGTTTAGGTCATCTCAGTCTCACTGAACGTGCACCTGTAACTAGCCAGCACGTCATGACGTGGGTAGGAGTTATTGTCCAGCATTGTCCTTATCTTGGACAATATCCGCCCCTCCGGTACCACCTTAAGGGAGTCCTGCTCCATCCCCACAACATTACTGGGCTTGCAGATCAGTTTATTGAGTCTGTTGGCATCTGCAAACCTCAACCTGCTGCCAGCATGCAACAGCATAGATGGCACTGGCCACAACAGACTCATAGAAAATCCTGAGCATTGTCCAACAGATGTTAAAGACCCCAGCTGCCTCAGAAAATAGAGTCGACTCTGGGCCTTCCTGTAGAGTGCAGTGATGTTTTAAATCCAGTCCAGTTTATTATCAGTGTGTACTCCAAAGTATTTATAGTCATCCATTATTTCCATATCGACCCCCTGGATAGAAACGGGGATTGCAGGTTTCCTGGTCCTCCTAAAGTCTACATTGAGATGCAGATGATTCTGCTCCCACCACGTGACAAAGGATTCAACCACAGCCCAGTACTCCATCTCAACACCATCATCATCATCATGCAGAGTCATCAGAAAACATCTGAAGATGGCATGTCTCTGTGCAGTGGCTGAAGTCTGTGGCTGAAGCCTAAGTGAATGTTTGGTTGGTTTATCCTTGACTTGAAATGATCAGTGAAGAGAATTCCCTCAACTGGCATCATGTTTATGAGAATGGGACAAGCTGAAAACACAATCCTCATGGCCACGGCTATTGGGAAACATAAAGATAGGCATCCAGAGAACTAGAGAAGCATTCCAACTGAAGAAGGAAAACAGAAAAAGTAAGAAAAGCCTTCACTGAAGAATTTAAAGTTAAATGTAAGAGGAGAAATAGAGAGAGAAATAAAGGAGATAGAACAGATGAGGAAAGCAGACACAGAGGATGAGGCAGTCATGATGATGAATGAAAGGACAAAGAAACAACAAATAATGCCACTGGTAAGTAATAGACCTATCAAAGCAGCCATTATGACTACTGTTATCAACATGCCATGCCAGTTATCTTCCAGACTCATTTCTGTTTGGCCCTGCAAGAACAAATATGGTAACTGCATCTGCACCAAGAAAGCACAAACATAAAAACCAATTAGGCCGCCAACTCCTTGGTAATCTTTCAAATTTATTAAAAAGGCATGTAGATGTAAAATCCATCATTGCACAACATTAACATTTATTTGTACTGTGTGCATGTACTCCAAATATCTGTGTCAGCCACTGATGAAAGTGCAGCACATTACTTTGAGTTTTAAAGGCAAGCCTGACTAAAAAGTGTCTCCTCCCAAGGTTCAAAAAAAGGTTGTAGAGAACTGAATCAGCAAAGATGTAAAGTCAATTTGAGTCAGTGTGGTGTTACATTGTGGTGCATTATACGATTATTATTATGCATTAGGTTAAACACTGATTTAGATTTCTGCTGTGAATCTTTGTAGTGCTTACAGCATAATTAAGTGCTGCTGTGCTGATGCCTTATGTGTTACTTACTATCGTGTCTCGATGTTTTATATGCGATGCAAGCTGATAGAAATAAACAAAATGCTAGAACTTCCCCCCCTCCTGGGTACCAGCTCTTTGTTGTGATCGGTTTTCTTCAGGGGCAAATGTATTTGACCCTCAAGTTTTTTCACTCCTTTGCACTTTCCCACTGTTCCGCACCGATTCCTACGGTGGCCCTGAGAGGCCAAACGGACTGCAATTTAAGACAACACCAGCAATAAGTAAAACAGAAACTGATTTCCAAAAGCACAAGGGAAGTGTTTCTGGAGTGAAACAATAACCCGACGGACCAGTTGCAGGAACCCAAAACAGGGTAGGTGTGTTTTATCATGATTCATATAATACTGATGACGGATTTTTAGGCTAATATTTAGTCTAACATACTTATCTTATCTTTTCTTTCCTGACAAAACTGAGTGATCCTCCACTTCTCCCTGCACAATTCTTAGCATATTTCAGTTCCTGCAACTGGTCCATCAGGTTATTGTCTCCCCAGAAACACTTCCCTTGTGCTTTTGGAAATCTGTTTTTTCCTATTTCCATTGTTGTTTTTCCTATTTCTGTTGTGTTTTGTGTGCTTTTGCAGCATTTTTCTAATTGCTGGCATTTTCTTAAGTTGCAGTCCGTTCGGCCTCTCAGGGCCACCGTACATTCCAGTTGTTTCCTCCAGGTATTTGCTGACATTTTAAAGTCTTGATATTGATGCTTTGATTATTATTCCTCATACTGAGACAATGGTTGTTATTCTTGTACTTCTTTAAAAAATTGGCGGCTAAAAAACTAGCCGAAAATGCACAGAAGAAATTAGTGGTGGTGAACAGGCCAATCACAGTATGGCGTTACGACGCGGCATTGATCCAATGTGTAGTTACAGGAAACTGACAGAACTACACCTCTATGGCCGCCCCGTTAAATACACCCCTGAGTATGAGTGAACATATTGAGTTTTGAAAGTTTTTTTCAAAGTCCTGATTTCTCCTTACAGCTACACTGTACATACAGTATGTACAGAAGACTCTTTCCAGTGTTGTAATATTTTAGAGGAAAATAGATTTATTTCAGGCAATGCCTTGGCTACCATATGCTCCTCTCTCTTTAAACAGATTCACAGAACAGCCGGTGGCTGGAAAACAGGAATTTGAGTCCACACAGTTGCGACCTGTCTTAGTTTCATCCAAGCTGACAAATCACATCCCTAAGACTCTTGAATATCCCTATGTTCCTCCTTATAAGTTCTAAGGTTCCTCATTTGTTTCTTTTGGCCCAGTAATTTAACAAATGCTGCAAATGAACTGTAACAAATTCTCCAGCTGTTCCAGTAAAACCATATTTATGTGAAAAGCTGTGAACAGGCATTATTAATAAAACACAAGCTCTGCTATCTAAATGAGCAAGATTAATACTTTAAGTTCTAATTTTTGGGTTTGTGCCAGGAAGCCTCCTTGATCAAAATACCCAGTTTCATCAGACCCTTTTGTTGTTAACCCAAGCCCCAATATAAATACTAATAAACATTATTAAATTAGATCTGCATTATTTTGTTATTGCTGAAAACCTACATGTGTCTAAAGGATACATCTTTGAATGTCTTCAGTTTCTTTTGTCTCAAATGAGCTTGAATCCAGCCACATTTCTTATAGTTTATTCTAAATAAGCCCCTGCAATATTAATATATAAATATAAAGCCAGTATAATGATGAAAGCTCAGGTGTTACTGAAGCAATACCATTAACTGTGTTATATCCATGTGTCCCAGCGAGCTGTGACACTGACCCAGCAGCCTGAACCTGAAGGCAGCTATCATTCATTTTATTATGTACGCCTGTGCTTTCTCAGGACAACAAGCAACCTCACAGCTGCTAAAATGAACAAGCAGGTCAATATGTATTTGTGAAATCTACTCTTTCCATCTTCACATTGATTGGTGCAACGGGGCAGCTGTGCAGGAAGCCAATCACACAGGTGAACAAACACAAAGAAATAAACCACACAGGGCGTGCCGGCGTCATTCACTTTATTAGAATAGCAAAACTTCAGCTGATCAATGTCCTAAATTCAAAATGTTACCTCAGTGTGTAAAAACCAAACAGCGAATAGCCTTAAGAGCTGGAAGCAAATGGTCCAAAGGGGAGTCCCTCGCCACAGATTCCCGTGTTAAAAAGCCCAGCTTTAAAGCAAAAAATAAACATATTCATAACCTTGTACAAAAAGCATTTTTGATCTCTGTTGCTGATTTTCCCCTTTGCGACAGGTATACAGAGGGACTTTGTTTAAAAAATTATTATTATCATCTGTTAAGATTCTTTTAAGGCTTCCTTTTCTTGCCTTACTTGCATTTATCATGAGTTACTTCTTGTTTATGAGACTTTCTGCATTCAGTTTTGTATTTAATAAAAGCATGCTTCACTGGGTTATGATAGGATGACAAACCCTGGCCATTAATGAATAACTCATTAATTTTAAATGTTCAGATATTTTTCTTCTAGAGCTGTGCAGACCTGTTTAGACGTTTTTTCTGGCAATGTTTCTGTTCTTAAATATAACCAGTGTAAAATATCAACACTTGGAATGAACTCCAAGTGTTGGTATTTTTTCAGCATATGTGCCAAATTTGTCATGGAATAATAAAGGATCAGGCCTCACCTGACCTGAAACTGCTGAAACTGTTAGTCATTTGCTCAGTTACTTTTTATGTGTCAAACCCCTTTAATTAAAGCTGAAGGCCTGTACTTCAGACATATATTTGATTTAAATTCCACAGTGATGGTGTAAACAGGCAAAACTATAAAAATTGTGTCTTTGTTTAAAGTATGGACCTCACTGCCTAAGTGACAGGTAGGTGTTGACACAACCCTGGCTCAAAGGGTAGCGCAACAATTTCAGAGATAAATAAATATGCATTGTGTTGCTGTATGAACATGTGCTGTGTCAGTGAACAAAAAATAAAGCAGCTGATGTTCAATAGATCAAGTAACCTGGAGGAGAGAGAAAAAGACTGAGTACCTCAGCACCTACAGTACAAGCAAGCAAACACACCAGCCCAGGTGTCAGCCATCACTCCCAGTGAGCCACTCATCATGTCCCAACAACCAGGTACTGAAGCCTGGGGGCCGTCACATTTCTAACATGGGTGGATCTAGCCAGTAGTTTTTTGCTAGGTGTCAACTAAACTAATTTGTCTCAAGAAATAGCAAACATTTGTGGTGCTGGTGCCCTGTGCTTTACAGTGGAACTAACAGACTGCTTCAGAAGTCCAAAGTCTGTGTTACAATTCTGAGGGAAATCTTTAGCATGTTAATTAGCATTAATAACCAGGTACCTGTGTCTGTGTGATGCTTAAGTATCAGTATTCCACCTGCTCACCTGAATGTGGCCACACCAAGCTCCAAAAATTGTCCATGTCCATCTTTTATATCATACATATTATATTCTGGGGTTGTGTTTTTGCTAAAAACAAGCTAATTTTTACGAAACTAAATCCAAACTAATACATTTCACAATCACGTGACAAAACGCACCACAGGTATAAAGTTGTGTACTTATCTGCTCACACAAAAATGACCATGTAACTAAAGATGAATTAATATAGAAACATTCATAATAGCAGTATGAAGAACAGTTGCAGGCATATTAGCAGCAAAACAGAGTAGAATGGCCGCTAAAAGGCCCTCTTTGTGTAGATTGTTGGAGTTCTGTTATTGATATAATCAACATGACTAAATACTGGGTGGTTTAAATCATGATCCACATTTTCAAATTATGAAACTGATCATATATTTTGTATGCGACTTTAGTATTCAACTTAACTAATAAACAGGCTTATCAGCTAAACAAAGACGAGAAGAAGCATAAAGCAGTATGCAGTGGAAATAATCAAGTACATCAAAACCATAATTAACTACAGCACTTCAGTTACTAAGTATATTATCACTTATATCACACGCACATCCTCTTGAATCAGTCACAGCTTTGAAATCTTTCATATTTTTCTTAAGCACAGCACGTCGAAAATGCATATGTATTACTACTATGTTATTACTGCATCATTCATTCATTCATTCATTCATTCATTCATTCATTCATTCATTCATTCATTCTTACTATTATTACTTCACACATTCCCAAATTCAGTACGGAAAAACCGTCTGTATCTCATTGGTAAAAATGAAAATAAATATGATGGGTAAAAATAAACTGGCAGAAACCCTGTCAGTTACAGTTATGGATTATGATTAATTACACTGGAACCCCTGCTGAGACGTCACTCAGACAGACGGAAACGTAGTTCTTAACTCTGAGAGCTGGATGAGCCTCACTGCATACAAGAGAAGAAAATACATTTCAACTCAGCAGTCGGCCCGGGCTTGTAGCTCTTCCACCGGCCAAGTAAAGTAAGCTGCTGCAAATGGTTTCACTAGTGCAGAAAAGTTCAGATGGAAAATCCGCAAAGTATCCAAGGCTGGACTGGGACAAAAAATCGGCCCGGGCATTTTGACTAGAGACCGGCCCACCAGGATAAAGATTGAAAATGTGACGTCATTCAGGGGTAAAACCGCAAAGGATTCTGGGAACTTGTGGCAAGAGGTACTAGCGCACGCAGGCTTTCAATTGAACTCAGTTACACAGCGATAAAAAGAAACACAAAAAATGGCAAGAAGCTGTTGTATTATTAACTGCAATAGCCGGTCGCATGACAGCCACGATAAGCCGGTAAAGAGATCGTTTTTTTGTTTTTTTTATCGGATTACGTTGTTGAAGAGAAATTTTTTAAGCCATGTTTCCGAAGTAAGAGCCGACGGATGGTCTGGATATACCAAATATAACGTCTCAGAACACTCCAGCTCACAGGTTAGTCTGCTCCAAGCATTCCCACAAAGGTCAGAGTTTTGTAGTAGTTAATACGTCATTTTTCATAACATAATTGATGATATAGGTTACAAGCAAGTCTGGCGCTGAACAGAAATTGTGGCGCTATGCTCCTTTGTTTATTGTGCATAAATAGTAAATTGTCCTGACACAATATTGCGTTTCGCTTCTGTTATTACCATGGTACATTGACAAAAACATATACTTTTATTCACAGGATAAAACAGTTGTTTTGTATCACTAATTGTCCAGTGCGATTACAGCATACAGTGTTATTGTCACTGCTACATTTCTGTAATGCTACCAGAAATTATTTCCACTACTAATTAATTACCGTTGAGCTCAAAGGTCCTATTAATAAACGGTTAACGAATGTGTATTTATGACGACAATTTGTGAGACTGGTAAACTTATGATACGTACGATGGTCTTTCGTTCTACACGGTGCGTTTCAAGGTCCTGTACCCATCCGTCGGTAAACTGTACCTGGGCTTGTTGCAGTGACCTGAAGTTACTAAACTTCATGGGTGTATGCACTCACTCCAAGAACCATATAATTATAAATATGAGCGTGGTGAAAGTTGGGCAGCACGCTAACGTCTTTTGTCTACTCTGTGTGCTCGTAAGGGTCTGACCCTTTCACTCCTTTGATTTTTTCCTCGTATCTTTTCTTTGTCTTTTCGTCGAGTCTGTCTTTGTACGGACCGGCATTGTTTTTCCTTTTGTTTTGTACATTCCTTTTTTGTGCGGCAAAGAAAAAACAAGAAGGTATTGGAACCGGAGAATGAACGTTTTGCGGTGCTGCAAATGCTTGCATTTGATGCGGTACTTGGATTGTTTTGCCACTAATTCCCGGCATGCAATGCGCGAAAATCACGTGATTGCTAAACAAGGGAGCGGGTGCATTCGGCCTCCTCGGCTGTAATTGGTCCAGCCCAGAGTCGATCATGACCAATTGGCCAATCCAACACCTTTCATTATATATACCCTTCCTAAAAAAAAATAAAAAAAATTAAAAATCCATCGGCCCATAAAAACAAAAAATTGCCAGCGGCCCACCGGGCAAATGCCCGGTATGCCCGATGGCCAGTCCAGCTATGAAAGTATCCTTTTAATATAACAAATGCGTAGTCTTAGAATTGTGAGGTCCTGTCATTTTTCATCTATTACACGCTGACGTGACAGGCATCGGCCCGGGCCAATACGTCATCATAAAAGCCATTGAATGAAAGGCTGATAGCACAGCAGCACACAAGGGGAACTTCTTCATCTGCTAATAAAGTGCACATTCACTGGTCATGGAATCTGGTGAGTGCGTGTGTGTGTATGGAAGGTGAGTTATAGTAATGGTCCTCGAATGGCAAGGGAGTCTTAAATGGTGCTCTTTCAGAAGATAAACTGGCATCTGCAGGAGTTTAACTCTCTCTCCCTCTCTCTCTCCTATACACGCATACATCTATACACACCTGCCTCTGTGTGTGCACGCTTGAGACTTGTGAGATATGATATTAGACAGTATATAATACTGCCATAAAGAGCTCTGAGGCAACGCACATGTTATAACACGGACCTCTCAAGAAGCAGACCTGTCACATTTTCCCGGAATGCCAGTGTGCTAAATGTTAACCATAGTCCCCAGACAATGAGGCCCTCAAGGGCGTTTTCCACCTCCAAAACGGGGCATAAGGACACGGAGAAAAGTAAGTGTCAGAATGTGCTAAGCTGGGACCGCTCTGTTTCTCCCCGTGGGCTCATACTGGTCTTCTTTTGCTGTGTATAAACAAGCAACATCATCATCTACAGTTTGCGATTTATAGCCGGGGGACCGCAAAGTTTTTTCACACTTTGAGGAAGGAATTAGGACATCTTTTGCGCGTGAGAGAACGCGCGCGCACGCGAGGGAGGGAGAGAGAGCATTTGAAAACGTCGTAAGTGAAGGGAAGTCAGGGTGCAGCGGCAGCACGGTTTCTGCCATGGAGTGAAAGGAGGAAACCTCCTCTTCGGCGTCGCCTGCATGCAAATGCACCCGACCGGGGTAGAATAAGGCTGGTTCACCACGCTCAGGTGGAACCGCACCATTGACTTGGCGTGGAGCGGTGCTTATCCTCGAACTTAAAGCAGCAAGACACGGTCGCTCAGAATCTTCCAGATCGCATCCAAAGGCTCATACAGGTGACAAGTGTGCCCAACTTCACCGCACCGGCCGTGCTGACGCGCACAGTGCGTTTGTCCAGAGGTTGCTCGTTGCGTGATACCCCGCCGCTCCTCTTCTGACATTTCGCAGCGCTGCCGTGCACATGCAGACTGTGCGTGTGTGGCAGCGTGACGCATTTGCGCCTTTAGATTTGATTTATTTATTTTTAAGAGTCTGGAGTGTCGCGTTTTCGGACAAGTTTGGGTACCGATCGGAATGATCGTCATGTCCGCATGGGATAACTTGCGCGTCTCTTTGTAGAGTGACACAGAGCTCGGCTAGGTGCTGAAGTTGGTTGGGAATAATAATAACAGTACGTAGCGCAGAGGACGAAAGAGGACGAAACGGCTGAATTTATTGCCAGCATCGTCATCTCCGTGTAAGGAATCGAAACTGCGCGGGGGGGACTGCTGCTCTTTCCTCCTCTTCATCTGCACACTTCCAGCTTTTTCTTTTCTTTCCCCCCTCTTTTCTCTTGCAGAAGCATCAAAGTGAATTCCAGCTCCTGAAAGCACAGCTGCGTAAACTTGGCCAGATCTGGTGACATTGTAGCCTGTGTGTGTCTGTGTGGGTTTGTGTGTGTGTGATAAGCAGCCTGGATGGATATGCGGCTCACCGAGGGAATTTGAAAAGCAAAGGGGGATTACTATCGGTCCCTCTTTTGTTATAACCTCAAAATGGATGCCCACGTCAGGCTTTGGAGATGCAACTGGATTAGCCACTCTTCCGCTGATCTGCTTGACATCTGAGTGGCACAAGTGTTCAAAGTTTGGATAATCTCAAAGGCTGACGGTGTAGAATGCAGTCTGGAGTGAAGACGCTCTCCGCAGGTGGAGGTGCGTCACTCTGCTGCCTACTGCTCCTCTGGCTCATCTACTCCCATCTGCTCAGAGAGGGTAAGGGCACTTACAGCTATTTATTACTTTGCCAACAGCAGCAAGGTCTCTGAGGGCTTTTTATTGGGATGCAGCTGCACATGGTGTGGTCAGATCCTGTCATTCTGGGGGAAAATTCCTATTACGCCCAATTAAACAGCCTCTGTGCTCATCAGAAGTCAAATTACGGTGACCTTGTTGAACCTCTTTGCAGCCTGATTTGGCATCTCAGTAATAATATTCCCAGTCAGTGTATAGTGATGTTATTTTGCACAGTTTCATCATGTCTGATAGCACTATTATGTACCTAGGAGCTTTAGACCACCATTTCCAAAACACTTTTTAAGAATCTGAAATGCATTAAGAATAGTTATAACCTTCAACCCAAACAACCCTGATTTTTTTCTGTTTTGATGCTGGACCAAAAATCAGGCTCTTTGCTGTCATGTGGGATAGTAATTTGGCGAATCTATAACTGAGCCTTAGGTGAAAAAACATCAGAAAGCCTTCAGCTATTGTTTTTCCACTTAGGTTAAGGCCTTTATATGCTTCCAAGCCATGTTTTCATCTTGAATAATGCATCCACTGGTGCAATTACACCTTCACCCTGACACAGAATAGAAAGCAAAAGGATGTTTCCCTGCACTTCATTGGCTGCTGTCCATAACACAACATTTCCGCCGCTGTCAGAGACAGAGAACAGGCTTAAAGTACTGGAACTTGTTGGGAGATGCTGAACACTAAGTTTGCAGATTAGATCTTTTAATCAAGCATTGGCCGGCAGCATAATTACCACTGTGGAGGAGGGATAGTGCCTACATCAATGTCTTTGGCAGCTTGCCGGGAACAAAAGTAGACACTGATGTGAAAAATGAACTGCCTGCGCGTTGAAATGTGCTCCCTTTGCCTCTAATTTGCAGTGTTTTCTCCCAAAAACGCTGCTGTCACCAGCCTCTAATTCCCACCCCTCTCAAGCCTGTGCATATTATCCAAGGAGCCACAGCTACCCTCCTGTTCCCCACAGCCATTTATTATTGACTCGTTTTCATCTGAAAGTGATCTCATTAGCACATGATTGTACAAATTACTCGATCAATCTCTTGTGAACTTTGTTGCCCTTCATATATTCCCAGGGTAAGTGAGATCTCCCGTGCATGGCCTGGTAGTTAAAACCTCTGGATATGATTTTTGGGGTAGACAGTCTCCCTGTTTGTTGCTGACTGGTTTTAGAATAAAATGTGTCATATATATATATATATATATATATATATATATATATATATATATATATATATATATATATATATATATATATATATATATATATATATATAATCATCAAAACCAAGTCATTTGAAGCTGGCTGGACTGACCAGTTACTGCACTCATAAAAGCAGCTCTGATTTTTTTAGCATTACAGTCTAAAAATATAACAAGATTCATTTGCAGTATTTCTTTTAGCATTTATAGCTAAGCATCACTATTAGAGTCAAAGCACTGTTCACTTTCCATGAAAAGCTCAGCCAGTATGGCCCCTGAGGGCCTGAGAGCCACACTGTGTGCCGGTGAACTGGCGAGCAGGACTAACTTGAGGTTAGAGGCTGTGCTGCCTCCACCGTCTTCATAGCCCATCTGTCATGGCGACCAGGACAGGAAATCAAAGCCTAGCAGCTCTGTCCATGCACGCCATTGGGCCACCGTCGGTCACAATAAATGGCCTGTCGGCTGCTCTCAATGTTGCCAGTTTATTCAACAATAAATTTGGAATTGTCTGGGATTTTCGTACTTGGGCCACATTCCGGTTCAGTGGTGCAGCCAGGGAGCAGCGGTGACACATCTCTGCTTTGTCACTCACAAACCTCGGAGTTAGTATGAAAAGGGAGGGTGGAGTGCTGCATTTTTACCCACATTTATTCGCTGGAGGTGAAGGGATAGTTGGCCTTTGCTCTAACTCATCTGACAGAATTCTGTTGCCATGGCAGTAAATCATTAATTTGAAATAATTTGCTCAGATGAGACTTCTTAAATCTTTATTCATCTTTGATGCAACAGCAAAATCATTTCTGTGTTTCTCAGCTGCTCTTTCCATAGATTACTTATCAGCATGTGTAGTGTGGTATCTTTTCTTTGGATTTCCCATTAAGGATGTTTAAGCTGTCATAATTTCTCATTTTACCACAGATGATTATGTGAAACGGTTGTAGTAGCTAACCGATTTAGCAGCTCTCGCCTTCATTTTCATTCATCTTTTTGGCCTCTTTATATGCACTGTTTGGGTTTTCAAGCATTCGAATCTTTCTGAGACTAGTCTGATTGCAAATAGCGGTGGGTGACTGCCTTCATCTATAAAGCTCTGATGACAGCACTCAACACTGCTCAGCAGACAAACTTAGCAGCAAGTTGGTGAAGAAAGCTGAACCTCTGTTTTTCTCAGTAGAAGATGGAACTCTGAAAAGGGTTGAAAGCAGAGCCATTGAGTAAGACAGTCCAGTCACCGGGGGTTCTGAATTCGGGGTAAACAGTTCCTGCAAGTGCTTAGCGGGCAGTTGGAATGTACGCTTAAAACATACAGCCTTGTTTTTGTTTAACTACCTTTTAAAAAGACATCTCAGACTTCTGTGCTGCTATATCTCTATGGTGCAGCTAGCATAAGTTGCTAACCCCCGTTGCTAAACTTCTGTGAGTCTCCGTGATCCGCCATTGCTGTAAAAAAAAAAAAATGGTGAAGTGACTCTTCCATTCAACAGCTCTGGTTGAGAGGAGACTCCAAATTCATTTTATCTGCTGGTTAGCGGATCTAAACCTGTTGAACATTGAATGTGACTCTGAAAAACAAACAGAAACATATGATGTAGAGCAAAATATATTTAATACAAGAGAAGGTGGACAACCCAAATAAATGAAACCACAGGGTGATTTCCTGATCTTGGTGTTCTGTTTTGTACAGAAAGTGCTTCTCTATACAGCGCATGTGACGTGTCATGATTAACGTGTCATTTTGGTTTGTTTAAATAATCCAGTGAGTGCAACAATCTATCCTGTCACCCTGCTCTGCTGTCGACGCGGCTGACAGCACATTTATGAGCCACGTCTGTGGCCCGTGTCACTACATTTTGATGTGACTCACCGAGACTGTACAGAGAACAGGCTCATGCGGTTCAAGTATCAAAACCAGACCGATTTTACTCCTGATGAATTATTCTGTATCCTATCATGGTCATTTCCCCCCGATGTATATGAGAAAGCAAATCTTCATGGTGCACCAGAGAGATAAAATTCAAAATCTTTGGTTGGTATTCTCTTTTAACTCAGAGAGCAGGGCCTATCCATCCAAGCATTAAACTAATCAGAGTACCGGAGAATTACTGACTTTTTGAAGTGAAAAGAATGATTTCCATTCCAGTCTTCTTCAAGGCGGCATTTTAAGCATGCAAAGGGAGACCTACTTTGATTATGACCTTGGCTGTAAATTGTAAGCAAATCATTGAGACCTGCTTATATAGGCGGTGGGGCTTTAAAAGTATGAGCATCTTTATGGAACAAAATGAAAAGAATTTTTACAGCTAAATCAATTTGGCAGCACACAAAGCTCATATTTCATAACTCCCCGAATATAAATTCTTTCTAGCCGTCAGCTTTGACCTCCCTTGTGGTTGACTGTAGCGCACTACTCAGTGTATTTCTGCATTGTTATTTTCTCTGCGGAAATCTCTGGGCTTGAAACTGCTCCATCATTGGCAGAGTGGTGTAAATGATTTGAGTTATGTTCCTTCGGACTTCTGTCCCTTTCTATTTTCTGCCTGATGCCGTGATCATATTTTCTGAGAGGGAATGTGCTTGAGTGTTAAAGCTCACACAATCCCGCATTACTGTACAGTACTTATGGGGTCGTAATAGTCCTCTGATGTTCACCATTTTCTCTGTGTTTGCAGTAAAGAAGGAGGGCATCATGGAACGCTATCTGGGGGGGAATTTGAAATGAGTCACCGTGGCTTTATACAGTCATCTCTGCGCTACATTCAGCAGAGCTACTGTTTGCATTTGCAAGGCATATTGTACATTCGCTCTCCATGCCTCTAGCCTGTTTTCATCCACAGCAAATTGTTTGAGCGCACTCTGTATTGTAATATTCTGCAGCTGTGCTGTGCGACAGCAAAAGAAATGCATTCAAAGCCATCTCAGTCATGTGAACCGTACCACAGGACAGACCTGAAATACACTGTGAGTCCTAGCAGGGGATGGATGTAAGGGGAATGTTTTCTATTTTAAAGCTGCCCTTGGCAATGTCACACAAAGGTTGCAGACAAACTGTACAAAAAAATGAACTTGGGGATCTTGAAGTTCTCTAATATGATGTTAGCAGACTACACAGCATGCTTTTGCTTTCTAGTGAGAAAGGAGACAATCTAAAGCTACTGTGCCCCGCTTTCCCCAAGGGAGTGCCATCCTACGGCGGCTACGGGAAGTTTCAATTTGTCATTCCCTGTGGGTGGAGTAGTGTTCACACCTGACACGGGAATTAAATTTGAGCAAATAGAGCCCATTTCTGGTGTCTCAGTTGGCAGGGCGGCAGTGCCTTTCAGTGGTTGCTTGTGATTGTCTGAAAATCACACTTGATGCAGCTTAAAATATTCTGTCATTCGAATGCAGAGCTCAGCATTCGAATATGAGCAGCTTCTCAAGAGAGAACAACAAGGAGCAGACTGACTGAGGGCTAGCACACTGCAGAGAAATGTTCTTTATCTAATAACATAATTCATCCCACCCCAAATGCTCCAACATCTCCCTACCATTACACCCGATTCCTTTCGCACTGTTTTATTTGAAATTGCATAGTTACCATTACAGGTCCTCTAACATCAGCAGGGAGTTGTTCACTTGTATAATTATCAATCGGACTAACATAGAGTATTCAAATAGCATGTGAAATTAAGTGGTGGCACATGTTATGCTCCACTGCTCTGCTGCCCTACTTGTTTAGCAGCAGAAGATCACGGCGATGTCAGGAAACATATAGCACGGGGTCAGTCAAACATCTGCCTCTCTCACCTGGTGTCCTATTACATGCTACCTACTGCGCTGCACGCGTCAAGTGCTGTTAAGGTAATGAGATGGACTTGGCTGCGGCTGCCTTGGCTACCATATGCACAGTCAAATAAGCTGGCTGTTTGATGTCATCCTGAGTTGTTAATAGAAGCCAGAGCTGTGAGATCAGAATGGACATGAGGAGAAGATCAGGTAAAAGTTCGGGCTGCAGTGGCGAATAAATCCAGATTAACTCACTGAAATTACCTTTATGTTTGTGGGATTGAGTTTATTAGCTTCCTTTGAGGTCGTGAAGCAGAGTAACAGTATTTTAGAGTGATCTCTTACTTAAGTTAGCTGAGTCTATATGTGCCACAATTGGTGTTGAAATAATTATCATCTATTAGAAAGCCAATTTCAAGCAATTTCAAGAACTTTAAACTATCGTTCTTATAAACTATAAACTATAGAAATTCTTCTGTGTGAACAAGAAAGTCATTTGACCCCACAAGACAATAACTTATGTACACAAAAACCAAAACCAAAGGAAAATCCCACACTGGGCTTCACTGACTCACATTACTGAATCAGAAAAATTTGAAAATTATTCAAGGTCTTCTTATTACAGATTTTTGGGATACCAGTAAAAATTAATGGTGTAACATAAAGTTATATTCTAAGTACACCAAGACTTACAGTGGGAGTCCATTGTCAGGCTCAGACTACAGTCATGCACACTCTCACTCTGTGCAGTCCTGTGAAAAACTAAGTGCAATCTTGCTGCTTCCAAAGGAAGTAACAGGGTAAAAATGCAAATGCAAATTAACAGGATACTCAAATGCAGCTGATCAACAGCAAGTGTGAGCGCCTCTATAAAAACAGAGGTTTTTGTAAATTTCCTGGTCAGTAGCAGGTGTGTGTTAAAGATGAAGTCCCAACAAATTCACCAAAAAGCCTTAAAATCGACGTGAATGAACAAATGCCCACAATTCTCAATGACCTGAAGCAACGCTGTGAAGAAGAGTGGCCCAAAATTCGTTCACAGTGATGTGAGAGACTGAGAAAGTCATATGGAAAATGATCACTGTAAGTTATTACTGCCAAAGGTGTTTCTACATACTTTGAATGGGCTGTGCTCAGTTGTCCTTATAACAACTTCCTTTTTCACATGACTGCACATTGTGTCTTTCTGTTACAGTAGTCACTATCTCAGCTTTGTCAGTTACAGTCAAAATCTTGTGACTGAAAAACATGATAGTTTGCATGTTCCTCTCTTTCATGGTGTTTGGGATGTAATCGGTAAGGAGACGTGTTCCAGAAAAAGAACTTTAAAAATCACTGACACACAAAGTGGTTTGTCTGATGCTGGCACTTGTGTTTTCAATTTCTCAGCTCCATCCAGCTTCAACAATTCTTCGTATTTTTCTTTGCTATGTCTAAAATTGTAGAGCTGGTGTAGAGCACTGCGCTCATTTGGGTCATCCTCACAGAGGTGGTGGAGTCATGGTGGAAGAATCAAAACATTTCTATCATGCTAGTCTTCCTGTCATGAGTCATCTCAGGTGCAGCATCAGTTTTCATCCATTATGACACAGCATGCAAGATAAAAAGACCAGTGGTACCCATTTTGTACTATTCCTGGCCCAAAGCTGCACTCTACGTCTTCCAGTTTGGTCTGAAGCAGTTGTTGGGCAGAAAAGAATCAGATAAACAAGAGTATAAAGCCTAGTACAGGGAAGGGTGTTCATTTCTACAAATAAAGACAACGCAAACTGTGTTTTTCCAGTGCTTATGTAACTTTGTAAGTTATCAGACAAAATTTTCAAGGTCCTCTGTGGTTAAATTGTTCAGGAAACTGGTCATAGTTAATGTCACACAAAGAATTTTAACTTCCCTTTATCCGGTCGTTAAGTGATGACATGACGAATCCTACTTCCGGGTATAAAGTAGTCTGCGTTTAATATGGCTTTTGTGTTGTTAACATGTTTAATGTTTTGTATTTTCTTCTATTTAATCTCAAAAAGCTCCTAAAACAGTCAGTGAGCACTGTTGACCTACCTCGGCTTTTATTACCGCTAATCGTTTATTTAAGCTCAGTTTTTAAAACCTTAGGATGTAACTACAGCCCAGCCCATGCAGCAGTATATGAATGACTAACCTCGTATTGTGGATGGATTATCTCAGTTGTTCTCCTGGATGAAGTTTGGTCCTTTTACAGCATAGGTGTCAAACTCTGGCCCGCAGGCCAAATTTGGCCCGCAGCCTACTTACATTTGGCCCGCGAAGCCATACCAAATTACTATCAGAGCTGGCCTACTGGTATTATACAGCTAATATATATATTGTTTAGTATTAAGCTTTGCTTGTTCCATATTCAGTTTTTCAGCAAAACGTGTTTGAGTCCATAAGAAAAGATTCATTCTTATATCTGGAGGAATAAATATATTTCAATAAATATTAACGTTAGCCCGCGACTTTGTTCCAGTTTTGAATTTTGGCCCACTGTGTATTTGAGTTTGACACCCCTGTTTTACAGCATCCTGCCATGCGATTACATTTGTTCCTGACCACCGAGAACACTCACGTTAACTTTTATCGAGTGGAAAAAAGTTAGCTTTTTTATATTATGCTAACATAGCTGTGTCGCTAGCGGTCACGTAGCACATCATTATATACCAGCTAGCCAAACTTCAGTAACCCTACAAACGTCACTGCTGTTTAGTTTTCTGTCTTCATTTATGTTGGAAGTGATAGCAGAGCTGTATGTTTTCATTTGTTTCCAAAACCCCGCAGTCAGGACATGCTATATTGTATTTAGATAGAAGCTAGCGAGCTAACTCCCTGCTAATTTCTAACTCCGTTAAATGTCATAAATTCCGTTTTCATGGATGCCTGATCATTTTATTAAAGATGAAAGACTTTAGACAGTTTTTCAACTCTCAGTAATGCCATAGTGTTCGTTTGATATATGGACCCGCAGCGGAGTTTAGGCCCAGACACGGCTAGTGACGTCAGACTTAACGACCGGATTGTGCAGTTGTGTTTTTTTTTAGCACCACTGATGGCTCCTGTGAACCTTGATCACACCAGAGAGGTTCTAAATAAGAGAAAATGTGTGAACATGATATGTTTTGTGCCTCTTAATATTAAATACACTTTTTTTGAGGGTGGCGTTCTGTCTCCGAGAGACCCTCTTTGTGTCCTTGTCACTGCAGTTTTTGCTATTTTGGGGGGCTTTGGAAAGGACAGTCATTAATTGTTTCCTTCCTTGTTTCCTGTTTCCTTCTTCCCAAATGCTGGGTAAGCATCACTGAGCAAGATGCAGATCCCAAAGATTTCACCTTGACACCACCACTAATGTGTATTTATTTGTGTGTGTGTTTGTGTGTGGCTTAATGAGAGGATTTGCAGAGAGCTTTGTCCTCAGAAAAAAAAATAAGTGGAAAGCACTTTATAAAAGCAGTCCATTTAAAAAGTTGATTTAATCCATAATCAAAACAATTATTAGTGTGTCCCTAAACACAAGACAACTACAAGGAAAGCATAAATGTGCTGTGTGAGATAGCTGGCTGATGCTGAATGGGGGTTTTAGCCACTTTTAATTACATTTAAAAAATTGATAGAGGCAGCCACTACTAATCAGTTATGACAGATTACCTGCATCATTAACATTTATAATTTTTCCTGCAATGTTTCCAGTCTCCCACAGAAGATCTGCTGGATTCATATCAGATTCTATACATGCTAATATGATTGTCATGCTCTCTAAACTAGCGTTTTGTTGCCAGCCCCATTTTCATTCTTGAGAATGCCACTTCTGTCACAAAAGGAGCGCACAATGGAATGAAGATAATCACTCACACTTATTATTGTATCTGAGTGCGGTGATTAGAGTCAGATTAGAAAAGTGGTCGGAGTCAGTTCCGGATGTTTAGGCGAAACCAGCACAGAGGAGCTTTGTGCTATAGCTTTGGTCCCTATAGGGAATAATTCCAAACACAATACGTATTGTCATGAATAATTAACTGCACCACTCTACAAGATGTGGAATTTTTTATAAATATAGTGCAAAACTGTATCTTGGAAAGTCGCGTTGTGCAATAAAACATTGTGAAACCTCGCTTCCATGTGTTTCAAAGCTCCAGTAATTACAATCTATAAAGGAAGATTGTTTTAATATGGAAATGGAATCCTAGTCATAGTTCATTCAGTGCAGCCTCTCATATAATTTTATGGCAAATTCCCTGAGGAGAAACAGAGCTTTTCTCACAAGCTCCCAATGTGGTTTCACTTGTACAGGAGCAGCGCGGCGCTGTCTCCTGCGGATGCCCGTTAAATCTGATAAAGCTTTTTTTCTTTTTTTTTTAAATCAGTTAAGACTGACTTCTGATGTATCTGCACAGTCTTAATTAAAGACACAAACAAGGAAAAAAAAGATAAGCTAGAAAGGACTGAAAGTTTTTATTGGTTAGTACAACTAAGAAACAGCAAACTGCTGCAATCAGCTGCGATGTTAACAGGGATGATGATAATTGGCGGCTTTGTATATTCACGGTCCGTCGCTGAGGTCGTGCCAGTGTGGTGTATCTAGAGCCCAACGGCTCTTAGTCCAGCAGTGATGCACACTGAATCAGACTAACAATGTGAAAGCAAGTGTGGACTCCTGGCAGCCTGTTTCAGGCAGAGTTATTAAGATATTTGTGCGCCTGTACTTTGGTGATCTGCAGTGTGTCTGATCAAAGAGCTGATATGTAGAGCACAGACTCACATCTTTGCTCTAACCTGTGTGCGTTTGGTCCCCTGTGTGTGTCTGTGTTGCCAGTTAGCACTAGCATAGTGTTATGATTCACTGATAAGGTGATCAAGCTGCCAGTCGGTGCTTAAAGCCAGTGTCTACTACTTCTTGTTGTCATTTCTGACAGGATCCAGGGCCTGTTCAGCGACCATTCCCATCCTTCAGTCGGCGCTCTCCTCGCTGCCACGGCCATATGTGCATTTCATCATGTGAAACAGAGACGAGGCAAAGTGTCCTCACACCACTGAGTGACAGAAACCCTCTGTCACATGAATTAACTCCTGTACGTATGATGGAGCGCTGGCCATGGCTAAGGGCGCTTTACAAAGCAGCTACCCCCACCCACACACTACACAACTCACCACTTCAACTCCCCCAGCGCCTTACTGTTGTCTTCCTTCAGGCTTATTACATGAAGCCCATTCATCTGTTCAGTGTTGAGCACTGATATCTGATGGCACCTCTGTCCTCCAAGCAACAACCAAGTATACAGGATCTCGCCTCAGCAGAAAAACGAGAGAGGCGGGTGGGCTGAGTGATGGTGGTGCGCGGTGGAGGGTGGCCAGCAAGGCTGATGTTATGAAATTAGATTTACATAGCAGATCTCTGTAGAGCTGGTTTTGTTTTATGGCTCTTAACACTTCTGGAGGTAATTTTATGGAAAAAGTAAACCAGTCTTATCAGCTTAAATAGCAAAGTGTGGCTGTCAGTGGAAACTGCAGCCCATTCGTTGATCTATTAACTGAGAGGCTGAGATACCCCGTAAGCCTGTTTTTGATGTCAAGTAGCACTGCTGGAAGTGAAAAGTACTTCCAGCAAACGAGTAGGGCAGAACAAGTCGGATAATATGATTAGCCAACTCTGGTGTAGAAATATAAAGTTTGACCTGCACGGCGGTAGAGAAAACATTACCTACAACTGAGGAGTCCCTCCTCTGTGGACCAAGTATGTGGACCTAACCAAGTATTTTGTTGCTTAAACACAAACAAACTGCAACTAGAAAATATAAAATGAAAGAAGGTTTAATGCCAGAAAGCTCTGAAGGAAAAGCAGTCAACCCGGCAAGTTAATTTTTGCCCGTGAGTCTATCTATTGCCTACCTAACTATCGTTGCTATGGACAGGAAGTATCTCAACTTGGTGAATTATGCTAAAAGAAATGCCGCAGGGTCACCTTAAATCTTCACAGACATCTTGCTCTGATACTTGGATGTCTCAGCACTGCTCAGGTAATTTTATGAGTCATTTGTGTTCATCAACAACCCTTTCAACCTTTGCCATTATTGCGCTCATTTCATGCTACATAGCAGTTAGCGTCTCACTTAATGAGCATTTGAGTGTGGCGGGAAGCGACTAGAAGCAGCAGCATAAAGGAGCTATGGTTGGTGAATGCCAAGGATTGACCTTACAGGAACTGCAGTACACACTCTTCTCTAATCTGCCTTTTCTCTTAGATGTTTTGAAGAATGGAGAACCTCCCCTTCATACACCCCCCTTGCCCCTCCCATGTAGTTCATCTGCAACTAAAGCATGCTTGCAAAATGTAGATTTCTCCAGTTTGTGTAATTAATTTAAAGATAACACTGTGGCAAACTTGGAAAAGCTGCTTATACACGTGTCCCTGGCCAGGGAGTTATCCATCAATTTGTAATGCCTGGAGAACTCTGAAGTAATTCTCTGTGCTTGGACAGAACTATAAGAATAGCACACACACACACACACACACACACACACACACACACACACACACACACACACACACACACACACACACACACAGATTTCTGAGCATCACTTTAAGACATTCTGTCCATTTGCTGTCTCAGTAGAGCTTAGCTTGGCTTGAAAATTGGTCTGTCTGGTGTAGGAGCAGTGCCCAGCACCCTCTACTCCGTCAACCAAGTAACATTTTATTTCTGTCAGTGGTCCAACTCATTTGGATAGTCAAATAAAAAAGAGCAAAAAATAAATAAATGTGGCTTCAAACAGGGTGTGAGAGTGTTAACCTCACATTGTACGTTCGGGCATGGCTGTGAGTTCTCTGTTTAATTATTGCGACTGCCTGTAAAGTGGATATTTTCAGGTACACGCGAGGATAAGTTATCTACAAATGGCCAGTGTTGTCAATTTCACGGCGAGAACAGTCTTGATGTTTCATTATTTAATGGGTTGACTGCTATGAAATTTGCAGAGAACATTCATGCTCACAGTCAGAAGAAGTCTTTAGATTTTGCCCATTACGTGAAAAAAATCAATAAGTTGTTTTATGGTGCTCTCATATCTCGGAGCCTCTGACTCGTGTGTTTGTTATTTTGCAGTTATGGGTAGCCAAATGGAAGATGCTCTTTTAACTGATTTTTTTTCCCTGCATGATCCCTGTAAGGCACTTTCATCAAGAGAACTCTGTCATGCTGTATTAAAACTGAAAAAGCATTCTAGCCGCCTGCTTTTAAAGCACTAAAAACTTTCCTGACATTTTTAATGAGAATATTAAACTCTTTAGTGGAACACAAAGCCAAAAAGGTAAAAAAAAATGTCTCTTTGCAAACAACAGCCAGCCTGTCGTTTTCACCTTTGAACACCAGTTGCTCCTCTGTAATAAGTTCATTACTGACTCATTATGCTAATGTGATGTACTTTATCCTCACTGCTGTGTTTGGCAGGCCAGTTGGCGGTGGGAACCTGCGAGATAGTGATGCTCAACAGAGACAGCAGTGTTCCCAGGCGGACCATCGCCAGGCAGACAGCCCGCTGCGCCTGCAGGAGAGGCCAGATCGCCGGCACCACCAGGGCGAGGCCGGCCTGCGTAGATGGTGAGTTCAGTGACTTCTCTAGCCCAATGGAGAATAAATATTAGAGAACGTAGCTGGAGTGATTCAGTACAGCGGGAGAAGAAGTCACTTTGGCAAGCAACTGAATCGGCTGGTGTGCTATAAACATAGAAACAATCTAATTAAAAAGTGTAATTGATGAAAAAAAAGTTCAAAGTAATTTCAATATTTCTGTAACACAATGGATTTTTCCCCTATGCTTGAAGAAAAACTATTTGTATTTCACCTATAACAACTATATTGCAGTCGGCATGTCAAAACCTTTTAATATTTCCCTATATGAAGCCTGTTGTATGCAACTCCACCTTTACCACCATAAATTGAACAGCTGTAGTTCAATTAAACTATTAAAGTAGAAATATTCTCTGAGCATTTAGGGTTTTTTTTTTTTTTAATTTTAAGATTTTTTTTAGGGAAGTGTTTTTCATCAAGAGTTAAGGATCGAGTCTCCTGGCACACTTGTGTGCTACATATGATCACTAGCGGCTGGTTAGCTTGGCTTACACCCTAACCCTAACACCACTAGCAGAGTCTCCAGGATGTACAAGGAATGATCTCTTGTAAAATATGATTGTGATATTTCTATACTACTGTTAATAATGAACCTCAGAGATGCCTGCAGGCAGGGTTTAGTTTTCTTTGTACGGAGCCAGGCTAGCAGTTATTCTTTCCAGTCTCTATGTTAACCTACACTAGCTGGCTGCTAGCAGTGGCTTCATACTTAATTGAACAAGTTGTGTCAAACTTTTTACTCTTGTTGAGTGTGGGATCTCGATCTGTGTTTCTGAACAAGGTGGGAAAAAGTGGGAAACCTAGTCATGTATTTACTTTTGTACATTTTTTTGCAGTAATGCAGGAGTGGAGAACAATGAAGTATTTGAATAAATCTCGTGCAAAAAAAAATAATTTGATAGTTTTTAATGTATGTAATTGCATTGTAATTTCACAAACCTAGGAGTGCTCTCTGGATGCTCTGGTCCCGTTGAGAAAAGCTGAATAATACACTGTAAAGTAAAACTAAACACCAAAATTAAAGTAGTGACATAAATACTGAAAAAAACATTTTAGTTAATGGAAATAAAAAACAAAACTAAATTCAACTGATGCGATATTTATATGCCAAATCATAACAACAATCAATTCAAGTCTAGCAATCAGACGACCTCCTGTGATGAAGCACTTGGCGAGTGTGGGAAGCAAAAACCTTTAACAGGAAGAAACCTCCAGCAGAACCAGGCTCAGCGAGGGGCAGCCATCTGCTGTGACTGGTTGGAGATGAGACAGAGAGACAGGACAAAAACAGCTGTGGAAGAGAGCCAGAGATTAATAATAACTAATGATTAAACGTAGAGTGGTGTATAAACACATGGAGAGTGAGCCCACAGCAGTCTAGGCCTACTACAGCATAACTAAGGGAGAGTACAGGGTCACCTGACCCAGCCTTAACTATAAACACATAGAAATTTAAGCTTAATCTTAAAAGTAAAGTGTGTCTGTATCCCCAAATCCACACTGGAAGCAGGTTCCCCAGAAGAAGTAACTGCGGAAAATAACACTATTTAAAATAAATTAGTTTTTCATTTGATCCATTCTTGCTTTGGTCAAATTTCCAAAGCAAGGAAGCTTTGATAAATGTATCTTTACTGGAACTGGGATATCTGAAACTAAACTCTAAACTAAACTGATCTGCAAACAAAATGAAAAAAAAAAAATCAACTTCAGGTTAAAATATCGCCAAGACCAATAATACATGCGATAATGACACGTGGAATCATTTCCTCTGCCACAACAGCATCTACAGACCTTTTTCATGGCAGACATTTTGACATAACAGGAACATCATGACAAATTATAAGAGGAAAAGCACAGGTGTAACTATTAACAATAATGTCTCTGTTCCAGTAGGAGTCCCATTTCAGTGAAGCAAAATGCACAATACCGCAGCCCTGCATCGGCTACTCCTGAGTGGAATGCAGTTGCTGTTTTCTGTCTGTCCGCCTGTGTCGTGACTTCCAAACGTGCTGCTGGACAAACCTGCTGTTGCAGGAACTACGGCACCGCTGTGTCGGTCTGACTGTCCTGTCTTTGGACAGTCTTTGTCAAAATGGTAACCATGCACTATGCAGTCATGAAACTTTACCAACCCAAGGAGAATGGAAGAAAACAGGACAAAGAGTCATTAGCCACTTTACAGCCAAGTTATTAATGTCAAAAATATCCTAATGCAAAGCAGCATCATCTCCCCCGTTTGACACTGGGTAAAAAGCCAGACTTCAACAACAACAGAGCGCAACCTGTCCTCAATAAGCCCAATGAACAAAATGTATTGGCTTCCTTCTCTCTCCATTAAAAGTAAGTGCCGATGTAATTTGGTTGTTTAACCAGCCAATCGATAATCACTTTGCATGTCTGACTTTTTGATGCCTTTTAGACTGTTTTACTCCTAACTGTGTGATTGGTTGTCTGCATTAGGCCTTCTTCAGTCAGCCACTGTGACATCAACAAATTAGTAATTGCTTTGTGTCTCCAGCGTGTATTGGGTTGAATTTTCCTCCTCCTTTTCCTCCTCCACCTGGGTTTTTAAAAAAAAAATAAAGATCACTTGTAATGGAGACTCCAGTGTTCATCCACTTTGTAGATAAGATTTTATACTTTAGAGCCCCTGTCTCTGAGCCATTGGACAGTATCTAGCTAAGGGTGATAAGAACGATGAAAGGGATGGGAGGGGTGTGATTGGAGCTCACAATATCACAATCAGATGCACCATTAGTTCCATCATGCGATGACTCATGTTGGCCTTAATCTAATATCCCTGACACCAGAGCCCCACAGTCCATGTCATCCTCTCGGCGCGCTGCTTTTAACCACCTCTCCCTCTCCGCAGACATTTTTCCATAACACTCAACAGATGCTAATTAATTTACAGAGAACTATGATTACAGCAGCAGGAAATTGATTATTACTGGCTTCCTGCCCCACCACACCCTACGCTCCATTAATAGCCAGCGCATTAAAGTTGGGACCTGTTGCTTGCAGGGTCATATTAAGATTTTCTGCTGACAGCTGAGCTCGTCAGTCGTTGCCAGGATTTTAAATGGAATTAGTGTGTATTGCACCAAAATGCAGTGGATTTAATGATGCCTGTGCTCACATATCCTCTCTAACCTTTTAGCTGAGAGCATATTCATTTACATTCACTTTAATGGCCCTTCCCATAAATCCTCTTTTGCCCTTCTAAACACATAAACAATTCACAGACTTATAAATAGGTTTATATATTTCTGTATCTCACCAAGGCCGGGGATCATTCTTTCAGTGTTCCACTTTCTTCCTGATCAGTTTTATACAACACTTTCACAGCTGCAGAAGAAGTGGATCACTGCCCTTTTGTGATCCTGTGATAGAACAGTGACCTTTAATGAAAGTGGAACCGTCACTGACTCTCCGTCTGTGGCATGTAAACAAAGGCGAGCTAGCCTGCCTGATACGGGGTGTTTACAGCTATGACTAATTTTGGAAACATATGGTGAACGGAGCACAAAAATCTCATTTGTTTTTCAGGTTAAAGAGTAACTTAAACAAATTCCTTTTTGTGACGGAGAGCTGTGGTTTATATGCATGTCCATATGGTGTTTCTTTTGTGTGCTCGAAGACAAGCAGTCAGCTACATGGCTGAGCGTTTTTTGCCTGGGAGCTGCAGGATGTCAGTGCAGTTTCAAACACAACAAGACTAAGGAACCAATCCCGTGGATGCGGCTTGTTAGAACTGAAAATCGGGAACAAGGTTTATCCGACATTGGCGCATTTTTAGCTGCTTGATTACGCAGTCATATCAGGAGCTTGTGCTATTTATGTGTGCTCCTTCCTTTTTTTTTCTATCCTCTGCTCTCTGTTTCAACATTTCTGCGTCATGGCCTGTGTATTGTGGTGAAACCGACACACACAGAACAGAGAAATTGAGAGGCGGGTTGCCAGACTTGATTTTAACTAGTTATGTTACTGTAAGTGCAATAAAAGTGTTAATAACTCTAAAGTTGTGCTTGTGATAACAACTGGCCTTTTTAGTGCACTCTTTATGACTGAACCTGCCGATGGACAAGTTAAGCAGTGTTTTCTGATATCTGGCCAGGCAGGCGCTGTGTCCTCCTTCATCCTGCAAGAGAACCCATGAGTGGTGCTCTCACATCCAGAGGGAGAGTGGAAGCACGTTGCAGACAAGTAGCTAAGAGAGGATATGGCTTTAATTTCTCTGTATTTGTGGATCCGCATTTGAATGAGGCCACTAAATGAGACAAAGGTGTGCATTTGGGTGTTACAGATTGGATGTTACAGTTTGTAACACAAAGAGGTCTCCTCGTCTTACAAAGTGAGGACACTGTTGCGAATCGCTTGCTCATAAAGGATCATCGGCTCGTTGGCTTTCTCTTTGTAAAGTCTTTAGCTTACAATACAAAGCACCTTGAGATGGCTTTTGTTGTCAATGGGTGGCACATACTCTAGTTAAAACTGGATTGAACGGAATATGTAACTATTCATTTTATAAAGCGGTAGAAAGATCAAGAGCATGCTCATACATAATACCAATAGCTATTAAATGCTGAGACCAAGGATTGAAAAATTAAGATGTGTGCTGACTTATGATTAGCAAATAACTGCAATGTCCCTGGTTCACTTCTAGTGGGATATATTTTTGCCACGTCATAGTCTTCTCTAGTTCCCCCGGTTTCTGCAGCTGGATCTACACGTTCAATATCTAATAAGAAATATGGAAGGTTATTTTTGCGGGGGGATAACTTGTCTTTTGGAAGTAATAGAGCATTTTTGTAAAGGTGTGAGTCACAGATGCAACAGTGTCAAATCCTGTTATATCTCGACAACCTGCACGGTCCACCTTTATTTCCAGTAGTGTGATTAAAGCTGGTAAAGACATCAGATCTAAGGATATCAAAACTTTAGCTGTTAGCATGCAAATAATGTATTATGAATTAGTACCCAAAGATATTGCAGACATTAGGCGACTGACCTAATAGAACAAAGGCCAGTTCATCTACCAGGATCCATAAGCTAGATCAGCTCAACGATCAGCACCATGGACAGCGATCAAGGAAGCTTTATTGAGTGAATTCAGACTTTAGATATGTCCTTTACAAACATCTACATAACTGGTTTTGGAGATGTAGTGTTTTAACACTGGAAAATTAACAGCTGAATACACTCAACAGAGTATAGAAGTAAAACCTTTGATTTTCACCTGAGGTAGAATAATGTTCCAACATTTCCATTGTCAGCTATGGTGAGTGGTAATGTGATTACAGTCAGAACTGAAGCTTTGATAAACATCCATTTTTACCCAATAGGTATGACCAGTGTGGAGGGTTATTCGTATTTATGTTTGTCTGTTACTGGATTTTCAAAGAACTGATGCTTGTCAGCTTTGGTTGCTGTGCACAGAACTTTGGGAGATTGACTTTTCACACTACACACTGATAAAGTGCACAGTTTGACATTTGACCCCGTGAGCAGCTGACCTTTTGGAGTGTATACGTGCAATTTACACTGTGAGCACAGATTGGATCAAGTCATCGGCAGAGTTATAATCACCACGAAAAGCTCTGGGATTTGAGGGCCTTTACTGTTTCCTGTAATGAATCGAAACTAAAATCCAAGGCTTAGTCTGATGTAACCTCTGAGACATTTTCAAAGTTACTACAATCTGCAGCTGATGGCTTAACAGAGGCAATTGGACAATTCTTCTTATCTCCCTTGCCGTCCTGCTTGTATTCTGCCTTCAGTAATTACATAACGACAAAACTATCTAAGCCTCAAAGTGAATAAAGTCTGTTGTTACCTGTGAATATATGAATTGATTAGCCTAGACGGTAGCTGCATTGCTTGTGCAGTATGACATATTACCGAGTTGTTCCTCCTGTTTTTTTTTGTTTTTTTTACTTCACTGAACATGTTGCAGCAAGGGCAGTGGCTTTTTTTCTGCAAGTTACTTCTTTTGATACTCTTTTTGTAGGCGTATTTCAAGCTTTTTTGCCCTCTTTTTGTGCTGCTGTATGTCAGGGTTGTGCAGGTTTAGTCTGCACACTGTACACAGGAGGATTATGTGCTTTTCCTTGCTTGTCTCCCTGCTCTCACTCTAATCTGCTCCCCGAGTCTCTCCTGCTCCCTTTCTCTGCGTGGCCCGTTGTTGCCATGCCACCACATCACACGGTAATCGTATGAAGCTCGATGGCCACCATGATAAGAGGCTGCAGGGAGACCGTTTATATGCTGGGTTCAAGCTTCTCGTTTTGCGCTCAGTCAAAGCGTTATTGACAATAAACGGGCAAAAGAAGTGATTTAGAAGAAGCATCAAAACAAAACAAAAGCAGAGGTTTTTTTCGTATTTATATTGCAGACGCATAGCCGAGAGGATTAGATGTACTCTTTATTTTAACTGCAGACAGAGCCAGGCCCTCGTTTTAAACAAGCGTGACTTTGAAAAACATGTTTGCTTCTGATCTGACATTCATTTGCTAGTGTTGTTGGCATAGTTTGCCTGCAGTGCTAACAGCACTTCCTTCCATATTTACCTCATCTTGATCATTTTAATATTTATTGAATGTATATTTCATAGCAGCAGTTTCATGAGCAATTTCATCTTTCATATGGAACACAGCCATGATTATTCAGTGTTGCATAAGCACAAAAGAACGTGTAAAGTTAATTTTAATTGAATTGAATTTGTTGCTCTTGTTTTTTTTTTCTTTCTGTTTAGGAGAAATATTTTTATTCACCAAGGAGTTCAAATGTTTCTTTTATTTGCAATTGCAATTTTAAAAAAAAGGATGTGCTGATGTTTCACATTAAAAGCCCTCTATGCAGAGAGTAAAAACACCTTTAAGATTTTTATTTAATAGTTTTTCATGGAAATGGAGTCACCCTGCAATCTACAAGCGTTTGATTACTAGTGTGTCTAAGTGCGCACTTTACTACCTTTGAATGAACTTTCTATGGAACGTTGCTTTCAACAGTGATGCCAAGAAAAGATTCAGTGCAGTGACAAAATTCAGCTTTAGAAAAAGACGAAAGGCTAATGACAAGTGATAAAAAGTCTTGTTGTATCACTGTTGCATTTGTAACTTTGATAGTTGTCCCCTGTGTAGTTAAAGGAGTGTAAATTTTCAGTTGAATTCAATTTTATTTTATTTATACAGCAGCAAATCACAACAGTCAACTCAAGGCGCTTCACATTGTAAGGTAGACCCTACAATAATATGGAACAGGTATTTTCTGAAAATACAATATTTGGCATCTGGTTAATTTTGACCCTCTGTAATTGACCAATAGTTTGTTGCTCATGAAAAGCCAGTTGATTGATGGATTAACCCAGATTGGTTATAACCACTTCATAAACATAAAAAAATTATTTTTTTATGGTACAACTCTACTAATGGTTTATTGATTTCTGATCAGTGGAGCGTAAACTTCCCATCTGTGTCAACAACCACAAATAAAACACTACCCACCAGAAATGCAAAGCAAGCCCCCCCAAAAAACTGCAACAGGAAACTAACTGGATTCTCAACAAACACAATACATGATTATGTGTGGATACATTTTGTAGGCGGGCTGATCATCAGCCCATCAGGCCCATGCTGTCAGGATAATGTTGCAGATTGATCTGTGATTGAAGTTTAATTAACATGAGCCCGAAAACCTGTAAAAACCTGTTACAGTGTTTTTGGTGCCCAGCTTTAATGACTGGCTATAATCTTGTAGGGTGTTTACTGCTGCATAAGAATCATCAGTATTAGTTCCATTATTTCTTTTCAAAAGATGCTCTTAATTAATTGTTCTAGTGATTCATTTGTCGCTTTGTTTTTTTTCTTCGATGCAATTAATCCTTTGGTGTGTCCTTGGTGAGAAAGTGTCTCTCTCTTCATCTGAATACATTTTAAATGAGCTGCCTGTGGCTTGAGTATAAATTTGATGTTATTTTTTGCTCTTCTGCGGTGGCAGAATTTCATCAGATTAGCAGCGCGTCTGGTTTAGAAGTCGCCGTTGTGCCTCCTGCCCTGCTCTGAGTCTCGTCTGGCAGTGTTGTGTTGCGCTGGGCAGGGCTTGGCACCGTGTGCAGGGGGGACAGATGGTCTTACGTGTGATCTAGTTTGAGGTCCAGAGCCGTACCCCGACAGGGACCCTGGCAGCTGATAAGCCTGGCTTGACGTCCGCGGTCCCTGGGTGGGACTCCGACAGCGACTGCGACACGACGGGCCACCCAGGTGTCGGCCAGACAGAGACACTCTCCTCCTCTCTTCCAGCCACCACAGCCAGCTGTTTCATCTCTGCTGTTACCATAACAAACAGGAAAACATTACAAAACAGGCCTGAAAATCTGTTCAAACACCATGATAAAACTATAATGCCAAGATAGCCACAATATTTCCAGCAATTTGCACCAGTTGAGTAACCCAACAAGCCAGGTTTATTATACCCACAGCATGTAAAGCATACTGAAGGGTGAAATCAAGCAGCAGACAGATATTTTCAGACAGCTTTAGCACAGAAGCTTAGTGGGTGGGTGGGTGGTTGTAACGTCTAAGCTTTTTAATGTGTCTACAATTGTGCGTGCCAGCATTTTGGGAGCGATAGGTTTGATGGATGGAGACAGGCTGAAGCCGAACTGCAGCGCTGCCGTTTTGTTGCCGCTCGCGTTATTCATGATGTTGTCGTGCATGAGGTTATCACAGCAATGCTCTCATCCCCCCCTAACGCCGTGTCACCAATCCACGGCTCTCAGCACCAGGAGACTCATCAAGTCATCATAGATCAACTCATGTTGTCATGGATGGCATTGAAAAAGTAACAAGGGCAAGCTATCGGGTGCCCGGATAGTACAGCAGGAGCTGAAAACTGCATTTATTTTAGCCAACCTGCGTGACTCTGGGTTGGCTGGCCTGATGCACTCCACGGTTAGTCAGCACTCCCACCGCTTTGCCAGCTCAGCTTTTATTCCTTGCCCTGGAAATTGAGTTTTGCTGGCCCTGTAATGTACTCAAAACTACATCTGCAACTGACTGATAAATCTACGCTTTGTTGCACCTGACGGATAGCTGTGAAAATGAAAATTCACCGCGGCACGTTGCTGTGTCAGGAGGAAGGTCACTTTAGATTTGCCTCTTCCCCACTCAGGATGATGCCAAAATGACCATTTTGTCTCAGAATCCAGTCGCAAAGCTAAACTATCTTCTTAAGCTCGTTCTGTACGATGCGACGACAGGTTTATGTATTGTTTCGTTGAACTGCTGTCTCTCCCTGGCTGCATGGCAACACTATGAGAGCAGGCTTAAAAAAGCACAGCTCCTTCCACGATGAGTAAATAATATCCATTATTTGCTGAGGGAGAATGGCTTTGTATTTACACAGCAGTGATTGTGTGTGCCGCGTTACATACATGAGGGTGCTATTCGGCCAGCTTGATAAATACCACAAGACAGCAGATCTTTATTGCAGACTAGCAGTTGGGGTCTGACACTCCAAAGACCAATTTCAGACCGTTAACAAGGCCTGGACAGGAATACCTCACAGCAAAATGTCACAAGGCCTCCCTTTCCGCATCTCTTTACGCTTCCCCTTCTGCGGCTCCCCTCTCGGTTCCACCATCAGCTCTCCTCCGGACATTCAGCGAATTGTAGTTCCTCTCTTTCAATTTGCCCACCATGTTACCTCGTTCCACAATGTGCTGCCCCGGGGGATTGTGGGTAGGCAGGAGCGGTGGCCCCAGCCAGGTCCGCAGAGAGCTGATAACCTTTCAGTGTTGCTTTAGCACGCTGTGTAAAGAACAATCAGTGCTTATCAACCTCGACGACAGGCGAATGTTAATTCAATGTCATGCAGTCAGGCTGCAGCGGGAGAATGGGAGCATCACTTGGTTACGCTGTGACAGCCTGACGTCTTCTGCCAACAAATAACTTTAAGAAGACTGGAGAAAGGCTTGTTTTTGATTGCCTTTCTGATATGTAATCTCCTCTCTCTAATCTATCTATAAAATGCTACTAAAAATGAATTTAAGGTTTACAGACCCCTGCAGCTGTCATTTGTGTCACAACTGCATAAAGTCTAAAAACAATAAGTCCAGCACCATAGCAATACTGACATCAGAAATAATACATTTGACATTTGCGAGGGCCTAAAACCAAATTACAGCTGCTAGCCTGCCACTAACATGTTGGCCAAATGCCTCCATAAGTGGGTTTACTGTGTAGGGAACACAGCTGCCTGTGTTGTTTGTGGTTTATTTTGAGTAAAACCTGCTAGAAGTGCTCAAATAATGTCACTGTCCATTGGGGCTTAAGACTGCAAGTTTGAAAGTGTAAATCTGGGGGTGCTGAGTGCAACAAAAAATAAAAAATAAATAAAAAAGCGGTCTAACCAGACATCTGCAATCCATTTCCTTCTATTATTCACCATCGCCGCCTCAACAATTCCCAATCTGTCACTGATCTGTTAATGTTCAATTTGCATTGTGGGTTTGTTGGCATCAGGTTTTGACAAGAAGAATGTGTAGACTGAAAAACCCATGGTGCTGCTGCATCAATTTTACTAATGCATTTGTCCATGCTAAATGAACACAGTTTTCTCCTCCCACAGTTACTGGACAACAAGACACATGTAAAAAACAAAAATATATATAATATATAATAATTTTTGAAAAAGGCCCCCTGTCTGTTATTACAATCTGCGTTTTGTGTGTTTTTTGACCAATTTTCAGTCATGTCATTTGTCACGTTCTAATATGGCCACAATGATCTCCAGTGTATAAAAGCTATGATCTCTTTAGGTAGGCAGGCTAAAAACAAATAATCGCCTAAATTGTGGCTACACCTGTAAAACACAATGGAGATATGCCACCACCACCACAGCCTCCAGCTAATTAGGACCTCAGTGGGGGAAAAAGATGGATTCATCTGCTCTCTGATGATGCCAAGAAAATTGAAGATGTGTGCATTTTGTAACAGGATCAAATTTATGGCCAAGCTGTAGCTGGACTCAACTTCTCAGAGTATAATTTAGCTTAAACAAATGAAACATTATTATGTTTTAATTTCCACCAAGAAAAAAATGTCAAAACGGGAAGAGGGGGGGAAGCAATCTTTCTGTGCAGTTGCAGTGAAAGCTTGCATTAGCAAGAGAGTAATTTATGGACCGCCAGCTGGCCTGTAAAGGTTACTACCACAGGCAATTCTGACATGCTAGTTCAACAAGAACCTCATTAAAATACTACAGGCTTTTAGAGACATCAACGTATAAGGTTACCTTTGTGTCTGGTGAGCATAAAAACAACAGATTTGTTTGTTATGGGGAAAAAAAAGTTGACTTTTTCCGCAGTTTTTCTCTCTCGCTCTGTGAATCTGTCTCTCTGTCTAATTTACCTCTTTGACCTGATGTCTTTCTTTGCCTCCCAGCACGAATTGTTCGCAGCCGTCAGTGGTGTGAGATGGCTCCCTGCATGGAGGGGGAGGTCTGCAGCCTCCTGTTCAACCGATCCGGCTGGACCTGCACCAGGGGCAGTGGTCGCATCAAGACCGTCACGGTAATTTACTAGACGTGACATTAATATACGCCATATGCACATAACAGCAATGCGCCTACATTTTCAGCATGAGCGAACCCCCGCCAGCCGATAGTGTCAGGTGAAGCCTGAGCCCTGGGCTACAGGGAGTATATTTCAGTCAAACAGCAGGTCAGCATCCAAGTTTCAAACACTGCATCAATAGTGGAACAAAGATGCCAGAAAATTCATGCAGCACTGCTCTCTGTGGGATCAAACTTTGAAGATTTTTTTAGATATCTTTAGGCCTCAGTCTGGTTTGTTTTACACTTTTACAGGAGTTTTGAATTTTGGTAATTCAAACTTTTGAAACACTGAAGCCTGAATCTGTAGCATATACAGTAATAGTGGTGCAAAGATGTGTTGGGAGGTGCATAGGAAGAAAATCTCATGAAATTAGTGAAATCATCATTAGTTTTTACTGATCTGCAGCTCCTAAGTATAAGATGTTCAGCTCCAGAGCTGCTGGATCAGCCCTGTGCTGTATCACATTTGCACTGAAAGCAAGCAGTGTACCATATTACCCGGGCTACTTGTGGAAAATTTTCTTTTTCCTACATCCTGGATTATTTTACAGAATGGCTTAAACACACTAGCCAAGGCTCAGTCATCTCCTCCCAAAGCTAAAACAAATCATTTGAAGCCAGTCAAATCTGAATCTGACACCAAATCACACGGTGTCAGATTGAGCTAGGAACTGCAAGTGAATCACACATTTGGAACAAATGTTCTGTAGTTATTATTCTGTCTTTGTGTTTTTATGGAGAAGGTGGAAGCTGATGGAAAACGTCTGCAAATGCAAATGCAAGACAGATATATGTAATATGTAAAAATGTTGACCAAAGCATTAGGCAGTGTGCAGACAGATAACATTAGTGTCTGACCTCTCTCTGACTTTGTTAGAGATTTAAACGAATGCAAAACATGTTGAATTTTTAAAACCCTCAATATGGTGTCATCTGGTCCTCTGTAGGCTCCTCTCACAGTGCATCCAATGCCTCAGAGCTGCCAGTGCTGCATCGCTTACTGAGCACTGATTAATTCTCATTTGATTAAGCAGCGAAACAATGCACAAGGAGCATTGCTAGTCTCCACGAGGGTTAACTTCATATATTTTTTGTATCAATGCAAAAGAATAATCATTATGAATGAGTTTGAAAGCAAAGAATAAAGAAAAATATCTACCCTCCAGACATTACTGCTTGTTTAGTGAACATTAGAGTCACCATGGATACAGGTCTCTCTGTCACTGTGTGCTTCACACTATATCTCTAGGCAATTTCACACTATGCAGCTCTATGCTCCATGAAAATGGAGCAATTTTGTATTCTTTCTGTACAATTCAATGTAATGCATTTCTCTTAGCAGGTGGCCACCTTCCTGCTATGACTTGTGGAGATATGGTGTTGATAACCTTTCTTTGACAAGTCACGTGCAACCCTCTCAACCTCTGGGCGATCGCTTATGATCACAAGGGGATTGCGCAGGTTGCCTGGGGAGAGACAACCTGTCTCCAAACAACCGCTGCCTGTCTCATTCCCTCGGACTCTCAATCATTCTCAGAGTGAAGATGTGCAAATAATTGCCATTAAATTTAAAAATGCAGACGGATTCCCAACATATTGCTATCCATCTGAGTTAGTCAAGTGCAACCCTTTTAGACAGCAACAGACTGGAAATGGTTGCAGACCTATTCCCTTTTTTCAAAGGCGACAAGATCATCAAGCTCTTTGCACATGATTGGCAGAATTCTGGCTGCAGCAGTCTCCAGCTAGTGTTGTTGCCTAATGTAGCATGAGATATCTAGAAATGCTTAGCATCTCTTGACAATGCTTCGGATGAAAACAGGATTTTTTGTTTTTAACTCCAGATCTTAAACTTTATAACAGTTGCTTCGTCTGACAAACTGAATACACACAATCACTGAAAAATAGTCTTTTTTTAATGAATAAAAACATAATTTCTGTCAGTGAGTATCAATCTAAAAAACCTTGCTTTGGACTCAGGACTTCAGTTCTGCATGTAGGAAAAGGATTTACAGTGAAAGTACAATCAAATATGAGACCGAGAGGTCCTGTGCAAGCATCCATGCGCAACAAATTGGAACTGAGACCAATCTCAATGTTGGCATAAACCCATTGTGTCACAGCGCCAATGCCAAAGTACCAGTTTGTATGTATCTGTGGAATACCATGTCCTTTAAGCTATCTCCTTTCAACAGAACATACATGAGTTCATTGGATCATTTAAATAACTGTAAGTGGCTCAATACAAAGAAGTAGGCTCATATTTATGGACAAACACTATTTTGATTGTACCTTCATGCCAGTAGAGTGAATACATTTTTTTACCTGCCTGATATCTGCCTCAGGTAAGATTATGTCAACAGAAAGAAACAGAGGGGTATAACTTACAGAGGCAGTGCAAGTGAAACAGCTTGGTGTTGTCAGCAAGAGATGACAAGATGGACAGAGCAGGAGAGACCGCTGTCCTTCCCGTCAGGTACAAGGCCAAAGGTCAGCCTCTGACCGGCTCTGTTGATTTTCACTCTCTCTTATCTCTCTCATTTGATGTCTCTTCATCTTGTTCGCTCCTCTGCCTCCTCCGTCCAGCAGCCCTGGGCAGCTGTGACAGATTTCACGCATGCATTCCCGCCGTGCTGTAATGTATCCTGACAGCACACTTAGGTTAGTGTTTTGCTTTTTGTACATACATAAACAAAAAATGCAAATGATGTGTTCCTCTGCACATTCTTAATTAGCTGTTGCTGAGCAGATTTTTGTTGAAGAAGTTAATCTGAAGTGATGTCAGTGGGTTTCTTTTTTTGGGGGGGGGGTTGCTTGTTTGTTTTTTCTGTTATGTATTTTTGAGGGGGCAGGGATAGGAAGGATTTGGCAGTAGAAAAGAGGAGGTATCAAGAGGTATTTGTTGTAAGACCTAAAATGGGAGGAAAGCACATTCTGGAAGATAAATGAAAATGAGAAATCTATAAAGAGGATTGATCAGGCTGGAGGGGGGATAGAAGGATGAAGAGAGAGAACAGGATGGAGGACTTGGCTGCTTCTCGGCCTGCGGCCAAGCTCTGTCTGTCCACATCTGCAAGTATCTGGGAGAAGGAGAGTGCAGAGAGGAGGTTTTAATTGCGAGACAATCTGTCTTCACGTGGTTAATAATCATATTACACACTGGCATTCGGGGAGTGTGTTTTTCTGAAAGCTGATAATGGCTCTTTATTCATGCTGAGGTGCACAGGTTTGATGTAGGTGGAGCTAGCAGATACAACAAAGTGACAAATCTACCTGATGGTGGCAAATCATGCAGAAAGCCATGCATCCAATAAAAGACAATGTGGTTAGAATAATTATACATTGAAGCCGACATTTTTTCTTTTTCATATCTAAGTCCAGTATGAAATCTCTTTCTAATAACTTATCAAATCTATATGAATTCAGTCAGCCAGCTAGGGCTGCCACGATTAGTCGACTAGTCACGATTACGTCGACTATCAAAATCGTCGACGACTGATTTAATAGTCGTTTGAAGCTTTGTAAGATCACAAAAGAAGCAGGAATAAGTAGCAGGATTTAAGAGTGTAATAACGGACTGAAACAGAAGATGGCAGCACTGCATGTACAAGGATGCCAGCTGCCGTTAAACCCTGAAGAAGAAGAAGCTTTGTCCCAGAATTCATAGCGCAGCCCAGCTCAGTTTCCAACAATGGCGGCAGCTAGTTAGTTTTAATATTATTCTATTACTCTTATTATTCTTTCTGGGTCACAAAATAAACGTTTAAAATATTTTTAGGTGCGAATGTAGCTGTGTAAACCTCAAATATCTGCTCAGTTTATCAAGACACCACATATTTTCAAAAGCGCTCCGACGTTTTCGGAGACATCTGTTACCCACCAGCTCGATAGCTAGCCCAGGGGCAAGGCTCACTAGAGCCCGTGAGAACACCGGACTCCCGGCAAATCGTTTTGCCGCTGTCTTTCGCTACTCAGGTTAAACATATATAAGTCACTTAGGTAACTTAAAAATGTTATTGTTTGGCTTTTTTTAGTATTTTATTTGTTCCTGAGTAAATCGGTTTGGCTGAGATTAAAGTTATAGTTTTTACACAGCTGAATAAACGTCAAGCAGACAACTGATTATCAGAAGTGTGAGATGCTGGAGAATATAGCAAGGAGTTTATTAAACTTCACAGAAACAATCTGCAAATTTCATTGAAATTTAATAAACTATCATCTTTTAATTTCTGTGCAGCAGCATCTTTCATCGTCTTTAGTTTTAGTTAGCACATACCTTAAACACTTAAAGCTGTAAGCTAATGATAGTTATATAAGAGCAGATGCTGCTGGTGCAATAAGCTGTAGCTGTACATCCAATGGATGCATGATCTGATTAGTCGACTAATCGCAATAATAATCGGTGACTAGTCGACTATCAAAGTAATTGTTTGTGGCAGCCCTACAACCAGCTCAAGCTAGTTTCTATGGAGTGCTGCTTTCATTAATGAAAGGAAGAGACGTCAACCTGTCAGCCTATCACTTTCGCCCAGACAGAGACATCTCAACAACTATTTGACTGATGTCAAATAATGAACTGTGCAGGTCAACACTGGAAACTCTTTTTTTTATATGAATCTACACAGTCCTCAAAAAGAATAGGACTTTTGTGTGTGTGCGTGTATGTGTACGCGGTGACCTTTCCTCTAGTTCAAATATCAGGCCCGAATGTAGATAATAAAATTTATAATCTATTCTGGACCACCCTCAGGCCAAAATACAAACTCTGCATACCAGAAATCTAATCAAACAGGCAAATTGCCATTAATTTGATGCTGCACACTAGTGCTCCCATGAGGATAAACTCTTTTTATTTTAACAACCTCATGGCCTTCCCTACTTTCAATACTTGACATTTTTGGGGCAACTAGATGTTAAAAATGTTAGTATGTTTCATTAGTTGTTGAGGTCTTTGTTCTTTACCTCAAATACAGTATCTAAATATATATATGTGTATATCCTCATGCATTATATAATTATTTATTATTAATAATAATGATAATGTTGAAAGAACCTTGTGATATAAAAGAAAATACACAAATCTGTGCACTAATGCTCCATATACAGTGCCTGGATGACAGGAATTTTGCGGCTGTACACACACAGTGGCTTTCAGCTTAAAAGCTTTAATTCAAGGGGTTTAACAAAAGTATTACATTAACCGTTAAGAACCATTAACAGCCATTTTAAATACACCCTGCCAGCCACCTAGCCATTTTCAAAGTCTCAAAAGAAACTGGACAAACAAAAAAAATATAAAGATTGTTTTTAATACTTGGATTGAAAATCCTTTGCAGGCAATGACTGACTGATGTCTAAAGCCCATGGAGTGTTTCCTCCCTTGTGATAACCTGCCAGGTCTTTATGTAGCTGCTGTTGCTGCTTGATTGTGCGTCTTTTTACCTTCAGTAACTGAAAAACGTGCTCCGTTGGGTTGAGATCAGGTGGCTGATGCTGTCATGGAAAATTTCTTTGCCTTGAGAAACTCTTTGTTTGCTTCAGCAGTGTAGACTGTCGACTTTAATTAAAAAATTATTGCACTTTTATATGCTGACTGTACGTGATGCATTTTTTGGAGTTGCAGTGTCAGCGTCACAGGTATAATAAAACCTTAAAAAAAAGTCTAACTATTGTAACACACATTAATTAAGTGATTTGTCAGTTTTACTGCAATATATAGACACTCCCATATTAGACACATGTCACTGCACCTGCAGCTCTTTATAAACACAACCACCTCCCATCACCTCAGCCTCCTCCTTACCGCCCGCCCTCTTGTGAGTGCAGCTCATGGTGGCACTGCCAGGTCACACACTCCAGCCTAACCTGCTAATGGAGTTTGCATATGCAGCCCGCTCTCCACTGCCAGCTAGCCATTAATATGAATCACTCTCTAGAGGCCCCTCCAAACAAGCTTGCAATTTGTCTTCACTAGTGAGCTGCTGAAAGGTCTACATATGATATTCTCCAAGGTGGAAAGCGCAATTCAGGAGGGCTGGGGTGGGGTGTTATGAGGTTGGTTTCATACACTTGACGGGGACATGGAGGGGTGGGGGGTGGATTTAAATTGCGGGGTTACACAAGAGCACAGTTGCATGCCGGGGTCTGTGCTATTGAACGGAAGCTGGAAATGTTCATAAGGTGGAAAATTGACAAGACAGCCAGGGAGAATTTAGGACAGTGAAATTAGTTTTACTCCTTTTAGGCAAGTGAGAGGCTTGTGAGATTGCATCACTTGCTCTCTGCTTGGCGAGAGCTCTGTTGAGAGCACTACTGAGCTCTAATATCAGCCTTTGCTAATGCTTTGCGTTTGCAAAGTGATGGGCTCAAATTGAAATTCTGCATATCAGAAATGCTTCTTCAGTGCGGAAAAAAAAAGATAGGACTATTTTCCTGAATATTGTTACTTCACAGGCTAGCGGGAGCTTAAAGTATGAAATGTAAGTACTTGAAATCCTGATTTGATCATAGTCAGACTGCAGACTCGTGCGCATTTTGACCCACAGACAATAACTCGATGATTGGTGGGGAAAAAATACCCCAAAAAACTTCATACACCCACACAACAAATGCCATTGCTGGGCTAGTGTGTGGCCTGGAGGGGATTCGACCAGTCGTAGTTGGGCATTTTTTGGCAAAATGAGGAGGGTTACAAAATGAACAGGATACGCACAGACGTACACACACTGAGTGACCCAGTAGGTCAGAGAAGCTTGCATGTTTTTTTTTTTAGCATTTTCTCTTTTTTTCTGCTCTGGTGGCCCTCCTCCAGCTATGTGCTCTTTGTTCCAGCATCAGCCATGGTAAAAAAAAAAAAAAGCCAGCGCAGTCTGTGTAGTCCTGCCAGTGTTGCTGTAAACATAAAGACATCATAGCCAGTTAGCATTGCCGGCTTTTTGAAAGGATGCCATGACACAAAAATCTTGATTTGTACAGGAAGGAATAAGTAAAAGGTGTGCCTTTATGAGAAATAGAGCAAAGAAAAACAGGTGTTTGGCTAGAAAACATTCCAAATATGACACCAAAGGGCAAAACAAACAGATAAAACTAGATTTTTGGCACTGTGTCAGTTCAAATGGTCCCGTCCAGTTATGAAGGAGTTATGAAATTCTCACTTCTTTCATAAGAAGTGAGAAAATTACATGGACAGATGATGTAGTTCCACAGTGTCGTTATGTAACACTTGCTAGCACCTCAGTTATAAAGGCTTCAGTGTCTATGACAAAGGACCAGGCAGCCAAGTCACGTGTCGCCATGGTCACTGCTGTGCTGGCAGCCCATCTGACCAGAGACAGACTTCTAATGAGTTTGCTTCTCAAAGGCAGCCCAACACACTCCCAGGCTCTGTCAGGGACACAACTATTTCTCTGCAGCTTCTTGAAATAAATTGTTGATTAGTTGGTGAGGTTGGAGACCTGCGGTAGAGATGACAGTTCTCTGTATGGCTTGGAATCATTAGTGTAAGAGGCTAGAAAAGGATGTTGTGTCCAAATAGGAACAACAAAAAAACAGTACAACTGAGCCTCAGGTGCACTGCCAAAAAATGTCAAAGCATGTCATCTATTTCAAATGGTGTTCTATTTTTCCAAACAGCTGGTGAAAACTAACACTGCAGTCATTGTTTCACCTTTCCAGTGAATATAATTCTACCGAGTGTGTTTGATTTCATTTATAACACTTAATTATTCAAATAACATGAGAAGCAGGTGGTATTATCTCAACCCTACAGGTAGAACATGATATACATGATAAATCTCACGATAACCACCAAAAATGAATTATCCTAATAACAGGTGGAGCTAAAGTCAGATAAATATCATTCTCCTGTGCCACAGACCCTCATTCTTGTCCCAGAATTATTATGATACAGTTATAACACACTTTTTCTATGGGCACTGTGTGAGAGAGAGTGTGTTTTATTTTAAGTCAGCTTGTCATACACCACAGCCAGAAATGCTCATAGATCACCAAAACTGAGAGTAGTATCCAAGTTATGCAATTAGCAGGTAGGTTACAAGTAAGCTGCTACATGTAGCTAGCTTCAAGCTTTCCCCTCAACTAGTCTAAACCACTGGACTGAATGTATTTTCTAGCATACGGGCTAACATGACTTGCTGAGCAGTTGAAAGTTTGGTGAGCATGCTTCCAGCATATTTAGCTAACTAGTTTCAGTTAGCTAATTAGCCTACCATATTGGACTCCTTTGACTACCATACTGGACATGAGGGAAAAATGTCTGACCGATTTTCGACCTGTTCATGCTATAGCAAGAATCTCCTTATCATTGATTTGCTTGCTTGGAGATTAGAGCGGTTGCTTGTAGTTTGCATGATAGACACCAACTCATATGATAACAGAGAACATTTCTCCTTCACAGTAAAAGCTGTGCCTCAAAGCTGCTTTGCAGTCTATTTCTGCTTTGCATCTTGTTTTTCACAATTTTACTAATGCTCAGAGAGCAGCTGTTTACTATTTGCAGACAAGGTGGCATGTTCCGTGCAAACTGCTATCTGCTAGCAAGCCACGCATTTGAACATTTCGAGATTTTCTAGTTGAGGATTACTCATTTTTTCCCTCTCAACTGATGGTTGTCATATGGTCTCTACGGCTGAGTGATTACTTATTCACTTGATCATACACTGTCACACTATCCTGTTTTAGGGTATGAGGTTCCTAAAATTACAGTGATATTCAATGTGGCTGCGCAGTTATGAGCTGAGCTGAGATTTCTGTCTTCAGTTGGAGGCAACGACTAGGTGTTACAGACAAAGTGTGAAGGTCAGGAAGTACTGAGAGATGTCCCAACACCTTGATGTCTCTTGGTCTTGATAGGATTCACAGTAAGAAGAACATAGAAGCATTTTTTCTTTTTTAAAATAATTAATAAACCAAGATAGATACAAGACGTTTTCACAGTCATTTAAGTGTAGCCTTCTTTAAAAATGTCATAGCTGTCTCTGAAGCAATAATAACACAAAGAATAAGAACAAGAACAAACCAAAAACAGTGGCTGTTTTGATATATTATAGTGAAGTGCTGTCTCTGTAGAAAAAAAGGAGTATATATGTGTCAAACACACAAGCTGCATTACGCCATAATACTCGGTAAAGTCGTTTTCAAAAGTAAAGTAAATGCTGCAGAGCTGGCTGCTGTGCTGAAGGCTCAAATTAGCCGCCTGTCTTTCATCTGTACATGTAATTACATTTTTATAAGAACTCTTTATAATCGCTTTAGTTGCTATAAAATCTTTATCAAAACAACTAGCCCTACTGAGAATAAAAGCTCTATTTCAAGAGGTCCTTCAGTGTTGGTTTAGTTTTACTTGCAGTTTCATTAGCATATAACTTTGCACTTGTATTTTATATGATTTCACTGTATTTTTTTAGGATATGTAAATTATTTCTTTTTTGTTTTCTTCTTTGTCGCCTCTGGAATCTGTTCAAACCGACTCACTCTCAGTGGGGCACCATCTTTAGATAAAGGTGGTTGTGATGATGGAATCTCTTTGATTAGGTGCTGTAGCACTGTGACCAGCAGCATTAGTTTAGCCCAAATAAAATGCATAATAAGAGAAGTAAAGTAGGTTATTTTTGTAATAGCAACTGCTTGCGCCAAAGGCTCAGAAGGAAACATACAGTAAAATGTTCTTCCAATAAGAGGAAATGGTCTCGGGTCTATTACAGAAAGAAAATAATGATTCAGAAAATCAAAACTGGTTGTCATTAGAAAAATGTTTGCATTTTCAAACTGCACTGAAAAACCAGGCCTGGAACATTTGCAGATATTAGATATGCATGCTGTGCACCATGTCCTTCATTGCTCTGCTGGCTTTCAGTCTCATTCAGTGCCGAAATTATTTAATTTCTGTGCAGCAGCAAGTAAAATTCCAACAATAATGCAAAAACAAACTGTTGAAATAAATTCTAGTGTGCTCGCTTGAATGAAACAGGGTTTAACTTTCACTGCTTTTGTAGTAGTACTGCTGTCTGCCACAAGAAATCTGTAATTTACTAAAACTGTTCTTTTTAATTCACTCATAATCGAATGACAGGAACATGCCGCCGTTGTTTCTTTGATACATACATCAGACAAAAGAGCATGGGGTCTAGCTTTTATGTTTTACTGGCCCACCTCCAGGCTTTCGTACCCATTTCTGCTTGTGAATTGACGGTACTCCTGTCATATTGTATCTGACAGGCCCTCTCTGGATCATCGGGGATAACACACTGTAGCTGGGCTGCTTTGCCTTTGGATGTACATTTATAAAATGACTGATGTTCGAACGCTCGGGTGCCCCTGCCGAGCAAATGCATAGTACACAGAGGTTACACTTGATAAGCAAATATACTATTTATTTCAGTTTCATTTGCAGATCTTCTATTTATCAAGCGGAAAAGAAAAATGTGCTTCTTTGGTTTCTCCTCATCTGTTTATCACACGCTGTGGCACGATCATCAGTCTTGAGCAGATAGCATGGGGAGAGATGCCGAAAATGTATTGAAATAGGCTAGATTGATAGAGACGTTCAGAAAACAGAGAAACAGCTAATATATTCCCACCATTCCATTTCCTTTTCCATTTGTGTTATCATAGGTGTTGTGTTATTGTGCAGGAATTCTGCAGGACGCTTCATGATCACATTCTCAGTTTATAGTGTTTCCTGTGGTATTCATTTACATGCTATAATAAAGTAACATTGTGTTTTTGTTTTTGCCTCCTCTGGTACTGCCATTATCTATTAAAGAGTTCTTTTGTCAGTTTGACTTTGCCAGGCGCATGTTGCCCCCTTCTCTTTCCAGTCCAGAGTGAATGCGGTCCCTTCTGCTGTCACTTTCAGCACACTGTACCCGGCTCCCCTATTTGAAGTTCTGTCATTGGCAAGCTTTGAACTGCCATTTGTGTTTTAGCCTGCACTCTGCCTGCCTCCAGAGTTTTGTCTGGTGTAAATTTGTCAAAGCCAAAGGGCACCAACACGGGTTTTTTTTGTAACAGTGATGCAGAAAAGCTCTCGCGTAGACCGGACATGCAGGCTCAGCAGCATCCCGTTTCAAAGCTAGGATGTTTTTGAGCCCTTTGGATCTTTAGTGTATGTATTTTTAATAAATTGTTCAGTGCTGCAGCCCCATGATGCACCCGGCTACAAGCTAACATTTCTATCTAATTTAAAATGCTGTAGTCATCCTCAAAACAAACCCCAGGCCTGTTTCCAGTGGTAGAAAGCAAATACAATTACTCAAATGCTGATTTAGTAGCCCAGAACATTGTTTTTCAAGTACATTTGTTAATATGTTTTTAATTGTAATTAATGCATGCAGCACCATCTACCTATATAATATATAGTTTTTATTTTTGACACTTTTTCACCAGTATATGTACTCAGTCTTGCATTTAATACTTTAATATAAAGCACAATATAATGGCTTAGTGAAGTTTTAGCTGATGGTAAAGACTTTGTATTCCAGCTGGCCTCTTTGCAAAGCATTTGAAACTTTAAATGTGTCTTATCATCTTTCTCTGGGGGCCTCATGAATTTCTTTACAGCATCAAAATCAATACACAGGCTGTTAAAATACGCTTGATTTGTGTTCTACTTTGCACTGAACATGAATTCGGAATTTGTTTTCATTTATTTAACATTTTCATAAGTGAATACATGAATCTGTGTTCTCTGTAGTGTTTGTGTATGCCACATGGTTCAAGTCTTCCGGATCATGCCAATTTTGTGGCTATAGCTTGCTTTGTATGAATTCATTAAATCCTGCTTTAAAGAGCAAAACTTAATTAGAAGATTTGAAAAATAGAGGGTTTTTTTTCTGCAGATGGCACATCAGAAATAAAGCAACAAACAGAACATGCTGCTTGGAAACTAATCAGGTTTTTTCCTCTGAGGCAGCTCTGGGTGTGATGCTCTGATGCTTCAGTACATCAGGCTCACACGGTGAGTGTGAACCATCCACCCAGGTTCTTCAGTAAGCTCTGGCTATGGCTAATAACAGCAGAAGCTCCAGTGAATTGTTATGACTGGGACCTTTCTGAGGCTCCGGTTGATGAACCCAGCTAAGTCCTGTGCAGGAGTCCACTTGTTAGGAGAGACCCCTAGGGAAAGATTCTTACTTACTGCAGTGATGGCGCAGCATAGCACCTCTCTCTACAATGACACGCTGTGCTGTTGGTGACAATTTTGCAGCTCGAAGTGCCACCAAATATGCAGCCTCTGCATTGTTTCCCCTTGAGCACTGAGCAAACAAGCCGTCTGCTGTGCCTGCAGTGGCTTTTCGTCTCAGCTACAGAGGTTTCTGTGAGTTGCAATACTACCTTGGCTGATGATTTTATTTTGGGTAATGCGAGGCATACTGTATCTCAAAAATACTTTGATCCTAAAATATGTTGTGTTGATGATAAGGAACGACGTTAATTGAATCCCTTAATATTATTATGTTTTTGTTGCCAGTCTCCACTGGCACCCTCTCAAAGATCCGTGCTGCACACCTCATTTGAACTGGGAAACTTTATCATTTATGCACAGTGCTCAGTGTTTACAAGTGATGATGAAACGAGGGCACCCCGAGCTCAGAGACGAGGTCCAAATGTTTCAATTTCACCGCAATATAAGCAATTAGCAAAGCGCTTGTTAGTGCGCATACTCTCTCTCTCTCACTCTTTATCTGTAAATCTCCCCCCATCCCTTGTGCCGGCGGGAGATGAATATGTCTTCGATGTCCTTGGATTTCTGTCTTGTAAACACCATAAGATAAGATAAGATAAGATAAGATAAGATAAGATAGAACTTTATTAATCCCTCGGGTGGGTTCCTCTGGGAAATTCGACTTCCAAAAAAAGCACAGCAACGACCAAAGTTACAGTTACAGAACTGTTATATATATATATATACACACACACACACACACACACACACACACATATATAAATACAGAGACAAATATAAATAAAATATACAAAGGGGATAAATAGAATAAATAGGAATAAAAAATAAAAATACAAGTGAATTGCACATTTCAAGTATTGAGTCTATTGCACTGTTGACTATTTACAAAAAGTATTGCACAAGGTATTGTACAGTGAGGTGCAGAGGCACTACAGCTTAGTTGTTCCCCCCTCCTTTGTCCTCCTGTTTCCCCTCCCTCTCCCCTCCAGAGAGGAGTTAAACAGTCTGATGGCGTGTGGGACAAAGGAGTTTTTAAGTCTGTTAGTTCTTGTCTTGGGGAGAAGCAACCTGTCACTGAACAGACTCTTCTGGTTGTTTATGGCCGTGTGCAGAGGATGCCCAGCATTGTTCATAATGTCCAGCAGTTTCTTTAATGTCCTTTTCTCTGCCACTGTCACCAGAGTGTCCAGCTTCATGCCGACCACAGAGCTAGCCCTCCTGATCAGTTTCTCCAGCCTGGATGAGTCCCTCACTGTTTACCGGTGTGCATGGCGGGCCAACAGCCAGCTCCGTCTCTTGCACAGTTGTCCCGCGGGGCCAAACTCACCTTGTTACCCTTTTAATTAGTAGGAGCAGTTAATAGTGTCGGCCGCTTCTGCCGCCTCAGCACTTGCCCTGACTTCAGGAATCGCTCCAATCGATAGCAAAGACTTGGGCTCAGACGGGGAGATGGGGGAGCGGGAGGGAGTCCTTATTGCGGGAGTGGCTCGGGCACATATATGATGATGTTTGAAGTGGACTAAAACAACAAAATTATATTCTTTGAGGGACTGTTTAGGGGCAAAAACCATGCCTTCTCTGTATTCCTTGAACATTTAAAAGTATAACAGGGTCTCTCATGCTTATTCACTCAGTTTCTCCCCTTCCACATTTCCTCTCCTTTGAAAATGAATGTAATCAAAAAGCTAAGGGTTTGCTTGGTAGATTCTATTGTGCCCTTATAAGCTTTTATCCCCTCCAAGCGCTCACCTCCCGTGCTCATTTCTTTTCTTGTTTTGATTTAAAGATGCAGTGGAAGTACTTAGCATTTAGATGACATGCTGCTGGAGAGGTGTGATGGATCAGCGCCTCTTCAGAGGACTGAATTTCTTCGACAGCGCGGGGGCCAGTCGGCTGGTCAGACAGACAGAGAGACAGATCACAGAAGGACCGGCCGAGCAGGCAGCGGAATACCAAGTCTGCCTTAGTGCTGCGAGCCTGGCACAGCCGAAGGGAAAGCAGCGGCTGCTGGGAATGCCAATGCACAGCCCAGACAGCCGTCTCGCCTTAGCTCCTCTGATTGGCTAAACAGACCATTAGCTTTCTGATTATGATTAGCCGAGTCATTATCTGCACAAAAGTGGCTCATTCACCAATATTAAGAAAGCGAGGAAGCTGTATCTCTCCTATGGTCGAGGGGAAAACAGCATGTTGTCGTGTCCTCCTTGAGATGAATGTGGGCGGCAAGAAGTTCCGTTCACAAAGAAATAAAGTGGAACACTGTTTATCACCCTGCCTCACAGCTAATGTGATGAAAAAAAAAGTGTGACGCCACTGATGGAAGAAAAGAGAGGTCCTCTGCTCTTTAATGCAGATGATGCGTTGGCCATTACTTGATCGTATTTTCTGGTTGAGGGGAGAAGCAGTGTCCTCGGAGGTCATAAAATCTGGTAGAGAACAAAATAACCTTCAGCTTCCTTCGTCTCGCCTTAGATATAATTGGAAGATGTGCCATCTGTGCTTTTAAATGGACATATGCTGCTCTGCGTCTTAAGGCCAGTAAGCTGAGGGAAAACTGAATAAAATGAAGGCCGGCCCTCTCTTCCTTAGTGACCTTCTGCTTCTTCTTTTCCAGCCTTTGCCCAAGGAGCCGTCGTAGGATGCAGAGGAAAAACAGCAAGTATGAGTTTTGTGATTATCTGCTATTTTGCATAATTTGCATGCTGAGTGCATAACCCTGTTTCCAGTTCATTTGAAGAAACCAAGGATGTTTTGATTGTTGGATCTTGTAGAAAGCACAAATACTAACTTTGAAAAGAAGCAGCAAATAAGAGAGGCCCTGCCTCAAATGCATTTCATAGTGTATTTTCCAGGTATGTGTTCAATGGCGAGCTTGAATAAAGGTCCAGGTCTGGGACAATTTCCGAGTCACTTTGATGTAACAATGCAATGAGTTATTGGCAGTTTTTTGAAATGCATAAGAACTGAAAGTAAAGAGCCCCTCTGTGGCTACATCAAAGGGAGCGGCTACTTCAAGGTTCAAGTTCAAGTTCAGTTTTCTCTCAGGACATATATCGAAAGCATGTCTACATGGAAGAATGTTTTTAGTAACCAAGAGGAAAGCTACAAAAGATTTCACAATAGATTCAAAAAACAGAAAGAAAAGAATTATACTTTAAATCCCTCTAAATCAGTACCACTTGTTTTAAAGTCAGCAAGTAAACTGGAGTGGGTAGCAAGTTAGCCTGACTCAGGTTTACTTCACATCCAGAAACTTCCCTCCGGAAATGAAGTAACGACTAAACTGAAATCTTCATCGGAGAACTTGACTGAATATATCTGAACCTTTTATATTCTGCAGAAAAAACCCCCAAAACAAAACAGGCATTTGGAATCTGCGTGCCGTGTGTCTCATAGCCAATATTCTAAGATTGATTTTCCTTCTTCCACTGAGAAAACAAAATGAATCACGCACAATTACCAAAGACGGGGAGAAAGGGGGGAATTGGGGGCGTCATAAATATTTATCTGCCAGCCCTGGGAATTTGTGCAATTCTGTGTGGATTTGCCAACTCATATTTAAGTGTCTGAATGATTTATGTGGTCAGTCCTGGGGTGTCACATTTGTCCACTGTCACCCTGAATCATTTATGTATTAACATTTATGGATTCATCCATATAACATATTCATGGCAGAATTCTATTATCATTCAAATGGTTTTTTTGATCAAATGATTGGCTAAATTAAGCCATTAACTGCAGAATTTCACCGCAGGTGAAACGTATTCCACCTAGAAAAGAATATATGACATATGAACCCATTTCTTCACATAACTCATATAATTAGATTTTTTTTTTACCTTTTAGACGTGGCATAATTAACTGTGGAGTCACACCAGTGCTGTGTTTATTCACTGGAAGCAATAGTGATTTCAAAAGAAAAGAAAAGAGGTAACTATATTCAGGAAAAAAGGTGTTTCCTGTTCCCTCACAGGCTTCAATGGTGATGGATGTCAAAGCATAAATCAGTTACCGTTGAGTGTGAGGGACGTTCTATTAATACATTCCTCATTAAATTTGTCATTTATTTGATGGAATTAACAAAACAAATGTTGAAGTGTGCCTAACGCAGAGTCCTGATGCCTGTTTTCATAATGTCAGACAATGCACAGGCAAAGAATGACAAGACCTTAATTTGAGTCTCTCGTTAAATTCATAATTGGCTCATATTCTGTATGTAAAGTGTTTTTCTGGAGCTGACATGGATATGAAAATTAAAGTGGAAGGAGGGAAGTCGGTGGGTGGGTGGTGGTGCTGGTCTTGCAGTTTTTTTTCCTTTAACACCTTTGAATCTGTATATTGGCTGTTTTTGTTGTTAACTAAACTGGTTTTGTTTTTGATTAAAAAAATAATGAGGACTGCAGTTTGGCCCTGACAAAAATGTGACACCAAGAAAAGGCGTTTCTGATACTCACAGTTAGGCAGTGAATGCCCTAAAAAAAAATCAGGGCACATTTTCTTTTTCTTTTTTTACTGAAGTGAAAACGCTAATTTAGTTGTTACATGATTAAAAACAAGACTGCGTTTATTTCTTTTCCTCTGTGCACAGGAACCATAATCTAATTAAAGCTGCTTTTGACTTGCTCCCTTAATTCGCAAGGGGTCACCACAGCAGGTAGCTCCACATGTTTGATTTGGCAGATTTTTACACTGGATGCCCTTACTGACACAACCCCAAAGGGATTTGTGTCTCCTCCCGGGATTAAACCGGGGATCTTTTGCTTGTTAGGCAAGTGTGTAAACTACTACACTAGGGATCTGCTAATTAATTTAGATTACTAAAGTAAAAGTTAATTTTTCACAAGCAGGCAAAAGTGACAATAAAGGCTGCTTTGTGCTGCTGCTGTTAATGCGATAGCATTAGGTTCATGGAAAATGTTGGAATTTGACATAAAATTCAAAAGGCTACACAACACAGAAAATCGTCTGCACATTTGCATAACAAGGCGCATGTCTGAAACGATCTAACTTCACAGTTAGTGTCTCACGTTTGTCTTTGTCTTTCTTTCTTCTGCTGCAGGTTCATTGACATCTATGTTGCTAAAGAAACCGAGGCCAGTCATTACACCCAAGATATTTTGTCCGTTCACCAATGAGGCTCCCAAAACTTACATCGGCTCTGACCTTCAATAATAAAAAATAAAAGATAAAATAACCCATAACATCTCCAGTCACCGCAGTGAGAGACCTGAAACATCTGAAAACTCCACGAGGGCCGCATGGTAACAACATCAGCATTGAACGTTCATCACACCCAACTTCATGGGCTAATCATGGAACAAAATCCCTATGAGAAACCCCAGAACAACCAGTGGAAAATTCACTGAAGGCCTTTTTTTTTTGTCTTTTTGTCTGCCACTGCCCAATCTGCAGGGGACAGCTCCTTGAAGATTCTTTTTATACCTTTGTGGCTTGATTTAGACTTGTCACAAGGCCTTTCAAAAGTCAGCCCCTTCATCTTCTTTACAGTCGCCGCCATGAAGCAATCCAAGGTTATATTCCAGCCAAGTTTCTTTAATGACAGTTCATTGCTTGAGTCGTGACTTTACAGAGGTTGAGGCAGGCCATATTGTCCGTTGGATTCTAGCTTTTAACACCTTTCTCTCATTTGGCCGGGTGAGATTTTTACAAGGCCATAGCCGCCAATGTCTCTGCATACACATAACGGGACGGATATTATGAAATAGCATGAAAGTCACACAAGAGATGACAGATGAGTTGACTGTCTTTGCTCACTGAATGGAGATCGTGATGGTGAAATGTGGACATTTTGGATGACTTAGCTTATACCTTATGTTGTTTGGTTTTTTTTATGTGGTGCCAACATAGACTAGAAAAGTAGTTTTTGTCAATGAACATCTTGTACACACAACTGGGAGCATTTAGCAGATGTGGACCCCTGGCTTGTTTTAATGATCTATACTGTGTGTGTGTGTATGTGTGCGTGGGCACAAGGGTGTGGGTGCATGTTTGCATCTGTCCGTGTGTGAATATGTGAGTACACGTGTGCTTGTGTGTGTATGTTTTTCTGTATGCGTGAGTGGGTAGGAACATCCAGAGATACACTGTGAAATAAGTCATATCCGATGCATTATTCATACTCTTGTATATTTTTGGGACACGCCCAGACCAGAGCTCACCATCTGGCAAAAAGGAAGCATTTGGGATTTTACAGATGTTGGATCTCATTTTAATCCTGGGTTCGCCTTTTCCTTTCTTCCTTCTTGTCTTTTCTTTAGTACATAGAAATATTTATATTGGGGATAAAATATAATTGAAACTGAAATTGAAACAGTATTGTCACATAAGTTAAAATTCTGTAATTAAAATCGATTTATGTGTGATTAAATGTATTTCCGAATCCTTGTCTAAACCGACTATATTTTGATATGAAATGTTTTGGCTGGCCAGATGTGCTATTTGCCAAGAAATGCTTGATATATTTAAAATTATGTACATACATACATATTGATATATATATATATATCCAACTAATGTATTTTTTGTTCTATGGGTCTTACTCTAAGGAGTTATAGAGGAGCAGTAGCACAAAAGGCATCAGTCTGAGAGAAGCAGAAGAAGTGGACACAATAACGTGAACGCCAGTAATATTTTTCCAAAAGAATACAAATAAAAAATAAAACACATTCCAAACACATCGAGCTATGGTCTGCAGATGAATAACATCTCTCCAAGCCATTTGCAAAAATAATAATCGCCACGGTGATACTTTACTAGGGGTGATTGCAGTTGGTTGCATTATAATGTACAGGTGTTCCGGTTAATGTGCCTGCTCCTTGCTCCCCTTTTTTCATTTCTTTGTACTACAAAGCCCTGTACATCTCCATCTTAATGTATGCATTTGAGGATATAAAGAGAGCATCTGCTCCCAGAAGCTGTGGACTGTGCATTTGGTGTGTGTGTGTGTGTGCGTGTGTTTTCCAGGTCAGTACACAGTCTTCTGTGTTGTGAGAAAATACCAATTTCCACCTGATCCCATTTCTTTGATTTCATGCTGCCTTTATTTATCACTTCTATGGTTGGCACTCACCGTAAGTAAATTGTCCCTTTGTTTTGCCTCACTGTCAGTGCAGGAGCTGCTGCAGTGACTCTAAGCAGGACAGTAACACTGACGGATTTTACTCAATGATAGATAAGAACAGATGGACATACATAAACCTCCTCTGCCTCTGCATCTGAAAAATGTCCAAATCTGACAAGTATTTATGCTAGAACATGTCATCAAAGTAAGTCTGGTATGGTCCCAGTCACACAGGGCTAGCGACTGGTTTTCGACCCCTTGACAGCCTCCAGTTGCTAGGCAAATATGTGTATTGTTGTTGAGAGGTTGCTGGCTGTCACTTGGTGAAATCATTCACAGAGGGCATTACCACTAAACCCTCCTTGTGGTTGCTTTGGTTAATAGCACGTTGCTACAGTCGCCCATAGTTTTCATGGAAGATTCCGGACATGGATGCGAAAACTTGCTAAGTTTGACAGCACGTGGTGTCCATTTCTAGGTTGTGCCCTTTTTATAATTTCCCTACCACTTCGCAAGTAGTTGGCAACTGTTTGCAGACAAGTTGGTGTTTTGTATACAAATTCTTGTTGGCCACATCTGTAACCAAAATATTCTCAAAGAGGTTTTCAGTGCACTATCATACAACTTTTTGGGACCTTCAAAGTAAAAGCTGTGCCTTTTGACCACTACTTTCACTTTCTAGCATCTAAGCAACAACAAGGTTCTCTATGGCGGTATATCATCTTTATGACAGATTTTTTCCCGGCAACACATGGCTGTAATGTATATAGATATTATATTTGTATTTCTCAGACAGCATTTATTTTAAAAAATAGCTGAAAAAAACCCAGAGTCTGAAAATGATATAGTAACGGTATATGAGATAAATTATGATAATAATGAAAAAAAATATTGAATGCATTGTGTAATACTATACCTGAAGTAACTGTAGAGAATAGATTTCATTACAGACAACCGAGTTATTCACTGTATAACATATCGCTTTACAAAAGTTGCCTTATGTCTTTATTATTTTAGTATTATTCCACAATATGGCAAGTGGATATTGACATATAATGCTACAAGTTATAATTGCATATAATTGCATCAGAAATGTTCCCATACTTCTCACAATTAAAACAGGCAGAGTAAATATTAATCTGATTTATTCTATGTCACAGTTTACTCAGAGCTGTGTGGCTATATGAAATCAACGCGAACCCCTAAGGCATTGTTTAGGAACTAATACTCTCTTATACCCCTGCTTAATATATAATTACCAAATGTTAATGCCTATTTAGTTACTTAATTGCTCAGAGCCACTTAACCCATTGTGCATAAAAGGTTGAAAAGTTTTATAAATTTCATGAGGCTTTTGCTTTCTTTCACAGGTCTATAAAAAGTCCTCATTAATGGGAAACTAAAAGCAGTTTTAAATGTAAGTGCTTGTAAGTATTTTTAATTAACTGCTAAGCCAGCATGACCTTGCATATACTGGTCACAGCAAAAGCCAGTTAGGTGATAATTTGCCTACCGTACTGTATATATTTAGAGTAAAGTACGAGAGTGTAAATGCATCGGATTTCTACTGTAAATCTCTCTTAAGACCCACCTTTCCTGCTAATTACTGTAAAACTAATTAAACTCTATACAACTGCGGCTCTACGGTGGAATTCATTTAGTGTTTTTCTAATCTTATTGGCCACTCAAAAATTTTTACACTGCAGCCTACACACAGAACTTTGTTCTTCATTCAACCAGTAATGGACAGTTTGACATGCGGGCCAGTGGAGCAGTGGACTGATCAGCGGAGGCCGCCACTCTGCCTCCTGAGTCAGCTGGCTCTACTGTATTCTCTCAAATGACCGAGTTCTTTCCAGGAAATCTTAAAGAAATGTAAAATTAAGGGGAAGTAAGGTATTCGTAAAATGCTTTGCCTTGCTATTATTGATTTATGAATTGGCACTGTTTTTCTTATTGGCTCACTGCGAGTGATATTTCTAGGTCATGATGTAGCATTAGTACCATCAAGAATATTAGGTGTTCCACCTGACTGTAAAAAGACTGAGGCATGTGGTTTCTGCGGATGCTGCTGAGCCAGTATTCCCACTCAACTCCCACTCAGAGATGTCCTTTCAACAAGGCCTGTCCCTGCTGCTTCCTTCCACTTTCCTTGTATGTCTTGCTGTCTCAGGGTTTTGGATGTGGGCTTCTGTCGGGATCAACAAATGTGGTATTTTTCCTCCATTCCATCTACATTACAGCACAGTATTTCACTGGATATCAGAAAACCTTTACTACACCAGACAGTGAGCTGTCAGGAAGCTACTGTGACAGAATAAAAACTCTTTGTAATGTGGATTCTATCATATATTGATGTTATAAAAATATGACTTTTACATAATCTTTATGATTATCTAGCATTTGTTAAAGGGAAAAATTGAGTGTGATAAAGGTTTGAAGAAAATCTGATGTCACTTATTATAACGGGTGGGCCATTTATATGGATACACCGTAATAACATGGGAATGGTTGGTGATATTAAAGTCCTGTTTGTGGCACATTAGTATATGTGAGGGGGCAAACTCCTCATCCTGGGTGGTGACCATGGTGGCCATTCATGGTGGCCACACTGAAACCAAGCACACCATTGTTTTTCTTGTGACATTACCACTAAGTTTGATGTGTCACATGGCCCTCTTCCTATTGAAAAAACAAAAGATGTATCCAAGATGGCCGACTTCTAAATGGCCACCATGGTCACCACCCATCTTGAGGAGTTTGCCCCCTCACATATACTAATGTGCCACAAACAGGACTTTAATATCACCAGCCATTGCCATGTTATTACGGTGTATCCATATAAATGGCCCACCCTGTACATTTGTTAAAATGTGTAGTTGCAGATATGAACTTCATAGACGATCACTTCTCAACGCAGATTACCGCCATAAAATCTGATTACATTTCTCAATCAGCTCTGGGAATTGCCCTGTAATTGACACATAAAAAAAGTGATGCTATGTATTGTAGCTACAGCCGAATAACCATGCAGTAAATGTTTGACCATCATGGAATAACACTAGAGTGGGATCAGTGGAGGGGCGAAACTCGTCATGCTATGCTTGCATGAGAGCATTTTTTTCCCTCAGATATATCGTAGCTCGAGTGTTATCAAGTGCCTTTAGCTTGTGTCTATGTGAATCCCAGCTAGCAGCAACCACCATGTAACACAATAACACCTGACACTTGATCTTACTGGCTGTTTTTGTGCTTTTAAAAAAGCAATTGTGTCAGCACTTGTGGGATATCTTTTTTCCTCTTGAATAAAACCATCAGGGCCAGCACAAGGGATAAGTGCTCCAGCACTGCGGGCCTTCATCGCTGTATTTCAGTTTTGCTGCTGAGTCTTCCCTATCCAGAATGGATCCCTGGCCGAGCCTAATGAGACACAAACACACCCTCGAGGCTCAGACTGTCTTGCTAAACACAGCATTGTTGAACGGCGCCGCAGTGTAGCGAATTAGCATTTATGCCCACATAAAAATCCATTTACTGATCCATTAGCTTAGCATAGTGCTAATGAGTTGCTAGTGATGATTCGCAAGGGACTTTGGTAGCAGAGCGTCATTAAAGGTTGACTCTTACAAAATAACAGCTTTGCATGTTGAGAGAGGGCTGTAGAATAACACAACTTCCTGTACTAACAATGTTGCTTTTATTTTATATAATCAACTTCTTATATTAAGGGCCAATTTTTCTCCTCCATCCCCACTCAAATGGTGCTCAGGAACCTGCATGTTTTGCTTGTGGGAAATTGGCATGCCACTGTCACAGGAAATCTATTTAGCCATCGCTCAAACTAATGATGAGGAGGTGGCTGTACTCAGCAGCTTGTGCCAGGTAAGCAGAGCAGAACAGGCTGCAGAAAGCCCCTTCTCAATGGTAAGTTAAAGGTAGAACACAATCAAAGGTATGAGTGAAATAAGCCCTAAGCAGATCATATCAACCCAAAGATTTCTCGAGACATTTTATTGCTTGACTCTTGCTTTCTATTACACCACTAGACACTTTAGTTTTTAATTCAGAATTGAGAAGAAATGTGTGGCTCCACGCTTTGCTCACTTCCAGCAGCACAATGAATGTGAGAAGCAGATCTATAACTGAATGAAATGTCATTTGATTTCCGTTCACAAGAGAAACCAGCAGAATGATATTAGCATCATCGGAGAAAAACCTCATTGCCAAAGCCTCCCGGTCCAGGGCCCATTGCAGTGCTGCCACACTGAAGGGGAAGCAGCTCCGGGGGGGAGATGAAGGTATAAAATGGTCGTTTTACTAGAGCAACACAAGCTAATTTATCATTCTCCAGGGGTCAGGCGACGCTTTCTTGGTTGTGAATTTTAATGTTGTTTTTTATGGGTCTTAATAAACTCTATTTTGCTGCGAGCGTTTATGCAGAAGAGCACAACATCCTTCACTCGGCTCATTTAGTGAGTCAAGGAGAGAAGGGCCGCAGCCAAATTTATCCAATGGAGTCATCAGTTTCTTGCACTAATATGACTCAGGAAGGTGAAATATTGACACTATTGGGAAAGTCATTCATGCTCTCTGCCGCATGCTCAGATTGTGCATGTTACCTTAGATTATTTCACTAATATTATGCTAACATGTAAGAATTTCATGCATAATCACTTTGGCTGTATAATTCAGGATTTCCGCTAAATGGTCAGTGATCTTGATGTGCCTCGCTTGGCTATACTAGCTGTGTGGCTCTACTGATGGCAATATTGGTCCGTTAGTCTGCGCCTTTAGTGCAAACAAAATGTCCCAAAAGATGTTTGGACTGTGTTGAAATGCTGGCCTGAGCCTTTATAGTTCTCGGAAGACTCTTAGTGACGTTGGTACTCATCTAATTACAGCTCCTCCAGGAGGATGATGTTTTGGCTTTTTCGCCAATGTCTCTGCAACTGTTTGGAGCCATCCATTCATCTTAATTTAATTAATTCCCTCTGGTATTTATACTAAACTAATATGGTAAACTTGGTAAACATTACATCTGTCCAACTTAGCTTTTTTACCATCTTAGCTGGCCATTTTAATTAGCCCATTGATTTAGCATTTAGCACAAAGTACAAGATTTCTTGTATAGATGAAACTTCCAAATCTTGTAATACTGTGAGTTTCAAACAAAAGAAAACTGTATGGACATAAAGGAATAGTAAGCAAACAACAGCAATGAAATGTTGGAATTTACTTTCTAAATATTTTTTATTTTTTTTCCAGAAAAAGAAATTTGCTTTATAACTAAAGTCCAAGGATTTATCTAAAAGCACTGTGATACTATGGTATTCAACTTTACGGGTGAATTGTAAGTGTAAGGGCCACCTCTTATTAGAAAGTCACAGGTCACATTTAACCGTTGACATAGTTACGCAGCAGGAAAATCAACCCTGATGGGGGTATAGATCTTGTGCCAGCCTACTGACTTGTTTATCAGATTTTAAGAGGTTGAGTGACACCATTTAACAAAGGGGTCAGTTCATCACATGATTACTTCCCGTTACATTGGCTCAGTGCTCCCAGCTCTGCATCCAGTCAATTACCAGGCCTAATGTTGAGGACCCGGGTGTTTATTTGAATGCTTATTGCCTTTGGACTTGACAGCAGCTACCCGTCCTTGGGACCAAACACAGAGAACGTCCAGATGTCACACAGGACGCTCAGTACTCACTCAAGGAAAGATCGAATGTACGTTTTATTAGGGCAACATAATCTGCAGAACAGAAGCACAGAACTCTGTTCGAGGACAGCATTCGGGGAAATGTATTTCTTTATTTTAAAAAAAACCTGACACACAATAAAAGCCTGATGAATATTATTATGGATAAAGGCAAATAAGCGGCACTGGAGCTGCAGTGCATTGTTTGCGCGATTGCATTATTTATTAAGGAAGTGAGGGTAAGGCACCCTTAGAAGATAAGTCCGACCATTTCTAAATTTTTCAATTTCACATGGAAAAGCACCCATTCGCATGGAAAGACCTAAACCAACAATGAAATGTTGTTTGTGTTGCCTATGCCTCATACAGCATTCATAAATATTTATATTCATTACGGTAATTTATTATCCTATGTGCTAACATTCTCCTCTTATATATTGCAATGTATTTGGCCTTTTCTTTTTTAACTGACATAAACAAAGGCTTTTCTGAATGTATTATGATCACTCTTCATTCTGCTGTTACTGAAAGGCCGTAACGTATCATTTTATAACAATTAAATAATACCATGTAGCTTACAATGTTGACCTGCTGTGGTAATAAAATATGTTCCTTTGTTGTCTCTGAACCAGAAAGAAAGCCAAGATAAAATCTGCTTTGCACTATTTGCTTTATTTATTAACATTAAATATGACTGAATAACCCGGAGCTTTCTGTGCATTCAGACTTCAGTGCTGTGACAGTGATTAGGCACGAGCCATCGCTGCCCACCAGGACAAACTCTTTTTTCCATGCCTCCAACCAAAGAAATGAGATATCCTCAACGGTGAAATATGTAAAAGTGAAAAAAGGTCTGTCATTGCAGGCAGTCTGTCATTGCCAGTCTTGATTAGCGCAAACTCTGCTGAGCTCAGTGTACTGTCCAGACCCTCCTGACTCGAAGACGAGGTCCTCTGGGTTTTAGCTATGACAGATTGAGGGTGTCAGGAGGGACTCCCAAGGGTGTGTGTTTGTGTGTGGGGGAGTGTGCGCACCCATGCATGAGCAGTTTAACCATTTGAGTGTGGGTGCATGCATTTGCCTTTGCAACGGCCCATGATCGTAATGTGTATACAGTAGTCTGTGTGCTTGCTGTCCGCGTTCTGCCAGCGTGACTGCACGTGCTGTGTAAAATGTGTGTGTGTGACACTGTGGTTGGAGGCTGAGTGTACAGGGCCAAGATCTCATCTGTGAATCACATGTCTCCCATCAGTCTGACAGCATTAAGTCGAGCCCAATCAATACCCCGAGGGCCTCCAATTGCTGCAACTCAGTGACACACACAGAGAGACAGACACACTAGAGGGTGACTGAGAAAGGGTGAGAAGGGGAGATAGTGTATTGGAGAAATGACTTGCAAAGTGATGGATAAGACTTCAAGCCTATGTTTACTTTGCAGCTAAATTGTTCTTTATCTCATTTATCTTCCTACATTTGGGACACATAACTAAGAGGAAAAAATTGCTTTTTATATAGGGGTGTAATTACTTTTTGTTGGTAGAACTACAGATTTTATAACGAAGAAATTAAAGACGACAAAGTATATGAAAACTTACAAAAAAGTAATCTGAGAAACCCCAGAGCTCTATTCTTGGCAAAAATGGAGCACCATTATTTTTTTTCTGAGATGCTGAAAAAAATTCTCTTTATCTGCTGGCTGCAGTAAAACTAATCAGACTGAAAAAAAAAAAACCCCACTTTCCACAGCAGATTGGCTGAGACTTTCTCTTCTAGAATAAATGAAGGTAGCCACACCCACACAAAGTGAATTCAGACCATCGCCAAATGTGCATGACAGAAATATAGTCTTCCCATTCATTTTTTTTGCATCAAATCTCCAAAGCAAAAAACCAAAACAAACCCCAAAAGCACCCCCCCCCCCCTCCCCCCATGCACATACACACGCACACACTTAACCAACCAAACATGTTTTTCTTAACTTGGCTGGATGGCATCCCAAACACTCCCATGGCCAGGAGTAGTACACGCAAATCCACAATTCTGGTGACATGCTTTGAAATATAAATAACTCATTAATGCAACTCTAAATTAAACAGTAGCTGTCACGAAAACCCATGGATCTGTTATTCAAACAGAAATACTTCATCTCTGCAGGACCTGAAGCAATCCTTTGCATACTTTGAACCCTCTATGGCATGAATTTTAGTTTTTAAGTGTTTAATGCAACAACTGAATAAATGCTAACTGGACTGCCGTTTATGTAGCGCTTTTCTACTCAAAGGGTTTTATACAACACGCCTCATTCACCCATTCTAATACACATTCATACAAGCACCTTTTCTACATCCAAGTGCTTTCTGTCTAACATCCACACACAGATTCAAACTCTGATGAACACAGTGGGAGTAACTTGGGTTCAGTACCTTGCCCAAGGGTACTTTGGCATAGAGACTGGAGCAGCCAGAGATCAAGCCTTCCAATCAGTAGTTGAGTTGTATGAATTTTATGAATTACTTGGGGGTGGTTATGGCCTAGGACGAATGTGGAATACCATGCATGATGCATGGGTCTGCATGTGCAATTGTGTGTGTTTCCGTGTGTCTGAATGCGCTTAATTGCGCTGTGTGGAACTTTATGAATCAGAGGTGGATGTCACATTTCTGTCATTTGACATTTGGATTACCATCACGTCCTGGTGTCTTACATCTACCTTCATAAAAGCTACAGACACCCACACAGACACAGACACACCATTATGTACATGCACCTGCCAATGCTTACACACACACATCAGATATGTATAGTCTTTAACTGACCCATGATTTCCTAACTGTTCCTCAGACCTAATTCTGGGATCCTCTTGTACTCGCTGTTACTTTCATCTAGTTCACTGTCCTCACTGAGGGAGTGACCTTATGACCCTAAATGTCCAATCAAATTCTTTTTGTCCTCATTTCCTCCAACTTTTTACATGATCATTTTAGTGCATGATTTGATTGCTCACACATCCCATCGCTCAATCCTATCAAAACTGATCTCAATCCCTGCTCCAACATACTTGATTCAAATGACCAACTTATGTGCATGAACTGTCGGATAACAGACTGATCATTTGAATCAGGTGTTTTGGAGTGGGGAAACACCTGAAAACCTAAAACAAGGTGGTTCTAAATTCTAGTCCACTGCTTTACCATTATTGCCTGAAGAAAGGTGTCCTAACTGCACAATCTTGTCCTGAGGTAACCAACCAAAATATGCTGGTTTAAATAAATTAAATCTGAATCTGTCTATAAACAACTAAAAAATACTTCTTCAGATGTTCTTAAGTAATGGAAACAGGGAAGGAAAAAAGTCTGAGGTATGCCTAATTACTCAAGAACTGCACTGAAAATCAGTGACGACATGTCTTACAGAGCGATGAATCCAAAGTTGAAGTTTTTGGTTTGAATGTGTCTACACAGTGGAGAAAGAAAAACATACTAAGGAATATCTATCCTTTATCTATCATTTATATTTTCATTGAAAAATCAGATGGATGGATGGATGGATAGATAGATAGATAGATAGATAGATAGATAGATAGATAGATAGATAGATAGATAGATAGATAGATAGATAGATAGATAGATAGATAGATAGATAGATAGATAGATAGATAGATAGATAGATGGATGGATGGATAGATGAAGAAACAGGGGAAAAGGAGACAGATTAAGCATGTTTTGCTCTGTCTCCCCTGGGGAGGCCCATGTCCAGATGGCTCATTGGAAACTATCCTCCCCCCTCATGCACAAGAGTCCTGTCTCTCATGCAACACAGAGGCCTTGTTATTTTTCACAGTTTCATGGTCTGCAGACTTTAATCTATATGACCCATCATGTATTTGATCCTAGCATCAACCCATAATCCCAACCAGAATAGTATATACTCTACGGGAACTTTGGTGTGTTCCCGTATAATTTATGTGTTAGCACAAATGTCAACTCTGATAAACACTTAAGGAAGCACACTGCTCTCTGCAAGTGTTTGAAGGTTTCAGCATAATGTTTATTGTTTGATTTAAAAAAAAAAAAAAAAACAGCTAAAGAATTATTTTCTAGGACCATCATGGTGGGCACTCTTGGGATCAACACCTAAACTCTCTTCATTCTTCAGTTTTAGAAAAAATAAAAGTCCCACTCAGCACTACTGCTTTTCATTTAAGTTTTTAACGGGTACTTCTTTGACATGCAAATCAATGAGTTAGAAAACCAATGATTGGATTTCCTTACGTGTTGGCATTTGATCAGAATTTGCACCGAGATCATGCGGCAAGTCGATCAAGTGTAATTCACTATGAAATATCCAAAGTTACGCTTCAGTGGGTGCATCTGGACCCCGCCATTCATTTTGTTTAGCTATTCCAATGTGGCAATCAAAATGAATTAGCATGACAATTTTATTTCTGAAAAGGCTTAGGGCAACCCATTTTTATTGATGAATTTCAATAAGGATTTGACAAAAGCTTCTTTGAAATTGACTGCTCCCCCCTTTCACTTGACCTTCAGGTATCTGTGTCTGTTCTCTGTATGAATGTGGGCTCCGTAAATGTCCATATCAGCCTTAATCGTTTTATATCACCATCTAGAGCTGTATTACTCGGGACTTGAGAAGGTAAGCACCCGAGGTGATGAAAAGGTCTGAATAGATGGTAATGATTGCAATAAATCTCCCAATGTGTTGTGTTAAAGAGTCACACTGCTCATTCTAATCTTTTCCTCAATTTGTAGATTGGTTTAATTTGTTGTAATTTGGATGATTGATGGTTTCCTACAGCATTAAAGGTGATACATAAATGCAGAATATCAGGTGTCACTATGCTCTGAGATTTATTAGAGTATGGAGAAGGTACATTGTGTCACAAGATCTGAGCCAAAGCGGATTATGAAAATGGCCCCGACTTCCTTAGTTTGCAGGGTTAAAAATGTTTCTAGTCACACACTGATCTACAAATGGATATTTTTACAGTTTTAGGGCAGCCTGTGCTAAATATGGCTCCTTTAATTATTTCAGAGGAGCCTTGTTTTGTTGGGTTTTCTTTTCCCCATTGGCCTGGGAAAATACAAAAAACAGCTGTGAGTTGTGTTTCTATTAAATGATTCTCTACCTATCTGACATTTTATAGGCAAAATGACTAAATCAATTATGTAATTAAGACTAAGAGACTACAGATATGCTGCATTTAGGCACATGGCTGATTCTGGCAAAATATCACCACTCAAACATGTCCACATGCACAATGAAAATGCTGTTGTTGTTCTTTTTAGTTGTCTCTGTACAACCTGGTACGTGCTGCCTACGTGTAACAGTCATAAGCTCCTGTTTGGAAAGTTCCCTACTGAAAGTTTACTTTTATTATAAATGCTACCAGACTAAATTCCACTGATAAAAACTTGAGCACTTCGTGGGAACATTTCGTTTTCTTCAAGTAAGACATGATGATAAAAAAAAATAAGGCTCGCTAAGGCTATTATAAATTCATCCTGGGTCACCAACGCCCTGCTTGAGGAGCTTGATGTGGCTGTACGTGCTTGTTGCTGTGCTTTATAGACTAATCAGTCCTACAAATCTGAGACTCAATTCAGCTGATAACATTTCATTTTTTTTGTTTTTTCCTTCTTTCAAAAGGTGTCATACTGCTCTTAAGACTTTCTGAAAATGCTGAACTGCACTGAATGCAGAATACCAACTGTGTTCTTGAAGGCTCATCAGAGCCAAACAGTAGACTGCAAGGTTGTTATCCTGTGGATTTTAGTGATGAATGGCACTGCCTGCTGACTTTGGTAAGCCTCTCACCTACATTATGGTTAGGCAATACAACTTTTAAAGCCTTTAAGTGCCGGCGCGATCGTGAAAAGCTCTAATTCATCCACACAGTAACTGATAATGTTTGGACAACTTTTGTGTAAGTGATCCAGGAACAGCTGGCTCAAAAACATCAAAGTTGGTGGCAAGAGAAGAAAAATCAGGTGATCATGAAAGGCTTAAGCATGCATAAATTATGTCTAATCTTCTGATAGTTCACTGACCGAGAGAAATTTCCACCCATGGGGAAAAATGAATATCTGTACAAAAATTCCCAAATCCTTTCAGTGGTCAGCATGAATCACAACAATAGATTTACTGACCAGCCAACCTGCTGACATCACCCTCACTTGTGTTTTTTTAAATTCACTAATTTATTGATAATTAATTATTGATAATTAATTTGTTTTCCCCTCTCAGCTGTTATTCATCAGACAACCGACGTTAATACATTATTTACATCGCTTGTAATTTATGGTTTATTAAGTGCGCACATGAAATCGTTGTTTCCCACAAAAGACACAGGACTTTTTAGCATTGCTGCAGTAGTCTGATCCTCCATCTGTGAGCATTGATATTTGATAGTGTCACTTATTATGTATCACACAGTTCTTGGCTCCACAATCTACACCACTATGTTCCCCACTACAGCAGCTCCTCAAACACTCCCTGAGCAGTGACAGCCAGCAAAATCTACACCCACATCTTGCATCACCACAGCCAGACAGCCATTATTTATGGTACCTCCTGCTATGAGCCTTCAGCAGCATAACTGCAGGCCTGCTGCTACAGGTTGTTAGGGTTTTCTGGTGATAAATTGAATGGGATCCAATGCCCTAGGATCCTTAGCGCTACCACCGTCAGTGCTATCATCAAAGAGCAGGCAGTGTTTGATCTGGTCTGGATCAAAAGGTGAAGGACAAAACTGTCCTGTAGTGCTGCAAGACAAGAAGAGGTGTCACGCTGAGAGAGACGTAGACTAGATATAGATGGAACGCTGCAACGCCAGTGGAGGCTGGCATAATTGAGGCCAAGGGGAGTCCATCGTGGGTCCACGGGGAATTTTCCTAAAGGCCTCATCTGTGTTTCTTCAAAGGCAAAAGCTGCATGTAACTTTTCTCACACATTTTTATCCTCAACAGCAGTTGAATCCCATAGAGGATTCGTGGGGAAGTCAAGAAGTCTAGAAGGGTACAAGCTCTAACAAGTCGACGACAATCCTCATTGGTTTAAGAGGATCCTTAACCGAATTCTTAATAGAAGTGGTTCTTCTTTCTCCTTTTTCTTTTTTTCAATCTTGTGTCCAACTGGCTTTTCTTTTATTGATGTTAGATGGCCAAGGAAGTAGCTTTTGGCCCCGATCATTTGAAAGCACATCATCTCCCTCCCGAAGGCAAATTCTCATTAGCTTCGAAAGTGCATCAAAGAAAACAAAGTCAAGACCATGTAAAAGAAAGGAAGAAAGAAAGAGGGGAAGGAAAAGACAAAGAGGGAGAGAGAGATCTGGTTTGCCTCACCATTCATCATCATCCATCTGTCTTAAAGGCTTGGCTCAGATCCCTTGTAGTGAAATATGTTGATGAGGAGGAAAGAAGCAGCGGCGAGGGAGAGAGGAGGAAGGAGTGATTAGCAGAGTGAAAGGAGGAGAGGAGGAGGGGCACTGGATGAAAGAGAGAGAAAGGAAATGAAGCGAGAGGAATAGAGGACAAATGAATGAGAAAAAAAAAAGTAAGTAACAAAGAGGCAGACAGTGTTCTCCATCAGATCAATGCTGCGTCTTGGAGGCCGCAGCGGCAGTCCTGAGCGCAGAGATCCTGTCTATAGTCAATTAGATGAGATGGTTCACCTCCTCCTGTCAGATGCTGGCTGAAGCCCCCAGCAGTCATAGCAGGTCTTCGTCTTCCTCCAGACTCAGACAAGCTTCCTGTTGCTCAGTGTTTTCATCTACATGAGGTTATGTGATGTGATGTTTGTGTGTGGTACTCAGGGTGCATTCAAGTGTGAGCACAAAAGTGTTCAAGTCTGTGTGAGCTGTACGCCGAAAAGTATCCTCAAATGCTCATTGTATTCCTCATAGCACAACTTTACAACTTGTATTTTAACGTAAATTGAATATTTGTATTACATATGCATTAAGTGCCTCCAAAACCACAACACTGCCTTTAACTTTCTACATTTACTTCATAAGAATGAGCCCTTCTTGCAAAGTGACCTACCTCTCTCTAACTCAAGAAGAAGTGAACGTCCCGAGCGCCTGAGTGAAGGTGCCAGGATTGCACAACAACAACAGTGCCTCTGAAACCCCAGAGAGCTGCTTTGGAAAGGCATACCTGAATGAGCGAGACTGCCGTACACAGGAAAGCAGCCCATAAGTCATTTGTGTACGCATTAAGACCTGCTGTTGTGTTTTAATGTTAAGTGACTTCCAGCAGCTGTGTGAATAAATGTTATCAATTTACATGGGGCAGAACTCAGCTCCATGGCAACTGAAAATTAATGAGATTTGCAACATGTTAAATGTGTGTTTTACTCCAATCAAAATCTTTGGCTAAGCCTAACCAAGTAGTGTTTATACCTAAACCTAAGTAAGTAGTTTTGGTACCTGAACCAAACCCAAATTCAAATCAAAATGACACTCACTGAACACTTAATGTGGTACACCTTGCTACTACATCTTTGGCTTCAAACTGCCTTAATCCTTATGGCATTCATTCAGCAACAGTGTCCTCTCTTGTGCACTGTCCAAATCAATGGACGGTGCACGAGAGAGGCGGAGAAGAGAGTGCAGGCAGGGTGGAGTAGGTGGAGATGAATGGCACGGGTGATTTGTAACAGAAGGATAGCAGCAAATGTCAAAGGGAAGATTTACAAGATGGTAGTGAGACCTGCTGTGATGTATGGCTTGAAGACGTTGGCAATAACAAAAAGACTGGAGGTGGCAGAGACAGCAGGGACAGCTCAGGTTGAGTAGTTTTAAGACACATGCAGAGGAAGGATAGTGGATATATTGGACAAGTGTAGGTGCTGAATCACTACCACATCCCAAACATGCTCTATTGGATTGAGGTGTGTGGAGGTCGTTTCATGTTCAGGTTGAGAGCTTTGTGATATGACATGTTTTTCTACTTGAAGCAGTCATTAGTCTTTTGGTTTTATGCAAGAATTTTCAAGTCTCTTATCAACTATCATGAGAAATTATAAGAGAGAGCTTTTTCTGGGTGACTTCAACTTTCATGTCTGTTATGCCTTATTCTCTGTATTTGCTTCTGACTTTATCAAAATTTTGGAGTCTTTCAGTCTGAATCAACATGTGGAGCACCGTCATATATATGTGCATGATTGTAAGCTTAATGGACTTTGTTGTCTCAGACCACAATGCTGTGCTGCTCCAGATCCAACCCATCTACAGTGATTCGCTCCCAAACACTAAAATGTAGCTTTGTTGCTCATTTTTGTATAATTTTCCGCATTTACGCAACAGCTTTCATAAGCAGCAAATGTGATGTCGCTGTGGATGTCTTTGTAGGCACTTTTAATAGCTTATGCTCGAAATTTCTGAATACTGTAGCTTGAAAACTGAAAACTGCTACATTTTCTTGGTTTCCTTGGTTTAAAGAGGCAATGCAGAAACGCTGAGAGAAAATGGAAAAAGGACAAACTACATGTTTCCCTCAAGAAGCTGATGTTCATCTACCAGCTGAAATTCAAAGAAGTGAGATCCTGTCACAACTTAATACAATCCCATAATACTTCTTAATTCAATAAAATCTGTTACTTTTTCCTATCCTGTCGAATCTTCTGACAAGACTTAGCTTTGGTGTCCGGCACCCAGGTTAAAGGCACAAGTATAGGTTTGCTGTGGTTGCTAGCAGATTTCCACTGTTGCTTCTACTTTTTAACGTTTCCCTCTAAGCAGTCTCTAGCTACTAGCCAAGCGGTATTAAAAATGTGACACAGACTGGAAATGGAGAAGGTCTGCCTTCAAAGTAAAAGTTGCACTTTAAAAAAAAACACATTGGCTGCAACTGAGGCGCAACTTTTTGAAGGTGTATGGTTTCCACTTTCAGTTTGTGTCACCCTTTTTACAGCTTCACTACAAGTGTTTGTACACAAGCTCATTACTTCCTTCTAAACTATGGCCTCGGCAATCAGCTAGCAACCCAAGCAATCACAAGTAGGTTTTTGCCAACCTGTTAGGGAATGCACAACTTTGTTAAGATTAGTAGTCATCAGATGCTCACGGACCAGTCTCTATGTTTGTGTGACTGAGGCCTTATTCACCCGATCTTGCATCGTCACCATGATTCAAAATAGTAGACAAGCTAACATCATGTGGTTAGTTGGTTATGCATATGCAAACCTGAACAAATGGTATGGAGCTATAGCGGCAGTTTTTTGCAGCTTGTTTTTTTGCTCAGGCCTGATTGTGTGTGTCCATTTTTAGCGCAAGTGGTCACCAGATAGTTGGGCGAGCTGAAGGGAGCAAGTGTGATTGATTGAGTGAATGACTGAGTCCGACTGAGTTTGAAGGAGTACGTGCACACTAGAAGCCACTAATAAAGTATTAGCAGGACAAGCAATTTGCTTCTTAGCCAGGCTCCTTGGCATGAAAAGAAGGACTTTTACAATAATGAGAGAAGCAGAAGAGGCAGTGGAAATGAACTCTTATCTCAACTAAAAGAGGAAAAGAGGCAGACTTAAATGGCATAATATATCAGCATAGCACAGGGGGGTAGAGAGAGATAAATAGAGACAGAGAGAGAGGAAAAGCTGATTATTCACACATTAGCCCTTTTTAACCTCTAGTTAGGATGAACCAATTATACTATGGAGACAGCGATGGTAACAGAGCACCTGAAAACACATAGCTGATCAACAGGGCCTAAGTTACAGCTCATTATCATGATGACAATTAAAAGGTATAAGTGTGAGAAGTCAATCACACTGATATATGAAGCCTATGTATTCCTTACATGGGAAGCATGAACGTGAACATCATCACAATCAAAAATCAAGCTCTGCTTCACTGATGATAAATGTGAGCCTGGTTTTACTCAGACACCTGTATATTTAAACGTGTTAACCACTGCTGAGCCCCAAAATGTACTGATCGTGCTGCAAACACAGTTGGGTGCTGTTGGTACTGTATTACTTACGCACTAACATACCTCAGCATTCAACTCGTGGCCAAGACTACAAGTTAGCAAGACTACAGTTGCTGGCAGTTCTGTGAAGCTGTGGAAACTGTTTAGCATGTGAAGATGTTTACTTTTGGGTATGTTGCTTTTGTGACTGAAATTATACAATAAGTCATATCATTTTCTGATTTTTCTCTGACCATGTGGGGTGAATAAAGTAATGCAGATGTTACCCTTGTGATTATTTTACATCGTACATCCTCAGCATTATGCTAACTTGCTACATTTCTCTTTCATTAGAAAGACTGTGATCCTCAAGCCTTTCTGGCTTTGTTTTCTTACACAGCCTTCTGTTAGCTCACTCCAAGAATAGGCTGGACTCTCACTCTGTATTTTTGTTTTAGTATATTTTATCTGTGCTCTGTGCTTTAAATTTTGATGCGCTGAGGGACTGTAGAGTGGTGGGAGGGCTGGCCCAGAACAAACACTGGAAGTGACTCAGATGAGCTGGATGCAAGCCTGCATTCAGCAGAGGACCACAGGCATCTTCATAAAGCCATCTCACCAGATACTGAATGACTGGCACTACAGAAAGCCATGAAGGAGAGAAGGGACAAGGAAGTTTTGTCCAGTGTAGAAGACGAAAAAGCCCCAAAATGTGCTGCTGAATCTTGCTGCTACTTGCATTCCTTTGAAAATGATCAAGTTTCAAGAGCTGGTGCAGAGGATTGGTGTTTATTTTAAACTCTGTGCTAGTAAAGCACATGATCACCTTATTCTGTGCTCTCAAAGTAAATGTAACTGGATTCTACATGAGCCTGTGAGTATAGTTTTACAACTAATATATTGTGTGGATTGTTCATAATGGAAACTTTACCTTCTTCATCTGCAGGGAAATTAAATTTTGGAGATTTCATTCTCATATGCAAAAGTAATGCTCCGTGATGTTTCATTTGTCTCACAGACAACAAATGTATTGTTGATTAATTACCTACAATGAAGCACTGTATCTCATTAGATGTGGAATTTGCTGACTAGCTGGTATCTGATCTTTAAGTCCATCTGGGAGCAATATATCAGCGCTACACTAATAGCCCACTATGCATCGCTTTGGAACTTTTTCTGCATGAAACACAAATTTCATTTGCAGTCAAATGAAATGGAAATCTCTGAAAGTCAAAATGAAAAAAGATGAAAGGTATGAGCAGCCTGTGAGATTGTGTATCCTTGTAATATTTCAGTGATGCTAACTTTATTGTTGATCGTCATGGCAAGGATAGATGAGAGAAGCTGGCAGGGAAAGGTCATTTTTCATGTCACTCTTTATCCTCTCCCCTCTCGTACTTCCTCGCTGTCTTTCTTTTGTCTCCCTCTTTTTTTCTGCCAACTTTGCAAATGTAAGGCTTCGCCCTCTCTCGTTTTCCCCCCATCATTCCTCCTCCACCCCTCTCCCACCTTCTCCTCCCTCCTTCTCCTCCTCCTTGCATCTCCCTCTATCTCTGTCATCATCTCACCCCTCTTGCTCCATCGCTCCTCTCTCTCTCTCTCACCACGCTCCCCCTCCCTCTCCTCTTTCCTTTTCTTTCTCGGCGTGAAATGTGTAGCTCATTAGTTTGCTCGCCACACCGTCTCACGTCAGTCTGTCCTTCACATCTCGCTGCACTGCTAAGAAGTCATTTACGCTGCTGCGTAACCCCACCCCCACCCCCTGCAAACCTCACCACCACCAGCCTCCATATGGTTTCATCATCATTTTGCAGTAGCACAAGAAAAAGACATCCTGGCCCCTCTGAACCCCCCCCCCCCCCCCCACACACACACACACACACACACACACACCCCACCCCCTCCAAGTCTGAACACTCTGTAGAACAGAAGAAACTGAAGGGTGAGGCTCATCTCTTGGAGGAGGCGGGAGGGGCGAGAGGATCAGGATTATCCCAGGCGTAATGATACAGCACTTTGATAGAACAGAAAGGGAAAGGCACAAATAGGGGGGGAACGGAAAGGAAGGAGAAGGATGGGTGGAGGAATAAAGCTTAAGCTGCTCCCGAAAATCATGTAAATGCTGAGATAATAAAGGAACTGTTTGGCATTCATAGGAGTGGGTGGCGCATCAGTGGGGAGAAATCTAAGTGAGAATGTTGACTAATGCCAGCTCTCTCGCTCACTCTTCTGATTCAGAGCCAGCGGGGTGTCTGGGTATTTTTTAAGAAGGCAGTGGGCATGGTGAAGGGGGGGGGGGGGGGGGGGCTTCTAGGGTGGAGGCCTGGGAGATACTTGGCTTGAAAGTCAAACGTGCCCTGTGATTAGTTTAAGTTGCTCTGTAACATTTACTTATAAAAGTTTACTGTCAAGTAAGTTGGGTACTATGATGTTATGCCAAATTATATGTATTTATCTCTTCCTGCTTACTATGTTGAAGGTAATATTGAACTAAATATGAATTATATTTATGTGTGGGTCACAGTTACTTTGTGAATCACATGGCAAGGAAAATTTTAAAATACAATTTTTACAATGTATAATGTAAACAAAGTGAACTTCACCTTATCCAAGACTAGAAAGCGGTTTGCACATTCACTCATCAGTAATAGTCAATAATAAAAAATCAATCAAATCATGTATGACATGCTTACTATTAAGTCCAAGAAGGCAAGTGCTGATATGGTGCTGATAAAAATATGTGAAAATATTCTAATTGTCTGTGTTTCATTCATTGAAATGGCTTGTGTTATGGCTTAGCATTGTGTTTACTTCTTATATTTCATAAAGATGATGATAAAATGATAAACATTTATCTGGAGCAATGGAACTCGTCACTAACACCTTTTTTTTTTCTGAATAAAAGACCTCATGCTCCACTTTTGAAATGCTCCTGGTGTGATATGAAATCCTTCAAAGAGCAGCACAAAACTCTGTTACACAGATGCAGAAACAGACATGGCAGATGCAGTGCACTCCTGAGGTAACCCCGGCAGAAGAAACTGCCTCTTTATCAGGTCAGTGCACTCCTGGGTAGCAGGTAGTGTTACACGGTGTTACTGTCTAAAACTAATTACACTCCTTTCGAAGCATTTAGCAGTAATAACTTTAAGTACTCATTTCCGTGTGACTTTATCAGCATCTCACTTTTTTTTTACAGCATTGAGTTCATTGCAGGCATTCACGTATGGAAGCTCTCTTATAGTTCAGCACTTCAACCAGGTTGAGGTTTGGACTTTGGCCGGGGCTTTCAGCACATGGTTCTGTTTTTTTCAGCCATTCTTAGGATAATTGTTTTGTTGCATGACTCAGTTTCATCCAAGCTTCAGCTGTTGGGGAGATCGCCTCACATCTGACTCTAGAATATTTATACAGAGGAGTTCATCGTCGACTCAATGGCTGCAAGGAATCAAGGTCCTGTGGCTGCAAAACAAGCCCAAATCATCACTGCTCCACCACATTGCTTTATCATTGTTATGAGGTATTTGTGCTGATGTGCGCATATATTTCTGCTTTTATAGAGGTGTTCACACCTTTTGGTGATCATTTAATCAAGTGTGCATTTGATTAGCAATTCCTGGCTGCTACTTACCCTCCTAATTCCTATGGAAGGGGTGTACTTCCACAGACTTCACAGAGTTTCCTTTTCACACGACTGTATCTTTGTCTGCTGCTGTGATCTCGCAGAGCTGAGAGAGTGGCAGAAGAACATATTTAGAAAGTTTATTTAATGTAACAATACTGCATGGAAACCATATCCCATATGATTAAAATGTACTTTAGATATCCAGCATAAAATCACTTTTTTACAAAGTGGATCTCAGTGTTTCATGTGATTTGCTGTTGCTTAATGATTTTTGACATTTTAGCTGAATGAGATGGAGATAATGCAAATGATTTGTTACCCTGCTTAGGAGTTTAGTCGCGTAATTGCAATTTGTTTGGTTATATAAAAATATTACATCATTTACATGTGTGATCTCAAAGGCCCTGCACGCCCACAGTCTGCCCACACAGGCATTTTCACTTATGTTACCTAATAAGTGATGTGCTTGATTGACATTCAGCGATATCACTAATTCCCAGTACAGCTTCACTCAATTTACACCAGAATAGAGGTCTAAGTGAAAACACCTGTGTAGGTGTGCTGGGCTTTTAAACTGCAGAGTAGCCCAATGTGCATAAAATATATGTAAATAAATGAAAGATGGCATATAATAAGAGTAGAAGTGTAAAGAAGTATAAAAAGGAAAACGTTCAGTAGTACATTAGTTTAGTGCTAGTGTATTAATGTTTTCCGACTGAGATTAATTATTGTCCATGCTTTATTTCTGCTGCTTTCATATGAGACTACAACTCCAAAACAGAGTTACAGTTATTAAAGTTTGTCATTTTGTAATTAGTTTTTATTTTTATGTCTTTTTTTCAGTTTTTGTTTTAATTCAATTTCGTTCCAGTTAGTTACCAGGGTTAGTTTTTAATGTTTCAGAATGTTTAGTTTTACTTTTGTTTCTTATGAATTTTTAGTGGGTAGTTTTAGTCTCATTATGTTTACGGGGATATGCCAGAGGCAAATTGCTTCATAAGGCAAGTTGGGATCATTTTGCTTAATTAACAAATACTAAAACACTGCAGGGTCTTCACTGAAGGAGAAGGGCCATCTCTAACAGCATAGAGGCAGTGGAAAAAAGGCGTCAGGTGGCTCTGGATAAAGAGAGCAAGCAAAGGCTTGATCAGCTGGGTCACCTGAGTGAAGGTGTCTGATGTTCGAGAGACCCAAAACACCCGATGACCTCAGGACACACCACAGAGGATGTACCATAGCTTGGCATCTGAAGGTGTGTCATTACAATAAACAAAGGCTACTTCCTCTATATGTATTATTTTATTTTAGTTCATTTTCACAGCTCGTTTGTCAGCTTTTGTGTTTTTAAACGTTTGTTTTAGTTAACTAAGTTTTAGTTGTTAGTTAAATTTTAGTTATGTCTCCAGAAATACCTGTTAGTGCACTTTCATCGAGCAGTGAAGTTGTTCTACATTTCTAAAGTGTTGCTTAGATTTTGACCCCTCAGATTTGATCCACCTCTCCATCTACCGTGAAATCTGGTGACGTTGCGCCAAAAACTTCTACTCCAGCGTTATTCTGTAGTTGAGAGATGCACTCACCAGGGGAGAGAAGCAGCAAATATACACATCCAGTCTCTCACTGTGCCATGATGACAAGCAAGGAGCAGCTGCCTTCTGTTGTTTTAATCCCCAAGGACGTTTTAAAAAAATGCCTCACTTTTTAAACCTGATGTGAATTATATGGATCACCTGAAGAAATGAGATGCTGGAGGATCCTTCACAACACGTGCAATCTAATTACTCCATCTGAATCAAGATGAAACTTCTGGGGCCAAAGCGAAGTGCCCAAAGTGCACATCCTCTAATAGCTACTTAAATGAGTCAGCCCCATAGACTCCAATGTAAAAACTTAAAATCATAAAGCGTGTTTACAGAAATGGTTTTCGCCTCTATAGATAGCTTCCTCCTTCATTACAAGTGTACACTTGATCCCATGGGATCCTCATAGATTATTCCATGAGGCTAAAGCAAGAATAATCCACGATGTCCCATAATGCCACAGTCAAGTTAAAAAGTTGTCCTGTGGGTGTTGCTGGTATTGATTTCAACCTGCTAAAGGATATTCTGAATTTGTTTGATCTACTCATAAAATAATTCATTCTCATTCTTATTAAATGATGTGTTTTGCTATATCACGAAGACATTAAATTTCATAACAGTCTGAGTTTTATTACATTTGAACTAATTTATGTTTTAACCATTTTTACAGTTCCCACACTTCAAATTTAGCCAACTAAGTGATTGTAAACTCGCTAAAAAATGTTTTTATCATTGGTTGCTCTCCATTTTTGTTTATGTGCTGAGTAAATATTATTTTGTTTGATTTGGATTTTTCCAAGCAGTTACAAGGCTCATGAATTATGTATTATGGCTGCACTTAAATTCTGTTCTGGCATTTCACGCATGTGCATGCTTGTATTTTTAATATCAAGTGAAACTACTTGTGATTCTTCCAAGTGTAGATGAAAATGCATGACAAAATTACGCTCCTCATATTCTTTTGGTGTCGTAACAGTGCCTCTCTTTATAGCTTCCAAGTTTTATATAGTGTTTCCTATATTGTCCTTTATTGTCATTTCTACTGGAATGACTACTGTCGATAATGGACCTGATTTTCATCATTATTCACTATCAAAGGTTAAAGTGGATTTGGCAGGTGGGGGAATTCTAATATCAAGGGGCAAAGGATTACACAGTAAATTTAATTTTGGTTTGTTTTTTTAAAACTATATTTCAAAAAACAAGAGTAGTGCTGCTACGCCAATATTAAATGTTTTAATATTGGTGGGGTGGATTTAGGGTTCCAACTGATTTCAATAAGGTATAAGCAGATGTTTCATGCTTTTTATGGCTGATTTCAACTCCTATACAGTATAATGCTAGTATAAAAGGTAGAATTAGGTGAGTGAAATGAATAAAAAGATGAGATAATCATTAAATATTATAACTGATAATATATAAATTCATAACAACTCTTAATGTACACTAACACTGACCATGAAGAGGCTGCTTTGTAGCAGTCCAGCATACTGAATCACACTGTAAACTTCACCACGGTGCTGCAAACTAACCACTGTAGCCTGCTCAAAACAATCCTCAGTTTCTCTTGCAAGACGTTTCACAGAGACATGATTCAGCAACACATTGTGTATATACAATGTATATCCAATATCTGGTTTAAAAGCTCTCAATAGAAATGCAGACATTCTATGTAAGCTTGACACTTCCTGTTTATCAAAATTCACATCCTGAGCTATGTTTGAAAATGTTTGTCTTTCAATGGACAACACAGCAGCTGTATCTTTAGCTAATACACATATTTTGTGACAAGCTGTGCAGAAACAATTTGTGTGTTTGGAGATTTTTTGAGTTGATTGAAAAGTTAAATTTGCTTGCTCGTCTTCTGTGCTAGATGCTAAAGTACCCCAGCTTTATTTACATCTGCACCATGAACGCATCACAGGAACGAGAAGGGCACGAGCGTGCCGTGGGATGTCATTATTTTAATTGTTTTCTTATTACTGAGCAAGTGTCGCCACTGGAAGCAACACCGACCTACAGCACACAAAAAACTGGGCTCATTGGACAGTAATATGCATTAATCAGATTTAAATGCTCATTAATTTAAGGTGTCTGGACGCCGTTCTGGGCCACTTTAACCCCTGTTCATTTACTGGGTATACATAACATTTCCTAATAATTCTGCTTCTCTCTTGCAGAGTAAAATCATTATGGGAAAATCGTTAATCCCCAGAACAACCAAAGGCTCCTGTTTGGAGTGTGGCCACAAGTACTTTTGAGCGCTTAGAGACCTTACATTCTACGACTCTACGATACATATACTGTATAACTGAAGAGAAGTTTTGGTTTCAGAAGATTCATAGCTCATTAACTGTATTTATTGCTTTCCCGCAGTGGAAGGCACTGCACTGTATTCAGCATCAACAACCCTCTTTATTACTGGCAAAAGGCAGGATTTATGCGCTTTGTGTTATAGCCTGATTCTGTCAAAAACCTGTCACAGTAGTGGCTAGTCCACCCAGTATTACTTCCCCTAATCTTCATGTTTACAATAGTGCTGGGATTTTTAAATTATTCTATCTATATTATTCATACAATGCATGCATAATTTTGGGCAATATTGTGTTATGTGATGGCTTCTGGTTAACCATTTTCATACATGCACTGCAGCCGGAGCTTTTCAAGGCGTTAGGTAATGTGTGTGAGAAGTCCGACGCAGGTGGTCAGATTGGACATCCAACAATCTTTAACTAACCAGCTCTGTAATACAAAGTCTATATGTGGTCCAATTCTTCTGATGTGAGAATAAAAAAGCACTTGTCTGTAAATTCTTCGCTAGCGGGTGGTCATCCTGTGACTTGCCTCCCGCATGCGCTGCTCAGTCAGCACGCTCGTCTAAACAACAGTGAGTATTTTGAAAAGTCAGAACTCCTGCTATGTGCTGCATGTGATAAAAAGGCATTTTTGGAAAACCTCCGGCCCTGACTGATTCTGCTGTTGTCTGATATTCTGGGATATACTTCTCTTTTGAGCTTTATCCACTTTTAACTTTTGATCACAAATACACGGTTAGGTGGTGAAGGCCACAGCAAAAACCTTTAAGCTTTTGCCTCGATGAAGTAGTCTGTTGTGGATTTTGAGATGTGTTTACAGTCCTTTAGTAGAGGTCATCCTTTTTTCGTCTGCAGCTTTAGCGCGGAATGATGTCTGACTCAAGAATCTGCCGCTATTTAATTGAATCCATTCTTTCTCTGCAAGTGGAATGTAGCCACAAGCTACAACACAAGCCCAAGGCATGATCCATCTAACACCTGCTTAACACTTAGAGAGCTATTCTTTCTATATAAAGAACAGCTCTCCATTTATCTACTGTGGCTAAAAATTTATATTTCAACCGTAAAGTCTGGAAAACTTCCAAAGTGCATCAAGCTAGTTTGCGGGTGCTTTGAACAGCATTTCTAGCAAGCCAAAGAGCAATTCTCATAGATTTATTTCATATTTATATATCACCAAATCATAATAATAATTACATGAAAGCACTTTGCATTAGAGGACAAATAATTCATAAATAATCCATCAATCATCTATGGGATTAAGAACCAGAATGGGCATAAAACTTTCTCTAACAGAGATAAACCTTCAGCAGCATGAAGCTCAGGGTGCTGGTTGAAGGTGAAAGAAAAGTGGACCTCCATTTACAGCCATTTCTCACTTACATTACTGATTAAACATATATGTGAAAAAATACATCATGTTGGCTTCTCTTGCTTTATGGCCATCAAATATTTTAATTGTGTGCTAAGCAGCTTAGAAGAGCCCATGGCAGCTGATTGGTCTGTCAAGGTTTGAGAAGTATTGAAAAAGCCCTGAGCTTTCTATCACTTGGCTTTTATAATGACGACTATAAACAAGCCAGGGTGATAGCAAGGTTAATAAATTCCGAAATGTTGGTAAAAGTAATCATTGATACCTTAGACCTCATATCTCTTGAAGAGCCTGAACCTTCATATGAAATTTCAACAATTTTGCTTAAAAGGTCAAAAGAAAATGTCATTTTAACTTTTCATTTGTTGTGAATGACCAGAGGTGACCAAACTTTTGCATGTCACTCAGTATGACTCAGGATGACTGGAGGGGGGCATTACTATAAGTGATGAGGTGCCTCTATTAAAGGGGATACTCAGTGCATTGCAAAATGTCAAGGGCAAGTATGCCTTAATGTGAAAATGAAACAGCCATGTGCACACATGCTGAAGTTGACATTTTAGTGGAACGCGGTGACCGGTCAACCCCAAATACAACCTTTTACCACTGCCAGGGTCCAATCACATTAGGATTATTTTTGGCTCTCGCTCCTTTTACCAGAATTCATCAGATTTTTGTCATTTATACATATTCCCTTCCTTAAACAAGAACCAAGAAACCTATGTCTTTTTTGAGGGGAGGGGACGGCAAAGGTACATGCATCCTCCAGGTACAGTTTTCTTCTCGCTCTCCATCACCTTGGATGTGGATTTAGAAAATGAAAACTCAGATTGCTCTATCCATTGCTGTCTTTCACGGTTTTCTTTCTTTCTGGTTGTTGACAAGGATGATAACAGAGTGATAGCGGTGCCTGCAGAATAAAACAATAAAATACATATATATTGTATACGGGCTTATGTAGGACAGCATGAACTAGAATTACGTTACCCTGATTGTGACAGATGATCGTTGTTCTGCAGTCTACCTGCTCAACAAAGAGAAATGTTTATGACTGCCAGTGTGTATGTGTGCGCACCCAATCAGGCATGCATTTTTGCCTCTGCATATGAGTGGGAGTCATTTTGAGCCACAGTCTGCATTTTAAAAGAGAAATAATAAAGGCAAGGAGGACAGAAAGGAATGAACAGGAGGGGGGAATGCAGTAATGGGAAATCTGTCTGATGTGGAGTGTGTGTGTAAGCAGATTGCTATATTTTATGTAAATCTTAACCTTTTTCCCAGTGCTGGCTATCAGGCTTGTTGACAGCATGGTGCGTATCTGTCCTGTTGACAAGACGAGCAGAGAGACACAGAGGGAGAAAGAAAGAGAGAAAAGACCTGTCACCGCTGACTAATTACACTGCACGCAAACAGTTGAGTCCTCTGTTTACATTTGGACAGCCAAAAGAGGCCGAGATGAGCATCATTAATCAGACTTTCTATTGCGGCCTACCGACACACACACGCACGCGTGCACACACACACACACACACACAAACAAACACGTGCACCCATAAGATTACAAATAACCATCACTCATGTTTTTGATTTGACATGAAGGACGGTCTTTCTAATTACCAAAGAGTTTGCAGTGATGAATCCTGATAAAGAGTGCGACCAGATGTGGTTAATCAAAACTCTCCGGGCTTTCTGGAAGCCGGCACAGGGCTGAAAAGCTGCAGCCCGAGTCAATTGGGACACGGGCCATTTCTCTCAAAATCATTTGCAAACTGTTCAATTAGAGAGATATCATAGGATTTGATATGAATATAAAATAAACAGATTTCCCATGGACTCGCATAATGTGTGAAGCTATTGACTGCTTCTTCAAAACTTCACTGAAAGATCGGTCATCAAGGCCCGAGGAAAGCTTTGTGATTTTCCAATCAGCATCTGTAAAAGGATAATAAGTGGCAAATATGAGCAGGAAAAGTTCACTTAGCTTGTTTAGGATATGAATGTAATACTTACTCCTAATGCACTTGTGCAAAAAGGAAAGCAACCTCCATTTGAATTTAAATTCTGCTGTTTTTGTTCGACTCAGTGCTGAGCTAAAGAAATCATATTTATCTGTTTGTGACTCATTAATGCTGGTGATAACTAATGACATTTTTGCTTTTGAATATCTAATAGGGAACAGCAACAGCAAGGTAAGGCAGATGATGGGGAAGGATGAGAAGGAAAGGGAAAGAAGAGAAAATGAAAAAAGAAATCAAGGGGGTACAGCAAGCAAAGGACTCCCCTGCCTTATCGTTTTAGCCATGGTCCACTGGTCTTGGGTGGCTTCAGGTCATCTGGCACTAACACACAGAGCCTCAAGGAGAGATACACAAAATACACACTTAGACGAGGGAGAGTAGATAAAGGAGAGGGTGAGGACGAGGTAAAAACGGGACAAGTTGAGAGAGAGATGCATTGAGTGTAGTTAGTGCTGCAGGATGGAAGGCAGAGGTTTTGACCAGGGTCATCCACAAGGACAGAGGAAAGATGGAGAAGAAAGAGCAGGATAAGATGTGACCTCAGTGACTCATATCTGGAGAAGTTGTTGCAGATAGATGCAATGAAGCTACAGACCAAAAACAAAAAACAAAACAAAAAGAAAGGCGGGGGCTCTGCATTACATGAAAATATGAAAATACAAATCAAAATATTAAGATTTTAAGAAGGCTGCTCTGCACTATACTGTACGTAGATAAAGCTCATAGAGAAATAGAACAGGAATGCTGCTTGTTAGTGATCACAACCATTAAATTGTGTGATTAGAGATTATTAGAGTGTAAACCCTAAAATTGCTTGCATTGTATTTTCATCGTCATTACACACATCTGCACTTTATCTCATATTTCACTTCATGCCCGACAAAGGGCGGTGCTTTCATTAAATTAAAACAAGAGATTCACATGACATTAACTTCGTAATGCCTTTGTGAGCCACAGTATTAGAAAACAACAAGTGAGCTGGGAGCAAACATAAAACAGGAAGAATATGATCTATTTAAACATTTCACGTTTGCCCGTCATGAACTTTTGGAACCAACATGAAGAACAACCAGGTGGAAACTAAATGAAGTGGATTAAAAATGTAGGCTCTACCTTACAATATAAAGCGCCTTGAGGCGACTGTTGTTGTGATTTGGCGCTATATAAATAAAATTGAATTGAATTGAATTGAATTGAACTGAACTGAACTGAAAGATGATGCAACTTTGATATCCAGGTTGTGTACCTTAAAAAACTATTGGCGGAAGCTTCAATGACACAGTTTGGAATTTTGCAAGCTCACGGAACATAAATATGTGTATATGCTATCAATATTAGTGTGTGTTTGTGAGTGTTTGTTGACAGGTTACAGGTCTTCTGGGCCACTGAGCCGGACAGACAAGACGCATCACTGTCACCTCACGGCTGGTCTGACAGGCAGTCAGGACAGCCATGACAGGCGTAAGTAACACGTTTTAGCTTGGACGCTAACTCACTGTGACATATGCTCTCTAACACACAGGCTTCCCACTCACCACTTACAGCTTCTGCACTAATTATAGGCATCGCACAATGTTTTCGCTGAAATGACAGTGATTTAGAAGAAACTTGTTGGAATGATGCCTCCTGCACATTTGTCAGAGATGTACAGCCAGTTTTGTGCTGCGGCATATTTCTCGGTTTCTTCTGTGGAAGTCTTGGGCACAATGCCTCGCATGTGTTTGTAGGACCACTTGCAGAGATGACAAATGAGGTATTTGGAGAACAAAGATGTTATAAGTCATCGGTTTCATGTCGCAATTTAGGAGAGAGGGGAAAAAAACCTCTATATGCTTTGTTGTTGTTAAACTCAATCAACATAGATAATGTGATCTAATGGGCTCTATCATCATGCAAATGCAGAGAAATCTATGGAAAATACTTTTCCTCTCATACAGTTACGTGTATCATTAATCCATGATGTTTAAAATGTGATGGGAGTAATTTTGTGTGATAAAGTTCTCGTTGGATCAGATAAACCTTCCTGCATTTTCTGCTCATTTCCAAATTTTAAAGAAAAGCTGTTGATCATGTCCGGCAAGTGCTGCATTTTGGCCTACCTAATGGAGGAATCAGTGAATGTTTGATTGATGTATCACGTTTTAACACTGATTTTAAAACAGAAACATTGCTAGTAGCTATAAGTCTGGACCTCCTTGTCTCTTCTGGGCCAATGTGTAGAGCTGTCCATTGATATAGTTCAGACAGACATTACTGCTCTGCCTTGAAATATCCATTAGTTACACACGAACAGTTTTTAAAACAGGATCTGCCGGAGCTATTGTGTTTATAACCCAGCATAAGATTTAGTTTTTTTGTAACCATTCTATAAACAACCATTCAAATCACTGATGTTTAAAGATGTAAGGCATGTGGATGCTTGACTCAAATGACTTTTTTGCAAAGAAAGTCCTTCATAATATTCTATAGATCGTGTTTACTGGAATAAATAAGCCTTTAAGACTGACTGCATGTTAGAAATACTTGAGGTAAATGATACTTCAAATTCAATAAAAAGGACAATGTATCATTCTCTAGTGTTATGATGTTTTCCCTGTGAGAGACTTCAATTGTTTGCCACAAATGATATTTGGTTTTTTTCCCAATAGAATTTGTTCTTGTTGCTTGATTTACCAAATAATTTAGACGTCAATGTGTATTATTAAAAAGGTCTGGTAACTCGTGAAGGGAAATCACGCACTAACACACAAAGCATCAGTATACGCAATGTGCAATGCATCATACAATACATAAGCATATAGGATGCACATTAGGACACTGCAGGAGCTCATGGGGAGCAATTCATTGTTCAGCTTGAAAATTTGGATTTTACAAACGCACACACGTGCTATTGTGTATGTGTGTTAGTGTGTGTGTGTGTGTGACTGTGTACAGCTGCGTGTAAAATCTCCTCATGTTGAATGCAGACTTTTCAAAGTAATGAGCCATTTGTTTGTGGGGAGATTAAGTGAGCTCGCAGCTGTTACCATCTCACAACTATAATTTTGGTGTTCTTAATTGAAATTTTGCACAGTCTGTTATGTGCCAAGACACATGAAACAAATGAAAACCCATATTTGGGTTTTGACAGTGAGCCCGTGAGCTTTTTTTTTTTTTTTTTTTTGACTTTTTGAATGTTGTAACTGCAAAAACAACAGTTGCTCTGCTGTCACTTTATAAATATTGATTGTTTAAAATGTGGAGTTCTCTTTGGCTGCAGCTTTTTCTATGAATGTATCGGCTTTGAGCATAAAAATCAAGTTTACGCTGATGTATCTCTATACATCAAAGAGATGCTAACTCTTTACAGTCATGTGAGAAAGGACTAGGTGAGGTCCTGTGAAAAGTATGATGATGATGATTAAATAGCTTGTAGAACCACTTTTAGTAGCATTGACTTTAGATACTCATTTTCTGTGTGATTTTATCAGTCTCTCTGTTTTTAGGGCCACTCTTCTTAACAATGTTGCTTTTGATTCTTTGATGTTTGCAAGCATTAGTTTATGCACAGCTCTTCTAAGGTCCTGCCACAGCATTCACAATCAGGATGAGGTCTGGATGTTGACTGGCCCATTGCAGATCTTGACATCATTGCCCTGTTGCATGACCCAGTTTGGGTCAAGCTTTAGCTGTCAGACAGATGGCTTTACATTTGACTCTAGAATACTTGAATGCTCGATAGTTAGCATGAGGCGTTTGTGCTGGTATTGTTTATTAGAGCCACTCTGGTCTCACCTGTCCAAAGGATAATGGTCCAGAAGTCTTGAAGGTTGTTCAGATGCAAATTTGCAAACCTAAGCTTTGCTCTCATGCTCTTTTAAGAAACAAAAGGCTTTCTCCTGGTAATTATTTCAAATACGCTAACTGAGGCCTTTAGAGCTCAGATGTAGCTCTTTGGGTTTTGCAGTTTGTTTGAGCGTTGAACAGTCTGACGTTCAGGTGAATTTGTTAGGATGTCCCCTCCTGAAAAGATTGTGGCTTCCTGATGATCAATTAATCAAGTTTGTGTTGATTAGTAGCACCTGCTCGTACTTGTGTAGTTGTTTAACTACATACAGTCCTGTGTTGTGCTACAGTAACATCTGTCAGTGAGCACACTATTACTAGTAGACTGTATTAAGACCACTAATGACTAATGGACCATCAGTTTAACATAATTACTGTCTAATTAGTAATACAGCACAGTGCAAAAGTCTTGAGCCCCACATTGCTTTATATATTGATTTCAGGGAGCCAGAATTTCCTGTCATTTGTCTTTGAAAGGTTTTCATTCATGTGACATCACCATTGTTGTGAACTATCAGTGCTCTTTTCTTTCCCCTCACCCCCAACCAGTCACTCCCTGAGCCTGAGTTGCCGTGGGTTTCTTACTTTTAAAAGGGAGTATTTCCTTCCCAGTGTCTCAAAGTGCTCATAGGCGACTTTTGTTGTGAATTGGGCCCATATAAATAAAGCTGAATTGAACTAAATTGTTATAACTGGTGCAAATCTGAGAAAACAAGATCAAATTTAAAATGAAGCAATTAGATTATTGTTTTTCTAGTTTTACCAGACACTCCAAGTCCTTTACATATTCAACACACACACACTGCTTTCATGCTTACCCTGGCTGAAACAACAGCAGCAGTTCTGGGGTTCAGTATATTCCCCAAAGACACATCAACGTGTGGGCCTCTGGAACAGGAGGAATGACAAATCTTCTAATTCATGGACCAGATCTCACTTGCCTTCATCATTTCACTCTGGAAACTTTTCAAACCAAACAGAGCACACATCCAGATGACAGTTTAACCAAACTTCTGCAGCCTTCTTCTTTAGCTGAGAGAACAAGAAAACCTAACATTCCATTTTTACTTCACTTTAATGGCTACCAGGGCACTTTAGGAATAATTGTAAAATTTTATTGATCAGCACTAGCTGCACTTTTCTCCTTAGAGGGGTCTAATAACATCACATGGTTCCACTGTTGCAATAAAACAGTCATTTAAGCTGTGTTGAATATAGAGACATTTTGCAGACATGAACAACTGTCTTATTATATCTCGTCACTCACATGGCTTTGTAACCTCTGTCACTCTTTGGATCATCATTCTTACAAATGAATACACTAGCCTGGCTAATGCTCATTATTATCTCCTTTCCCCCCAGTTTTACACTCATAAATGAAAAGTCAATGTCCTGAATACTTTATAAGGCCTGTATCGGCTCATTATGTTAAGGGTCGCCAATGTAACACCCTCCTATAGTCTGTTATTGCCAGAAATGTTGCAATTACATGTCATGTATACTATTAGAATTGGCTGACTTTCCTACAGCGGGGCTGAGCAGACAAACAGTGCCAAAGCTGGAGTCTGTCATGTGCTGGCCAGCGACCATCATTAATGAGTGGGTGAGATGATGGCACAATGACTTGCATGCCTCTAAGGCTCTGTAAAGTGGCACCACAGGGACTTCCTGTACTGCACAAGGAGCTGTCATTGTCTGGGCAATGCACCAGACTCAGCTGGTTAGATATTGATGGCACAGTTTATGTGAATGCACATGTTTTACCCATCTGTTACCAAATGTTAATATGTTGAAGAAGCATATCCAGCATCTGAAAGGTTTGGAGAGGTATTTTAACGGTGTTGATCAAATCCTATGCCACACCAAAGGAGGAACAACTGAAACATCTGGGACTTTAAACATCACAGACAATGTGACTGATGATCCACATTGAAAGCTCTCTACAGGGCCAAACCAAAATGTAATTGCACCATTTTATCATGCTACAGTACCTAATGGCCATTTATAGTAAATAACCTACCTACCTACCCAGAGAAACAGACAATCTACAACCGCCAGTTAACCTCACATTCATGTCTTTTGATTGTAGCCGGAAGCATGAAGAAAACCCACGCAGGCATAGGGACAACATGTAAACTCCACAAGTAAAGACCCCAGAACATTACTTTTTATATTAACAATGAATTAGATGACAATGACAATCCCCAGAGAATCAAGACATGACCTCGGAGTCTCTCTGACTTCTACTGACCTTCTGAGACTACTTTAGCTCATTGTTTTGGTCTCTATTTCTATCACAGGTGCTAAAGGCTGTTACAAACAAAACTTGCAACTCTGAGCTAGCTGCAAACAGATGAGATTTCTTAGTAGATAAACATTTAGCAGCTAAATGAATGAGCTAAATAGTCAAGGCATTTCCCTCTTTGCAGAAACTTAAAGCCGAGCTAAAGGTAGACTTTTTGTTGGATGCAAATTTGCCAAATGGCCTGAAACTCCAAAAGAATGCTAATAATAGTAAATACACTGGACATAGTGGCTTTGTAAAGGGATAACAGAATCTGAGATGATGTGTTTTCACATTTTTTGCTGCCAAAAATAAATTATTGCAGCTTTAAGGATGACAAAGTGCCATCAGCCAAATTTGAGCTTGGACGTGTATTTAAAAGCTTTAATACCCCCTGATTCAAGAGGGATATTAACTACATAAGAGCAGCAGTCTGTTCTAAGTGTATATATTAGGTTGAGTTAATGTAGGCTTTTAGGTTGTATCTATTACATACATCTGATAGTGAGCCATGAACTATATTTCTAATGTTATTAAAACATAATCTTTGTATCACTGTACAGTCCAAAAGCATAAAGGGCTATAATATAAAAGCATAAAACATCCAGCAATCTTCTCCAAACACCTCCTTCAGTATAATAAACATAATAGGGTTTGTAGCTACGAAAGTGCTGCAGCTGTAAAAGCTAGATACGTTCACCATTATCCACATTTTTTTTGTGCCTTGACATGACACTTGTTCACACTTTCAAAAGACGTGATAGGAAAACAAAGCTAATTCTTGTCTGTAAAGTATAAAAGCATATTGTATATAGTAACCACAGTAACCACAAATCCTTGTTTACTCGCACTTCTGCCTTCATACTTTCTAGTGTGAATAAAGCTGACACGGTTGTCCTTTTCTAGTGAGAATGGTACCAATATGAACATTTTAATGTCACGCTCGGGCCCTTGGGACAAAATATGGAAATTTCTTAAAAGTCTCTGGGCTCTCATTAATATCATTATCATCACCACTTCTGCTACTGTCCCACTTCCAATGGTGTGCTAAGGCTTTGTAAAAAAAACAACAACCCTCAGTTTTCTACGATGTAGTGAAGTAACCCTCCGTTATGTGTCAGAATCATCCAAAAGCAAGCGCATCACGTCATGAGTGACATTAAGTTCTGCATCCGCACGCTCGTCCAGCGCTCAGAGTGAGGTTGTGTGAGAGTGTGTGTGTGAGTTCTGTTGCATTTGGATGCTGAGTGTATGGGTGTTCCAACCAGCCATCCCCCCTGGAGGTCACTTTGAAATGGAATAGATTTTTCTAGATCTCAGCCAAGGCTGTAGGGAAGGTCACTTCATTAATCACAGCTAAATGCCACTGTCTGCCGGTCTCCCTTCTTAACCAAGTAACACCCCCAGATAACATAATTGATTGATACTAATAATTAATTCTCCTCTGTTACAGAACGACACAGAGTATCATTCAGTGGTGAACCGTTAATTACTTTGTAAAGACTCATTAGGTTAATGCCATAGTGCGCTCCGGTGGCACGGGGGGCAAATGGATGTCTTCCTCCAGCAGTGGCCTTTTATGAAACAGGACGCCCCCCATTTCCCACACACACGTTTCCCCTCCTCTCACTTCCTGTGTTGTTCTACATATCACCGTGTTAGCCTACTTTGACTGCTGATTCAGTGTTGCAAAATGTCATGTCAGATTTTGCTTGAGAAGATCTTGTCAGATGGGTTGAGGCACATGACGGTGGGGGGAAAGCACAGACAAGCAGGCTCAGCATGTGTGCTTTTTTATTCGTGGGGCATACGTGTATATGTTTGTGGCGTGTAAGTACATGTTTATGTTTGTGTCAGATTCTGTCTTGTTCACATGTAAAAGCCACCAGTCACGCAGCGCATCTGCATCGCAAGCAAGAGTAAGAGGACACGCCAGGTTATTTTATTATCTACCAATCTATGCTGTATGAAAGGAGCTGATGCAATAGAGGCTTTTACTTTGAAAATAATACCCTGTGACATGTTTGCATAAATAAATGTGTCATTTATTACCGTCTCGTTCAGTCTCACTGTTCATGTTAGAATATTATTAGTGGAGACGTTTGTTTTTCAGTCACTGAAAGCTTTTACGTTTGCTGTTCTGTCTACAATATCTTTCCTGGGAATAATCTCCTTTGCATGGGAAGTGATACGTTCCTGATTTGATTACGAACAGACGCAACAACTTAGCAGTGAAGAACACAACTGCTGAAAGGCAAGAACAGCATCCTCGGGACCTCCAACAGCATATGAAATAAAAGGGGGGAAAAATGGACCTCTGGACTCGTACTGTATAAATCAATTTTATAAAACAAATTGGCCACATATCACTCCAATTTTATCCTTTTCTCTAAACCTGTGGCCAGTTTATGACTATGGACATATTCTGATCTAAACAAAGCTGCACTGGTCACTAATATGAATAAATTAATAAATAAAAGCAGCATTCATGTGCATTCTAGCTCATCCCACTAGACATTAGCTCCATCTTGTGGGCTGTATTTAAAAACTAGACTTCTGAGCTGGAGGCTGGACGTGACATCTTCTCATGTCTCCACACTTACTGCTGTAGCTCCTAATCGGTAGCTGTCAGTATTGTTATGAAACTGCTTTAAAATTTTTATTGCCGTGTTTAAGATCCCCATAAATTAAGATTATTGCAGCTTTTATTTGCAGCTATAAATATTTCATATTTGAGTCTTTGGGTATAGATGATAGTAAATTATACTTTATACTACTATACCACTTCACGGAGTAACATTTAGGTTCCGTACAGTGATGTCAGAAGCTGATATAAGTCACTCACTGGAACTTAATTAATCAAAGTTCTATGTGTGGCATCAGAGACCCTGAAAAAAATCTCTGAAATTTGACATTTCACTGACATTTGCACAGACAGAATGACAGTGGCTTTCACTAAGCAGCTGATGGGAACTATTTTTGGAGATGACCCAGAAAGATTGACAAAATGCAAATAAACAGAGAAGAGCAAATGGATTTATGATCAATATTGGCAGCAGTAGGCAGACAACAGATGTCTGTCAAATTGGGTTTCTCGGCTAAAGTAATTACAAAGAATAAAGTATGCCAAGTTACTTATAATGTGCCTCTCTGGTAGGGGGAATTTAACTAATCAAATGCATATCTCCAAACTCCACAGAAGGGCAGAGGGACAGTGTGTCTGCCAGAATGTATTTAAAGTTACAGTTAGACCATTAAACTAAGTCTGTGCCACATGCTAAATTGTCCTTTGAAGATCACTGGCCCAGCCATTAGTAGATTACTCTTTGAAATTTTGTCCACAAGAGAAAGCCTGTTGTAAAGTACATGCATGAATCTGATATTATGGCAGTAGGATCAGGTGGGTTTTATGAAACAGAATGAATGTGAAGTTTATTGATTTCAGGATTACTGTTGCTTACTGTTGAAAAAAAGATCTTAGGTTTGAACCTCCTGCTTTCTTCTGCTCTCCACATTAAAAATATATTGTACGTTGCTCTGTGCGTACTACACCTTTGATAGATAGGTCACCAATTTTCAAGGAGTGTGTGTTGTAAATGGCTTCTGGTCCGTGACTTCTTTTTATGCCAGTTTTATTTTAAATTCTGGTTCTATTAACAATAAAAATAATAGTATACAAATATATATTTTGGATCAAGAAAAGCTGTAAAGGTGACCAGTAATTTTAAAATTTCTTCTAAAATTATGGGCAGCCATTACAGAGTCCTTAAGACTGGTATAATATGTAAATTTTCCTTAGTTCTTGTATTTTGCACAATTTAAAGTCTATTTCATGGTTTCTAATTGATACCTGTTAATCTACCAAAGAGGAAATAAATGCATTAATAATAGTCTGTGTGTCAGTGTTGAATGCATTATAACAATATTCCCTAGGTGGTAGAAGAGGATCTTCTAGATCTTGCATATATGTCTCTTGAAGGTCAGACTATAATCAAATAACACACCCAAGTTTCTGACAGCTGATTTCATGTAAATGCATAAAAGACCAAGGGAAGACTTGGTGCTTGGAAGCAGCTCGTCTGAACCAATGATAAGAATTTCTGTCTTATACCAGTTTAATTTCAAAAAATGTGCACAAACCCTATTCTTAATATCAGTTAAGGCAATTTGTAGGGCTTGAGAGGATAGTTGAAACGGTGGAGATCGACCTGTGTCATTGGCATAGCAGTGGAATGAAATGTTGTTTCTCAGTAGAGAGCATAGGTAAGGGAAAAGGGATAGGTCCCAGTATAGACCCCTGAGGAACTCCAATATTTAGGGCAGATTAAAGAAAGCTGTGGTCATTAATGGAAACAAAACATTTTTGATTGGCCTCTAAATTAAAATTGTATGGTTTACTGTATCAAATGCTGCATAAGTCAAGTAGCAGATTTTATATTCTGTACTTAACACTTAAATGAGCTTATGTAAGTGTTACTGCTTATTGGTGCATCAGTGATTTATTATCTCAGAGAGCGTTAGCTTCAGTATAAAGTGCTTTGTTTGGGGGTGTTTGGCCATAATTAATTTGTTGTAATGCTTTTGTTATGATTTTTCTGGCCTTGTTAGCATTAGAGCATGTAAGAATATGTATTATTTACTATACTTTTAGTCATACAAATGCTGTAGCTGTAACACCTACTCTGTTGGTAGGTTCAATTACCTGTATTTTGGTCCAGACAAATATATTAAAGTCCTGGACAGACTATCATTAACATGCATCCCATTTAATTGTTCCCCTAACTTTAGTCAAAGATTTAAACAGAGGCTCTGATCGAGGGTCTTATTGTTTTTTTCTTTGAGAAAAAAACATTTCACCCTGCTTGTTGAGAGCTCAGGGTTTCTCTTGAAAATTGAATCAACTACTTTGATTATATTTTAGTGCGTCCTGGGTTCCTCCTGGTGCATGGCAATCCCCAGCAGTTCTTGGAGGATGAAGGAATTGACACCATTGACTGAACCCCGTGCTCGCCTGACCTGAATCCAGTAGAGCACCTCTGCAACATTATATTTCATCCGATACCAAGAGGTTATACCTCAGACTTTCCAGGAGCTTTAATTACGATTACTATTAAAATTTTGATAACTGTTGACTGTCTTCCCTACACATTAAATGTGTATGACCCTTAATTGACCTAACACTTCCTTAAACCTGATGGGGCCTGCTGACTCTCATTCAGTTCCCCGTCCGCACTTAAGACAGAGAAATAACATTGTCCTGAGGCAAAAAATCAAAAAATGTTATTTTAAACAGCTGAAATCAAAATCTGACTTCAAACTACCAAATATAGTTCTTCAGATGTTCAAGTACATCCACATATTTTGAACATAGTTATTTCTATTTATGTATAAAAAATGATGTTATTTTTAGCAGTAGCTGATACTGCCTCCAATGTGAATTTGTTTCCTGAAAGGACTGCCAGGTCAAAGGTCAAACCCTCTTCAACTTCTCATTTTAGTAAACAGTGTTGTGTCTTGTGTCATCAAACAGAAAAAAATAATAATTACAAATTTTAGGGGACAGCGTAAAACAAAAAATGTGGTTTGTTGCCCCAAGGCAGCACCGTGCCATAGAGGGCTAATGTGTTGTGATGTGACGCCAGACTACAAAGTGTTACAGGATATGGTGGTCTGTTTTTATCTTTTTTGAGGCATTTTTTCCAAAATGAAAAAAAATAAATGTTTTGCTTTCTTTGCAAGCCCCTGGGAACTTGACTGGAAGCGAAGGAGAAGGAAAAAAAAAAAAAAAAAAATATATATATATATATATATATATATATATATATATATATATATATATATATATATATATATATATACATATATATATATATATATTTTTTTTTTTTTAAATCACAACAACCACAAATTAAAATACAAAACTGTTCTTACAATGTCAGAGTGTCTAGTTGGATTTGATCACATGGGTTGCTTGGCTAGGCTCACTTAAAGAAAAGAGAAGGTAGTGTTATTTCTTTAAGGACAAAGTAGAAAGAACTCCTATGAAGAGTATAAATGAAGATTGCATTCTGCACAAAATACCAAGGACACCAGTCACACAAAAGAAAGAAAGAAGCATAGAGATTGAGCCACCTGGAGCGCATAAAGCCTGACAGCCAGTTAAGAGCGAGGTCCCAGGACAACTATTGATCAGATAAAGGAAAGCCTTAGGGAACCGAGAGGACAAGGGGAACAACAAGCAGAGAAGCTGAACAATGCTTTCTGATTGACAGAGAGACAAAGTGCTGCTCATGTACTCATGTCTAGGATAAAGGGGGGTTGTTTTAGGGCACAGTATACTCAGCAGAGTAGTAAACACTTTTTAAGCATTGCCATTAGAGCAGCGCTTCCCAAAGTGTGGGGCCCGCCCCCTAGAGGGTGCACAGAGCCATTGCAGGGGGGGCGTGGTATGAAAAGGAAAAAAAAAAAAGAAGAAAAAAGAACGCTTGGACACTGCTAGCATAATGAACAGGTTCTTTGACGGGACGCCCACGCAAACGCAAAGCAGGAGATGAAGCATCGCTGAATATGTTTCCAAACTACGGTAACTTCCTTCTAACTAACTTCCAAAGACTAGAGAATATGGTGAAGCATGTCTTCCCTTTGGCTTCACCTGCACAAGTGCCAAGGTAGGTCTCCCCTGCAGAATTGGTTTTCCCTTTGTCGGGAGCAGCACTGGGCTCTCCAAATCACAGACAAACAGTATCCCACATTCTTGATTTTTAGTTCACAAACACTTGTTGTAATGACTAACTACTCCTGACATTTTGGAGATGTTAGCTCTTTATACAGTAAAGTTACAGTGGGATACAAATAATATCAGGCTGATTTGTTCCCCCTGTCGAAATCACGGAAAAACAGCATTCCACAGTTGTTTATGTTTTTAAGCCCATTTTGCACAGAGAGGCATTTTTTGATTTGATAGCAATGTTGAATATTATTACAAAGGAAAAAAAACAACTATACGTAAAATAATCACACCGTGACGCCTCTGCCTTTCTAAACGGAGTGACAATAGGTGCGTGTGTAAATGTAAGCGCATAAAAACAGAAGATAGTCAGATTAACAGTATTTTGTCTCTATCTGCCATTCTGCAATTCATCTCATGTAAACAATAACGTGGCGCACAGCGTGACGTGAGTTTGGGAACCACTGCATTAGAGGATAAACTTAAAGTAAGAATAATCTATTATTTATGCAGTCTAGTATAGTATATTAGCCTCAAATGAGGCATAGACAAAGCAACCATATTCTAATTAATGAATTAATGACTAAAACTAATAGTCACCATTCAAATGTGTTCTAAACTTTCAAAGGTTTATTGACTTTCAGCTGCATCCATGAATACCAGTGAAACAGGACATCTGCCTCACTAAAAAGTACAACAGAGCGGCAAACACAAGCAAGACATAGAAATCTTCAGCCTTAACTAGAAGGTGAGTGATCGTAGGATTGCACACAGGTGAGTGTCAACTCGATTGTCTCCAGGTGCGCACTTTATTGAAATGCATAAGCAGAATTACTCACATGCACACATACACACACACAATGATATAGAAGAGAAAGATAGAAGGTGTGTTGGCACAGGAGGACTAGAGGATCATGACACCTTTGTCTTCATGCTCCTACATTGTCATCATATTAATGTTATGCTGGGTAATAATTGTGGGTCCAGATTTAGGTGCTAGCTACATCCTGATGCAAGTTGTCATCATGCAATGCTCTTCCTACTGTCAGTCGATGTTGATCCATTGAACACTTACATCTGTTTAATGGTGTTAAATATCCCAATCTTTGATCTTTGGGCTGAAGGAAGAACAACATAAATGTTCAATCAACAGTCTCTTTATTCCATACAATTCTCATTGTTCCATACAACACTTTTGAGCATTACCATCTGGACGGGAGATATGGAGAGGAGGGTGTCCGCCAGAACTCTTATAGCTTCAGCCCCCCTCCAAAGTTATAAAACCTAAACATCCACATTCTTTCTCTCTCAGTGAGCCTAAGTTATGACCTTGGCTTCCTGTGCAGTATGTTCTGTTCTTTCTAATCAGACAAATAAGGCCATGATTCTCTGAAAACAGTATTTCTTACAAATCAGCAGTATAATGCATCATAAAACAATGTCATTCATTCACAATAAATCAGCAGTCTAATGTAATACAAATCATTCTAATAAATGTAATAGTTATCACCTTCTTCTAAGTCAGGAGAATAATGCAACCTAAAACTACATAATGATTTCACAAGCTTTAATTAGAGGTATAACATGGCATAAAATAGTATAATAATCTCACAATGGACGTATCATACACTATATGGTCAAACATATTCACTCACCCATCCAAACAATTGAAATCAAGTGTTTCAATCACTTCCATGGTCACAGGTGTATAAAATTAAGCACTTAGGCATGCAGACTGCTTCTATAAGCATTTGTGAAAGAATGGGTTGCTCTCAGGATGTCAGTGAACTCTAGCGTGGTATTATGATAGGATGCCACCTGTGCAACAAGTCCAGTCTTGAAATGTCCTCAATATTAAATATTTCAAAAGTGGCACAAAGTGGTAGACCACATTACATCACAGAGCGGGCTCAACAGATACTGTGGCACAGAGGTTGCCAACTTTTTTCAGATTCAGTCAGTACAGACCTCCAAAGTCAAGTCAAGTCAAGTTTATTTATAAAGCACATTTAAAAACAACCGAGGCTGACCAAAGTGCTGTACAATAAAATACAAATATAAAATACAATAAAACACAAGTACATAAAACACCTCACTGATAAAACAATAAATTAAAACAATAAGTTAAACCTTGCTAAAAGCCAATGAGAAGAGGTGAGTTTTAAGAGCAGTTTTAAAAGTTCCTAGGCTTGTGGAGAATCTGATGTGAGGAGGTAAACTGTTCCACAGTCTGGGTGCAGCCACAGCAAAAGCCCTCTCTTCTCTAGTCTTTAGTCTGTACCTGGGAACATCTAAAAGCATCAGGTCTGCTGACCTCAAAGATCTCCTGGGGCGGTAAATGCTAAGAAGCTCTGCCAGGTAAGGAGGTGCAGTACCGTTAAGAACCTTAAAAACCAGCAATAAAATTTTAAAATCAATCCTAAAAGCAACTGAGAGCCAGTGGAGAGAGCAGAGGACCGGAGTGATGTGGTCTCTCTTTTTGGAACCGGTCAGCATGCGAGCAGCAGCGTTCTGCATCAGTTGGAGGCGATGCAGACAGGAACGATCTAAACCAGCATAAAGGGAGTTACAGTAGTCCAGCCGTGATGTAATAAAAGCATGGACCACCCTTTCTAGATCGTTCCTGCACAGGTAGGACTTGACTTTAGTTAAAATCCGTAGATGATAAAAAGATCCCTTGACTACGGAGCTGATTTGTTTATCAAATTTAAAAGCACTGTCAAAAGTAACACCGAGGCTCTTAATGGAGGAAGTACATTCAGAAGTTAGGGGTCCCACAAAATCAAAGGAAAGGTTGGGGTCTTTAGGAAGCCCAAACACAATGACTTCAGTTTTACTTTCATTTAGATGTAGAAAGTTAAGAGCCATCCAAGTCTTAATGTCAGACAAACAGGAGAATAACGGCTGCAGAGAGTCCTTACAGTCTAACCTCAGAGGGAGGTAGATCTGAATGTCATCAGCAAAGGTGTGGAAGGACACATTATGTTTGCGCCAAACTTCATGTGGCCATTAGATTAGCTAAAGAACAGTGTGTAGAGAACTTGATGGAATGGGTTTCCATGGCCGAGCACAATATAGAGAAGTTTAAACTTTGCTGGAGGGGGTGTGGGGTTGTTTTTCAGAAGTTGGGCTCAGCTCTTTACTTCCAGTGAAAGAAACTGAAAATATTTTGTGCAATTTCATGCTCCCAACTTTGTAGGAACAACTTGGGGATGGCTCCTTCCTGTTCTAGCATGGCTGTGCACGAGTGCACACAAGCAGGGTCCTTAAAGACATGGATGAGTGAGTTTGGTGTGGAAGAATCTGACTGGCCTGCACAGTCCTAAACTCAGCCCGAGAGAAAACCTTTGGGATGAATTAGAGCAGCGGCCCCAACCTTTTTTGCACCACGGACCGGTTTATGCCCGAGAATATTTTCACGGACCGGCCTTTAAGGTGTCACGGATAAATACAACAAAATAAAACTAGTACCGGTACAGAAAAAAAGAAGATTTATTCATAACACACGTGAAAAGACCCTTGAAAACCGAGTTAACGATAAAAACGATAACAAAATAACGCTGAAAACCGATAAAAACCCTGAAAACCATACATTTCACACCTGAGCCTCAACTCTCGCGGCCCGGTACCAAACAACTCACGGACTGGTACCAGTCCGAGGCCCGGGGGTTGGGGACCGCTGAATTAGAGCATACACTTCAAGGCCGGCCTTCTCATCCATCATCAGTGCCTGACCTCACAAATGTCCTTCTGGAGGAATTGTCAAAAATTCCCATAAGCACACTCCTAAACCTTATGGAAAGCCTTCCAATGAGAGTTGAAGCTGTTGTAGCTGCAAAGGGTTGGCCGACACCATATCAAACCCTATGGAATAAGACTGGGATCTCAGTTATATGTGTGTGAAGGCAAAAGGGGAAATACTTCTGGTAATATAGTGTATAATAATGTTTCCCACATACTGCCTGGGCAGCTGAAAATGGTCAAAACTAAAATGTGCTCCTTCTACTCAGAGATGAAAGAATGAGTAATGCAGTGCCTCCATGAGACTCACATATATGGTTTTGTATGAAATGACTTATCAGCTAGTTCAGGGGTGTCAATATGCCAGATCTGATCCAGTTCAGTGCACCCTGCTGCATGACTTTGCAATATGTATAACCTGCAGATGAGGTGAGCGCTGTTTGTTGTGTCAGGAGGATCATTACAGGAGGTCAAGGTCAAGGTAACTTTATTTATACCCACAGGCAAGGTAAATCTGCTTTACAGAAAAAATGATAGCATTTAGCATCCCTTCAAAAACACACATACCTAATAAAGATATAAACCTCCCTGTAGCACATATATAGTAATTTAATATTTCGAATCAAAAACAGTTCTTATTTAATTCAGTGAGAGCAACGGGGACAAAGCTATCTCGGAAATAGAAACCTCTGTCCTGAGGAAAGAAGCTGAAATTCACCCCTTAGCGGATGGGAACTATTTTTAAGGAATGATAAAGCCATCCTCTGTACCTGCTTGGAGTACAGGGAGGCTAAACAAGACTGTGGCTCACCTATCAGATGACTGGACCATCTCACTAACTGATTTAGAGAGTTTTTCTCTGTGACAGAGGTCTGACCAAACCATGCCACCAAACAAAAGGATAAAACAGACTCAATAAAAGAACGATAAAACAAAGTAAAAAATTTTTGGTCAATGTGGAAATGAGCACGTTTCCTAAGGCAATAAAGGTGCTGGTGACCCTTTTTACAAACTGATTTGCAATTTTGATCAAAGTTCAGTTTTTCATTGATTATGGTCCCAAGATATTTATATGACTGCACTTGCTCTATTTTCTGACCTTTAATTAAAGTGACTCCGTGCCCATTTTGTTGTTTCCTAAAATCAACAACCATATCTTTTGTTTTAGATATGTTCAGCTGGAGATAAGACTCCTCACACCACTGAACAAAGTCATCAATGACTGGACCGTGGTTAGTTTCACCCTCTTTCAGTAAGATGACAATAACAGAGTCATCTGCATATTTAATGATGGCCCTGTTTTCATATCTGCTCTGACACATGTTTGTATAGAGAATGAATAATAAGGGCGATAAGACACACCCTTGAGGAGAACTTGTGGAGGAGAACACTGGGTCAGACAGAATCCCATTTATTCTCACTCTTTGTGACCTGTCAGTTAAAAAATCTAAAATCCAGCCCACCAGGTTTTTCCTGATTTCAAACTGTTCTAAAAGTCTTTTAATTAAAATATGGGGTTGTATTGTATTAAAAGCCGAAGAAAAATCGATGAAAAGAAGTTTTGCAAAAGTCCCTTTACTCTCTACATGTTTAAGAATCAGATTTAGTAAAGTCAAAAGAGTGTCCTCCACTCCTCTATTACAGGAGGCTTAGAATTAGAATTTGTGTCATGAAAATGGTTGTCTGAACTTTTAATTTCATCTGAGACAGAGATCTGACTCATCATTAGTTTCACAGACGTCTTACTTCCTTAATTTACCACAGTACAGTTTAATGACTGAATGTGGAGAAGCACACATATGGTTGAAATTGTAGACATAATCTTCTTGAGAAAAAATCCTCTCAGGATGACGTGTCATCATCTCAATAATCCTTATACTTTTCATATAGTACAACTATCAGGTCCAGTTTTTAACCTTGTTAATGTTAGTCTGCTTTGCAGGTCAGATGACTAAACAGAGGCTGATAAGATTAGGTCTTAAAGCTCTAGGTGTTTGTATTTACTCCATACTCAGCTGCGGGCAGAGAGGGTGACAGGCGAGGATGGCACTGAAGAGAAGATGCTCGGTTTCTGGAGTCTCCTGGTCCTGTCAGTATTAGTAGGATGCATCTGCTGTGTCTTCTCGTGGATGCTCACCTACCTTGACTCGTTCCAGCCTGGTATGGATTTCCCAACACTGTGGACAGTGGCCCACGTCAGAGACGTTTAATATTGATTACATATGTCTGAATTGCTAACCCTAGCTCAACAGACCACAATGCCCTGGACTGTCAGTATAGTTACATGCTGTGAACATAAGTACCTTTGATCACAGTTTGTGTTGTAAAAGAGAAGGAATATTGAAAAAAAGATCAACATTGTGATATTATTTCTTCCAAACTGACCAGAAACATGCTTGTCAGACTCTCACAGCAAAGGATCAGACTCACTGTGCATGACGGCTCAGGCCAATGATGTCTGTTAAGATTGTCAGTTGTTTAGTGCTTCTGTACAGTTAGGGTCACGTCTCTATTTCAGAATAATTAATATGCGGAAAACACTAAAAGTTGATTGTCTTCCAATATTCTAGCATAATTAAAAAACTTTGACTTTGTAAGTACATATTATTAGTCCTAATGCCAGTATGAGTCTTCATAACTCCTGCTTTGAAATACTGAACTTTGAAATTTACCTGATGAAAGATAGTTTACAGTGGCACTCTGTCAGGATCATTCTGACTATAAGATCACTGTATTAATCTGAATCCTTCTGAAATGTGCTGTGAATGAATGCTGATGCAACTCACTGTGGGAAAGCTGCTAATAAAATGAATCTGTGACACATGCAACACGTTCACAGAGGAAGAGGACTCAAAGGGAGGACACGCAGAGGCTGTGTTGAAGTCAGAAATCCAAATCTTTATTAAAAAAAACAAAACAGGCGGCGGTTACAAACAGGAAGACAAGCAGTCCATCAAACAGTCTACAGGGTCAAACATTCAGAGAATTTAAACAGCAGTAAAAAATAACTGGACACTGAAAAACTTAAAGCAATGTGTGACGCAATAGAAGGAAGCAGTGTGTTACTGTGTTGTGTTGTTTGTTACGTTGTGATGTGTCATATCGTGTCGTGTTGTGTTATATGTAGTGCCGACGTAGGACAGTTTTTCCAATTTCATTGTACTACTGTACTATGTATGACTGTGCAATGACAATAAAGAGTTATCTTATCTTATCTTATCTTATATTCACTGAATTATCATCAATTACAAAAGAGAAAAATGACGATTTCTAAGGATTATTTTCTTAAATGCAGTTAGAGTGTGGCTGGTAAAGATGGAAACATACAGAATGTAAACTGTGTGAGTTTGGTGAACTTTGTTAGTAACAAATGAGGTAAAAAAAACAACCCCAAAACATACAAAACACAGAAAGAGGCTCTCAGTATTCATTAATAATTAGAAAGAAAAATTCTGGTCGTGGATTTTTACAGTCTTAGTTCCGCTCGCTGTCATCATTATAATCATCATGATAAATGGCGAGGTCCTGAGGTGGGTGGGGCTGTCTCTGTGATGTCACCATGAAGGAACAGCATCTGGCACGTGTTGGTGAAACATCCCAGTACACTGGTGTAGTTTCCTCTCCAGCTGTTTGACATGTGACACTTGAATAGTGTTAGGTCAGGTGACCACATGGTTTCTAAAGTAACTGACAGGAAGTAACCAGGCCGTCAGAAATGGATGGCATGTGTGTAGAGTTACTGGAGTTGGGTAACTCTACTTACCAAAAGCAGAAGCACACAGATGAAGGATCAGATGCTGAATGTTGCAGGAACATGCTCATGTGTGGTGGTCATTCAGTGCTGCTCCGGCAGGTTAGACAGTCCAAGACTGATATGCTGCCCATCTGAGAGTTTGAAAACACACATGGAAAGATTTATTTTGTGTTACAGTCAAAGTTGGATGTTCATTTTTGTCCTTTAAAAATGTTTGTGTATTTGAAAGCACTAACATTTAAGGATGACTTGGATTGTCTCCTTTAAAGGGGAGACAAGTGTATCCACTGATCTACGTCACTTTACCTGGATGATGACTCTTCTCCCCCTCACTCAGAAACACTCCTAATATAACCAAGCAAATAAATAATATTGAAGATTTACTTACATCATTACAAAAACATCAAAAACATCTCCCTTTGATTCTATTTCTCCATTCCTGCTGAACATCAGGCAACAAATATCTCAATAAATCACAGTAAAATGTAAAGCACATGTTTTCTCTGCTTTGTCTAACCTCTGCAGAGCCTCTGTCAAGAAAAACATAACTGTAAGCATAAAACAAATATACATTCATAACACGTCACTGGACAAACCTCGGTCAGTTGATTTCCTCTGTGCAGTGCAGATGAGCATCAGTCAGCAAGTGACTCTGCTGGTTCTTCTGAGGAAACACCACCGTCTCTCCACACCGTCACCATCTGTGAGCACAAACTGCTGCTCTGCCAGCATGTAGGAATCACATATCACACACACAGGGGTGAAGAAACATCAGAGCTCAACTTTGGATACTTTAGATCTAAACAGATCAAAGTAGCTCTTAGTTTCAACAATCAGTGAGCAGACAAACAATGATCCCACCCACTCCATGACATGTTGGTCAGTCACAGGAGCTCGTTCAGTGAGAGACTGAGATTACCGAAAAGCACCACTGAACGACACAGGAAATCATTCCTGCCTGTGGCCATCTCCCTGTACAACGCATCCACTTAACACACTGTTTGCTGCTACAACTACACATGTTTCTTTTCCAAATATTTATTTATAAGTGACTTATGTATGTATGTATGTATGTATGTATGTATGTATATATATGTATATATTGTACTATTCTTAGTTAGCGTATTGTCTGTCTTGTCTTAATGTTGGTTTAAAATGGAGCACTGTAACAAAAAATAATTTCCCCCAGGGATCAATAAAGTATTCTGATTCTGATTCTGATACCAAACTGATTCTGTATGAATACAATATGGTATTTTCAATACAGGTGTCAAATTAATTTATTAAAACTAATACAGATATATGTATATTTTTTTTGATAAATTAGTTTGCTAAATTATAAGAATATATATATTTTTTCATTTAACAATTGCAACTAAAAGAAATTAAATATTGAACAAAAATATATTGTCACATTCTTTGCATGCTCAGCACGATGACAGACTTGAAGTTGCTACAGATTTTAAGAAGTGATAATTATAGGGAAGAAACTTCTCTTTTTCATCCGTTTAATCAAACATTTGATGCCTCAGCTGTCTCAGTCCTATAGCGTTCTGCAACTACAACTAACCTGAGGCTTGGATTTGGCTGCAGGTGCCCCTGTACATCCTTCTCAGCAGCACACATGTGGGTACCATTTAATCCCACTTCTTCCTGAGCTTTGCTTCATCACAAGACCAAAGGTGGCATCCCGTGTCACAGTCTTATCATCATCCAGAAGAAACATTTGAAGAAACATTTACGCGCCTCCTGGTTTTGTTTTCTGATCCTGCGAAAAGACTGAGGACAACAAAGCCCAGAGAACACGAGATACACAACATCCAACATTCAGACTCAACAGCCTCCATAAATGAAGAGCACCAGGTTGGTTCAGTTATAGTAGATATAAGCATACTTCACATTACTGGGTATGAATAATAATGAGGAGGCAAACTTTGACGATGCAGAGCATGATGTCCCATCATCAGACTGTAAACAAACATCCACCAGGCTTCTTTGTTGCCAAAATTGATGATTCTCCTATCAGGGATCAGTAGCGTGTATTAACCTGTGGTACAAGCAGCAGTCACTGAAATATTACTGTTTCAGATAAGAAATCTAGGACATAAAAGCCAGAGTGGGAGGGATCTCTGCAAACTGACTTAGGTCTGCAAGTGTGAAGCTCAACAAAAATCTGACTCTCCAGTCACAGACAAACAAAAACTCCAGCTGGGAGATAGAAAATGCTGTCTGGGTCCTGCTGGATGTTGCTGGTCAGAGTCCACACATTAGCAGAGTGCTTCTTGGTCCCACTGACCCATGTGGACAGCGACTGTGGAGAACTGTTCTGGAAAACAGAGAAGAGAATTAAAATAACAAAAAGTAGCAGCAGTTCAGATCTGATTTAATTTAATTTCCTTCACACAGCACATTCGTCCAGGCTGACAGGTAAACAGAATTAATCTCAGGTAACATGACTCATAGTAGAGATTCAGTAAGAAAGATTGCAGGCTCTAATATTATTACCACACAATCCAAGGACACACCAACAGCTCCGATTTGTAGAACTATTTAAACAAATGTCTTCTGAATATTCAATTCAGGTTCGCAGTGGGAGGGTGGGAGGTGTCGTGGAATTTTTTAAATAAAGTCTGCAACACAGAAAGAGCTGTGATCAAGCTATTTATTACTGCGCCAACACACATCAAACATCACAGTTCAGTCATGTCAGCGCTGCCACAGAAGTGGTGCTCCTACTCCTTTATGCATTCCAAGGAAGAGGGAGGAAGTTACAAACGGATCCTACCACACTTCAACGGATCAATGGTTATGCTGTTTTGTGGCCTTATCAGCACCCGTAAAGGGAGTTGTTTTCTCAAACTGCTGACGCTGAAGTAAGTTCATCTAGTTTTAGAAACTTTCACTGAACAGTAACAGTGTTACAACTAAGCATATGCATAAGCACTTAAATACTTTAAATGAGAATAACAGAAAATTTCTATTACAGAGGCTAGAGCCTGTCCCAGTAGTCATAGGTAGAGCACACCTGGACAGGTCACCAGTCTGTCAGAGGACTAACACAAAGACAGACACCAGAGTAACAAATCTATTTAAAATTAATGTAAGTTTGCTGCAGCTGTATGTATGAACATGTGTTTCTGTGCTCACAGTCCACCTCTCAGGAACCTGTAGTTCACTTTAAGTCTACTTTAAACAAACCTCACAAAAGGCTGATGTGGCTGGATCAGTAGTCTGATTTGAGTACGATACCTTTGGCCAGGGATTACTCTGGTGCATCGCTTCACTGCAGTGTTACGTATTTTCCCCACACCTGAATAAAAAAAATACTGATATATACAAATAACAGCTTCAGCTGATGCAGCCTGACTCAATCCTAAATGTTCAGCACACAGAGACACAGAGGTGCCGTTTAAAGTTTAGTGTTAACCTGAGTCACTGATCATTTGCAGTATTACAGAGTCTGGCAGTCTTTGCATGATGTCCACGTCACTGTAAGTTTCTAGCCGACTCTCAGGTGTGACAGGTGTGCCAGCAGGAAACAGTAATAATAACCTGCATCCTGAGGTTTGTCATGCAGGACTAAAGAAGCCAGGCTTTGTTCACACAGCTAGGATTGTATTTTACACTGACCCTGGGTCAGTATAAGTATCATACAGTTTAAACGAAGCACTGAAACTTGCACATATTTATTATAGATGCACTGAAGCTAATCGAGATATTTGCTGTCAATCTGTGGCTGCGATTATTATTATATATTATTATTATATTACTGGAAACTTTATTAACTAGTAACTTCATCAGTCATGACAGAAGCTAATATTTCTGTGCTAACATCGTTTAAACAGTAACAGCTTTCCTCCAATATAAGCTAACGTTTACACCGTAACTTTAAGCTAGCACCATAAAGACGGTAAAACACGTAATAATATCTACAAATGCATCTTAAAGCTGTTATATTAGCACTCGGTGTATTACTAACATAACCACATTAACATTACTGACACTCGCTGACTTTTAATAGTCATTCTATAAATGCTGTCTGTTTAAATGGTCTTACCTGTACACACTGCATATCCACCGGATTCCAGCCAGAGTGGATTCTGGAGTCTTCCCACGCTCCTGTTAGTGATCCTCCATCTGGATGGATGAGAACAACCTTCTGAACAATCTAGCAGGAAATGGCCCATATATATGGGACTGATTTGTGCTAATAACGCCCATTGTATGGACTGATAACAGCCGAAGCGGGTGAATAAAGTCACCCAGTAGCTAGCTGTGCCATTACCCAGCATACATCACTCCCTCCATAAATGCAATAAACGATACAAAAGTAATAGCCTATAATTAATTCCTCTGCTGTATCTGCTGTTTTTCAGGTAGTTGTTTACATTATATAATTTATTGTGTTCTGTATACCTCACTACAATGTGATTTGGAAAATGTCTAAATATACCGACAACAGGCACTTCCGCAGCAATCTCTTCAATCGGAGGACCCTTCACGCACAGGCCCCGACGGGAGGGGCCTGTGCGTCCATAAGTGAAGCAGAGGGATAGTGATGGGCAGATGAAGCCTCATGAAGCACTGAAGCTTTTCATCCAATTGGTTCACCTCAACGCGAAGCTTCTTGAAGCTTCATTTGCTCTAGCAGGACACCTACTGGACGTAAAAATATTAGTTGGCATGAATTTGAAGAGTGTGGCATTTTGCACACAGCCTGTAAATGTCAACAACAAAAGGAGTGTATAAAACATCTATATTGTAGTGATGGCAGCATACTGTGTATATTTATGCTGGCAGTATGGAAAATGATTATTTGCGGCAAAGTTCGAACCGCTTCCTGAACCAGTCACGTGGTACAGCCGGGCAGCGAGGCTTCGGACGTCATCATTTTCAGCTCCTCCCATAAATGAAGCAAGCCTCGATACGCATGGCGGCGGGGGGCGTGGCCCGCCTCCTGTGACATCAAGGTCCAAAGCCCTATTCGGCTTACAGGATGATGACATCACATATATTTAGAATCTTACAACAAATTTGGTCCTATGATGCTTTAATCCGTTGATCCGCAAAAGTCTATAAATAGGGGTGAAGAGCAATGACTTTTAGTTAATTAATTGCAGCATTTATGTTAGCAGAATTGAAACGTTCACCAAAGAGGTATTTTGAAACACCTGGATCCTTTTTGGAGTAGCTGTTTACAGATTCCAACATGTCTCAGAGGAAACAACCCTACAGATTTCTAAGGTAAGTTTTCTTTCTTTTTTTCTGTTTTTAGGTTGTTCACTGACAGAATAAGAATCACACAAGCTCACCTCTAGACAGCTGCCCTGCATGGTTTGAAGCAAAGTTTTCTTCTATTTGATCTCAAAAAGCTCCTAAAACAGTCAGTGATCACCGTTGACCTCCCTCGGCTTTTATTACCGCTAATCATTTATTTAAGCTCAGTTTTTAAAACCTTAGGATGTAACTACAACCCAGCCCATGCAGCAGTATATGAATGACTAACCTCGTATTGTGGATGGATTATCTCAGTTGTTCTCCTGGCTGAAGTTTGGTCCTTTTACAGCATCCTGCCATGCGATTACATTTGTTCCTGACCACCGAGAACGCTCACATTAACTTTTATCGAGTGGAAAAAAAGTTAGCTTGTTTATATTATGCTAACATAGCTGTGTCGCTAGCGGTCACGTAGCACATCATTATATACCAGCTAGCCCAACTTCAGTCACCCTACAAACGTCACTGCTGTTTAGTTTTCTGTCTTCATTTATGCTGGAAGTGATAGCAGAGTTGTACGTTTTAATTTGTTTCCAAAACCCCGCAGTCAGGACATGCTATATTGTATTTAGATAGAAGCTAGCGAGCTAACTCCCTGCTAACTTCTAACTCCGTTAAATGTCATAAATTCCGTTTTCATGGATGCCTGGATGTTAAACTCAATTGTTACACCTGGTAGAGCAGAACGCTGATCATTTTATTAAAGATGAAAGACTTTAGACAGTTTTTCAACTCTCAGTAATGCCATAGTGATCGTTAGATATATGGACCTGCAGCGGAGTTTAGACCCAGACACGGCTAGTGACGTCAGACTGAACAACCGGATAGTGATATGAATTAATTTAGAACTCACTGGAGAGAAAATGCCACGAGCAAATCAACAAAAAGCTGGGGATTGCACATGACTGGCGTCTTTGTTTGGTGATATCGGATACACGTTGCCGCCAGGATGGAAAACGATGAAAAGATAGCCCATTATCCAGGTTCTTGCCTTCACGATCATGAGATCTAACGTTGCAACCAACTACAAAACAAGTATGAACCATAGCTGAAGCTGTATCCTTTGTCTGGCCTACTGTCATGGCGGCGGGGGGCGTGGCCCGCCTCCTGTGACATCAAGGTCCAAAGCCCTATTCGGCTTACAGGATGATGACGTCACATATATTTAGAATCTTACAACAAATTTGGTCCTATGATGCTTTAATCCGTTGATCCGCAAAAGTCTATAAATAGGGGTGAAGAGCAATGACTTTTAGTTAATTAATTGCAGCATTTATGTTAGCAGAATTGAAACGTTCACCAAAGAGGTATTTTGAAACACCTGGATCCTTTTTGGAGTAGCTGTTTACAGATTCCAACATGTCTCAGAGGAAACAACCCTACAGATTTCTAAGGTAAGTTTTCTTTCTTTTTTTCTGTTTTTAGGTTGTTCACTGACAGAATAAGAATCACATAAGCTCACCTCTAGACAGCTGCCCTGCATGGTTTGAAGCAAAGTTTTCTTCTATTTGATCTCAAAAAGCTCCTAAAACAGTCAGTGATCACCGTTGACCTCCCTCGGCTTTTATTACCGCTAATCATTTATTTAAGCTCAGTTTTTAAAACCTTAGGATGTAACTACAACCCAGCCCATGCAGCAGTATATGAATGACTAACCTCGTATTGTGGATGGATTATCTCAGTTGTTCTCCTGGCTGAAGTTTGGTCCTTTTACAGCATCCTGCCATGCGATTACATTTGTTCCTGACCACCGAGAACGCTCACATTAACTTTTATCGAGTGGAAAAAAAGTTAGCTTGTTTATATTATGCTAACATAGCTGTGTCGCTAGCGGTCACGTAGCACATCATTATATACCAGCTAGCCCAACTTCAGTCACCCTACAAACGTCACTGCTGTTTAGTTTTCTGTCTTCATTTATGCTGGAAGTGATAGCAGAGTTGTACGTTTTAATTTGTTTCCAAAACCCCGCAGTCAGGACATGCTATATTGTATTTAGATAGAAGCTAGCGAGCTAACTCCCTGCTAACTTCTAACTCCGTTAAATGTCATAAATTCCGTTTTCATGGATGCCTGGATGTTAAACTCAATTGTTACACCTGGTAGAGCAGAACGCTGATCATTTTATTAAAGATGAAAGACTTTAGACAGTTTTTCAACTCTCAGTAATGCCATAGTGATCGTTTGATATATGGACCTGCAGCGGAGTTTAGACCCAGACACGGCTAGTGACGTCAGACTGAACAACCGGATAGTGATATGAATTAATTTAGAACTCACTGGAGAGAAAATGCCACGAGCAAATCAACAAAAAGCTGGGGATTGCACATGACTGGCGTCTTTGTTTGGTGATATTGGATACACGTTGCCTCCAGGATGGAAAACGATGAAAAGATAGCCCATTATCCAGGTTCTTGCCTTCACGATCATGAGATCTAACGTTGCAACCAACTACAAAACAAGTACGAACCATAGCTGAAGCTGTATCCTTTGTCTGGCCTACTGTCATGGCGGCGGGGGGCGTGGCCCGCCTCCTGTGACATCAAGGTCCAAAGCCCTATTCGGCTTACAGGATGATGACGTCACATATATTTAGAATCTTACAACAAATTTGGTCCTATGATGCTATGACATGGTTATATATTTACATGTAGATAATGTCCTCAAGTTCTGTATAACCACTTTGTCCTCTCTCTGTGTTTGTTTCTCGTTCGTTGTTGTGTGTGTTTGTGTGCATTTGTCTCTTTCAAACAGGTGCCGGTCCTCACCTCTGCAGTGCTGCCGTCTCCTGTAGCGCTGCATGGTTCTAAGCTAAGTTTCCTTTCCTTTTTCTGTTCTCTCAGATTTGTCCTCAGGTTTGAAGTGTCTGTGTTGTGCAGCTGGTCTGGTCTGTCTCTAGACAGTTCAGGCTTCACCCACTAGTTAAATGGTGGAGGCTCACAGCGACATACTCAACACGCAAGTTTCTGAACTCTGCATGAGGGTTTCTCCGGCGAAGTGAGGGCCGTGAGGCACAGCTCCCCGTCCCCCGGTGACCCTGCTAGGTCCACCTTCTTAGGGAAACCCTCTGCAGAGGAGCTGACAGAGCCAGGAACTTGTGAGTTGCGTGTGTCCACTCAGGCATCATTCATGCTTGTTCTGTAGGCAGTTCCTGTCAGAAGGAGGAGGCGCAGCAGGAGCGTCGGGGGGCGGAAGACGGTGCCTCAGTGCCTCTCTCCTTCTGACATTGTTAAAGAAAACACAACAAATTTATAATTATGTAGATAATTACATGTAGATAATGTCCTCAAGTTCTGTATAACCACTTTTTCCTCTCTCTGTGTTTGTTTCTCGTTCGTTGTTGTGTGTGTTTGTGTGCATTTGTCTCTTTCAAACAGGTGCCGGTCCTCACCTCTGCAGTGCTGCCGTCTCCTGTAGCGCTGCATGGTTCTAAGCTAAGTTTCCTTTCCTTTTTCTGTTCTCTCAGATTTGTCCTCAGGTTTGAAGTGTCTGTGTTGTGCAGCTGGTCTGGTCTGTCTCTAGACAGTTCAGGCTTCACCCACTAGTTAAATGGTGGAGGCTCACAGCGACATACTCAACACGCAAGTTTCTGAACTCTGCATGAGGGTTTCTCCGACGAAGTGAGGGCCGTGAGGCACAGCTCCCCGTCCCCCGGTGACCCTGCTAGGTCCACCTTCTTAGGGAAACCCTCTGCAGAGGAGCTGACAGAGCCAGGAACTTGTGAGTTGCGTGTGTCCACTCAGGCATCATTCATGCTTGTTCTGTAGGCAGTTCCTGTCAGAAGGAGGAGGCGCAGCAGGAGCGTCGGGGGGCGGAAGACGGTGCCTCAGTGCCTCTCTCCTTCTGACATTGTTAAAGAAAACACAACAAATTTATAATTATGTAGATAATTACATGTAGATAATGTCCTCAAGTTCTGTATAACCACTTTGTCCTCTCTCTGTGTTTGTTTCTCGTTCGTTGTTGTGTGTGTTTGTGTGCATTTGTCTCTTTCAAACAGGTGCCGGTCCTCACCTCTGCAGTGCTGCCGTCTCCTGTAGCGCTGCATGGTTCTAAGCTAAGTTTCCTTTCCTTTTTCTGTTCTCTCAGATTTGTCCTCAGGTTTGAAGTGTCTGTGTTGTGCAGCTGGTCTGGTCTGTCTCTAGACAGTTCAGGCTTCACCCACTAGTTAAATGGTGGAGGCTCACAGCGACATACTCAACACGCAAGTTTCTGAACTCTGCATGAGGGTTTCTCCGACGAAGTGAGGGCCGTGAGGCACAGCTCCCCGTCCCCCGGTGACCCTGCTAGGTCCACCTTCTTAGGGAAACCCTCTGCAGAGGAGCTGACAGAGCCAGGAACTTGTGAGTTGCGTGTGTCCACTCAGGCATCATTCATGCTTGTTCTGTAGGCAGTTCCTGTCAGAAGGAGGAGGCGCAGCAGGAGCATCGGGGGGCGGAAGACGGTGCCTCAGTGCCTCTCTCCTTCTGACATTGTTAAAGAAAACACAACAAATTTATAATTATGTAGATAATTACATGTAGATAATGTCCTCAAGTTCTGTATAACCACTTTGTCCTCTCTCTGTGTTTGTTTCTCGTTCGTTGTTGTGTGTGTTTGTGTGCATTTGTCTCTTTCAAACAGGTGCCGGTCCTCACCTCTGCAGTGCTGCCGTCTCCTGTAGCGCTGCATGGTTCTAAGCTAAGTTTCCTTTCCTTTTTCTGTTCTCTCAGATTTGTCCTCAGGTTTGAAGTGTCTGTGTTGTGCAGCTGGTCTGGTCTGTCTCTAGACAGTTCAGGCTTCACCCACTAGTTAAATGGTGGAGGCTCACAGCGACATACTCAACACACAAGTTTCTGAACTCTGCATGAGGGTTTCTCCGGCGAAGTGAGGGCCGTGAGGCACAGCTCCCCGTCCCCCGGTGACCCTGCTAGGTCCACCTTCTTAGGGAAACCCTCTGCAGAGGAGCTGACAGAGCCAGGAACTTGTGAGTTGCGTGTGTCCACTCAGGCATCATTCATGCTTGTTCTGTAGGCAGTTCCTGTCAGAAGGAGGAGGCGCAGCAGGAGCGTCGGGGGGCGGAAGACGGTGCCTCAGTGCCTCTCTCCTTCTGACATTGTTAAAGAAAACACAACAAATTTATAATTATGTAGATAATTACATGTAGATAATGTCCTCAAGTTCTGTATAACCACTTTGTCCTCTCTCTGTGTTTGTTTCTCGTTCGTTGTTGTGTGTGTTTGTGTGCATTTGTCTCTTTCAAACAGGTGCCGGTCCTCACCTCTGCAGTGCTGCCGTCTCCTGTAGCGCTGCATGGTTCTAAGCTAAGTTTCCTTTCCTTTTTCTGTTCTCTCAGATTTGTCCTCAGGTTTGAAGTGTCTGTGTTGTGCAGCTGGTCTGGTCTGTCTCTAGACAGTTCAGGCTTCACCCACTAGTTAAATGGTGGAGGCTCACAGCGACATACTCAACACACAAGTTTCTGAACTCTGCATGAGGGTTTCTCCGGCGAAGTGAGGGCCGTGAGGCACAGCTCCCCGTCCCCCGGTGACCCTGCTAGGTCCACCTTCTTAGGGAAACCCTCTGCAGAGGAGCTGACAGAGCCAGGAACTTGTGAGTTGCGTGTGTCCACTCAGGCATCATTCATGCTTGTTCTGTAGGCAGTTCCTGTCAGAAGGAGGAGGCGCAGCAGGAGCGTCGGGGGGCGGAAGACGGTGCCTCAGTGCCTCTCTCCTTCTGACATTGTTAAAGAAAACACAACAAATTTATAATTATGTAGATAATTACATGTAGATAATGTCCTCAAGTTCTGTATAACCACTTTTTCCTCTCTCTGTGTTTGTTTCTCGTTCGTTGTTGTGTGTGTTTGTGTGCATTTGTCTCTTTCAAACAGGTGCCGGTCCTCACCTCTGCAGTGCTGCCGTCTCCTGTAGCGCTGCATGGTTCTAAGCTAAGTTTCCTTTCCTTTTTCTGTTCTCTCAGATTTGTCCTCAGGTTTGAAGTGTCTGTGTTGTGCAGCTGGTCTGGTCTGTCTCTAGACAGTTCAGGCTTCACCCACTAGTTAAATGGTGGAGGCTCACAGCGACATACTCAACACGCAAGTTTCTGAACTCTGCATGAGGGTTTCTCCGACGAAGTGAGGGCCGTGAGGCACAGCTCCCCGTCCCCCGGTGACCCTGCTAGGTCCACCTTCTTAGGGAAACCCTCTGCAGAGGAGCTGACAGAGCCAGGAACTTGTGAGTTGCGTGTGTCCACTCAGGCATCATTCATGCTTGTTCTGTAGGCAGTTCCTGTCAGAAGGAGGAGGCGCAGCAGGAGCGTCGGGGGGCGGAAGACGGTGCCTCAGTGCCTCTCTCCTTCTGACATTGTTAAAGAAAACACAACAAATTTATAATTATGTAGATAATTACATGTAGATAATGTCCTCAAGTTCTGTATAACCACTTTGTCCTCTCTCTGTGTTTGTTTCTCGTTCGTTGTTGTGTGTGTTTGTGTGCATTTGTCTCTTTCAAACAGGTGCCGGTCCTCACCTCTGCAGTGCTGCCGTCTCCTGTAGCGCTGCATGGTTCTAAGCTAAGTTTCCTTTCCTTTTTCTGTTCTCTCAGATTTGTCCTCAGGTTTGAAGTGTCTGTGTTGTGCAGCTGGTCTGGTCTGTCTCTAGACAGTTCAGGCTTCACCCACTAGTTAAATGGTGGAGGCTCACAGCGACATACTCAACACGCAAGTTTCTGAACTCTGCATGAGGGTTTCTCCGACGAAGTGAGGGCCGTGAGGCACAGCTCCCCGTCCCCCGGTGACCCTGCTAGGTCCACCTTCTTAGGGAAACCCTCTGCAGAGGAGCTGACAGAGCCAGGAACTTGTGAGTTGCGTGTGTCCACTCAGGCATCATTCATGCTTGTTCTGTAGGCAGTTCCTGTCAGAAGGAGGAGGCGCAGCAGGAGCATCGGGGGGCGGAAGACGGTGCCTCAGTGCCTCTCTCCTTCTGACATTGTTAAAGAAAACACAACAAATTTATAATTATGTAGATAATTACATGTAGATAATGTCCTCAAGTTCTGTATAACCACTTTGTCCTCTCTCTGTGTTTGTTTCTCGTTCGTTGTTGTGTGTGTTTGTGTGCATTTGTCTCTTTCAAACAGGTGCCGGTCCTCACCTCTGCAGTGCTGCCGTCTCCTGTAGCGCTGCATGGTTCTAAGCTAAGTTTCCTTTCCTTTTTCTGTTCTCTCAGATTTGTCCTCAGGTTTGAAGTGTCTGTGTTGTGCAGCTGGTCTGGTCTGTCTCTAGACAGTTCAGGCTTCACCCACTAGTTAAATGGTGGAGGCTCACAGCGACATACTCAACACACAAGTTTCTGAACTCTGCATGAGGGTTTCTCCGGCGAAGTGAGGGCCGTGAGGCACAGCTCCCCGTCCCCCGGTGACCCTGCTAGGTCCACCTTCTTAGGGAAACCCTCTGCAGAGGAGCTGACAGAGCCAGGAACTTGTGAGTTGCGTGTGTCCACTCAGGCATCATTCATGCTTGTTCTGTAGGCAGTTCCTGTCAGAAGGAGGAGGCGCAGCAGGAGCGTCGGGGGGCGGAAGACGGTGCCTCAGTGCCTCTCTCCTTCTGACATTGTTAAAGAAAACACAACAAATTTATAATTATGTAGATAATTACATGTAGATAATGTCCTCAAGTTCTGTATAACCACTTTGTCCTCTCTCTGTGTTTGTTTCTCGTTCGTTGTTGTGTGTGTTTGTGTGCATTTGTCTCTTTCAAACAGGTGCCGGTCCTCACCTCTGCAGTGCTGCCGTCTCCTGTAGCGCTGCATGGTTCTAAGCTAAGTTTCCTTTCCTTTTTCTGTTCTCTCAGATTTGTCCTCAGGTTTGAAGTGTCTGTGTTGTGCAGCTGGTCTGGTCTGTCTCTAGACAGTTCAGGCTTCACCCACTAGTTAAATGGTGGAGGCTCACAGCGACATACTCAACACACAAGTTTCTGAACTCTGCATGAGGGTTTCTCCGGCGAAGTGAGGGCCGTGAGGCACAGCTCCCCGTCCCCCGGTGACCCTGCTAGGTCCACCTTCTTAGGGAAACCCTCTGCAGAGGAGCTGACAGAGCCAGGAACTTGTGAGTTGCGTGTGTCCACTCAGGCATCATTCATGCTTGTTCTGTAGGCAGTTCCTGTCAGAAGGAGGAGGCGCAGCAGGAGCGTCGGGGGGCGGAAGACGGTGCCTCAGTGCCTCTCTCCTTCTGACATTGTTAAAGAAAACACAACAAATTTATAATTATGTAGATAATTACATGTAGATAATGTCCTCAAGTTCTGTATAACCACTTTGTCCTCTCTCTGTGTTTGTTTCTCGTTCGTTGTTGTGTGTGTTTGTGTGCATTTGTCTCTTTCAAACAGGTGCCGGTCCTCACCTCTGCAGTGCTGCCGTCTCCTGTAGCGCCGCATGGTTCTAAGCTAAGTTTCCTTTCCTTTTTCTGTTCTCTCAGATTTGTCCTCAGGTTTGAAGTGTCTGTGTTGTGCAGCTGGTCTGGTCTGTCTCTAGACAGTTCAGGCTTCACCCACTAGTTAAATGGTGGAGGCTCACAGCGACATACTCAACACACAAGTTTCTGAACTCTGCATGAGGGTTTCTCCGGCGAAGTGAGGGCCGTGAGGCACAGCTCCCCGTCCCCCGGTGACCCTGCTAGGTCCACCTTCTTAGGGAAACCCTCTGCAGAGGAGCTGACAGAGCCAGGAACTTGTGAGTTGCGTGTGTCCACTCAGGCATCATTCATGCTTGTTCTGTAGGCAGTTCCTGTCAGAAGGAGGAGGCGCAGCAGGAGCGTCGGGGGGCGGAAGACGGTGCCTCAGTGCCTCTCTCCTTCTGACATTGTTAAAGAAAACACAACAAATTTATAATTATGTAGATAATTACATGTAGATAATGTCCTCAAGTTCTGTATAACCACTTTGTCCTCTCTCTGTGTTTGTTTCTCGTTCGTTGTTGTGTGTGTTTGTGTGCATTTGTCTCTTTCAAACAGGTGCCGGTCCTCACCTCTGCAGTGCTGCCGTCTCCTGTAGCGCTGCATGGTTCTAAGCTAAGTTTCCTTTCCTTTTTCTGTTCTCTCAGATTTGTCCTCAGGTTTGAAGTGTCTGTGTTGTGCAGCTGGTCTGGTCTGTCTCTAGACAGTTCAGGCTTCACCCACTAGTTAAATGGTGGAGGCTCACAGCGACATACTCAACACACAAGTTTCTGAACTCTGCATGAGGGTTTCTCCGACGAAGTGAGGGCCGTGAGGCACAGCTCCCCGTCCCCCGGTGACCCTGCTAGGTCCACCTTCTTAGGGAAACCCTCTGCAGAGGAGCTGACAGAGCCAGGAACTTGTGAGTTGCGTGTGTCCACTCAGGCATCATTCATGCTTGTTCTGTAGGCAGTTCCTGTCAGAAGGAGGAGGCGCAGCAGGAGCGTCGGGGGGCGGAAGACGGTGCCTCAGTGCCTCTCTCCTTCTGACATTGTTAAAGAAAACACAACAAATTTATAATTATGTAGATAATTACATGTAGATAATGTCCTCAAGTTCTGTATAACCACTTTGTCCTCTCTCTGTGTTTGTTTCTCGTTCGTTGTTGTGTGTGTTTGTGTGCATTTGTCTCTTTCAAACAGGTGCCGGTCCTCACCTCTGCAGTGCTGCTGTCTCCTGTAGCGCTGCATGGTTCTAAGCTAAGTTTCCTTTCCTTTTTCTGTTCTCTCAGATTTGTCCTCAGGTTTGAAGTGTCTGTGTTGTGCAGCTGGTCTGGTCTGTCTCTAGACAGTTCAGGCTTCACCCACTAGTTAAATGGTGGAGGCTCACAGCGACATACTCAACACACAAGTTTCTGAACTCTGCATGAGGGTTTCTCCGGCGAAGTGAGGGCCGTGAGGCACAGCTCCCCGTCCCCCGGTGACCCTGCTAGGTCCACCTTCTTAGGGAAACCCTCTGCAGAGGAGCTGACAGAGCCAGGAACTTGTGAGTTGCGTGTGTCCACTCAGGCATCATTCATGCTTGTTCTGTAGGCAGTTCCTGTCAGAAGGAGGAGGCGCAGCAGGAGCGTCGGGGGGCGGAAGACGGTGCCTCAGTGCCTCTCTCCTTCTGACATTGTTAAAGAAAACACAACAAATTTATAATTATGTAGATAATTACATGTAGATAATGTCCTCAAGTTCTGTATAACCACTTTGTCCTCTCTCTGTGTTTGTTTCTCGTTCGTTGTTGTGTGTGTTTGTGTGCATTTGTCTCTTTCAAACAGGTGCCGGTCCTCACCTCTGCAGTGCTGCCGTCTCCTGTAGCGCTGCATGGTTCTAAGCTAAGTTTCCTTTCCTTTTTCTGTTCTCTCAGATTTGTCCTCAGGTTTGAAGTGTCTGTGTTGTGCAGCTGGTCTGGTCTGTCTCTAGACAGTTCAGGCTTCACCCACTAGTTAAATGGTGGAGGCTCACAGCGACATACTCAACACACAAGTTTCTGAACTCTGCATGAGGGTTTCTCCGGCGAAGTGAGGGCCGTGAGGCACAGCTCCCCGTCCCCCGGTGACCCTGCTAGGTCCACCTTCTTAGGGAAACCCTCTGCAGAGGAGCTGACAGAGCCAGGAACTTGTGAGTTGCGTGTGTCCACTCAGGCATCATTCATGCTTGTTCTGTAGGCAGTTCCTGTCAGAAGGAGGAGGCGCAGCAGGAGCGTCGGGGGGCGGAAGACGGTGCCTCAGTGCCTCTCTCCTTCTGACATTGTTAAAGAAAACACAACAAATTTATAATTATGTAGATAATTACATGTAGATAATGTCCTCAAGTTCTGTATAACCACTTTGTCCTCTCTCTGTGTTTGTTTCTCGTTCGTTGTTGCGTGTGTTTGTGTGCATTTGTCTCTTTCAAACAGGTGCCGGTCCTCACCTCTGCAGTGCTGCCGTCTCCTGTAGCGCTGCATGGTTCTAAGCTAAGTTTCCTTTCCTTTTTCTGTTCTCTCAGATTTGTCCTCAGGTTTGAAGTGTCTGTGTTGTGCAGCTGGTCTGGTCTGTCTCTAGACAGTTCAGGCTTCACCCACTAGTTAAATGGTGGAGGCTCACAGCGACATACTCAACACACAAGTTTCTGAACTCTGCATGAGGGTTTCTCCGGCGAAGTGAGGGCCGTGAGGCACAGCTCCCCGTCCCCCGGTGACCCTGCTAGGTCCACCTTCTTAGGGAAACCCTCTGCAGAGGAGCTGACAGAGCCAGGAACTTGTGAGTTGCGTGTGTCCACTCAGGCATCATTCATGCTTGTTCTGTAGGCAGTTCCTGTCAGAAGGAGGAGGCGCAGCAGGAGCGTCGGGGGGGCGGAAGACGGTGCCTCAGTGCCTCTCTCCTTCTGACATTGTTAAAGAAAACACAACAAATTTATAATTATGTAGATAATTACATGTAGATAATGTCCTCAAGTTCTGTATAACCACTTTGTCCTCTCTCTGTGTTTGTTTCTCGTTCGTTGTTGTGTGTGTTTGTGTGCATTTGTCTCTTTCAAACAGGTGCCGGTCCTCACCTCTGCAGTGCTGCCGTCTCCTGTAGCGCTGCATGGTTCTAAGCTAAGTTTCCTTTCCTTTTTCTGTTCTCTCAGATTTGTCCTCAGGTTTGAAGTGTCTGTGTTGTGCAGCTGGTCTGGTCTGTCTCTAGACAGTTCAGGCTTCACCCACTAGTTAAATGGTGGAGGCTCACAGCGACATACTCAACACACAAGTTTCTGAACTCTGCATGAGGGTTTCTCCGACGAAGTGAGGGCCGTGAGGCACAGCTCCCCGTCCCCCGGTGACCCTGCTAGGTCCACCTTCTTAGGGAAACCCTCTGCAGAGGAGCTGACAGAGCCAGGAACTTGTGAGTTGCGTGTGTCCACTCAGGCATCATTCATGCTTGTTCTGTAGGCAGTTCCTGTCAGAAGGAGGAGGCGCAGCAGGAGCGTCGGGGGGCGGAAGACGGTGCCTCAGTGCCTCTCTCCTTCTGACATTGTTAAAGAAAACACAACAAATTTATAATTATGTAGATAATTACATGTAGATAATGTCCTCAAGTTCTGTATAACCACTTTGTCCTCTCTCTGTGTTTGTTTCTCGTTCGTTGTTGTGTGTGTTTGTGTGCATTTGTCTCTTTCAAACAGGTGCCGGTCCTCACCTCTGCAGTGCTGCCGTCTCCTGTAGCGCTGCATGGTTCTAAGCTAAGTTTCCTTTCCTTTTTCTGTTCTCTCAGATTTGTCCTCAGGTTTGAAGTGTCTGTGTTGTGCAGCTGGTCTGGTCTGTCTCTAGACAGTTCAGGCTTCACCCACTAGTTAAATGGTGGAGGCTCACAGCGACATACTCAACACACAAGTTTCTGAACTCTGCATGAGGGTTTCTCCGGCGAAGTGAGGGCCGTGAGGCACAGCTCCCCGTCCCCCGGTGACCCTGCTAGGTCCACCTTCTTAGGGAAACCCTCTGCAGAGGAGCTGACAGAGCCAGGAACTTGTGAGTTGCGTGTGTCCACTCAGGCATCATTCATGCTTGTTCTGTAGGCAGTTCCTGTCAGAAGGAGGAGGCGCAGCAGGAGCGTCGGGGGGCGGAAGACGGTGCCTCAGTGCCTCTCTCCTTCTGACATTGTTAAAGAAAACACAACAAATTTATAATTATGTAGATAATTACATGTAGATAATGTCCTCAAGTTCTGTATAACCACTTTGTCCTCTCTCTGTGTTTGTTTCTCGTTCGTTGTTGTGTGTGTTTGTGTGCATTTGTCTCTTTCAAACAGGTGCCGGTCCTCACCTCTGCAGTGCTGCCGTCTCCTGTAGCGCTGCATGGTTCTAAGCTAAGTTTCCTTTCCTTTTTCTGTTCTCTCAGATTTGTCCTCAGGTTTGAAGTGTCTGTGTTGTGCAGCTGGTCTGGTCTGTCTCTAGACAGTTCAGGCTTCACCCACTAGTTAAATGGTGGAGGCTCACAGCGACATACTCAACACACAAGTTTCTGAACTCTGCATGAGGGTTTCTCCGGCGAAGTGAGGGCCGTGAGGCACAGCTCCCCGTCCCCCGGTGACCCTGCTAGGTCCACCTTCTTAGGGAAACCCTCTGCAGAGGAGCTGACAGAGCCAGGAACTTGTGAGTTGCGTGTGTCCACTCAGGCATCATTCATGCTTGTTCTGTAGGCAGTTCCTGTCAGAAGGAGGAGGCGCAGCAGGAGCGTCGGGGGGCGGAAGACGGTGCCTCAGTGCCTCTCTCCTTCTGACATTGTTAAAGAAAACACAACAAATTTATAATTATGTAGATAATTACATGTAGATAATGTCCTCAAGTTCTGTATAACCACTTTGTCCTCTCTCTGTGTTTGTTTCTCGTTCGTTGTTGTGTGTGTTTGTGTGCATTTGTCTCTTTCAAACAGGTGCCGGTCCTCACCTCTGCAGTGCTGCCGTCTCCTGTAGCGCTGCATGGTTCTAAGCTAAGTTTCCTTTCCTTTTTCTGTTCTCTCAGATTTGTCCTCAGGTTTGAAGTGTCTGTGTTGTGCAGCTGGTCTGGTCTGTCTCTAGACAGTTCAGGCTTCACCCACTAGTTAAATGGTGGAGGCTCACAGCGACATACTCAACACACAAGTTTCTGAACTCTGCATGAGGGTTTCTCCGGCGAAGTGAGGGCCGTGAGGCACAGCTCCCCGTCCCCCGGTGACCCTGCTAGGTCCACCTTCTTAGGGAAACCCTCTGCAGAGGAGCTGACAGAGCCAGGAACTTGTGAGTTGCGTGTGTCCACTCAGGCATCATTCATGCTTGTTCTGTAGGCAGTTCCTGTCAGAAAGAGGAGGCGCAGCAGGAGCGTCGGGGGGCGGAAGACGGTGCCTCAGTGCCTCTCTCCTTCTGACATTGTTAAAGAAAACACAACAAATTTATAATTATGTAGATAATTACATGTAGATAATGTCCTCAAGTTCTGTATAACCACTTTGTCCTCTCTCTGTGTTTGTTTCTCGTTCGTTGTTGTGTGTGTTTGTGTGCATTTGTCTCTTTCAAACAGGTGCCGGTCCTCACCTCTGCAGTGCTGCCGTCTCCTGTAGCGCTGCATGGTTCTAAGCTAAGTTTCCTTTCCTTTTTCTGTTCTCTCAGATTTGTCCTCAGGTTTGAAGTGTCTGTGTTGTGCAGCTGGTCTGGTCTGTCTCTAGACAGTTCAGGCTTCACCCACTAGTTAAATGGTGGAGGCTCACAGCGACATACTCAACACACAAGTTTCTGAACTCTGCATGAGGGTTTCTCCGGCGAAGTGAGGGCCGTGAGGCACAGCTCCCCGTCCCCCGGTGACCCTGCTAGGTCCACCTTCTTAGGGAAACCCTCTGCAGAGGAGCTGACAGAGCCAGGAACTTGTGAGTTGCGTGTGTCCACTCAGGCATCATTCATGCTTGTTCTGTAGGCAGTTCCTGTCAGAAGGAGGAGGCGCAGCAGGAGCGTCGGGGGGCGGAAGACGGTGCCTCAGTGCCTCTCTCCTTCTGACATTGTTAAAGAAAACACAACAAATTTATAATTATGTAGATAATTACATGTAGATAATGTCCTCAAGTTCTGTATAACCACTTTGTCCTCTCTCTGTGTTTGTTTCTCGTTCGTTGTTGTGTGTGTTTGTGTGCATTTGTCTCTTTCAAACAGGTGCCGGTCCTCACCTCTGCAGTGCTGCCGTCTCCTGTAGCGCTGCATGGTTCTAAGCTAAGTTTCCTTTCCTTTTTCTGTTCTCTCAGATTTGTCCTCAGGTTTGAAGTGTCTGTGTTGTGCAGCTGGTCTGGTCTGTCTCTAGACAGTTCAGGCTTCACCCACTAGTTAAATGGTGGAGGCTCACAGCGACATACTCAACACACAAGTTTCTGAACTCTGCATGAGGGTTTCTCCGGCGAAGTGAGGGCCGTGAGGCACAGCTCCCCGTCCCCCGGTGACCCTGCTAGGTCCACCTTCTTAGGGAAACCCTCTGCAGAGGAGCTGACAGAGCCAGGAACTTGTGAGTTGCGTGTGTCCACTCAGGCATCATTCATGCTTGTTCTGTAGGCAGTTCCTGTCAGAAGGAGGAGGCGCAGCAGGAGCGTCGGGGGGCGGAAGACGGTGCCTCAGTGCCTCTCTCCTTCTGACATTGTTAAAGAAAACACAACAAATTTATAATTATGTAGATAATTACATGTAGATAATGTCCTCAAGTTCTGTATAACCACTTTGTCCTCTCTCTGTGTTTGTTTCTCGTTCGTTGTTGTGTGTGTTTGTGTGCATTTGTCTCTTTCAAACAGGTGCCGGTCCTCACCTCTGCAGTGCTGCCGTCTCCTGTAGCGCTGCATGGTTCTAAGCTAAGTTTCCTTTCCTTTTTCTGTTCTCTCAGATTTGTCCTCAGGTTTGAAGTGTCTGTGTTGTGCAGCTGGTCTGGTCTGTCTCTAGACAGTTCAGGCTTCACCCACTAGTTAAATGGTGGAGGCTCACAGCGACATACTCAACACACAAGTTTCTGAACTCTGCATGAGGGTTTCTCCGACGAAGTGAGGGCCGTGAGGCACAGCTCCCCGTCCCCCGGTGACCCTGCTAGGTCCACCTTCTTAGGGAAACCCTCTGCAGAGGAGCTGACAGAGCCAGGAACTTGTGAGTTGCGTGTGTCCACTCAGGCATCATTCATGCTTGTTCTGTAGGCAGTTCCTGTCAGAAGGAGGAGGCGCAGCAGGGGCGTCGGGGGGCGGAAGACGGTGCCTCAGTGCCTCTCTCCTTCTGACATTGTTAAAGAAAACACAACAAATTTATAATTATGTAGATAATTACATGTAGATAATGTCCTCAAGTTCTGTATAACCACTTTGTCCTCTCTCTGTGTTTGTTTCTCGTTCGTTGTTGTGTGTGTTTGTGTGCATTTGTCTCTTTCAAACAGGTGCCGGTCCTCACCTCTGCAGTGCTGCCGTCTCCTGTAGCGCTGCATGGTTCTAAGCTAAGTTTCCTTTCCTTTTTCTGTTCTCTCAGATTTGTCCTCAGGTTTGAAGTGTCTGTGTTGTGCAGCTGGTCTGGTCTGTCTCTGGACAGTTCAGGCTTCACCCACTAGTTAAATGGTGGAGGCTCACAGCGACATACTCAACACACAAGTTTCTGAACTCTGCATGAGGGTTTCTCCGGCGAAGTGAGGGCCGTGAGGCACAGCTCCCCGTCCCCCGGTGACCCTGCTAGGTCCACCTTCTTAGGGAAACCCTCTGCAGAGGAGCTGACAGAGCCAGGAACTTGTGAGTTGCGTGTGTCCACTCAGGCATCATTCATGCTTGTTCTGTAGGCAGTTCCTGTCAGAAGGAGGAGGCGCAGCAGGAGCGTCGGGGGGCGGAAGACGGTGCCTCAGTGCCTCTCTCCTTCTGACATTGTTAAAGAAAACACAACAAATTTATAATTATGTAGATAATTACATGTAGATAATGTCCTCAAGTTCTGTATAACCACTTTGTCCTCTCTCTGTGTTTGTTTCTCGTTCGTTGTTGTGTGTGTTTGTGTGCATTTGTCTCTTTCAAACAGGTGCCGGTCCTCACCTCTGCAGTGCTGCCGTCTCCTGTAGCGCTGCATGGTTCTAAGCTAAGTTTCCTTTCCTTTTTCTGTTCTCTCAGATTTGTCCTCAGGTTTGAAGTGTCTGTGTTGTGCAGCTGGTCTGGTCTGTCTCTAGACAGTTCAGGCTTCACCCACTAGTTAAATGGTGGAGGCTCACAGCGACATACTCAACACACAAGTTTCTGAACTCTGCATGAGGGTTTCTCCGGCGAAGTGAGGGCCGTGAGGCACAGCTCCCCGTCCCCCGGTGACCCTGCTAGGTCCACCTTCTTAGGGAAACCCTCTGCAGAGGAGCTGACAGAGCCAGGAACTTGTGAGTTGCGTGTGTCCACTCAGGCATCATTCATGCTTGTTCTGTAGGCAGTTCCTGTCAGAAGGAGGAGGCGCAGCAGGAGCGTCGGGGGGCGGAAGACGGTGCCTCAGTGCCTCTCTCCTTCTGACATTGTTAAAGAAAACACAACAAATTTATAATTATGTAGATAATTACATGTAGATAATGTCCTCAAGTTCTGTATAACCACTTTGTCCTCTCTCTGTGTTTGTTTCTCGTTCGTTGTTGTGTGTGTTTGTGTGCATTTGTCTCTTTCAAACAGGTGCCGGTCCTCACCTCTGCAGTGCTGCCGTCTCCTGTAGCGCTGCATGGTTCTAAGCTAAGTTTCCTTTCCTTTTTCTGTTCTCTCAGATTTGTCCTCAGGTTTGAAGTGTCTGTGTTGTGCAGCTGGTCTGGTCTGTCTCTAGACAGTTCAGGCTTCACCCACTAGTTAAATGGTGGAGGCTCACAGCGACATACTCAACACACAAGTTTCTGAACTCTGCATGAGGGTTTCTCCGGCGAAGTGAGGGCCGTGAGGCACAGCTCCCCGTCCCCCGGTGACCCTGCTAGGTCCACCTTCTTAGGGAAACCCTCTGCAGAGGAGCTGACAGAGCCAGGAACTTGTGAGTTGCGTGTGTCCACTCAGGCATCATTCATGCTTGTTCTGTAGGCAGTTCCTGTCAGAAGGAGGAGGCGCAGCAGGAGCGTCGGGGGGCGGAAGACGGTGCCTCAGTGCCTCTCTCCTTCTGACATTGTTAAAGAAAACACAACAAATTTATAATTATGTAGATAATTACATGTAGATAATGTCCTCAAGTTCTGTATAACCACTTTGTCCTCTCTCTGTGTTTGTTTCTCGTTCGTTGTTGTGTGTGTTTGTGTGCATTTGTCTCTTTCAAACAGGTGCCGGTCCTCACCTCTGCAGTGCTGCCGTCTCCTGTAGCGCTGCATGGTTCTAAGCTAAGTTTCCTTTCCTTTTTCTGTTCTCTCAGATTTGTCCTCAGGTTTGAAGTGTCTGTGTTGTGCAGCTGGTCTGGTCTGTCTCTAGACAGTTCAGGCTTCACCCACTAGTTAAATGGTGGAGGCTCACAGCGACATACTCAACACACAAGTTTCTGAACTCTGCATGAGGGTTTCTCCGGCGAAGTGAGGGCCGTGAGGCACAGCTCCCCGTCCCCCGGTGACCCTGCTAGGTCCACCTTCTTAGGGAAACCCTCTGCAGAGGAGCTGACAGAGCCAGGAACTTGTGAGTTGCGTGTGTCCACTCAGGCATCATTCATGCTTGTTCTGTAGGCAGTTCCTGTCAGAAGGAGGAGGCGCAGCAGGAGCGTCGGGGGGCGGAAGACGGTGCCTCAGTGCCTCTCTCCTTCTGACATTGTTAAAGAAAACACAACAAATTTATAATTATGTAGATAATTACATGTAGATAATGTCCTCAAGTTCTGTATAACCACTTTGTCCTCTCTCTGTGTTTGTTTCTCGTTCGTTGTTGTGTGTGTTTGTGTGCATTTGTCTCTTTCAAACAGGTGCCGGTCCTCACCTCTGCAGTGCTGCCGTCTCCTGTAGCGCTGCATGGTTCTAAGCTAAGTTTCCTTTCCTTTTTCTGTTCTCTCAGATTTGTCCTCAGGTTTGAAGTGTCTGTGTTGTGCAGCTGGTCTGGTCTGTCTCTAGACAGTTCAGGCTTCACCCACTAGTTAAATGGTGGAGGCTCACAGCGACATACTCAACACACAAGTTTCTGAACTCTGCATGAGGGTTTCTCCGACGAAGTGAGGGCCGTGAGGCACAGCTCCCCGTCCCCCGGTGACCCTGCTAGGTCCACCTTCTTAGGGAAACCCTCTGCAGAGGAGCTGACAGAGCCAGGAACTTGTGAGTTGCGTGTGTCCACTCAGGCATCATTCATGCTTGTTCTGTAGGCAGTTCCTGTCAGAAGGAGGAGGCGCAGCAGGAGCGTCGGGGGGCGGAAGACGGTGCCTCAGTGCCTCTCTCCTTCTGACATTGTTAAAGAAAACACAACAAATTTATAATTATGTAGATAATTACATGTAGATAATGTCCTCAAGTTCTGTATAACCACTTTGTCCTCTCTCTGTGTTTGTTTCTCGTTCGTTGTTGTGTGTGTTTGTGTGCATTTGTCTCTTTCAAACAGGTGCCGGTCCTCACCTCTGCAGTGCTGCCGTCTCCTGTAGCGCTGCATGGTTCTAAGCTAAGTTTCCTTTCCTTTTTCTGTTCTCTCAGATTTGTCCTCAGGTTTGAAGTGTCTGTGTTGTGCAGCTGGTCTGGTCTGTCTCTAGACAGTTCAGGCTTCACCCACTAGTTAAATGGTGGAGGCTCACAGCGACATACTCAACACACAAGTTTCTGAACTCTGCATGAGGGTTTCTCCGACGAAGTGAGGGCCGTGAGGCACAGCTCCCCGTCCCCCGGTGACCCTGCTAGGTCCACCTTCTTAGGGAAACCCTCTGCAGAGGAGCTGACAGAGCCAGGAACTTGTGAGTTGCGTGTGTCCACTCAGGCATCATTCATGCTTGTTCTGTAGGCAGTTCCTGTCAGAAGGAGGAGGCGCAGCAGGAGCGTCGGGGGGCGGAAGACGGTGCCTCAGTGCCTCTCTCCTTCTGACATTGTTAAAGAAAACACAACAAATTTATAATTATGTAGATAATTACATGTAGATAATGTCCTCAAGTTCTGTATAACCACTTTGTCCTCTCTCTGTGTTTGTTTGTTTCTCGTTCGTTGTTGTGTGTGTTTGTGTGCATTTGTCTCTTTCAAACAGGTGCCGGTCCTCACCTCTGCAGTGCTGCCGTCTCCTGTAGCGCTGCATGGTTCTAAGCTAAGTTTCCTTTCCTTTTTCTGTTCTCTCAGATTTGTCCTCAGGTTTGAAGTGTCTGTGTTGTGCAGCTGGTCTGGTCTGTCTCTAGACAGTTCAGGCTTCACCCACTAGTTAAATGGTGGAGGCTCACAGCGACATACTCAACACACAAGTTTCTGAACTCTGCATGAGGGTTTCTCCGACGAAGTGAGGGCCGTGAGGCACAGCTCCCCGTCCCCCGGTGACCCTGCTAGGTCCACCTTCTTAGGGAAACCCTCTGCAGAGGAGCTGACAGAGCCAGGAACTTGTGAGTTGCGTGTGTCCACTCAGGCATCATTCATGCTTGTTCTGTAGGCAGTTCCTGTCAGAAGGAGGAGGCGCAGCAGGAGCGTCGGGGGGCGGAAGACGGTGCCTCAGTGCCTCTCTCCTTCTGACATTGTTAAAGAAAACACAACAAATTTATAATTATGTAGATAATTACATGTAGATAATGTCCTCAAGTTCTGTATAACCACTTTGTCCTCTCTCTGTGTTTGTTTCTCGTTCGTTGCTGTGTGTGTTTGTGTGCATTTGTCTCTTTCAAACAGGTGCCGGTCCTCACCTCTGCAGTGCTGCCGTCTCCTGTAGCGCTGCATGGTTCTAAGCTAAGTTTCCTTTCCTTTTTCTGTTCTCTCAGATTTGTCCTCAGGTTTGAAGTGTCTGTGTTGTGCAGCTGGTCTGGTCTGTCTCTAGACAGTTCAGGCTTCACCCACTAGTTAAATGGTGGAGGCTCACAGCGACATACTCAACACACAAGTTTCTGAACTCTGCATGAGGGTTTCTCCGACGAAGTGAGGGCCGTGAGGCACAGCTCCCCGTCCCCCGGTGACCCTGCTAGGTCCACCTTCTTAGGGAAACCCTCTGCAGAGGAGCTGACAGAGCCAGGAACTTGTGAGTTGCGTGTGTCCACTCAGGCATCATTCATGCTTGTTCTGTAGGCAGTTCCTGTCAGAAGGAGGAGGCGCAGCAGGAGCGTCGGGGGGCGGAAGACGGTGCCTCAGTGCCTCTCTCCTTCTGACATTGTTAAAGAAAACACAACAAATTTATAATTATGTAGATAATTACATGTAGATAATGTCCTCAAGTTCTGTATAACCACTTTGTCCTCTCTCTGTGTTTGTTTCTCGTTCGTTGTTGTGTGTGTTTGTGTGCATTTGTCTCTTTCAAACAGGTGCCGGTCCTCACCTCTGCAGTGCTGCCGTCTCCTGTAGCGCTGCATGGTTCTAAGCTAAGTTTCCTTTCCTTTTTCTGTTCTCTCAGATTTGTCCTCAGGTTTGAAGTGTCTGTGTTGTGCAGCTGGTCTGGTCTGTCTCTAGACAGTTCAGGCTTCACCCACTAGTTAAATGGTGGAGGCTCACAGCGACATACTCAACACACAAGTTTCTGAACTCTGCATGAGGGTTTCTCCGACGAAGTGAGGGCCGTGAGGCACAGCTCCCCGTCCCCCGGTGACCCTGCTAGGTCCACCTTCTTAGGGAAACCCTCTGCAGAGGAGCTGACAGAGCCAGGAACTTGTGAGTTGCGTGTGTCCACTCAGGCATCATTCATGCTTGTTCTGTAGGCAGTTCCTGTCAGAAGGAGGAGGCGCAGCAGGGGCGTCGGGGGGCGGAAGACGGTGCCTCAGTGCCTCTCTCCTTCTGACATTGTTAAAGAAAACACAACAAATTTATAATTATGTAGATAATTACATGTAGATAATGTCCTCAAGTTCTGTATAACCACTTTGTCCTCTCTCTGTGTTTGTTTCTCGTTCGTTGTTGTGTGTGTTTGTGTGCATTTGTCTCTTTCAAACAGGTGCCGGTCCTCACCTCTGCAGTGCTGCCGTCTCCTGTAGCGCTGCATGGTTCTAAGCTAAGTTTCCTTTCCTTTTTCTGTTCTCTCAGATTTGTCCTCAGGTTTGAAGTGTCTGTGTTGTGCAGCTGGTCTGGTCTGTCTCTGGACAGTTCAGGCTTCACCCACTAGTTAAATGGTGGAGGCTCACAGCGACATACTCAACACACAAGTTTCTGAACTCTGCATGAGGGTTTCTCCGGCGAAGTGAGGGCCGTGAGGCACAGCTCCCCGTCCCCCGGTGACCCTGCTAGGTCCACCTTCTTAGGGAAACCCTCTGCAGAGGAGCTGACAGAGCCAGGAACTTGTGAGTTGCGTGTGTCCACTCAGGCATCATTCATGCTTGTTCTGTAGGCAGTTCCTGTCAGAAGGAGGAGGCGCAGCAGGAGCGTCGGGGGGCGGAAGACGGTGCCTCAGTGCCTCTCTCCTTCTGACATTGTTAAAGAAAACACAACAAATTTATAATTATGTAGATAATTACATGTAGATAATGTCCTCAAGTTCTGTATAACCACTTTGTCCTCTCTCTGTGTTTGTTTCTCGTTCGTTGTTGTGTGTGTTTGTGTGCATTTGTCTCTTTCAAACAGGTGCCGGTCCTCACCTCTGCAGTGCTGCCGTCTCCTGTAGCGCTGCATGGTTCTAAGCTAAGTTTCCTTTCCTTTTTCTGTTCTCTCAGATTTGTCCTCAGGTTTGAAGTGTCTGTGTTGTGCAGCTGGTCTGGTCTGTCTCTAGACAGTTCAGGCTTCACCCACTAGTTAAATGGTGGAGGCTCACAGCGACATACTCAACACACAAGTTTCTGAACTCTGCATGAGGGTTTCTCCGGCGAAGTGAGGGCCGTGAGGCACAGCTCCCCGTCCCCCGGTGACCCTGCTAGGTCCACCTTCTTAGGGAAACCCTCTGCAGAGGAGCTGACAGAGCCAGGAACTTGTGAGTTGCGTGTGTCCACTCAGGCATCATTCATGCTTGTTCTGTAGGCAGTTCCTGTCAGAAGGAGGAGGCGCAGCAGGAGCGTCGGGGGGCGGAAGACGGTGCCTCAGTGCCTCTCTCCTTCTGACATTGTTAAAGAAAACACAACAAATTTATAATTATGTAGATAATTACATGTAGATAATGTCCTCAAGTTCTGTATAACCACTTTGTCCTCTCTCTGTGTTTGTTTCTCGTTCGTTGTTGTGTGTGTTTGTGTGCATTTGTCTCTTTCAAACAGGTGCCGGTCCTCACCTCTGCAGTGCTGCCGTCTCCTGTAGCGCTGCATGGTTCTAAGCTAAGTTTCCTTTCCTTTTTCTGTTCTCTCAGATTTGTCCTCAGGTTTGAAGTGTCTGTGTTGTGCAGCTGGTCTGGTCTGTCTCTAGACAGTTCAGGCTTCACCCACTAGTTAAATGGTGGAGGCTCACAGCGACATACTCAACACACAAGTTTCTGAACTCTGCATGAGGGTTTCTCCGGCGAAGTGAGGGCCGTGAGGCACAGCTCCCCGTCCCCCGGTGACCCTGCTAGGTCCACCTTCTTAGGGAAACCCTCTGCAGAGGAGCTGACAGAGCCAGGAACTTGTGAGTTGCGTGTGTCCACTCAGGCATCATTCATGCTTGTTCTGTAGGCAGTTCCTGTCAGAAGGAGGAGGCGCAGCAGGAGCGTCGGGGGGCGGAAGACGGTGCCTCAGTGCCTCTCTCCTTCTGACATTGTTAAAGAAAACACAACAAATTTATAATTATGTAGATAATTACATGTAGATAATGTCCTCAAGTTCTGTATAACCACTTTGTCCTCTCTCTGTGTTTGTTTCTCGTTCGTTGTTGTGTGTGTTTGTGTGCATTTGTCTCTTTCAAACAGGTGCCGGTCCTCACCTCTGCAGTGCTGCCGTCTCCTGTAGCGCTGCATGGTTCTAAGCTAAGTTTCCTTTCCTTTTTCTGTTCTCTCAGATTTGTCCTCAGGTTTGAAGTGTCTGTGTTGTGCAGCTGGTCTGGTCTGTCTCTAGACAGTTCAGGCTTCACCCACTAGTTAAATGGTGGAGGCTCACAGCGACATACTCAACACACAAGTTTCTGAACTCTGCATGAGGGTTTCTCCGACGAAGTGAGGGCCGTGAGGCACAGCTCCCCGTCCCCCGGTGACCCTGCTAGGTCCACCTTCTTAGGGAAACCCTCTGCAGAGGAGCTGACAGAGCCAGGAACTTGTGAGTTGCGTGTGTCCACTCAGGCATCATTCATGCTTGTTCTGTAGGCAGTTCCTGTCAGAAGGAGGCGGCGCAGCAGGAGCGTCGGGGGGCGGAAGACGGTGCCTCAGTGCCTCTCTCCTTCTGACATTGTTAAAGAAAACACAACAAATTTATAATTATGTAGATAATTACATGTAGATAATGTCCTCAAGTTCTGTATAACCACTTTGTCCTCTCTCTGTGTTTGTTTCTCGTTCGTTGTTGTGTGTGTTTGTGTGCATTTGTCTCTTTCAAACAGGTGCCGGTCCTCACCTCTGCAGTGCTGCCGTCTCCTGTAGCGCTGCATGGTTCTAAGCTAAGTTTCCTTTCCTTTTTCTGTTCTCTCAGATTTGTCCTCAGGTTTGAAGTGTCTGTGTTGTGCAGCTGGTCTGGTCTGTCTCTAGACAGTTCAGGCTTCACCCACTAGTTAAATGGTGGAGGCTCACAGCGACATACTCAACACACAAGTTTCTGAACTCTGCATGAGGGTTTCTCCGGCGAAGTGAGGGCCGTGAGGCACAGCTCCCCGTCCCCCGGTGACCCTGCTAGGTCCACCTTCTTAGGGAAACCCTCTGCAGAGGAGCTGACAGAGCCAGGAACTTGTGAGTTGCGTGTGTCCACTCAGGCATCATTCATGCTTGTTCTGTAGGCAGTTCCTGTCAGAAGGAGGAGGCGCAGCAGGAGCGTCGGGGGGCGGAAGACGGTGCCTCAGTGCCTCTCTCCTTCTGACATTGTTAAAGAAAACACAACAAATTTATAATTATGTAGATAATTACATGTAGATAATGTCCTCAAGTTCTGTATAACCACTTTGTCCTCTCTCTGTGTTTGTTTGTTTCTCGTTCGTTGTTGTGTGTGTTTGTGTGCATTTGTCTCTTTCAAACAGGTGCCGGTCCTCACCTCTGCAGTGCTGCCGTCTCCTGTAGCGCTGCATGGTTCTAAGCTAAGTTTCCTTTCCTTTTTCTGTTCTCTCAGATTTGTCCTCAGGTTTGAAGTGTCTGTGTTGTGCAGCTGGTCTGGTCTGTCTCTAGACAGTTCAGGCTTCACCCACTAGTTAAATGGTGGAGGCTCACAGCGACATACTCAACACACAAGTTTCTGAACTCTGCATGAGGGTTTCTCCGACGAAGTGAGGGCCGTGAGGCACAGCTCCCCGTCCCCCGGTGACCCTGCTAGGTCCACCTTCTTAGGGAAACCCTCTGCAGAGGAGCTGACAGAGCCAGGAACTTGTGAGTTGCGTGTGTCCACTCAGGCATCATTCATGCTTGTTCTGTAGGCAGTTCCTGTCAGAAGGAGGAGGCGCAGCAGGAGCGTCGGGGGGCGGAAGACGGTGCCTCAGTGCCTCTCTCCTTCTGACATTGTTAAAGAAAACACAACAAATTTATAATTATGTAGATAATTACATGTAGATAATGTCCTCAAGTTCTGTATAACCACTTTGTCCTCTCTCTGTGTTTGTTTGTTTCTCGTTCGTTGTTGTGTGTGTTTGTGTGCATTTGTCTCTTTCAAACAGGTGCCGGTCCTCACCTCTGCAGTGCTGCCGTCTCCTGTAGCGCTGCATGGTTCTAAGCTAAGTTTCCTTTCCTTTTTCTGTTCTCTCAGATTTGTCCTCAGGTTTGAAGTGTCTGTGTTGTGCAGCTGGTCTGGTCTGTCTCTAGACAGTTCAGGCTTCACCCACTAGTTAAATGGTGGAGGCTCACAGCGACATACTCAACACACAAGTTTCTGAACTCTGCATGAGGGTTTCTCCGGCGAAGTGAGGGCCGTGAGGCACAGCTCCCCGTCCCCCGGTGACCCTGCTAGGTCCACCTTCTTAGGGAAACCCTCTGCAGAGGAGCTGACAGAGCCAGGAACTTGTGAGTTGCGTGTGTCCACTCAGGCATCATTCATGCTTGTTCTGTAGGCAGTTCCTGTCAGAAGGAGGAGGCGCAGCAGGAGCGTCGGGGGGCGGAAGACGGTGCCTCAGTGCCTCTCTCCTTCTGACATTGTTAAAGAAAACACAACAAATTTATAATTATGTAGATAATTACATGTAGATAATGTCCTCAAGTTCTGTATAACCACTTTGTCCTCTCTCTGTGTTTGTTTGTTTCTCGTTCGTTGTTGTGTGTGTTTGTGTGCATTTGTCTCTTTCAAACAGGTGCCGGTCCTCACCTCTGCAGTCCTGCCGTCTCCTGTAGCGCTGCATGGTTCTAAGCTAAGTTTCCTTTCCTTTTTCTGTTCTCTCAGATTTGTCCTCAGGTTTGAAGTGTCTGTGTTGTGCAGCTGGTCTGGTCTGTCTCTAGACAGTTCAGGCTTCACCCACTAGTTAAATGGTGGAGGCTCACAGCGACATACTCAACACACAAGTTTCTGAACTCTGCATGAGGGTTTCTCCGGCGAAGTGAGGGCCGTGAGGCACAGCTCCCCGTCCCCCGGTGACCCTGCTAGGTCCACCTTCTTAGGGAAACCCTCTGCAGAGGAGCTGACAGAGCCAGGAACTTGTGAGTTGCGTGTGTCCACTCAGGCATCATTCATGCTTGTTCTGTAGGCAGTTCCTGTCAGAAGGAGGAGGCGCAGCAGGAGCGTCGGGGGGCGGAAGACGGTGCCTCAGTGCCTCTCTCCTTCTGACATTGTTAAAGAAAACACAACAAATTTATAATTATGTAGATAATTACATGTAGATAATGTCCTCAAGTTCTGTATAACCACTTTGTCCTCTCTCTGTGTTTGTTTCTCGTTCGTTGTTGTGTGTGTTTGTGTGCATTTGTCTCTTTCAAACAGGTGCCGGTCCTCACCTCTGCAGTGCTGCCGTCTCCTGTAGCGCTGCATGGTTCTAAGCTAAGTTTCCTTTCCTTTTTCTGTTCTCTCAGATTTGTCCTCAGGTTTGAAGTGTCTGTGTTGTGCAGCTGGTCTGGTCTGTCTCTAGACAGTTCAGGCTTCACCCACTAGTTAAATGGTGGAGGCTCACAGCGACATACTCAACACACAAGTTTCTGAACTCTGCATGAGGGTTTCTCCGACGAAGTGAGGGCCGTGAGGCACAGCTCCCCGTCCCCCGGTGACCCTGCTAGGTCCACCTTCTTAGGGAAACCCTCTGCAGAGGAGCTGACAGAGCCAGGAACTTGTGAGTTGCGTGTGTCCACTCAGGCATCATTCATGCTTGTTCTGTAGGCAGTTCCTGTCAGAAGGAGGAGGCGCAGCAGGGGCGTCGGGGGGCGGAAGACGGTGCCTCAGTGCCTCTCTCCTTCTGACATTGTTAAAGAAAACACAACAAATTTATAATTATGTAGATAATTACATGTAGATAATGTCCTCAAGTTCTGTATAACCACTTTGTCCTCTCTCTGTGTTTGTTTCTCGTTCGTTGTTGTGTGTGTTTGTGTGCATTTGTCTCTTTCAAACAGGTGCCGGTCCTCACCTCTGCAGTGCTGCCGTCTCCTGTAGCGCCGCATGGTTCTAAGCTAAGTTTCCTTTCCTTTTTCTGTTCTCTCAGATTTGTCCTCAGGTTTGAAGTGTCTGTGTTGTGCAGCTGGTCTGGTCTGTCTCTAGACAGTTCAGGCTTCACCCACTAGTTAAATGGTGGAGGCTCACAGCGACATACTCAACACACAAGTTTCTGAACTCTGCATGAGGGTTTCTCCGGCGAAGTGAGGGCCGTGAGGCACAGCTCCCCGTCCCCCGGTGACCCTGCTAGGTCCACCTTCTTAGGGAAACCCTCTGCAGAGGAGCTGACAGAGCCAGGAACTTGTGAGTTGCGTGTGTCCACTCAGGCATCATTCATGCTTGTTCTGTAGGCAGTTCCTGTCAGAAGGAGGAGGCGCAGCAGGAGCGTCGGGGGGCGGAAGACGGTGCCTCAGTGCCTCTCTCCTTCTGACATTGTTAAAGAAAACACAACAAATTTATAATTATGTAGATAATTACATGTAGATAATGTCCTCAAGTTCTGTATAACCACTTTGTCCTCTCTCTGTGTTTGTTTCTCGTTCGTTGTTGTGTGTGTTTGTGTGCATTTGTCTCTTTCAAACAGGTGCCGGTCCTCACCTCTGCAGTGCTGCCGTCTCCTGTAGCGCTGCATGGTTCTAAGCTAAGTTTCCTTTCCTTTTTCTGTTCTCTCAGATTTGTCCTCAGGTTTGAAGTGTCTGTGTTGTGCAGCTGGTCTGGTCTGTCTCTAGACAGTTCAGGCTTCACCCACTAGTTAAATGGTGGAGGCTCACAGCGACATACTCAACACACAAGTTTCTGAACTCTGCATGAGGGTTTCTCCGACGAAGTGAGGGCCGTGAGGCACAGCTCCCCGTCCCCCGGTGACCCTGCTAGGTCCACCTTCTTAGGGAAACCCTCTGCAGAGGAGCTGACAGAGCCAGGAACTTGTGAGTTGCGTGTGTCCACTCAGGCATCATTCATGCTTGTTCTGTAGGCAGTTCCTGTCAGAAGGAGGAGGCGCAGCAGGAGCGTCGGGGGGCGGAAGACGGTGCCTCAGTGCCTCTCTCCTTCTGACATTGTTAAAGAAAACACAACAAATTTATAATTATGTAGATAATTACATGTAGATAATGTCCTCAAGTTCTGTATAACCACTTTGTCCTCTCTCTGTGTTTGTTTCTCGTTCGTTGTTGTGTGTGTTTGTGTGCATTTGTCTCTTTCAAACAGGTGCCGGTCCTCACCTCTGCAGTGCTGCCGTCTCCTGTAGCGCTGCATGGTTCTAAGCTAAGTTTCCTTTCCTTTTTCTGTTCTCTCAGATTTGTCCTCAGGTTTGAAGTGTCTGTGTTGTGCAGCTGGTCTGGTCTGTCTCTAGACAGTTCAGGCTTCACCCACTAGTTAAATGGTGGAGGCTCACAGCGACATACTCAACACACAAGTTTCTGAACTCTGCATGAGGGTTTCTCCGACGAAGTGAGGGCCGTGAGGCACAGCTCCCCGTCCCCCGGTGACCCTACTAGGTCCACCTTCTTAGGGAAACCCTCTGCAGAGGAGCTGACAGAGCCAGGAACTTGTGAGTTGCGTGTGTCCACTCAGGCATCATTCATGCTTGTTCTGTAGGCAGTTCCTGTCAGAAGGAGGAGGCGCAGCAGGAGCGTCGGGGGGCGGAAGACGGTGCCTCAGTGCCTCTCTCCTTCTGACATTGTTAAAGAAAACACAACAAATTTATAATTATGTAGATAATTACATGTAGATAATGTCCTCAAGTTCTGTATAACCACTTTGTCCTCTCTCTGTGTTTGTTTCTCGTTCGTTGTTGTGTGTGTTTGTGTGCATTTGTCTCTTTCAAACAGGTGCCGGTCCTCACCTCTGCAGTGCTGCCGTCTCCTGTAGCGCTGCATGGTTCTAAGCTAAGTTTCCTTTCCTTTTTCTGTTCTCTCAGATTTGTCCTCAGGTTTGAAGTGTCTGTGTTGTGCAGCTGGTCTGGTCTGTCTCTAGACAGTTCAGGCTTCACCCACTAGTTAAATGGTGGAGGCTCACAGCGACATACTCAACACACAAGTTTCTGAACTCTGCATGAGGGTTTCTCCGGCGAAGTGAGGGCCGTGAGGCACAGCTCCCCGTCCCCCGGTGACCCTGCTAGGTCCACCTTCTTAGGGAAACCCTCTGCAGAGGAGCTGACAGAGCCAGGAACTTGTGAGTTGCGTGTGTCCACTCAGGCATCATTCATGCTTGTTCTGTAGGCAGTTCCTGTCAGAAGGAGGAGGCGCAGCAGGAGCGTCGGGGGGCGGAAGACGGTGCCTCAGTGCCTCTCTCCTTCTGACATTGTTAAAGAAAACACAACAAATTTATAATTATGTAGATAATTACATGTAGATAATGTCCTCAAGTTCTGTATAACCACTTTGTCCTCTCTCTGTGTTTGTTTCTCGTTCGTTGTTGTGTGTGTTTGTGTGCATTTGTCTCTTTCAAACAGGTGCCGGTCCTCACCTCTGCAGTGCTGCCGTCTCCTGTAGCGCTGCATGGTTCTAAGCTAAGTTTCCTTTCCTTTTTCTGTTCTCTCAGATTTGTCCTCAGGTTTGAAGTGTCTGTGTTGTGCAGCTGGTCTGGTCTGTCTCTAGACAGTTCAGGCTTCACCCACTAGTTAAATGGTGGAGGCTCACAGCGACATACTCAACACACAAGTTTCTGAACTCTGCATGAGGGTTTCTCCGGCGAAGTGAGGGCCGTGAGGCACAGCTCCCCGTCCCCCGGTGACCCTGCTAGGTCCACCTTCTTAGGGAAACCCTCTGCAGAGGAGCTGACAGAGCCAGGAACTTGTGAGTTGCGTGTGTCCACTCAGGCATCATTCATGCTTGTTCTGTAGGCAGTTCCTGTCAGAAGGAGGAGGCGCAGCAGGAGCGTCGGGGGGCGGAAGACGGTGCCTCAGTGCCTCTCTCCTTCTGACATTGTTAAAGAAAACACAACAAATTTATAATTATGTAGATAATTACATGTAGATAATGTCCTCAAGTTCTGTATAACCACTTTGTCCTCTCTCTGTGTTTGTTTCTCGTTCGTTGTTGTGTGTGTTTGTGTGCATTTGTCTCTTTCAAACAGGTGCCGGTCCTCACCTCTGCAGTGCTGCCGTCTCCTGTAGCGCTGCATGGTTCTAAGCTAAGTTTCCTTTCCTTTTTCTGTTCTCTCAGATTTGTCCTCAGGTTTGAAGTGTCTGTGTTGTGCAGCTGGTCTGGTCTGTCTCTAGACAGTTCAGGCTTCACCCACTAGTTAAATGGTGGAGGCTCACAGCGACATACTCAACACACAAGTTTCTGAACTCTGCATGAGGGTTTCTCCGGCGAAGTGAGGGCCGTGAGGCACAGCTCCCCGTCCCCCGGTGACCCTGCTAGGTCCACCTTCTTAGGGAAACCCTCTGCAGAGGAGCTGACAGAGCCAGGAACTTGTGAGTTGCGTGTGTCCACTCAGGCATCATTCATGCTTGTTCTGTAGGCAGTTCCTGTCAGAAGGAGGAGGCGCAGCAGGAGCGTCGGGGGGCGGAAGACGGTGCCTCAGTGCCTCTCTCCTTCTGACATTGTTAAAGAAAACACAACAAATTTATAATTATGTAGATAATTACATGTAGATAATGTCCTCAAGTTCTGTATAACCACTTTGTCCTCTCTCTGTGTTTGTTTCTCGTTCGTTGTTGTGTGTGTTTGTGTGCATTTGTCTCTTTCAAACAGGTGCCGGTCCTCACCTCTGCAGTGCTGCCGTCTCCTGTAGCGCTGCATGGTTCTAAGCTAAGTTTCCTTTCCTTTTTCTGTTCTCTCAGATTTGTCCTCAGGTTTGAAGTGTCTGTGTTGTGCAGCTGGTCTGGTCTGTCTCTAGACAGTTCAGGCTTCACCCACTAGTTAAATGGTGGAGGCTCACAGCGACATACTCAACACACAAGTTTCTGAACTCTGCATGAGGGTTTCTCCGACGAAGTGAGGGCCGTGAGGCACAGCTCCCCGTCCCCCGGTGACCCTGCTAGGTCCACCTTCTTAGGGAAACCCTCTGCAGAGGAGCTGACAGAGCCAGGAACTTGTGAGTTGCGTGTGTCCACTCAGGCATCATTCATGCTTGTTCTGTAGGCAGTTCCTGTCAGAAGGAGGCGGCGCAGCAGGAGCGTCGGGGGGCGGAAGACGGTGCCTCAGTGCCTCTCTCCTTCTGACATTGTTAAAGAAAACACAACAAATTTATAATTATGTAGATAATTACATGTAGATAATGTCCTCAAGTTCTGTATAACCACTTTGTCCTCTCTCTGTGTTTGTTTCTCGTTCGTTGTTGTGTGTGTTTGTGTGCATTTGTCTCTTTCAAACAGGTGCCGGTCCTCACCTCTGCAGTGCTGCCGTCTCCTGTAGCGCTGCATGGTTCTAAGCTAAGTTTCCTTTCCTTTTTCTGTTCTCTCAGATTTGTCCTCAGGTTTGAAGTGTCTGTGTTGTGCAGCTGGTCTGGTCTGTCTCTAGACAGTTCAGGCTTCACCCACTAGTTAAATGGTGGAGGCTCACAGCGACATACTCAACACACAAGTTTCTGAACTCTGCATGAGGGTTTCTCCGGCGAAGTGAGGGCCGTGAGGCACAGCTCCCCGTCCCCCGGTGACCCTGCTAGGTCCACCTTCTTAGGGAAACCCTCTGCAGAGGAGCTGACAGAGCCAGGAACTTGTGAGTTGCGTGTGTCCACTCAGGCATCATTCATGCTTGTTCTGTAGGCAGTTCCTGTCAGAAGGAGGAGGCGCAGCAGGAGCGTCGGGGGGCGGAAGACGGTGCCTCAGTGCCTCTCTCCTTCTGACATTGTTAAAGAAAACACAACAAATTTATAATTATGTAGATAATTACATGTAGATAATGTCCTCAAGTTCTGTATAACCACTTTGTCCTCTCTCTGTGTTTGTTTCTCGTTCGTTGTTGTGTGTGTTTGTGTGCATTTGTCTCTTTCAAACAGGTGCCGGTCCTCACCTCTGCAGTGCTGCCGTCTCCTGTAGCGCTGCATGGTTCTAAGCTAAGTTTCCTTTCCTTTTTCTGTTCTCTCAGATTTGTCCTCAGGTTTGAAGTGTCTGTGTTGTGCAGCTGGTCTGGTCTGTCTCTAGACAGTTCAGGCTTCACCCACTAGTTAAATGGTGGAGGCTCACAGCGACATACTCAACACACAAGTTTCTGAACTCTGCATGAGGGTTTCTCCGGCGAAGTGAGGGCCGTGAGGCACAGCTCCCCGTCCCCCGGTGACCCTGCTAGGTCCACCTTCTTAGGGAAACCCTCTGCAGAGGAGCTGACAGAGCCAGGAACTTGTGAGTTGCGTGTGTCCACTCAGGCATCATTCATGCTTGTTCTGTAGGCAGTTCCTGTCAGAAGGAGGAGGCGCAGCAGGAGCGTCGGGGGGCGGAAGACGGTGCCTCAGTGCCTCTCTCCTTCTGACATTGTTAAAGAAAACACAACACATTTATAATTATGTAGATAATTACATGTAGATAATGTCCTCAAGTTCTGTATAACCACTTTGTCCTCTCTCTGTGTTTGTTTCTCGTTCGTTGCTGTGTGTGTTTGTGTGCATTTGTCTCTTTCAAACAGGTGCCGGTCCTCACCTCTGCAGTGCTGCCGTCTCCTGTAGCGCTGCATGGTTCTAAGCTAAGTTTCCTTTCCTTTTTCTGTTCTCTCAGATTTGTCCTCAGGTTTGAAGTGTCTGTGTTGTGCAGCTGGTCTGGTCTGTCTCTAGACAGTTCAGGCTTCACCCACTAGTTAAATGGTGGAGGCTCACAGCGACATACTCAACACACAAGTTTCTGAACTCTGCATGAGGGTTTCTCCGACGAAGTGAGGGCCGTGAGGCACAGCTCCCCGTCCCCCGGTGACCCTGCTAGGTCCACCTTCTTAGGGAAACCCTCTGCAGAGGAGCTGACAGAGCCAGGAACTTGTGAGTTGCGTGTGTCCACTCAGGCATCATTCATGCTTGTTCTGTAGGCAGTTCCTGTCAGAAGGAGGAGGCGCAGCAGGAGCGTCGGGGGGCGGAAGACGGTGCCTCAGTGCCTCTCTCCTTCTGACATTGTTAAAGAAAACACAACAAATTTATAATTATGTAGATAATTACATGTAGATAATGTCCTCAAGTTCTGTATAACCACTTTGTCCTCTCTCTGTGTTTGTTTCTCGTTCGTTGTTGTGTGTGTTTGTGTGCATTTGTCTCTTTCAAACAGGTGCCGGTCCTCACCTCTGCAGTGCTGCCGTCTCCTGTAGCGCTGCATGGTTCTAAGCTAAGTTTCCTTTCCTTTTTCTGTTCTCTCAGATTTGTCCTCAGGTTTGAAGTGTCTGTGTTGTGCAGCTGGTCTGGTCTGTCTCTAGACAGTTCAGGCTTCAACCACTAGTTAAATGGTGGAGGCTCACAGCAACATACTCAACACACAAGTTTCTGAACTCTGCATGAGGGTTTCTCCGACGAAGTGAGGGCCGTGAGGCACAGCTCCCCGTCCCCCGGTGACCCTGCTAGGTCCACCTTCTTAGGGAAACCCTCTGCAGAGGAGCTGACAGAGCCAGGAACTTGTGAGTTGCGTGTGTCCACTCAGGCATCATTCATGCTTGTTCTGTAGGCAGTTCCTGTCAGAAGGAGGAGGCGCAGCAGGAGCGTCGGGGGGCGGAAGACGGTGCCTCAGTGCCTCTCTCCTTCTGACATTGTTAAAGAAAACACAACAAATTTATAATTATGTAGATAATTACATGTAGATAATGTCCTCAAGTTCTGTATAACCACTTTGTCCTCTCTCTGTGTTTGTTTCTCGTTCGTTGTTGTGTGTGTTTGTGTGCATTTGTCTCTTTCAAACAGGTGCCGGTCCTCACCTCTGCAGTGCTGCCGTCTCCTGTAGCGCTGCATGGTTCTAAGCTAAGTTTCCTTTCCTTTTTCTGTTCTCTCAGATTTGTCCTCAGGTTTGAAGTGTCTGTGTTGTGCAGCTGGTCTGGTCTGTCTCTAGACAGTTCAGGCTTCAACCACTAGTTAAATGGTGGAGGCTCACAGCGACATACTCAACACACAAGTTTCTGAACTCTGCATGAGGGTTTCTCCGACGAAGTGAGGGCCGTGAGGCACAGCTCCCCGTCCCCCGGTGACCCTGCTAGGTCCACCTTCTTAGGGAAACCCTCTGCAGAGGAGCTGACAGAGCCAGGAACTTGTGAGTTGCGTGTGTCCACTCAGGCATCATTCATGCTTGTTCTGTAGGCAGTTCCTGTCAGAAGGAGGAGGCGCAGCAGGAGCGTCGGGGGGCGGAAGACGGTGCCTCAGTGCCTCTCTCCTTCTGACATTGTTAAAGAAAACACAACAAATTTATAATTATGTAGATAATTACATGTAGATAATGTCCTCAAGTTCTGTATAACCACTTTGTCCTCTCTCTGTGTTTGTTTCTCGTTCGTTGTTGTGTGTGTTTGTGTGCATTTGTCTCTTTCAAACAGGTGCCGGTCCTCACCTCTGCAGTGCTGCCGTCTCCTGTAGCGCTGCATGGTTCTAAGCTAAGTTTCCTTTCCTTTTTCTGTTCTCTCAGATTTGTCCTCAGGTTTGAAGTGTCTGTGTTGTGCAGCTGGTCTGGTCTGTCTCTAGACAGTTCAGGCTTCACCCACTAGTTAAATGGTGGAGGCTCACAGCGACATACTCAACACACAAGTTTCTGAACTCTGCATGAGGGTTTCTCCGGCGAAGTGAGGGCCGTGAGGCACAGCTCCCCGTCCCCCGGTGACCCTGCTAGGTCCACCTTCTTAGGGAAACCCTCTGCAGAGGAGCTGACAGAGCCAGGAACTTGTGAGTTGCGTGTGTCCACTCAGGCATCATTCATGCTTGTTCTGTAGGCAGTTCCTGTCAGAAGGAGGAGGCGCAGCAGGAGCGTCGGGGGGCGGAAGACGGTGCCTCAGTGCCTCTCTCCTTCTGACATTGTTAAAGAAAACACAACAAATTTATAATTATGTAGATAATTACATGTAGATAATGTCCTCAAGTTCTGTATAACCACTTTGTCCTCTCTCTGTGTTTGTTTCTCGTTCGTTGTTGTGTGTGTTTGTGTGCATTTGTCTCTTTCAAACAGGTGCCGGTCCTCACCTCTGCAGTGCTGCCGTCTCCTGTAGCGCTGCATGGTTCTAAGCTAAGTTTCCTTTCCTTTTTCTGTTCTCTCAGATTTGTCCTCAGGTTTGAAGTGTCTGTGTTGTGCAGCTGGTCTGGTCTGTCTCTAGACAGTTCAGGCTTCACCCACTAGTTAAATGGTGGAGGCTCACAGCGACATACTCAACACACAAGTTTCTGAACTCTGCATGAGGGTTTCTCCGACGAAGTGAGGGCCGTGAGGCACAGCTCCCCGTCCCCCGGTGACCCTGCTAGGTCCACCTTCTTAGGGAAACCCTCTGCAGAGGAGCTGACAGAGCCAGGAACTTGTGAGTTGCGTGTGTCCACTCAGGCATCATTCATGCTTGTTCTGTAGGCAGTTCCTGTCAGAAGGAGGCGGCGCAGCAGGAGCGTCGGGGGGCGGAAGACGGTGCCTCAGTGCCTCTCTCCTTCTGACATTGTTAAAGAAAACACAACAAATTTATAATTATGTAGATAATTACATGTAGATAATGTCCTCAAGTTCTGTATAACCACTTTGTCCTCTCTCTGTGTTTGTTTCTCGTTCGTTGTTGTGTGTGTTTGTGTGCATTTGTCTCTTTCAAACAGGTGCCGGTCCTCACCTCTGCAGTGCTGCCGTCTCCTGTAGCGCTGCATGGTTCTAAGCTAAGTTTCCTTTCCTTTTTCTGTTCTCTCAGATTTGTCCTCAGGTTTGAAGTGTCTGTGTTGTGCAGCTGGTCTGGTCTGTCTCTAGACAGTTCAGGCTTCACCCACTAGTTAAATGGTGGAGGCTCACAGCGACATACTCAACACACAAGTTTCTGAACTCTGCATGAGGGTTTCTCCGGCGAAGTGAGGGCCGTGAGGCACAGCTCCCCGTCCCCCGGTGACCCTGCTAGGTCCACCTTCTTAGGGAAACCCTCTGCAGAGGAGCTGACAGAGCCAGGAACTTGTGAGTTGCGTGTGTCCACTCAGGCATCATTCATGCTTGTTCTGTAGGCAGTTCCTGTCAGAAGGAGGCGGCGCAGCAGGAGCGTCGGGGGGCGGAAGACGGTGCCTCAGTGCCTCTCTCCTTCTGACATTGTTAAAGAAAACACAACAAATTTATAATTATGTAGATAATTACATGTAGATAATGTCCTCAAGTTCTGTATAACCACTTTGTCCTCTCTCTGTGTTTGTTTGTTTCTCGTTCGTTGTTGTGTGTGTTTGTGTGCATTTGTCTCTTTCAAACAGGTGCCGGTCCTCACCTCTGCAGTCCTGCCGTCTCCTGTAGCGCTGCATGGTTCTAAGCTAAGTTTCCTTTCCTTTTTCTGTTCTCTCAGATTTGTCCTCAGGTTTGAAGTGTCTGTGTTGTGCAGCTGGTCTGGTCTGTCTCTAGACAGTTCAGGCTTCACCCACTAGTTAAATGGTGGAGGCTCACAGCGACATACTCAACACACAAGTTTCTGAACTCTGCATGAGGGTTTCTCCGGCGAAGTGAGGGCCGTGAGGCACAGCTCCCCGTCCCCCGGTGACCCTGCTAGGTCCACCTTCTTAGGGAAACCCTCTGCAGAGGAGCTGACAGAGCCAGGAACTTGTGAGTTGCGTGTGTCCACTCAGGCATCATTCATGCTTGTTCTGTAGGCAGTTCCTGTCAGAAGGAGGAGGCGCAGCAGGAGCGTCGGGGGGCGGAAGACGGTGCCTCAGTGCCTCTCTCCTTCTGACATTGTTAAAGAAAACACAACAAATTTATAATTATGTAGATAATTACATGTAGATAATGTCCTCAAGTTCTGTATAACCACTTTGTCCTCTCTCTGTGTTTGTTTCTCGTTCGTTGTTGTGTGTGTTTGTGTGCATTTGTCTCTTTCAAACAGGTGCCGGTCCTCACCTCTGCAGTGCTGCCGTCTCCTGTAGCGCTGCATGGTTCTAAGCTAAGTTTCCTTTCCTTTTTCTGTTCTCTCAGATTTGTCCTCAGGTTTGAAGTGTCTGTGTTGTGCAGCTGGTCTGGTCTGTCTCTAGACAGTTCAGGCTTCACCCACTAGTTAAATGGTGGAGGCTCACAGCGACATACTCAACACACAAGTTTCTGAACTCTGCATGAGGGTTTCTCCGGCGAAGTGAGGGCCGTGAGGCACAGCTCCCCGTCCCCCGGTGACCCTGCTAGGTCCACCTTCTTAGGGAAACCCTCTGCAGAGGAGCTGACAGAGCCAGGAACTTGTGAGTTGCGTGTGTCCACTCAGGCATCATTCATGCTTGTTCTGTAGGCAGTTCCTGTCAGAAGGAGGAGGCGCAGCAGGAGCGTCGGGGGGCGGAAGACGGTGCCTCAGTGCCTCTCTCCTTCTGACATTGTTAAAGAAAACACAACAAATTTATAATTATGTAGATAATTACATGTAGATAATGTCCTCAAGTTCTGTATAACCACTTTGTCCTCTCTCTGTGTTTGTTTCTCGTTCGTTGTTGTGTGTGTTTGTGTGCATTTGTCTCTTTCAAACAGGTGCCGGTCCTCACCTCTGCAGTGCTGCCGTCTCCTGTAGCGCTGCATGGTTCTAAGCTAAGTTTCCTTTCCTTTTTCTGTTCTCTCAGATTTGTCCTCAGGTTTGAAGTGTCTGTGTTGTGCAGCTGGTCTGGTCTGTCTCTAGACAGTTCAGGCTTCACCCACTAGTTAAATGGTGGAGGCTCACAGCGACATACTCAACACACAAGTTTCTGAACTCTGCATGAGGGTTTCTCCGGCGAAGTGAGGGCCGTGAGGCACAGCTCCCCGTCCCCCGGTGACCCTGCTAGGTCCACCTTCTTAGGGAAACCCTCTGCAGAGGAGCTGACAGAGCCAGGAACTTGTGAGTTGCGTGTGTCCACTCAGGCATCATTCATGCTTGTTCTGTAGGCAGTTCCTGTCAGAAGGAGGAGGCGCAGCAGGAGCGTCGGGGGGCGGAAGACGGTGCCTCAGTGCCTCTCTCCTTCTGACATTGTTAAAGAAAACACAACAAATTTATAATTATGTAGATAATTACATGTAGATAATGTCCTCAAGTTCTGTATAACCACTTTGTCCTCTCTCTGTGTTTGTTTGTTTCTCGTTCGTTGTTGTGTGTGTTTGTGTGCATTTGTCTCTTTCAAACAGGTGCCGGTCCTCACCTCTGCAGTGCTGCCGTCTCCTGTAGCGCTGCATGGTTCTAAGCTAAGTTTCCTTTCCTTTTTCTGTTCTCTCAGATTTGTCCTCAGGTTTGAAGTGTCTGTGTTGTGCAGCTGGTCTGGTCTGTCTCTAGACAGTTCAGGCTTCACCCACTAGTTAAATGGTGGAGGCTCACAGCGACATACTCAACACACAAGTTTCTGAACTCTGCATGAGGGTTTCTCCGGCGAAGTGAGGGCCGTGAGGCACAGCTCCCCGTCCCCCGGTGACCCTGCTAGGTCCACCTTCTTAGGGAAACCCTCTGCAGAGGAGCTGACAGAGCCAGGAACTTGTGAGTTGCGTGTGTCCACTCAGGCATCATTCATGCTTGTTCTGTAGGCAGTTCCTGTCAGAAGGAGGAGGCGCAGCAGGAGCGTCGGGGGGCGGAAGACGGTGCCTCAGTGCCTCTCTCCTTCTGACATTGTTAAAGAAAACACAACAAATTTATAATTATGTAGATAATTACATGTAGATAATGTCCTCAAGTTCTGTATAACCACTTTGTCCTCTCTCTGTGTTTGTTTCTCGTTCGTTGTTGTGTGTGTTTGTGTGCATTTGTCTCTTTCAAACAGGTGCCGGTCCTCACCTCTGCAGTCCTGCCGTCTCCTGTAGCGCTGCATGGTTCTAAGCTAAGTTTCCTTTCCTTTTTCTGTTCTCTCAGATTTGTCCTCAGGTTTGAAGTGTCTGTGTTGTGCAGCTGGTCTGGTCTGTCTCTAGACAGTTCAGGCTTCACCCACTAGTTAAATGGTGGAGGCTCACAGCGACATACTCAACACACAAGTTTCTGAACTCTGCATGAGGGTTTCTCCGACGAAGTGAGGGCCGTGAGGCACAGCTCCCCGTCCCCCGGTGACCCTGCTAGGTCCACCTTCTTAGGGAAACCCTCTGCAGAGGAGCTGACAGAGCCAGGAACTTGTGAGTTGCGTGTGTCCACTCAGGCATCATTCATGCTTGTTCTGTAGGCAGTTCCTGTCAGAAGGAGGAGGCGCAGCAGGAGCGTCGGGGGGCGGAAGACGGTGCCTCAGTGCCTCTCTCCTTCTGACATTGTTAAAGAAAACACAACAAATTTATAATTATGTAGATAATTACATGTAGATAATGTCCTCAAGTTCTGTATAACCACTTTGTCCTCTCTCTGTGTTTGTTTCTCGTTCGTTGTTGTGTGTGTTTGTGTGCATTTGTCTCTTTCAAACAGGTGCCGGTCCTCACCTCTGCAGTGCTGCCGTCTCCTGTAGCGCTGCATGGTTCTAAGCTAAGTTTCCTTTCCTTTTTCTGTTCTCTCAGATTTGTCCTCAGGTTTGAAGTGTCTGTGTTGTGCAGCTGGTCTGGTCTGTCTCTAGACAGTTCAGGCTTCACCCACTAGTTAAATGGTGGAGGCTCACAGCGACATACTCAACACACAAGTTTCTGAACTCTGCATGAGGGTTTCTCCGGCGAAGTGAGGGCCGTGAGGCACAGCTCCCCGTCCCCCGGTGACCCTGCTAGGTCCACCTTCTTAGGGAAACCCTCTGCAGAGGAGCTGACAGAGCCAGGAACTTGTGAGTTGCGTGTGTCCACTCAGGCATCATTCATGCTTGTTCTGTAGGCAGTTCCTGTCAGAAGGAGGAGGCGCAGCAGGAGCGTCGGGGGGCGGAAGACGGTGCCTCAGTGCCTCTCTCCTTCTGACATTGTTAAAGAAAACACAACAAATTTATAATTATGTAGATAATTACATGTAGATAATGTCCTCAAGTTCTGTATAACCACTTTGTCCTCTCTCTGTGTTTGTTTCTCGTTCGTTGTTGTGTGAGTTTGTGTGCATTTGTCTCTTTCAAACAGGTGCCGGTCCTCACCTCTGCAGTGCTGCCGTCTCCTGTAGCGCTGCATGGTTCTAAGCTAAGTTTCCTTTCCTTTTTCTGTTCTCTCAGATTTGTCCTCAGGTTTGAAGTGTCTGTGTTGTGCAGCTGGTCTGGTCTGTCTCTAGACAGTTCAGGCTTCACCCACTAGTTAAATGGTGGAGGCTCACAGCGACATACTCAACACACAAGTTTCTGAACTCTGCATGAGGGTTTCTCCGGCGAAGTGAGGGCCGTGAGGCACAGCTCCCCGTCCCCCGGTGACCCTGCTAGGTCCACCTTCTTAGGGAAACCCTCTGCAGAGGAGCTGACAGAGCCAGGAACTTGTGAGTTGCGTGTGTCCACTCAGGCATCATTCATGCTTGTTCTGTAGGCAGTTCCTGTCAGAAGGAGGAGGCGCAGCAGGAGCGTCGGGGGGCGGAAGACGGTGCCTCAGTGCCTCTCTCCTTCTGACATTGTTAAAGAAAACACAACAAATTTATAATTATGTAGATAATTACATGTAGATAATGTCCTCAAGTTCTGTATAACCACTTTGTCCTCTCTCTGTGTTTGTTTCTCGTTCGTTGTTGTGTGTGTTTGTGTGCATTTGTCTCTTTCAAACAGGTGCCGGTCCTCACCTCTGCAGTGCTGCCGTCTCCTGTAGCGCTGCATGGTTCTAAGCTAAGTTTCCTTTCCTTTTTCTGTTCTCTCAGATTTGTCCTCAGGTTTGAAGTGTCTGTGTTGTGCAGCTGGTCTGGTCTGTCTCTAGACAGTTCAGGCTTCACCCACTAGTTAAATGGTGGAGGCTCACAGCGACATACTCAACACACAAGTTTCTGAACTCTGCATGAGGGTTTCTCCGGCGAAGTGAGGGCCGTGAGGCACAGCTCCCCGTCCCCCGGTGACCCTGCTAGGTCCACCTTCTTAGGGAAACCCTCTGCAGAGGAGCTGACAGAGCCAGGAACTTGTGAGTTGCGTGTGTCCACTCAGGCATCATTCATGCTTGTTCTGTAGGCAGTTCCTGTCAGAAGGAGGAGGCGCAGCAGGAGCGTCGGGGGGCGGAAGACGGTGCCTCAGTGCCTCTCTCCTTCTGACATTGTTAAAGAAAACACAACAAATTTATAATTATGTAGATAATTACATGTAGATAATGTCCTCAAGTTCTGTATAACCACTTTGTCCTCTCTCTGTGTTTGTTTCTCGTTCGTTGTTGTGTGTGTTTGTGTGCATTTGTCTCTTTCAAACAGGTGCCGGTCCTCACCTCTGCAGTGCTGCCGTCTCCTGTAGCGCTGCATGGTTCTAAGCTAAGTTTCCTTTCCTTTTTCTGTTCTCTCAGATTTGTCCTCAGGTTTGAAGTGTCTGTGTTGTGCAGCTGGTCTGGTCTGTCTCTAGACAGTTCAGGCTTCACCCACTAGTTAAATGGTGGAGGCTCACAGCGACATACTCAACACACAAGTTTCTGAACTCTGCATGAGGGTTTCTCCGGCGAAGTGAGGGCCGTGAGGCACAGCTCCCCGTCCCCCGGTGACCCTGCTAGGTCCACCTTCTTAGGGAAACCCTCTGCAGAGGAGCTGACAGAGCCAGGAACTTGTGAGTTGCGTGTGTCCACTCAGGCATCATTCATGCTTGTTCTGTAGGCAGTTCCTGTCAGAAGGAGGAGGCGCAGCAGGAGCGTCGGGGGGCGGAAGACGGTGCCTCAGTGCCTCTCTCCTTCTGACATTGTTAAAGAAAACACAACAAATTTATAATTATGTAGATAATTACATGTAGATAATGTCCTCAAGTTCTGTATAACCACTTTGTCCTCTCTCTGTGTTTGTTTGTTTCTCGTTCGTTGTTGTGTGTGTTTGTGTGCATTTGTCTCTTTCAAACAGGTGCCGGTCCTCACCTCTGCAGTCCTGCCGTCTCCTGTAGCGCTGCATGGTTCTAAGCTAAGTTTCCTTTCCTTTTTCTGTTCTCTCAGATTTGTCCTCAGGTTTGAAGTGTCTGTGTTGTGCAGCTGGTCTGGTCTGTCTCTAGACAGTTCAGGCTTCACCCACTAGTTAAATGGTGGAGGCTCACAGCGACATACTCAACACACAAGTTTCTGAACTCTGCATGAGGGTTTCTCCGGCGAAGTGAGGGCCGTGAGGCACAGCTCCCCGTCCCCCGGTGACCCTGCTAGGTCCACCTTCTTAGGGAAACCCTCTGCAGAGGAGCTGACAGAGCCAGGAACTTGTGAGTTGCGTGTGTCCACTCAGGCATCATTCATGCTTGTTCTGTAGGCAGTTCCTGTCAGAAGGAGGAGGCGCAGCAGGAGCGTCGGGGGGCGGAAGACGGTGCCTCAGTGCCTCTCTCCTTCTGACATTGTTAAAGAAAACACAACAAATTTATAATTATGTAGATAATTACATGTAGATAATGTCCTCAAGTTCTGTATAACCACTTTGTCCTCTCTCTGTGTTTGTTTCTCGTTCGTTGTTGTGTGTGTTTGTGTGCATTTGTCTCTTTCAAACAGGTGCCGGTCCTCACCTCTGCAGTGCTGCCGTCTCCTGTAGCGCTGCATGGTTCTAAGCTAAGTTTCCTTTCCTTTTTCTGTTCTCTCAGATTTGTCCTCAGGTTTGAAGTGTCTGTGTTGTGCAGCTGGTCTGGTCTGTCTCTAGACAGTTCAGGCTTCACCCACTAGTTAAATGGTGGAGGCTCACAGCGACATACTCAACACACAAGTTTCTGAACTCTGCATGAGGGTTTCTCCGGCGAAGTGAGGGCCGTGAGGCACAGCTCCCCGTCCCCCGGTGACCCTGCTAGGTCCACCTTCTTAGGGAAACCCTCTGCAGAGGAGCTGACAGAGCCAGGAACTTGTGAGTTGCGTGTGTCCACTCAGGCATCATTCATGCTTGTTCTGTAGGCAGTTCCTGTCAGAAGGAGGAGGCGCAGCAGGAGCGTCGGGGGGCGGAAGACGGTGCCTCAGTGCCTCTCTCCTTCTGACATTGTTAAAGAAAACACAACAAATTTATAATTATGTAGATAATTACATGTAGATAATGTCCTCAAGTTCTGTATAACCACTTTGTCCTCTCTCTGTGTTTGTTTGTTTCTCGTTCGTTGTTGTGTGTGTTTGTGTGCATTTGTCTCTTTCAAACAGGTGCCGGTCCTCACCTCTGCAGTGCTGCCGTCTCCTGTAGCGCTGCATGGTTCTAAGCTAAGTTTCCTTTCCTTTTTCTGTTCTCTCAGATTTGTCCTCAGGTTTGAAGTGTCTGTGTTGTGCAGCTGGTCTGGTCTGTCTCTAGACAGTTCAGGCTTCACCCACTAGTTAAATGGTGGAGGCTCACAGCGACATACTCAACACACAAGTTTCTGAACTCTGCATGAGGGTTTCTCCGGCGAAGTGAGGGCCGTGAGGCACAGCTCCCCGTCCCCCGGTGACCCTGCTAGGTCCACCTTCTTAGGGAAACCCTCTGCAGAGGAGCTGACAGAGCCAGGAACTTGTGAGTTGCGTGTGTCCACTCAGGCATCATTCATGCTTGTTCTGTAGGCAGTTCCTGTCAGAAGGAGGAGGCGCAGCAGGAGCGTCGGGGGGCGGAAGACGGTGCCTCAGTGCCTCTCTCCTTCTGACATTGTTAAAGAAAACACAACAAATTTATAATTATGTAGATAATTACATGTAGATAATGTCCTCAAGTTCTGTATAACCACTTTGTCCTCTCTCTGTGTTTGTTTCTCGTTCGTTGTTGTGTGTGTTTGTGTGCATTTGTCTCTTTCAAACAGGTGCCGGTCCTCACCTCTGCAGTGCTGCCGTCTCCTGTAGCGCTGCATGGTTCTAAGCTAAGTTTCCTTTCCTTTTTCTGTTCTCTCAGATTTGTCCTCAGGTTTGAAGTGTCTGTGTTGTGCAGCTGGTCTGGTCTGTCTCTAGACAGTTCAGGCTTCACCCACTAGTTAAATGGTGGAGGCTCACAGCGACATACTCAACACACAAGTTTCTGAACTCTGCATGAGGGTTTCTCCGGCGAAGTGAGGGCCGTGAGGCACAGCTCCCCGTCCCCCGGTGACCCTGCTAGGTCCACCTTCTTAGGGAAACCCTCTGCAGAGGAGCTGACAGAGCCAGGAACTTGTGAGTTGCGTGTGTCCACTCAGGCATCATTCATGCTTGTTCTGTAGGCAGTTCCTGTCAGAAGGAGGAGGCGCAGCAGGAGCGTCGGGGGGCGGAAGACGGTGCCTCAGTGCCTCTCTCCTTCTGACATTGTTAAAGAAAACACAACAAATTTATAATTATGTAGATAATTACATGTAGATAATGTCCTCAAGTTCTGTATAACCACTTTGTCCTCTCTCTGTGTTTGTTTCTCGTTCGTTGTTGTGTGTGTTTGTGTGCATTTGTCTCTTTCAAACAGGTGCCGGTCCTCACCTCTGCAGTGCTGCCGTCTCCTGTAGCGCTGCATGGTTCTAAGCTAAGTTTCCTTTCCTTTTTCTGTTCTCTCAGATTTGTCCTCAGGTTTGAAGTGTCTGTGTTGTGCAGCTGGTCTGGTCTGTCTCTAGACAGTTCAGGCTTCACCCACTAGTTAAATGGTGGAGGCTCACAGCGACATACTCAACACACAAGTTTCTGAACTCTGCATGAGGGTTTCTCCGACGAAGTGAGGGCCGTGAGGCACAGCTCCCCGTCCCCCGGTGACCCTGCTAGGTCCACCTTCTTAGGGAAACCCTCTGCAGAGGAGCTGACAGAGCCAGGAACTTGTGAGTTGCGTGTGTCCACTCAGGCATCATTCATGCTTGTTCTGTAGGCAGTTCCTGTCAGAAGGAGGCGGCGCAGCAGGAGCGTCGGGGGGCGGAAGACGGTGCCTCAGTGCCTCTCTCCTTCTGACATTGTTAAAGAAAACACAACAAATTTATAATTATGTAGATAATTACATGTAGATAATGTCCTCAAGTTCTGTATAACCACTTTGTCCTCTCTCTGTGTTTGTTTCTCGTTCGTTGTTGTGTGTGTTTGTGTGCATTTGTCTCTTTCAAACAGGTGCCGGTCCTCACCTCTGCAGTGCTGCCGTCTCCTGTAGCGCTGCATGGTTCTAAGCTAAGTTTCCTTTCCTTTTTCTGTTCTCTCAGATTTGTCCTCAGGTTTGAAGTGTCTGTGTTGTGCAGCTGGTCTGGTCTGTCTCTAGACAGTTCAGGCTTCACGCACTAGTTAAATGGTGGAGGCTCACAGCGACATACTCAACACACAAGTTTCTGAACTCTGCATGAGGGTTTCTCCGGCGAAGTGAGGGCCGTGAGGCACAGCTCCCCGTCCCCCGGTGACCCTGCTAGGTCCACCTTCTTAGGGAAACCCTCTACAGAGGAGCTGACAGAGCCAGGAACTTGTGAGTTGCGTGTGTCCACTCAGGCATCATTCATGCTTGTTCTGTAGGCAGTTCCTGTCAGAAGGAGGAGGCGCAGCAGGAGCGTCGGGGGGCGGAAGACGGTGCCTCAGTGCCTCTCTCCTTCTGACATTGTTAAAGAAAACACAACAAATTTATAATTATGTAGATAATTACATGTAGATAATGTCCTCAAGTTCTGTATAACCACTTTGTCCTCTCTCTGTGTTTGTTTCTCGTTCGTTGTTGTGTGTGTTTGTGTGCATTTGTCTCTTTCAAACAGGTGCCGGTCCTCACCTCTGCAGTGCTGCCGTCTCCTGTAGCGCTGCATGGTTCTAAGCTAAGTTTCCTTTCCTTTTTCTGTTCTCTCAGATTTGTCCTCAGGTTTGAAGTGTCTGTGTTGTGCAGCTGGTCTGGTCTGTCTCTAGACAGTTCAGGCTTCACCCACTAGTTAAATGGTGGAGGCTCACAGCGACATACTCAACACACAAGTTTCTGAACTCTGCATGAGGGTTTCTCCGGCGAAGTGAGGGCCGTGAGGCACAGCTCCCCGTCCCCCGGTGACCCTGCTAGGTCCACCTTCTTAGGGAAACCCTCTGCAGAGGAGCTGACAGAGCCAGGAACTTGTGAGTTGCGTGTGTCCACTCAGGCATCATTCATGCTTGTTCTGTAGGCAGTTCCTGTCAGAAGGAGGAGGCGCAGCAGGAGCGTCGGGGGGCGGAAGACGGTGCCTCAGTGCCTCTCTCCTTCTGACATTGTTAAAGAAAACACAACAAATTTATAATTATGTAGATAATTACATGTAGATAATGTCCTCAAGTTCTGTATAACCACTTTGTCCTCTCTCTGTGTTTGTTTGTTTCTCGTTCGTTGTTGTGTGTGTTTGTGTGCATTTGTCTCTTTCAAACAGGTGCCGGTCCTCACCTCTGCAGTGCTGCCGTCTCCTGTAGCGCTGCATGGTTCTAAGCTAAGTTTCCTTTCCTTTTTCTGTTCTCTCAGATTTGTCCTCAGGTTTGAAGTGTCTGTGTTGTGCAGCTGGTCTGGTCTGTCTCTAGACAGTTCAGGCTTCACCCACTAGTTAAATGGTGGAGGCTCACAGCGACATACTCAACACACAAGTTTCTGAACTCTGCATGAGGGTTTCTCCGGCGAAGTGAGGGCCGTGAGGCACAGCTCCCCGTCCCCCGGTGACCCTGCTAGGTCCACCTTCTTAGGGAAACCCTCTGCAGAGGAGCTGACAGAGCCAGGAACTTGTGAGTTGCGTGTGTCCACTCAGGCATCATTCATGCTTGTTCTGTAGGCAGTTCCTGTCAGAAGGAGGAGGCGCAGCAGGAGCGTCGGGGGGCGGAAGACGGTGCCTCAGTGCCTCTCTCCTTCTGACATTGTTAAAGAAAACACAACAAATTTATAATTATGTAGATAATTACATGTAGATAATGTCCTCAAGTTCTGTATAACCACTTTGTCCTCTCTCTGTGTTTGTTTCTCGTTCGTTGTTGTGTGTGTTTGTGTGCATTTGTCTCTTTCAAACAGGTGCCGGTCCTCACCTCTGCAGTGCTGCCGTCTCCTGTAGCGCTGCATGGTTCTAAGCTAAGTTTCCTTTCCTTTTTCTGTTCTCTCAGATTTGTCCTCAGGTTTGAAGTGTCTGTGTTGTGCAGCTGGTCTGGTCTGTCTCTAGACAGTTCAGGCTTCACCCACTAGTTAAATGGTGGAGGCTCACAGCGACATACTCAACACACAAGTTTCTGAACTCTGCATGAGGGTTTCTCCGACGAAGTGAGGGCCGTGAGGCACAGCTCCCCGTCCCCCGGTGACCCTACTAGGTCCACCTTCTTAGGGAAACCCTCTGCAGAGGAGCTGACAGAGCCAGGAACTTGTGAGTTGCGTGTGTCCACTCAGGCATCATTCATGCTTGTTCTGTAGGCAGTTCCTGTCAGAAGGAGGAGGCGCAGCAGGAGCGTCGGGGGGCGGAAGACGGTGCCTCAGTGCCTCTCTCCTTCTGACATTGTTAAAGAAAACACAACAAATTTATAATTATGTAGATAATTACATGTAGATAATGTCCTCAAGTTCTGTATAACCACTTTGTCCTCTCTCTGTGTTTGTTTCTCGTTCGTTGTTGTGTGTGTTTGTGTGCATTTGTCTCTTTCAAACAGGTGCCGGTCCTCACCTCTGCAGTGCTGCCGTCTCCTGTAGCGCTGCATGGTTCTAAGCTAAGTTTCCTTTCCTTTTTCTGTTCTCTCAGATTTGTCCTCAGGTTTGAAGTGTCTGTGTTGTGCAGCTGGTCTGGTCTGTCTCTAGACAGTTCAGGCTTCACCCACTAGTTAAATGGTGGAGGCTCACAGCGACATACTCAACACACAAGTTTCTGAACTCTGCATGAGGGTTTCTCCGGCGAAGTGAGGGCCGTGAGGCACAGCTCCCCGTCCCCCGGTGACCCTGCTAGGTCCACCTTCTTAGGGAAACCCTCTGCAGAGGAGCTGACAGAGCCAGGAACTTGTGAGTTGCGTGTGTCCACTCAGGCATCATTCATGCTTGTTCTGTAGGCAGTTCCTGTCAGAAGGAGGAGGCGCAGCAGGAGCGTCGGGGGGCGGAAGACGGTGCCTCAGTGCCTCTCTCCTTCTGACATTGTTAAAGAAAACACAACAAATTTATAATTATGTAGATAATTACATGTAGATAATGTCCTCAAGTTCTGTATAACCACTTTGTCCTCTCTCTGTGTTTGTTTGTTTCTCGTTCGTTGTTGTGTTTGTGTGCATTTGTCTCTTTCAAACAGGTGCCGGTCCTCACCTCTGCAGTCCTGCCGTCTCCTGTAGCGCTGCATGGTTCTAAGCTAAGTTTCCTTTCCTTTTTCTGTTCTCTCAGATTTGTCCTCAGGTTTGAAGTGTCTGTGTTGTGCAGCTGGTCTGGTCTGTCTCTAGACAGTTCAGGCTTCACCCACTAGTTAAATGGTGGAGGCTCACAGCGACATACTCAACACACAAGTTTCTGAACTCTGCATGAGGGTTTCTCCGACGAAGTGAGGGCCGTGAGGCACAGCTCCCCGTCCCCCGGTGACCCTGCTAGGTCCACCTTCTTAGGGAAACCCTCTGCAGAGGAGCTGACAGAGCCAGGAACTTGTGAGTTGCGTGTGTCCACTCAGGCATCATTCATGCTTGTTCTGTAGGCAGTTCCTGTCAGAAGGAGGAGGCGCAGCAGGAGCGTCGGGGGGCGGAAGACGGTGCCTCAGTGCCTCTCTCCTTCTGACATTGTTAAAGAAAACACAACAAATTTATAATTATGTAGATAATTACATGTAGATAATGTCCTCAAGTTCTGTATAACCACTTTGTCCTCTCTCTGTGTTTGTTTCTCGTTCGTTGTTGTGTGTGTTTGTGTGCATTTGTCTCTTTCAAACAGGTGCCGGTCCTCACCTCTGCAGTGCTGCCGTCTCCTGTAGCGCTGCATGGTTCTAAGCTAAGTTTCCTTTCCTTTTTCTGTTCTCTCAGATTTGTCCTCAGGTTTGAAGTGTCTGTGTTGTGCAGCTGGTCTGGTCTGTCTCTAGACAGTTCAGGCTTCACCCACTAGTTAAATGGTGGAGGCTCACAGCGACATACTCAACACACAAGTTTCTGAACTCTGCATGAGGGTTTCTCCGGCGAAGTGAGGGCCGTGAGGCACAGCTCCCCGTCCCCCGGTGACCCTGCTAGGTCCACCTTCTTAGGGAAACCCTCTGCAGAGGAGCTGACAGAGCCAGGAACTTGTGAGTTGCGTGTGTCCACTCAGGCATCATTCATGCTTGTTCTGTAGGCAGTTCCTGTCAGAAGGAGGAGGCGCAGCAGGAGCGTCGGGGGGCGGAAGACGGTGCCTCAGTGCCTCTCTCCTTCTGACATTGTTAAAGAAAACACAACAAATTTATAATTATGTAGATAATTACATGTAGATAATGTCCTCAAGTTCTGTATAACCACTTTGTCCTCTCTCTGTGTTTGTTTCTCGTTCGTTGTTGTGTGAGTTTGTGTGCATTTGTCTCTTTCAAACAGGTGCCGGTCCTCACCTCTGCAGTGCTGCCGTCTCCTGTAGCGCTGCATGGTTCTAAGCTAAGTTTCCTTTCCTTTTTCTGTTCTCTCAGATTTGTCCTCAGGTTTGAAGTGTCTGTGTTGTGCAGCTGGTCTGGTCTGTCTCTAGACAGTTCAGGCTTCACCCACTAGTTAAATGGTGGAGGCTCACAGCGACATACTCAACACACAAGTTTCTGAACTCTGCATGAGGGTTTCTCCGGCGAAGTGAGGGCCGTGAGGCACAGCTCCCCGTCCCCCGGTGACCCTGCTAGGTCCACCTTCTTAGGGAAACCCTCTGCAGAGGAGCTGACAGAGCCAGGAACTTGTGAGTTGCGTGTGTCCACTCAGGCATCATTCATGCTTGTTCTGTAGGCAGTTCCTGTCAGAAGGAGGAGGCGCAGCAGGAGCGTCGGGGGGCGGAAGACGGTGCCTCAGTGCCTCTCTCCTTCTGACATTGTTAAAGAAAACACAACAAATTTATAATTATGTAGATAATTACATGTAGATAATGTCCTCAAGTTCTGTATAACCACTTTGTCCTCTCTCTGTGTTTGTTTCTCGTTCGTTGTTGTGTGTGTTTGTGTGCATTTGTCTCTTTCAAACAGGTGCCGGTCCTCACCTCTGCAGTGCTGCCGTCTCCTGTAGCGCTGCATGGTTCTAAGCTAAGTTTCCTTTCCTTTTTCTGTTCTCTCAGATTTGTCCTCAGGTTTGAAGTGTCTGTGTTGTGCAGCTGGTCTGGTCTGTCTCTAGACAGTTCAGGCTTCACCCACTAGTTAAATGGTGGAGGCTCACAGCGACATACTCAACACACAAGTTTCTGAACTCTGCATGAGGGTTTCTCCGGCGAAGTGAGGGCCGTGAGGCACAGCTCCCCGTCCCCCGGTGACCCTGCTAGGTCCACCTTCTTAGGGAAACCCTCTGCAGAGGAGCTGACAGAGCCAGGAACTTGTGAGTTGCGTGTGTCCACTCAGGCATCATTCATGCTTGTTCTGTAGGCAGTTCCTGTCAGAAGGAGGAGGCGCAGCAGGAGCGTCGGGGGGCGGAAGACGGTGCCTCAGTGCCTCTCTCCTTCTGACATTGTTAAAGAAAACACAACACATTTATAATTATGTAGATAATTACATGTAGATAATGTCCTCAAGTTCTGTATAACCACTTTGTCCTCTCTCTGTGTTTGTTTCTCGTTCGTTGTTGTGTGTGTTTGTGTGCATTTGTCTCTTTCAAACAGGTGCCGGTCCTCACCTCTGCAGTGCTGCCGTCTCCTGTAGCGCTGCATGGTTCTAAGCTAAGTTTCCTTTCCTTTTTCTGTTCTCTCAGATTTGTCCTCAGGTTTGAAGTGTCTGTGTTGTGCAGCTGGTCTGGTCTGTCTCTAGACAGTTCAGGCTTCACCCACTAGTTAAATGGTGGAGGCTCACAGCGACATACTCAACACACAAGTTTCTGAACTCTGCATGAGGGTTTCTCCGACGAAGTGAGGGCCGTGAGGCACAGCTCCCCGTCCCCCGGTGACCCTGCTAGGTCCACCTTCTTAGGGAAACCCTCTGCAGAGGAGCTGACAGAGCCAGGAACTTGTGAGTTGCGTGTGTCCACTCAGGCATCATTCATGCTTGTTCTGTAGGCAGTTCCTGTCAGAAGGAGGAGGCGCAGCAGGAGCGTCGGGGGGCGGAAGACGGTGCCTCAGTGCCTCTCTCCTTCTGACATTGTTAAAGAAAACACAACAAATTTATAATTATGTAGATAATTACATGTAGATAATGTCCTCAAGTTCTGTATAACCACTTTGTCCTCTCTCTGTGTTTGTTTCTCGTTCGTTGCTGTGTGTGTTTGTGTGCATTTGTCTCTTTCAAACAGGTGCCGGTCCTCACCTCTGCAGTGCTGCCGTCTCCTGTAGCGCTGCATGGTTCTAAGCTAAGTTTCCTTTCCTTTTTCTGTTCTCTCAGATTTGTCCTCAGGTTTGAAGTGTCTGTGTTGTGCAGCTGGTCTGGTCTGTCTCTAGACAGTTCAGGCTTCACCCACTAGTTAAATGGTGGAGGCTCACAGCGACATACTCAACACACAAGTTTCTGAACTCTGCATGAGGGTTTCTCCGACGAAGTGAGGGCCGTGAGGCACAGCTCCCCGTCCCCCGGTGACCCTGCTAGGTCCACCTTCTTAGGGAAACCCTCTGCAGAGGAGCTGACAGAGCCAGGAACTTGTGAGTTGCGTGTGTCCACTCAGGCATCATTCATGCTTGTTCTGTAGGCAGTTCCTGTCAGAAGGAGGAGGCGCAGCAGGAGCGTCGGGGGGCGGAAGACGGTGCCTCAGTGCCTCTCTCCTTCTGACATTGTTAAAGAAAACACAACAAATTTATAATTATGTAGATAATTACATGTAGATAATGTCCTCAAGTTCTGTATAACCACTTTGTCCTCTCTCTGTGTTTGTTTCTCGTTCGTTGTTGTGTGTGTTTGTGTGCATTTGTCTCTTTCAAACAGGTGCCGGTCCTCACCTCTGCAGTGCTGCCGTCTCCTGTAGCGCTGCATGGTTCTAAGCTAAGTTTCCTTTCCTTTTTCTGTTCTCTCAGATTTGTCCTCAGGTTTGAAGTGTCTGTGTTGTGCAGCTGGTCTGGTCTGTCTCTAGACAGTTCAGGCTTCAACCACTAGTTAAATGGTGGAGGCTCACAGCAACATACTCAACACACAAGTTTCTGAACTCTGCATGAGGGTTTCTCCGACGAAGTGAGGGCCGTGAGGCACAGCTCCCCGTCCCCCGGTGACCCTGCTAGGTCCACCTTCTTAGGGAAACCCTCTGCAGAGGAGCTGACAGAGCCAGGAACTTGTGAGTTGCGTGTGTCCACTCAGGCATCATTCATGCTTGTTCTGTAGGCAGTTCCTGTCAGAAGGAGGCGGCGCAGCAGGAGCGTCGGGGGGCGGAAGACGGTGCCTCAGTGCCTCTCTCCTTCTGACATTGTTAAAGAAAACACAACAAATTTATAATTATGTAGATAATTACATGTAGATAATGTCCTCAAGTTCTGTATAACCACTTTGTCCTCTCTCTGTGTTTGTTTGTTTCTCGTTCGTTGTTGTGTGTGTTTGTGTGCATTTGTCTCTTTCAAACAGGTGCCGGTCCTCACCTCTGCAGTCCTGCCGTCTCCTGTAGCGCTGCATGGTTCTAAGCTAAGTTTCCTTTCCTTTTTCTGTTCTCTCAGATTTGTCCTCAGGTTTGAAGTGTCTGTGTTGTGCAGCTGGTCTGGTCTGTCTCTAGACAGTTCAGGCTTCACCCACTAGTTAAATGGTGGAGGCTCACAGCGACATACTCAACACACAAGTTTCTGAACTCTGCATGAGGGTTTCTCCGGCGAAGTGAGGGCCGTGAGGCACAGCTCCCCGTCCCCCGGTGACCCTGCTAGGTCCACCTTCTTAGGGAAACCCTCTGCAGAGGAGCTGACAGAGCCAGGAACTTGTGAGTTGCGTGTGTCCACTCAGGCATCATTCATGCTTGTTCTGTAGGCAGTTCCTGTCAGAAGGAGGAGGCGCAGCAGGAGCGTCGGGGGGCGGAAGACGGTGCCTCAGTGCCTCTCTCCTTCTGACATTGTTAAAGAAAACACAACAAATTTATAATTATGTAGATAATTACATGTAGATAATGTCCTCAAGTTCTGTATAACCACTTTGTCCTCTCTCTGTGTTTGTTTCTCGTTCGTTGTTGTGTGTGTTTGTGTGCATTTGTCTCTTTCAAACAGGTGCCGGTCCTCACCTCTGCAGTGCTGCCGTCTCCTGTAGCGCTGCATGGTTCTAAGCTAAGTTTCCTTTCCTTTTTCTGTTCTCTCAGATTTGTCCTCAGGTTTGAAGTGTCTGTGTTGTGCAGCTGGTCTGGTCTGTCTCTAGACAGTTCAGGCTTCACCCACTAGTTAAATGGTGGAGGCTCACAGCGACATACTCAACACACAAGTTTCTGAACTCTGCATGAGGGTTTCTCCGGCGAAGTGAGGGCCGTGAGGCACAGCTCCCCGTCCCCCGGTGACCCTGCTAGGTCCACCTTCTTAGGGAAACCCTCTGCAGAGGAGCTGACAGAGCCAGGAACTTGTGAGTTGCGTGTGTCCACTCAGGCATCATTCATGCTTGTTCTGTAGGCAGTTCCTGTCAGAAGGAGGAGGCGCAGCAGGAGCGTCGGGGGGCGGAAGACGGTGCCTCAGTGCCTCTCTCCTTCTGACATTGTTAAAGAAAACACAACAAATTTATAATTATGTAGATAATTACATGTAGATAATGTCCTCAAGTTCTGTATAACCACTTTGTCCTCTCTCTGTGTTTGTTTCTCGTTCGTTGTTGTGTGTGTTTGTGTGCATTTGTCTCTTTCAAACAGGTGCCGGTCCTCACCTCTGCAGTGCTGCCGTCTCCTGTAGCGCTGCATGGTTCTAAGCTAAGTTTCCTTTCCTTTTTCTGTTCTCTCAGATTTGTCCTCAGGTTTGAAGTGTCTGTGTTGTGCAGCTGGTCTGGTCTGTCTCTAGACAGTTCAGGCTTCACCCACTAGTTAAATGGTGGAGGCTCACAGCGACATACTCAACACACAAGTTTCTGAACTCTGCATGAGGGTTTCTCCGGCGAAGTGAGGGCCGTGAGGCACAGCTCCCCGTCCCCCGGTGACCCTGCTAGGTCCACCTTCTTAGGGAAACCCTCTGCAGAGGAGCTGACAGAGCCAGGAACTTGTGAGTTGCGTGTGTCCACTCAGGCATCATTCATGCTTGTTCTGTAGGCAGTTCCTGTCAGAAGGAGGAGGCGCAGCAGGAGCGTCGGGGGGCGGAAGACGGTGCCTCAGTGCCTCTCTCCTTCTGACATTGTTAAAGAAAACACAACAAATTTATAATTATGTAGATAATTACATGTAGATAATGTCCTCAAGTTCTGTATAACCACTTTGTCCTCTCTCTGTGTTTGTTTGTTTCTCGTTCGTTGTTGTGTGTGTTTGTGTGCATTTGTCTCTTTCAAACAGGTGCCGGTCCTCACCTCTGCAGTGCTGCCGTCTCCTGTAGCGCTGCATGGTTCTAAGCTAAGTTTCCTTTCCTTTTTCTGTTCTCTCAGATTTGTCCTCAGGTTTGAAGTGTCTGTGTTGTGCAGCTGGTCTGGTCTGTCTCTAGACAGTTCAGGCTTCACCCACTAGTTAAATGGTGGAGGCTCACAGCGACATACTCAACACACAAGTTTCTGAACTCTGCATGAGGGTTTCTCCGGCGAAGTGAGGGCCGTGAGGCACAGCTCCCCGTCCCCCGGTGACCCTGCTAGGTCCACCTTCTTAGGGAAACCCTCTGCAGAGGAGCTGACAGAGCCAGGAACTTGTGAGTTGCGTGTGTCCACTCAGGCATCATTCATGCTTGTTCTGTAGGCAGTTCCTGTCAGAAGGAGGAGGCGCAGCAGGAGCGTCGGGGGGCGGAAGACGGTGCCTCAGTGCCTCTCTCCTTCTGACATTGTTAAAGAAAACACAACAAATTTATAATTATGTAGATAATTACATGTAGATAATGTCCTCAAGTTCTGTATAACCACTTTGTCCTCTCTCTGTGTTTGTTTCTCGTTCGTTGTTGTGTGTGTTTGTGTGCATTTGTCTCTTTCAAACAGGTGCCGGTCCTCACCTCTGCAGTGCTGCCGTCTCCTGTAGCGCTGCATGGTTCTAAGCTAAGTTTCCTTTCCTTTTTCTGTTCTCTCAGATTTGTCCTCAGGTTTGAAGTGTCTGTGTTGTGCAGCTGGTCTGGTCTGTCTCTAGACAGTTCAGGCTTCACCCACTAGTTAAATGGTGGAGGCTCACAGCGACATACTCAACACACAAGTTTCTGAACTCTGCATGAGGGTTTCTCCGACGAAGTGAGGGCCGTGAGGCACAGCTCCCCGTCCCCCGGTGACCCTACTAGGTCCACCTTCTTAGGGAAACCCTCTGCAGAGGAGCTGACAGAGCCAGGAACTTGTGAGTTGCGTGTGTCCACTCAGGCATCATTCATGCTTGTTCTGTAGGCAGTTCCTGTCAGAAGGAGGAGGCGCAGCAGGAGCGTCGGGGGGCGGAAGACGGTGCCTCAGTGCCTCTCTCCTTCTGACATTGTTAAAGAAAACACAACAAATTTATAATTATGTAGATAATTACATGTAGATAATGTCCTCAAGTTCTGTATAACCACTTTGTCCTCTCTCTGTGTTTGTTTCTCGTTCGTTGTTGTGTGTGTTTGTGTGCATTTGTCTCTTTCAAACAGGTGCCGGTCCTCACCTCTGCAGTGCTGCCGTCTCCTGTAGCGCTGCATGGTTCTAAGCTAAGTTTCCTTTCCTTTTTCTGTTCTCTCAGATTTGTCCTCAGGTTTGAAGTGTCTGTGTTGTGCAGCTGGTCTGGTCTGTCTCTAGACAGTTCAGGCTTCACCCACTAGTTAAATGGTGGAGGCTCACAGCGACATACTCAACACACAAGTTTCTGAACTCTGCATGAGGGTTTCTCCGGCGAAGTGAGGGCCGTGAGGCACAGCTCCCCGTCCCCCGGTGACCCTGCTAGGTCCACCTTCTTAGGGAAACCCTCTGCAGAGGAGCTGACAGAGCCAGGAACTTGTGAGTTGCGTGTGTCCACTCAGGCATCATTCATGCTTGTTCTGTAGGCAGTTCCTGTCAGAAGGAGGAGGCGCAGCAGGAGCGTCGGGGGGCGGAAGACGGTGCCTCAGTGCCTCTCTCCTTCTGACATTGTTAAAGAAAACACAACAAATTTATAATTATGTAGATAATTACATGTAGATAATGTCCTCAAGTTCTGTATAACCACTTTGTCCTCTCTCTGTGTTTGTTTGTTTCTCGTTCGTTGTTGTGTTTGTGTGCATTTGTCTCTTTCAAACAGGTGCCGGTCCTCACCTCTGCAGTCCTGCCGTCTCCTGTAGCGCTGCATGGTTCTAAGCTAAGTTTCCTTTCCTTTTTCTGTTCTCTCAGATTTGTCCTCAGGTTTGAAGTGTCTGTGTTGTGCAGCTGGTCTGGTCTGTCTCTAGACAGTTCAGGCTTCACCCACTAGTTAAATGGTGGAGGCTCACAGCGACATACTCAACACACAAGTTTCTGAACTCTGCATGAGGGTTTCTCCGACGAAGTGAGGGCCGTGAGGCACAGCTCCCCGTCCCCCGGTGACCCTGCTAGGTCCACCTTCTTAGGGAAACCCTCTGCAGAGGAGCTGACAGAGCCAGGAACTTGTGAGTTGCGTGTGTCCACTCAGGCATCATTCATGCTTGTTCTGTAGGCAGTTCCTGTCAGAAGGAGGAGGCGCAGCAGGAGCGTCGGGGGGCGGAAGACGGTGCCTCAGTGCCTCTCTCCTTCTGACATTGTTAAAGAAAACACAACAAATTTATAATTATGTAGATAATTACATGTAGATAATGTCCTCAAGTTCTGTATAACCACTTTGTCCTCTCTCTGTGTTTGTTTCTCGTTCGTTGTTGTGTGTGTTTGTGTGCATTTGTCTCTTTCAAACAGGTGCCGGTCCTCACCTCTGCAGTGCTGCCGTCTCCTGTAGCGCTGCATGGTTCTAAGCTAAGTTTCCTTTCCTTTTTCTGTTCTCTCAGATTTGTCCTCAGGTTTGAAGTGTCTGTGTTGTGCAGCTGGTCTGGTCTGTCTCTAGACAGTTCAGGCTTCACCCACTAGTTAAATGGTGGAGGCTCACAGCGACATACTCAACACACAAGTTTCTGAACTCTGCATGAGGGTTTCTCCGGCGAAGTGAGGGCCGTGAGGCACAGCTCCCCGTCCCCCGGTGACCCTGCTAGGTCCACCTTCTTAGGGAAACCCTCTGCAGAGGAGCTGACAGAGCCAGGAACTTGTGAGTTGCGTGTGTCCACTCAGGCATCATTCATGCTTGTTCTGTAGGCAGTTCCTGTCAGAAGGAGGAGGCGCAGCAGGAGCGTCGGGGGGCGGAAGACGGTGCCTCAGTGCCTCTCTCCTTCTGACATTGTTAAAGAAAACACAACAAATTTATAATTATGTAGATAATTACATGTAGATAATGTCCTCAAGTTCTGTATAACCACTTTGTCCTCTCTCTGTGTTTGTTTCTCGTTCGTTGTTGTGTGAGTTTGTGTGCATTTGTCTCTTTCAAACAGGTGCCGGTCCTCACCTCTGCAGTGCTGCCGTCTCCTGTAGCGCTGCATGGTTCTAAGCTAAGTTTCCTTTCCTTTTTCTGTTCTCTCAGATTTGTCCTCAGGTTTGAAGTGTCTGTGTTGTGCAGCTGGTCTGGTCTGTCTCTAGACAGTTCAGGCTTCACCCACTAGTTAAATGGTGGAGGCTCACAGCGACATACTCAACACACAAGTTTCTGAACTCTGCATGAGGGTTTCTCCGGCGAAGTGAGGGCCGTGAGGCACAGCTCCCCGTCCCCCGGTGACCCTGCTAGGTCCACCTTCTTAGGGAAACCCTCTGCAGAGGAGCTGACAGAGCCAGGAACTTGTGAGTTGCGTGTGTCCACTCAGGCATCATTCATGCTTGTTCTGTAGGCAGTTCCTGTCAGAAGGAGGAGGCGCAGCAGGAGCGTCGGGGGGCGGAAGACGGTGCCTCAGTGCCTCTCTCCTTCTGACATTGTTAAAGAAAACACAACAAATTTATAATTATGTAGATAATTACATGTAGATAATGTCCTCAAGTTCTGTATAACCACTTTGTCCTCTCTCTGTGTTTGTTTCTCGTTCGTTGTTGTGTGTGTTTGTGTGCATTTGTCTCTTTCAAACAGGTGCCGGTCCTCACCTCTGCAGTGCTGCCGTCTCCTGTAGCGCTGCATGGTTCTAAGCTAAGTTTCCTTTCCTTTTTCTGTTCTCTCAGATTTGTCCTCAGGTTTGAAGTGTCTGTGTTGTGCAGCTGGTCTGGTCTGTCTCTAGACAGTTCAGGCTTCACCCACTAGTTAAATGGTGGAGGCTCACAGCGACATACTCAACACACAAGTTTCTGAACTCTGCATGAGGGTTTCTCCGACGAAGTGAGGGCCGTGAGGCACAGCTCCCCGTCCCCCGGTGACCCTGCTAGGTCCACCTTCTTAGGGAAACCCTCTGCAGAGGAGCTGACAGAGCCAGGAACTTGTGAGTTGCGTGTGTCCACTCAGGCATCATTCATGCTTGTTCTGTAGGCAGTTCCTGTCAGAAGGAGGAGGCGCAGCAGGAGCGTCGGGGGGCGGAAGACGGTGCCTCAGTGCCTCTCTCCTTCTGACATTGTTAAAGAAAACACAACAAATTTATAATTATGTAGATAATTACATGTAGATAATGTCCTCAAGTTCTGTATAACCACTTTGTCCTCTCTCTGTGTTTGTTTCTCGTTCGTTGCTGTGTGTGTTTGTGTGCATTTGTCTCTTTCAAACAGGTGCCGGTCCTCACCTCTGCAGTGCTGCCGTCTCCTGTAGCGCTGCATGGTTCTAAGCTAAGTTTCCTTTCCTTTTTCTGTTCTCTCAGATTTGTCCTCAGGTTTGAAGTGTCTGTGTTGTGCAGCTGGTCTGGTCTGTCTCTAGACAGTTCAGGCTTCACCCACTAGTTAAATGGTGGAGGCTCACAGCGACATACTCAACACACAAGTTTCTGAACTCTGCATGAGGGTTTCTCCGACGAAGTGAGGGCCGTGAGGCACAGCTCCCCGTCCCCCGGTGACCCTGCTAGGTCCACCTTCTTAGGGAAACCCTCTGCAGAGGAGCTGACAGAGCCAGGAACTTGTGAGTTGCGTGTGTCCACTCAGGCATCATTCATGCTTGTTCTGTAGGCAGTTCCTGTCAGAAGGAGGAGGCGCAGCAGGAGCGTCGGGGGGCGGAAGACGGTGCCTCAGTGCCTCTCTCCTTCTGACATTGTTAAAGAAAACACAACAAATTTATAATTATGTAGATAATTACATGTAGATAATGTCCTCAAGTTCTGTATAACCACTTTGTCCTCTCTCTGTGTTTGTTTCTCGTTCGTTGTTGTGTGTGTTTGTGTGCATTTGTCTCTTTCAAACAGGTGCCGGTCCTCACCTCTGCAGTGCTGCCGTCTCCTGTAGCGCTGCATGGTTCTAAGCTAAGTTTCCTTTCCTTTTTCTGTTCTCTCAGATTTGTCCTCAGGTTTGAAGTGTCTGTGTTGTGCAGCTGGTCTGGTCTGTCTCTAGACAGTTCAGGCTTCAACCACTAGTTAAATGGTGGAGGCTCACAGCGACATACTCAACACACAAGTTTCTGAACTCTGCATGAGGGTTTCTCCGACGAAGTGAGGGCCGTGAGGCACAGCTCCCCGTCCCCCGGTGACCCTGCTAGGTCCACTTTCTTAGGGAAACCCTCTGCAGAGGAGCTGACAGAGCCAGGAACTTGTGAGTTGCGTGTGTCCACTCAGGCATCATTCATGCTTGTTCTGTAGGCAGTTCCTGTCAGAAGGAGGAGGCGCAGCAGGAGCGTCGGGGGGCGGAAGACGGTGCCTCAGTGCCTCTCTCCTTCTGACATTGTTAAAGAAAACACAACAAATTTATAATTATGTAGATAATTACATGTAGATAATGTCCTCAAGTTCTGTATAACCACTTTGTCCTCTCTCTGTGTTTGTTTGTTTCTCGTTCGTTGTTGTGTGTGTTTGTGTGCATTTGTCTCTTTCAAACAGGTGCCGGTCCTCACCTCTGCAGTCCTGCCGTCTCCTGTAGCGCTGCATGGTTCTAAGCTAAGTTTCCTTTCCTTTTTCTGTTCTCTCAGATTTGTCCTCAGGTTTGAAGTGTCTGTGTTGTGCAGCTGGTCTGGTCTGTCTCTAGACAGTTCAGGCTTCACCCACTAGTTAAATGGTGGAGGCTCACAGCGACATACTCAACACACAAGTTTCTGAACTCTGCATGAGGGTTTCTCCGGCGAAGTGAGGGCCGTGAGGCACAGCTCCCCGTCCCCCGGTGACCCTGCTAGGTCCACCTTCTTAGGGAAACCCTCTGCAGAGGAGCTGACAGAGCCAGGAACTTGTGAGTTGCGTGTGTCCACTCAGGCATCATTCATGCTTGTTCTGTAGGCAGTTCCTGTCAGAAGGAGGAGGCGCAGCAGGAGCGTCGGGGGGCGGAAGACGGTGCCTCAGTGCCTCTCTCCTTCTGACATTGTTAAAGAAAACACAACAAATTTATAATTATGTAGATAATTACATGTAGATAATGTCCTCAAGTTCTGTATAACCACTTTGTCCTCTCTCTGTGTTTGTTTCTCGTTCGTTGCTGTGTGTGTTTGTGTGCATTTGTCTCTTTCAAACAGGTGCCGGTCCTCACCTCTGCAGTGCTGCCGTCTCCTGTAGCGCTGCATGGTTCTAAGCTAAGTTTCCTTTCCTTTTTCTGTTCTCTCAGATTTGTCCTCAGGTTTGAAGTGTCTGTGTTGTGCAGCTGGTCTGGTCTGTCTCTAGACAGTTCAGGCTTCACCCACTAGTTAAATGGTGGAGGCTCACAGCGACATACTCAACACACAAGTTTCTGAACTCTGCATGAGGGTTTCTCCGACGAAGTGAGGGCCGTGAGGCACAGCTCCCCGTCCCCCGGTGACCCTGCTAGGTCCACCTTCTTAGGGAAACCCTCTGCAGAGGAGCTGACAGAGCCAGGAACTTGTGAGTTGCGTGTGTCCACTCAGGCATCATTCATGCTTGGTCTGTAGGCAGTTCCTGTCAGAAGGAGGAGGCGCAGCAGGAGCGTCGGGGGGCGGAAGACGGTGCCTCAGTGCCTCTCTCCTTCTGACATTGTTAAAGAAAACACAACAAATTTATAATTATGTAGATAATTACATGTAGATAATGTCCTCAAGTTCTGTATAACCACTTTGTCCTCTCTCTGTGTTTGTTTCTCGTTCGTTGTTGTGTGTGTTTGTGTGCATTTGTCTCTTTCAAACAGGTGCCGGTCCTCACCTCTGCAGTGCTGCCGTCTCCTGTAGCGCTGCATGGTTCTAAGCTAAGTTTCCTTTCCTTTTTCTGTTCTCTCAGATTTGTCCTCAGGTTTGAAGTGTCTGTGTTGTGCAGCTGGTCTGGTCTGTCTCTAGACAGTTCAGGCTTCAACCACTAGTTAAATGGTGGAGGCTCACAGCAACATACTCAACACACAAGTTTCTGAACTCTGCATGAGGGTTTCTCCGACGAAGTGAGGGCCGTGAGGCACAGCTCCCCGTCCCCCGGTGACCCTGCTAGGTCCACCTTCTTAGGGAAACCCTCTGCAGAGGAGCTGACAGAGCCAGGAACTTGTGAGTTGCGTGTGTCCACTCAGGCATCATTCATGCTTGTTCTGTAGGCAGTTCCTGTCAGAAGGAGGAGGCGCAGCAGGAGCGTCGGGGGGCGGAAGACGGTGCCTCAGTGCCTCTCTCCTTCTGACATTGTTAAAGAAAACACAACAAATTTATAATTATGTAGATAATTACATGTAGATAATGTCCTCAAGTTCTGTATAACCACTTTGTCCTCTCTCTGTGTTTGTTTCTCGTTCGTTGTTGTGTGTGTTTGTGTGCATTTGTCTCTTTCAAACAGGTGCCGGTCCTCACCTCTGCAGTGCTGCCGTCTCCTGTAGCGCTGCATGGTTCTAAGCTAAGTTTCCTTTCCTTTTTCTGTTCTCTCAGATTTGTCCTCAGGTTTGAAGTGTCTGTGTTGTGCAGCTGGTCTGGTCTGTCTCTAGACAGTTCAGGCTTCAACCACTAGTTAAATGGTGGAGGCTCACAGCGACATACTCAACACACAAGTTTCTGAACTCTGCATGAGGGTTTCTCCGACGAAGTGAGGGCCGTGAGGCACAGCTCCCCGTCCCCCGGTGACCCTGCTAGGTCCACCTTCTTAGGGAAACCCTCTGCAGAGGAGCTGACAGAGCCAGGAACTTGTGAGTTGCGTGTGTCCACTCAGGCATCATTCATGCTTGTTCTGTAGGCAGTTCCTGTCAGAAGGAGGAGGCGCAGCAGGAGCGTCGGGGGGCGGAAGACGGTGCCTCAGTGCCTCTCTCCTTCTGACATTGTTAAAGAAAACACAACAAATTTATAATTATGTAGATAATTACATGTAGATAATGTCCTCAAGTTCTGTATAACCACTTTGTCCTCTCTCTGTGTTTGTTTCTCGTTCGTTGTTGTGTGTGTTTGTGTGCATTTGTCTCTTTCAAACAGGTGCCGGTCCTCACCTCTGCAGTGCTGCCGTCTCCTGTAGCGCTGCATGGTTCTAAGCTAAGTTTCCTTTCCTTTTTCTGTTCTCTCAGATTTGTCCTCAGGTTTGAAGTGTCTGTGTTGTGCAGCTGGTCTGGTCTGTCTCTAGACAGTTCAGGCTTCACCCACTAGTTAAATGGTGGAGGCTCACAGCGACATACTCAACACACAAGTTTCTGAACTCTGCATGAGGGTTTCTCCGGCGAAGTGAGGGCCGTGAGGCACAGCTCCCCGTCCCCCGGTGACCCTGCTAGGTCCACCTTCTTAGGGAAACCCTCTGCAGAGGAGCTGACAGAGCCAGGAACTTGTGAGTTGCGTGTGTCCACTCAGGCATCATTCATGCTTGTTCTGTAGGCAGTTCCTGTCAGAAGGAGGAGGCGCAGCAGGAGCGTCGGGGGGCGGAAGACGGTGCCTCAGTGCCTCTCTCCTTCTGACATTGTTAAAGAAAACACAACAAATTTATAATTATGTAGATAATTACATGTAGATAATGTCCTCAAGTTCTGTATAACCACTTTGTCCTCTCTCTGTGTTTGTTTCTCGTTCGTTGTTGTGTGTGTTTGTGTGCATTTGTCTCTTTCAAACAGGTGCCGGTCCTCACCTCTGCAGTGCTGCCGTCTCCTGTAGCGCTGCATGGTTCTAAGCTAAGTTTCCTTTCCTTTTTCTGTTCTCTCAGATTTGTCCTCAGGTTTGAAGTGTCTGTGTTGTGCAGCTGGTCTGGTCTGTCTCTAGACAGTTCAGGCTTCACCCACTAGTTAAATGGTGGAGGCTCACAGCGACATACTCAACACACAAGTTTCTGAACTCTGCATGAGGGTTTCTCCGACGAAGTGAGGGCCGTGAGGCACAGCTCCCCGTCCCCCGGTGACCCTGCTAGGTCCACCTTCTTAGGGAAACCCTCTGCAGAGGAGCTGACAGAGCCAGGAACTTGTGAGTTGCGTGTGTCCACTCAGGCATCATTCATGCTTGTTCTGTAGGCAGTTCCTGTCAGAAGGAGGCGGCGCAGCAGGAGCGTCGGGGGGCGGAAGACGGTGCCTCAGTGCCTCTCTCCTTCTGACATTGTTAAAGAAAACACAACAAATTTATAATTATGTAGATAATTACATGTAGATAATGTCCTCAAGTTCTGTATAACCACTTTGTCCTCTCTCTGTGTTTGTTTCTCGTTCGTTGTTGTGTGTGTTTGTGTGCATTTGTCTCTTTCAAACAGGTGCCGGTCCTCACCTCTGCAGTGCTGCCGTCTCCTGTAGCGCTGCATGGTTCTAAGCTAAGTTTCCTTTCCTTTTTCTGTTCTCTCAGATTTGTCCTCAGGTTTGAAGTGTCTGTGTTGTGCAGCTGGTCTGGTCTGTCTCTAGACAGTTCAGGCTTCACCCACTAGTTAAATGGTGGAGGCTCACAGCGACATACTCAACACACAAGTTTCTGAACTCTGCATGAGGGTTTCTCCGGCGAAGTGAGGGCCGTGAGGCACAGCTCCCCGTCCCCCGGTGAACCTGCTAGGTCCACCTTCTTAGGGAAACCCTCTGCAGAGGAGCTGACAGAGCCAGGAACTTGTGAGTTGCGTGTGTCCACTCAGGCATCATTCATGCTTGTTCTGTAGGCAGTTCCTGTCAGAAGGAGGAGGCGCAGCAGGAGCGTCGGGGGGCGGAAGACGGTGCCTCAGTGCCTCTCTCCTTCTGACATTGTTAAAGAAAACACAACAAATTTATAATTATGTAGATAATTACATGTAGATAATGTCCTCAAGTTCTGTATAACCACTTTGTCCTCTCTCTGTGTTTGTTTCTCGTTCGTTGCTGTGTGTGTTTGTGTGCATTTGTCTCTTTCAAACAGGTGCCGGTCCTCACCTCTGCAGTGCTGCCGTCTCCTGTAGCGCTGCATGGTTCTAAGCTAAGTTTCCTTTCCTTTTTCTGTTCTCTCAGATTTGTCCTCAGGTTTGAAGTGTCTGTGTTGTGCAGCTGGTCTGGTCTGTCTCTAGACAGTTCAGGCTTCACCCACTAGTTAAATGGTGGAGGCTCACAGCGACATACTCAACACACAAGTTTCTGAACTCTGCATGAGGGTTTCTCCGACGAAGTGAGGGCCGTGAGGCACAGCTCCCCGTCCCCCGGTGACCCTGCTAGGTCCACCTTCTTAGGGAAACCCTCTGCAGAGGAGCTGACAGAGCCAGGAACTTGTGAGTTGCGTGTGTCCACTCAGGCATCATTCATGCTTGTTCTGTAGGCAGTTCCTGTCAGAAGGAGGAGGCGCAGCAGGAGCGTCGGGGGGCGGAAGACGGTGCCTCAGTGCCTCTCTCCTTCTGACATTGTTAAAGAAAACACAACAAATTTATAATTATGTAGATAATTACATGTAGATAATGTCCTCAAGTTCTGTATAACCACTTTGTCCTCTCTCTGTGTTTGTTTCTCGTTCGTTGTTGTGTGTGTTTGTGTGCATTTGTCTCTTTCAAACAGGTGCCGGTCCTCACCTCTGCAGTGCTGCCGTCTCCTGTAGCGCTGCATGGTTCTAAGCTAAGTTTCCTTTCCTTTTTCTGTTCTCTCAGATTTGTCCTCAGGTTTGAAGTGTCTGTGTTGTGCAGCTGGTCTGGTCTGTCTCTAGACAGTTCAGGCTTCAACCACTAGTTAAATGGTGGAGGCTCACAGCGACATACTCAACACACAAGTTTCTGAACTCTGCATGAGGGTTTCTCCGACGAAGTGAGGGCCGTGAGGCACAGCTCCCCGTCCCCCGGTGACCCTGCTAGGTCCACTTTCTTAGGGAAACCCTCTGCAGAGGAGCTGACAGAGCCAGGAACTTGTGAGTTGCGTGTGTCCACTCAGGCATCATTCATGCTTGTTCTGTAGGCAGTTCCTGTCAGAAGGAGGAGGCGCAGCAGGAGCGTCGGGGGGCGGAAGACGGTGCCTCAGTGCCTCTCTCCTTCTGACATTGTTAAAGAAAACACAACAAATTTATAATTATGTAGATAATTACATGTAGATAATGTCCTCAAGTTCTGTATAACCACTTTGTCCTCTCTCTGTGTTTGTTTGTTTCTCGTTCGTTGTTGTGTGTGTTTGTGTGCATTTGTCTCTTTCAAACAGGTGCCGGTCCTCACCTCTGCAGTCCTGCCGTCTCCTGTAGCGCTGCATGGTTCTAAGCTAAGTTTCCTTTCCTTTTTCTGTTCTCTCAGATTTGTCCTCAGGTTTGAAGTGTCTGTGTTGTGCAGCTGGTCTGGTCTGTCTCTAGACAGTTCAGGCTTCACCCACTAGTTAAATGGTGGAGGCTCACAGCGACATACTCAACACACAAGTTTCTGAACTCTGCATGAGGGTTTCTCCGGCGAAGTGAGGGCCGTGAGGCACAGCTCCCCGTCCCCCGGTGACCCTGCTAGGTCCACCTTCTTAGGGAAACCCTCTGCAGAGGAGCTGACAGAGCCAGGAACTTGTGAGTTGCGTGTGTCCACTCAGGCATCATTCATGCTTGTTCTGTAGGCAGTTCCTGTCAGAAGGAGGAGGCGCAGCAGGAGCGTCGGGGGGCGGAAGACGGTGCCTCAGTGCCTCTCTCCTTCTGACATTGTTAAAGAAAACACAACAAATTTATAATTATGTAGATAATTACATGTAGATAATGTCCTCAAGTTCTGTATAACCACTTTGTCCTCTCTCTGTGTTTGTTTCTCGTTCGTTGCTGTGTGTGTTTGTGTGCATTTGTCTCTTTCAAACAGGTGCCGGTCCTCACCTCTGCAGTGCTGCCGTCTCCTGTAGCGCTGCATGGTTCTAAGCTAAGTTTCCTTTCCTTTTTCTGTTCTCTCAGATTTGTCCTCAGGTTTGAAGTGTCTGTGTTGTGCAGCTGGTCTGGTCTGTCTCTAGACAGTTCAGGCTTCACCCACTAGTTAAATGGTGGAGGCTCACAGCGACATACTCAACACACAAGTTTCTGAACTCTGCATGAGGGTTTCTCCGACGAAGTGAGGGCCGTGAGGCACAGCTCCCCGTCCCCCGGTGACCCTGCTAGGTCCACCTTCTTAGGGAAACCCTCTGCAGAGGAGCTGACAGAGCCAGGAACTTGTGAGTTGCGTGTGTCCACTCAGGCATCATTCATGCTTGGTCTGTAGGCAGTTCCTGTCAGAAGGAGGAGGCGCAGCAGGAGCGTCGGGGGGCGGAAGACGGTGCCTCAGTGCCTCTCTCCTTCTGACATTGTTAAAGAAAACACAACAAATTTATAATTATGTAGATAATTACATGTAGATAATGTCCTCAAGTTCTGTATAACCACTTTGTCCTCTCTCTGTGTTTGTTTCTCGTTCGTTGTTGTGTGTGTTTGTGTGCATTTGTCTCTTTCAAACAGGTGCCGGTCCTCACCTCTGCAGTGCTGCCGTCTCCTGTAGCGCTGCATGGTTCTAAGCTAAGTTTCCTTTCCTTTTTCTGTTCTCTCAGATTTGTCCTCAGGTTTGAAGTGTCTGTGTTGTGCAGCTGGTCTGGTCTGTCTCTAGACAGTTCAGGCTTCAACCACTAGTTAAATGGTGGAGGCTCACAGCAACATACTCAACACACAAGTTTCTGAACTCTGCATGAGGGTTTCTCCGACGAAGTGAGGGCCGTGAGGCACAGCTCCCCGTCCCCCGGTGACCCTGCTAGGTCCACCTTCTTAGGGAAACCCTCTGCAGAGGAGCTGACAGAGCCAGGAACTTGTGAGTTGCGTGTGTCCACTCAGGCATCATTCATGCTTGTTCTGTAGGCAGTTCCTGTCAGAAGGAGGAGGCGCAGCAGGAGCGTCGGGGGGCGGAAGACGGTGCCTCAGTGCCTCTCTCCTTCTGACATTGTTAAAGAAAACACAACAAATTTATAATTATGTAGATAATTACATGTAGATAATGTCCTCAAGTTCTGTATAACCACTTTGTCCTCTCTCTGTGTTTGTTTCTCGTTCGTTGTTGTGTGTGTTTGTGTGCATTTGTCTCTTTCAAACAGGTGCCGGTCCTCACCTCTGCAGTGCTGCCGTCTCCTGTAGCGCTGCATGGTTCTAAGCTAAGTTTCCTTTCCTTTTTCTGTTCTCTCAGATTTGTCCTCAGGTTTGAAGTGTCTGTGTTGTGCAGCTGGTCTGGTCTGTCTCTAGACAGTTCAGGCTTCAACCACTAGTTAAATGGTGGAGGCTCACAGCGACATACTCAACACACAAGTTTCTGAACTCTGCATGAGGGTTTCTCCGACGAAGTGAGGGCCGTGAGGCACAGCTCCCCGTCCCCCGGTGACCCTGCTAGGTCCACCTTCTTAGGGAAACCCTCTGCAGAGGAGCTGACAGAGCCAGGAACTTGTGAGTTGCGTGTGTCCACTCAGGCATCATTCATGCTTGTTCTGTAGGCAGTTCCTGTCAGAAGGAGGAGGCGCAGCAGGAGCGTCGGGGGGCGGAAGACGGTGCCTCAGTGCCTCTCTCCTTCTGACATTGTTAAAGAAAACACAACAAATTTATAATTATGTAGATAATTACATGTAGATAATGTCCTCAAGTTCTGTATAACCACTTTGTCCTCTCTCTGTGTTTGTTTCTCGTTCGTTGTTGTGTGTGTTTGTGTGCATTTGTCTCTTTCAAACAGGTGCCGGTCCTCACCTCTGCAGTGCTGCCGTCTCCTGTAGCGCTGCATGGTTCTAAGCTAAGTTTCCTTTCCTTTTTCTGTTCTCTCAGATTTGTCCTCAGGTTTGAAGTGTCTGTGTTGTGCAGCTGGTCTGGTCTGTCTCTAGACAGTTCAGGCTTCACCCACTAGTTAAATGGTGGAGGCTCACAGCGACATACTCAACACACAAGTTTCTGAACTCTGCATGAGGGTTTCTCCGGCGAAGTGAGGGCCGTGAGGCACAGCTCCCCGTCCCCCGGTGACCCTGCTAGGTCCACCTTCTTAGGGAAACCCTCTGCAGAGGAGCTGACAGAGCCAGGAACTTGTGAGTTGCGTGTGTCCACTCAGGCATCATTCATGCTTGTTCTGTAGGCAGTTCCTGTCAGAAGGAGGAGGCGCAGCAGGAGCGTCGGGGGGCGGAAGACGGTGCCTCAGTGCCTCTCTCCTTCTGACATTGTTAAAGAAAACACAACAAATTTATAATTATGTAGATAATTACATGTAGATAATGTCCTCAAGTTCTGTATAACCACTTTGTCCTCTCTCTGTGTTTGTTTCTCGTTCGTTGTTGTGTGTGTTTGTGTGCATTTGTCTCTTTCAAACAGGTGCCGGTCCTCACCTCTGCAGTGCTGCCGTCTCCTGTAGCGCTGCATGGTTCTAAGCTAAGTTTCCTTTCCTTTTTCTGTTCTCTCAGATTTGTCCTCAGGTTTGAAGTGTCTGTGTTGTGCAGCTGGTCTGGTCTGTCTCTAGACAGTTCAGGCTTCACCCACTAGTTAAATGGTGGAGGCTCACAGCGACATACTCAACACACAAGTTTCTGAACTCTGCATGAGGGTTTCTCCGACGAAGTGAGGGCCGTGAGGCACAGCTCCCCGTCCCCCGGTGACCCTGCTAGGTCCACCTTCTTAGGGAAACCCTCTGCAGAGGAGCTGACAGAGCCAGGAACTTGTGAGTTGCGTGTGTCCACTCAGGCATCATTCATGCTTGTTCTGTAGGCAGTTCCTGTCAGAAGGAGGCGGCGCAGCAGGAGCGTCGGGGGGCGGAAGACGGTGCCTCAGTGCCTCTCTCCTTCTGACATTGTTAAAGAAAACACAACAAATTTATAATTATGTAGATAATTACATGTAGATAATGTCCTCAAGTTCTGTATAACCACTTTGTCCTCTCTCTGTGTTTGTTTCTCGTTCGTTGTTGTGTGTGTTTGTGTGCATTTGTCTCTTTCAAACAGGTGCCGGTCCTCACCTCTGCAGTGCTGCCGTCTCCTGTAGCGCTGCATGGTTCTAAGCTAAGTTTCCTTTCCTTTTTCTGTTCTCTCAGATTTGTCCTCAGGTTTGAAGTGTCTGTGTTGTGCAGCTGGTCTGGTCTGTCTCTAGACAGTTCAGGCTTCACCCACTAGTTAAATGGTGGAGGCTCACAGCGACATACTCAACACACAAGTTTCTGAACTCTGCATGAGGGTTTCTCCGGCGAAGTGAGGGCCGTGAGGCACAGCTCCCCGTCCCCCGGTGAACCTGCTAGGTCCACCTTCTTAGGGAAACCCTCTGCAGAGGAGCTGACAGAGCCAGGAACTTGTGAGTTGCGTGTGTCCACTCAGGCATCATTCATGCTTGTTCTGTAGGCAGTTCCTGTCAGAAGGAGGAGGCGCAGCAGGAGCGTCGGGGGGCGGAAGACGGTGCCTCAGTGCCTCTCTCCTTCTGACATTGTTAAAGAAAACACAACAAATTTATAATTATGTAGATAATTACATGTAGATAATGTCCTCAAGTTCTGTATAACCACTTTGTCCTCTCTCTGTGTTTGTTTGTTTCTCGTTCGTTGTTGTGTGTGTTTGTGTGCATTTGTCTCTTTCAAACAGGTGCCGGTCCTCACCTCTGCAGTGCTGCCGTCTCCTGTAGCGCTGCATGGTTCTAAGCTAAGTTTCCTTTCCTTTTTCTGTTCTCTCAGATTTGTCCTCAGGTTTGAAGTGTCTGTGTTGTGCAGCTGGTCTGGTCTGTCTCTAGACAGTTCAGGCTTCACCCACTAGTTAAATGGTGGAGGCTCACAGCGACATACTCAACACACAAGTTTCTGAACTCTGCATGAGGGTTTCTCCGGCGAAGTGAGGGCCGTGAGGCACAGCTCCCCGTCCCCCGGTGACCCTGCTAGGTCCACCTTCTTAGGGAAACCCTCTGCAGAGGAGCTGACAGAGCCAGGAACTTGTGAGTTGCGTGTGTCCACTCAGGCATCATTCATGCTTGTTCTGTAGGCAGTTCCTGTCAGAAGGAGGAGGCGCAGCAGGAGCGTCGGGGGGCGGAAGACGGTGCCTCAGTGCCTCTCTCCTTCTGACATTGTTAAAGAAAACACAACAAATTTATAATTATGTAGATAATTACATGTAGATAATGTCCTCAAGTTCTGTATAACCACTTTGTCCTCTCTCTGTGTTTGTTTCTCGTTCGTTGTTGTGTGTGTTTGTGTGCATTTGTCTCTTTCAAACAGGTGCCGGTCCTCACCTCTGCAGTGCTGCCGTCTCCTGTAGCGCTGCATGGTTCTAAGCTAAGTTTCCTTTCCTTTTTCTGTTCTCTCAGATTTGTCCTCAGGTTTGAAGTGTCTGTGTTGTGCAGCTGGTCTGGTCTGTCTCTAGACAGTTCAGGCTTCACCCACTAGTTAAATGGTGGAGGCTCACAGCGACATACTCAACACACAAGTTTCTGAACTCTGCATGAGGGTTTCTCCGGCGAAGTGAGGGCCGTGAGGCACAGCTCCCCGTCCCCCGGTGACCCTGCTAGGTCCACCTTCTTAGGGAAACCCTCTGCAGAGGAGCTGACAGAGCCAGGAACTTGTGAGTTGCGTGTGTCCACTCAGGCATCATTCATGCTTGTTCTGTAGGCAGTTCCTGTCAGAAGGAGGAGGCGCAGCAGGAGCGTCGGGGGGCGGAAGACGGTGCCTCAGTGCCTCTCTCCTTCTGACATTGTTAAAGAAAACACAACAAATTTATAATTATGTAGATAATTACATGTAGATAATGTCCTCAAGTTCTGTATAACCACTTTGTCCTCTCTCTGTGTTTGTTTGTTTCTCGTTCGTTGTTGTGTGTGTTTGTGTGCATTTGTCTCTTTCAAACAGGTGCCGGTCCTCACCTCTGCAGTGCTGCCGTCTCCTGTAGCGCTGCATGGTTCTAAGCTAAGTTTCCTTTCCTTTTTCTGTTCTCTCAGATTTGTCCTCAGGTTTGAAGTGTCTGTGTTGTGCAGCTGGTCTGGTCTGTCTCTAGACAGTTCAGGCTTCACCCACTAGTTAAATGGTGGAGGCTCACAGCGACATACTCAACACACAAGTTTCTGAACTCTGCATGAGGGTTTCTCCGGCGAAGTGAGGGCCGTGAGGCACAGCTCCCCGTCCCCCGGTGACCCTGCTAGGTCCACCTTCTTAGGGAAACCCTCTGCAGAGGAGCTGACAGAGCCAGGAACTTGTGAGTTGCGTGTGTCCACTCAGGCATCATTCATGCTTGTTCTGTAGGCAGTTCCTGTCAGAAGGAGGAGGCGCAGCAGGAGCGTCGGGGGGCGGAAGACGGTGCCTCAGTGCCTCTCTCCTTCTGACATTGTTAAAGAAAACACAACAAATTTATAATTATGTAGATAATTACATGTAGATAATGTCCTCAAGTTCTGTATAACCACTTTGTCCTCTCTCTGTGTTTGTTTCTCGTTCGTTGTTGTGTGTGTTTGTGTGCATTTGTCTCTTTCAAACAGGTGCCGGTCCTCACCTCTGCAGTGCTGCCGTCTCCTGTAGCGCTGCATGGTTCTAAGCTAAGTTTCCTTTCCTTTTTCTGTTCTCTCAGATTTGTCCTCAGGTTTGAAGTGTCTGTGTTGTGCAGCTGGTCTGGTCTGTCTCTAGACAGTTCAGGCTTCACCCACTAGTTAAATGGTGGAGGCTCACAGCGACATACTCAACACACAAGTTTCTGAACTCTGCATGAGGGTTTCTCCGACGAAGTGAGGGCCGTGAGGCACAGCTCCCCGTCCCCCGGTGACCCTACTAGGTCCACCTTCTTAGGGAAACCCTCTGCAGAGGAGCTGACAGAGCCAGGAACTTGTGAGTTGCGTGTGTCCACTCAGGCATCATTCATGCTTGTTCTGTAGGCAGTTCCTGTCAGAAGGAGGAGGCGCAGCAGGAGCGTCGGGGGGCGGAAGACGGTGCCTCAGTGCCTCTCTCCTTCTGACATTGTTAAAGAAAACACAACAAATTTATAATTATGTAGATAATTACATGTAGATAATGTCCTCAAGTTCTGTATAACCACTTTGTCCTCTCTCTGTGTTTGTTTCTCGTTCGTTGTTGTGTGTGTTTGTGTGCATTTGTCTCTTTCAAACAGGTGCCGGTCCTCACCTCTGCAGTGCTGCCGTCTCCTGTAGCGCTGCATGGTTCTAAGCTAAGTTTCCTTTCCTTTTTCTGTTCTCTCAGATTTGTCCTCAGGTTTGAAGTGTCTGTGTTGTGCAGCTGGTCTGGTCTGTCTCTAGACAGTTCAGGCTTCACCCACTAGTTAAATGGTGGAGGCTCACAGCGACATACTCAACACACAAGTTTCTGAACTCTGCATGAGGGTTTCTCCGGCGAAGTGAGGGCCGTGAGGCACAGCTCCCCGTCCCCCGGTGACCCTGCTAGGTCCACCTTCTTAGGGAAACCCTCTGCAGAGGAGCTGACAGAGCCAGGAACTTGTGAGTTGCGTGTGTCCACTCAGGCATCATTCATGCTTGTTCTGTAGGCAGTTCCTGTCAGAAGGAGGAGGCGCAGCAGGAGCGTCGGGGGGCGGAAGACGGTGCCTCAGTGCCTCTCTCCTTCTGACATTGTTAAAGAAAACACAACAAATTTATAATTATGTAGATAATTACATGTAGATAATGTCCTCAAGTTCTGTATAACCACTTTGTCCTCTCTCTGTGTTTGTTTGTTTCTCGTTCGTTGTTGTGTTTGTGTGCATTTGTCTCTTTCAAACAGGTGCCGGTCCTCACCTCTGCAGTCCTGCCGTCTCCTGTAGCGCTGCATGGTTCTAAGCTAAGTTTCCTTTCCTTTTTCTGTTCTCTCAGATTTGTCCTCAGGTTTGAAGTGTCTGTGTTGTGCAGCTGGTCTGGTCTGTCTCTAGACAGTTCAGGCTTCACCCACTAGTTAAATGGTGGAGGCTCACAGCGACATACTCAACACACAAGTTTCTGAACTCTGCATGAGGGTTTCTCCGACGAAGTGAGGGCCGTGAGGCACAGCTCCCCGTCCCCCGGTGACCCTGCTAGGTCCACCTTCTTAGGGAAACCCTCTGCAGAGGAGCTGACAGAGCCAGGAACTTGTGAGTTGCGTGTGTCCACTCAGGCATCATTCATGCTTGTTCTGTAGGCAGTTCCTGTCAGAAGGAGGAGGCGCAGCAGGAGCGTCGGGGGGCGGAAGACGGTGCCTCAGTGCCTCTCTCCTTCTGACATTGTTAAAGAAAACACAACAAATTTATAATTATGTAGATAATTACATGTAGATAATGTCCTCAAGTTCTGTATAACCACTTTGTCCTCTCTCTGTGTTTGTTTCTCGTTCGTTGTTGTGTGTGTTTGTGTGCATTTGTCTCTTTCAAACAGGTGCCGGTCCTCACCTCTGCAGTGCTGCCGTCTCCTGTAGCGCTGCATGGTTCTAAGCTAAGTTTCCTTTCCTTTTTCTGTTCTCTCAGATTTGTCCTCAGGTTTGAAGTGTCTGTGTTGTGCAGCTGGTCTGGTCTGTCTCTAGACAGTTCAGGCTTCACCCACTAGTTAAATGGTGGAGGCTCACAGCGACATACTCAACACACAAGTTTCTGAACTCTGCATGAGGGTTTCTCCGGCGAAGTGAGGGCCGTGAGGCACAGCTCCCCGTCCCCCGGTGACCCTGCTAGGTCCACCTTCTTAGGGAAACCCTCTGCAGAGGAGCTGACAGAGCCAGGAACTTGTGAGTTGCGTGTGTCCACTCAGGCATCATTCATGCTTGTTCTGTAGGCAGTTCCTGTCAGAAGGAGGAGGCGCAGCAGGAGCGTCGGGGGGCGGAAGACGGTGCCTCAGTGCCTCTCTCCTTCTGACATTGTTAAAGAAAACACAACAAATTTATAATTATGTAGATAATTACATGTAGATAATGTCCTCAAGTTCTGTATAACCACTTTGTCCTCTCTCTGTGTTTGTTTCTCGTTCGTTGTTGTGTGAGTTTGTGTGCATTTGTCTCTTTCAAACAGGTGCCGGTCCTCACCTCTGCAGTGCTGCCGTCTCCTGTAGCGCTGCATGGTTCTAAGCTAAGTTTCCTTTCCTTTTTCTGTTCTCTCAGATTTGTCCTCAGGTTTGAAGTGTCTGTGTTGTGCAGCTGGTCTGGTCTGTCTCTAGACAGTTCAGGCTTCACCCACTAGTTAAATGGTGGAGGCTCACAGCGACATACTCAACACACAAGTTTCTGAACTCTGCATGAGGGTTTCTCCGGCGAAGTGAGGGCCGTGAGGCACAGCTCCCCGTCCCCCGGTGACCCTGCTAGGTCCACCTTCTTAGGGAAACCCTCTGCAGAGGAGCTGACAGAGCCAGGAACTTGTGAGTTGCGTGTGTCCACTCAGGCATCATTCATGCTTGTTCTGTAGGCAGTTCCTGTCAGAAGGAGGAGGCGCAGCAGGAGCGTCGGGGGGCGGAAGACGGTGCCTCAGTGCCTCTCTCCTTCTGACATTGTTAAAGAAAACACAACAAATTTATAATTATGTAGATAATTACATGTAGATAATGTCCTCAAGTTCTGTATAACCACTTTGTCCTCTCTCTGTGTTTGTTTCTCGTTCGTTGTTGTGTGTGTTTGTGTGCATTTGTCTCTTTCAAACAGGTGCCGGTCCTCACCTCTGCAGTGCTGCCGTCTCCTGTAGCGCTGCATGGTTCTAAGCTAAGTTTCCTTTCCTTTTTCTGTTCTCTCAGATTTGTCCTCAGGTTTGAAGTGTCTGTGTTGTGCAGCTGGTCTGGTCTGTCTCTAGACAGTTCAGGCTTCACCCACTAGTTAAATGGTGGAGGCTCACAGCGACATACTCAACACACAAGTTTCTGAACTCTGCATGAGGGTTTCTCCGGCGAAGTGAGGGCCGTGAGGCACAGCTCCCCGTCCCCCGGTGACCCTGCTAGGTCCACCTTCTTAGGGAAACCCTCTGCAGAGGAGCTGACAGAGCCAGGAACTTGTGAGTTGCGTGTGTCCACTCAGGCATCATTCATGCTTGTTCTGTAGGCAGTTCCTGTCAGAAGGAGGAGGCGCAGCAGGAGCGTCGGGGGGCGGAAGACGGTGCCTCAGTGCCTCTCTCCTTCTGACATTGTTAAAGAAAACACAACACATTTATAATTATGTAGATAATTACATGTAGATAATGTCCTCAAGTTCTGTATAACCACTTTGTCCTCTCTCTGTGTTTGTTTCTCGTTCGTTGTTGTGTGTGTTTGTGTGCATTTGTCTCTTTCAAACAGGTGCCGGTCCTCACCTCTGCAGTGCTGCCGTCTCCTGTAGCGCTGCATGGTTCTAAGCTAAGTTTCCTTTCCTTTTTCTGTTCTCTCAGATTTGTCCTCAGGTTTGAAGTGTCTGTGTTGTGCAGCTGGTCTGGTCTGTCTCTAGACAGTTCAGGCTTCACCCACTAGTTAAATGGTGGAGGCTCACAGCGACATACTCAACACACAAGTTTCTGAACTCTGCATGAGGGTTTCTCCGACGAAGTGAGGGCCGTGAGGCACAGCTCCCCGTCCCCCGGTGACCCTGCTAGGTCCACCTTCTTAGGGAAACCCTCTGCAGAGGAGCTGACAGAGCCAGGAACTTGTGAGTTGCGTGTGTCCACTCAGGCATCATTCATGCTTGTTCTGTAGGCAGTTCCTGTCAGAAGGAGGAGGCGCAGCAGGAGCGTCGGGGGGCGGAAGACGGTGCCTCAGTGCCTCTCTCCTTCTGACATTGTTAAAGAAAACACAACAAATTTATAATTATGTAGATAATTACATGTAGATAATGTCCTCAAGTTCTGTATAACCACTTTGTCCTCTCTCTGTGTTTGTTTCTCGTTCGTTGCTGTGTGTGTTTGTGTGCATTTGTCTCTTTCAAACAGGTGCCGGTCCTCACCTCTGCAGTGCTGCCGTCTCCTGTAGCGCTGCATGGTTCTAAGCTAAGTTTCCTTTCCTTTTTCTGTTCTCTCAGATTTGTCCTCAGGTTTGAAGTGTCTGTGTTGTGCAGCTGGTCTGGTCTGTCTCTAGACAGTTCAGGCTTCACCCACTAGTTAAATGGTGGAGGCTCACAGCGACATACTCAACACACAAGTTTCTGAACTCTGCATGAGGGTTTCTCCGACGAAGTGAGGGCCGTGAGGCACAGCTCCCCGTCCCCCGGTGACCCTGCTAGGTCCACCTTCTTAGGGAAACCCTCTGCAGAGGAGCTGACAGAGCCAGGAACTTGTGAGTTGCGTGTGTCCACTCAGGCATCATTCATGCTTGTTCTGTAGGCAGTTCCTGTCAGAAGGAGGAGGCGCAGCAGGAGCGTCGGGGGGCGGAAGACGGTGCCTCAGTGCCTCTCTCCTTCTGACATTGTTAAAGAAAACACAACAAATTTATAATTATGTAGATAATTACATGTAGATAATGTCCTCAAGTTCTGTATAACCACTTTGTCCTCTCTCTGTGTTTGTTTCTCGTTCGTTGTTGTGTGTGTTTGTGTGCATTTGTCTCTTTCAAACAGGTGCCGGTCCTCACCTCTGCAGTGCTGCCGTCTCCTGTAGCGCTGCATGGTTCTAAGCTAAGTTTCCTTTCCTTTTTCTGTTCTCTCAGATTTGTCCTCAGGTTTGAAGTGTCTGTGTTGTGCAGCTGGTCTGGTCTGTCTCTAGACAGTTCAGGCTTCAACCACTAGTTAAATGGTGGAGGCTCACAGCAACATACTCAACACACAAGTTTCTGAACTCTGCATGAGGGTTTCTCCGACGAAGTGAGGGCCGTGAGGCACAGCTCCCCGTCCCCCGGTGACCCTGCTAGGTCCACCTTCTTAGGGAAACCCTCTGCAGAGGAGCTGACAGAGCCAGGAACTTGTGAGTTGCGTGTGTCCACTCAGGCATCATTCATGCTTGTTCTGTAGGCAGTTCCTGTCAGAAGGAGGAGGCGCAGCAGGAGCGTCGGGGGGCGGAAGACGGTGCCTCAGTGCCTCTCTCCTTCTGACATTGTTAAAGAAAACACAACAAATTTATAATTATGTAGATAATTACATGTAGATAATGTCCTCAAGTTCTGTATAACCACTTTGTCCTCTCTCTGTGTTTGTTTCTCGTTCGTTGTTGTGTGTGTTTGTGTGCATTTGTCTCTTTCAAACAGGTGCCGGTCCTCACCTCTGCAGTGCTGCCGTCTCCTGTAGCGCTGCATGGTTCTAAGCTAAGTTTCCTTTCCTTTTTCTGTTCTCTCAGATTTGTCCTCAGGTTTGAAGTGTCTGTGTTGTGCAGCTGGTCTGGTCTGTCTCTAGACAGTTCAGGCTTCACCCACTAGTTAAATGGTGGAGGCTCACAGCGACATACTCAACACACAAGTTTCTGAACTCTGCATGAGGGTTTCTCCGGCGAAGTGAGGGCCGTGAGGCACAGCTCCCCGTCCCCCGGTGAACCTGCTAGGTCCACCTTCTTAGGGAAACCCTCTGCAGAGGAGCTGACAGAGCCAGGAACTTGTGAGTTGCGTGTGTCCACTCAGGCATCATTCATGCTTGTTCTGTAGGCAGTTCCTGTCAGAAGGAGGAGGCGCAGCAGGAGCGTCGGGGGGCGGAAGACGGTGCCTCAGTGCCTCTCTCCTTCTGACATTGTTAAAGAAAACACAACAAATTTATAATTATGTAGATAATTACATGTAGATAATGTCCTCAAGTTCTGTATAACCACTTTGTCCTCTCTCTGTGTTTGTTTGTTTCTCGTTCGTTGTTGTGTGTGTTTGTGTGCATTTGTCTCTTTCAAACAGGTGCCGGTCCTCACCTCTGCAGTGCTGCCGTCTCCTGTAGCGCTGCATGGTTCTAAGCTAAGTTTCCTTTCCTTTTTCTGTTCTCTCAGATTTGTCCTCAGGTTTGAAGTGTCTGTGTTGTGCAGCTGGTCTGGTCTGTCTCTAGACAGTTCAGGCTTCACCCACTAGTTAAATGGTGGAGGCTCACAGCGACATACTCAACACACAAGTTTCTGAACTCTGCATGAGGGTTTCTCCGGCGAAGTGAGGGCCGTGAGGCACAGCTCCCCGTCCCCCGGTGACCCTGCTAGGTCCACCTTCTTAGGGAAACCCTCTGCAGAGGAGCTGACAGAGCCAGGAACTTGTGAGTTGCGTGTGTCCACTCAGGCATCATTCATGCTTGTTCTGTAGGCAGTTCCTGTCAGAAGGAGGCGGCGCAGCAGGAGCGTCGGGGGGCGGAAGACGGTGCCTCAGTGCCTCTCTCCTTCTGACATTGTTAAAGAAAACACAACAAATTTATAATTATGTAGATAATTACATGTAGATAATGTCCTCAAGTTCTGTATAACCACTTTGTCCTCTCTCTGTGTTTGTTTGTTTCTCGTTCGTTGTTGTGTGTGTTTGTGTGCATTTGTCTCTTTCAAACAGGTGCCGGTCCTCACCTCTGCAGTCCTGCCGTCTCCTGTAGCGCTGCATGGTTCTAAGCTAAGTTTCCTTTCCTTTTTCTGTTCTCTCAGATTTGTCCTCAGGTTTGAAGTGTCTGTGTTGTGCAGCTGGTCTGGTCTGTCTCTAGACAGTTCAGGCTTCACCCACTAGTTAAATGGTGGAGGCTCACAGCGACATACTCAACACACAAGTTTCTGAACTCTGCATGAGGGTTTCTCCGGCGAAGTGAGGGCCGTGAGGCACAGCTCCCCGTCCCCCGGTGACCCTGCTAGGTCCACCTTCTTAGGGAAACCCTCTGCAGAGGAGCTGACAGAGCCAGGAACTTGTGAGTTGCGTGTGTCCACTCAGGCATCATTCATGCTTGTTCTGTAGGCAGTTCCTGTCAGAAGGAGGAGGCGCAGCAGGAGCGTCGGGGGGCGGAAGACGGTGCCTCAGTGCCTCTCTCCTTCTGACATTGTTAAAGAAAACACAACAAATTTATAATTATGTAGATAATTACATGTAGATAATGTCCTCAAGTTCTGTATAACCACTTTGTCCTCTCTCTGTGTTTGTTTGTTTCTCGTTCGTTGTTGTGTGTGTTTGTGTGCATTTGTCTCTTTCAAACAGGTGCCGGTCCTCACCTCTGCAGTCCTGCCGTCTCCTGTAGCGCTGCATGGTTCTAAGCTAAGTTTCCTTTCCTTTTTCTGTTCTCTCAGATTTGTCCTCAGGTTTGAAGTGTCTGTGTTGTGCAGCTGGTCTGGTCTGTCTCTAGACAGTTCAGGCTTCACCCACTAGTTAAATGGTGGAGGCTCACAGCGACATACTCAACACACAAGTTTCTGAACTCTGCATGAGGGTTTCTCCGACGAAGTGAGGGCCGTGAGGCACAGCTCCCCGTCCCCCGGTGACCCTGCTAGGTCCACCTTCTTAGGGAAACCCTCTGCAGAGGAGCTGACAGAGCCAGGAACTTGTGAGTTGCGTGTGTCCACTCAGGCATCATTCATGCTTGTTCTGTAGGCAGTTCCTGTCAGAAGGAGGAGGCGCAGCAGGAGCGTCGGGGGGCGGAAGACGGTGCCTCAGTGCCTCTCTCCTTCTGACATTGTTAAAGAAAACACAACAAATTTATAATTATGTAGATAATTACATGTAGATAATGTCCTCAAGTTCTGTATAACCACTTTGTCCTCTCTCTGTGTTTGTTTCTCGTTCGTTGTTGTGTGTGTTTGTGTGCATTTGTCTCTTTCAAACAGGTGCCGGTCCTCACCTCTGCAGTGCTGCCGTCTCCTGTAGCGCTGCATGGTTCTAAGCTAAGTTTCCTTTCCTTTTTCTGTTCTCTCAGATTTGTCCTCAGGTTTGAAGTGTCTGTGTTGTGCAGCTGGTCTGGTCTGTCTCTAGACAGTTCAGGCTTCACCCACTAGTTAAATGGTGGAGGCTCACAGCGACATACTCAACACACAAGTTTCTGAACTCTGCATGAGGGTTTCTCCGACGAAGTGAGGGCCGTGAGGCACAGCTCCCCGTCCCCCGGTGACCCTACTAGGTCCACCTTCTTAGGGAAACCCTCTGCAGAGGAGCTGACAGAGCCAGGAACTTGTGAGTTGCGTGTGTCCACTCAGGCATCATTCATGCTTGTTCTGTAGGCAGTTCCTGTCAGAAGGAGGAGGCGCAGCAGGAGCGTCGGGGGGCGGAAGACGGTGCCTCAGTGCCTCTCTCCTTCTGACATTGTTAAAGAAAACACAACAAATTTATAATTATGTAGATAATTACATGTAGATAATGTCCTCAAGTTCTGTATAACCACTTTGTCCTCTCTCTGTGTTTGTTTCTCGTTCGTTGTTGTGTGTGTTTGTGTGCATTTGTCTCTTTCAAACAGGTGCCGGTCCTCACCTCTGCAGTGCTGCCGTCTCCTGTAGCGCTGCATGGTTCTAAGCTAAGTTTCCTTTCCTTTTTCTGTTCTCTCAGATTTGTCCTCAGGTTTGAAGTGTCTGTGTTGTGCAGCTGGTCTGGTCTGTCTCTAGACAGTTCAGGCTTCACCCACTAGTTAAATGGTGGAGGCTCACAGCGACATACTCAACACACAAGTTTCTGAACTCTGCATGAGGGTTTCTCCGACGAAGTGAGGGCCGTGAGGCACAGCTCCCCGTCCCCCGGTGACCCTGCTAGGTCCACCTTCTTAGGGAAACCCTCTGCAGAGGAGCTGACAGAGCCAGGAACTTGTGAGTTGCGTGTGTCCACTCAGGCATCATTCATGCTTGTTCTGTAGGCAGTTCCTGTCAGAAGGAGGCGGCGCAGCAGGAGCGTCGGGGGGCGGAAGACGGTGCCTCAGTGCCTCTCTCCTTCTGACATTGTTAAAGAAAACACAACAAATTTATAATTATGTAGATAATTACATGTAGATAATGTCCTCAAGTTCTGTATAACCACTTTGTCCTCTCTCTGTGTTTGTTTCTCGTTCGTTGTTGTGTGTGTTTGTGTGCATTTGTCTCTTTCAAACAGGTGCCGGTCCTCACCTCTGCAGTGCTGCCGTCTCCTGTAGCGCTGCATGGTTCTAAGCTAAGTTTCCTTTCCTTTTTCTGTTCTCTCAGATTTGTCCTCAGGTTTGAAGTGTCTGTGTTGTGCAGCTGGTCTGGTCTGTCTCTAGACAGTTCAGGCTTCACCCACTAGTTAAATGGTGGAGGCTCACAGCGACATACTCAACACACAAGTTTCTGAACTCTGCATGAGGGTTTCTCCGGCGAAGTGAGGGCCGTGAGGCACAGCTCCCCGTCCCCCGGTGACCCTGCTAGGTCCACCTTCTTAGGGAAACCCTCTGCAGAGGAGCTGACAGAGCCAGGAACTTGTGAGTTGCGTGTGTCCACTCAGGCATCATTCATGCTTGTTCTGTAGGCAGTTCCTGTCAGAAGGAGGAGGCGCAGCAGGAGCGTCGGGGGGCGGAAGACGGTGCCTCAGTGCCTCTCTCCTTCTGACATTGTTAAAGAAAACACAACAAATTTATAATTATGTAGATAATTACATGTAGATAATGTCCTCAAGTTCTGTATAACCACTTTGTCCTCTCTCTGTGTTTGTTTGTTTCTCGTTCGTTGTTGTGTGTGTTTGTGTGCATTTGTCTCTTTCAAACAGGTGCCGGTCCTCACCTCTGCAGTGCTGCCGTCTCCTGTAGCGCTGCATGGTTCTAAGCTAAGTTTCCTTTCCTTTTTCTGTTCTCTCAGATTTGTCCTCAGGTTTGAAGTGTCTGTGTTGTGCAGCTGGTCTGGTCTGTCTCTAGACAGTTCAGGCTTCACCCACTAGTTAAATGGTGGAGGCTCACAGCGACATACTCAACACACAAGTTTCTGAACTCTGCATGAGGGTTTCTCCGGCGAAGTGAGGGCCGTGAGGCACAGCTCCCCGTCCCCCGGTGACCCTGCTAGGTCCACCTTCTTAGGGAAACCCTCTGCAGAGGAGCTGACAGAGCCAGGAACTTGTGAGTTGCGTGTGTCCACTCAGGCATCATTCATGCTTGTTCTGTAGGCAGTTCCTGTCAGAAGGAGGCGGCGCAGCAGGAGCGTCGGGGGGCGGAAGACGGTGCCTCAGTGCCTCTCTCCTTCTGACATTGTTAAAGAAAACACAACAAATTTATAATTATGTAGATAATTACATGTAGATAATGTCCTCAAGTTCTGTATAACCACTTTGTCCTCTCTCTGTGTTTGTTTGTTTCTCGTTCGTTGTTGTGTGTGTTTGTGTGCATTTGTCTCTTTCAAACAGGTGCCGGTCCTCACCTCTGCAGTCCTGCCGTCTCCTGTAGCGCTGCATGGTTCTAAGCTAAGTTTCCTTTCCTTTTTCTGTTCTCTCAGATTTGTCCTCAGGTTTGAAGTGTCTGTGTTGTGCAGCTGGTCTGGTCTGTCTCTAGACAGTTCAGGCTTCACCCACTAGTTAAATGGTGGAGGCTCACAGCGACATACTCAACACACAAGTTTCTGAACTCTGCATGAGGGTTTCTCCGGCGAAGTGAGGGCCGTGAGGCACAGCTCCCCGTCCCCCGGTGACCCTGCTAGGTCCACCTTCTTAGGGAAACCCTCTGCAGAGGAGCTGACAGAGCCAGGAACTTGTGAGTTGCGTGTGTCCACTCAGGCATCATTCATGCTTGTTCTGTAGGCAGTTCCTGTCAGAAGGAGGAGGCGCAGCAGGAGCGTCGGGGGGCGGAAGACGGTGCCTCAGTGCCTCTCTCCTTCTGACATTGTTAAAGAAAACACAACAAATTTATAATTATGTAGATAATTACATGTAGATAATGTCCTCAAGTTCTGTATAACCACTTTGTCCTCTCTCTGTGTTTGTTTCTCGTTCGTTGTTGTGTGTGTTTGTGTGCATTTGTCTCTTTCAAACAGGTGCCGGTCCTCACCTCTGCAGTGCTGCCGTCTCCTGTAGCGCTGCATGGTTCTAAGCTAAGTTTCCTTTCCTTTTTCTGTTCTCTCAGATTTGTCCTCAGGTTTGAAGTGTCTGTGTTGTGCAGCTGGTCTGGTCTGTCTCTAGACAGTTCAGGCTTCACCCACTAGTTAAATGGTGGAGGCTCACAGCGACATACTCAACACACAAGTTTCTGAACTCTGCATGAGGGTTTCTCCGGCGAAGTGAGGGCCGTGAGGCACAGCTCCCCGTCCCCCGGTGACCCTGCTAGGTCCACCTTCTTAGGGAAACCCTCTGCAGAGGAGCTGACAGAGCCAGGAACTTGTGAGTTGCGTGTGTCCACTCAGGCATCATTCATGCTTGTTCTGTAGGCAGTTCCTGTCAGAAGGAGGAGGCGCAGCAGGAGCGTCGGGGGGCGGAAGACGGTGCCTCAGTGCCTCTCTCCTTCTGACATTGTTAAAGAAAACACAACAAATTTATAATTATGTAGATAATTACATGTAGATAATGTCCTCAAGTTCTGTATAACCACTTTGTCCTCTCTCTGTGTTTGTTTCTCGTTCGTTGTTGTGTGTGTTTGTGTGCATTTGTCTCTTTCAAACAGGTGCCGGTCCTCACCTCTGCAGTGCTGCCGTCTCCTGTAGCGCTGCATGGTTCTAAGCTAAGTTTCCTTTCCTTTTTCTGTTCTCTCAGATTTGTCCTCAGGTTTGAAGTGTCTGTGTTGTGCAGCTGGTCTGGTCTGTCTCTAGACAGTTCAGGCTTCACCCACTAGTTAAATGGTGGAGGCTCACAGCGACATACTCAACACACAAGTTTCTGAACTCTGCATGAGGGTTTCTCCGGCGAAGTGAGGGCCGTGAGGCACAGCTCCCCGTCCCCCGGTGACCCTGCTAGGTCCACCTTCTTAGGGAAACCCTCTGCAGAGGAGCTGACAGAGCCAGGAACTTGTGAGTTGCGTGTGTCCACTCAGGCATCATTCATGCTTGTTCTGTAGGCAGTTCCTGTCAGAAGGAGGAGGCGCAGCAGGAGCGTCGGGGGGCGGAAGACGGTGCCTCAGTGCCTCTCTCCTTCTGACATTGTTAAAGAAAACACAACAAATTTATAATTATGTAGATAATTACATGTAGATAATGTCCTCAAGTTCTGTATAACCACTTTGTCCTCTCTCTGTGTTTGTTTGTTTCTCGTTCGTTGTTGTGTGTGTTTGTGTGCATTTGTCTCTTTCAAACAGGTGCCGGTCCTCACCTCTGCAGTCCTGCCGTCTCCTGTAGCGCTGCATGGTTCTAAGCTAAGTTTCCTTTCCTTTTTCTGTTCTCTCAGATTTGTCCTCAGGTTTGAAGTGTCTGTGTTGTGCAGCTGGTCTGGTCTGTCTCTAGACAGTTCAGGCTTCACCCACTAGTTAAATGGTGGAGGCTCACAGCGACATACTCAACACACAAGTTTCTGAACTCTGCATGAGGGTTTCTCCGACGAAGTGAGGGCCGTGAGGCACAGCTCCCCGTCCCCCGGTGACCCTGCTAGGTCCACCTTCTTAGGGAAACCCTCTGCAGAGGAGCTGACAGAGCCAGGAACTTGTGAGTTGCGTGTGTCCACTCAGGCATCATTCATGCTTGTTCTGTAGGCAGTTCCTGTCAGAAGGAGGAGGCGCAGCAGGAGCGTCGGGGGGCGGAAGACGGTGCCTCAGTGCCTCTCTCCTTCTGACATTGTTAAAGAAAACACAACAAATTTATAATTATGTAGATAATTACATGTAGATAATGTCCTCAAGTTCTGTATAACCACTTTGTCCTCTCTCTGTGTTTGTTTCTCGTTCGTTGTTGTGTGTGTTTGTGTGCATTTGTCTCTTTCAAACAGGTGCCGGTCCTCACCTCTGCAGTGCTGCCGTCTCCTGTAGCGCTGCATGGTTCTAAGCTAAGTTTCCTTTCCTTTTTCTGTTCTCTCAGATTTGTCCTCAGGTTTGAAGTGTCTGTGTTGTGCAGCTGGTCTGGTCTGTCTCTAGACAGTTCAGGCTTCACCCACTAGTTAAATGGTGGAGGCTCACAGCGACATACTCAACACACAAGTTTCTGAACTCTGCATGAGGGTTTCTCCGGCGAAGTGAGGGCCGTGAGGCACAGCTCCCCGTCCCCCGGTGACCCTGCTAGGTCCACCTTCTTAGGGAAACCCTCTGCAGAGGAGCTGACAGAGCCAGGAACTTGTGAGTTGCGTGTGTCCACTCAGGCATCATTCATGCTTGTTCTGTAGGCAGTTCCTGTCAGAAGGAGGAGGCGCAGCAGGAGCGTCGGGGGGCGGAAGACGGTGCCTCAGTGCCTCTCTCCTTCTGACATTGTTAAAGAAAACACAACAAATTTATAATTATGTAGATAATTACATGTAGATAATGTCCTCAAGTTCTGTATAACCACTTTGTCCTCTCTCTGTGTTTGTTTCTCGTTCGTTGTTGTGTGTGTTTGTGTGCATTTGTCTCTTTCAAACAGGTGCCGGTCCTCACCTCTGCAGTGCTGCCGTCTCCTGTAGCGCTGCATGGTTCTAAGCTAAGTTTCCTTTCCTTTTTCTGTTCTCTCAGATTTGTCCTCAGGTTTGAAGTGTCTGTGTTGTGCAGCTGGTCTGGTCTGTCTCTAGACAGTTCAGGCTTCACCCACTAGTTAAATGGTGGAGGCTCACAGCGACATACTCAACACACAAGTTTCTGAACTCTGCATGAGGGTTTCTCCGGCGAAGTGAGGGCCGTGAGGCACAGCTCCCCGTCCCCCGGTGACCCTGCTAGGTCCACCTTCTTAGGGAAACCCTCTGCAGAGGAGCTGACAGAGCCAGGAACTTGTGAGTTGCGTGTGTCCACTCAGGCATCATTCATGCTTGTTCTGTAGGCAGTTCCTGTCAGAAGGAGGAGGCGCAGCAGGAGCGTCGGGGGGCGGAAGACGGTGCCTCAGTGCCTCTCTCCTTCTGACATTGTTAAAGAAAACACAACAAATTTATAATTATGTAGATAATTACATGTAGATAATGTCCTCAAGTTCTGTATAACCACTTTGTCCTCTCTCTGTGTTTGTTTCTCGTTCGTTGTTGTGTGTGTTTGTGTGCATTTGTCTCTTTCAAACAGGTGCCGGTCCTCACCTCTGCAGTGCTGCCGTCTCCTGTAGCGCTGCATGGTTCTAAGCTAAGTTTCCTTTCCTTTTTCTGTTCTCTCAGATTTGTCCTCAGGTTTGAAGTGTCTGTGTTGTGCAGCTGGTCTGGTCTGTCTCTAGACAGTTCAGGCTTCACCCACTAGTTAAATGGTGGAGGCTCACAGCGACATACTCAACACACAAGTTTCTGAACTCTGCATGAGGGTTTCTCCGACGAAGTGAGGGCCGTGAGGCACAGCTCCCCGTCCCCCGGTGACCCTGCTAGGTCCACCTTCTTAGGGAAACCCTCTGCAGAGGAGCTGACAGAGCCAGGAACTTGTGAGTTGCATGTGTCCACTCAGGCATCATTCATGCTTGTTCTGTAGGCAGTTCCTGTCAGAAGGAGGCGGCGCAGCAGGAGCGTCGGGGGGCGGAAGACGGTGCCTCAGTGCCTCTCTCCTTCTGACATTGTTAAAGAAAACACAACAAATTTATAATTATGTAGATAATTACATGTAGATAATGTCCTCAAGTTCTGTATAACCACTTTGTCCTCTCTCTGTGTTTGTTTCTCGTTCGTTGTTGTGTGTGTTTGTGTGCATTTGTCTCTTTCAAACAGGTGCCGGTCCTCACCTCTGCAGTGCTGCCGTCTCCTGTAGCGCTGCATGGTTCTAAGCTAAGTTTCCTTTCCTTTTTCTGTTCTCTCAGATTTGTCCTCAGGTTTGAAGTGTCTGTGTTGTGCAGCTGGTCTGGTCTGTCTCTAGACAGTTCAGGCTTCACCCACTAGTTAAATGGTGGAGGCTCACAGCGACATACTCAACACACAAGTTTCTGAACTCTGCATGAGGGTTTCTCCGGCGAAGTGAGGGCCGTGAGGCACAGCTCCCCGTCCCCCGGTGACCCTGCTAGGTCCACCTTCTTAGGGAAACCCTCTGCAGAGGAGCTGACAGAGCCAGGAACTTGTGAGTTGCGTGTGTCCACTCAGGCATCATTCATGCTTGTTCTGTAGGCAGTTCCTGTCAGAAGGAGGAGGCGCAGCAGGAGCGTCGGGGGGCGGAAGACGGTGCCTCAGTGCCTCTCTCCTTCTGACATTGTTAAAGAAAACACAACAAATTTATAATTATGTAGATAATTACATGTAGATAATGTCCTCAAGTTCTGTATAACCACTTTGTCCTCTCTCTGTGTTTGTTTGTTTCTCGTTCGTTGTTGTGTGTGTTTGTGTGCATTTGTCTCTTTCAAACAGGTGCCGGTCCTCACCTCTGCAGTGCTGCCGTCTCCTGTAGCGCTGCATGGTTCTAAGCTAAGTTTCCTTTCCTTTTTCTGTTCTCTCAGATTTGTCCTCAGGTTTGAAGTGTCTGTGTTGTGCAGCTGGTCTGGTCTGTCTCTAGACAGTTCAGGCTTCACCCACTAGTTAAATGGTGGAGGCTCACAGCGACATACTCAACACACAAGTTTCTGAACTCTGCATGAGGGTTTCTCCGGCGAAGTGAGGGCCGTGAGGCACAGCTCCCCGTCCCCCGGTGACCCTGCTAGGTCCACCTTCTTAGGGAAACCCTCTGCAGAGGAGCTGACAGAGCCAGGAACTTGTGAGTTGCGTGTGTCCACTCAGGCATCATTCATGCTTGTTCTGTAGGCAGTTCCTGTCAGAAGGAGGCGGCGCAGCAGGAGCGTCGGGGGGCGGAAGACGGTGCCTCAGTGCCTCTCTCCTTCTGACATTGTTAAAGAAAACACAACAAATTTATAATTATGTAGATAATTACATGTAGATAATGTCCTCAAGTTCTGTATAACCACTTTGTCCTCTCTCTGTGTTTGTTTGTTTCTCGTTCGTTGTTGTGTGTGTTTGTGTGCATTTGTCTCTTTCAAACAGGTGCCGGTCCTCACCTCTGCAGTCCTGCCGTCTCCTGTAGCGCTGCATGGTTCTAAGCTAAGTTTCCTTTCCTTTTTCTGTTCTCTCAGATTTGTCCTCAGGTTTGAAGTGTCTGTGTTGTGCAGCTGGTCTGGTCTGTCTCTAGACAGTTCAGGCTTCACCCACTAGTTAAATGGTGGAGGCTCACAGCGACATACTCAACACACAAGTTTCTGAACTCTGCATGAGGGTTTCTCCGGCGAAGTGAGGGCCGTGAGGCACAGCTCCCCGTCCCCCGGTGACCCTGCTAGGTCCACCTTCTTAGGGAAACCCTCTGCAGAGGAGCTGACAGAGCCAGGAACTTGTGAGTTGCGTGTGTCCACTCAGGCATCATTCATGCTTGTTCTGTAGGCAGTTCCTGTCAGAAGGAGGAGGCGCAGCAGGAGCGTCGGGGGGCGGAAGACGGTGCCTCAGTGCCTCTCTCCTTCTGACATTGTTAAAGAAAACACAACAAATTTATAATTATGTAGATAATTACATGTAGATAATGTCCTCAAGTTCTGTATAACCACTTTGTCCTCTCTCTGTGTTTGTTTCTCGTTCGTTGTTGTGTGTGTTTGTGTGCATTTGTCTCTTTCAAACAGGTGCCGGTCCTCACCTCTGCAGTGCTGCCGTCTCCTGTAGCGCTGCATGGTTCTAAGCTAAGTTTCCTTTCCTTTTTCTGTTCTCTCAGATTTGTCCTCAGGTTTGAAGTGTCTGTGTTGTGCAGCTGGTCTGGTCTGTCTCTAGACAGTTCAGGCTTCACCCACTAGTTAAATGGTGGAGGCTCACAGCGACATACTCAACACACAAGTTTCTGAACTCTGCATGAGGGTTTCTCCGGCGAAGTGAGGGCCGTGAGGCACAGCTCCCCGTCCCCCGGTGACCCTGCTAGGTCCACCTTCTTAGGGAAACCCTCTGCAGAGGAGCTGACAGAGCCAGGAACTTGTGAGTTGCGTGTGTCCACTCAGGCATCATTCATGCTTGTTCTGTAGGCAGTTCCTGTCAGAAGGAGGAGGCGCAGCAGGAGCGTCGGGGGGCGGAAGACGGTGCCTCAGTGCCTCTCTCCTTCTGACATTGTTAAAGAAAACACAACAAATTTATAATTATGTAGATAATTACATGTAGATAATGTCCTCAAGTTCTGTATAACCACTTTGTCCTCTCTCTGTGTTTGTTTCTCGTTCGTTGTTGTGTGTGTTTGTGTGCATTTGTCTCTTTCAAACAGGTGCCGGTCCTCACCTCTGCAGTGCTGCCGTCTCCTGTAGCGCTGCATGGTTCTAAGCTAAGTTTCCTTTCCTTTTTCTGTTCTCTCAGATTTGTCCTCAGGTTTGAAGTGTCTGTGTTGTGCAGCTGGTCTGGTCTGTCTCTAGACAGTTCAGGCTTCACCCACTAGTTAAATGGTGGAGGCTCACAGCGACATACTCAACACACAAGTTTCTGAACTCTGCATGAGGGTTTCTCCGACGAAGTGAGGGCCGTGAGGCACAGCTCCCCGTCCCCCGGTGACCCTACTAGGTCCACCTTCTTAGGGAAACCCTCTGCAGAGGAGCTGACAGAGCCAGGAACTTGTGAGTTGCGTGTGTCCACTCAGGCATCATTCATGCTTGTTCTGTAGGCAGTTCCTGTCAGAAGGAGGAGGCGCAGCAGGAGCGTCGGGGGGCGGAAGACGGTGCCTCAGTGCCTCTCTCCTTCTGACATTGTTAAAGAAAACACAACAAATTTATAATTATGTAGATAATTACATGTAGATAATGTCCTCAAGTTCTGTATAACCACTTTGTCCTCTCTCTGTGTTTGTTTCTCGTTCGTTGTTGTGTGTGTTTGTGTGCATTTGTCTCTTTCAAACAGGTGCCGGTCCTCACCTCTGCAGTGCTGCCGTCTCCTGTAGCGCTGCATGGTTCTAAGCTAAGTTTCCTTTCCTTTTTCTGTTCTCTCAGATTTGTCCTCAGGTTTGAAGTGTCTGTGTTGTGCAGCTGGTCTGGTCTGTCTCTAGACAGTTCAGGCTTCACCCACTAGTTAAATGGTGGAGGCTCACAGCGACATACTCAACACACAAGTTTCTGAACTCTGCATGAGGGTTTCTCCGGCGAAGTGAGGGCCGTGAGGCACAGCTCCCCGTCCCCCGGTGACCCTGCTAGGTCCACCTTCTTAGGGAAACCCTCTGCAGAGGAGCTGACAGAGCCAGGAACTTGTGAGTTGCGTGTGTCCACTCAGGCATCATTCATGCTTGTTCTGTAGGCAGTTCCTGTCAGAAGGAGGCGGCGCAGCAGGAGCGTCGGGGGGCGGAAGACGGTGCCTCAGTGCCTCTCTCCTTCTGACATTGTTAAAGAAAACACAACAAATTTATAATTATGTAGATAATTACATGTAGATAATGTCCTCAAGTTCTGTATAACCACTTTGTCCTCTCTCTGTGTTTGTTTCTCGTTCGTTGTTGTGTGTGTTTGTGTGCATTTGTCTCTTTCAAACAGGTGCCGGTCCTCACCTCTGCAGTGCTGCCGTCTCCTGTAGCGCTGCATGGTTCTAAGCTAAGTTTCCTTTCCTTTTTCTGTTCTCTCAGATTTGTCCTCAGGTTTGAAGTGTCTGTGTTGTGCAGCTGGTCTGGTCTGTCTCTAGACAGTTCAGGCTTCACCCACTAGTTAAATGGTGGAGGCTCACAGCGACATACTCAACACACAAGTTTCTGAACTCTGCATGAGGGTTTCTCCGACGAAGTGAGGGCCGTGAGGCACAGCTCCCCGTCCCCCGGTGACCCTACTAGGTCCACCTTCTTAGGGAAACCCTCTGCAGAGGAGCTGACAGAGCCAGGAACTTGTGAGTTGCGTGTGTCCACTCAGGCATCATTCATGCTTGTTCTGTAGGCAGTTCCTGTCAGAAGGAGGAGGCGCAGCAGGAGCGTCGGGGGGCGGAAGACGGTGCCTCAGTGCCTCTCTCCTTCTGACATTGTTAAAGAAAACACAACAAATTTATAATTATGTAGATAATTACATGTAGATAATGTCCTCAAGTTCTGTATAACCACTTTGTCCTCTCTCTGTGTTTGTTTCTCGTTCGTTGTTGTGTGTGTTTGTGTGCATTTGTCTCTTTCAAACAGGTGCCGGTCCTCACCTCTGCAGTGCTGCCGTCTCCTGTAGCGCTGCATGGTTCTAAGCTAAGTTTCCTTTCCTTTTTCTGTTCTCTCAGATTTGTCCTCAGGTTTGAAGTGTCTGTGTTGTGCAGCTGGTCTGGTCTGTCTCTAGACAGTTCAGGCTTCACCCACTAGTTAAATGGTGGAGGCTCACAGCGACATACTCAACACACAAGTTTCTGAACTCTGCATGAGGGTTTCTCCGGCGAAGTGAGGGCCGTGAGGCACAGCTCCCCGTCCCCCGGTGACCCTGCTAGGTCCACCTTCTTAGGGAAACCCTCTGCAGAGGAGCTGACAGAGCCAGGAACTTGTGAGTTGCGTGTGTCCACTCAGGCATCATTCATGCTTGTTCTGTAGGCAGTTCCTGTCAGAAGGAGGAGGCGCAGCAGGAGCGTCGGGGGGCGGAAGACGGTGCCTCAGTGCCTCTCTCCTTCTGACATTGTTAAAGAAAACACAACAAATTTATAATTATGTAGATAATTACATGTAGATAATGTCCTCAAGTTCTGTATAACCACTTTGTCCTCTCTCTGTGTTTGTTTCTCGTTCGTTGTTGTGTGTGTTTGTGTGCATTTGTCTCTTTCAAACAGGTGCCGGTCCTCACCTCTGCAGTGCTGCCGTCTCCTGTAGCGCTGCATGGTTCTAAGCTAAGTTTCCTTTCCTTTTTCTGTTCTCTCAGATTTGTCCTCAGGTTTGAAGTGTCTGTGTTGTGCAGCTGGTCTGGTCTGTCTCTAGACAGTTCAGGCTTCACCCACTAGTTAAATGGTGGAGGCTCACAGCGACATACTCAACACACAAGTTTCTGAACTCTGCATGAGGGTTTCTCCGACGAAGTGAGGGCCGTGAGGCACAGCTCCCCGTCCCCCGGTGACCCTGCTAGGTCCACCTTCTTAGGGAAACCCTCTGCAGAGGAGCTGACAGAGCCAGGAACTTGTGAGTTGCGTGTGTCCACTCAGGCATCATTCATGCTTGTTCTGTAGGCAGTTCCTGTCAGAAGGAGGCGGCGCAGCAGGAGCGTCGGGGGGCGGAAGACGGTGCCTCAGTGCCTCTCTCCTTCTGACATTGTTAAAGAAAACACAACAAATTTATAATTATGTAGATAATTACATGTAGATAATGTCCTCAAGTTCTGTATAACCACTTTGTCCTCTCTCTGTGTTTGTTTCTCGTTCGTTGTTGTGTGTGTTTGTGTGCATTTGTCTCTTTCAAACAGGTGCCGGTCCTCACCTCTGCAGTGCTGCCGTCTCCTGTAGCGCTGCATGGTTCTAAGCTAAGTTTCCTTTCCTTTTTCTGTTCTCTCAGATTTGTCCTCAGGTTTGAAGTGTCTGTGTTGTGCAGCTGGTCTGGTCTGTCTCTAGACAGTTCAGGCTTCACCCACTAGTTAAATGGTGGAGGCTCACAGCGACATACTCAACACACAAGTTTCTGAACTCTGCATGAGGGTTTCTCCGACGAAGTGAGGGCCGTGAGGCACAGCTCCCCGTCCCCCGGTGACCCTGCTAGGTCCACCTTCTTAGGGAAACCCTCTGCAGAGGAGCTGACAGAGCCAGGAACTTGTGAGTTGCGTGTGTCCACTCAGGCATCATTCATGCTTGTTCTGTAGGCAGTTCCTGTCAGAAGGAGGAGGCGCAGCAGGAGCGTCGGGGGGCGGAAGACGGTGCCTCAGTGCCTCTCTCCTTCTGACATTGTTAAAGAAAACACAACAAATTTATAATTATGTAGATAATTACATGTAGATAATGTCCTCAAGTTCTGTATAACCACTTTGTCCTCTCTCTGTGTTTGTTTCTCGTTCGTTGTTGTGTGTGTTTGTGTGCATTTGTCTCTTTCAAACAGGTGCCGGTCCTCACCTCTGCAGTGCTGCCGTCTCCTGTAGCGCTGCATGGTTCTAAGCTAAGTTTCCTTTCCTTTTTCTGTTCTCTCAGATTTGTCCTCAGGTTTGAAGTGTCTGTGTTGTGCAGCTGGTCTGGTCTGTCTCTAGACAGTTCAGGCTTCACCCACTAGTTAAATGGTGGAGGCTCACAGCGACATACTCAACACACAAGTTTCTGAACTCTGCATGAGGGTTTCTCCGGCGAAGTGAGGGCCGTGAGGCACAGCTCCCCGTCCCCCGGTGACCCTGCTAGGTCCACCTTCTTAGGGAAACCCTCTGCAGAGGAGCTGACAGAGCCAGGAACTTGTGAGTTGCGTGTGTCCACTCAGGCATCATTCATGCTTGTTCTGTAGGCAGTTCCTGTCAGAAGGAGGAGGCGCAGCAGGAGCGTCGGGGGGCGGAAGACGGTGCCTCAGTGCCTCTCTCCTTCTGACATTGTTAAAGAAAACACAACAAATTTATAATTATGTAGATAATTACATGTAGATAATGTCCTCAAGTTCTGTATAACCACTTTGTCCTCTCTCTGTGTTTGTTTGTTTCTCGTTCGTTGTTGTGTGTGTTTGTGTGCATTTGTCTCTTTCAAACAGGTGCCGGTCCTCACCTCTGCAGTCCTGCCGTCTCCTGTAGCGCTGCATGGTTCTAAGCTAAGTTTCCTTTCCTTTTTCTGTTCTCTCAGATTTGTCCTCAGGTTTGAAGTGTCTGTGTTGTGCAGCTGGTCTGGTCTGTCTCTAGACAGTTCAGGCTTCACCCACTAGTTAAATGGTGGAGGCTCACAGCGACATACTCAACACACAAGTTTCTGAACTCTGCATGAGGGTTTCTCCGGCGAAGTGAGGGCCGTGAGGCACAGCTCCCCGTCCCCCGGTGACCCTGCTAGGTCCACCTTCTTAGGGAAACCCTCTGCAGAGGAGCTGACAGAGCCAGGAACTTGTGAGTTGCGTGTGTCCACTCAGGCATCATTCATGCTTGTTCTGTAGGCAGTTCCTGTCAGAAGGAGGAGGCGCAGCAGGAGCGTCGGGGGGCGGAAGACGGTGCCTCAGTGCCTCTCTCCTTCTGACATTGTTAAAGAAAACACAACAAATTTATAATTATGTAGATAATTACATGTAGATAATGTCCTCAAGTTCTGTATAACCACTTTGTCCTCTCTCTGTGTTTGTTTCTCGTTCGTTGTTGTGTGTGTTTGTGTGCATTTGTCTCTTTCAAACAGGTGCCGGTCCTCACCTCTGCAGTGCTGCCGTCTCCTGTAGCGCTGCATGGTTCTAAGCTAAGTTTCCTTTCCTTTTTCTGTTCTCTCAGATTTGTCCTCAGGTTTGAAGTGTCTGTGTTGTGCAGCTGGTCTGGTCTGTCTCTAGACAGTTCAGGCTTCACCCACTAGTTAAATGGTGGAGGCTCACAGCGACATACTCAACACACAAGTTTCTGAACTCTGCATGAGGGTTTCTCCGACGAAGTGAGGGCCGTGAGGCACAGCTCCCCGTCCCCCGGTGACCCTACTAGGTCCACCTTCTTAGGGAAACCCTCTGCAGAGGAGCTGACAGAGCCAGGAACTTGTGAGTTGCGTGTGTCCACTCAGGCATCATTCATGCTTGTTCTGTAGGCAGTTCCTGTCAGAAGGAGGAGGCGCAGCAGGAGCGTCGGGGGGCGGAAGACGGTGCCTCAGTGCCTCTCTCCTTCTGACATTGTTAAAGAAAACACAACAAATTTATAATTATGTAGATAATTACATGTAGATAATGTCCTCAAGTTCTGTATAACCACTTTGTCCTCTCTCTGTGTTTGTTTCTCGTTCGTTGTTGTGTGTGTTTGTGTGCATTTGTCTCTTTCAAACAGGTGCCGGTCCTCACCTCTGCAGTGCTGCCGTCTCCTGTAGCGCTGCATGGTTCTAAGCTAAGTTTCCTTTCCTTTTTCTGTTCTCTCAGATTTGTCCTCAGGTTTGAAGTGTCTGTGTTGTGCAGCTGGTCTGGTCTGTCTCTGGACAGTTCAGGCTTCACCCACTAGTTAAATGGTGGAGGCTCACAGCGACATACTCAACACACAAGTTTCTGAACTCTGCATGAGGGTTTCTCCGGCGAAGTGAGGGCCGTGAGGCACAGCTCCCCGTCCCCCGGTGACCCTGCTAGGTCCACCTTCTTAGGGAAACCCTCTGCAGAGGAGCTGACAGAGCCAGGAACTTGTGAGTTGCGTGTGTCCACTCAGGCATCATTCATGCTTGTTCTGTAGGCAGTTCCTGTCAGAAGGAGGAGGCGCAGCAGGAGCGTCGGGGGGCGGAAGACGGTGCCTCAGTGCCTCTCTCCTTCTGACATTGTTAAAGAAAACACAACAAATTTATAATTATGTAGATAATTACATGTAGATAATGTCCTCAAGTTCTGTATAACCACTTTGTCCTCTCTCTGTGTTTGTTTCTCGTTCGTTGTTGTGTGTGTTTGTGTGCATTTGTCTCTTTCAAACAGGTGCCGGTCCTCACCTCTGCAGTGCTGCCGTCTCCTGTAGCGCTGCATGGTTCTAAGCTAAGTTTCCTTTCCTTTTTCTGTTCTCTCAGATTTGTCCTCAGGTTTGAAGTGTCTGTGTTGTGCAGCTGGTCTGGTCTGTCTCTAGACAGTTCAGGCTTCACCCACTAGTTAAATGGTGGAGGCTCACAGCGACATACTCAACACACAAGTTTCTGAACTCTGCATGAGGGTTTCTCCGGCGAAGTGAGGGCCGTGAGGCACAGCTCCCCGTCCCCCGGTGACCCTGCTAGGTCCACCTTCTTAGGGAAACCCTCTGCAGAGGAGCTGACAGAGCCAGGAACTTGTGAGTTGCGTGTGTCCACTCAGGCATCATTCATGCTTGTTCTGTAGGCAGTTCCTGTCAGAAGGAGGAGGCGCAGCAGGAGCGTCGGGGGGCGGAAGACGGTGCCTCAGTGCCTCTCTCCTTCTGACATTGTTAAAGAAAACACAACAAATTTATAATTATGTAGATAATTACATGTAGATAATGTCCTCAAGTTCTGTATAACCACTTTGTCCTCTCTCTGTGTTTGTTTCTCGTTCGTTGTTGTGTGTGTTTGTGTGCATTTGTCTCTTTCAAACAGGTGCCGGTCCTCACCTCTGCAGTGCTGCCGTCTCCTGTAGCGCTGCATGGTTCTAAGCTAAGTTTCCTTTCCTTTTTCTGTTCTCTCAGATTTGTCCTCAGGTTTGAAGTGTCTGTGTTGTGCAGCTGGTCTGGTCTGTCTCTAGACAGTTCAGGCTTCACCCACTAGTTAAATGGTGGAGGCTCACAGCGACATACTCAACACACAAGTTTCTGAACTCTGCATGAGGGTTTCTCCGACGAAGTGAGGGCCGTGAGGCACAGCTCCCCGTCCCCCGGTGACCCTGCTAGGTCCACCTTCTTAGGGAAACCCTCTGCAGAGGAGCTGACAGAGCCAGGAACTTGTGAGTTGCGTGTGTCCACTCAGGCATCATTCATGCTTGTTCTGTAGGCAGTTCCTGTCAGAAGGAGGCGGCGCAGCAGGAGCGTCGGGGGGCGGAAGACGGTGCCTCAGTGCCTCTCTCCTTCTGACATTGTTAAAGAAAACACAACAAATTTATAATTATGTAGATAATTACATGTAGATAATGTCCTCAAGTTCTGTATAACCACTTTGTCCTCTCTCTGTGTTTGTTTCTCGTTCGTTGTTGTGTGTGTTTGTGTGCATTTGTCTCTTTCAAACAGGTGCCGGTCCTCACCTCTGCAGTGCTGCCGTCTCCTGTAGCGCTGCATGGTTCTAAGCTAAGTTTCCTTTCCTTTTTCTGTTCTCTCAGATTTGTCCTCAGGTTTGAAGTGTCTGTGTTGTGCAGCTGGTCTGGTCTGTCTCTAGACAGTTCAGGCTTCACCCACTAGTTAAATGGTGGAGGCTCACAGCGACATACTCAACACACAAGTTTCTGAACTCTGCATGAGGGTTTCTCCGGCGAAGTGAGGGCCGTGAGGCACAGCTCCCCGTCCCCCGGTGACCCTGCTAGGTCCACCTTCTTAGGGAAACCCTCTGCAGAGGAGCTGACAGAGCCAGGAACTTGTGAGTTGCGTGTGTCCACTCAGGCATCATTCATGCTTGTTCTGTAGGCAGTTCCTGTCAGAAGGAGGAGGCGCAGCAGGAGCGTCGGGGGGCGGAAGACGGTGCCTCAGTGCCTCTCTCCTTCTGACATTGTTAAAGAAAACACAACAAATTTATAATTATGTAGATAATTACATGTAGATAATGTCCTCAAGTTCTGTATAACCACTTTGTCCTCTCTCTGTGTTTGTTTGTTTCTCGTTCGTTGTTGTGTGTGTTTGTGTGCATTTGTCTCTTTCAAATAGGTGCCGGTCCTCACCTCTGCAGTGCTGCCGTCTCCTGTAGCGCTGCATGGTTCTAAGCTAAGTTTCCTTTCCTTTTTCTGTTCTCTCAGATTTGTCCTCAGGTTTGAAGTGTCTGTGTTGTGCAGCTGGTCTGGTCTGTCTCTAGACAGTTCAGGCTTCACCCACTAGTTAAATGGTGGAGGCTCACAGCGACATACTCAACACACAAGTTTCTGAACTCTGCATGAGGGTTTCTCCGGCGAAGTGAGGGCCGTGAGGCACAGCTCCCCGTCCCCCGGTGACCCTGCTAGGTCCACCTTCTTAGGGAAACCCTCTGCAGAGGAGCTGACAGAGCCAGGAACTTGTGAGTTGCGTGTGTCCACTCAGGCATCATTCATGCTTGTTCTGTAGGCAGTTCCTGTCAGAAGGAGGCGGCGCAGCAGGAGCGTCGGGGGGCGGAAGACGGTGCCTCAGTGCCTCTCTCCTTCTGACATTGTTAAAGAAAACACAACAAATTTATAATTATGTAGATAATTACATGTAGATAATGTCCTCAAGTTCTGTATAACCACTTTGTCCTCTCTCTGTGTTTGTTTCTCGTTCGTTGTTGTGTGTGTTTGTGTGCATTTGTCTCTTTCAAACAGGTGCCGGTCCTCACCTCTGCAGTGCTGCCGTCTCCTGTAGCGCTGCATGGTTCTAAGCTAAGTTTCCTTTCCTTTTTCTGTTCTCTCAGATTTGTCCTCAGGTTTGAAGTGTCTGTGTTGTGCAGCTGGTCTGGTCTGTCTCTAGACAGTTCAGGCTTCACCCACTAGTTAAATGGTGGAGGCTCACAGCGACATACTCAACACACAAGTTTCTGAACTCTGCATGAGGGTTTCTCCGACGAAGTGAGGGCCGTGAGGCACAGCTCCCCGTCCCCCGGTGACCCTACTAGGTCCACCTTCTTAGGGAAACCCTCTGCAGAGGAGCTGACAGAGCCAGGAACTTGTGAGTTGCGTGTGTCCACTCAGGCATCATTCATGCTTGTTCTGTAGGCAGTTCCTGTCAGAAGGAGGAGGCGCAGCAGGAGCGTCGGGGGGCGGAAGACGGTGCCTCAGTGCCTCTCTCCTTCTGACATTGTTAAAGAAAACACAACAAATTTATAATTATGTAGATAATTACATGTAGATAATGTCCTCAAGTTCTGTATAACCACTTTGTCCTCTCTCTGTGTTTGTTTCTCGTTCGTTGTTGTGTGTGTTTGTGTGCATTTGTCTCTTTCAAACAGGTGCCGGTCCTCACCTCTGCAGTGCTGCCGTCTCCTGTAGCGCTGCATGGTTCTAAGCTAAGTTTCCTTTCCTTTTTCTGTTCTCTCAGATTTGTCCTCAGGTTTGAAGTGTCTGTGTTGTGCAGCTGGTCTGGTCTGTCTCTAGACAGTTCAGGCTTCACCCACTAGTTAAATGGTGGAGGCTCACAGCGACATACTCAACACACAAGTTTCTGAACTCTGCATGAGGGTTTCTCCGGCGAAGTGAGGGCCGTGAGGCACAGCTCCCCGTCCCCCGGTGACCCTGCTAGGTCCACCTTCTTAGGGAAACCCTCTGCAGAGGAGCTGACAGAGCCAGGAACTTGTGAGTTGCGTGTGTCCACTCAGGCATCATTCATGCTTGTTCTGTAGGCAGTTCCTGTCAGAAGGAGGAGGCGCAGCAGGAGCGTCGGGGGGCGGAAGACGGTGCCTCAGTGCCTCTCTCCTTCTGACATTGTTAAAGAAAACACAACAAATTTATAATTATGTAGATAATTACATGTAGATAATGTCCTCAAGTTCTGTATAACCACTTTGTCCTCTCTCTGTGTTTGTTTCTCGTTCGTTGTTGTGTGTGTTTGTGTGCATTTGTCTCTTTCAAACAGGTGCCGGTCCTCACCTCTGCAGTGCTGCCGTCTCCTGTAGCGCTGCATGGTTCTAAGCTAAGTTTCCTTTCCTTTTTCTGTTCTCTCAGATTTGTCCTCAGGTTTGAAGTGTCTGTGTTGTGCAGCTGGTCTGGTCTGTCTCTAGACAGTTCAGGCTTCACCCACTAGTTAAATGGTGGAGGCTCACAGCGACATACTCAACACACAAGTTTCTGAACTCTGCATGAGGGTTTCTCCGACGAAGTGAGGGCCGTGAGGCACAGCTCCCCGTCCCCCGGTGACCCTGCTAGGTCCACCTTCTTAGGGAAACCCTCTGCAGAGGAGCTGACAGAGCCAGGAACTTGTGAGTTGCGTGTGTCCACTCAGGCATCATTCATGCTTGTTCTGTAGGCAGTTCCTGTCAGAAGGAGGAGGCGCAGCAGGAGCGTCGGGGGGCGGAAGACGGTGCCTCAGTGCCTCTCTCCTTCTGACATTGTTAAAGAAAACACAACAAATTTATAATTATGTAGATAATTACATGTAGATAATGTCCTCAAGTTCTGTATAACCACTTTGTCCTCTCTCTGTGTTTGTTTCTCGTTCGTTGTTGTGTGTGTTTGTGTGCATTTGTCTCTTTCAAACAGGTGCCGGTCCTCACCTCTGCAGTGCTGCCGTCTCCTGTAGCGCTGCATGGTTCTAAGCTAAGTTTCCTTTCCTTTTTCTGTTCTCTCAGATTTGTCCTCAGGTTTGAAGTGTCTGTGTTGTGCAGCTGGTCTGGTCTGTCTCTAGACAGTTCAGGCTTCACCCACTAGTTAAATGGTGGAGGCTCACAGCGACATACTCAACACACAAGTTTCTGAACTCTGCATGAGGGTTTCTCCGACGAAGTGAGGGCCGTGAGGCACAGCTCCCCGTCCCCCGGTGACCCTACTAGGTCCACCTTCTTAGGGAAACCCTCTGCAGAGGAGCTGACAGAGCCAGGAACTTGTGAGTTGCGTGTGTCCACTCAGGCATCATTCATGCTTGTTCTGTAGGCAGTTCCTGTCAGAAGGAGGAGGCGCAGCAGGAGCGTCGGGGGGCGGAAGACGGTGCCTCAGTGCCTCTCTCCTTCTGACATTGTTAAAGAAAACACAACAAATTTATAATTATGTAGATAATTACATGTAGATAATGTCCTCAAGTTCTGTATAACCACTTTGTCCTCTCTCTGTGTTTGTTTCTCGTTCGTTGTTGTGTGTGTTTGTGTGCATTTGTCTCTTTCAAACAGGTGCCGGTCCTCACCTCTGCAGTGCTGCCGTCTCCTGTAGCGCTGCATGGTTCTAAGCTAAGTTTCCTTTCCTTTTTCTGTTCTCTCAGATTTGTCCTCAGGTTTGAAGTGTCTGTGTTGTGCAGCTGGTCTGGTCTGTCTCTAGACAGTTCAGGCTTCACCCACTAGTTAAATGGTGGAGGCTCACAGCGACATACTCAACACACAAGTTTCTGAACTCTGCATGAGGGTTTCTCCGACGAAGTGAGGGCCGTGAGGCACAGCTCCCCGTCCCCCGGTGACCCTGCTAGGTCCACCTTCTTAGGGAAACCCTCTGCAGAGGAGCTGACAGAGCCAGGAACTTGTGAGTTGCGTGTGTCCACTCAGGCATCATTCATGCTTGTTCTGTAGGCAGTTCCTGTCAGAAGGAGGCGGCGCAGCAGGAGCGTCGGGGGGCGGAAGACGGTGCCTCAGTGCCTCTCTCCTTCTGACATTGTTAAAGAAAACACAACAAATTTATAATTATGTAGATAATTACATGTAGATAATGTCCTCAAGTTCTGTATAACCACTTTGTCCTCTCTCTGTGTTTGTTTCTCGTTCGTTGTTGTGTGTGTTTGTGTGCATTTGTCTCTTTCAAACAGGTGCCGGTCCTCACCTCTGCAGTGCTGCCGTCTCCTGTAGCGCTGCATGGTTCTAAGCTAAGTTTCCTTTCCTTTTTCTGTTCTCTCAGATTTGTCCTCAGGTTTGAAGTGTCTGTGTTGTGCAGCTGGTCTGGTCTGTCTCTAGACAGTTCAGGCTTCACCCACTAGTTAAATGGTGGAGGCTCACAGCGACATACTCAACACACAAGTTTCTGAACTCTGCATGAGGGTTTCTCCGACGAAGTGAGGGCCGTGAGGCACAGCTCCCCGTCCCCCGGTGACCCTGCTAGGTCCACCTTCTTAGGGAAACCCTCTGCAGAGGAGCTGACAGAGCCAGGAACTTGTGAGTTGCGTGTGTCCACTCAGGCATCATTCATGCTTGTTCTGTAGGCAGTTCCTGTCAGAAGGAGGAGGCGCAGCAGGAGCGTCGGGGGGCGGAAGACGGTGCCTCAGTGCCTCTCTCCTTCTGACATTGTTAAAGAAAACACAACAAATTTATAATTATGTAGATAATTACATGTAGATAATGTCCTCAAGTTCTGTATAACCACTTTGTCCTCTCTCTGTGTTTGTTTGTTTCTCGTTCGTTGTTGTGTGTGTTTGTGTGCATTTGTCTCTTTCAAACAGGTGCCGGTCCTCACCTCTGCAGTGCTGCCGTCTCCTGTAGCGCTGCATGGTTCTAAGCTAAGTTTCCTTTCCTTTTTCTGTTCTCTCAGATTTGTCCTCAGGTTTGAAGTGTCTGTGTTGTGCAGCTGGTCTGGTCTGTCTCTGGACAGTTCAGGCTTCACCCACTAGTTAAATGGTGGAGGCTCACAGCGACATACTCAACACACAAGTTTCTGAACTCTGCATGAGGGTTTCTCCGGCGAAGTGAGGGCCGTGAGGCACAGCTCCCCGTCCCCCGGTGACCCTGCTAGGTCCACCTTCTTAGGGAAACCCTCTGCAGAGGAGCTGACAGAGCCAGGAACTTGTGAGTTGCGTGTGTCCACTCAGGCATCATTCATGCTTGTTCTGTAGGCAGTTCCTGTCAGAAGGAGGAGGCGCAGCAGGAGCGTCGGGGGGCGGAAGACGGTGCCTCAGTGCCTCTCTCCTTCTGACATTGTTAAAGAAAACACAACAAATTTATAATTATGTAGATAATTACATGTAGATAATGTCCTCAAGTTCTGTATAACCACTTTGTCCTCTCTCTGTGTTTGTTTCTCGTTCGTTGTTGTGTGTGTTTGTGTGCATTTGTCTCTTTCAAACAGGTGCCGGTCCTCACCTCTGCAGTGCTGCCGTCTCCTGTAGCGCTGCATGGTTCTAAGCTAAGTTTCCTTTCCTTTTTCTGTTCTCTCAGATTTGTCCTCAGGTTTGAAGTGTCTGTGTTGTGCAGCTGGTCTGGTCTGTCTCTAGACAGTTCAGGCTTCACCCACTAGTTAAATGGTGGAGGCTCACAGCGACATACTCAACACACAAGTTTCTGAACTCTGCATGAGGGTTTCTCCGGCGAAGTGAGGGCCGTGAGGCACAGCTCCCCGTCCCCCGGTGACCCTGCTAGGTCCACCTTCTTAGGGAAACCCTCTGCAGAGGAGCTGACAGAGCCAGGAACTTGTGAGTTGCGTGTGTCCACTCAGGCATCATTCATGCTTGTTCTGTAGGCAGTTCCTGTCAGAAGGAGGAGGCGCAGCAGGAGCGTCGGGGGGCGGAAGACGGTGCCTCAGTGCCTCTCTCCTTCTGACATTGTTAAAGAAAACACAACAAATTTATAATTATGTAGATAATTACATGTAGATAATGTCCTCAAGTTCTGTATAACCACTTTGTCCTCTCTCTGTGTTTGTTTCTCGTTCGTTGTTGTGTGTGTTTGTGTGCATTTGTCTCTTTCAAACAGGTGCCGGTCCTCACCTCTGCAGTGCTGCCGTCTCCTGTAGTGCTGCATGGTTCTAAGCTAAGTTTCCTTTCCTTTTTCTGTTCTCTCAGATTTGTCCTCAGGTTTGAAGTGTCTGTGTTGTGCAGCTGGTCTGGTCTGTCTCTAGACAGTTCAGGCTTCACCCACTAGTTAAATGGTGGAGGCTCACAGCGACATACTCAACACACAAGTTTCTGAACTCTGCATGAGGGTTTCTCCGGCGAAGTGAGGGCCGTGAGGCACAGCTCCCCGTCCCCCGGTGACCCTGCTAGGTCCACCTTCTTAGGGAAACCCTCTGCAGAGGAGCTGACAGAGCCAGGAACTTGTGAGTTGCGTGTGTCCACTCAGGCATCATTCATGCTTGTTCTGTAGGCAGTTCCTGTCAGAAGGAGGAGGCGCAGCAGGAGCGTCGGGGGGCGGAAGACGGTGCCTCAGTGCCTCTCTCCTTCTGACATTGTTAAAGAAAACACAACAAATTTATAATTATGTAGATAATTACATGTAGATAATGTCCTCAAGTTCTGTATAACCACTTTGTCCTCTCTCTGTGTTTGTTTGTTTCTCGTTCGTTGTTGTGTGTGTTTGTGTGCATTTGTCTCTTTCAAATAGGTGCCGGTCCTCACCTCTGCAGTGCTGCCGTCTCCTGTAGCGCTGCATGGTTCTAAGCTAAGTTTCCTTTCCTTTTTCTGTTCTCTCAGATTTGTCCTCAGGTTTGAAGTGTCTGTGTTGTGCAGCTGGTCTGGTCTGTCTCTAGACAGTTCAGGCTTCACCCACTAGTTAAATGGTGGAGGCTCACAGCGACATACTCAACACACAAGTTTCTGAACTCTGCATGAGGGTTTCTCCGGCGAAGTGAGGGCCGTGAGGCACAGCTCCCCGTCCCCCGGTGACCCTGCTAGGTCCACCTTCTTAGGGAAACCCTCTGCAGAGGAGCTGACAGAGCCAGGAACTTGTGAGTTGCGTGTGTCCACTCAGGCATCATTCATGCTTGTTCTGTAGGCAGTTCCTGTCAGAAGGAGGCGGCGCAGCAGGAGCGTCGGGGGGCGGAAGACGGTGCCTCAGTGCCTCTCTCCTTCTGACATTGTTAAAGAAAACACAACAAATTTATAATTATGTAGATAATTACATGTAGATAATGTCCTCAAGTTCTGTATAACCACTTTGTCCTCTCTCTGTGTTTGTTTGTTTCTCGTTCGTTGTTGTGTGTGTTTGTGTGCATTTGTCTCTTTCAAACAGGTGCCGGTCCTCACCTCTGCAGTCCTGCCGTCTCCTGTAGCGCTGCATGGTTCTAAGCTAAGTTTCCTTTCCTTTTTCTGTTCTCTCAGATTTGTCCTCAGGTTTGAAGTGTCTGTGTTGTGCAGCTGGTCTGGTCTGTCTCTAGACAGTTCAGGCTTCACCCACTAGTTAAATGGTGGAGGCTCACAGCGACATACTCAACACACAAGTTTCTGAACTCTGCATGAGGGTTTCTCCGGCGAAGTGAGGGCCGTGAGGCACAGCTCCCCGTCCCCCGGTGACCCTGCTAGGTCCACCTTCTTAGGGAAACCCTCTGCAGAGGAGCTGACAGAGCCAGGAACTTGTGAGTTGCGTGTGTCCACTCAGGCATCATTCATGCTTGTTCTGTAGGCAGTTCCTGTCAGAAGGAGGAGGCGCAGCAGGAGCGTCGGGGGGCGGAAGACGGTGCCTCAGTGCCTCTCTCCTTCTGACATTGTTAAAGAAAACACAACAAATTTATAATTATGTAGATAATTACATGTAGATAATGTCCTCAAGTTCTGTATAACCACTTTGTCCTCTCTCTGTGTTTGTTTCTCGTTCGTTGTTGTGTGTGTTTGTGTGCATTTGTCTCTTTCAAACAGGTGCCGGTCCTCACCTCTGCAGTGCTGCCGTCTCCTGTAGCGCTGCATGGTTCTAAGCTAAGTTTCCTTTCCTTTTTCTGTTCTCTCAGATTTGTCCTCAGGTTTGAAGTGTCTGTGTTGTGCAGCTGGTCTGGTCTGTCTCTAGACAGTTCAGGCTTCACCCACTAGTTAAATGGTGGAGGCTCACAGCGACATACTCAACACACAAGTTTCTGAACTCTGCATGAGGGTTTCTCCGGCGAAGTGAGGGCCGTGAGGCACAGCTCCCCGTCCCCCGGTGACCCTGCTAGGTCCACCTTCTTAGGGAAACCCTCTGCAGAGGAGCTGACAGAGCCAGGAACTTGTGAGTTGCGTGTGTCCACTCAGGCATCATTCATGCTTGTTCTGTAGGCAGTTCCTGTCAGAAGGAGGAGGCGCAGCAGGAGCGTCGGGGGGCGGAAGACGGTGCCTCAGTGCCTCTCTCCTTCTGACATTGTTAAAGAAAACACAACAAATTTATAATTATGTAGATAATTACATGTAGATAATGTCCTCAAGTTCTGTATAACCACTTTGTCCTCTCTCTGTGTTTGTTTCTCGTTCGTTGTTGTGTGTGTTTGTGTGCATTTGTCTCTTTCAAACAGGTGCCGGTCCTCACCTCTGCAGTGCTGCCGTCTCCTGTAGCGCTGCATGGTTCTAAGCTAAGTTTCCTTTCCTTTTTCTGTTCTCTCAGATTTGTCCTCAGGTTTGAAGTGTCTGTGTTGTGCAGCTGGTCTGGTCTGTCTCTAGACAGTTCAGGCTTCACCCACTAGTTAAATGGTGGAGGCTCACAGCGACATACTCAACACACAAGTTTCTGAACTCTGCATGAGGGTTTCTCCGACGAAGTGAGGGCCGTGAGGCACAGCTCCCCGTCCCCCGGTGACCCTGCTAGGTCCACCTTCTTAGGGAAACCCTCTGCAGAGGAGCTGACAGAGCCAGGAACTTGTGAGTTGCGTGTGTCCACTCAGGCATCATTCATGCTTGTTCTGTAGGCAGTTCCTGTCAGAAGGAGGAGGCGCAGCAGGAGCGTCGGGGGGCGGAAGACGGTGCCTCAGTGCCTCTCTCCTTCTGACATTGTTAAAGAAAACACAACAAATTTATAATTATGTAGATAATTACATGTAGATAATGTCCTCAAGTTCTGTATAACCACTTTGTCCTCTCTCTGTGTTTGTTTCTCGTTCGTTGTTGTGTGTGTTTGTGTGCATTTGTCTCTTTCAAACAGGTGCCGGTCCTCACCTCTGCAGTGCTGCCGTCTCCTGTAGCGCTGCATGGTTCTAAGCTAAGTTTCCTTTCCTTTTTCTGTTCTCTCAGATTTGTCCTCAGGTTTGAAGTGTCTGTGTTGTGCAGCTGGTCTGGTCTGTCTCTAGACAGTTCAGGCTTCACCCACTAGTTAAATGGTGGAGGCTCACAGCGACATACTCAACACACAAGTTTCTGAACTCTGCATGAGGGTTTCTCCGACGAAGTGAGGGCCGTGAGGCACAGCTCCCCGTCCCCCGGTGACCCTACTAGGTCCACCTTCTTAGGGAAACCCTCTGCAGAGGAGCTGACAGAGCCAGGAACTTGTGAGTTGCGTGTGTCCACTCAGGCATCATTCATGCTTGTTCTGTAGGCAGTTCCTGTCAGAAGGAGGAGGCGCAGCAGGAGCGTCGGGGGGCGGAAGACGGTGCCTCAGTGCCTCTCTCCTTCTGACATTGTTAAAGAAAACACAACAAATTTATAATTATGTAGATAATTACATGTAGATAATGTCCTCAAGTTCTGTATAACCACTTTGTCCTCTCTCTGTGTTTGTTTCTCGTTCGTTGTTGTGTGTGTTTGTGTGCATTTGTCTCTTTCAAACAGGTGCCGGTCCTCACCTCTGCAGTGCTGCCGTCTCCTGTAGCGCTGCATGGTTCTAAGCTAAGTTTCCTTTCCTTTTTCTGTTCTCTCAGATTTGTCCTCAGGTTTGAAGTGTCTGTGTTGTGCAGCTGGTCTGGTCTGTCTCTAGACAGTTCAGGCTTCACCCACTAGTTAAATGGTGGAGGCTCACAGCGACATACTCAACACACAAGTTTCTGAACTCTGCATGAGGGTTTCTCCGACGAAGTGAGGGCCGTGAGGCACAGCTCCCCGTCCCCCGGTGACCCTGCTAGGTCCACCTTCTTAGGGAAACCCTCTGCAGAGGAGCTGACAGAGCCAGGAACTTGTGAGTTGCGTGTGTCCACTCAGGCATCATTCATGCTTGTTCTGTAGGCAGTTCCTGTCAGAAGGAGGCGGCGCAGCAGGAGCGTCGGGGGGCGGAAGACGGTGCCTCAGTGCCTCTCTCCTTCTGACATTGTTAAAGAAAACACAACAAATTTATAATTATGTAGATAATTACATGTAGATAATGTCCTCAAGTTCTGTATAACCACTTTGTCCTCTCTCTGTGTTTGTTTCTCGTTCGTTGTTGTGTGTGTTTGTGTGCATTTGTCTCTTTCAAACAGGTGCCGGTCCTCACCTCTGCAGTGCTGCCGTCTCCTGTAGCGCTGCATGGTTCTAAGCTAAGTTTCCTTTCCTTTTTCTGTTCTCTCAGATTTGTCCTCAGGTTTGAAGTGTCTGTGTTGTGCAGCTGGTCTGGTCTGTCTCTAGACAGTTCAGGCTTCACCCACTAGTTAAATGGTGGAGGCTCACAGCGACATACTCAACACACAAGTTTCTGAACTCTGCATGAGGGTTTCTCCGGCGAAGTGAGGGCCGTGAGGCACAGCTCCCCGTCCCCCGGTGACCCTGCTAGGTCCACCTTCTTAGGGAAACCCTCTGCAGAGGAGCTGACAGAGCCAGGAACTTGTGAGTTGCGTGTGTCCACTCAGGCATCATTCATGCTTGTTCTGTAGGCAGTTCCTGTCAGAAGGAGGAGGCGCAGCAGGAGCGTCGGGGGGCGGAAGACGGTGCCTCAGTGCCTCTCTCCTTCTGACATTGTTAAAGAAAACACAACAAATTTATAATTATGTAGATAATTACATGTAGATAATGTCCTCAAGTTCTGTATAACCACTTTGTCCTCTCTCTGTGTTTGTTTCTCGTTCGTTGTTGTGTGTGTTTGTGTGCATTTGTCTCTTTCAAACAGGTGCCGGTCCTCACCTCTGCAGTGCTGCCGTCTCCTGTAGCGCTGCATGGTTCTAAGCTAAGTTTCCTTTCCTTTTTCTGTTCTCTCAGATTTGTCCTCAGGTTTGAAGTGTCTGCGTTGTGCAGCTGGTCTGGTCTGTCTCTAGACAGTTCAGGCTTCACCCACTAGTTAAATGGTGGAGGCTCACAGCGACATACTCAACACACAAGTTTCTGAACTCTGCATGAGGGTTTCTCCGACGAAGTGAGGGCCGTGAGGCACAGCTCCCCGTCCCCCGGTGACCCTGCTAGGTCCACCTTCTTAGGGAAACCCTCTGCAGAGGAGCTGACAGAGCCAGGAACTTGTGAGTTGCGTGTGTCCACTCAGGCATCATTCATGCTTGTTCTGTAGGCAGTTCCTGTCAGAAGGAGGAGAAGCAGCAGGAGCGTCGGGGGGCGGAAGACGGTGCCTCAGTGCCTCTCTCCTTCTGACATTGTTAAAGAAAACACAACAAATTTATAATTATGTAGATAATTACATGTAGATAATGTCCTCAAGTTCTGTATAACCACTTTGTCCTCTCTCTGTGTTTGTTTCTCGTTCGTTGTTGTGTGTGTTTGTGTGCATTTGTCTCTTTCAAACAGGTGCCGGTCCTCACCTCTGCAGTGCTGCCGTCTCCTGTAGCGCTGCATGGTTCTAAGCTAAGTTTCCTTTCCTTTTTCTGTTCTCTCAGATTTGTCCTCAGGTTTGAAGTGTCTGTGTTGTGCAGCTGGTCTGGTCTGTCTCTAGGCAGTTCAGGCTTCACCCACTAGTTAAATGGTGGAGGCTCACAGCGACATACTCAACACACAAGTTTCTGAACTCTGCATGAGGGTTTCTCCGGCGAAGTGAGGGCCGTGAGGCACAGCTCCCCGTCCCCCGGTGACCCTGCTAGGTCCACCTTCTTAGGGAAACCCTCTGCAGAGGAGCTGACAGAGCCAGGAACTTGTGAGTTGTTTGTGTCCACTCAGGCATCATTCATGCTTGTTCTGTAGGCAGTTCCTGTCAGAAGGAGGAGGCGCAGCAGGAGCGTCGGGGGGCGGAAGACGGTGCCTCAGTGCCTCTCTCCTTCTGACATTGTTAAAGAAAACACAACAAATTTATAATTATGTAGATAATTACATGTAGATAATGTCCTCAAGTTTTGTATAACCACTTTGTCCTCTCTCTGTGTTTGTTTCTCGTTCGTTGTTGTGTGTGTTTGTGTGCATTTGTCTCTTTCAAACAGGTGCCGGTCCTCACCTCTGCAGTGCTGCCGTCTCCTGTAGCGCTGCATGGTTCTAAGCTAAGTTTCCTTTCCTTTTTCTGTTCTCTCAGATTTGTCCTCAGGTTTGAAGTGTCTGTGTTGTGCAGCTGGTCTGGTCTGTCTCTAGACAGTTCAGGCTTCACCCACTAGTTAAATGGTGGAGGCTCACAGCGACATACTCAACACACAAGTTTCTGAACTCTGCATGAGGGTTTCTCCGGCGAAGTGAGGGCCGTGAGGCACAGCTCCCCGTCCCCCGGTGACCCTGCTAGGTCCACCTTCTTAGGGAAACCCTCTGCAGAGGAGCTGACAGAGCCAGGAACTTGTGAGTTGTGTGTGTCCACTCAGGCATCATTCATGCTTGTTCTGTAGGCAGTTCCTGTCAGAAGGAGGAGGCGCAGCAGGAGCGTCGGGGGGCGGAAGACGGTGCCTCAGTGCCTCTCTCCTTCTGACATTGTTAAAGAAAACACAACAAATTTATAATTATGTAGATAATTACATGTAGATAATGTCCTCAAGTTCTGTATAACCACTTTGTCCTCTCTCTGTGTTTGTTTCTCGTTCGTTGTTGTGTGTGTTTGTGTGCATTTGTCTCTTTCAAACAGGTGCCGGTCCTCACCTCTGCAGTGCTGCCGTCTCCTGTAGCGCTGCATGGTTCTAAGCTAAGTTTCCTTTCCTTTTTCTGTTCTCTCAGATTTGTCCTCAGGTTTGAAGTGTCTGTGTTGTGCAGCTGGTCTGGTCTGTCTCTAGACAGTTCAGGCTTCACCCACTAGTTAAATGGTGGAGGCTCACAGCGACATACTCAGCACACAAGTTTCTGAACTCTGCATGAGGGTTTCTCCGGCGAAGTGAGGGCCGTGAGGCACAGCTCCCCGTCCCCCGGTGACCCTGCTAGGTCCACCTTCTTAGGGAAACCCTCTGCAGAGGAGCTGACAGAGCCAGGAACTTGTGAGTTATGTGTGTCCACTCAGGCATCATTCATGCTTGTTCTGTAGGCAGTTCCTGTCAGAAGGAGGAGGCGCAGCAGGAGCGTCGGGGGGCGGAAGACGGTGCCTCAGTGCCTCTCTCCTTCTGACATTGTTAAAGAAAACACAACAAATTTATAATTATGTAGATAATTACATGTAGATAATGTCCTCAAGTTCTTTATAACCACTTTGTCCTCTCTCTGTGTTTGTTTCTCGTTCGTTGTTGTGTGTGTTTGTGTGCATTTGTCTCTTTCAAACAGGTGCCGGTCCTCACCTCTGCAGTGCTGCCGTCTCCTGTAGCGCTGCATGGTTCTAAGCTAAGTTTCCTTTCCTTTTTCTGTTCTCTCAGATTTGTCCTCAGGTTTGAAGTGTCTGTGTTGTGCAGCTGGTCTGGTCTGTCTCTAGACAGTTCAGGCTTCACCCACTAGTTAAATGGTGGAGGCTCACAGCGACATACTCAGCACACAAGTTTCTGAACTCTGCATGAGGGTTTCTCCGACGAAGTGAGGGCCGTGAGGCACAGCTCCCCGTCCCCCGGTGACCCTGCTAGGTCCACCTTCTTAGGGAAACCCTCTGCAGAGGAGCTGACAGAGCCAGGAACTTGTGAGTTGCGTGTGTCCACTCAGGCATCATTCATGCTTGTTCTGTAGGCAGTTCCTGTCAGAAGGAGGAGGCGCAGCAGGAGCGTCGGGGGGCGGAAGACGGTGCCTCAGTGCCTCTCTCCTTCTGACATTGTTAAAGAAAACACAACAAATTTATAATTATGTAGATAATTACATGTAGATAATGTCCTCAAGTTCTGTATAACCACTTTTTCCTCTCTCTGTGTTTGTTTCTCGTTCGTTGTTGTGTGTGTTTGTGTGCATTTGTCTCTTTCAAACAGGTGCCGGTCCTCACCTCTGCAGTGCTGCCGTCTCCTGTAGCGCTGCATGGTTCTAAGCTAAGTTTCCTTTCCTTTTTCTGTTCTCTCAGATTTGTCCTCAGGTTTGAAGTGTCTGTGTTGTGCAGCTGGTCTGGTCTGTCTCTAGACAGTTCAGGCTTCACCCACTAGTTAAATGGTGGAGGCTCACAGCGACATACTCAACACACAAGTTTCTGAACTCTGCATGAGGGTTTCTCCGACGAAGTGAGGGCCGTGAGGCACAGCTCCCCGTCCCCCGGTGACCCTGCTAGGTCCACCTTCTTAGGGAAACCCTCTGCAGAGGAGCTGACAGAGCCAGGAACTTGTGAGTTGCGTGTGTCCACTCAGGCATCATTCATGCTTGTTCTATAGGCAGTTCCTGTCAGAAGGAGGAGGCGCAGCAGGAGCGTCGGGGGGCGGAAGACGGTGCCTCAGTGCCTCTCTCCTTCTGACATTGTTAAAGAAAACACAACAAATTTATAATTATGTAGATAATTACATGTAGATAATGTCCTCAAGTTCTGTATAACCACTTTGTCCTCTCTCTGTGTTTGTTTCTCGTTCGTTGTTGTGTGTGTTTGTGTGCATTTGTCTCTTTCAAACAGGTGCCGGTCCTCACCTCTGCAGTGCTGCCGTCTCCTGTAGCGCTGCATGGTTCTAAGCTAAGTTTCCTTTCCTTTTTCTGTTCTCTCAGATTTGTCCTCAGGTTTGAAGTGTCTGTGTTGTGCAGCTGGTCTGGTCTGTCTCTAGACAGTTCAGGCTTCACCCACTAGTTAAATGGTGGAGGCTCACAGCGACATACTCAGCACACAAGTTTCTGAACTCTGCATGAGGGTTTCTCCGACGAAGTGAGGGCCGTGAGGCACAGCTCCCCGTCCCCCGGTGACCCTGCTAGGTCCACCTTCTTAGGGAAACCCTCTGCAGAGGAGCTGACAGAGCCAGGAACTTGTGAGTTGCGTGTGTCCACTCAGGCATCATTCATGCTTGTTCTGTAGGCAGTTCCTGTCAGAAGGAGGAGGCGCAGCAGGAGCGTCGGGGGGCGGAAGACGGTGCCTCAGTGCCTCTCTCCTTCTGACATTGTTAAAGAAAACACAACAAATTTATAATTATGTAGATAATTACATGTAGATAATGTCCTCAAGTTCTGTATAACCACTTTTTCCTCTCTCTGTGTTTGTTTCTCGTTCGTTGTTGTGTGTGTTTGTGTGCATTTGTCTCTTTCAAACAGGTGCCGGTCCTCACCTCTGCAGTGCTGCCGTCTCCTGTAGCGCTGCATGGTTCTAAGCTAAGTTTCCTTTCCTTTTTCTGTTCTCTCAGATTTGTCCTCAGGTTTGAAGTGTCTGTGTTGTGCAGCTGGTCTGGTCTGTCTCTAGACAGTTCAGGCTTCACCCACTAGTTAAATGGTGGAGGCTCACAGCGACATACTCAACACACAAGTTTCTGAACTCTGCATGAGGGTTTCTCCGGCGAAGTGAGGGCCGTGAGGCACAGCTCCCCGTCCCCCGGTGACCCTGCTAGGTCCACCTTCTTAGGGAAACCCTCTGCAGAGGAGCTGACAGAGCCAGGAACTTGTGAGTTGCGTGTGTCCACTCAGGCATCATTCATGCTTGTTCTGTAGGCAGTTCCTGTCAGAAGGAGGAGGCGCAGCAGGAGCGTCGGGGGGCGGAAGACGGTGCCTCAGTGCCTCTCTCCTTCTGACATTGTTAAAGAAAACACAACAAATTTATAATTATGTAGATAATTACATGTAGATAATGTCCTCAAGTTCTGTATAACCACTTTGTCCTCTCTCTGTGTTTGTTTCTCGTTCGTTGTTGTGTGTGTTTGTGTGCATTTGTCTCTTTCAAACAGGTGCCGGTCCTCACCTCTGCAGTGCTGCCGTCTCCTGTAGCGCTGCATGGTTCTAAGCTAAGTTTCCTTTCCTTTTTCTGTTCTCTCAGATTTGTCCTCAGGTTTGAAGTGTCTGTGTTGTGCAGCTGGTCTGGTCTGTCTCTAGACAGTTCAGGCTTCACCCACTAGTTAAATGGTGGAGGCTCACAGCGACATACTCAACACACAAGTTTCTGAACTCTGCATGAGGGTTTCTCCGACGAAGTGAGGGCCGTGAGGCACAGCTCCCCGTCCCCCGGTGACCCTGCTAGGTCCACCTTCTTAGGGAAACCCTCTGCAGAGGAGCTGACAGAGCCAGGAACTTGTGAGTTGCGTGTGTCCACTCAGGCATCATTCATGCTTGTTCTGTAGGCAGTTCCTGTCAGAAGGAGGAGGCGCAGCAGGAGCGTCGGGGGGCGGAAGACGGTGCCTCAGTGCCTCTCTCCTTCTGACATTGTTAAAGAAAACACAACAAATTTATAATTATGTAGATAATTACATGTAGATAATGTCCTCAAGTTCTGTATAACCACTTTGTCCTCTCTCTGTGTTTGTTTCTCGTTCGTTGTTGTGTGTGTTTGTGTGCATTTGTCTCTTTCAAACAGGTGCCGGTCCTCACCTCTGCAGTGCTGCCGTCTCCTGTAGCGCTGCATGGTTCTAAGCTAAGTTTCCTTTCCTTTTTCTGTTCTCTCAGATTTGTCCTCAGGTTTGAAGTGTCTGTGTTGTGCAGCTGGTCTGGTCTGTCTCTAGACAGTTCAGGCTTCACCCACTAGTTAAATGGTGGAGGCTCACAGCGACATACTCAACACACAAGTTTCTGAACTCTGCATGAGGGTTTCTCCGGCGAAGTGAGGGCCGTGAGGCACAGCTCCCCGTCCCCCGGTGACCCTGCTAGGTCCACCTTCTTAGGGAAACCCTCTGCAGAGGAGCTGACAGAGCCAGGAACTTGTGAGTTGCGTGTGTCCACTCAGGCATCATTCATGCTTGTTCTATAGGCAGTTCCTGTCAGAAGGAGGAGGCGCAGCAGGAGCGTCGGGGGGCGGAAGACGGTGCCTCAGTGCCTCTCTCCTTCTGACATTGTTAAAGAAAACACAACAAATTTATAATTATGTAGATAATTACATGTAGATAATGTCCTCAAGTTCTGTATAACCACTTTGTCCTCTCTCTGTGTTTGTTTCTCGTTCGTTGTTGTGTGTGATTGTGTGCATTTGTCTCTTTCAAACAGGTGCCGGTCCTCACCTCTGCAGTGCTGCCGTCTCCTGTAGCGCTGCATGGTTCTAAGCTAAGTTTCCTTTCCTTTTTCTGTTCTCTCAGATTTGTCCTCAGGTTTGAAGTGTCTGCGTTGTGCAGCTGGTCTGGTCTGTCTCTAGACAGTTCAGGCTTCACCCACTAGTTAAATGGTGGAGGCTCACAGCGACATACTCAACACACAAGTTTCTGAACTCTGCATGAGGGTTTCTCCGGCGAAGTGAGGGCCGTGAGGCACAGCTCCCCGTCCCCCGGTGACCCTGCTAGGTCCACCTTCTTAGGGAAACCCTCTGCAGAGGAGCTGACAGAGCCAGGAACTTGTGAGTTGCGTGTGTCCACTCAGGCATCATTCATGCTTGTTCTGTAGGCAGTTCCTGTCAGAAGGAGGAGGCGCAGCAGGAGCGTCGGGGGGCGGAAGACGGTGCCTCAGTGCCTCTCTCCTTCTGACATTGTTAAAGAAAACACAACAAATTTATAATTATGTAGATAATTACATGTAGATAATGTCCTCAAGTTCTGTATAACCACTTTGTCCTCTCTCTGTGTTTGTTTCTCGTTCGTTGTTGTGTGTGTTTGTGTGCATTTGTCTCTTTCAAACAGGTGCCGGTCCTCACCTCTGCAGTGCTGCCGTCTCCTGTAGCGCTGCATGGTTCTAAGCTAAGTTTCCTTTCCTTGTTCTGTTCTCTCAGATTTGTCCTCAGGTTTGAAGTGTCTGTGTTGTGCAGCTGGTCTGGTCTGTCTCTAGACAGTTCAGGCTTCACCCACTAGTTAAATGGTGGAGGCTCACAGCGACATACTCAACACACAAGTTTCTGAACTCTGCATGAGGGTTTCTCCGACGAAGTGAGGGCCGTGAGGCACAGCTCCCCGTCCCCCGGTGACCCTGCTAGGTCCACCTTCTTAGGGAAACCCTCTGCAGAGGAGCTGACAGAGCCAGGAACTTGTGAGTTGCGTGTGTCCACTCAGGCATCATTCATGCTTGTTCTGTAGGCAGTTCCTGTCAGAAGGAGGAGGCGCAGCAGGAGCGTCGGGGGGCGGAAGACGGTGCCTCAGTGCCTCTCTCCTTCTGACATTGTTAAAGAAAACACAACAAATTTATAATTATGTAGATAATTACATGTAGATAATGTCCTCAAGTTCTGTATAACCACTTTGTCCTCTCTCTGTGTTTGTTTCTCGTTCGTTGTTGTGTGTGTTTGTGTGCATTTGTCTCTTTCAAACAGGTGCCGGTCCTCACCTCTGCAGTGCTGCCGTCTCCTGTAGCGCTGCATGGTTCTAAGCTAAGTTTCCTTTCCTTTTTCTGTTCTCTCAGATTTGTCCTCAGGTTTGAAGTGTCTGCGTTGTGCAGCTGGTCTGGTCTGTCTCTAGACAGTTCAGGCTTCACCCACTAGTTAAATGGTGGAGGCTCACAGCGACATACTTAGCACACAAGTTTCTGAACTCTGCATGAGGGTTTCTCCGGCGAAGTGAGGGCCGTGAGGCACAGCTCCCCGTCCCCCGGTGACCCTGCTAGGTCCACCTTCTTAGGGAAACCCTCTGCAGAGGAGCTGACAGAGCCAGGAACTTGTGAGTTGCGTGTGTCCACTCAGGCATCATTCATGCTTGTTCTGTAGGCAGTTCCTGTCAGAAGGAGGAGGCGCAGCAGGAGCGTCGGGGGGCGGAAGACGGTGCCTCAGTGCCTCTCTCCTTCTGACATTGTTAAAGAAAACACAACAAATTTATAATTATGTAGATAATTACATGTAGATAATGTCCTCAAGTTCTGTATAACCACTTTGTCCTCTCTCTGTGTTTGTTTCTCGTTCGTTGTTGTGTGTGTTTGTGTGCATTTGTCTCTTTCAAACAGGTGCTGGTCCTCACCTCTGCAGTGCTGCCGTCTCCTGTAGCGCTGCATGGTTCTAAGCTAAGTTTCCTTTCCTTTTTCTGTTCTCTCAGATTTGTCCTCAGGTTTGAAGTGTCTGTGTTGTGCAGCTGGTCTGGTCTGTCTCTAGACAGTTCAGGCTTCACCCACTAGTTAAATGGTGGAGGCTCACAGCGACATACTCAACACACAAGTTTCTGAACTCTGCATGAGGGTTTCTCCGACGAAGTGAGGGCCGTGAGGCACAGCTCCCCGTCCCCCGGTGACCCTGCTAGGTCCACCTTCTTAGGGAAACCCTCTGCAGAGGAGCTGACAGAGCCAGGAACTTGTGAGTTGCGTGTGTCCACTCAGGCATCATTCATGCTTGTTCTGTAGGCAGTTCCTGTCAGAAGGAGGAGGCGCAGCAGGAGCGTCGGGGGGCGGAAGACGGTGCCTCAGTGCCTCTCTCCTTCTGACATTGTTAAAGAAAACACAACAAATTTATAATTATGTAGATAATTACATGTAGATAATGTCCTCAAGTTCTGTATAACCACTTTGTCCTCTCTCTGTGTTTGTTTCTCGTTCGTTGTTGTGTGTGTTTGTGTGCATTTGTCTCTTTCAAACAGGTGCCGGTCCTCACCTCTGCAGTGCTGCCGTCTCCTGTAGCGCTGCATGGTTCTAAGCTAAGTTTCCTTTCCTTTTTCTGTTCTCTCAGATTTGTCCTCAGGTTTGAAGTGTCTGTGTTGTGCAGCTGGTCTGGTCTGTCTCTAGACAGTTCAGGCTTCACCCACTAGTTAAATGGTGGAGGCTCACAGCGACATACTCAACACACAAGTTTCTGAACTCTGCATGAGGGTTTCTCCGACGAAGTGAGGGCCGTGAGGCACAGCTCCCCGTCCCCCGGTGACCCTGCTAGGTCCACCTTCTTAGGGAAACCCTCTGCAGAGGAGCTGACAGAGCCAGGAACTTGTGAGTTGCGTGTGTCCACTCAGGCATCATTCATGCTTGTTCTGTAGGCAGTTCCTGTCAGAAGGAGGAGGCGCAGCAGGAGCGTCGGGGGGCGGAAGACGGTGCCTCAGTGCCTCTCTCCTTCTGACATTGTTAAAGAAAACACAACAAATTTATAATTATGTAGATAATTACATGTAGATAATGTCCTCAAGTTCTGTATAACCACTTTGTCCTCTCTCTGTGTTTGTTTCTCGTTCGTTGTTGTGTGTGTTTGTGTGCATTTGTCTCTTTCAAACAGGTGCCGGTCCTCACCTCTGCAGTGCTGCCGTCTCCTGTAGCGCTGCATGGTTCTAAGCTAAGTTTCCTTTCCTTTTTCTGTTCTCTCAGATTTGTCCTCAGGTTTGAAGTGTCTGTGTTGTGCAGCTGGTCTGGTCTGTCTCTAGACAGTTCAGGCTTCACCCACGAGTTAAATGGTGGAGGCTCACAGCGACATACTCAACACACAAGTTTCTGAACTCTGCATGAGGGTTTCTCCGACGAAGTGAGGGCCGTGAGGCACAGCTCCCCGTCCCCCGGTGACCCTGCTAGGTCCACCTTCTTAGGGAAACCCTCTGCAGAGGAGCTGACAGAGCCAGGAACTTGTGAGTTGCGTGTGTCCACTCAGGCATCATTCATGCTTGTTCTGTAGGCAGTTCCTGTCAGAAGGAGGAGGCGCAGCAGGAGCGTCGGGGGGCGGAAGACGGTGCCTCAGTGCCTCTCTCCTTCTGACATTGTTAAAGAAAACACAACAAATTTATAATTATGTAGATAATTACATGTAGATAATGTCCTCAAGTTCTGTATAACCACTTTGTCCTCTCTCTGTGTTTGTTTCTCGTTCGTTGTTGTGTGTGTTTGTGTGCATTTGTCTCTTTCAAACAGGTGCCGGTCCTCACCTCTGCAGTGCTGCCGTCTCCTGTAGCGCTGCATGGTTCTAAGCTAAGTTTCCTTTCCTTTTTCTGTTCTCTCAGATTTGTCCTCAGGTTTGAAGTGTCTGTGTTGTGCAGCTGGTCTGGTCTGTCTCTAGACAGTTCAGGCTTCACCCACTAGTTAAATGGTGGAGGCTCACAGCGACATACTCAGCACACAAGTTTCTGAACTCTGCATGAGGGTTTCTCCGACGAAGTGAGGGCCGTGAGGCACAGCTCCCCGTCCCCCGGTGACCCTGCTAGGTCCACCTTCTTAGGGAAACCCTCTGCAGAGGAGCTGACAGAGCCAGGAACTTGTGAGTTGCGTGTGTCCACTCAGGCATCATTCATGCTTGTTCTGTAGGCAGTTCCTGTCAGAAGGAGGAGGCGCAGCAGGAGCGTCGGGGGGCGGAAGACGGTGCCTCAGTGCCTCTCTCCTTCTGACATTGTTAAAGAAAACACAACAAATTTATAATTATGTAGATAATTACATGTAGATAATGTCCTCAAGTTCTGTATAACCACTTTTTCCTCTCTCTGTGTTTGTTTCTCGTTCGTTGTTGTGTGTGTTTGTGTGCATTTGTCTCTTTCAAACAGGTGCCGGTCCTCACCTCTGCAGTGCTGCCGTCTCCTGTAGCGCTGCATGGTTCTAAGCTAAGTTTCCTTTCCTTTTTCTGTTCTCTCAGATTTGTCCTCAGGTTTGAAGTGTCTGTGTTGTGCAGCTGGTCTGGTCTGTCTCTAGACAGTTCAGGCTTCACCCACTAGTTAAATGGTGGAGGCTCACAGCGACATACTCAACACACAAGTTTCTGAACTCTGCATGAGGGTTTCTCCGGCGAAGTGAGGGCCGTGAGGCACAGCTCCCCGTCCCCCGGTGACCCTGCTAGGTCCACCTTCTTAGGGAAACCCTCTGCAGAGGAGCTGACAGAGCCAGGAACTTGTGAGTTGCGTGTGTCCACTCAGGCATCATTCATGCTTGTTCTGTAGGCAGTTCCTGTCAGAAGGAGGAGGCGCAGCAGGAGCGTCGGGGGGCGGAAGACGGTGCCTCAGTGCCTCTCTCCTTCTGACATTGTTAAAGAAAACACAACAAATTTATAATTATGTAGATAATTACATGTAGATAATGTCCTCAAGTTCTGTATAACCACTTTGTCCTCTCTCTGTGTTTGTTTCTCGTTCGTTGTTGTGTGTGTTTGTGTGCATTTGTCTCTTTCAAACAGGTGCCGGTCCTCACCTCTGCAGTGCTGCCGTCTCCTGTAGCGCTGCATGGTTCTAAGCTAAGTTTCCTTTCCTTTTTCTGTTCTCTCAGATTTGTCCTCAGGTTTGAAGTGTCTGTGTTGTGCAGCTGGTCTGGTCTGTCTCTAGACAGTTCAGGCTTCACCCACTAGTTAAATGGTGGAGGCTCACAGCGACATACTCAACACACAAGTTTCTGAACTCTGCATGAGGGTTTCTCCGACGAAGTGAGGGCCGTGAGGCACAGCTCCCCGTCCCCCGGTGACCCTGCTAGGTCCACCTTCTTAGGGAAACCCTCTGCAGAGGAGCTGACAGAGCCAGGAACTTGTGAGTTGCGTGTGTCCACTCAGGCATCATTCATGCTTGTTCTGTAGGCAGTTCCTGTCAGAAGGAGGAGGCGCAGCAGGAGCGTCGGGGGGCGGAAGACGGTGCCTCAGTGCCTCTCTCCTTCTGACATTGTTAAAGAAAACACAACAAATTTATAATTATGTAGATAATTACATGTAGATAATGTCCTCAAGTTCTGTATAACCACTTTGTCCTCTCTCTGTGTTTGTTTCTCGTTCGTTGTTGTGTGTGTTTGTGTGCATTTGTCTCTTTCAAACAGGTGCCGGTCCTCACCTCTGCAGTGCTGCCGTCTCCTGTAGCGCTGCATGGTTCTAAGCTAAGTTTCCTTTCCTTTTTCTGTTCTCTCAGATTTGTCCTCAGGTTTGAAGTGTCTGTGTTGTGCAGCTGGTCTGGTCTGTCTCTAGACAGTTCAGGCTTCACCCACTAGTTAAATGGTGGAGGCTCACAGCGACATACTCAACACACAAGTTTCTGAACTCTGCATGAGGGTTTCTCCGGCGAAGTGAGGGCCGTGAGGCACAGCTCCCCGTCCCCCGGTGACCCTGCTAGGTCCACCTTCTTAGGGAAACCCTCTGCAGAGGAGCTGACAGAGCCAGGAACTTGTGAGTTGCGTGTGTCCACTCAGGCATCATTCATGCTTGTTCTATAGGCAGTTCCTGTCAGAAGGAGGAGGCGCAGCAGGAGCGTCGGGGGGCGGAAGACGGTGCCTCAGTGCCTCTCTCCTTCTGACATTGTTAAAGAAAACACAACAAATTTATAATTATGTAGATAATTACATGTAGATAATGTCCTCAAGTTCTGTATAACCACTTTGTCCTCTCTCTGTGTTTGTTTCTCGTTCGTTGTTGTGTGTGATTGTGTGCATTTGTCTCTTTCAAACAGGTGCCGGTCCTCACCTCTGCAGTGCTGCCGTCTCCTGTAGCGCTGCATGGTTCTAAGCTAAGTTTCCTTTCCTTTTTCTGTTCTCTCAGATTTGTCCTCAGGTTTGAAGTGTCTGCGTTGTGCAGCTGGTCTGGTCTGTCTCTAGACAGTTCAGGCTTCACCCACTAGTTAAATGGTGGAGGCTCACAGCGACATACTCAACACACAAGTTTCTGAACTCTGCATGAGGGTTTCTCCGGCGAAGTGAGGGCCGTGAGGCACAGCTCCCCGTCCCCCGGTGACCCTGCTAGGTCCACCTTCTTAGGGAAACCCTCTGCAGAGGAGCTGACAGAGCCAGGAACTTGTGAGTTGCGTGTGTCCACTCAGGCATCATTCATGCTTGTTCTGTAGGCAGTTCCTGTCAGAAGGAGGAGGCGCAGCAGGAGCGTCGGGGGGCGGAAGACGGTGCCTCAGTGCCTCTCTCCTTCTGACATTGTTAAAGAAAACACAACAAATTTATAATTATGTAGATAATTACATGTAGATAATGTCCTCAAGTTCTGTATAACCACTTTGTCCTCTCTCTGTGTTTGTTTCTCGTTCGTTGTTGTGTGTGTTTGTGTGCATTTGTCTCTTTCAAACAGGTGCCGGTCCTCACCTCTGCAGTGCTGCCGTCTCCTGTAGCGCTGCATGGTTCTAAGCTAAGTTTCCTTTCCTTGTTCTGTTCTCTCAGATTTGTCCTCAGGTTTGAAGTGTCTGTGTTGTGCAGCTGGTCTGGTCTGTCTCTAGACAGTTCAGGCTTCACCCACTAGTTAAATGGTGGAGGCTCACAGCGACATACTCAACACACAAGTTTCTGAACTCTGCATGAGGGTTTCTCCGACGAAGTGAGGGCCGTGAGGCACAGCTCCCCGTCCCCCGGTGACCCTGCTAGGTCCACCTTCTTAGGGAAACCCTCTGCAGAGGAGCTGACAGAGCCAGGAACTTGTGAGTTGCGTGTGTCCACTCAGGCATCATTCATGCTTGTTCTGTAGGCAGTTCCTGTCAGAAGGAGGAGGCGCAGCAGGAGCGTCGGGGGGCGGAAGACGGTGCCTCAGTGCCTCTCTCCTTCTGACATTGTTAAAGAAAACACAACAAATTTATAATTATGTAGATAATTACATGTAGATAATGTCCTCAAGTTCTGTATAACCACTTTGTCCTCTCTCTGTGTTTGTTTCTCGTTCGTTGTTGTGTGTGTTTGTGTGCATTTGTCTCTTTCAAACAGGTGCCGGTCCTCACCTCTGCAGTGCTGCCGTCTCCTGTAGCGCTGCATGGTTCTAAGCTAAGTTTCCTTTCCTTTTTCTGTTCTCTCAGATTTGTCCTCAGGTTTGAAGTGTCTGCGTTGTGCAGCTGGTCTGGTCTGTCTCTAGACAGTTCAGGCTTCACCCACTAGTTAAATGGTGGAGGCTCACAGCGACATACTTAGCACACAAGTTTCTGAACTCTGCATGAGGGTTTCTCCGGCGAAGTGAGGGCCGTGAGGCACAGCTCCCCGTCCCCCGGTGACCCTGCTAGGTCCACCTTCTTAGGGAAACCCTCTGCAGAGGAGCTGACAGAGCCAGGAACTTGTGAGTTGCGTGTGTCCACTCAGGCATCATTCATGCTTGTTCTGTAGGCAGTTCCTGTCAGAAGGAGGAGGCGCAGCAGGAGCGTCGGGGGGCGGAAGACGGTGCCTCAGTGCCTCTCTCCTTCTGACATTGTTAAAGAAAACACAACAAATTTATAATTATGTAGATAATTACATGTAGATAATGTCCTCAAGTTCTGTATAACCACTTTGTCCTCTCTCTGTGTTTGTTTCTCGTTCGTTGTTGTGTGTGTTTGTGTGCATTTGTCTCTTTCAAACAGGTGCTGGTCCTCACCTCTGCAGTGCTGCCGTCTCCTGTAGCGCTGCATGGTTCTAAGCTAAGTTTCCTTTCCTTTTTCTGTTCTCTCAGATTTGTCCTCAGGTTTGAAGTGTCTGTGTTGTGCAGCTGGTCTGGTCTGTCTCTAGACAGTTCAGGCTTCACCCACTAGTTAAATGGTGGAGGCTCACAGCGACATACTCAACACACAAGTTTCTGAACTCTGCATGAGGGTTTCTCCGACGAAGTGAGGGCCGTGAGGCACAGCTCCCCGTCCCCCGGTGACCCTGCTAGGTCCACCTTCTTAGGGAAACCCTCTGCAGAGGAGCTGACAGAGCCAGGAACTTGTGAGTTGCGTGTGTCCACTCAGGCATCATTCATGCTTGTTCTGTAGGCAGTTCCTGTCAGAAGGAGGAGGCGCAGCAGGAGCGTCGGGGGGCGGAAGACGGTGCCTCAGTGCCTCTCTCCTTCTGACATTGTTAAAGAAAACACAACAAATTTATAATTATGTAGATAATTACATGTAGATAATGTCCTCAAGTTCTGTATAACCACTTTGTCCTCTCTCTGTGTTTGTTTCTCGTTCGTTGTTGTGTGTGTTTGTGTGCATTTGTCTCTTTCAAACAGGTGCCGGTCCTCACCTCTGCAGTGCTGCCGTCTCCTGTAGCGCTGCATGGTTCTAAGCTAAGTTTCCTTTCCTTTTTCTGTTCTCTCAGATTTGTCCTCAGGTTTGAAGTGTCTGTGTTGTGCAGCTGGTCTGGTCTGTCTCTAGACAGTTCAGGCTTCACCCACTAGTTAAATGGTGGAGGCTCACAGCGACATACTCAACACACAAGTTTCTGAACTCTGCATGAGGGTTTCTCCGACGAAGTGAGGGCCGTGAGGCACAGCTCCCCGTCCCCCGGTGACCCTGCTAGGTCCACCTTCTTAGGGAAACCCTCTGCAGAGGAGCTGACAGAGCCAGGAACTTGTGAGTTGCGTGTGTCCACTCAGGCATCATTCATGCTTGTTCTGTAGGCAGTTCCTGTCAGAAGGAGGAGGCGCAGCAGGAGCGTCGGGGGGCGGAAGACGGTGCCTCAGTGCCTCTCTCCTTCTGACATTGTTAAAGAAAACACAACAAATTTATAATTATGTAGATAATTACATGTAGATAATGTCCTCAAGTTCTGTATAACCACTTTGTCCTCTCTCTGTGTTTGTTTCTCGTTCGTTGTTGTGTGTGTTTGTGTGCATTTGTCTCTTTCAAACAGGTGCCGGTCCTCACCTCTGCAGTGCTGCCGTCTCCTGTAGCGCTGCATGGTTCTAAGCTAAGTTTCCTTTCCTTTTTCTGTTCTCTCAGATTTGTCCTCAGGTTTGAAGTGTCTGTGTTGTGCAGCTGGTCTGGTCTGTCTCTAGACAGTTCAGGCTTCACCCACGAGTTAAATGGTGGAGGCTCACAGCGACATACTCAACACACAAGTTTCTGAACTCTGCATGAGGGTTTCTCCGACGAAGTGAGGGCCGTGAGGCACAGCTCCCCGTCCCCCGGTGACCCTGCTAGGTCCACCTTCTTAGGGAAACCCTCTGCAGAGGAGCTGACAGAGCCAGGAACTTGTGAGTTGCGTGTGTCCACTCAGGCATCATTCATGCTTGTTCTGTAGGCAGTTCCTGTCAGAAGGAGGAGGCGCAGCAGGAGCGTCGGGGGGCGGAAGACGGTGCCTCAGTGCCTCTCTCCTTCTGACATTGTTAAAGAAAACACAACAAATTTATAATTATGTAGATAATTACATGTAGATAATGTCCTCAAGTTCTGTATAACCACTTTGTCCTCTCTCTGTGTTTGTTTCTCGTTCGTTGTTGTGTGTGTTTGTGTGCATTTGTCTCTTTCAAACAGGTGCCGGTCCTCACCTCTGCAGTGCTGCCGTCTCCTGTAGCGCTGCATGGTTCTAAGCTAAGTTTCCTTTCCTTTTTCTGTTCTCTCAGATTTGTCCTCAGGTTTGAAGTGTCTGTGTTGTGCAGCTGGTCTGGTCTGTCTCTAGACAGTTCAGGCTTCACCCACTAGTTAAATGGTGGAGGCTCACAGCGACATACTCAACACACAAGTTTCTGAACTCTGCATGAGGGTTTCTCCGACGAAGTGAGGGCCGTGAGGCACAGCTCCCCGTCCCCCGGTGACCCTGCTAGGTCCACCTTCTTAGGGAAACCCTCTGCAGAGGAGCTGACAGAGCCAGGAACTTGTGAGTTGCGTGTGTCCACTCAGGCATCATTCATGCTTGTTCTGTAGGCAGTTCCTGTCAGAAGGAGGAGGCGCAGCAGGAGCGCCGGGGGGCGGAAGACGGTGCCTCAGTGCCTCTCTCCTTCTGACATTGTTAAAGAAAACACAACAAATTTATAATTATGTAGATAATTACATGTAGATAATGTCCTCAAGTTCTGTATAACCACTTTGTCCTCTCTCTGTGTTTGTTTCTCGTTCGTTGTTGTGTGTGTTTGTGTGCATTTGTCTCTTTCAAACAGGTGCCGGTCCTCACCTCTGCAGTGCTGCCGTCTCCTGTAGCGCCGCATGGTTCTAAGCTAAGTTTCCTTTCCTTTTTCTGTTCTCTCAGATTTGTCCTCAGGTTTGAAGTGTCTGTGTTGTGCAGCTGGTCTGGTCTGTCTCTAGACAGTTCAGGCTTCACCCACTAGTTAAATGGTGGAGGCTCACAGCGACATACTCAACACACAAGTTTCTGAACTCTGCATGAGGGTTTCTCCGACGAAGTGAGGGCCGTGAGGCACAGCTCCCCGTCCCCCGGTGACCCTGCTAGGTCCACCTTCTTAGGGAAACCCTCTGCAGAGGAGCTGACAGAGCCAGGAACTTGTGAGTTGCGTGTGTCCACTCAGGCATCATTCATGCTTGTTCTGTAGGCAGTTCCTGTCAGAAGGAGGAGGCGCAGCAGGAGCGTCGGGGGGCGGAAGACGGTGCCTCAGTGCCTCTCTCCTTCTGACATTGTTAAAGAAAACACAACAAATTTATAATTATGTAGATAATTACATGTAGATAATGTCCTCAAGTTCTGTATAACCACTTTTTCCTCTCTCTGTGTTTGTTTCTCGTTCGTTGTTGTGTGTGTTTGTGTGCATTTGTCTCTTTCAAACAGGTGCCGGTCCTCACCTCTGCAGTGCTGCCGTCTCCTGTAGCGCTGCATGGTTCTAAGCTAAGTTTCCTTTCCTTTTTCTGTTCTCTCAGATTTGTCCTCAGGTTTGAAGTGTCTGTGTTGTGCAGCTGGTCTGGTCTGTCTCTAGACAGTTCAGGCTTCACCCACTAGTTAAATGGTGGAGGCTCACAGCGACATACTCAACACACAAGTTTCTGAACTCTGCATGAGGGTTTCTCCGGCGAAGTGAGGGCCGTGAGGCACAGCTCCCCGTCCCCCGGTGACCCTGCTAGGTCCACCTTCTTAGGGAAACCCTCTGCAGAGGAGCTGACAGAGCCAGGAACTTGTGAGTTGCGTGTGTCCACTCAGGCATCATTCATGCTTGTTCTGTAGGCAGTTCCTGTCAGAAGGAGGAGGCGCAGCAGGAGCGTCGGGGGGCGGAAGACGGTGCCTCAGTGCCTCTCTCCTTCTGACATTGTTAAAGAAAACACAACAAATTTATAATTATGTAGATAATTACATGTAGATAATGTCCTCAAGTTCTGTATAACCACTTTGTCCTCTCTCTGTGTTTGTTTCTCGTTCGTTGTTGTGTGTGTTTGTGTGCATTTGTCTCTTTCAAACAGGTGCCGGTCCTCACCTCTGCAGTGCTGCCGTCTCCTGTAGCGCTGCATGGTTCTAAGCTAAGTTTCCTTTCCTTTTTCTGTTCTCTCAGATTTGTCCTCAGGTTTGAAGTGTCTGTGTTGTGCAGCTGGTCTGGTCTGTCTCTAGACAGTTCAGGCTTCACCCACTAGTTAAATGGTGGAGGCTCACAGCGACATACTCAACACACAAGTTTCTGAACTCTGCATGAGGGTTTCTCCGGCGAAGTGAGGGCCGTGAGGCACAGCTCCCCGTCCCCCGGTGACCCTGCTAGGTCCACCTTCTTAGGGAAACCCTCTGCAGAGGAGCTGACAGAGCCAGGAACTTGTGAGTTGCGTGTGTCCACTCAGGCATCATTCATGCTTGTTCTGTAGGCAGTTCCTGTCAGAAGGAGGAGGCGCAGCAGGAGCGTCGGGGGGCGGAAGACGGTGCCTCAGTGCCTCTCTCCTTCTGACATTGTTAAAGAAAACACAACAAATTTATAATTATGTAGATAATTACATGTAGATAATGTCCTCAAGTTCTGTATAACCACTTTGTCCTCTCTCTGTGTTTGTTTCTCGTTCGTTGTTGTGTGTGTTTGTGTGCATTTGTCTCTTTCAAACAGGTGCCGGTCCTCACCTCTGCAGTCTCCTGTAGCGCTGCATGGTTCTAAGCTAAGTTTCCTTTCCTTTTTCTGTTCTCTCAGATTTGTCCTCAGGTTTGAAGTGTCTGTGTTGTGCAGCTGGTCTGGTCTGTCTCTAGACAGTTCAGGCTTCACCCACTAGTTAAATGGTGGAGGCTCACAGCGACATACTCAACACACAAGTTTCTGAACTCTGCATGAGGGTTTCTCCGGCGAAGTGAGGGCCGTGAGGCACAGCTCCCCGTCCCCCGGTGACCCTGCTAGGTCCACCTTCTTAGGGAAACCCTCTGCAGAGGAGCTGACAGAGCCAGGAACTTGTGAGTTGCGTGTGTCCACTCAGGCATCATTCATGCTTGTTCTGTAGGCAGTTCCTGTCAGAAGGAGGAGGCGCAGCAGGAGCGTCGGGGGGCGGAAGACGGTGCCTCAGTGCCTCTCTCCTTCTGACATTGTTAAAGAAAACACAACAAATTTATAATTATGTAGATAATTACATGTAGATAATGTCCTCAAGTTCTGTATAACCACTTTTTCCTCTCTCTGTGTTTGTTTCTCGTTCGTTGTTGTGTGTGTTTGTGTGCATTTGTCTCTTTCAAACAGGTGCCGGTCCTCACCTCTGCAGTGCTCCCGTCTCCTGTAGCGCTGCATGGTTCTAAGCTAAGTTTCCTTTCCTTTTTCTGTTCTCTCAGATTTGTCCTCAGGTTTGAAGTGTCTGTGTTGTGCAGCTGGTCTGGTCTGTCTCTAGACAGTTCAGGCTTCACCCACTAGTTAAATGGTGGAGGCTCACAGCGACATACTCAACACGCAAGTTTCTGAACTCTGCATGAGGGTTTCTCCGACGAAGTGAGGGCCGTGAGGCACAGCTCCCCGTCCCCCGGTGACCCTGCTAGGTCCACCTTCTTAGGGAAACCCTCTGCAGAGGAGCTGACAGAGCCAGGAACTTGTGAGTTGCGTGTGTCCACTCAGGCATCATTCATGCTTGTTCTGTAGGCAGTTCCTGTCAGAAGGAGGAGGCGCAGCAGGAGCGTCGGGGGGCGGAAGACGGTGCCTCAGTGCCTCTCTCCTTCTGACATTGTTAAAGAAAACACAACAAATTTATAATTATGTAGATAATTACATGTAGATAATGTCCTCAAGTTCTGTATAACCACTTTTTCCTCTCTCTGTGTTTGTTTCTCGTTCGTTGTTGTGTGTGTTTGTGTGCATTTGTCTCTTTCAAACAGGTGCCGGTCCTCACCTCTGCAGTGCTGCCGTCTCCTGTAGCGCCGCATGGTTCTAAGCTAAGTTTCCTTTCCTTTTTCTGTTCTCTCAGATTTGTCCTCAGGTTTGAAGTGTCTGTGTTGTGCAGCTGGTCTGGTCTGTCTCTAGACAGTTCAGGCTTCACCCACTAGTTAAATGGTGGAGGCTCACAGCGACATACTCAACACACAAGTTTCTGAACTCTGCATGAGGGTTTCTCCGACGAAGTGAGGGCCGTGAGGCACAGCTCCCCGTCCCCCGGTGACCCTGCTAGGTCCACCTTCTTAGGGAAACCCTCTGCAGAGGAGCTGACAGAGCCAGGAACTTGTGAGTTGCGTGTGTCCACTCAGGCATCATTCATGCTTGTTCTGTAGGCAGTTCCTGTCAGAAGGAGGAGGCGCAGCAGGAGCGTCGGGGGGCGGAAGACGGTGCCTCAGTGCCTCTCTCCTTCTGACATTGTTAAAGAAAACACAACAAATTTATAATTATGTAGATAATTACATGTAGATAATGTCCTCAAGTTCTGTATAACCACTTTGTCCTCTCTCTGTGTTTGTTTCTCGTTCGTTGTTGTGTGTGTTTGTGTGCATTTGTCTCTTTCAAACAGGTGCCGGTCCTCACCTCTGCAGTGCTGCCGTCTCCTGTAGCGCCGCATGGTTCTAAGCTAAGTTTCCTTTCCTTTTTCTGTTCTCTCAGATTTGTCCTCAGGTTTGAAGTGTCTGTGTTGTGCAGCTGGTCTGGTCTGTCTCTAGACAGTTCAGGCTTCACCCACTAGTTAAATGGTGGAGGCTCACAGCGACATACTCAACACACAAGTTTCTGAACTCTGCATGAGGGTTTCTCCGGCGAAGTGAGGGCCGTGAGGCACAGCTCCCCGTCCCCCGGTGACCCTGCTAGGTCCACCTTCTTAGGGAAACCCTCTGCAGAGGAGCTGACAGAGCCAGGAACTTGTGAGTTGCGTGTGTCCACTCAGGCATCATTCATGCTTGTTCTGTAGGCAGTTCCTGTCAGAAGGAGGAGGCGCAGCAGGAGCGTCGGGGGGCGGAAGACGGTGCCTCAGTGCCTCTCTCCTTCTGACATTGTTAAAGAAAACACAACAAATTTATAATTATGTAGATAATTACATGTAGATAATGTCCTCAAGTTCTGTATAACCACTTTGTCCTCTCTCTGTGTTTGTTTCTCGTTCGTTGTTGTGTGTGTTTGTGTGCATTTGTCTCTTTCAAACAGGTGCCGGTCCTCACCTCTGCAGTGCTGCCGTCTCCTGTAGCGCTGCATGGTTCTAAGCTAAGTTTCCTTTCCTTTTTCTGTTCTCTCAGATTTGTCCTCAGGTTTGAAGTGTCTGTGTTGTGCAGCTGGTCTGGTCTGTCTCTAGACAGTTCAGGCTTCACCCACTAGTTAAATGGTGGAGGCTCACAGCGACATACTCAACACACAAGTTTCTGAACTCTGCATGAGGGTTTCTCCGGCGAAGTGAGGGCCGTGAGGCACAGCTCCCCGTCCCCCGGTGACCCTGCTAGGTCCACCTTCTTAGGGAAACCCTCTGCAGAGGAGCTGACAGAGCCAGGAACTTGTGAGTTGCGTGTGTCCACTCAGGCATCATTCATGCTTGTTCTGTAGGCAGTTCCTGTCAGAAGGAGGAGGCGCAGCAGGAGCGTCGGGGGGCGGAAGACGGTGCCTCAGTGCCTCTCTCCTTCTGACATTGTTAAAGAAAACACAACAAATTTATAATTATGTAGATAATTACATGTAGATAATGTCCTCAAGTTCTGTATAACCACTTTGTCCTCTCTCTGTGTTTGTTTCTCGTTCGTTGTTGTGTGTGTTTGTGTGCATTTGTCTCTTTCAAACAGGTGCCGGTCCTCACCTCTGCAGTGCTGCCGTCTCCTGTAGCGCTGCATGGTTCTAAGCTAAGTTTCCTTTCCTTTTTCTGTTCTCTCAGATTTGTCCTCAGGTTTGAAGTGTCTGTGTTGTGCAGCTGGTCTGGTCTGTCTCTAGACAGTTCAGGCTTCACCCACTAGTTAAATGGTGGAGGCTCACAGCGACATACTCAACACACAAGTTTCTGAACTCTGCATGAGGGTTTCTCCGACGAAGTGAGGGCCGTGAGGCACAGCTCCCCGTCCCCCGGTGACCCTGCTAGGTCCACCTTCTTAGGGAAACCCTCTGCAGAGGAGCTGACAGAGCCAGGAACTTGTGAGTTGCGTGTGTCCACTCAGGCATCATTCATGCTTGTTCTGTAGGCAGTTCCTGTCAGAAGGAGGAGGCGCAGCAGGAGCGTCGGGGGGCGGAAGACGGTGCCTCAGTGCCTCTCTCCTTCTGACATTGTTAAAGAAAACACAACAAATTTATAATTATGTAGATAATTACATGTAGATAATGTCCTCAAGTTCTGTATAACCACTTTGTCCTCTCTCTGTGTTTGTTTCTCGTTCGTTGTTGTGTGTGTTTGTGTGCATTTGTCTCTTTCAAACAGGTGCCGGTCCTCACCTCTGCAGTGCTGCCGTCTCCTGTAGCGCCGCATGGTTCTAAGCTAAGTTTCCTTTCCTTTTTCTGTTCTCTCAGATTTGTCCTCAGGTTTGAAGTGTCTGTGTTGTGCAGCTGGTCTGGTCTGTCTCTAGACAGTTCAGGCTTCACCCACTAGTTAAATGGTGGAGGCTCACAGCGACATACTCAACACACAAGTTTCTGAACTCTGCATGAGGGTTTCTCCGGCGAAGTGAGGGCCGTGAGGCACAGCTCCCCGTCCCCCGGTGACCCTGCTAGGTCCACCTTCTTAGGGAAACCCTCTGCAGAGGAGCTGACAGAGCCAGGAACTTGTGAGTTGCGTGTGTCCACTCAGGCATCATTCATGCTTGTTCTGTAGGCAGTTCCTGTCAGAAGGAGGAGGCGCAGCAGGAGCGTCGGGGGGCGGAAGACGGTGCCTCAGTGCCTCTCTCCTTCTGACATTGTTAAAGAAAACACAACAAATTTATAATTATGTAGATAATTACATGTAGATAATGTCCTCAAGTTCTGTATAACCACTTTGTCCTCTCTCTGTGTTTGTTTCTCGTTCGTTGTTGTGTGTGTTTGTGTGCATTTGTCTCTTTCAAACAGGTGCCGGTCCTCACCTCTGCAGTGCTGCCGTCTCCTGTAGCGCTGCATGGTTCTAAGCTAAGTTTCCTTTCCTTTTTCTGTTCTCTCAGATTTGTCCTCAGGTTTGAAGTGTCTGTGTTGTGCAGCTGGTCTGGTCTGTCTCTAGACAGTTCAGGCTTCACCCACTAGTTAAATGGTGGAGGCTCACAGCGACATACTCAACACACAAGTTTCTGAACTCTGCATGAGGGTTTCTCCGGCGAAGTGAGGGCCGTGAGGCACAGCTCCCCGTCCCCCGGTGACCCTGCTAGGTCCACCTTCTTAGGGAAACCCTCTGCAGAGGAGCTGACAGAGCCAGGAACTTGTGAGTTGCGTGTGTCCACTCAGGCATCATTCATGCTTGTTCTGTAGGCAGTTCCTGTCAGAAGGAGGAGGCGCAGCAGGAGCGTCGGGGGGCGGAAGACGGTGCCTCAGTGCCTCTCTCCTTCTGACATTGTTAAAGAAAACACAACAAATTTATAATTATGTAGATAATTACATGTAGATAATGTCCTCAAGTTCTGTATAACCACTTTGTCCTCTCTCTGTGTTTGTTTCTCGTTCGTTGTTGTGTGTGTTTGTGTGCATTTGTCTCTTTCAAACAGGTGCCGGTCCTCACCTCTGCAGTGCTGCCGTCTCCTGTAGCGCTGCATGGTTCTAAGCTAAGTTTCCTTTCCTTTTTCTGTTCTCTCAGATTTGTCCTCAGGTTTGAAGTGTCTGTGTTGTGCAGCTGGTCTGGTCTGTCTCTAGGCAGTTCAGGCTTCACCCACTAGTTAAATGGTGGAGGCTCACAGCGACATACTCAACACACAAGTTTCTGAACTCTGCATGAGGGTTTCTCCGGCGAAGTGAGGGCCGTGAGGCACAGCTCCCCGTCCCCCGGTGACCCTGCTAGGTCCACCTTCTTAGGGAAACCCTCTGCAGAGGAGCTGACAGAGCCAGGAACTTGTGAGTTGTTTGTGTCCACTCAGGCATCATTCATGCTTGTTCTGTAGGCAGTTCCTGTCAGAAGGAGGAGGCGCAGCAGGAGCGTCGGGGGGCGGAAGACGGTGCCTCAGTGCCTCTCTCCTTCTGACATTGTTAAAGAAAACACAACAAATTTATAATTATGTAGATAATTACATGTAGATAATGTCCTCAAGTTTTGTATAACCACTTTGTCCTCTCTCTGTGTTTGTTTCTCGTTCGTTGTTGTGTGTGTTTGTGTGCATTTGTCTCTTTCAAACAGGTGCCGGTCCTCACCTCTGCAGTGCTGCCGTCTCCTGTAGCGCTGCATGGTTCTAAGCTAAGTTTCCTTTCCTTTTTCTGTTCTCTCAGATTTGTCCTCAGGTTTGAAGTGTCTGTGTTGTGCAGCTGGTCTGGTCTGTCTCTAGACAGTTCAGGCTTCACCCACTAGTTAAATGGTGGAGGCTCACAGCGACATACTCAACACACAAGTTTCTGAACTCTGCATGAGGGTTTCTCCGGCGAAGTGAGGGCCGTGAGGCACAGCTCCCCGTCCCCCGGTGACCCTGCTAGGTCCACCTTCTTAGGGAAACCCTCTGCAGAGGAGCTGACAGAGCCAGGAACTTGTGAGTTGTGTGTGTCCACTCAGGCATCATTCATGCTTGTTCTGTAGGCAGTTCCTGTCAGAAGGAGGAGGCGCAGCAGGAGCGTCGGGGGGCGGAAGACGGTGCCTCAGTGCCTCTCTCCTTCTGACATTGTTAAAGAAAACACAACAAATTTATAATTATGTAGATAATTACATGTAGATAATGTCCTCAAGTTCTGTATAACCACTTTGTCCTCTCTCTGTGTTTGTTTCTCGTTCGTTGTTGTGTGTGTTTGTGTGCATTTGTCTCTTTCAAACAGGTGCCGGTCCTCACCTCTGCAGTGCTGCCGTCTCCTGTAGCGCTGCATGGTTCTAAGCTAAGTTTCCTTTCCTTTTTCTGTTCTCTCAGATTTGTCCTCAGGTTTGAAGTGTCTGTGTTGTGCAGCTGGTCTGGTCTGTCTCTAGACAGTTCAGGCTTCACCCACTAGTTAAATGGTGGAGGCTCACAGCGACATACTCAGCACACAAGTTTCTGAACTCTGCATGAGGGTTTCTCCGGCGAAGTGAGGGCCGTGAGGCACAGCTCCCCGTCCCCCGGTGACCCTGCTAGGTCCACCTTCTTAGGGAAACCCTCTGCAGAGGAGCTGACAGAGCCAGGAACTTGTGAGTTATGTGTGTCCACTCAGGCATCATTCATGCTTGTTCTGTAGGCAGTTCCTGTCAGAAGGAGGAGGCGCAGCAGGAGCGTCGGGGGGCGGAAGACGGTGCCTCAGTGCCTCTCTCCTTCTGACATTGTTAAAGAAAACACAACAAATTTATAATTATGTAGATAATTACATGTAGATAATGTCCTCAAGTTCTTTATAACCACTTTGTCCTCTCTCTGTGTTTGTTTCTCGTTCGTTGTTGTGTGTGTTTGTGTGCATTTGTCTCTTTCAAACAGGTGCCGGTCCTCACCTCTGCAGTGCTGCCGTCTCCTGTAGCGCTGCATGGTTCTAAGCTAAGTTTCCTTTCCTTTTTCTGTTCTCTCAGATTTGTCCTCAGGTTTGAAGTGTCTGTGTTGTGCAGCTGGTCTGGTCTGTCTCTAGACAGTTCAGGCTTCACCCACTAGTTAAATGGTGGAGGCTCACAGCGACATACTCAGCACACAAGTTTCTGAACTCTGCATGAGGGTTTCTCCGACGAAGTGAGGGCCGTGAGGCACAGCTCCCCGTCCCCCGGTGACCCTGCTAGGTCCACCTTCTTAGGGAAACCCTCTGCAGAGGAGCTGACAGAGCCAGGAACTTGTGAGTTGCGTGTGTCCACTCAGGCATCATTCATGCTTGTTCTGTAGGCAGTTCCTGTCAGAAGGAGGAGGCGCAGCAGGAGCGTCGGGGGGCGGAAGACGGTGCCTCAGTGCCTCTCTCCTTCTGACATTGTTAAAGAAAACACAACAAATTTATAATTATGTAGATAATTACATGTAGATAATGTCCTCAAGTTCTGTATAACCACTTTTTCCTCTCTCTGTGTTTGTTTCTCGTTCGTTGTTGTGTGTGTTTGTGTGCATTTGTCTCTTTCAAACAGGTGCCGGTCCTCACCTCTGCAGTGCTGCCGTCTCCTGTAGCGCTGCATGGTTCTAAGCTAAGTTTCCTTTCCTTTTTCTGTTCTCTCAGATTTGTCCTCAGGTTTGAAGTGTCTGTGTTGTGCAGCTGGTCTGGTCTGTCTCTAGACAGTTCAGGCTTCACCCACTAGTTAAATGGTGGAGGCTCACAGCGACATACTCAACACACAAGTTTCTGAACTCTGCATGAGGGTTTCTCCGACGAAGTGAGGGCCGTGAGGCACAGCTCCCCGTCCCCCGGTGACCCTGCTAGGTCCACCTTCTTAGGGAAACCCTCTGCAGAGGAGCTGACAGAGCCAGGAACTTGTGAGTTGCGTGTGTCCACTCAGGCATCATTCATGCTTGTTCTATAGGCAGTTCCTGTCAGAAGGAGGAGGCGCAGCAGGAGCGTCGGGGGGCGGAAGACGGTGCCTCAGTGCCTCTCTCCTTCTGACATTGTTAAAGAAAACACAACAAATTTATAATTATGTAGATAATTACATGTAGATAATGTCCTCAAGTTCTGTATAACCACTTTGTCCTCTCTCTGTGTTTGTTTCTCGTTCGTTGTTGTGTGTGTTTGTGTGCATTTGTCTCTTTCAAACAGGTGCCGGTCCTCACCTCTGCAGTGCTGCCGTCTCCTGTAGCGCTGCATGGTTCTAAGCTAAGTTTCCTTTCCTTTTTCTGTTCTCTCAGATTTGTCCTCAGGTTTGAAGTGTCTGTGTTGTGCAGCTGGTCTGGTCTGTCTCTAGACAGTTCAGGCTTCACCCACTAGTTAAATGGTGGAGGCTCACAGCGACATACTCAGCACACAAGTTTCTGAACTCTGCATGAGGGTTTCTCCGACGAAGTGAGGGCCGTGAGGCACAGCTCCCCGTCCCCCGGTGACCCTGCTAGGTCCACCTTCTTAGGGAAACCCTCTGCAGAGGAGCTGACAGAGCCAGGAACTTGTGAGTTGCGTGTGTCCACTCAGGCATCATTCATGCTTGTTCTGTAGGCAGTTCCTGTCAGAAGGAGGAGGCGCAGCAGGAGCGTCGGGGGGCGGAAGACGGTGCCTCAGTGCCTCTCTCCTTCTGACATTGTTAAAGAAAACACAACAAATTTATAATTATGTAGATAATTACATGTAGATAATGTCCTCAAGTTCTGTATAACCACTTTTTCCTCTCTCTGTGTTTGTTTCTCGTTCGTTGTTGTGTGTGTTTGTGTGCATTTGTCTCTTTCAAACAGGTGCCGGTCCTCACCTCTGCAGTGCTGCCGTCTCCTGTAGCGCTGCATGGTTCTAAGCTAAGTTTCCTTTCCTTTTTCTGTTCTCTCAGATTTGTCCTCAGGTTTGAAGTGTCTGTGTTGTGCAGCTGGTCTGGTCTGTCTCTAGACAGTTCAGGCTTCACCCACTAGTTAAATGGTGGAGGCTCACAGCGACATACTCAACACACAAGTTTCTGAACTCTGCATGAGGGTTTCTCCGGCGAAGTGAGGGCCGTGAGGCACAGCTCCCCGTCCCCCGGTGACCCTGCTAGGTCCACCTTCTTAGGGAAACCCTCTGCAGAGGAGCTGACAGAGCCAGGAACTTGTGAGTTGCGTGTGTCCACTCAGGCATCATTCATGCTTGTTCTGTAGGCAGTTCCTGTCAGAAGGAGGAGGCGCAGCAGGAGCGTCGGGGGGCGGAAGACGGTGCCTCAGTGCCTCTCTCCTTCTGACATTGTTAAAGAAAACACAACAAATTTATAATTATGTAGATAATTACATGTAGATAATGTCCTCAAGTTCTGTATAACCACTTTGTCCTCTCTCTGTGTTTGTTTCTCGTTCGTTGTTGTGTGTGTTTGTGTGCATTTGTCTCTTTCAAACAGGTGCCGGTCCTCACCTCTGCAGTGCTGCCGTCTCCTGTAGCGCTGCATGGTTCTAAGCTAAGTTTCCTTTCCTTTTTCTGTTCTCTCAGATTTGTCCTCAGGTTTGAAGTGTCTGTGTTGTGCAGCTGGTCTGGTCTGTCTCTAGACAGTTCAGGCTTCACCCACTAGTTAAATGGTGGAGGCTCACAGCGACATACTCAACACACAAGTTTCTGAACTCTGCATGAGGGTTTCTCCGACGAAGTGAGGGCCGTGAGGCACAGCTCCCCGTCCCCCGGTGACCCTGCTAGGTCCACCTTCTTAGGGAAACCCTCTGCAGAGGAGCTGACAGAGCCAGGAACTTGTGAGTTGCGTGTGTCCACTCAGGCATCATTCATGCTTGTTCTGTAGGCAGTTCCTGTCAGAAGGAGGAGGCGCAGCAGGAGCGTCGGGGGGCGGAAGACGGTGCCTCAGTGCCTCTCTCCTTCTGACATTGTTAAAGAAAACACAACAAATTTATAATTATGTAGATAATTACATGTAGATAATGTCCTCAAGTTCTGTATAACCACTTTGTCCTCTCTCTGTGTTTGTTTCTCGTTCGTTGTTGTGTGTGTTTGTGTGCATTTGTCTCTTTCAAACAGGTGCCGGTCCTCACCTCTGCAGTGCTGCCGTCTCCTGTAGCGCTGCATGGTTCTAAGCTAAGTTTCCTTTCCTTTTTCTGTTCTCTCAGATTTGTCCTCAGGTTTGAAGTGTCTGTGTTGTGCAGCTGGTCTGGTCTGTCTCTAGACAGTTCAGGCTTCACCCACTAGTTAAATGGTGGAGGCTCACAGCGACATACTCAACACACAAGTTTCTGAACTCTGCATGAGGGTTTCTCCGGCGAAGTGAGGGCCGTGAGGCACAGCTCCCCGTCCCCCGGTGACCCTGCTAGGTCCACCTTCTTAGGGAAACCCTCTGCAGAGGAGCTGACAGAGCCAGGAACTTGTGAGTTGCGTGTGTCCACTCAGGCATCATTCATGCTTGTTCTATAGGCAGTTCCTGTCAGAAGGAGGAGGCGCAGCAGGAGCGTCGGGGGGCGGAAGACGGTGCCTCAGTGCCTCTCTCCTTCTGACATTGTTAAAGAAAACACAACAAATTTATAATTATGTAGATAATTACATGTAGATAATGTCCTCAAGTTCTGTATAACCACTTTGTCCTCTCTCTGTGTTTGTTTCTCGTTCGTTGTTGTGTGTGATTGTGTGCATTTGTCTCTTTCAAACAGGTGCCGGTCCTCACCTCTGCAGTGCTGCCGTCTCCTGTAGCGCTGCATGGTTCTAAGCTAAGTTTCCTTTCCTTTTTCTGTTCTCTCAGATTTGTCCTCAGGTTTGAAGTGTCTGCGTTGTGCAGCTGGTCTGGTCTGTCTCTAGACAGTTCAGGCTTCACCCACTAGTTAAATGGTGGAGGCTCACAGCGACATACTCAACACACAAGTTTCTGAACTCTGCATGAGGGTTTCTCCGGCGAAGTGAGGGCCGTGAGGCACAGCTCCCCGTCCCCCGGTGACCCTGCTAGGTCCACCTTCTTAGGGAAACCCTCTGCAGAGGAGCTGACAGAGCCAGGAACTTGTGAGTTGCGTGTGTCCACTCAGGCATCATTCATGCTTGTTCTGTAGGCAGTTCCTGTCAGAAGGAGGAGGCGCAGCAGGAGCGTCGGGGGGCGGAAGACGGTGCCTCAGTGCCTCTCTCCTTCTGACATTGTTAAAGAAAACACAACAAATTTATAATTATGTAGATAATTACATGTAGATAATGTCCTCAAGTTCTGTATAACCACTTTGTCCTCTCTCTGTGTTTGTTTCTCGTTCGTTGTTGTGTGTGTTTGTGTGCATTTGTCTCTTTCAAACAGGTGCCGGTCCTCACCTCTGCAGTGCTGCCGTCTCCTGTAGCGCTGCATGGTTCTAAGCTAAGTTTCCTTTCCTTGTTCTGTTCTCTCAGATTTGTCCTCAGGTTTGAAGTGTCTGTGTTGTGCAGCTGGTCTGGTCTGTCTCTAGACAGTTCAGGCTTCACCCACTAGTTAAATGGTGGAGGCTCACAGCGACATACTCAACACACAAGTTTCTGAACTCTGCATGAGGGTTTCTCCGACGAAGTGAGGGCCGTGAGGCACAGCTCCCCGTCCCCCGGTGACCCTGCTAGGTCCACCTTCTTAGGGAAACCCTCTGCAGAGGAGCTGACAGAGCCAGGAACTTGTGAGTTGCGTGTGTCCACTCAGGCATCATTCATGCTTGTTCTGTAGGCAGTTCCTGTCAGAAGGAGGAGGCGCAGCAGGAGCGTCGGGGGGCGGAAGACGGTGCCTCAGTGCCTCTCTCCTTCTGACATTGTTAAAGAAAACACAACAAATTTATAATTATGTAGATAATTACATGTAGATAATGTCCTCAAGTTCTGTATAACCACTTTGTCCTCTCTCTGTGTTTGTTTCTCGTTCGTTGTTGTGTGTGTTTGTGTGCATTTGTCTCTTTCAAACAGGTGCCGGTCCTCACCTCTGCAGTGCTGCCGTCTCCTGTAGCGCTGCATGGTTCTAAGCTAAGTTTCCTTTCCTTTTTCTGTTCTCTCAGATTTGTCCTCAGGTTTGAAGTGTCTGCGTTGTGCAGCTGGTCTGGTCTGTCTCTAGACAGTTCAGGCTTCACCCACTAGTTAAATGGTGGAGGCTCACAGCGACATACTTAGCACACAAGTTTCTGAACTCTGCATGAGGGTTTCTCCGGCGAAGTGAGGGCCGTGAGGCACAGCTCCCCGTCCCCCGGTGACCCTGCTAGGTCCACCTTCTTAGGGAAACCCTCTGCAGAGGAGCTGACAGAGCCAGGAACTTGTGAGTTGCGTGTGTCCACTCAGGCATCATTCATGCTTGTTCTGTAGGCAGTTCCTGTCAGAAGGAGGAGGCGCAGCAGGAGCGTCGGGGGGCGGAAGACGGTGCCTCAGTGCCTCTCTCCTTCTGACATTGTTAAAGAAAACACAACAAATTTATAATTATGTAGATAATTACATGTAGATAATGTCCTCAAGTTCTGTATAACCACTTTGTCCTCTCTCTGTGTTTGTTTCTCGTTCGTTGTTGTGTGTGTTTGTGTGCATTTGTCTCTTTCAAACAGGTGCTGGTCCTCACCTCTGCAGTGCTGCCGTCTCCTGTAGCGCTGCATGGTTCTAAGCTAAGTTTCCTTTCCTTTTTCTGTTCTCTCAGATTTGTCCTCAGGTTTGAAGTGTCTGTGTTGTGCAGCTGGTCTGGTCTGTCTCTAGACAGTTCAGGCTTCACCCACTAGTTAAATGGTGGAGGCTCACAGCGACATACTCAACACACAAGTTTCTGAACTCTGCATGAGGGTTTCTCCGACGAAGTGAGGGCCGTGAGGCACAGCTCCCCGTCCCCCGGTGACCCTGCTAGGTCCACCTTCTTAGGGAAACCCTCTGCAGAGGAGCTGACAGAGCCAGGAACTTGTGAGTTGCGTGTGTCCACTCAGGCATCATTCATGCTTGTTCTGTAGGCAGTTCCTGTCAGAAGGAGGAGGCGCAGCAGGAGCGTCGGGGGGCGGAAGACGGTGCCTCAGTGCCTCTCTCCTTCTGACATTGTTAAAGAAAACACAACAAATTTATAATTATGTAGATAATTACATGTAGATAATGTCCTCAAGTTCTGTATAACCACTTTGTCCTCTCTCTGTGTTTGTTTCTCGTTCGTTGTTGTGTGTGTTTGTGTGCATTTGTCTCTTTCAAACAGGTGCCGGTCCTCACCTCTGCAGTGCTGCCGTCTCCTGTAGCGCTGCATGGTTCTAAGCTAAGTTTCCTTTCCTTTTTCTGTTCTCTCAGATTTGTCCTCAGGTTTGAAGTGTCTGTGTTGTGCAGCTGGTCTGGTCTGTCTCTAGACAGTTCAGGCTTCACCCACTAGTTAAATGGTGGAGGCTCACAGCGACATACTCAACACACAAGTTTCTGAACTCTGCATGAGGGTTTCTCCGACGAAGTGAGGGCCGTGAGGCACAGCTCCCCGTCCCCCGGTGACCCTGCTAGGTCCACCTTCTTAGGGAAACCCTCTGCAGAGGAGCTGACAGAGCCAGGAACTTGTGAGTTGCGTGTGTCCACTCAGGCATCATTCATGCTTGTTCTGTAGGCAGTTCCTGTCAGAAGGAGGAGGCGCAGCAGGAGCGTCGGGGGGCGGAAGACGGTGCCTCAGTGCCTCTCTCCTTCTGACATTGTTAAAGAAAACACAACAAATTTATAATTATGTAGATAATTACATGTAGATAATGTCCTCAAGTTCTGTATAACCACTTTGTCCTCTCTCTGTGTTTGTTTCTCGTTCGTTGTTGTGTGTGTTTGTGTGCATTTGTCTCTTTCAAACAGGTGCCGGTCCTCACCTCTGCAGTGCTGCCGTCTCCTGTAGCGCTGCATGGTTCTAAGCTAAGTTTCCTTTCCTTTTTCTGTTCTCTCAGATTTGTCCTCAGGTTTGAAGTGTCTGTGTTGTGCAGCTGGTCTGGTCTGTCTCTAGACAGTTCAGGCTTCACCCACGAGTTAAATGGTGGAGGCTCACAGCGACATACTCAACACACAAGTTTCTGAACTCTGCATGAGGGTTTCTCCGACGAAGTGAGGGCCGTGAGGCACAGCTCCCCGTCCCCCGGTGACCCTGCTAGGTCCACCTTCTTAGGGAAACCCTCTGCAGAGGAGCTGACAGAGCCAGGAACTTGTGAGTTGCGTGTGTCCACTCAGGCATCATTCATGCTTGTTCTGTAGGCAGTTCCTGTCAGAAGGAGGAGGCGCAGCAGGAGCGTCGGGGGGCGGAAGACGGTGCCTCAGTGCCTCTCTCCTTCTGACATTGTTAAAGAAAACACAACAAATTTATAATTATGTAGATAATTACATGTAGATAATGTCCTCAAGTTCTGTATAACCACTTTGTCCTCTCTCTGTGTTTGTTTCTCGTTCGTTGTTGTGTGTGTTTGTGTGCATTTGTCTCTTTCAAACAGGTGCCGGTCCTCACCTCTGCAGTGCTGCCGTCTCCTGTAGCGCTGCATGGTTCTAAGCTAAGTTTCCTTTCCTTTTTCTGTTCTCTCAGATTTGTCCTCAGGTTTGAAGTGTCTGTGTTGTGCAGCTGGTCTGGTCTGTCTCTAGACAGTTCAGGCTTCACCCACTAGTTAAATGGTGGAGGCTCACAGCGACATACTCAACACACAAGTTTCTGAACTCTGCATGAGGGTTTCTCCGACGAAGTGAGGGCCGTGAGGCACAGCTCCCCGTCCCCCGGTGACCCTGCTAGGTCCACCTTCTTAGGGAAACCCTCTGCAGAGGAGCTGACCTGAGCCAGGAACTTGTGAGTTGCGTGTGTCCACTCAGGCATCATTCATGCTTGTTCTGTAGGCAGTTCCTGTCAGAAGGAGGAGGCGCAGCAGGAGCGTCGGGGGGCGGAAGACGGTGCCTCAGTGCCTCTCTCCTTCTGACATTGTTAAAGAAAACACAACAAATTTATAATTATGTAGATAATTACATGTAGATAATGTCCTCAAGTTCTGTATAACCACTTTGTCCTCTCTCTGTGTTTGTTTCTCGTTCGTTGTTGTGTGTGTTTGTGTGCATTTGTCTCTTTCAAACAGGTGCCGGTCCTCACCTCTGCAGTGCTGCCGTCTCCTGTAGCGCTGCATGGTTCTAAGCTAAGTTTCCTTTCCTTTTTCTGTTCTCTCAGATTTGTCCTCAGGTTTGAAGTGTCTGTGTTGTGCAGCTGGTCTGGTCTGTCTCTAGACAGTTCAGGCTTCACCCACTAGTTAAATGGTGGAGGCTCACAGCGACATACTCAACACACAAGTTTCTGAACTCTGCATGAGGGTTTCTCCGGCGAAGTGAGGGCCGTGAGGCACAGCTCCCCGTCCCCCGGTGACCCTGCTAGGTCCACCTTCTTAGGGAAACCCTCTGCAGAGGAGCTGACAGAGCCAGGAACTTGTGAGTTGCGTGTGTCCACTCAGGCATCATTCATGCTTGTTCTGTAGGCAGTTCCTGTCAGAAGGAGGAGGCGCAGCAGGAGCGTCGGGGGGCGGAAGACGGTGCCTCAGTGCCTCTCTCCTTCTGACATTGTTAAAGAAAACACAACAAATTTATAATTATGTAGATAATTACATGTAGATAATGTCCTCAAGTTCTGTATAACCACTTTGTCCTCTCTCTGTGTTTGTTTCTCGTTCGTTGTTGTGTGTGTTTGTGTGCATTTGTCTCTTTCAAACAGGTGCCGGTCCTCACCTCTGCAGTGCTGCCGTCTCCTGTAGCGCTGCATGCTTCTAAGCTAAGTTTCCTTTCCTTTTTCTGTTCTCTCAGATTTGTCCTCAGGTTTGAAGTGTCTGTGTTGTGCAGCTGGTCTGGTCTGTCTCTAGACAGTTCAGGCTTCACCCACTAGTTAAATGGTGGAGGCTCACAGCGACATACTCAACACACAAGTTTCTGAACTCTGCATGAGGGTTTCTCCGGCGAAGTGAGGGCCGTGAGGCACAGCTCCCCGTCCCCCGGTGACCCTGCTAGGTCCACCTTCTTAGGGAAACCCTCTGCAGAGGAGCTGACAGAGCCAGGAACTTGTGAGTTGCGTGTGTCCACTCAGGCATCATTCATGCTTGTTCTGTAGGCAGTTCCTGTCAGAAGGAGGAGGCGCAGCAGGAGCGTCGGGGGGCGGAAGACGGTGCCTCAGTGCCTCTCTCCTTCTGACATTGTTAAAGAAAACACAACAAATTTATAATTATGTAGATAATTACATGTAGATAATGTCCTCAAGTTCTGTATAACCACTTTGTCCTCTCTCTGTGTTTGTTTCTCGTTCGTTGTTGTGTGTGTTTGTGTGCATTTGTCTCTTTCAAACAGGTGCCGGTCCTCACCTCTGCAGTGCTGCCGTCTCCTGTAGCGCTGCATGGTTCTAAGCTAAGTTTCCTTTCCTTTTTCTGTTCTCTCAGATTTGTCCTCAGGTTTGAAGTGTCTGTGTTGTGCAGCTGGTCTGGTCTGTCTCTAGACAGTTCAGGCTTCACCCACTAGTTAAATGGTGGAGGCTCACAGCGACATACTCAACACACAAGTTTCTGAACTCTGCATGAGGGTTTCTCCGACGAAGTGAGGGCCGTGAGGCACAGCTCCCCGTCCCCCGGTGACCCTGCTAGGTCCACCTTCTTAGGGAAACCCTCTGCAGAGGAGCTGACAGAGCCAGGAACTTGTGAGTTGCGTGTGTCCACTCAGGCATCATTCATGCTTGTTCTGTAGGCAGTTCCTGTCAGAAGGAGGAGGCGCAGCAGGAGCGCCGGGGGGCGGAAGACGGTGCCTCAGTGCCTCTCTCCTTCTGACATTGTTAAAGAAAACACAACAAATTTATAATTATGTAGATAATTACATGTAGATAATGTCCTCAAGTTCTGTATAACCACTTTGTCCTCTCTCTGTGTTTGTTTCTCGTTCGTTGTTGTGTGTGTTTGTGTGCATTTGTCTCTTTCAAACAGGTGCCGGTCCTCACCTCTGCAGTGCTGCCGTCTCCTGTAGCGCCGCATGGTTCTAAGCTAAGTTTCCTTTCCTTTTTCTGTTCTCTCAGATTTGTCCTCAGGTTTGAAGTGTCTGTGTTGTGCAGCTGGTCTGGTCTGTCTCTAGACAGTTCAGGCTTCACCCACTAGTTAAATGGTGGAGGCTCACAGCGACATACTCAACACACAAGTTTCTGAACTCTGCATGAGGGTTTCTCCGACGAAGTGAGGGCCGTGAGGCACAGCTCCCCGTCCCCCGGTGACCCTGCTAGGTCCACCTTCTTAGGGAAACCCTCTGCAGAGGAGCTGACAGAGCCAGGAACTTGTGAGTTGCGTGTGTCCACTCAGGCATCATTCATGCTTGTTCTGTAGGCAGTTCCTGTCAGAAGGAGGAGGCGCAGCAGGAGCGTCGGGGGGCGGAAGACGGTGCCTCAGTGCCTCTCTCCTTCTGACATTGTTAAAGAAAACACAACAAATTTATAATTATGTAGATAATTACATGTAGATAATGTCCTCAAGTTCTGTATAACCACTTTTTCCTCTCTCTGTGTTTGTTTCTCGTTCGTTGTTGTGTGTGTTTGTGTGCATTTGTCTCTTTCAAACAGGTGCCGGTCCTCACCTCTGCAGTGCTGCCGTCTCCTGTAGCGCTGCATGGTTCTAAGCTAAGTTTCCTTTCCTTTTTCTGTTCTCTCAGATTTGTCCTCAGGTTTGAAGTGTCTGTGTTGTGCAGCTGGTCTGGTCTGTCTCTAGACAGTTCAGGCTTCACCCACTAGTTAAATGGTGGAGGCTCACAGCGACATACTCAACACACAAGTTTCTGAACTCTGCATGAGGGTTTCTCCGGCGAAGTGAGGGCCGTGAGGCACAGCTCCCCGTCCCCCGGTGACCCTGCTAGGTCCACCTTCTTAGGGAAACCCTCTGCAGAGGAGCTGACAGAGCCAGGAACTTGTGAGTTGCGTGTGTCCACTCAGGCATCATTCATGCTTGTTCTGTAGGCAGTTCCTGTCAGAAGGAGGAGGCGCAGCAGGAGCGTCGGGGGGCGGAAGACGGTGCCTCAGTGCCTCTCTCCTTCTGACATTGTTAAAGAAAACACAACAAATTTATAATTATGTAGATAATTACATGTAGATAATGTCCTCAAGTTCTGTATAACCACTTTGTCCTCTCTCTGTGTTTGTTTCTCGTTCGTTGTTGTGTGTGTTTGTGTGCATTTGTCTCTTTCAAACAGGTGCCGGTCCTCACCTCTGCAGTGCTGCCGTCTCCTGTAGCGCTGCATGGTTCTAAGCTAAGTTTCCTTTCCTTTTTCTGTTCTCTCAGATTTGTCCTCAGGTTTGAAGTGTCTGTGTTGTGCAGCTGGTCTGGTCTGTCTCTAGACAGTTCAGGCTTCACCCACTAGTTAAATGGTGGAGGCTCACAGCGACATACTCAACACACAAGTTTCTGAACTCTGCATGAGGGTTTCTCCGGCGAAGTGAGGGCCGTGAGGCACAGCTCCCCGTCCCCCGGTGACCCTGCTAGGTCCACCTTCTTAGGGAAACCCTCTGCAGAGGAGCTGACAGAGCCAGGAACTTGTGAGTTGCGTGTGTCCACTCAGGCATCATTCATGCTTGTTCTGTAGGCAGTTCCTGTCAGAAGGAGGAGGCGCAGCAGGAGCGTCGGGGGGCGGAAGACGGTGCCTCAGTGCCTCTCTCCTTCTGACATTGTTAAAGAAAACACAACAAATTTATAATTATGTAGATAATTACATGTAGATAATGTCCTCAAGTTCTGTATAACCACTTTGTCCTCTCTCTGTGTTTGTTTCTCGTTCGTTGTTGTGTGTGTTTGTGTGCATTTGTCTCTTTCAAACAGGTGCCGGTCCTCACCTCTGCAGTCTCCTGTAGCGCTGCATGGTTCTAAGCTAAGTTTCCTTTCCTTTTTCTGTTCTCTCAGATTTGTCCTCAGGTTTGAAGTGTCTGTGTTGTGCAGCTGGTCTGGTCTGTCTCTAGACAGTTCAGGCTTCACCCACTAGTTAAATGGTGGAGGCTCACAGCGACATACTCAACACACAAGTTTCTGAACTCTGCATGAGGGTTTCTCCGGCGAAGTGAGGGCCGTGAGGCACAGCTCCCCGTCCCCCGGTGACCCTGCTAGGTCCACCTTCTTAGGGAAACCCTCTGCAGAGGAGCTGACAGAGCCAGGAACTTGTGAGTTGCGTGTGTCCACTCAGGCATCATTCATGCTTGTTCTGTAGGCAGTTCCTGTCAGAAGGAGGAGGCGCAGCAGGAGCGTCGGGGGGCGGAAGACGGTGCCTCAGTGCCTCTCTCCTTCTGACATTGTTAAAGAAAACACAACAAATTTATAATTATGTAGATAATTACATGTAGATAATGTCCTCAAGTTCTGTATAACCACTTTTTCCTCTCTCTGTGTTTGTTTCTCGTTCGTTGTTGTGTGTGTTTGTGTGCATTTGTCTCTTTCAAACAGGTGCCGGTCCTCACCTCTGCAGTGCTCCCGTCTCCTGTAGCGCTGCATGGTTCTAAGCTAAGTTTCCTTTCCTTTTTCTGTTCTCTCAGATTTGTCCTCAGGTTTGAAGTGTCTGTGTTGTGCAGCTGGTCTGGTCTGTCTCTAGACAGTTCAGGCTTCACCCACTAGTTAAATGGTGGAGGCTCACAGCGACATACTCAACACGCAAGTTTCTGAACTCTGCATGAGGGTTTCTCCGACGAAGTGAGGGCCGTGAGGCACAGCTCCCCGTCCCCCGGTGACCCTGCTAGGTCCACCTTCTTAGGGAAACCCTCTGCAGAGGAGCTGACAGAGCCAGGAACTTGTGAGTTGCGTGTGTCCACTCAGGCATCATTCATGCTTGTTCTGTAGGCAGTTCCTGTCAGAAGGAGGAGGCGCAGCAGGAGCGTCGGGGGGCGGAAGACGGTGCCTCAGTGCCTCTCTCCTTCTGACATTGTTAAAGAAAACACAACAAATTTATAATTATGTAGATAATTACATGTAGATAATGTCCTCAAGTTCTGTATAACCACTTTTTCCTCTCTCTGTGTTTGTTTCTCGTTCGTTGTTGTGTGTGTTTGTGTGCATTTGTCTCTTTCAAACAGGTGCCGGTCCTCACCTCTGCAGTGCTGCCGTCTCCTGTAGCGCCGCATGGTTCTAAGCTAAGTTTCCTTTCCTTTTTCTGTTCTCTCAGATTTGTCCTCAGGTTTGAAGTGTCTGTGTTGTGCAGCTGGTCTGGTCTGTCTCTAGACAGTTCAGGCTTCACCCACTAGTTAAATGGTGGAGGCTCACAGCGACATACTCAACACACAAGTTTCTGAACTCTGCATGAGGGTTTCTCCGACGAAGTGAGGGCCGTGAGGCACAGCTCCCCGTCCCCCGGTGACCCTGCTAGGTCCACCTTCTTAGGGAAACCCTCTGCAGAGGAGCTGACAGAGCCAGGAACTTGTGAGTTGCGTGTGTCCACTCAGGCATCATTCATGCTTGTTCTGTAGGCAGTTCCTGTCAGAAGGAGGAGGCGCAGCAGGAGCGTCGGGGGGCGGAAGACGGTGCCTCAGTGCCTCTCTCCTTCTGACATTGTTAAAGAAAACACAACAAATTTATAATTATGTAGATAATTACATGTAGATAATGTCCTCAAGTTCTGTATAACCACTTTGTCCTCTCTCTGTGTTTGTTTCTCGTTCGTTGTTGTGTGTGTTTGTGTGCATTTGTCTCTTTCAAACAGGTGCCGGTCCTCACCTCTGCAGTGCTGCCGTCTCCTGTAGCGCTGCATGGTTCTAAGCTAAGTTTCCTTTCCTTTTTCTGTTCTCTCAGATTTGTCCTCAGGTTTGAAGTGTCTGTGTTGTGCAGCTGGTCTGGTCTGTCTCTAGACAGTTCAGGCTTCACCCACTAGTTAAATGGTGGAGGCTCACAGCGACATACTCAACACACAAGTTTCTGAACTCTGCATGAGGGTTTCTCCGGCGAAGTGAGGGCCGTGAGGCACAGCTCCCCGTCCCCCGGTGACCCTGCTAGGTCCACCTTCTTAGGGAAACCCTCTGCAGAGGAGCTGACAGAGCCAGGAACTTGTGAGTTGCGTGTGTCCACTCAGGCATCATTCATGCTTGTTCTGTAGGCAGTTCCTGTCAGAAGGAGGAGGCGCAGCAGGAGCGTCGGGGGGCGGAAGACGGTGCCTCAGTGCCTCTCTCCTTCTGACATTGTTAAAGAAAACACAACAAATTTATAATTATGTAGATAATTACATGTAGATAATGTCCTCAAGTTCTGTATAACCACTTTGTCCTCTCTCTGTGTTTGTTTCTCGTTCGTTGTTGTGTGTGTTTGTGTGCATTTGTCTCTTTCAAACAGGTGCCGGTCCTCACCTCTGCAGTGCTGCCGTCTCCTGTAGCGCTGCATGGTTCTAAGCTAAGTTTCCTTTCCTTTTTCTGTTCTCTCAGATTTGTCCTCAGGTTTGAAGTGTCTGTGTTGTGCAGCTGGTCTGGTCTGTCTCTAGACAGTTCAGGCTTCACCCACTAGTTAAATGGTGGAGGCTCACAGCGACATACTCAACACACAAGTTTCTGAACTCTGCATGAGGGTTTCTCCGGCGAAGTGAGGGCCGTGAGGCACAGCTCCCCGTCCCCCGGTGACCCTGCTAGGTCCACCTTCTTAGGGAAACCCTCTGCAGAGGAGCTGACAGAGCCAGGAACTTGTGAGTTGCGTGTGTCCACTCAGGCATCATTCATGCTTGTTCTGTAGGCAGTTCCTGTCAGAAGGAGGAGGCGCAGCAGGAGCGTCGGGGGGCGGAAGACGGTGCCTCAGTGCCTCTCTCCTTCTGACATTGTTAAAGAAAACACAACAAATTTATAATTATGTAGATAATTACATGTAGATAATGTCCTCAAGTTCTGTATAACCACTTTGTCCTCTCTCTGTGTTTGTTTCTCGTTCGTTGTTGTGTGTGTTTGTGTGCATTTGTCTCTTTCAAACAGGTGCCGGTCCTCACCTCTGCAGTGCTGCCGTCTCCTGTAGCGCTGCATGGTTCTAAGCTAAGTTTCCTTTCCTTTTTCTGTTCTCTCAGATTTGTCCTCAGGTTTGAAGTGTCTGTGTTGTGCAGCTGGTCTGGTCTGTCTCTAGACAGTTCAGGCTTCACCCACTAGTTAAATGGTGGAGGCTCACAGCGACATACTCAACACACAAGTTTCTGAACTCTGCATGAGGGTTTCTCCGACGAAGTGAGGGCCGTGAGGCACAGCTCCCCGTCCCCCGGTGACCCTGCTAGGTCCACCTTCTTAGGGAAACCCTCTGCAGAGGAGCTGACAGAGCCAGGAACTTGTGAGTTGCGTGTGTCCACTCAGGCATCATTCATGCTTGTTCTGTAGGCAGTTCCTGTCAGAAGGAGGAGGCGCAGCAGGAGCGTCGGGGGGCGGAAGACGGTGCCTCAGTGCCTCTCTCCTTCTGACATTGTTAAAGAAAACACAACAAATTTATAATTATGTAGATAATTACATGTAGATAATGTCCTCAAGTTCTGTATAACCACTTTGTCCTCTCTCTGTGTTTGTTTCTCGTTCGTTGTTGTGTGTGTTTGTGTGCATTTGTCTCTTTCAAACAGGTGCCGGTCCTCACCTCTGCAGTGCTGCCGTCTCCTGTAGCGCCGCATGGTTCTAAGCTAAGTTTCCTTTCCTTTTTCTGTTCTCTCAGATTTGTCCTCAGGTTTGAAGTGTCTGTGTTGTGCAGCTGGTCTGGTCTGTCTCTAGACAGTTCAGGCTTCACCCACTAGTTAAATGGTGGAGGCTCACAGCGACATACTCAACACACAAGTTTCTGAACTCTGCATGAGGGTTTCTCCGGCGAAGTGAGGGCCGTGAGGCACAGCTCCCCGTCCCCCGGTGACCCTGCTAGGTCCACCTTCTTAGGGAAACCCTCTGCAGAGGAGCTGACAGAGCCAGGAACTTGTGAGTTGCGTGTGTCCACTCAGGCATCATTCATGCTTGTTCTGTAGGCAGTTCCTGTCAGAAGGAGGAGGCGCAGCAGGAGCGTCGGGGGGCGGAAGACGGTGCCTCAGTGCCTCTCTCCTTCTGACATTGTTAAAGAAAACACAACAAATTTATAATTATGTAGATAATTACATGTAGATAATGTCCTCAAGTTCTGTATAACCACTTTGTCCTCTCTCTGTGTTTGTTTCTCGTTCGTTGTTGTGTGTGTTTGTGTGCATTTGTCTCTTTCAAACAGGTGCCGGTCCTCACCTCTGCAGTGCTGCCGTCTCCTGTAGCGCTGCATGGTTCTAAGCTAAGTTTCCTTTCCTTTTTCTGTTCTCTCAGATTTGTCCTCAGGTTTGAAGTGTCTGTGTTGTGCAGCTGGTCTGGTCTGTCTCTAGACAGTTCAGGCTTCACCCACTAGTTAAATGGTGGAGGCTCACAGCGACATACTCAACACACAAGTTTCTGAACTCTGCATGAGGGTTTCTCCGACGAAGTGAGGGCCGTGAGGCACAGCTCCCCGTCCCCCGGTGACCCTGCTAGGTCCACCTTCTTAGGGAAACCCTCTGCAGAGGAGCTGACAGAGCCAGGAACTTGTGAGTTGCGTGTGTCCACTCAGGCATCATTCATGCTTGTTCTGTAGGCAGTTCCTGTCAGAAGGAGGAGGCGCAGCAGGAGCGTCGGGGGGCGGAAGACGGTGCCTCAGTGCCTCTCTCCTTCTGACATTGTTAAAGAAAACACAACAAATTTATAATTATGTAGATAATTACATGTAGATAATGTCCTCAAGTTCTGTATAACCACTTTGTCCTCTCTCTGTGTTTGTTTCTCGTTCGTTGTTGTGTGTGTTTGTGTGCATTTGTCTCTTTCAAACAGGTGCCGGTCCTCACCTCTGCAGTGCTGCCGTCTCCTGTAGCGCTGCATGGTTCTAAGCTAAGTTTCCTTTCCTTTTTCTGTTCTCTCAGATTTGTCCTCAGGTTTGAAGTGTCTGTGTTGTGCAGCTGGTCTGGTCTGTCTCTAGACAGTTCAGGCTTCACCCACTAGTTAAATGGTGGAGGCTCACAGCGACATACTCAACACACAAGTTTCTGAACTCTGCATGAGGGTTTCTCCGGCGAAGTGAGGGCCGTGAGGCACAGCTCCCCGTCCCCCGGTGACCCTGCTAGGTCCACCTTCTTAGGGAAACCCTCTGCAGAGGAGCTGACAGAGCCAGGAACTTGTGAGTTGTGTGTGTCCACTCAGGCATCATTCATGCTTGTTCTGTAGGCAGTTCCTGTCAGAAGGAGGAGGCGCAGCAGGAGCGCCGGGGGGCGGAAGACGGTGCCTCAGTGCCTCTCTCCTTCTGACATTGTTAAAGAAAACACAACAAATTTATAATTATGTAGATAATTACATGTAGATAATGTCCTCAAGTTCTGTATAACCACTTTTTCCTCTCTCTGTGTTTGTTTCTCGTTCGTTGTTGTGTGTGTTTGTGTGCATTTGTCTCTTTCAAACAGGTGCCGGTCCTCACCTCTGCAGTGCTGCCGTCTCCTGTAGCGCTGCATGGTTCTAAGCTAAGTTTCCTTTCCTTTTTCTGTTCTCTCAGATTTGTCCTCAGGTTTGAAGTGTCTGTGTTGTGCAGCTGGTCTGGTCTGTCTCTGGACAGTTCAGGCTTCACCCACGAGTTAAATGGTGGAGGCTCACAGCGACATACTCAACACACAAGTTTCTGAACTCTGCATGAGGGTTTCTCCGACGAAGTGAGGGCCGTGAGGCACAGCTCCCCGTCCCCCGGTGACCCTGCTAGGTCCACCTTCTTAGGGAAACCCTCTGCAGAGGAGCTGACAGAGCCAGGAACTTGTGAGTTGTGTGTGTCCACTCAGGCATCATTCATGCTTGTTCTGTAGGCAGTTCCTGTCAGAAGGAGGAGGCGCAGCAGGAGCGCCGGGGGGCGGAAGACGGTGCCTCAGTGCCTCTCTCCTTCTGACATTGTTAAAGAAAACACAACAAATTTATAATTATGTAGATAATTACATGTAGATAATGTCCTCAAGTTCTGTATAACCACTTTTTCCTCTCTCTGTGTTTGTTTCTCGTTCGTTGTTGTGTGTGTTTGTGTGCATTTGTCTCTTTCAAACAGGTGCCGGTCCTCACCTCTGCAGTGCTGCCGTCTCCTGTAACGCTGCATGGTTCTAAGCTAAGTTTCCTTTCCTTTTTCTGTTCTCTCAGATTTGTCCTCAGGTTTGAAGTGTCTGTGTTGTGCAGCTGGTCTGGTCTGTCTCTAGACAGTTCAGGCTTCACCCACGAGTTAAATGGTGGAGGCTCACAGCGACATACTCAACACACAAGTTTCTGAACTCTGCATGAGGGTTTCTCCGACGAAGTGAGGGCCGTGAGGCACAGCTCCCCGTCCCCCGGTGACCCTGCTAGGTCCACCTTCTTAGGGAAACCCTCTGCAGAGGAGCTGACAGAGCCAGGAACTTGTGAGTTGTGTGTGTCCACTCAGGCATCATTCATGCTTGTTCTGTAGGCAGTTCCTGTCAGAAGGAGGAGGCGCAGCAGGAGCGTCGGGGGGCGGAAGACGGTGCCTCAGTGCCTCTCTCCTTCTGACATTGTTAAAGAAAACACAACAAATTTATAATTATGTAGATAATTACATGTAGATAATGTCCTCAAGTTCTGTATAACCACTTTTTCCTCTCTCTGTGTTTGTTTCTCGTTCGTTGTTGTGTGTGTTTGTGTGCATTTGTCTCTTTCAAACAGGTGCCGGTCCTCACCTCTGCAGTGCTGCCGTCTCCTGTAGCGCTGCATGGTTCTAAGCTAAGTTTCCTTTCCTTTTTCTGTTCTCTCAGATTTGTCCTCAGGTTTGAAGTGTCTGTGTTGTGCAGCTGGTCTGGTCTGTCTCTAGACAGTTCAGGCTTCACCCACGAGTTAAATGGTGGAGGCTCACAGCGACATACTCAACGCACAAGTTTCTGAACTCTGCATGAGGGTTTCTCCGACGAAGTGAGGGCCGTGAGGCACAGCTCCCCGTCCCCCGGTGACCCTGCTAGGTCCACCTTCTTAGGGAAACCCTCTGCAGAGGAGCTGACAGAGCCAGGAACTTGTGAGTTGTGTGTGTCCACTCAGGCATCATTCATGCTTGTTCTGTAGGCAGTTCCTGTCAGAAGGAGGAGGCGCAGCAGGAGCGCCGGGGGGCGGAAGACGGTGCCTCAGTGCCTCTCTCCTTCTGACATTGTTAAAGAAAACACAACAAATTTATAATTATGTAGATAATTACATGTAGATAATGTCCTCAAGTTCTGTATAACCACTTTTTCCTCTCTCTGTGTTTGTTTCTCGTTCGTTGTTGTGTGTGTGTTTGTGTGCATTTGTCTCTTTCAAACAGGTGCCGGTCCTCACCTCTGCAGTGCTGCCGTCTCCTGTAGCGCTGCATGGTTCTAAGCTAAGTTTCCTTTCCTTTTTCTGTTCTCTCAGATTTGTCCTCAGGTTTGAAGTGTCTGTGTTGTGCAGCTGGTCTGGTCTGTCTCTAGACAGTTCAGGCTTCACCCACTAGTTAAATGGTGGAGGCTCACAGCGACATACTCAACACACAAGTTTCTGAACTCTGCATGAGGGTTTCTCCGGCGAAGTGAGGGCCGTGAGGCACAGCTCCCCGTCCCCCGGTGACCCTGCTAGGTCCACCTTCTTAGGGAAACCCTCTGCAGAGGAGCTGACAGAGCCAGGAACTTGTGAGTTGTGTGTGTCCACTCAGGCATCATTCATGCTTGTTCTGTAGGCAGTTCCTGTCAGAAGGAGGAGGCGCAGCAGGAGCGTCGGGGGGCGGAAGACGGTGCCTCAGTGCCTCTCTCCTTCTGACATTGTTAAAGAAAACACAACAAATTTATAATTATGTAGATAATTACATGTAGATAATGTCCTCAAGTTCTGTATAACCACTTTTTCCTCTCTCTGTGTTTGTTTCTCGTTCGTTGTTGTGTGTGTTTGTGTGCATTTGTCTCTTTCAAACAGGTGCCGGTCCTCACCTCTGCAGTGCTGCCGTCTCCTGTAGCGCTGCATGGTTCTAAGCTAAGTTTCCTTTCCTTTTTCTGTTCTCTCAGATTTGTCCTCAGGTTTGAAGTGTCTGTGTTGTGCAGCTGGTCTGGTCTGTCTCTAGACAGTTCAGGCTTCACCCACTAGTTAAATGGTGGAGGCTCACAGCGACATACTCAACACACAAGTTTCTGAACTCTGCATGAGGGTTTCTCCGACGAAGTGAGGGCCGTGAGGCACAGCTCCCCGTCCCCCGGTGACCCTGCTAGGTCCACCTTCTTAGGGAAACCCTCTGCAGAGGAGCTGACAGAGCCAGGAACTTGTGAGTTGTGTGTGTCCACTCAGGCATCATTCATGCTTGTTCTGTAGGCAGTTCCTGTCAGAAGGAGGAGGCGCAGCAGGAGCGCCGGGGGGCGGAAGACGGTGCCTCAGTGCCTCTCTCCTTCTGACATTGTTAAAGAAAACACAACAAATTTATAATTATGTAGATAATTACATGTAGATAATGTCCTCAAGTTCTGTATAACCACTTTGTCCTCTCTCTGTGTTTGTTTCTCGTTCGTTGTTGTGTGTGTTTGTGTGCATTTGTCTCTTTCAAACAGGTGCCGGTCCTCACCTCTGCAGTGCTGCCGTCTCCTGTAGCGCTGCATGGTTCTAAGCTAAGTTTCCTTTCCTTTTTCTGTTCTCTCAGATTTGTCCTCAGGTTTGAAGTGTCTGTGTTGTGCAGCTGGTCTGGTCTGTCTCTAGACAGTTCAGGCTTCACCCACTAGTTAAATGGTGGAGGCTCACAGCGACATACTCAACACACAAGTTTCTGAACTCTGCATGAGGGTTTCTCCGGCGAAGTGAGGGCCGTGAGGCACAGCTCCCCGTCCCCCGGTGACCCTGCTAGGTCCACCTTCTTAGGGAAACCCTCTGCAGAGGAGCTGACAGAGCCAGTAACTTGTGAGTTGTGTGTGTCCACTCAGGCATCATTCATGCTTGTTCTGTAGGCAGTTCCTGTCAGAAGGAGGAGGCGCAGCAGGAGCGTCGGGGGGCGGAAGACGGTGCCTCAGTGCCTCTCTCCTTCTGACATTGTTAAAGAAAACACAACAAATTTATAATTATGTAGATAATTACATGTAGATAATGTCCTCAAGTTCTGTATAACCACTTTTTCCTCTCTCTGTGTTTGTTTCTCGTTCGTTGTTGTGTGTGTTTGTGTGCATTTGTCTCTTTCAAACAGGTGCCGGTCCTCACCTCTGCAGTGCTGCCGTCTCCTGTAGCGCTGCATGGTTCTAAACTAAGTTTCCTTTCCTTTTTCTGTTCTCTCAGATTTGTCCTCAGGTTTGAAGTGTCTGTGTTGTGCAGCTGGTCTGGTCTGTCTCTGGACAGTTCAGGCTTCACCCACGAGTTAAATGGTGGAGGCTCACAGCGACATACTCAACACACAAGTTTCTGAACTCTGCATGAGGGTTTCTCCGACGAAGTGAGGGCCGTGAGGCACAGCTCCCCGTCCCCCGGTGACCCTGCTAGGTCCACCTTCTTAGGGAAACCCTCTGCAGAGGAGCTGACAGAGCCAGGAACTTGTGAGTTGTGTGTGTCCACTCAGGCATCATTCATGCTTGTTCTGTAGGCAGTTCCTGTCAGAAGGAGGAGGCGCAGCAGGAGCGCCGGGGGGCGGAAGACGGTGCCTCAGTGCCTCTCTCCTTCTGACATTGTTAAAGAAAACACAACAAATTTATAATTATGTAGATAATTACATGTAGATAATGTCCTCAAGTTCTGTATAACCACTTTTTCCTCTCTCTGTGTTTGTTTCTCGTTCGTTGTTGTGTGTGTTTGTGTGCATTTGTCTCTTTCAAACAGGTGCCGGTCCTCACCTCTGCAGTGCTGCCGTCTCCTGTAGCGCTGCATGGTTCTAAGCTAAGTTTCCTTTCCTTTTTCTGTTCTCTCAGATTTGTCCTCAGGTTTGAAGTGTCTGTGTTGTGCAGCTGGTCTGGTCTGTCTCTGGACAGTTCAGGCTTCACCCACGAGTTAAATGGTGGAGGCTCACAGCGACATACTCAACACACAAGTTTCTGAACTCTGCATGAGGGTTTCTCCGGCGAAGTGAGGGCCGTGAGGCACAGCTCCCCGTCCCCCGGTGACCCTGCTAGGTCCACCTTCTTAGGGAAACCCTCTGCAGAGGAGCTGACAGAGCCAGGAACTTGTGAGTTGCGTGTGTCCACTCAGGCATCATTCATGCTTGTTCTGTAGGCAGTTCCTGTCAGAAGGAGGAGGCGCAGCAGGAGCGCCGGGGGGCGGAAGACGGTGCCTCAGTGCCTCTCTCCTTCTGACATTGTTAAAGAAAACACAACAAATTTATAATTATGTAGATAATTACATGTAGATAATGTCCTCAAGTTCTGTATACCCACTTTTTCCTCTCTCTGTGTTTGTTTCTCGTTCGTTGTTGTGTGTGTTTGTGTGCATTTGTCTCTTTCAAACAGGTGCCGGTCCTCACCTCTGCAGTGCTGCCGTCTCCTGTAGCGCTGCATGGTTCTAAACTAAGTTTCCTTTCCTTTTTCTGTTCTCTCAGATTTGTCCTCAGGTTTGAAGTGTCTGTGTTGTGCAGCTGGTCTGGTCTGTCTCTGGACAGTTCAGGCTTCACCCACGAGTTAAATGGTGGAGGCTCACAGCGACATACTCAACACACAAGTTTCTGAACTCTGCATGAGGGTTTCTCCGACGAAGTGAGGGCCGTGAGGCACAGCTCCCCGTCCCCCGGTGACCCTGCTAGGTCCACCTTCTTAGGGAAACCCTCTGCAGAGGAGCTGACAGAGCCAGGAACTTGTGAGTTGTGTGTGTCCACTCAGGCATCATTCATGCTTGTTCTGTAGGCAGTTCCTGTCAGAAGGAGGAGGCGCAGCAGGAGCGCCGGGGGGCGGAAGACGGTGCCTCAGTGCCTCTCTCCTTCTGACATTGTTAAAGAAAACACAACAAATTTATAATTATGTAGATAATTACATGTAGATAATGTCCTCAAGTTCTGTATAACCACTTTTTCCTCTCTCTGTGTTTGTTTCTCGTTCGTTGTTGTGTGTGTTTGTGTGCATTTGTCTCTTTCAAACAGGTGCCGGTCCTCACCTCTGCAGTGCTGCCGTCTCCTGTAGCGCTGCATGGTTCTAAGCTAAGTTTCCTTTCCTTTTTCTGTTCTCTCAGATTTGTCCTCAGGTTTGAAGTGTCTGTGTTGTGCAGCTGGTCTGGTCTGTCTCTAGACAGTTCAGGCTTCACCCACTAGTTAAATGGTGGAGGCTCACAGCGACATACTCAACACACAAGTTTCTGAACTCTGCATGAGGGTTTCTCCGGCGAAGTGAGGGCCGTGAGGCACAGCTCCCCGTCCCCCGGTGACCCTGCTAGGTCCACCTTCTTAGGGAAACCCTCTGCAGAGGAGCTGACAGAGCCAGGAACTTGTGAGTTGTGTGTGTCCACTCAGGCATCATTCATGCTTGTTCTGTAGGCAGTTCCTGTCAGAAGGAGGAGGCGCAGCAGGAGCGCCGGGGGGCGGAAGACGGTGCCTCAGTGCCTCTCTCCTTCTGACATTGTTAAAGAAAACACAACAAATTTATAATTATGTAGATAATTACATGTAGATAATGTCCTCAAGTTCTGTATAACCACTTTTTCCTCTCTCTGTGTTTGTTTCTCGTTCGTTGTTGTGTGTGTTTGTGTGCATTTGTCTCTTTCAAACAGGTGCCGGTCCTCACCTCTGCAGTGCTGCCGTCTCCTGTAGCGCTGCATGGTTCTAAACTAAGTTTCCTTTCCTTTTTCTGTTCTCTCAGATTTGTCCTCAGGTTTGAAGTGTCTGTGTTGTGCAGCTGGTCTGGTCTGTCTCTGGACAGTTCAGGCTTCACCCACGAGTTAAATGGTGGAGGCTCACAGCGACATACTCAACACACAAGTTTCTGAACTCTGCATGAGGGTTTCTCCGACGAAGTGAGGGCCGTGAGGCACAGCTCCCCGTCCCCCGGTGACCCTGCTAGGTCCACCTTCTTAGGGAAACCCTCTGCAGAGGAGCTGACAGAGCCAGGAACTTGTGAGTTGTGTGTGTCCACTCAGGCATCATTCATGCTTGTTCTGTAGGCAGTTCCTGTCAGAAGGAGGAGGCGCAGCAGGAGCGCCGGGGGGCGGAAGACGGTGCCTCAGTGCCTCTCTCCTTCTGACATTGTTAAAGAAAACACAACAAATTTATAATTATGTAGATAATTACATGTAGATAATGTCCTCAAGTTCTGTATAACCACTTTTTCCTCTCTCTGTGTTTGTTTCTCGTTCGTTGTTGTGTGTGTTTGTGTGCATTTGTCTCTTTCAAACAGGTGCCGGTCCTCACCTCTGCAGTGCTGCCGTCTCCTGTAGCGCTGCATGGTTCTAAGCTAAGTTTCCTTTCCTTTTTCTGTTCTCTCAGATTTGTCCTCAGGTTTGAAGTGTCTGTGTTGTGCAGCTGGTCTGGTCTGTCTCTAGACAGTTCAGGCTTCACCCACGAGTTAAATGGTGGAGGCTCACAGCGACATACTCAACGCACAAGTTTCTGAACTCTGCATGAGGGTTTCTCCGACGAAGTGAGGGCCGTGAGGCACAGCTCCCCGTCCCCCGGTGACCCTGCTAGGTCCACCTTCTTAGGGAAACCCTCTGCAGAGGAGCTGACAGAGCCAGGAACTTGTGAGTTGTGTGTGTCCACTCAGGCATCATTCATGCTTGTTCTGTAGGCAGTTCCTGTCAGAAGGAGGAGGCGCAGCAGGAGCGCCGGGGGGCGGAAGACGGTGCCTCAGTGCCTCTCTCCTTCTGACATTGTTAAAGAAAACACAACAAATTTATAATTATGTAGATAATTACATGTAGATAATGTCCTCAAGTTCTGTATAACCACTTTTTCCTCTCTCTGTGTTTGTTTCTCGTTCGTTGTTGTGTGTGTTTGTGTGCATTTGTCTCTTTCAAACAGGTGCCGGTCCTCACCTCTGCAGTGCTGCCGTCTCCTGTAGCGCTGCATGGTTCTAAGCTAAGTTTCCTTTCCTTTTTCTGTTCTCTCAGATTTGTCCTCAGGTTTGAAGTGTCTGTGTTGTGCAGCTGGTCTGGTCTGTCTCTAGACAGTTCAGGCTTCACCCACTAGTTAAATGGTGGAGGCTCACAGCGACATACTCAACACACAAGTTTCTGAACTCTGCATGAGGGTTTCTCCGGCGAAGTGAGGGCCGTGAGGCACAGCTCCCCGTCCCCCGGTGACCCTGCTAGGTCCACCTTCTTAGGGAAACCCTCTGCAGAGGAGCTGACAGAGCCAGTAACTTGTGAGTTGTGTGTGTCCACTCAGGCATCATTCATGCTTGTTCTGTAGGCAGTTCCTGTCAGAAGGAGGAGGCGCAGCAGGAGCGTCGGGGGGCGGAAGACGGTGCCTCAGTGCCTCTCTCCTTCTGACATTGTTAAAGAAAACACAACAAATTTATAATTATGTAGATAATTACATGTAGATAATGTCCTCAAGTTCTGTATAACCACTTTTTCCTCTCTCTGTGTTTGTTTCTCGTTCGTTGTTGTGTGTGTTTGTGTGCATTTGTCTCTTTCAAACAGGTGCCGGTCCTCACCTCTGCAGTGCTGCCGTCTCCTGTAGCGCTGCATGGTTCTAAACTAAGTTTCCTTTCCTTTTTCTGTTCTCTCAGATTTGTCCTCAGGTTTGAAGTGTCTGTGTTGTGCAGCTGGTCTGGTCTGTCTCTGGACAGTTCAGGCTTCACCCACGAGTTAAATGGTGGAGGCTCACAGCGACATACTCAACACACAAGTTTCTGAACTCTGCATGAGGGTTTCTCCGACGAAGTGAGGGCCGTGAGGCACAGCTCCCCGTCCCCCGGTGACCCTGCTAGGTCCACCTTCTTAGGGAAACCCTCTGCAGAGGAGCTGACAGAGCCAGGAACTTGTGAGTTGTGTGTGTCCACTCAGGCATCATTCATGCTTGTTCTGTAGGCAGTTCCTGTCAGAAGGAGGAGGCGCAGCAGGAGCGCCGGGGGGCGGAAGACGGTGCCTCAGTGCCTCTCTCCTTCTGACATTGTTAAAGAAAACACAACAAATTTATAATTATGTAGATAATTACATGTAGATAATGTCCTCAAGTTCTGTATAACCACTTTTTCCTCTCTCTGTGTTTGTTTCTCGTTCGTTGTTGTGTGTGTTTGTGTGCATTTGTCTCTTTCAAACAGGTGCCGGTCCTCACCTCTGCAGTGCTGCCGTCTCCTGTAGCGCTGCATGGTTCTAAGCTAAGTTTCCTTTCCTTTTTCTGTTCTCTCAGATTTGTCCTCAGGTTTGAAGTGTCTGTGTTGTGCAGCTGGTCTGGTCTGTCTCTAGACAGTTCAGGCTTCACCCACGAGTTAAATGGTGGAGGCTCACAGCGACATACTCAACACACAAGTTTCTGAACTCTGCATGAGGGTTTCTCCGACGAAGTGAGGGCCGTGAGGCACAGCTCCCCGTCCCCCGGTGACCCTGCTAGGTCCACCTTCTTAGGGAAACCCTCTGCAGAGGAGCTGACAGAGCCAGGAACTTGTGAGTTGTGTGTGTCCACTCAGGCATCATTCATGCTTGTTCTGTAGGCAGTTCCTGTCAGAAGGAGGAGGCGCAGCAGGAGCGCCGGGGGGCGGAAGACGGTGCCTCAGTGCCTCTCTCCTTCTGACATTGTTAAAGAAAACACAACAAATTTATAATTATGTAGATAATTACATGTAGATAATGTCCTCAAGTTCTGTATAACCACTTTGTCCTCTCTCTGTGTTTGTTTCTCGTTCGTTGTTGTGTGTGTTTGTGTGCATTTGTCTCTTTCAAACAGGTGCCGGTCCTCACCTCTGCAGTGCTGCCGTCTCCTGTAGCGCTGCATGGTTCTAAGCTAAGTTTCCTTTCCTTTTTCTGTTCTCTCAGATTTGTCCTCAGGTTTGAAGTGTCTGTGTTGTGCAGCTGGTCTGGTCTGTCTCTGGACAGTTCAGGCTTCACCCACGAGTTAAATGGTGGAGGCTCACAGCGACATACTCAACACACAAGTTTCTGAACTCTGCATGAGGGTTTCTCCGGCGAAGTGAGGGCCGTGAGGCACAGCTCCCCGTCCCCCGGTGACCCTGCTAGGTCCACCTTCTTAGGGAAACCCTCTGCAGAGGAGCTGACAGAGCCAGGAACTTGTGAGTTGCGTGTGTCCACTCAGGCATCATTCATGCTTGTTCTGTAGGCAGTTCCTGTCAGAAGGAGGAGGCGCAGCAGGAGCGCCGGGGGGCGGAAGACGGTGCCTCAGTGCCTCTCTCCTTCTGACATTGTTAAAGAAAACACAACAAATTTATAATTATGTAGATAATTACATGTAGATAATGTCCTCAAGTTCTGTATACCCACTTTTTCCTCTCTCTGTGTTTGTTTCTCGTTCGTTGTTGTGTGTGTTTGTGTGCATTTGTCTCTTTCAAACAGGTGCCGGTCCTCACCTCTGCAGTGCTGCCGTCTCCTGTAGCGCTGCATGGTTCTAAACTAAGTTTCCTTTCCTTTTTCTGTTCTCTCAGATTTGTCCTCAGGTTTGAAGTGTCTGTGTTGTGCAGCTGGTCTGGTCTGTCTCTGGACAGTTCAGGCTTCACCCACGAGTTAAATGGTGGAGGCTCACAGCGACATACTCAACACACAAGTTTCTGAACTCTGCATGAGGGTTTCTCCGACGAAGTGAGGGCCGTGAGGCACAGCTCCCCGTCCCCCGGTGACCCTGCTAGGTCCACCTTCTTAGGGAAACCCTCTGCAGAGGAGCTGACAGAGCCAGGAACTTGTGAGTTGTGTGTGTCCACTCAGGCATCATTCATGCTTGTTCTGTAGGCAGTTCCTGTCAGAAGGAGGAGGCGCAGCAGGAGCGCCGGGGGGCGGAAGACGGTGCCTCAGTGCCTCTCTCCTTCTGACATTGTTAAAGAAAACACAACAAATTTATAATTATGTAGATAATTACATGTAGATAATGTCCTCAAGTTCTGTATAACCACTTTTTCCTCTCTCTGTGTTTGTTTCTCGTTCGTTGTTGTGTGTGTTTGTGTGCATTTGTCTCTTTCAAACAGGTGCCGGTCCTCACCTCTGCAGTGCTGCCGTCTCCTGTAGCGCTGCATGGTTCTAAGCTAAGTTTCCTTTCCTTTTTCTGTTCTCTCAGATTTGTCCTCAGGTTTGAAGTGTCTGTGTTGTGCAGCTGGTCTGGTCTGTCTCTAGACAGTTCAGGCTTCACCCACTAGTTAAATGGTGGAGGCTCACAGCGACATACTCAACACACAAGTTTCTGAACTCTGCATGAGGGTTTCTCCGGCGAAGTGAGGGCCGTGAGGCACAGCTCCCCGTCCCCCGGTGACCCTGCTAGGTCCACCTTCTTAGGGAAACCCTCTGCAGAGGAGCTGACAGAGCCAGGAACTTGTGAGTTGTGTGTGTCCACTCAGGCATCATTCATGCTTGTTCTGTAGGCAGTTCCTGTCAGAAGGAGGAGGCGCAGCAGGAGCGCCGGGGGGCGGAAGACGGTGCCTCAGTGCCTCTCTCCTTCTGACATTGTTAAAGAAAACACAACAAATTTATAATTATGTAGATAATTACATGTAGATAATGTCCTCAAGTTCTGTATAACCACTTTTTCCTCTCTCTGTGTTTGTTTCTCGTTCGTTGTTGTGTGTGTTTGTGTGCATTTGTCTCTTTCAAACAGGTGCCGGTCCTCACCTCTGCAGTGCTGCCGTCTCCTGTAGCGCTGCATGGTTCTAAGCTAAGTTTCCTTTCCTTTTTCTGTTCTCTCAGATTTGTCCTCAGGTTTGAAGTGTCTGTGTTGTGCAGCTGGTCTGGTCTGTCTCTAGACAGTTCAGGCTTCACCCACGAGTTAAATGGTGGAGGCTCACAGCGACATACTCAACACACAAGTTTCTGAACTCTGCATGAGGGTTTCTCCGACGAAGTGAGGGCCGTGAGGCACAGCTCCCCGTCCCCCGGTGACCCTGCTAGGTCCACCTTCTTAGGGAAACCCTCTGCAGAGGAGCTGACAGAGCCAGGAACTTGTGAGTTGTGTGTGTCCACTCAGGCATCATTCATGCTTGTTCTGTAGGCAGTTCCTGTCAGAAGGAGGAGGCGCAGCAGGAGCGCCGGGGGGCGGAAGACGGTGCCTCAGTGCCTCTCTCCTTCTGACATTGTTAAAGAAAACACAACAAATTTATAATTATGTAGATAATTACATGTAGATAATGTCCTCAAGTTCTGTATAACCACTTTTTCCTCTCTCTGTGTTTGTTTCTCGTTCGTTGTTGTGTGTGTTTGTGTGCATTTGTCTCTTTCAAACAGGTGCCGGTCCTCACCTCTGCAGTGCTGCCGTCTCCTGTAGCGCTGCATGGTTCTAAGCTAAGTTTCCTTTCCTTTTTCTGTTCTCTCAGATTTGTCCTCAGGTTTGAAGTGTCTGTGTTGTGCAGCTGGTCTGGTCTGTCTCTAGACAGTTCAGGCTTCACCCACGAGTTAAATGGTGGAGGCTCACAGCGACATACTCAACGCACAAGTTTCTGAACTCTGCATGAGGGTTTCTCCGACGAAGTGAGGGCCGTGAGGCACAGCTCCCCGTCCCCCGGTGACCCTGCTAGGTCCACCTTCTTAGGGAAACCCTCTGCAGAGGAGCTGACAGAGCCAGGAACTTGTGAGTTGTGTGTGTCCACTCAGGCATCATTCATGCTTGTTCTGTAGGCAGTTCCTGTCAGAAGGAGGAGGCGCAGCAGGAGCGCCGGGGGGCGGAAGACGGTGCCTCAGTGCCTCTCTCCTTCTGACATTGTTAAAGAAAACACAACAAATTTATAATTATGTAGATAATTACATGTAGATAATGTCCTCAAGTTCTGTATAACCACTTTTTCCTCTCTCTGTGTTTGTTTCTCGTTCGTTGTTGTGTGTGTTTGTGTGCATTTGTCTCTTTCAAACAGGTGCCGGTCCTCACCTCTGCAGTGCTGCCGTCTCCTGTAGCGCTGCATGGTTCTAAGCTAAGTTTCCTTTCCTTTTTCTGTTCTCTCAGATTTGTCCTCAGGTTTGAAATACAAGGCAAAAAAAAAAGGCTGCAGGGTAGCTTTTGAAAGCAAGAAAGTTTAACAGCTGGCCAAATGGCTGAGTCATCGGCATTGATTCATGACCCTTTCAGCACTCACAGGTACATTATGATCAATTTGTGCTCTGCAGCAGAAACACTTAAAAACAGTCACATCATCCCTTTTGACTAGCCAAAACAGAAGGGCTTCACTGACTCATCCTGAACAGGTAATACAGGTCCAAAAAAAAAAAAAAAAAAAAAAAATTATATATATATGTCACATAGTGGAAATTTGTATTTATCTTGTATATTGTTTTTATTCTGATTTTTAGTGTTTATTTATGAGTGTCGTTTTATTTGCATGGTTTTATTCTGTTTCTATTGCATGGTTTTTAGTGTTTTATGTGACATGGTTTTTATCCACTGTGGACTGGCTGCACATGGGACAAATTAGCTGATAGGGACCACCTGCTGAGGCAGGGGTGTGTCCAGAGGTGGCCTATCAGCTGTGTAAAGATCTTTTAAAAACAGGCTAGCTGAGCACTGAAGGAGAGAGGCCCCAGACTGGAAGGTTAATGCGAGATGGCCAGCGTGATGCGGCGGCCTAGTCCTGACCTCATGGAATGGCAACAGTAAGAGAACGTGTGTGATTGGCAGCAGGGCAGAGGTTGTGAGTAGGGTCTGTACTGTTGTTTACTGGTTGCAGCTGGATTGGGAGAGGGTTGCCATGGCCATGAGCCAGGGCCGCTTCTGGGACCATTGTTCTGGCCCCTATTTGTTATTTTACAGGACACCGATGCAATGGGAGCTGTGGCGGTGGTCGCATGATGGATTTGGGAGCAGAACGCAAGCCGGGCTGGGAAGTGATGGGCCAGCGGAAGGACAAGAAGATGGGAGGCTCTTTCTTGTCTGCCGAAGACGAGGCTGGCGTGGACTCTGCTCTAAAGAAGGAATTCCTGGCCTGCTGATGGACCCATAATGAACATGTGGTATAATTATAGCAGGGTGGGTTTTAGTGAATGTAGAAAATGGTAGTTTTATGGGTTTTAGAATTGTTTTATTTAGTTTTAGTAGATTGACAACCTTTTATTACTTACACTTTAAGGGTGTTTTTATTTGTGCTCCCTGACCTAGTAATAAACTGTTTCTGATCAGACCTGCTTCCTCTCTGTGCCCGTGGTATCTGACTCGCTTGCTCCCCCTTGTATTTTATAGAATCTTTCTTTTTAGCGTGACATTCTGGCGCGACCGCTTTAGTGTTGCCGTGTTATATCTATCTATCTCACTCATTTGGTTATTCCTGCGATTGTAAAACTGTAGTTTTAATAACACTTTATTAATAATTTTTTATTAATACTTTGTCTCTCAGTATATCTTTCCCTCATCAGTTCTTTTAAAAAAAATTGATTTATTGAAATTTTCTTTATTGATTTAGAGGTCAAATGCTGATAGTAATATGCAATCAATACTTAAGGAAATTCTAATTTTGTTGGCTAAGTTGTGAAAACTAACACATGTCACTGTAACACACAATTCCCACTCAGAAAGGGAAAACACAGCAGATCCAGGGGTGTAGGGTGCTTTGATGACACCCTACATTTGCAGACTTTAACAGCTCTAATACACAGGTGCTGAAAATCGGGCACAAAGATTTTTATTTTTTAAGTTAAAATGTACATATAGCAGTAACAGGTTATGAATTTTTAAAGCTACAAAACCAACATATTGTATAGAAAGTCAAAATCTCCAGGCTTCGTGTTTTCGTCGATTCCTGTATGTGTGAATGGGGCCTGCTGTAGGCTGTCATGATTCACAAACTTCTGGCAACGTACAGTAATTATTCATGACAAATGACACCTACTGTGCGTGGGTGAGAGTACATCGAGTCATGTCGACATGTTTCAGCACGCAAGCCGTCCGCTCGTCTGATTCTTTACACTGCTAATTTCGTGGTTTTTTAGCAGGTTTTTCAGTTATGTTTCCACACATGGATGGAGGTTTCATTTTTTTCTGATCAAACAGTCTTCTACAAAGCAACGCCTACATCAGGTTATGCTTGTACAGACTAACTAGTTGCTTGCAAACAGATGCCTCATACTGGTACTGAGGGCGCAGTGTAAAGGGCGTCAGAGGATTACACCGGAAGTTGGTTTTTGCTTTCAAAGTAAAGCTTCATTATAAACTATGATCAGATATAATAGTGTAAGATAAAAGTTGAGTCTTAAAAAGAACATTTAACAGTCTGGTTTATCGAGTAGATTGCTTGTATCACAATTAGCAGCCCTGCTGAATTCTTTCTGTTTTTTTTAATGAGCTCTATATAATATATTCAGTCCAGCTGCCTGTTTTATTCTTGCATCCCTCCCACGCAGCGACGGTTGGAAATTATTTTGAAAACTGTTAACGGAAGTGGGATGTGAGGCGTAATAGCTGGTACTTGAACAGTGAGTGTTTTGCTTTACCTTCTGAGCAAGTGACAGGCATACGGGAGGAGGGAGAAGTTTTTTGTAGCTTCGCTTGCTCCTCTTCATCATGGAGACTCGGGCACATTTCACCCGTGAGGAAATTAACAGCACGGTGTGGGAAGTCCAGGAGAAATACACGCACCTGAAACAGATAGGGACCGGGGCTTACGGCTCGGTATGGTGAGTGATTTATCATTTACTGTGCACTGCAAGAAGTGTGTGTCGCATTTGGGGCTCATTCACGTTAGCTACACTGGCTGCACACAGTGTGTAGTGGGCCTGCGTTATATCCTGTACAGTCTAACATAGAGTGGTCGCACAATCAGTCAACTCATGTAGCAAGTAAGCACCTAGTGTCATATTATAGCACGACGACCACACAGCCCGTTATGTGGACCTTACAGTCTTATGTTTACCTGCAGTAGGAGTAGGAGTTATGATTGAAAGTCTGTATTAAAGATGGCCACTTTCCATTTTCATGGCATAATACAGTTACATACAGGACACAGTTAAACACCAGAATAACTGTTTACGTAAAAACGTGCAGCAATTTAAATGTTTTCTCTTTTTTTGTTTTGGGTTCTTTTTTTGTTGTTGTTGATTTTTTTTTAGCAATAAAATTATTTTTTCAGGCTTACATAAAAATGGGGGATCGGGTGTCAAACCATTAAGGAAACTAGATACAGCCAACATCACTTATCATTGCATTTTTACAACCTCCCTGGTTTTTATTTGGCTAACTGGATACATACAATCCCTGATTAGGGTTTCTAAAATAATTTCTGTTTGCACAGTTAGAATGCTTCAAGTTTAGTCATGTAGCTGCCTTCATAAAATGTTAATAACTGTAAAGAACCATTTGAGAAGAGCTATTCAGAAAGCTCTAAAGCCTATTATTATATTAATATGTCATGAGGGATAAAATGGCAAATGCTGGAACAGTGGCAGCTGTCAAACACACAAGGCCATTGCTACGTTTCATATTGCTGTCACGTAAGTGCTCTTAAGAATAACCAAAGGTCAATATATTTGAAGAAAAAAGCCAGCCTTTTGCCTTTTATCCATTATTGTGTACATTAACCCTTACATTATTGTTGAAATCACTGATTTTCTTCACTGTCAAATGTGCCTTCCTAATGAACTTTACCACACAGTTGTTCTAACTTATTTTGACTAAAAATATAAACTCATAAATTATGACAGCACTTAGTTTAAATTAGACTAAATTTAAAGGGCCTTGAGGTGACAGTTGTTGTGATTTGGCACTATATACATACAATTGAAATGAACTGAATTAACGGATAAAGCTTAGTAGGTAAAATTTTGAGAACCTAGATAAACGGCGAAAAAACTCTTTACTGACCTCAAAGCTCCTGTTGTCACAGCAGCAGTGTTCAGGCATGCTGACTAGGCTTTAAGCATAATAGTGTGGGAGTTATGATCTGTTAAAAAGCTCAGACTGGTCGACCTTTAAAAGAAGCAGCATCTCATGAACACCGTGAACATTATCTGAACCTACCTGTAAATGGAGGAGGGAAAGGAAATAACAAACAGAAGCACAGCCTGCAGTTTCGTGTTTTTTTTTATTTTTTTTTATTGTAGCTATTTGCTTGGCATGCATTAGCTGTTTCATGTAAAGCCGGCTGCAATATTTGACATTACTGCATCAGTGTTGTTCACAGCACACAGTGAAGTGTGCAGTGTGTGTTGGTGGATGCGGCTCCAAATAGCCTAACAAGCCTGTCCTCCTACGATTTGGTGCCCTGTAAACATGCACGTCAAGAGCTGCCAAACATTCACATATTGATAACTCTGTAAACCACAGACCACCACACATTTAGAGAACGAGTCCCACATACAGTATCTCTATCTCACATCATCTATGCTTTTGCTTTGTGTTTCATGCACAGCCTCTAAGTGTGACTGAAACCCCAAAAATAGACTATTCAGTCGTTTTCAAATGGTGAACATTATAGTGAGACTAAAAGGTCCAAGCAACAGCAGCCAGCTAATGACTTGTTACATTATCATTCCCAACAGCTCAGCACTAAATGAGAAGAATAAAGAAAAGGTGGCCATTAAAAAGCTCCACAGGCCTTTCCAGTCAGAGATCTTTGCTAAGAGGGCCTACCGAGAGCTCCGACTGCTCAAACACATGAAACATGAAAATGTGAGTAGACTATACACTATGCATACTCAGTCGCTTTTAGGAAGTTGTGTTTTTTGCATTGTAACAGCACTGTGATGCAGTAATATTCTGTAAATGAGCCATTGCTTGTATGTTTTAGTATTTGTCACCTGCTTCTTTCATTCCAACTAGGTGATAGGACTTATCGATGTGTTTACACCTGCCCTAAGCCTGGATGACTTCCAGGACTTGTGAGTATTCTTCATCTTATTAGCAAACCGCTCGGGGAAAGGCAGACAACACTTTAAATGATCTGCAGGTTCAAATGGACTGGTGCTTATACAGCACTTTTCTAGTCTAATTAAGAATTCAAAGCACTTTTTACTACTAAAGCCTCAGTCTCACACACACACACACACACACACACACACACACACACACACACACACACACACACACACATTTATAAAAGCACTTTTTTCTATCCCTGAGCTCTTTTCTTTTTTATCATCAACAATTTTTATTTATTTCATTTTAAACTTCAATAACAGAACTTAAGGATAAATACATAAATAAATAGAAACAAAGGGAAAACAAAAACCAAAACAAAGGGAAGTTATCCTATTCTTTCTTCACACACCAATCCCCACACCACCACTCTGTCATTACTCCTCTGTTCTTCAAGTTACAGAAAGCCAGCTTGTAAAGGGGGACCAAATACAATCATATTGATGCAATTTGTCTAATAAACCATAAGTCACTTTTTCGTAAGACGCCAACTTAGCCATTGTCATTAGCCACTCTTCATAGGGAGGGGGGGTTCTTTTTCCGCCAATGCCTTAGCAGGACCCGTTTGGCCGTAGTAAGAGCCAAAATAATCCATCTTTTTGTATAACTGCGAAAATCTCCATCAGAAAGTTCTGTGGTTATACCAAGTATGGACAGTTTTGGTGAGATACCAAATCTCCTTACCCTACCAAATTAGTTGTATTAAGATGATAACTGCACCCATGATATTTTATATTTTATCTAATATTCCATTACACATTCCAGATAAGTATTTCAAAGATCTAGACTTTTTGATCTGGCAGTTTCTTTGGGGTAGCTCACTGCATCGTTTAAGTATTAAGAAACTTCAAGCGAGTGCAAAACAAGGAGGTTTTTCATTGCCTAATTTCCAATGGTAATATTGGGTGATGAACGTGAAACAACTTAGAGCTTGGTTACCTACTGCACCAGTTAAACCCATCTGGTCCCACATAGAGACGGAAGTTGATGGCGGTATTTCTCCTTGGATGGAGCTGTTTGATACCAGTCATATCCCTAAGCTCTTTTCTAACATTTCCGCACACACTCAAATTGCAGTGGCTCCATCAGGGGTAATTGGGGGTTCAGTATCTTGCCCAAGGATACATCAACATACAGACTGGAGAAGGCGGGAATCAAAACACCAACCTTCTAATTGGTGGATGCTCTACTCTGCCTCCTGCCACAGTCGCCACATTAACATGGTGCACATGCTGTCAGAGATCTGTTTTTTCTCTTTAAGCACTCGACACTAAAACTCTTGGAGGAATGCAGTACTTGCAGAAAAAATCTGTGGGGTTTTTCTAGTTTAGAGTGATTAGGGAAAGATTTTATAGTCAGGATCATATAAGATTACTCTGTGAGACATGTTGCGACATCTACTTGTAACGTTAAAGAAAAATATGACAACTTAATTTTTCTTTCACTTTCCAGGAAACATGTGAGCATGCCTGTGAAAGAGCCTTTCCCACACTGAAAGCACACTTTCTGTCTACCTTAAAGAGGACATATTGTCCTTTAATTGTCATGTATTATTCAGTGGGGGGTAATAATCATTTGATTCCCTGCTGAATTTGTAAGTTTGCTCATTTACCAAGAAATGAACAACCTATAATTGTTATGGTAGTTTAATTTTAATGGAGACATTTGCTTTCTCACATGCACAGCTAAGATTTAAGCTGCTGCTGCATCACATGAGGAGACTCTAAAAAAGGTGGAAGAATATTTTATTTGGAAGTTATGTAAACATACGCAAGTCCACCAAGCTCCTTGGTCAAAGGGAGACAGGACAGATTACAGCACAGACAGGGTGTGGAAGTTAAGAGTAGGATGACTTGCTAAGGCAGTGTCGTATATCATGTTTGGACTGTTAGGCTGAGGTAATTACTTTACTCTCTGCCTCAGGGTTGTCTCACTGCACCTCTCTTCCTCTTTTCCCCCCCCCCCCAGCTACCTGGTAATGCCTTACATGTTTACTGACCTGTCAAAGGTGCGGGGTCAACTCTCAGAAGACAAAGTCCAGTTTCTTGTCTACCAGATGCTTTGTGGACTCAGGGTGAGCCAAAGATGATCTCTACCAAACTTCAGAAATGAACTATATTTATATTCCAATGTAACTGTTTAACAGAGTCATGTCAGAATAATACTGTTGTATATGTTGTTCCAAAATTTACTGGACAAAGACGCGTTTTTTTGTAGTTAGCCTATGTACAACACCACTATGGCACCACCACCTCACCTTCATCTTCAGTTGCTAATTGGTTTATGGGGTCTTCCTATTTATATTCAATAACTTTAAAAAAAGCCTGCTGTGTTGGGTTGATATTAGGTGACTGAGTTAGATGTCTACATTCTTTGCCTTAAGAAACTCCCATTTGTCTGATTAGTTCAGCAGAGTTTGGCTGAATCAGAGCAGAGAACATAGCCCTGTACACTTCAGAATTCATCCTGTTGTTTCTATAAACAGCCACATCATCAATAATCACTAATGGTCCAGTTTCAGTGGCAGACAGACAGAAGGACAGACAGATTGATGCATACTCTGTCAATTTCACAAGGGAAATTGCTATGATACAGCTGCAGGATGAAGACTAAAAATATTATATTCTACAATTAAAAAAAACAACATTGTTAAAAATAAAAGTACCACAGGCCCAGAGTGAATACCCTATAATTTGAGGTAGTGCCAAAAATATATATTTACAACAGTAATTTAAAAAAGGGAAATAAAAAGTTAAGATAAAGCAAAGTTAAATGACAAAAGATTGGGATTGTGCAAAAGTGGAAATGGCATTAATAATTCAGTTCAGTTCATTTTTATTTCAAACATTTCAAACATGTGCCTTCACAATCATTACAAAATATCATTCCATTATTGTTTGAAAAGGAGTAGGCAGAAGTATTTACTTATTTGTCCCTACCCCCTCAAGTTTTACCTCTCATTCATTTAATTTTTTTTAATTTTTTTTATTTTAGTCTTAAATTAAACAGACAACATGTGAAACAAAAGTAAAGCAAAACAAAACAAAACATACATAAATCAAAAACAAGAAAATTAGCAAGCCCCACCACAGTATAGTTTCTTTCATATGAAAAATACAGAATGTGTATATTTGCAGATACACAAGTTATGGAAAAACAAACAAACCAAAACTAAAAAACTAAAAAACAACCACAACACCATTTACCAGCAACATTACCGTCCTGGGTTAACCCCGTTTTCTTCATTCTTATACTTATTTAAAATTAGGTTTTTATATTTTACTTTAAACTGTTTTATGTTTTTACTGTCTTTTATTTCTTCTGTTAGACTGTTCCATAATTTAACTCCTGCAATTGAGATAGACATAGTTCTTAAAGTTGTTCTAGCACTTTGTATTTTTAAATTCCATTTCCCTCTTAAGTTATACCCACCTTCTCTTTCTATGAACAATTTGCAGATTTCTTTTGGAAGCAATTTATTTCTTACTTTATACATTATTTGCGCTGTTTTAAGCTTCACCAAGTCTTGGAATTTAATAGCTTGCATTTTGACAAAGAGTGCATTTGTATGGTCCCTGTACCCCACATTATTTATTAATCTAATGGCCCTTTTCTGTATTATAGTTATTGTTTGTGTGTTACTTTTGTATGTGTTTCCCCAGACCTCTACACAGTAGCTCATATATGGCAGTAGTAAAGCACAGTATAAAATGTGCAGTGCTTTTTGATCCAACATATGCTTTGCTTTCCCCAGGACGGCAATGCCCCATGCCAATTTCCCCCGAACATAAGTAATGTGTGGCTTCCAACAGAGCTTGTGGTCAATGATCACCCCAAGAAATTTTATTTCATTTAATCTTTCTAAATATACATTGTCAACACATATTTCTACTTTGATGTTTTTCTTTTGGTTTCCAAACAACATAAATTTGGATTTATCTAGATTCAATGATAATTTATTTATATCAAACCACTTCTTTAATATCGTTAATTCCTGTGTGATCATCTCCAAAACCTGTGGCAATTCCACACCTGAACACAGTATATTTGTGTCATCTGCAAATATTACAAACTTTAAAATCTCCGATACTCTGCAGATATCATTTAAGTACATAATAAACATTTTTGGACCCAGTACTGAACCTTGAGGTACTCCACAAGCTATATCCATCAAATTAGATTTATATTCATTTATTTGTACATATTGTTGCCTATTCCCTACATAGCTTTTTAACCAGTCCAAAACCACTCCCCTAAACCTGTACTTTTCCAGTTTTTTTTAATAGAATTTCATGATTAACAGTATCAAATGCCTCTTATTATCCATACATTCCGTTATCTTTTCCATTAAATCTATCAGTGCCAAAGCTGTTGATCGGTTGCTTCTGAACCCATATTGACTATCTGTCATTAATTCATATTTTTCCACAAAACTGTCAAATCTTTTTATGAAGAGTTTTTCCAGTATCTTAGAGAACTGTAGTGTATACAATACAGAAATGTATGAGTGGAATCTGTCCTGATAGGTGTGTCATTCTGACCCAAAAAATGTTTGTCCAGAATTTTTACAGGCTCTAGATGTTTTCTGGCAAAGTCTAACCTGACACACATGTTCTTAAGTCTAGTGGCGTACAATTTGTTGCAAAATCTCTGTATTTCCAATCATGAGGGATTTTCTTGATTATCCACTTTTAAAAAATGATACAGCTGATTTCTCACAAGTTTTCTTGACTTGGCTCAATGTTGTGAAGCTGTTTTCAGCCTCATGTTGGCCTCTGTCACTTGGGCTATCGTGTTTAAAATGAGAGTGAAAAGCTGTGAAATACAAATTCAACTAAATCAATGTCACATGTTATTTCAAGCCTCACCTGGGATAAAGTTGCTTATGATTCAACTGTCAATTTGGTTTGAGCCTCAGAATATGGAGGACTGTGTATAAACAATGCTTTAATTCCTAAACAGTTAATGCAACACTTCTTTCAAACCCTTTGGATTAAAGCTGAAAGACTGCAATCACATGTTTTGCTATTTATTAATAATAAAAGATATAATAACAGATTATTAATAATTATCATAAATATTTCATGATTAGGATTTACATGACTGTATGTATCATGTAGCACATAACTTACAGAGAAATTACAGGAGAGTTAGCCTTTTTTGCTTTAAATGAGTCAATGAAACACACAATGCAATGGATATAATTATTAACAAGCCTAGTTATTATTTAAAAGGTATTTGCTGTGTGGCCAAACAGTTATTCATCAAACTCCTCTAATAAAACTTTACTTTGAATTTAGCCTAACTAGGCCTGGTAAAAACTGACAACGTAAACTAAAGTGTTCCTGCTCTGTTTATTCCTTTGCAGTACATTCATAAGGCTGGGATTATCCACAGGGTAAGTACAACTCATTGTCCCATTACAGGAAGCTGAGCTGTTTTGGGAGTACCTTTTTTCCTGTTTTATGATAAGTTGACTTTTTCAGGTTATTATCAATAATAATAATGATAACTTTATCTATATAGCACTTTTAAAAATCTGTATCACAATGTGCTTCACCAGTGTAACACAATAAACAAAGCACTGCACAAAATAAAAAAATGAAAAATTTCCGATCAATAATCTGTAGCGAGAAATAGGCGACTTCCTCAGGTCGGAGGAAGTGACTCACTTCTCCGACCTGATTTCCTCAGACTCAGACTGTAATCTGTGCAGGATTTTGTACCGCACAATGTTGTGACTCAGATTGCAGATTTGGTATTCCTCATGTTCTTTGGAAATATATTTTGTAATTCATTTGTTAAGCAGTCAGATGAAAGCGTGCCCAAACAAGTAGGATGACTTAACTCCTCTAATGCGTGTGCATGTCTGGAGCTGTTAGGTCACACCCTTTAACTCCAGTTCCAAGACGTCAAAGACCTGTCGGTAAAGTAAGAGCCACTTTTGGCTTCCTTATTCAGACTGGGTTGCTACAGTAAGTAGCTCCCCATGTTTGGTGCGGCAGATTTTTATGTTCTTCGTGACACAGCCCCAGAGGGATGTGTGTCCACTCCTGAGTTCAAACCAGGGATCTTTGGCTTGTTAGACAAATGTGCAAATCACTACACTGTGAAGTGTTACCCTGCTGTTACTCCTATAACGCTTAAAGCAGATAAATTTTTATCAACACCTACTGACAGTGATACACTTCTCACACCTTATGTTGCAGCACTAACTGCAGAGTTGAGGCAGTGTGTCTTATAGTCATCTTGTAGTTGAGTCACGATATTGAAGTCCTTGTTTTAAGTCCCCACAACATTCTTGTGTTTGAGTTCAGCTGAGCCATGTGAGACCACAGGAAGCACGTGCACTAAAGCTCTTACTGGCTCTAGTAAGCGCCTGTGGTCCAATCACTGTAATTTCTTCTTAATTACCATTTGGACTAAGTAACCGTCATTCGACTCATTTTCTCTAACAGGATCTTAAGCCTGGAAACTTGGCTGTTAATCAAGACTGTGAACTAAAGGTATGTACTTTCTGCATTACTGCATATGAGAAGCGGTGAGATGATAGGGCAGCACCGGCAGCAGACACAGTAGGACTCAGCAGTCGATGTAATTAACAATATACAGGAGGTAGAAGAAGAAGTTCATTTACATACAGTTGTGCAAACCTACTCGAAATAATCCTGAAACGATAGAATCATTTGTTATTGTTTATATGAGATTGCCATATATATGTATGCAATATTTTATGTGTTTCATTAAAAGTAAACAGCCTGTGAGACACTAAGTACATGTTTGAGATTGTCATCCGTTTCATTGCTGCTGATACAGATCCTGGACTTTGGGCTGGCTCGCAGTACTGATGCTGAAATGACAGGCTACGTGGTGACCCGTTGGTACCGGGCGCCTGAGGTCATTCTGAACTGGATGCACTACACTCAGACTGGCAAGACAATTGTAGCTGTTACATATTCTTTCCCACCGTTCTCTCTGTCGTCTAGAGTTGGCCTCTTGGTGCTGTGACCATTTGTTGTTTGTTACGTGAAAACGTCTCGACACTCCAGCTTTCATTGTTGCATGTATGGTTCTTCAAGGGTCAGCAACTTTTGTAATCCTGTTCCTAGTTCCTGACAAATATTTGAAGTTGCATGGATGTCATCTTGAGAAAAGAAATGTTTGGGGTTTTTTTTCTCCTCTTAATCTGTTGACACAGATGGTCTGACAGTGCTGAGACTCAATGACAGAACTGTCACTGCAAACCCAGGATTTATGTTCCTTTAGGAGATAGTGGTTTTTCATTTTGTACATAGCATCCACAGAGTGGAGTGTAGCTGCGAAAGCAGCTCTGACAAGTTTAGGATAGTATTACTCACTGAATATTCCCCCTTTCAAAGCACACAACATATTCAGCTCTCTGCTGTGAATAGGAACTGTGCTCTGGCATATAAATGCCACCTTCCTCATTCCTGCTGCACTCAGCTAAACTTATAACCCTCTTGGTGTTATGTATTCTTCATGATTTCTCACTAATGTTACTTTCCTTTGGTGTTTCTTGTAGTGGACATCTGGTCTGTGGGCTGCATAATGGCAGAAATGATCAATGGAAAGACCCTCTTCAAAGGAAAAGATTGTATCTTTTCTTCAGCTTGGTCCATTTACTAAACTTTACCAGCCTGTGTGATAAATAATAAGTTGAATAATGAATGTCAGTATGCAAAGAGAAAGGTATCAAGCACACTTTGTGAAATCCCTTTAAAGCTATAATATCGCTTTATTAAACCACTGTAATAATATAGGAGATGGAAAGGTGCTTGATGACAAGCTCTATAAAGACACAAAATCAAGCACAAGAGGCAGTTACAGTATATTAATACAGAGCAAAAGCGGCATATTTCCCGAGTCAATTTTTTTCCCCCTACCTTGTTATAAATGCTCCTGCGTTTGTTATATTTCTCTTTTATGTTCTTATTTTGCTTCTGATGCAGCGAACTGATTTATAGCTCTGCTAGGAAATAAAGACATCACAGGTCTTTCTGTGATGTCTTTTTCCTTTATTATTCTGTTTTGCATGCCTGCTTCATATCTCTATGTTCTGCTCACTGAACCACGAATGTAAGAGTAAAAATCCTTGATTCTAATCTGTTTGCTATAAGACATGGACCAGCTGACTCAGATCATGAAAGTAACTGGTGTGCCCGGGCCAGAGTTCATCCAAAAGCTGGACACTCCAGAGGTAGGAAGAACAGTCATAAATATGCAGTTATGCACTAGGAGTACTATCTGCACAGAAAATTTTTACAAATGTCCATTGCCTTTAATGTTAAACATTTTTTTATAAGTGATTTCTCTCAGAGTGAGCATTAAAAAAGCATCATATCTCAGAAAGCATTTGAGCTGTGGTGCACTAGATCCTAAACTGAAACCTGTGAAATTAGCATACAAAGTGAAAGTTCCACCGACAGCCCTCTGAGGTAGAAATGTACAGCATACTGCAACCTACAGTGACATACGGGAAATTTTGCCAGACTCTCATGTCCTTTTTTTCTTTACCAGATGTGAGTAGTTAAAATCTAGAAATTGTCCTGAGGGTGGCACTAGAGGAACAGTCAGGGCATTAATAAAAGCCTGTAGTAGGATGCATTAATAGGAAGGAAGTTAAGGCTTTTGGAAAGTCCTGTTTTGCAACTCTATAGGATTTTATAAATGGCCTTAGACTTGTTTCAGCACAATGCTAACAAGATGGCTCACATGCACAAGTGACGAATTGAATATACAGTTCCATCTTTGGAAGTCATATTTGCACAAGGACTATGTAGCTGTATATGAGTATGAAATCAAATATAGTTCTATCTTTGGATTTATTTCATTTTTGCAAGGTGAATAACAAACTATTCAGTTTTACAAAATAACAACATGAAACAATCAGCCTGTCTTTGATAAATGAAGACCTTTTTTATTATTTCATTTTGTAATCACAGTTAAACTAAATCATTGTTGCCATACTTAAAGATTGAATAAAAAATATTCTGTGTCTGGGTATTTGTGTTTGATATCTTAAAACAGGCCAGAAATTATGTCAAGGGCCTTCCTCGATATCCCCGAAAAGACTTCTCAATGTTGTTTCCCAGAGCTAGTGCACATGGTGAGATGCACCTTTTTTTCCCCACATTTTTATTCTTTTTTTAAATCACACTTTTTGTTTCTTTCTTTGGTGTTTTTCTTCTTTGTATGGCTATAATTCGAAAAGTCATTCATGATACCCTGTTAATGAAAGCTTTTCCATTTTCTGGCCTGCTAAGTGATAAATATTCCCTCACTTTCTCAGTTTCATGGTTTTTGTATCGTAGTAAACTGGTGCATTATTCCACACTGCTGACCTTTTGTAGGCGTTGATCTGCTGGAGAAGATGCTTGTTCTGGATGGAGATGAGAGGCCCACAGCGGAACTAGCTCTAGAGCACCCATATTTTGACAACTTGCGGGACCCCGATGATTTCCCCAAACCACTGCCATATGATGACAGTCATGACAACGACACATTGTCCCTAGATGAATGGAAGCGTAAGTGGAAATCTTACTATGATAATCATGTCTCTATGTCTTCTCCCTAACTCCTCCTACATGTGTTAAACAATCTGAATGAAACTTACTGTGTAGACTGCCTTGGGTACCAGGATTATCAACATCTATATAAAACTTTTGGGAATTATTTTCATAACACTCAAATCTTTACAAATCCGTGTGCTGATCTCAAAACGAATGGTGATATTACGTCTATGTTACGTATGTGTTTTTGTTTGTAACTCATTTTTGCTAACCAATTTTTAATGCAGTGGCTCTTGGGGGCCACAGGAATATAGTGCCTGGCAAAATAGTGCCTGTTGTTGGTTTTTGTCTTATACAATGAATACATGGCTTGCAAAGAATAATAATAATAAATATATGTATACATTATGGATTGGGGTTTTTTTTGTTTTCTAACTATACGCGGTGATAATAAAGATAAAAAGATTAATATTAATAAATGAACATAATGCCATCATATATTTTAAATAATGTACTTGATTTAAGTTGACACCCCGTTCCCTCTTTTTATTTTTCTATTTTTACACAGGATTGTGTTTCAGGGAGGTGAAAAGCTTTGTGCCATTCCCACGGCGGGACTCCAAGAGGAAAAACACTCTGACCATGTCTCCATGATCTGATGAATGTCATGTAATTACTGATGCCCCAAACAACAAGCATACAACCAATTGTGCCCTTGTATATTCTAAGCCTGGATTCATCATATATCTTTTACTCAGTTATATAAATATAAAGCGCTATATAAATCCAATCCATTATTATTATTAGTTAATATCCTGAATCAGTGTTCAAAAGAGTAAAACTGTATCATCCCCTTTTTTTACGTAATGTGCAACTGTTTCCTAAATGTAGCTTGTTCATAGTGTTACACATTTCCTGTCAGTGGATTTTGGTGTGGATTTATTGTAACTAAATGCTACAAGGTTTCTTGTAAGATTTACTGCAATGTTGTTTTCCAATTAAAAAATTCAACATGATGTGGCCTTTCTCATTTGCACAGGAGGCAGCTGAGTTGAATCATCTGTGACATTGCTTGAATATACACTGGACAGGGTTGGTACATTAAGAGACTGTATGTGTATTCATGTATTATGAATATTGTTTCACAATGCAAGATAAATATGTATTTTAATACACGTTCTTGACAGTAATTAATGATGGTGCACCTCTGTGCACATGCTTTGTATATCCAAAGTGACTGGACACATGTACGTTAGTAAATCGTCCAAATATTGTTGATACTCGGGTTTAAATGAAAAACTACACTTTTCACTGACCCTGTGATCTCGCGCGCGAAAATCGTGGTCTAGTGACGTCAGGGGGGATGGCTAAACTTGTCTCGTTTGACTGTTGTCAAGGTAGCCCACAGGTTGCTCGAAAAAGGAAGTGAGACAGTTCTCTCTCAAAATAAATGAATGTAATCGCGTTGGAATGCGATATTCCGACTTTTATATCAGACAAGCTCTACAAATGGCATGTGGTACATCTAAATCAGATAACACATAAATAAAGCAATAAGCATTGTAAGTACAAGCATGAGAAAGAGTATCCCAACCCCAGATACTACTATTTTTCCTTAGATTGCAATGCAGTGAAATACTCTTAAAAGGACATGTTAGATGGGGAAAAGGGTAGATGACATAAGTAGGTGTTATTCAGAGTCGTGTTTGTGGCAGAAGAAAATGCACTCGTTCAATCTTGGACATTATTTTGAAATCTAACCGGAAGTCTTATTATGTTGGGTGATGTCGGTTTAGCTTACTCTGGGCTCCAAATTGCTAGCCAACTAGCCGAAGGAGGCTAGTATTCCTCCTTCTCTTAAAATTGGGCCGACAGTAGGGCTTTCTCATATTTTAATGTAGATATATTACTTTTGTTCTCAGTGAGCCGTTGGGATTGACTGCGTGCCTTCCAAGTGCCGTGCTGTGAAGAAACGGAAGCGCTGAAAAATAGCGAAATATACCGGCTATACCAGCAAACTGTGGATTGCTAACGGTAGCTATTAGCTTGGAGAGTATAGCAAGTAAGCCGCCTGGCTAGGCAACCATTACAGCAAAAGCGGCTTCAACCCACCGGGGCTGTCGAGTTACTCCTGTCAGTCAGTTGCCATAATTGGTAAGATGGCATACATTTGCCATTTTACTACCCTTTTGTGATCATTGACAGGCTTAAAAGTTTTAGCTAGTAAGGATTTTTTGTGTCATGCACCTTGTCAATGTTTAAAAATATCAGACAAGCTAACGTTAGTACTACCCAGCTTATAAAGTTAGCAGGCTAGCCTGCTTATAGACTCTCGGCACTTTCATGTTAGTGCCGTTACACTGTTGTTCTTATACCGACACGATGAAATGAAACCCACTGCATCAATCGTACAAAATCAACAACTGTTAAAAATTAAACAGTAGAAAATCTTTGGACAGTGTTTTTAAAACTGTAAATATGGCTGACATTTTTACTCCTGAAATAAGGACACCGCTCTGTTGAGGCTCTAGGATCCTTGAATCTGATTGGCTCTGAGTCGGATCATTTAAGCTTTCCCGAAAGCTGATTGGATTTGACCGCTGTGTTGGGTCAAGCCGTGATAGCAGATGCCAGCAGTTATTAACATATAGTCGAGAATAATCTACACAAGATTTTACTGGCCATGTGTTTTTGGCAGTAAAGTCTGCTGCTCGGCAGCTAACGTAGTCATTACAGTGGTTTGTTCTGTTAGCTTTTGTTAGCTTTTGTAGGTGACTAAGAGTTTTGAGTTTAGATATGACAGACTGTTTTTACCACAGGTGCTACAGCCTAATATCACCACAGTATTATGTAATGTACGTCGAAGGACTATTTCAATGAGTTAATATGGAAAGAACTTTAGCCACTTGGGCATTAGTGAAGTATTGAGACAGCAGAACATAAGTATAGGTAGAAAATAAATGGGTAATGACAGCTAGTACAGCATAGACTCATAATAATAAGAAATGTTATGATTGGGATTGGCATTGGGAATTGAGCTTATGATATATATTTCTTCTGAGTGAGAACGCTGGTGTCGTATTTGAATGTTGCATCCCTAAATGCTAATAGAAATTTGTTTTTATGTTTATTATATTATTAATATTTTTATTTTATTTCCTTTTCTAACCAACAGGAGGAAAAGTGTGATTGGTGGCCTATGAGGAAGCCACGTCGAAAAGGCCAAGTGGCCGGAGGAGGTGGAGATGTGAGAAAGTCAAATGGGACATTTGGCGGGCGTGGGGGGGCCCGTCAACGATCACCATCCCCCTACAGCCTAAAAGCTTCTCCAAGCAGAGAAACGTTGACATATGCCCAGGCCCAGAAGGTGGTTGAAGTGGAACTAGAAGGTAGGCTTCACCGAATTTCTATTCTGGAGCCTTTGGAAGTCATTACTGAAGATGAGATGATGGCTCAGGACATTAGTGAGTGTAACAGCAACAAGGAGAACAGTGAGCAGTCATCGCCTCCCACCAGCAGTGCCCAAACAGCCCGCAAACCTGTCACACCACGAAGCCGCAGGAAAGACCCCAAATGTTCCTCTAATAAGTCGCCACCATCCTCCAAGAACAGTTGCCCCAATTCTCATCCGCCATCACCGGAAAAGCTAAACAAATCACAGTATCATCACATGACCCTTCCTGAACCTAAGTTTCGAGTGCTGGAAACCTTTACGCCAGTTGAGGCCCCTCCTCTGCCAGCAGCATATTATCGTTATATTGAAACCTCAGCTGAGGAGGAAACTGAGGCAGAATATGACATGGACGAAGAGGACACTGCCTGGCTGGAGATGGTCAACGCTGATCGGACATCAGAGGGTTGCTCAACTGTCTCAGCAGAAACGTTTGAGCGGCTGGTGGACCGATTGGAGGAGGAGGCATATCTGGAAGCCCGAAGCCGAGCGCCTTCTCAAAGCACTATTGATGATGATGCCTTCTGCTGCGTGTGCCTGGATGACGAGTGCCTCAACAGCAACGTCATCCTCTTCTGTGACTCCTGCAACCTGGCTGTGCACCAGGAATGTTACGGAGTGCCCTACATCCCTGAGGGTCAGTGGCTATGCCGCTGCTGCCTTCAGTCCCCTCAGAAACCTGTTGACTGTGTTCTGTGTCCAAACCGTGGCGGCGCATTCAAGCAAACGAGTGATGGCCGCTGGGCACATGTAGTCTGTGCTATATGGATCCCCGAGGTCTGCTTTGCTAACACAGTATTTCTGGAACCAGTGGAAGGAGTTAATAACATTCCCCCAGCACGATGGAAACTGACTTGCTGCCTGTGTAAGCAGAAGGGTCGTGGTGCATCTATTCAGTGTCATAAAGCCAACTGTTACACTGCATTTCATGTTACATGCGCTCAGCGTGCTGGGCTCTTTATGAAGATAGAACCTGTGCGAGAAACAAACATTAACGGGACTATGTTCTCGGTTAAGAAGACTGCTTTCTGTGAGGCCCATTCTCCGCCAGGACAAGAGACTGGGTCAGATGATGAGAGTGAGGGACGAGTGGTGGGCAGCAGAGGGAGGGCGAGCAGAGGACGGAGTGCCTACACTGAGGGTCCGACAACACCGAAAAAAGGCAGAAAGTCTGACGATGATGCCAAGACAGATAAAAAGAAGGGGAAAAAGAATTCAGACTCAACATCCCAACACACAGCATCACCACAAGTGACAGTGCCTCAGATACCCACGAGCAGGTTAGGTTGTTTGTTTTTTTTGTTGTTGTTTTTTTTCCTTTTTTCCCCAAAATAAGATTGTCTTCTGCAGTTAGCTTGAACATCTGATAAAACAAAGTTTATCAAAAGCAGCAAATTGTTGGAGATTTTTTGATCTAGTTGATATTTCAAATAACCATAATTCACACGTTCTACAGTGAGAAGCCTGAATTGATGTTTGCCATATTGATAGTAACATAATACTGCATTTCCTTCTGTTATATAGGCTGAATATCATCTGTAAAGGAATTATTCTGCAGAAGAAAAATCAGTTCATGCAGAGGCTTTATAAATACTGGTTATTAAAGCGACAGTCGAGGAACGGTGTGCCGCTGGTTCGGCGTTTGCACTCTAACATCCAGTCCCAAAGGAATACTGAACAGGTAAGAGCACAGAAATGAAGCCTTAACACTCTGTAGCTGTTTTTCTAAAATCATTGTTTGCCTTTAAATATGTTTTGATGTTTAATATGTTTAACTATAGTTTGTAGAAGCTTTAAAATGAATTGTACTTTATAGCCTGAAGTGGATGAGAAGATTTCTGCAGCAAGAGACGCACTGAGATATTGGCAGAAGCTTCGCCACGACCTTGAAAAAGCCAGACTTCTAGTGGAGCTCATCCGCAAGAGAGAGAAACTCAAACGAGAGCAGGTAACTTACAAAGATGAACCACCCTCACTGGTTTACATGCTTCATATTTAACGCTGTGAGTTCATCGTGTAAATTTTGAATTAAAAAAAAAAATGTTGGCAAAATGAAGATCTGAAGTACCTTCAAAATGCAGTTACCTAAATAGTTCTCCAGTGTAATCTTTAGTTCTGTTATGTTTGGGTAATCTGCTTTTTCTTGGCCTGTCCTATAGCGTGTATATTGTATGTTGGCATGTCTTTGCCACATGATAATAAACAGGTGGCTGCTATAAACTGATAGGGAGGCAGAGCCGAAAGGAAAGCTATTCATATGAGATACTGGTCACCCAGTTTTGTATGGATCATGAATTGATTGTTGGAAGATTTCTGTTTTGAAAAAAGGTTTATAATGTTTTTATATATAAAAACATTTTCTTGGTTGGTTAACATTAAATCAGATCACTCTGTTTGTCTAGCCTAACCTTTTTTAGATTTGCAATTTCTGCGTAAATATCACATACATGTCTTCTGTCAACTGCAGGTCAAAGTTCACCAGGCAGCTCTGGAAATGCAGTTGACCCCAGTGTTGGCTCTGCTACGCTCCACTCTGGACCAACTACAGGAGAAGGACACAGCCCAGATTTTTACACAGCCTGTGGACATCAAGGAGGTCAGACATTAATTATAACAGATGCGCATGCACACAGTTTACATTGTGTCAGAAAGTGAGAGGAAGTGTGTTCCTCATTCCCCATATAGTTCAATTCCTTGTATCATATTGTCTGAGAATTTAGTAGAATTATACAAAACAGTAACAGTACAGTTTACAAGAATTTACATGTTTTTGTTTGTTTGTTTTTTTTGCACAGTGCAGATGTTGTTGTAGTTTAAAACATGCATCCATTCTGATGATAACGTTCGTGCTGTCTTGTCCTCAGGTCCCCGATTACCTTGAGTTTATTAGCCACCCTATGGACTTTTCCACTATGCGCTCTAAACTAGAAAGTCATTCCTACCGCTCAGTGGCTGACCTGGAGGCCGACTTCAACCTGATGGTGTCAAACTGCCTTCTTTACAATGCCAAGGACACTGTCTTTCACCGAGCAGCACTACGTCTTCGAGACCTTGGAGGGGCCATACTACGACATGCACAGCGACAAGCCACCAACACTGGGCTAGACCTAGATACTGGCATGCACTTTCCAGAGTCACCCCAGAAAAGAAACTTTTACAGTTGCACCTGGGAGGATGGTGAGTCAGAGGATCATACTGTGTCTGTCTTTAGTGATTTGGAAGCTGTTGTGTGTGTTCAGTCTGTTATTTCTTCTGTGCCAAAGGATTAGGTTGTTTTTTTGTCAGTATATTCAGATTTTCTAGTTTTGTAACATGTTAATGCTTAAATACCAGTAACACCTTACTAAGAGAACACTGTGTAGAGAGTACACACTATTCTGTGTATACAGTGTACACACTGTGGCTGTTAACCATTATATAACAGTAAATGCTACTGCTACAACAGCAATATTAATACGTACTGCATCTAAGTAATGAAGGTGTAGTTGACAACAGAAATGAGGAGTTATCAGGGTTTTAACCAAAGATTTTGTAATGCCCGAGAGCTGAAAACATCCCGGGTACAAATATATCTTTAGAGTCCGTTAGTTGTTGTTTTTTCTCCTGCATTTTATAATAGGAAAATAAGTTAGTCAGAAAAGTATCCAATCAAAGTCGACTTTGATCACGTTGAAGATATGAATGGTTCAATCTACTTTAATACATGAAAAGTGGACAGATAACTGGCTAAACAACTGAAAGCAAAAAGGTTCGGTAATTGTTTTTTGTTTATTTTTTTTGTAAACATCTTTATAGTGTTATTAAATCTTGAACTGTTTTTATGTGCTAACTGGAATAGTAGGCTAATAAGATTCATTTGCTAAACTTATTGACTGAACTTTATTTCTTCCTAGGCTTAGTAAGTTGCTGGGCTTAAAATACATTTGCTGAAAACCTGGAAATATATTCGCAAAGCTTCATAGTACTTATAATTGCTGAGTAGTTGATGAAGTTCCAGGAAAATAGAGAGCTCTTGGGCTGAGTTTCTTAGAGAGAAAATGGCAGAAAGATGATTTTTTTTTTATTTTTTATTTTTTATTCCTATTTATTCTATTTATCCCCTTTGTATATTTTATTTATATTTGTTTCTGTATTTATATATGTGTGTGTGTGTGTGTGTGTGTGTGTGTGTGTGTGTGTATATATATATATATATATATATATATAACAATTCTGTAACTCTAACTTCGGTCGTTGCTGTGCTTTTTTTGGAAATCGAATTTCCCAGAGGAACCCACCCGAGGGATTAATAAAGTTCTATCTTATCTTATCTCTTATCTTAAGTGTAGTGCTGGCAGTGGAAACTGAAACAACTCTTCATAGTAGGATATTTTGTATTTTTTACATTCTGGTTAGTTGGTCTGATTTTTAAGCTTTTGGACGTTTAATAATCCAGTCAATACTAAAATATATGACATGCAAGTGAGCCAAACACAAACTAAATGGTGTGTTTATTAATTTACATTATCAAATAATGGGTTTAGTAACATGCAGGAAAATATTTTCCTTTAAAAGCTGCCGGTACAGTCAGTTTATTCATTTTTTTCAACAGTTTATACATCGACTGATAGAGATGGATATGAGTTTGGAGGAAGAGATGGTTTAATTAGTATTTCTCACATTTTATACTCAGTTGTAGTTGACTCATGTTTAAGCAAATCATAGACCAGGGACTACAGATGAAAAGGAGTTTTGTATTCATTCTATCATGTACAATATATGTGGTGTCCATGCTAAATAATTATTCAGAATAAAATAGAAATAGCACTGCAAAGAGGGGAAATTTTTAACCTTTGAGATCTCTGAGAAAACAAGCCTGGCTGGTCATCTTTGTGAAATGTCAGCATTGAAGTATTATTATCATGTTGTACCTAAGTGTCTGTTTGGGCGCTAACCAAACTCCCTGCTGTGTTCAGTTGACAGCGTGTTGGATCCAGAGAACCGGCTGCATATGACAGTGGAAGAACAACTGAAGGAGCTGCTGGAAAAGCTGGACTTTGTCACATCGATGCGATGCAGCGGTGCTCGAACTCGACGAATCCGCCTGCTTCGTCGCGAAATCAACAGCATCAGGACGGGCAGGCAGGGCCAGTCCCACCGCCACATCCTACACAATGGACATCTCAAAGAAGAGGATGATGATGAGCAAGATGAGGAGGACAACGACAAAGACGCCAAGGCAGATAACGGCCTCACATCTTCAGACAAAGGTGGGCACTGAGAGAGACTTACAGCAATATTAAATTGCCAATTCATGAACCTTTAAAAAGCCACTTTTTTTCAATGAGACCAGTTGTGAACATGAGCTAACGGAACATTGTCCTCAGGTAATTGAGCCAGGGTCCCCCCCACGCACCAACCCCAACCACCCCACTGTCTCCAGTCTAGTAAGTAGGGGCCCACAGAGTCTCGTTAGCCATGGTTGCCTCACAAATCCTCTCTCCCAGTGAACTCTATGTCTGCACCTCTTCTATACATCACTCTCATGGACTCACCACTCTCCATGGCCACATGCAGTCATGCCATATCATCCCACTTTTGACTAAAGGCTAGTCTAGTCAAACAGTCTTGTGTCACCATAGAAGATGGCAGGAGAACTCCTGCTATTTGAGTAAAGAACGAAAGATACTACCATGTTACCATGTTGATGGTGTACAGTTGTGAGAGCAAAGTACTTTTTCACTTGTCTTGATAAGGTCCTCCATATCTAGAGAATCTGTCAATTCCCTCTGGACTGTGGTTAGAGTGTTGGAATGAAGTGTAAATCATTACAGAGTGACACCATTTTCCTGTGTGAATACTGCACCACCGCATCACACTACATACTAAATGGAGATTCATTTAAAACCAATGCTGAGTGAATTGGAATATCATTCGTTTCCTCTCCTTTCAGAGGACCTCAAACCCGCTTCGCCCCCGACACTGGAACCTACAGGGCCGGCTCCTCCTCCACGTCAGGGGGACACACCTCTTGAGCCTCCCACTCTGCGGCCAATCACAGGGGAGCCCCAGTCCCCCAGCTACTCCTGCAAACGCCTTAAGATGGACGGTGACCTCTCAAACGGCACCACAGAGAACATTCATTGCATTAGCGCACAAGAGCGGTCAACTTTGCCACGTCCCAGTTTGCACAGTGAAGGACAGACAGTGACCAACGGTCTGGCAGAGCTAGGCATCACCTCACGGCCCCCGACGGGGGGAGTCGGGCGACGGACCTCCGTGCTGTTTAAGAAGGCAAAAAATGGAGCTAAGTTGTTCAAAGTGCGAGACAATCCTGTGCTGAATGGGAATGGACCACAAGACGAGAATACAAGTAACAACTCTTCAGCACTCAATTCCATAGCCAGCACCCCATCTTCCACACCTTTGACCACTCCAAGCAGAACCCCACAGAAGAGCCCAGGACCCCCCAACCTTAATGAACTATGGACCTCCAGTCGAGACATGTGTTCAGATAGTGAGCCAGAGAAGACACCAAATCACACGCTGGAAAGTGGTGAGAAACTTTGCTTGATTACTGACGTTAAGTTTAAAGTGTTCTGCTCAGAGAGGAGAAGTGACACCTAAAGACTCGCTTGGAAGGGATCACATTTTCTGGATTGGGCTGACTGTACATTTGTTATTAGCTACTAATGCACTGATCACAGCATAGGAATATGTTTTTTTTCCTAGGTCTACCTGATTGATCAGACAGTTAGCCCTGTATTGTCTAATGGATTTCAATATAACTGAGACAAGAGCAGACATAAGTGCTCCTTATATGTCATCTTTTCTGACTTCCCCTCCTGCTCCTTTGGCTCTTATCTGCTGCTGTTCTGATTGCTCTCGCTCTTACTTTCAGGATTGACCAACGGCTTTAACACGCACAAAGATAGCAGATCCGACTTGGAGTTTAGGTCTTGCCCAGTTCTCCACAAAGAAATGTAAGACATTGTGTGTCTGGTGTTCTTTGTGGTTTGTTTTGCTAACAACTGATAATAAAATTACAATATAATGTATTGTATTACAGCAACTCACCACCCAAACGCAGCCTTGGGAAACCGGCTCTTTCTAAAGTCCCCTTTCTGGAGATCATCAACGGAGACTCGGATTACACCGGTACTTTTTTCCCTCCTGTATCCCAAGTTCTCTTGAAGCTAAGTTGCATTTATGTCCTGATTATTTATTTAGTCGCTGAACTAATTTGAGTGTCACTGTTGTTTGACAGGCAATAGTAGTCAAACATCAGAGGATGAGATGGAGCTGGAACCACTGGACCTGGTTTGGGCCAAGTGTCGGGGATATCCCTCATATCCTGCTCTGGTAATTGCTGATCTGACTTAATATCACTATTTAATATGAGCGTTCAGCTCAGGGTGTAGCTTAAATTCCCTGTTGGGCTGTGTTTGTTTCAGATCATTGACCCCGAGATGCCTGAGGAGGGCCTGCTGCACAATGGGGTGCCGATCCCCGTCCCACCCAAAGATGTCCTGTGTCTGGGGGAGCAGCGGCAGGAGGAGATGAATGAGAAACTTTACCTGGTGCTTTTTTTTGACAACAAGCGGACATGGTGAGTTTAACATAAACATTGCTGTTATGCAATGCTCCATTTATCACATGGAGGTCAGAAGTGTTTGGTTAGTGAAACCTGATACATTTTCCACAGGTGTATCATGTGATGAAAAGACAAATGGTGGAAAGTTTGTTTGTCTTTACAAATAATTTGAAAATTGTTTGTAGATAATTCTTTAGATTTGAATTTTATTTTTAAGATTAAGATTTAAGATTTTATCACTCTTGATAAAAGGCTGTAATAATAATCCTAACCTCTGTCATGGGTGTTGTAGGCAGTGGCTTCCGCGTGACAAGGTGACACCCTTGGGCGTAGATGACACAGCTGACAAGCTGCGCATTATGGAAGGTCGCAAGTCCAGCATCCGCAAATCTGTCCAAGTGGCATACGACCGCGCCATGATTCACCAGAGCCGGGTGAGCCACAGCCACGGCTTTGTGGCTTCCGGGTACCTGTAGGGGGCCTCTGTGAGCACTGTGTACACCCACAGTTGGCCGATATGCATTTTCTCTTTGGTCTTAAAGCAGCAGGTGGAGCTGTTCCTGTTGCCGGTCGAATTCATATTCACACTGTGGTCCGAAAAGAGGTTGCCGTGGCACCGAGTCCTGGACTGTAGTTTATTACCAAACCACTAGTGTCTGACACACAGAGGACTGGTGTTTGCCTCTGTGTCATTGTTGAGGAGGTGGAACTCCTGACGTGAATGAAGTTACCTTTAGGTCCCGTGTTGCTGCAGTAAATTCCCCATTCAGGGTTGTATTGAGGTGTTGCTTACTCCTCCTGGATGTGCTGATGTAAAAGAATTCCCGTCTATTTTGTATAATGCTACTGCTGCCAAGGAATCAAGTAGTCAGAAGAGATTTGATATATTTATATGAGCTGCAGAAGACTAATGAATGCATCACTGCCATCTTTTATACAATAGCTTTTTACATTTAAATCTTTTACAGAGACAATTGTATATTATAAAGGCACACTTTGTGTACATATGTAAGTGTATTATCAAACTGAATTTAATTTAATGTTGCCGTTTTAAAATGCGTATTTCAATCAACCCACAAGGGACAAAGCCAGGCTGTGTATATTTGTGGAGATTTAATAATTCCTGACTTGCTGCAGTTTATTTAGCTTGTCTTTGATGTAATTTCAACTGTGTTGTGTGCGTGTATGTGTGCGTACGTTCTGGGCATACAACACAATGAGCCGTTGTTCTTTATACTTGTATTCTCTTTTTGATACAGAGAGAAATAATTTATTTATGGAAGACAGAACTATAGAAATAAAGCTATATTGGTTAAAGTTGACAAAAATCTTATTTAATGGCGTGAGGATTTAAAACCATGCAGCCAACATTTTTAAATGGATGACATCACATGTTTAGTTTCAGGATTTTACTTTAGACCAACATTTGCTGTCCCCACCTCCCAGAGGATTCTATTTATTACAGAGTGCCCTATTTTATCAAATGGACAAATACACCTTCATAAGCTTGTACTACCTGCATATTTTACCTGCTCACCAAATATTTTGTCTGTAACCAGTATTTCCTTATTTGGGGAAATAAATTCTATATTAAAAAAAGAAAAAAGCTTTTGGGATACTTACCTGGAGTTTTGTGTTCTTCTTATTTAATACTGATCGATAAAGCATTCATTGTTATGTACACCTGTTCAACTGCTTGTTATTGACACTATCTCATTGACCAATCACATGGCAGCCTGCTGAAGTTCAACCATCTCTAGGGTTTACAAAGAATGGCCCTCCAAAAAAAAGAAATCCTCTAGTTCTCTGCAAAAGAACTATAAATCAGAGGAGAAGGGTCAGATTGCTTCGTGCTGATTAGAAGGCAGCAGTTACTCAGATAACCACTTCTAGTGACCTGATATGCAAAAGAGCATCTCTGAACACACAACACGCCAAACTTTGAAGCCGTACAGCAGTAGAAGACCATACTTGGTCCCACTTGTGTCAGTTAAGTACAGAAAACAGAGGCTACAGTTCTCGCCCGGTGGCGCCAGTGTCCGGCAGCCTCGCCTCTGTCAGTGCGCCCCAGGGTGGCTGTGGCTACACTGTAGCTTGCCATCACCAGTGTGTGGATGTGTGTGTGAATGGGTGGATGATTGTGTATAGTGTAAAGCACTTTGGGGTCCTTAGGGCCAAGTAAAGCGCTATACAAATACAGACCATTTTATTTACCATTTACACAGGCTCACCAAAATTAAGAAAAGACCTGAAAAGCACCCCTTCTGATTTGGTGTAAACCCCACAAAAGCATGGATCCATCCTTTCTCCTCAACATGACAGTGAGGTCACTGTACTCGAATAATCTCCAGAGTCACCAGATCTCAGTCCAATAAGGCACCTTTGGGATGTGGTGGAACAGAAGATTCACATCATGGATGTATAGATAAGAAATCTACATGTATGCTGCTTATCATGTTAATACAGACAAGAAATCTCTGAGGAATGTTTCCAGCACCTTCCTAAATCTTTGATACAAGAAATTAAGGCCGTTCTGAAAGTTGCAGCCTAGTACTAGTAATGTGTGCCTAATAAAGTGACCAGTGAGTGTACGTTCATTACAACTGCATTATCATTACAGCTTTCCTTTTATGCTTTATTTTAACATTGTTCAGCAAAGTGAAAAGTACTGTAAGTGTGAATGTTAAATGTATACAAATATAAAAAAAACACCTATAAAAGTTTCTTTGATGAAACAAACTGCAGCAGCTCACAAGTGCATCTCAGTCCTGTTATAGAGGCTAAAATTCCTAAATGACTCAGGACTGGGGAGAAAACAAAGACAGCTGAGTAACTGTCTCCTACACTGTCCCATTTATACCCAATTAGAACCATTCTAAGACAGTGTTTGTACAAATAAGTCTTTGAATTGAAGTGAAGACATAAAAGACTGAAGATTTTCAGAATTTCTTGCACATCTTCACTGTCAGTGTCCAGACTGCTGTCTTGTCAGGAGGAGGTAGTTGTGGCGGAGGGTTCGCAGCTCCGTCAGTCTGCCCAGCAGGCGGCCAAACCTCTGAGCTCCTCCTCGCGCTGCTCCAGCTTGGGCCCCGCACAACCTGGACAGCAGGTCCAGGATCAGTTCCTGCATTTTCTCAACACAGCTGGCTGCCTGCAGGGATGCGCGGTCTGCAGACAGGGACAGAAAGACAGAGACAGCTTTACAACAGCATCCCAGAAGCTTTGCTTTGCCAATTCTTAACTTGACAGCTGATTTTATTCCTGGTCTGACCTGAGCAGAGCAGCGCTGTGGCTGTAAGTAAGGTGTACTCAGCCTCCGTCACCCGCAGCGCAACCATGCTGTGGAAGAAGTTGAGCACTGGTGCAAAGAGATCCTCACTGCTCTCTGTTCACGCCAGCAAATGTGGAAAAAAAACATCTAATTCATTCATTGTCTGAGCAATTTTTCCACAGCTTGTCAGACTAAGGAGTGTATCTCTGTGTGTGTGTGTGTGTGTGTGTGTGTGTGTGTGTGTGTGTGTGTACCCACCTGAACCAATGAGTCCCCTGCTGTGGATGTTTTCCTTTGATTCTACGTCTCTGAGAAAGCTGTGTGTTGACATACTGAAAAGCTGCAGTGCTGATTAATGGAGAGAAAAAAAGAAAGAATGGTTATTTCATACAGTTATCTACTTGTGTCTCATCATCTTCCTCTCTCCTGGTGTTTTTTCACCTGGACTGGGGCTTGTTGGGTTGTGGGAAAACTGCTGGGCAGAGAGCAGGAACATGACGTCCAATGAAGAGATGGATAGCAGAGAAATCTGGTCTGAGAAATCCAGGAGGTCAAAACCTGTGAGAAGATAATTCTTTGTTGCTATTGTTGTTTTAATTCTTTAAATACAGAATCATTTTATATAACTTTGAACTGATATCAAAGTTCCTCCCTGGAGACACTGGCTATAATAATTCAGTAAAAGGACTAGATGTTGTAGTCCCTGATAATGCATTGCTTTAAATGGCGAGAATCTTGAGGGATGGCTGTTATGAGGAAAGGCAGCCCAGAAACTTTACCAGCAGCACACATCGTTGTGTGCCTCAACTTTCAGTCTTTTACCCAAGCTAATCTGCCATTTTTTGGGATTAGAGATTTGATCTAGATTATCATATTAAGATTTGGGACACATCATCAGTAGTGGACCTTGGATTCATCGGGTGTTTCAGCCATTATCACTAGACACCCTCATCCAAGGAGGCCCTGCCAGGGTTGATCAGGCCCCGGAGTGTGTCACTGGTTTATGCTAAATTGTTATTTCTCTTCTTCTTTCTTCTGTTTAGTTTTCTACAGTTTATTTTCTCCTATCTATTCACTGCAACTGAGAAATAATACTTACCTCTTTAGGTAAGTATTATTTATGGAGCCTAACTTCTTCAAAGGGATAGAAAAGGTGATAGAGAGAAGTAAGACAAAAGGGACAAGATAGGAGAGAGCAGAGAGGAGAGCCGGAAGGGGGGCGCCCGATCTGGCTTCCCGCACCTTCCCGCCTGTACGCTCTACCTCCCCACTGCCTCCCAGAAAAGGGAAGAAGAGCAGAGGGGAGAAGAGCGGAATATTTTATTTTCTCTCGCGGTTAGCTGACTGCCTTAGCTGCCCAAGTGATGTCAGCTCTTTTTAACCATAGCCAGTGACTGGTCCTCTCAGCAGTGTTAGCTAGTTCTCTTATAACCTGCTGTTGCGCCTGTCCTCTGATCCCAATCTCTCTAAGTAGTTTTGCTGTTGTACTGGCAACAAAGCCCCTGCACCCCACTTCCACTGACGCATCTTGATCTTCCAGCCTCTGTCCTCTGCCTCAAGTTGGCATACTGCAGCTTCTTACGCTCAAATGCTTCCTCAATTGCTTCCTCCCATGGTACCGTCAGCTCAATGACGTACGCAAGTTTTTGGGAGTTCGACCAAAGGACGAGGTCTGGTCGCAGAGTAGTTGTTACGATCTCTGTGGGAAAAATTAGCCTCTGATCCAAGTCCACTTGCATCTGCCAATCCGTGGCAACCTTTAGTGGGCCCAGGTCCGGGGTTGAGGGGCTTGTCCTCGACTTGGCTCCCGGACAAATGTTGATGACAGCTGACACTCCTCTTGGTTCGTTAAAGGTTGAGCGTTGATGGATTTTCTTTTGCACTCAACTTTCTCGGCTAGACACCTGAGGACCTGGTTGTGTCTCCATGTGTCTGCCCTGAGTAAGGCTAGTCCTAGAACCAACCAAGATGTACTTCAGTGTGGCTGGGACTGTACACAGGGGTCAGGATGGGTCCTTTCCAAACCACAGCTGCAGATTTATTGGGGAAGGTAACACATCATATCGGATGATGAAACTTAGTCTATTAGACTCCATTCCCCAGAATTCACTCCATGAGAGTTTCCTCTTTTCCACACTCTACCAATTCATCCAGCGACCCTGCTTGGCCAGCGCTACGGCTGTGGCATGTCTGGCTGTTTCCTCCTGTCGGCGCACCTCTTCCACCACCATTTTTTGATGTTCGGTTACAGATGCCTGTTGCCACCGAGGTGTTACTGCTCTAAGTCCAAATCCTCCTCTGCCCTGTTGGACATGACCCTCCACGTCACGATGCTGAAGAGCAGATTTGGCCTGTAGCACAGATGTGGCTGGGGTCCACTTCCTCCCCTTCGCTAGTGGGAGCAGTGCTTCTCACTATTGGGTCCCGGGAGTCCGTGAGTGACATCATAAGCCTCACTTTTGCACATTTTAACTCCTCTATCAGACTAGGCATAGGCAATGACAGTATCCCGTCGCGTAGAGTCCAGCGCTGCTTAGGCATTTGGGAAGTCCGAGCCACTTCTTAACGTAGAAGCTCACTAGCCTCTCTAGTCGATTGGCATGATTGAGTGAGACCTCGTACATTGTCAAAAGCCACAGTAGTCTGGGTAATAACCCAAACTGGGTTCAGAGCTTCAGTTTCCCTGGGAGTGCAGTGTTGTTAATCCGCTTGAGGTCATTAGCCAAGTTCTGCCTTAGTTGTTCTAGTTGCCACGTATCATTGAGGTCTGCGTTATACTACCGTCCCAGGCTCTTTATGGGCTTCTCTAGGATGGTTGGAATTTGTTCTCCACTGATATAGAATTGCTCGGCTGTTTCCCTGGAGCTTCTGTAGCAATCGCCTAGTACATGGTTTTGTTGTTGTAATGATGGTCATGTCATCCATGTAGGCTCTAATGGGAGGAAGACAAAGGCCACTCATGAGTGTCTCACCTCCCACTACCCACTGAGATGCCCGCATGACCAGCTCCATTGCCATGATAAATGCCAGAGGGGAAAAAATGCAGCCTGCCATCGACTCCAATTTCCAGGTGCTGCCAGGCTGTGGTGGTGTTCTCAGCTGTCACACAAAACTGAAAGTAGGTCTTGACCAGTCCTGTGATGTGGTTCGGTATGCTGAAATAGTTGAAGGTCATCGACAAGATCTCATGCAGAACTGACCCAAAGGCATTGGCAAGGTCTAAAAAGACCACGTGATGGTCTCTTTGTTCTTTCTTGGCAGTTTGAATCTGGTGCCAGATGACGCTGGCATGCTCCAGGCACCCCGAGAAGCCCTGGATGCCGGCCTTCTGCACTGATGTGTCAATGTAGTTGTTTCTTTGCAGGAAAGTAGATATTTTTGGGGCAAAGACACTGAAGAAGATCTTTCCCTCTACGTTCAGCAGGCTGATCTGGCGAAATTGGCTGATGGATGAGGAGTTCTTCTCCTTAGGGATCAGAATACCTCCTGCTCTTCGCCAAGCCTTTGGAATAACTCCTTTCTGCCACACTACCTTCATCAGCTTCCACAGGTATTTGAGGACTCATGGGGTGTTTTTATAGAGCCTATATGAGATGCAATTAGGTCGTGGAGCAAGCATGTAGATGCAAACAATAATCCCCATCCTTCTTTCAACTGAGCTGTGAGATTAGCGCGCTATGGGTTTCGTTTGGTTGGCGGATGTAGATAGTATAAAGAAAATAGATCCAACACGAAACCACTAACAATAAGCTCTATGGATTTTTATTTATTTATTTTTTTAAGAAACTGGATCATGATTTCTGGAAAGCCATACTGCTGCAAAGCACCAGCAGGAAAGTTTCATTTACTTCTATTATATTCAAGAGAAAGCAGAGATTTCTTCAACCAGTATCTCTTGTGCCAGCAGAAACATACTGATTCAATTTTGAGGACTGAGAAGAGACTGTAGGTAATAAGATTCTGGAAACTTTCTTGAAGCTTGTATTTTTTTTGTCTCATTTGAATGGGAGAACATCTCCCCTCTGATCCTCTTATCCTGCTTCTTTTTCAAGCAAATACATTATAAAGCTGAAACCTTCCCTCTTTCATCTCACCTGGCACTGTCCTGGCAAACTGCAGCAGCCTTTGTAGGCGGGGTGATACTACATCAGACAGGCCTTCCACTTCTTCTGGACACAGCCACTCAAATGCCTGAAGGCACACACAACAAAAGCAAGATGAGAACAAGAAAACTATTTTTGCACTGTATGTTTCTGGACTGGAACCTACCCTAAAATTGTTACTGTCCTGACCTCTGTAGAGCCTATGGGCCTCCACCATCCTGTCCACGATGTATTTCTGTTCTCGGGTTAAACTGGCAGACAAAGCCTGGTGCAGATGGAAATGAGCACAGCACACAGATTTGCAAAGAAGCACTCATGATTACAGAGTGAGAGACTAGACACGGTTTAGATTAATAATGAGGGGAGCCTAAGACTTTTAAAGCTGATACTGAGAGCTGTGTGAATAGCTGGAACACGTTTTATTTCAGTCCGTCTAATGCCTGTTTGAACCTCCTGGTGGCAGCAGAGGAAGAGTCTGTGATATTTCAGCCTTTCTGGGTTTGAAAAAAATATTGAAATAGCAATGCAACCAGAAATCATTGACTAAATAACCGAATAAATACAAGTAAATGCGATTATATTTATTATATCCTATATATACTATTTCAGTATGAACCAAAGTGGTGCGACTGACCATCAGGCTGATGCTTGAACACCAGCAGTTGCCATGGCAACAGTTTGCTATGATTCGTTCATTAGAAGGCCTTCGGCAGCTGCTGGGCTGGTGGTGGTTGAATTTGAGGATCATGTTTTAAGTCACCTAAATATAAAGGCAGCACTTTATAATGTGGCCTGTGACTAAGGGTGTAATTACCAAAGAATTCAGGAGAGTTTCAATGTGTTTTACCTGAAATTACAATGTAACAATGTGTATCTACAAATGCTTCCCAGTAGATACATCAGAATGAGGAGGTAACAATTCAAGTTTTCACAAGAAAGAAGAACATTTTAACTCTCAGGGAACTGCACCCTTAGTCGCTGGCTGTATTATAAAGTGTTACCAATACCAAAAAATCCAGCGCTAGTCCCCCCAAAATTATGCTTTGTTAATGAGCACCATGTTAATGCTTTACTGAAAAGGTCCAGCAAATCATCTTTTTCCACTAAGCATAGTGAAATCTGAGCAGGTTTATTTCACTGAGACAGTGCCTCTTTTTTTAGTTTCACATGACCATTTTGCATTGCTGCTTGTTTCAGAAGCTTTAAAAACATCAGGTGGACTTGGAAGTCTTGTCAGAACAGCCAGTAAGATGTTCAACAGGAATCAGAGCAACCTTTTTGTTATTTACAAAAAGGCTGGATGGCCTTTTTGTAAATAGCAACCGGTTCACTCCCATTGGCTCCTTGGCGGGGTCTGGTGCCCTGGGAGCCCCTTCCAGGGGGTTGGGGGCCCTCAGGCCTCTGGCATCTGGGCCTGTGGCTCGGTTAACTCTGGCGCAGCTGGGTGCCGGCAGAGCCCGCAGGCACATCACTGCAGCCCCCTCTGGCTTCTGCTCCGTGGCCGCTTCACCCAATCACACACTTTCTCTAAACTGAGTGCATCCTAACTACATTCATACACATTCACATTCACACTCTTGACATGCAGACTGGAGGAGCCAGGGATGGAGGGACCACTAACCTTCCGATCAGCAGGTGGCCTGCTCTACCTCCTGAGCTACAGCCACCCACTGGCAAAGATGAGTAAACCGTCACTAGGTTTTGGATAAAGTGTACACTCACAAACCTGTCAAACATGCATTTGAAACATTAGCTACCATAGCAGTATAGTATTGCAACATGGCATTTGGGTCTTCTAACTAAAATAGGAAAATAGAAACATAAATAGTGCCATCATTGCCAGACCTGGCCCACATCTGGTTGACATACACCCTGCCATGACACCGGTCAATCAGAAGTGCCAGCTTGATGCCGGATCCAGGGAAGACCTATTTTCTATGGGCCTTTTTTTTTCTTTTTTCTTCTCTCAACAGGTGATCCAGGAGATTTTTTCTTTTTAAGTGCCCTTTCTCACACTCCCTCTTCCCCTCTGTTTTTCTTTCCTTCCCTCTCTTTCTTTCTTTCTCCTTTTCCTATCCCCCATGTCTGTCCCATGTGTAACAACTGAAAATAAAATGAAATAAAATAAATAATAATAATAACAAAAGTCGATCAAATGGACCAATACGGCAAGGCCGTGATGATCCACTTGGTAAAGTAAATCCATTGGGTATTTTTCTTGGCCTTCAGACAATAATTCTGATGGCTAAAGGACAAACGGGACAGGCAGAAAAAAAAAAGGCTAGCAGGTCCTCAGGAGAGCTAATGGCATAGAAAGTTGAGTTAGCATAGAAGGACACCGAAGGATTGCACCACTACACAATCTGAGCCTTAGCAAAATTAACTTATGGTTTAATTCTGGGTTTTCAGGTCTTGTACTACATGCAGGAGGTTAGAATAGCTGGGGAGAATAGTGTCACCCTTCCTGGGTGATCCCTCAGATCTCAGGATGCAGATAGCAAGACATACTATAGATTTAGAGACTGTGCCTGGTGAGCAAAAGTAAGAATTATAGATTCTTAGGAGCAATTTTAGGTTGTTCTTTGTTTTGTTTTGTTTACCACTGGCAGCATGCAATTTCAAGGCAATTTGATGCTTCTATAAGCCTTAATCGAGCAATATATTCCTAGAACAAGTCTCCTTACAGATCTAAATTATGTTTTTAATTTGGTCTGTTTTGTTCTTGGGCACTTAAACAGCACTGGGGTAGCAGGAGAAAGAATAAGACATTTTCCAACGAGCATAAGAGCACCTACTCTGCAATTCATGGGTTTAACAAAATGCTGTAGTTGGAGTCTGAGCTAGTGCCTTAATCAGGAGACAGTTATACTGATAAGTCTATTAAGATTTTGCCAGCTTTCCTTCCAGGCTTTAAATAAACTTTATTATCACTGTGCACTACTCTGGCACTTTCATTTCCTTATGAATTAGCATACCATGTAATCATTTGTATAATTCACCCATATTGGTGCTGTTAAAGTTGTTCCTGTATATTGTGTTTTATGTGAACTCTTGCTGCTATGCTGAATTTGTTTAGCCCATGTGGCACAATAATCTTGAACCTCGAACTCTGAAGTTAGGAAAGTATCCAATCGAGCACAGGTGTGCCGCACCTGTCCGGGTAGCCTGCTGGTAGAGCTGACTCTCCTGGTGTCTGTGTTCTCCTCTTCCTCTTGCCCTCTGCTTTTACCTCCTTTCCTCAGGCGTTTGGATTGGCACTGCACCTCAGTCAACAGACCTGAAGAGAGGGTAAAAAGTATTATTTTCTGCACAACCACAAAGTGACATATTTGTTTTTTGGAATCTCACTAATCATTTCTCTGATTACATTACAACCTCAGTCAATCAGTTTCTTGTATTTGAGCCTTACATTCAGCCAGCATTCCCACAGCTCGGCACTTCCTCAGACGGCAGTCTTGACACTTCCTCCTCATGTACATATCCATCTCACAGCTACCGCCACTCTTACAGTGATACACAGCTTTCTTGGTGACACTGCGTCTGAAGAATCCTGTAGCGAAAGGTAAAACATGACGCGCTGATGCTAAGAAGTAGAAAAATATGAAGATCAGAAAGCAATCAAATAAATACCTTTGCATCCCTCGCAGGTAAGAGCATTGTAGTGGTATCCTGATGCTTTATCACCACACACCACACACAGCTCATCCTGACCTCTGCTCTTTCCACCCGAGCCCATCCGGGACCTCCGCCCCATTGGCAGTCCTACAGATCCGAGGCCCTGAGCAAAGAGGCCCCCACAGTGGGGCTCGGGGCTCGGATCGCAAGGGGCCTCCAGGCAGTGAGGGCTGTAATGGTATGGTGGGTTGCAGAGCTGAGAGGAAGAGGAGGAGGAGGAGGGAGAGGGGGCAGAGGAGGGTGGAGAACCATAGTGGGAGAAGGGCAGGTTGGCAGGACTATACTGTTGTTGGCTGTATGGGAGGAGCTGGAGGTCAGGGTCCTGCAGGGGATAGCCCAGGGGGTCAGCCAGCATATCTGAAATCAAAGTCCAGGGTCAAAAGTTTTAACTGGCTCTGTATGTTGATGAGAGATGACACTGATGTAGGATCACATAAGTCATAGGTCCACGTGTGAACAGAGCAGCTCTGCTTTCTGTTTGTCAAGGTTGGCCAGTTAGAAGAAAGCTGACTGGAGGAAGGGTGGCTTGTTTCAGACAGTATAAGTAAGTATAAGGCAAGTGTGATTCAAAGCTTCTCTAATAGAGTCCAATAACGGAAATATGGAGCTTGAAATGAACACAATGAGGTTTCCTTGAAATACATTACTCGGACAGCTGACTTTTTGATGTGGCCTTGCAGTTTAAACCCACCCTGTCTCCATACATACAAAATTTGTATTCAGATTTTCATTCCCTTGGTTGTGCTAAACTGTGAGAAACGATTCAAGTATAAAACATGACATTTAATGGAAATGGTCACTGGAGTAAAACCTCTATTAATCCACAGTTAAAGAATTATCCACCAGGAGATGAACCATTTATTCCAGTTGGAGTAGCATTTGCTAAAAGCTGCAGTGCTCAGCAGCTGTGACAAATCACTGAACCTTTTGTAAGAATCCCAAATCCAATAAAAGTTGGACACTGTGTAAAATGGAGATAAAAACAGAATGCATTGATCTGCAAAACTCATACACTACTGTTGTATTCACAGCAGAACACAGAAAACATCAAAAGTAAAGAAAAGAATAAAATCTTTTTGAATGGCACCAACACGTCTTAAAACAAGTTGGGACAGAGCCTCATTTACGCCTATTTTGTTGTGTTTTTTTTTTCATTATGCAAATTTCCAGAAAAGGAGTTTTGCTCTTTGCCTCAGTTCACTTTAAACGAGCTTCAACCCAAAGAAGACGGCAGACTCTCTGAATCCCGTTCACATGTTGCTTCTGCTTCGCATCACAGAGCTTTAACCTCCATTTGTGGATGGCACAGTAAGTTTTCTTCACAGGCATTGCGCCTGTTATGGCCGAAGACCATAACCACCCAACGCTGACTGTCCCTTGTGCTCAGAGATTTCTCCAAATTCTGTGAATCCTTTGATGATAACATGTACTGAAGATGATTAGATATTCAGAGTTTTTACCAGTTTTATGTTGCTGGTACATATAGATTTATAGATGCAGTTTTTTGTACAACTCTCCCACTCTGAGATTCACGTTTTATACGCAGTCATGTTACTGACTTGTTGCCAGTTAACCAAATTAGCCTCCAGCCGTTTCATTTTAGTACCACATACTAGGGCTGTTCGATATAACGATATATATCGGATGACGATATAAAAACGTCTATCGTTTCATTTTACGCTATCTTTTGTTTCGTGGTGTCGCAAATTAAACTCTTTACGGCAATATTTTTTCATCGTATTGATGGTCACTGTAGTGCCTACATTAATTTATTAAAGTTCTCTCTTTCTCTTATATTTAATATAACCACGCCGGTTTTTATGCATTTGGTTTTATGCGTTTTGGTTAGCAACAACCACGGTAACACCATCGCGTGTCCGCTTGTTTATGTTCCACATAAACTTTTCACATTAAAGCTCAAGATCCTGTTGTGACTTTTCAAAATAAACTGAATCACGTGAAAGAGCAGATTATTTACGGATGAGAATTAAAAAAGAGCCACCAGGTGCTAAAAAATAAACCTTAGACTCAAACGTTAGAACAGGCTTTTCCTGTATTTATTACACGCCGTGTAATAAATACTCACAAAGAAAACGGCGGCTGTTACAACTTATGTCTAAAAATGTATCGTTTCATGCATCGGTTAAAACACTCGACTCAAGACGAGCTGCCCAAGATTCACAGAATTTACAGAAAATGTTACATTTTTGTGATTTATATCGTTATCGGGACGATACAATTCTTATATCGGGATATGAAATTTTGGTCATATGGCACAGCCCTACCACATACTTTTGTTGACCCAATCCCACTGACACATGTTGCTGCCATCATTTTCAAAATGAGATCATATTTTCCCTAAAATGGTTATTTTTCTCAGTTTAAACTTTGAATATGTTTTCTGTGTTCTACTGTAAATAGAATAACAGTTTATGAGATTTTCAAAGGATTGCATTCCATTTTTATTGATTTCTAACTTTTTTGGAATTGGCGTTATACAAACTGAGCTAACATAGATCATCCATTTTAAAGATCGCTATCTTTAACCAGGAGCAAATGAACTTTTATCTGGAGTCACGATGATGAAATGATGAGAGACAAACAGCTGGTTTTAAGTGAAATACAGGATCATGCTTAAGGTAATCTTATAGTATCACACACCTGTGCTGCAACCTGTCCTCACAATTCATAACACTCCATCATTTTTTTTCCTTCTTCTTCTTCTTTCCTTCCTGCGTCACCACATTGGACCATCCCTAGCATCTCCTTATGTCACTACAGCCTCCTGACTGTATGTAGGATATTGTTATGATTACATCAGGCTGTGATCCACTTAAATAGCGCTCAAGTGCCATGGTGTAAGATTTATGACTTTAGGTGTAGCAAATATTCTTTCCAAATTGAAAATCTTGTCAGTATTGTAAATCTTTCACACACATACAGCATCTAACCTACAGGGAATAAGTGATTACACTAGCGTGACTGAAACATGAATGAACGTTTAAGGAAACTCTGTGACGCTGGTCGAAGTCAAAAAGCGTTCAGAGGAATGTGAATTTACGTGAGTCGTGACTGCTTTAATGGGTCTTATGGGATACAATAAAAAGCTGAGAGTGAGACCCTGTGAACTTGTTCAGACTGCTGAAACAGGATGCAGCTGAGAACTCCCAGTGCCATTTAGGATTTTTCTTTTTATTATTATTTTTCTTTTATTTTTTTATCCCCTTTTTCTGGATTCTTCATTTAGTCCATCATTCATTCAGTTCGTTGTTGGGATGACCTAAAACATGTCAGAGTGTGGGTCAGCTGCTTGTGTTTTGCAAGCACTGACTCCACTGAGAAAACATGTGTGACCACTGGCAGCCTCTTAAAGTACAGCTGGACTGTTCGACTGGGACTGCTGTGGGATCTGTTATGCACTGATTAAACAGAGAGCCCACCCAACCTTCAGGAGTTTCAGGAAATGGGAACTTTCGGGCTAAAACATGTTGGATGAAGATTAGGAAGGACTAGTTCATTGATTTTAATGTGTGTAAACCGTGTATATGTACACATGATAGTAAAATGAGTATATGTATATATAGTAATTTTACTACTATATGAACATATGTCTGTGAAGGTTCTCAGTCATCCAGGTCATCGTAGTCTAAGGAGCTTGGAAAGAAAAGCGTCTGGACTTCTTTAAGTTGCTTGAAGACCATTTTACCTCTCATCTGAGAAGCTTCTTCAGTTCTAAGATCAAATAGTGAAGAGCCCTGTGGGAGTGTCCCCCTAAGAGGGACAATGGACCCCCCTAATGATCCTCTACCTAATCACGTGAGCCAAGGTATGAAAACAGGTGTAGGTCACATTCAGCCAAAGTTTTGGGTGAACTCATTGTGAAACCTAGCCCCACCCTATCATGTGATTTCCTGAGGTCAGAAGGCCCAGGATGTGAGTGGGCGTTAAGGCGTCTGAAGAAGCTTCTCGGATGAGAGGTGAAACGTCTTCAAGCAACTTAAAGAAGTCCAGACGCTTTTCTTTCCAAGCTCCTTAGACTACGATGACCTAGATGACTGAGAACCTTCACAGACATGTGTATACAGTATATAGTAGTAAAATGTGTATCACTATATACAGTACTGTGCAGAAGTCTTGAGCCACACCTCATTTCTCTACATTTTGCTTGTAATTGTATTAAAGTGGCCTTAGCCAATAGCTCTAAAGGCTTTCTAAGTCTTTCAAAGTGCTTTGGATATTGGCTGCTTTTTCACTCATTTTCAGTCCAGTAACTGCATTGTTTTTTCTTCAATTGCAAAGCCAAATACACTGACTTATAAACCATTCAAGCATAAAAAAGCACCTTCCTCAAGGAATGAACCAGACTTGTTTCTACACATAACAGACAATTTAGCAAATAACCGATTTTTAAGAGCAGCCTTTCACAAAAATCTACAAAATCTACAATAACTGTCCAACAAGGTGATTCCCAAAGAGCTGTTAGCTGAAAAAGTAGCATATTATGGCATGATGCATGCAGGGTGCCCTTAAAAATATGGAACTGGCCAAGTGGAGCAGAAAAAAAAAGAGTATACCTCAGAGGTCAGAAGGGAGGTACAACAGTGAGTATGTACAGCCATCTGTGAAACATGGTGGAGGCTGGGTCATGGTTTGGGGTGGCATTTCAGCCAGTTGTGTTGGATATCTTCTCAAAATGAATGGAATTATGAAAGCAAAAATGATCGTCAGACTTTCGTCCAAATCAAGTAAATGCATATTGGGGATTTTTTTTTTTAAACATAAAATGGGACATTATAAGTCACGGTGTCCCCAAAGTCCGGACATCTCTATTATTGAAGCAGTGTGGGAATCACCTTAACAGAGAACAGAACAAAAGGCAGCTAACATCCAACAAAGCACTTTGAACGTCCCCAAAGAAGCTTGGAGAACTATTACTGACGTCTACTTAAAGAAAGCTGCCTAAGAGAGTTCAGGCTGCATCAAAGAACAAAAGATGATCATACTAAATATTAACTTTAGAGGTACGCAAAATTGTACAAACTCTATTTTTGCCTTATATACTGCATTACATACTGTATTTAAATGTGTCTGCAAATGTTTTCTTCCCCTTTTCTGACCAAAATATAAACAAATGAAGAATGGCTTGAGACTTGCACAGTACTGTGCAGAGAGTGAGGTACGTCTTCGAGCTCTGACAGAAAATCGGGCATCCTGCAGTGGTGCTGTAGCACATGCACATAAAGAGGAATTTCCAGGAGACAATATTCAAAAAATAAATAAATAAATCAAAGCAGCAAAGGTCGCCATATCCTGCCTTTTAACACTCAGTGTGGTTTGACAAGTGTTAAACCCTTTCACAATGCATGGAGTGAGCAACAGATTAAGTTAGTTTAGAACAAAGACAGGATGAAAGGAAACAGAGAGTGACTGTAGAGCCGCATGAATGAGAGCCTTTTCTGTGCGTGTCAGATAACAACCGAGCAGTCCCAACCATGCTGGCGACTCCACTTGAGTCACATTTTCAGAGTTGACTTCCCATTTTGAGTAAATTGATCATCACACATAAAATTGTTAGAGCTACCTTTGTTTCAGGAAGTAATTCAACTTATATCTTTGGCAAATAGACAAATCTGAATAGTTATATCATGGTTATGTGAAATCCATTCCTATTCCCAACTCTCTCTTTTAGTAACCTCAAAAATAAGCAACATAAAAACGCCACCCTGCGTGTGGTCAGTTTCTCCTCAGAGACCCCATGCGTGTCATCAATCATCAGTTGTGACTGAGGCTTCCTCAAAAGCATCCCGAGGAGTTCTGAGCCTAAATTACAAGCGTGTTTGATGATAAATGACAGAACATGTTGAGAGCTGCTGCAGCTCACATTTAGTGGACTAATGTCCCTGCTCTGATCAGCTGAAAGCCTACTAATGAACTCTTCTCTGTGCTTAATTTCCCCTCCTCGCTTTCATTCTCCCTGCAGATGTTTCCTGTCTTTACCCGACTAGGCGATGGGTTGGCTTGGTGGGGGGTGGAGGGGGAACTGGGGAGTTGGTGGGGGGGTGGTCCTTGCTTTCTCACTGTGTGACTGAGCTGCTGTTTGCAGTGTTTGTAAACCATTTGAACGCTGTCTAAACACTCCTCAGCCTCCCTTCCATCCCACGCACGCTAGGGAGCCAAACAACACCAGCAAAGCACCTCCCGCAGCTCCCCCTCCTCCTCCCTTTCTCCTCCTTCTTCTTCTCCAAAGGGCAGGAGGGGAGACAACAGGGAGACTTTGTTGATGATACATGTCAGTATAAATAGATCCTCCGATGCACGCTCAGCCTCTCTGCATGTCGCGAACGCGGTGAGCCGGCTGATCCCCCTCAAGAACTGTTTTTTCCATGTCACTGAGTTCTCAAACGCCGTAAATAAAGGCTTAGCGTTCATTCATCAGCTGTCAGAGTGAATGAGGCTGCACTGCACACAGAAGGCAGTCGTATATCAGCGTGTAACAATATAAGCTATTTATGACCCACTTACTTAATGTCAATCTGTGTGACCAGTACACAGTGTCAAATCTGTAGACATAATAAAGCAGCAGAAGAGTCATCAAGTCTCGAGTGTCTTATGCAGCATGGATGCTCATTTTGCTGCCTAGAAATTGTGAAATTCTGCTCTCTCTTTGATTTAAATGTTCATTTCAAGCCAGCGAGGTTTAGATCAGCAGATTGAAAAATGCTAAAGTGTCCAAAACCTTCAAGGAAGTTCAGAACCTCTCAAAGTACAAATGGAAATTTATACAAAGGGGGATTTGGTTAGAGCAGAAGTGACAGCAGAAACCACATTTTCTTTCTTAATACTTGTCGCACTAAATTTTGTACTTTGTTTGGATTTCATCTGCTCAGGTGAGAAGAAAATCCTGTGAACAGTGTCCATAGTAACTGCTTTCTCCTGAAGAAATAATCCCATTTATTCTGTGGATTACAGGTTGATATGGAGACTGGCTCTGAAAAACGATGTCTCCCATTGAGCTCTTTACAGTAGCACTGACTGATCATTTAGAGAGTTTTTTGTAAAGCAAATGTCTGCACACATTCAAGTTGCATAAGGTATTAAATGCTTAAAGTCAGTTTTTCCTTTTTCCAGTGTCAATTTAGATATATTAATGCCCCACGAATGAGATTTAGCTTAGAATAAGAATCAAAAATCCCATCAGGCAGTGTTTAATATTTCAATTTCGTGGTTCTTTTAAGAGAAGCTGGAGAGAAAACAGAAGTAAAAGTAGATGAAGACACCAAAGAGAAAGAAGCAGGAGCACGAGCATGACTGTGGACTCACCGTAGTACTGGAGCTGCTCAGCGGAGCAGTAACCATCTGAGGTGCTGAGAAACCCCCCTGCCGTGAAGCTCATCTCCAGCTCGGTCCACTCTCTCATCTGGACAGAAAATCCTCTCTCTTTAACTAGTAATACAGGATCTATCTTCATACACACACACACATACACCCAGAAACACACAGAGACAATTACTCAGAGAATTCTCGCAGATATCAAGGCTCTGGGAAGTGTGGAGACATTCCTCAATCCCCAGGATGCGTCCAGGTCTCTTAGCTGATATCCCAGCCTATTTTTAAAAAGCAGAGAGCAGCAGTGCAGCTGATCCTCTTGGTCGGTGGTGGATGATGTGCTGGAGGAGGGATTACACATCCCAGGGGGATAGACAAAAGGGAAAGTGGGGGGACACCGAGGAGGGACAGGGATGGGACTGTGTGTCCAAACAGCTGGACCTGACTGGGACGTCATAGATCAGAAAACGCTGGGGAAAGATGATGGCTTTATTCCTTGCATGTTGAGGTTTGTGTAACAAGAGTGCAACAGCTGGACTGGGCGAAAGAAACATTTTCCATTAATCTCACGTTTCAAATAAAAGAAATCTTCCTTAAAGTTTCCCTTCAGAATAAACAAACCTTGCTTCTTTTATTTAAGTTGTACCTAACTGTGCGCTGTGAACGTAACTGTCCATATTTGTCCTAAAGGCCTTGGGGAGTGTGTTTACTCTTCCTTTTGTTTACCACTGTTCTGTTTGTGCTGTGGTTAATATTGGACAACAGATTAGATTTAAGGCTCTCGGGGTCCTCCGCCTCCCCACAAATAGTTAACCAGACCAGGGCAGAGCAAAAGAAGTCGAGGCCTGCACCACCCGGAGAAGACGGAAGAGTGACCCCCATTACAGGCCTGTAAATCTCCAAGCAGGGCCGGTTGACACGCAACATGCTTACTGAGGATTAATAGTGTCCTCCCACCCGCCTATCATCTCTTTCGCTGGCTCATTATGGGAATCAGGACTGACTTATGCACAGCAGAGGGCTAAGGGAGAGCCAATCATTCTCAATGAAACTGTAGCCTTCACTGGTGCAATCACGATCAGTCTCACTGACAAATGAAACAGGAATGTAGCTGCTGGCTACACAGTGTGGTTTTTTTGTAAGTGGATGTCTAAAGGGTAAATTGATACATATGTGGTCACAACACTGTGGAAAAGTACAAACTAAGGCCTAAAGAAAAAGTACATAAAACAAAAGATGTGTCACACTTTTGAAAACTCTGACTTACCCTGATTAACTATAAATAAGGACAAACCGATTAACCCGCTGTGAGATTTGTCACAAAACTTTCCAGGGGGTCAAAGTGTGTTTCAACAGGGCAAGGGATTTTCATTGGAGCATTTCTAAGCATATTAGTTTTCTTTAGAAAGCAGCCTGGAGATTTTTGTTTAGAAACAAAAATGACCAGGATCAATAAAAAAACTGACCTTTATACCGAGCCATTGCACAAACCGCTGCTGTGCAATGTGTTATAACGCTGTGATGCTCAAAGTTTGTAAAATCAAATTAAAACTGAGGGTTATCTTCTAATTTACACACAGTATAATAACTTCAGCGAGTGCTTGAGCCGTCGCTTGAGAAATCAAGTGCCAAAAACGAAAGAAATCGCTTTAGACTTGAGAAAAAGAATCGCTGTTGCTCACAGAGCAGGAGATGGATATACAAAGTTACCCAAGCATTTCCAAAGTGTCAAGAACTGGAGAGAGAAGTATCATCAAGAACTTCAAAGACAGCCACAAAACACAGAACAAACCTGGGAAGGTAGGAAGAGAAAGAAGGGAAAGACTCTAGAAATAAAACTACCGGGAGATGTTTCTAAAAACTAACAGTAATAATTACATTCAAATTGACTTTTTCCGATAGATTTAAACAAGCAAGTAGCTGTTTAAAGCTGTTGGAGAAGTGTTTACTCACATAAATACACGTGTCAGTGATTCGCTCTTGCTTACAGGAAGTCTTGTTTTTTAACTCTCTGATATCCAGGGTCTGGTGTCATTCAACCAGGATCTAAAGAGCTCTACAAGGGCTTCAGAGTAAAGTTTGTGAATGCCTATGAGGCTGGTAATGGATTTTAAAAACTGTCAAAATATCCTAGAATTCATACTAGTACTTGAAAAAAAAAAAATCCACAATTTATGTAAAAGATTTGCATGTGTACTTTGTGAAAAGAAAAATCTATAAGGCACCAAATTTCATAACAGGATCTCCGGGTAACTCAACCCCCTGCTGCTATCAAAGTGCAAGAAACAGAGGCTACACAAATCTGACCATGCTTGGCCAAAGGCTTTTCCTATGAAAATGATGATCCGAGCAAACCAGCTTTTCAGGAAAAGAACCTGATACCAGCTGTGAAACTTGGTGGTTGAAATGTTACACTGTGGTTTTGTTGTACCTCTTCTCAAGGACTAGGTAGCCTCATCTATGAATCCCATATCACAGTAGAGAGCGCAAAAAAAGAAAAAGGCCAGTTGAAGAGCCATACCTGAACCTACGCACGTTAGCAAATCCTCGGTGGAATGACTCAGTCAAAGTCTGAGAGATTTGAAATGGACATCATGAAAAGCCACAAACATCTTGCAGTAGAAGAGTGCACGTTGATGTCTAGTGAGTCTGTGGACACTTTTTTCACACTTTCTATTTTTCTTCCTTAAATTTCCTTGTGTTGTTGTTAATGTATATGACTTTTATCGGCATTGTTCCAAATTAAATCCAGTGTGATTTAATCAATATTGTTATTTTGGTTCATTTAAAAATCAGACTTACACAGAGCGCAAAAGGTAGTTCTGTGACCATGCTAGCTGTTCTCTGAAAATGTACTTCACAGTGTGAATATCGTGTCACCAATCGCTGTTTAGAATCAAAGTTTACATGATGCCGATGAGGATTGTTTTGCAGGGTTTCGGCTGTATACAGAAGAAATGTATAAACTAAAAGGTGGAGACGATGAATCATGGAGGGAACATGAATGTCTGCAACCGATGTAACTTGCACATGGTGTTAAAACTATCCATTAAAAAGCCAGACAACTCCCAGGGTCAATGGGCTTCAATTATATCTTGATGTCATACATGCAGTGCTGTGCAAAAGTCTCATTACTTTGGAACTGAGTGGGCTTACATCGATCAGAGAGTTAGAAGTAAAAGGAACTTAGATTAACCTGAAAGGAACTAATACGGGCTAACTGGTAGTCGATACAATTCAGGAATTAAAACCAAAACTGACCTGGGGGAAAAAAAAGAAATATATTTTCGTTTTATTTTTTTATTTGTCTTATTCTTTTTCCTTCAGGGATTTGGATACAACAAGTATAGCATGCATATTATACACAAAAAAAAACTATTACCCGTTTCTTTTTTTATCATTAAGATGAATTATTCTTGAATGAAGACATTGATCTGACACGTCAAATGTAGCCAATTGTGTTTATTGTTCCACCCCCATCTCTCTACCATGTGTTCTCAAAAGTGAACACAAGGTCAGGAGATGATGGAGGAAATCAAAGGTGGGGGGGAGTTGTAAAGAAGTGATTAAAGGACAGGTAGAAGGGGGAAAAGAAGGAATAGATAGAAAGGAGGAAAGAGACAGGGCAGAGAAAACCCCAGCAATCCCCTCTGAGCAAGCACCAGTGGGAAGGAAGAACTGCCTTTAAACGGGCAAAAACCTGCAGAACCAGGCTCAGGAGGCGGCAGTCAACCGCTGGGACTGGTAGGGGGGTGAGGAAGGGAGAGAGGGGAGAAAGAGGGCAGAGGAGAGGTGAAAATTAAGATGGAACAGAGGTGGAGGAAGAAGGTGTTACGACCTGGCTCAAAGGCCGCAACATAAAAAAGGAGACGAACACCAGGGCCCGTATCCCTAAAGAATCTTTGTGCAAAAAGTGGCTCCTAGCGGCCAAATTCTAAGAAAATTCTCAGAGTCATGACGTTTTCTTAGAATTTCCCCTAAAAGTGACACGACAATCCCAGTTAATATAAAAGCTATTCCTCAAGATTCCTAACGCTTAAAAGGGCTCCTAAGGCGAGATCTGCTAAGAGCAGGGAAGAGGACTTTTAGTGGCTTAGGAGTTCCCCTAAGCAGCTGCACAAAATGGTCAACAGAAGAGGCAGGAGAGATGTCCTGCAAACACTGGATGACAGGGAATTATTGAGATGCTACAGATTGGATCGTGCAGGAATCATGTTTGTGGTGGATCTCCTTAGAGATGCAATTACTTCACCAACTCGACGCCACAACGCTATTACACCGGAGACGAAAGTAATCACAACCCCGAGGTATTTGGCAACTGGGAAAATGCAACAATGCAGCAGTGATGACTTGGGTCTGCAATCACAGACATTGCTAAAAGCTGAGCCGTGTTACCCTCGTTAAGACCACACTGGACTTGTAACGTTGTGATTTCTACTTCATTAAGGACAGCCTCTTGAGATAGGCCATCTTGTTTTCAACGGGGTCCATATGGGAGTGAAAGTACAAAATATGCCAGCTAGGATATTAATATGAGCAAATAAGACACGAATCATTATTTGAACAGGGTGTAATGAGTTTAAGTTTTCACATATTTTAGATTCTAATGGCTATAACCCCTACAGCTTACTATTCATTTTCCAGATATTTTCTTGAATGTGAAATATTATTTACAATTACAGTCAGCATAAGATTAGAGTATATAATATGTTTATTGATTTGAGGGTACATCCTTTGCTCATTATCACCAAAAGCTCATTTCCATCAAACTTGTAGGATCAACCAATCACGGCTTTTGAAATGATGACTCATACCTAGCAACGGGGTCAACCACACCTCCTCACTAAGATAGGATTTTCCATCCATTCCTTGCTCAGAGTTCACTGAAAATGTTCTGGAATCACTTCTAAGCTAAAACTCCTGGCAAGGAATTTTTAGGTTAAGTTAGGAGCTCTCTGAGAGGATTCTCAGAATCTTTAGGGATACGGGCCCAGATTGTTAGTGAGAAGAGGTTTTATCTTAAAATGGAATACCAGGTTGGCTAAAATAGCTAGTGCCACCAAGGCAAAGACAAGTGAGCCTCAGGTATGCTTTTATCCACACCTGACTAGGTGTGGCCAATTAGCACCAGCTGAACACATTGAGATGATTAGGGGCTGCAGAGGGACGTAACACAAGGCTACAGCAGGTGGGGAAGCATGCCTTCCAACTGCTCATTTCTTCTCTGGATTTCTTGAAGCGTATGCTGCAGGTCTTCATGTATTTTCTCTTGTTGTTGCTTTTGCGCCTGCATTTCAGTGTTTTCGTGCTTCAAGTTGCTGAAGTTCAACATAATCCCCTTAATGAGCTCTGAGTTGTTTTTCGCCATTCCATTGATCCTATGCTGCATCTCCGAGCTTCGCTTTTCCACTTTTTCCTTTTCTCATTCTAGTTCGGTTGTTTTGTCCTTCAAAGTCACCGTTCCATCCATTCATGATGATGAATGGAGGGAACATGAATGTCTGCTAAAATAAAGAACACACTGTTTCTTTAAGAACAAAAAAGACAGCATAAACCGAATACTGTCAGTGTAGAGCACAGGTGTCCTGCAGGTTTTAGATGTGTCCTTGAACCAACACAGCTGATGTAAATGGCTAAATTACCTCCTCAACATGTCTTGAAGTTCTCCAGAGGCTGGTAATGAACTGATCATTGATTCAGGTGTGTTGACGCCCTCGAGGCCTGGAGTTCGACACCCCTGGTGTAGAGGATCGACATAAAGGACAACTCATGGCCATCTGCTGACATCTTCTTGAATTCAGTTGTGTACATCCACACAGAGCAGCAGGTCAGCTGATCACAGCCTGCACATTAATAAAATCTACTGAGTTCTCAATAGAAATTATTTTTGCGTTGTCATTCTTTTCCCCACGCTGAGCCATTGCAACCCATTTTAGGATTTCCCCACCTGCTCCATCCTACTTTAGCCCCTGACTGTGCACATTTTCCCGTTTAGAGGCAAACTCACTCTATGCAATGTAGGCAACAGAAAATAAAGAGATTGTTTTTCATTTTCATTTTTCTTTAGATTCAAGCTAAGTATAATCAGAATAATAAAATACTATACTAAAGTTTGTATTCCCATCTGCTGATTTTATTTTATCATTAGGTAATATAGCACAAGGTTCAGTTAGCTCTGGACAAAAATAGAAACGTCCTTCAAAGAGCTATTTTCACTTTCTTACTTTAAGTATATTTCACTGTACTTTTTTTTTTTTAAATTTAAGTAGAGAAGTAGACTATTACTGGAGTATTTTTTAACAGTAGTATCTGTTCTTGTACCTAAGTACCAAATGTTTGCCATCTCTCTGACCAGAATCAACTTTTTGGGATTTCTTTACCTGGATGATTGAGCTTGCATCGGGACAGCGTTTCACAGTGTTTTTCTATCTACAGTGGAACACTGCTGTGGAGGATGCTTTTACTGCATTGGCAGTGTCTTTGCAATCACCCTCATAATGAAAAATAAAGCTGTTGCCAATCAGCTTCTTTCCAGTTGATATGTACGGTGCATCAATTTTAAAATTCTTTTCTACATAAAACATGTTGCTGCTGATTTTTGGTCCAGTTCTTGTGTAACTTGGCATCTTTCATCCTTTGCTCCTTGTTTTCTGTTCTTACGAATGGCTTCTTGATAGCTGTCCTTCCACTGAGACCATTTCCGTAGAGGCTTCAGTGAACAGTGGATGGATCAACTGAAGGCCAGATGCATATCTCAGGTCCTGTATCGGATCTTTCCTGTTTCTTAAGGACACAACTTTAAGATGCTGTTCATTTGCTGTAAATATTTTATGCAGCCCTGTCACTTTTTCCTTTGTCTTCCACTTAGCCAGTTTCCAAACACTTTTGTTACTTTTCATATATTCAGCTAAAGAAATGAGAGTAAGTGATGTTTTTTTCTGCCTTTTCAAAATACTTTTTAGCCAGTTTGCAATTTGCACTAAAACAACTAAAAAGCATCTCAGTGGTGGGTTGCTGATGGATTCTGGCGTGAGAAGAGGTGAGTTACAGCTATTTCATTGTCAAAGGCAGTGTGTCGCATCTCAACATGCTAGTGTATGTCGAAATAAAAACCATGATAACAAACCATCCCTCTGACTCCCTCTGACCCCTGAAGAACGGAAGAGGAACAGGGAGCAGGCAGCGGCACTGAGAGTGACTCTAAATGATGGGGACAATATCTGAGAGCGTGTAAATGTCACCATGGATCTTCTGGAGGTGTCAGACTGTTGAACACAGGCCCCCACGGGAGTATCATAAAAAAATAAAATGAAAATAGGAAAATGGCAGGGTAAGGAGGGAAAGAGTTTTAGGTCACATTCACATCAAGTGTGGTTAGTTCAGTTGGATTCTGGAGTGAACTTTTTTGGGGGGATTTTGTGCAGCAACATGGCTCCAACCACATGAGAAGGGAGTAAACGGTTGTCTGGCATGTCTAAATAAGCACGAGCACAGCAAACTACAATTAACGCAGCGTTCCCTCCAGACCAACAACTCATTAGTCCTGAATCACTCACACAGTATAAGCCCAGAGATAAATTCAGCACATAATAAATCGTGTTCGGCACGTACTCTCCGTGCGATCGGCTCCCGTCTCTATCAGACAGCTGCTGGCTGGTAGCTGCAGCTCGATAACAGCCCGGACTGTTTACTGATCCTCGCAGGAAGCTGACACTCATACAAGAGTGGCCTCTGGATTTTGTGAGTAAAGTCCATAGCTTACGCCTCAGCATATGTAAGTGAGAGTGGCTGGGGGAGATTTAGCTATCACAAGGAGGAATGTAAATTGTCAAACATTAGTTATGTCTGCTCGGAGCATTTGTTTGAAACCGTATTCTCTACTCTGTGAAAGCTGCTGGTCCTCTAGTGTGTTCTATTTGCATTATTTTTCAATTCAGTTCACTTTTAATTTTTTATGGCGAAAATTCCCAACAGCAGTCGCCTCAAGGTGCTTTATATTGTCAAGTCAAACGACCCCATTTGAGCAAGCATTTGGTGACAGTGGGAAGGAAAAACACAAGGGTCAGGGAGGGGCAGCCATCTGCCTCAACCGGTTAGGGGTCCCCATTATAATTTTTCCTTATGTTCCACCTCTGAAATAAAAAACCACTAAAACAGTCAAAGTTTTCTATCCATCCTCTTCTTCTCTTCGGGGGGTGATGGAGCCGATCCTAGCCACAAACAAAATTTTATTTAAAAAAAGAAAAAAAAAATAGGCCAGTATCCATAAAAGTCAAAAGATCGGGGTACAGACTGCCCGAAATGGTCCGCTTTACATTGTTGTTTTTTCCCTCCTGACTCTGTCTGACGTCAGTGAGAGTAGAAACGAGGCCCCCCTCGCCCACTGCTCAAACCTATTGCCAAACCTGCTTAAAGGGAGAGTGCAGTGAGCTGAAACGTCTTGTTTTAGACAGTGGATGAACTGAGAGGGTACACCCGGGTGCTAACTAAGGTAAATAGCTTAATAGTGAAGCATGCAAAACCATTTTAGCAGAGCCCAAGAATAAAAATGCAGCTAGAATTGCACATGATAGCTCACCTTTTCATGCAGCACTTTAAAATATAGTTGCTGGATACAGGCAATGAGCAATAATCTGTTGCAGCAACTCGTAGCCCTACACTTGGAAAAATGTTTTTCCTTTTGTTTCCAGATTTTTACAAGATCCAAAAGACAATTTAGTGCACGACAGCATCCACATTTGATCACTTATTTCATTGTTCAAGTTTCCTCTTTTACACGAACCCACAAAATCCATATTGGCTCTAATGAAACAATGAGGTATGAAATCTAGATTTGCTACATGAAAACACTGCTGTAGTTGGGAAGCTCTTTGTTAGGGTTTAGTTTGGTTACTTTTGCAGATAGTTAGAGGTTGGGGACTCACCACTGAGTTTTCCTGCTGTGCCAACTGTTTCACCGTCCTGTCACTTTGTCCAGCTTTTCCCATTTGTAATGTTGACAGCAGCCCAGCCTCTCTCTCCCTCACACACAGAGTAAACAGAACCTTTCACGTGAGATGTTTTTTCTGCACATGCTGATCAAAGATCTTTAGTGTCAAGCAGGATTCATAAGCTTTATTTTTTTCTTCGAGGAACACCAGGATAAATAAATGCATTTTTAAAAAGGGGCAACGTTTCAATTTAAACCTAATGTTTTAGTTATTGTAGTGTGACAGATGAAAAAAAACTAACTTTGCTTAATATTTCCCATAAGTGGCCTTTTTTTTGGTTGCACTCGGGACTTGAACTGGAAACAAAAAGCCACAAAGCTCCCTCCCCACTCGTCTCCCCTGCTCATACGAACTGGAATCGTCTCATTAAGAAATTCCCAGTATGTCGTGTTTATAAACAGCCTCTTGTTCGTGTCTGGTGATGGATGGATGCGCCCTATCACTGACTCTTCCTGCTAACTCCCCAACATGTTTAACAATCTCTCTGCCACTGTTTCACAATCGCACACTATTCACCCCCCAACCACACACACACACACACACACACACACTTACTGAACCCTTGATATGTTTTGTTCTGACCTTACTTCCTCTGTGGGTGGGCCCTTAGTGTTTTCAGTGGATTATATATGTTTAATAGTAAGAGAAAATGTGTGGGTACGCGTGGGTGTGCAACTCAGGGGTCAGTGTGAATCTGCTAATGAAGAAAAACAACAAAGCTGTCGAGGCCTCCCAGAAGCAGGTCAAACGCGGTCGCACTGGGGGTTCAGGTCAGCAGAGGCAAAGGCCGAAAGGTCATAATTAAAGCCAAGTGCAGACCTTGCCCTCTACTGGGTGGAAAAAAAAGAAAGAAAAAAGAAAATGTGCGTTGTCAAGAAAGTAAACTGTTAGAGACGGAGAACCCCAGAGAGTTTTTTTTTCTCCTTTCTCATCCTAAATGACTCAATAAAAAACAGAGACTTTACTCAAAGTGAAAGCAGCAGAGCAAATATGGTCTGGATGAGTTTAATCTTTTCAGTACTCTATCCCAAAGTTAATTTACCAGACCTGCAGGTACATACTTTTGTGCAAAACACTGAAGATGAAAATGTAAAACATGAAGGTACTGAAAATCTGTGCTAAGCGATGTGACTTCATCACCAGTGCAATAAAAACTGATCCAGACAAACAAATAAGCATGGCACTTGGTGCGACCACCAATTAAAACTGACCAAATACAAGTGACTCTTTTGTTCAGTTAGACATCACTACAGTCATGTGTACCCTCCCCGGAAAACACCGGATTCAAGTTACAGGAGGTATCAATTACAGAGATCAGGGCTTCATGCAGTGGTTAGCTAGCTGACAAATGGTTTGGCAACTTAAAGCACCAGAATAAAAGAGAAACCTCTCAGTGACATCATCACTCCAGGCAGCAAGTTTATAATATCACATGAGCGTTGGCATCATATTGAGAGCTCAGGGGCCATGTTCACCTAACTTCTTAGTAAACAAGTGGCTCCTGCTGACAAAAGACATCTGGGCTTGTTATAATCCTTAGATTTATCACGTTTTAAAAATTTAAAGTGACTGAAGTTCTTTCCACGGTATCGTTATGAAAGCACCGGGGCACACAAAGGCTCACAAAAGGCCATTAGTAAAACAGGCGTCCCTGCTGTTGTTGGGAAGCCAATTACAGGAAGTTGAAAAATGTCCCCCCCGTTATAATAAAACTGATTAAACAGTAAAATTGTCATAATGGTAATCAAAGCAAATACAGGCTGATCACCTTTTCTGAAAGGATGTGTTATACTTTGCTACAGGTCCACCAAGCCTGCTTGATAGGAGATGGGTTTCAGTCCCTTGCTTGCTCACATGCAGCCGAGATGTTTTTACTAGAAATTTCAAGTCTGAGCTTGGAGACTTCAGTCTCAGGATGACGGGGATATTTTCATCCACGTCTGACACCCGAAACCTTTAACCGTCCCTTTAACGCTAAAAGTAAAACTCACTAAAAGTGAAGAACTTCAATTGCTGCTGTACTAATCACATACAAAACTTGATTGTAAACATTAAAGAGGCTGACAGCATAATAAATACATCTATAACACCAAGTCTCCAGTTCAGATCCTGATGGCGTCAGAAAGATGATTGTAAGGATCCGACTGACAGCGAGCATTCGGTCGATCGCCACCGATGAGCTCTGGCTGTTCTGGTTTAGCTCCTGATAAGAGGTGCTGTCTCATCGTGGTTGACTTCCACCCGTGGCCGAGCGTTACGGTACATCAGGAACTGGACAGAGATCTGGATCACAGCGTTAAAGAACATAAAAATGTTTCGGTTTTGTTTGTTTTTAAATGCAAAAGCAGACAGTACCAGAGGATTTCACTCAGAAGAGTACAGACTCCAGCTGCTTCCTTAATTACTCATTTCAGTGAATATTTGACCGCAAAGTAATGAAAGACAAACACCATAATTCATAGTACAAAAAATACAGTCTACTATTCAGCAAACACTGACTCCAAACTGGGCTGAAGCGATCAACCAGCGTTCACAGAAACACGTCCACTATACCTTCCCATGTCCCAGTGCCGATTATGGGCTAGCTTTAAATAAGCTGCATAAGACAGTGACAGCAGAGATGTACCCCAAGATAAATATTTACACGCACTACCCACAATTAGGGAACCACACTGATCTGATGTTTGCTAAATGTCAGTCATCATCAGGCTGCTCCCTTCTGCACTGTCACTGTTAACTAAAAACAAAACAGCTTGTGGCTTCATTTCAACGCAGTGCAAAGAAAGAAGTAGCCTACAGGCTTCACTGAGGCAGCTTTAACTGACTTGTTTCTTTCCTAACCATGAACCCGTTTCCCTGCAACTATTAATATGCCATATTGTGTTCAATACACAATCAACTAATCCCCACAAAAGAGCTCTGCTGCCCTTCCGGTCAGAATTTCATAAATATGTGCCACATACATGCAGCAGAGGCATGAGGCCCAGCCTCCCCGTACATGTTTTCGCTTCTCTTAAAAGGATACAATAAGGTCTAAACTGAGGGTGCCGAGGCTGCCGATGAGCCAGGGCACGTGGTGGATCATGTAGCTGCTCTCACCCTGGCCCAGGTCAGGGTTCTTCAAAAGGACGCTTAGACCATATGTAGTGTTTCCCAGGATGACCAGCGCGAACAGGAAGTAAGAAACTCCCTGTGTCGACTTCCTCTTGAACTGCAGGGGAAAACGAGACAGCAGAAAAAGGAAGTGAGGAAAATGTTGTGTTAATTTATTCACTTTTATTTACAAAGGAATGGATGACATTTCAACAGCCAATAAGTACACGGTTAGATGGATAAAGTCGAAACACTTATAGATTTTCTTTTTAGTTTTTGAGCTATCTACCAAAACATGCAAGTTACAGTCTCAGTTTAAGTGGGTGAGCAAAACTATGTGGGTTTACCAACTAAAATGCAACTGAATCAGGCTGACATCAGGTAAGAGACGAAGCAGTAGTAGTATAGCGCTTTTTAGTTTCGTTTTTAGCAAGGGAAACGGGCCGTTTCACTTGCATTTTCTCTTGTTCAGGTACAGCAAATTTCTTCTTTCACTTTAGTAAACATTTGCGAGCATGCTTTAGCTTACATATTGAACTTAACTGGATAATATTCTTTATTTAAAAGATAATTTAAAACTTGGAGCAGTACGTGGTCATGGAAATACTACTCTTGCTTGCCACTAGGACTTAAATAACCTTGAGACAAATTAAAGTAATTTTTCCCTCTTTATAACATTGGATTACTGACTACTGCCTACACTTTGCAGGATGTCGGGCAGAATCCTTTACACATTTATACCAGACCGTACTTTGTCATACTCACATTAGTGTATATCTGTGGACCTCTGGAACAGAGGTAGAGGACTGATGACACTGACCCAATGCAGAAACCAATAATCTCTTTAGTGGTAAAAGGCTGAAGAAACAGAGGGGGAGATGCTACTTTACACACACATACAAAAAAAAGTTTTCTTCAAATCAGTTTAGCAAATAAACAGAACTCACTGTGATAGAGCTAGTGCTAGAGGTTGAGAGCAAGGAGCGACTTCTGAACCCAGAAGAAATGATTTCCTTGTGGGGGCCTACATCTGGGAGTTGGGTGAGGCTTGTGGCAAAGCATAAGAAGCAGGATACGCCAACCACGAGCAAACGTGTCCTGCCTGGTGAAAGGACAACATATAAGTTACTCAATCAATTGACCAGACGACACCTCATCAGATAAATACAGGGTACACAGATTAACCTCTCGTCACGTCGATAGCACACAGGTCTAAAGAGGCTACAACATTCTAGGAGAGGTATTGGTTCTTCTATTGAAAACTGCTGGCAAACCACCCCCCCCCCCAAAAAAAAGCTCACCTTGAGAAGCTTTGTTCTTCAGCTTGTAGTACGTGTACATACTCAGCATGATCAAGTCAGCTGCAACGTAATAAATAGCTGTGTATTGCTGAATGAAAAGAAGAGAGACAAACAAAACGACACAGATCAATGGAAAAAAACGACTTTCTTAACACAGATTTAGCTGTTGTCATGGAATTTGCTTTAAAAAAAACAAAACAACAACAACCAAAAAGCAGTCTACAAATGCTGTATGGATCAGTATTTCTATGCAGCCCATTGCGAAACTAAAACAACATGACACAAATTTTACTGATCAAGAAATAGTTAGCTGACATAAACTTGAAAAGATAAGATAACCTTTATTAGTCCCACACGTGGGAAATTTGTTTTGTCACAGCAGGAAGTGGACAGTGCAAACGTTATGAAGCAAAAATTAGAATACTATAAGAATAAAATACTGTACACAGCTGTACAGAATAGAATAAAATACTATATACAGTAGAATAAACAGAATAAAATATACAATAGGATAAAAATAGAATACAAATGCTTAATACAACTGAGTAAAAGTACAACTTTGTCAGATAAAGAGTATCGCACTTAGTGTTATTGCACATGTGTGGATGTGTGTGTTTGATCAGTTTGAGTCTTTGTTGTGGAGTCTGACAGCAGTGGGGAGGAAAGAACTGCGAAATCTCTCCATCAATGACACAAAAATGACACATTTTCGACATTACACTGCAAACCACACAAAGTTGTTTTTTTTTTTTGTTTGTTTTTTTTTTTTGTTTTTTTGGGGGGGGGGGGGATTAAATAAAAGAAAAAACCAGTGACACATAATTTCTGATGTTTTACAAACACCACTGAGCATCCACCACTGCTTTTGATATTTTCTACATTAAACTCCACTTAAGGATCACATCCCTACAACTTACCTGAAGCGGAAGCTGATCTGCCAAAAATGACCCAATCAGATTACAAGAGTCACCTCCCAACCACAACAGCAAAAACCAAATGGAGAGCGCTTGATCCATATTCCCACTTTTCCACGAGTTGTAATACTGCCTGTAATCAGAGGCAGTATTACAATCAGCATTACTGATCTGACTATTCAGAGAGAGATGAGATGGAAATATACAGGTCACTTAGTTCAGTTAAGGTTTGCTCAGAGTCACAGACACCAACATAAAAACTTACGGAAATGAAGACACCAGGAAGCAGAGGATGGACAGGAGGCCCAGGTAGACGCTGGCCATATCTCTGGCATCTTGGGCACATTCCCCAAGGCCCTCCCAAACCCATTTGGACCCATTAGGACACAGAGAAGTGAAGTTTTCTGAAGTAGTCCATCCAAGGGTGGCGCGTGTGAGGACTCCGTCTGTGGACATTGTTCTTCAAGCTGACCGACGCCTCTGTAAAAACAACACCTTCAGCTTATGAAACCAGATCTTCACTACACAGTCACTATGATAGCACAAGCGCGGAGGACACTACCGACAACATCACATAAGGACCTCAAACTACATGCCGTTCGAAACAAAAATGAAAACAGCCGCTTCACTTCCACATTCAGCTAGCATCGCCCTAAAACTATTTTCAGACGTAATACAAAAACAGATAACAAGAAACGGTCTGTTAGCTTAAGCTGCTAAGCGGCAGCTACCTGATAACCGTTTACTGGATCACGTGCGCGGCTTTTACGTGGATAACATCACCAAACGACCCCACTCATAGTAAACAAAGTGCTAAATTTATCTTGCCTGGGAGGTGTCGGCGGAGTCCTCAGAAGAACAAGTCAGAAATGGCAGGTAAAAACGAAGCAAGCGAGAAACAAACAGGTTCAGTGTGAGCTGATTGGTGGAGCGTCAGAGCCGTGAGTCACGAGTCACGTGATTACATACTCGTCATATGACCTGCGGTGCAAATTAAATGAGCTGGTCCTTTAAAAAACAAATTCAGTTTGACCCAGACGCGTTAACGCATTGATTTTAAACCAATATAATTTATCTGTATTTTGGTTATTTATAATGTCGACAAATTATTATATAATAAATAATTTTCTGATTCACACAATTTAGTTGTGAAAAGTGTATTTAGACGAAGGGACATGCTTACAGTACGTTTTCCCGTTATTGTCACATACCTGCAGAAGTGAGGCTCACACATTTCACATACTCCCATCACATATTGCCAAGTCCTGTTAAAGTGGTTCATTTGCTTACATTAGTTATTCTAGCCTTTGTAGTAGACCACGTCACCAATATTTACTGTATTTGAGTAAGCAGCATACACACGATAATTACATCAATACAAGTTAATCCTGCTGTATGTTAGAAAATAAAATAAAAGGAACTTTAAACTTCGACAGGACAACTAAGGCAATTTTATTAGAGGTGGCAAAATAACCTAATATTATAATAAAAATATTTCTGATCATTTGCATATTCCGCAACTAAATCCTACCTGAAAAGCACGATGAACTCCAACGTCAGATGTTGAACGGGAAAGCAGAGAGAGGACTCATTTCCTATTTTTTTTTTTTTTTTTTTTTTTAAACACTCCACGATAGCGTCAGCTGACTGTTAGATTGGCGACTCAGCATCTAAAGTCTCTGTTGTCAGCTCGCGTGGCTTTTATTAACAGGCTTCCTAAGTTTCCGATGTCACGTGGTCCTCGGAGACCAGTTTAAGCCATGAGGAGACGCTCAAGTTTTATGTGTCAGAGTCATTACAACACGAAGAAACGCTGAGGTCGGTGTCGGACTTCCTCTAAAGGAACAGTGCATCAACTCAAAAGAATCTATGAGGAAATTATTCCTTTTTACTGACTGAAGTCTGTTTAATGCCTTTCAGATACTTTAATGTAGACCTGGAATGATGAAGGTTTTAGGTTAATAGAATAGTTACTCACTCCTTTAGTTAATGAGCCTGCAGCTTTAGTAAGCCTGATGATGTGCCAGAGTAAATTATTGACTGCTGATGTTACAAATGTATCAAATATTGTCTGTATAGTCGCTATTGTTGCCGGTAAACATCAGGCTTTCCTTGTGACAGGTGTGTAACTGGACTGGAGGCTTTCTATAAAGAAATGTAGCTGTGACTGCTGTGAGCGGCACCATTCTGGACAAAGGAATATCCTGAAATCCAACCCATAACAGATCTAAACTAGAATTATCCGTCATCATAATGACAATACAGCAAACTCTGATAACCTCAAATCTATTCCACACAACACATTCTCTTTGTTATATTTCAAGAACAGGTTTTATTGATGACGCACCCAAACATTAATACGGCAGGAACACCTTCAGTGAGCTAGATTCTCTTATTTACACAACGTTTCCACAAAGTCATACAAATACTTGGTAGGCTTCTTGTCAAAGTATATATTTAATACATTAAACAGAACAGGGGGTTTCTTTGTTTTTATAAAGCAATTGTCACAACAAATCTACATATGAAAACGGATGATAGAAAAGAAACAACATTTTCCTAACTACTGCAAAACAAGTTCTACTTCAAAATCTTTCCAAGCGAATCTGAATGTCCATGAAATAATAAGGGAATGCAGCTCCTCCATCTTTCAGTCCGTAAAGAGTTCTCAGAAAAGCAGATGTCTAGTGTAGTTGAGAGTAATTCTTTCAAAAGCCAAGGATGAAATAAACCAAGCTTCTTTTACAGAATCTCTCATCTGTTTTTTGTGTTTCCTTTCTCCAAAGAGAAGTGTGGGATATGAGGAAGGCAGTTTTTCACTTCTCTCATTTCCTTCGTGATGAGGGTCTCACTTGATGTGGACCACTTTCTCATCCGTTTTCAACCGTTTGCGTCGGGGCTGTATGAAGTCGTCCTCGGAGTCGTCTGTATTGTCGTCCTCCTTTTCTTTTTCTTGCGGAGATTCGGGTTCAGCTGTTTCAGGAAAGCTTTGGCCTGGGAAGATCTCCTGCAACTTCTCCTCAAAGTACAGGCTCACTGCCTTGCCGGATATCGCCATCTCTGATCCCACCTGTCAGAGGAGGAAGAGGAGGAGGTGGGAAAAGGAGTGACATGAAGGAAGATTGTGTGAGAATGCCATTGGGCAGAAAGAATGAATAGGTTGAAGCGGGAAGGGGAAGAGGAGAATGAGGAGACAAATTAGATCTGGTTAAGACTTCTGATGGCGGGGTAACCCCGGCTCAACCTTGATGTACAGAGCAAGGATTTCCTGCCTCCCTGTCCCACTGTGGCTCCCTGAAGCATTTCCACAATAAATGGAAGTTGCAAAGTTTTAGTGATCTAATCAGCCAGTAGGGTCAAATATAGTATCTGACTATTTAAAGGTTGTTGAAATCCTCAGACGCTCACTATATGCACAAGGCACACACGTGCATGTCAAATAGAAACAAAAAAGCTGAAATGTAACAGCCTCCACCCTTTCCAAACAAACAAACAAACAATAAAAAAAAAGTAGTAGATAGGCACTGGATGCTCTATGGCTTACACGATAAAACTAAACAGACTTAAAGCCATCAACAGTCAAACAGAAACACTTTTAAACAGATTTATTTTGATTCTCCAAACACCCTCTCATCTGACATACTTTTCTAAACAGTGCGCAGTCAAAATGACACTTTAATCTTCATACATCATCTAAGGAAATTCTCTTCTCTTTAATAAAGGGGTACAACTTTTCTTGGAGCCTCAGTGGGAGGGGGCAGGAGATCTGCACTCCATTTGAAACTGCTTACCTGTGTATTAATCTGTTTCTCCTCATCATAAACCTGGATTATTCGAGACATCTAAAAAGGGGCAATAACATTACAACAAAGACAGTGAAGCAGCAGGGGGAAAGAAAAGAGTTCACAGCATAGGCAGGTAACATAATAACAGATCAGAAATCTGTTCGGGCCTTCTGTGCTCGAATACAAAAGTGCGTATCCCCATTACTGCAGAAATTAACAGCAGGTAAAGATCGCACAGGATACAGGAAGCCACACGCAGCTAGTGATAACTTTAGTGAATACAAGTTTAGCTCTCTGGCATCTTTTTTCCTGTATCAACAACAGTCACATTTCTTGTTTTAAAGCCCCAATTTCAATGTAAGTTTACATTAAAATGTAAATCGTACAGAATGCAATGAGAGTTATTTGTAAATCTCATAAACACAAACAGTGAAACACAGAAAACATCAAATGTTCAAACTGAGGCATTTTACTGTTCCACAAAACAATATTAGCTCAATTTGAATTTGATGGTAGCAACACATCTTTTTTTTTTAAAAAGAAAAAAGAAAAAAAGAAAGTTAGGACAGGACCATGTTTACCACTGTCTAGCATCCCCTCGTGTTTCAACAATAATCTGCAAACATATGAGAACTGAGGAGAGCTGCTGCTGGATGTTGGGGAGAGGAATGGGAGAGGAATAAGCAGTCCCATTCTTATCTCATGGAGGACTGTAGCCTGCTCAACAGTTCTCGAATTTCATTGTCATTTTCATTTCCACTTTGTCTCACTCCATTTTAAATGAGCGTTGGCCCTGAGGAGACAGAGTTTCTGGATCACGTTCATATGATTTTTTTTTCCATATGTGTCAATTTCAATGTCATCACCATTTTTAGTACCACTTTCTCTTCCAGACCTTTATTGGCCCCATCCAAGCTGTTTTGAGACCTGTTGCTGACACCAAATTGAAAATGAGAAAATAAGTCCCAGTTTAAACATTTTATGTTTTCTATGTTCCATTGTGAATGAAACATGGGTTTATGAGATTTACAAATAAATGCATTTTGTTTTGGTTTTTTTGTTACACAGCATCCCATACATTTTTTAAACTGGTGTTCTTTCTCTAACAGAAGCGCATCTCTGATGTCTCAACCACTGGTATGTAATAAATGTATCTTTGGAAGCGACCACAGCATTTAACATGGGCACATATGCCATCAAGCAGCAGTGAATTCCTAGCTGGTCACACCTTTACCATTTTCCTCTTTCCTGACTCTCCCCGTTTCCCAGCTATACTCACTTCTATCCAAATGAAGACAAAAAAAAATGCCAAAAACGATAAACTATAAATGAATGACCTAACTTTATATTTTGCGACTATCATAATCACTGGAATGACTCACTGATATTTGGCAACTCTCACTGAAAACCAGAAAGTATTACATTCCAGCTAATCACATGATGTTTTGACCAACATCCTTCACAGATGAGAACCATACTTGCTGTTAATTTCAGTCACATTATATTACACTGCATCTATATAGTGAAGCCATGCTACAAGGCTCAGTGTTCACAGTCAATATTAGCCAGAACTGTAGTCCAGACTTCCTGATAAACCACCAGCATTTCAGTGCCACGAAACAACAAAAATAAATACATCCATGTGTAAAAATGCATTATTTCTCCTAAGGAGAATGTAGATGAACATTATGTGAACTGTATTAAAAATAAACAGGTAATCACAGCCATCCATTAAAAAACAAAAATGTGGGGTTTCATTATAACGCAGACGGTGTTAACAGTCACACGGTGTTCTTGCAGCCAGTGTAAAAAGAGCACAGTGACACTCACTCCATCCTTCAACAGCCAGTGTTAGTGTACGAAACTGAACACACTCTACCTAAACACCCAATTTCCCCTCGAAATACCAGGCAGTGTTCATAATCAGGTTAGACAAATATGACGGTTTGCCTTTTATTGTTTGACCATGAAAATGGTCAAATAATTCAATTTTTTGAATCGGCAGGCAATTCAAATATCAAACCATATCAGTCTAACCCACGTCTGCATGCACACACAAGCAGATGCCATTCCCTGAAGCAGTCTCAAGACTCATGCTGCTCACCTCGTTGTATTTCGCACAGTTTTTGAAGACCAGGCGCATATTGGACACAAACTCCTGGACAGACTGGTAGTACTGGGAATTCCGCAGCTGCAGCTTCTTCTTCACCTTCTTTAGGTCCATGGGCTGCTTGATTATCTTGTAATAGTTGGGTACCTAAAAAAGCAGGTCAGATAACATCTCAAATTATTTCACATGACTCCAAATATTTTTCTTTTGGTGAGACGTAAACAACGTTTTTAGATTGTAAAGATTTTAGAATTTAGAGATTTCCCCAAACCCCAACAGCAGATCAGACGTTTAGAAACAAAGATGCATTTAAACACTGTCATAACCCACAACTGTGGTAGCAGTAAATTGCAGCCATGCTATAGTGCAGTCCAATATAAATGGGCATACAGCAAAATGAAACCCATTATTAGCACAGCATGTTTGAGTAACTTATACCGAATACATGCCAAAGAACATGTGAAATAATACGGTACAAATACATTACTTTACACAAACTTGTGTGGATTTTGATATCTGTCGCAGGAGATCCTACCCTTTGGACCTAGTGTCGTAACTTCTAAATTTCTAAAATTCTAAGGACAAGAAAGAGCAATGAGAGGACAACCTCAGTTTTTAGATGGCCTCTGGCCATGAAAATCAAAATACCACTTCACTTTTAAAAATGTTAAACTTTTTCTTTCAGCATTTCTGCCTGTATTTGCAGCTTGACAGTAAGGACAGGTAAGAAATGTGAGGCGAAAACAAAGAGGAAGACCTGCAAAAGGCAGGTGGCTGGGACATATAAATGCTGTGGTCACATTGGCATGTGCTGCAAACCACCAGAACACAGGAAGATCCCTCCCGAAGAATCAGTTAAAAATATAAAAGGTGGTTCTATATGTGGTAATAAGAGCCTGACAAGAACAGAAATTTTTCAATACATCAGAAAAAAATTGTAAGAAAAAAAAATTTTAAGCAAAAAAGTGGGGTAAGTGTATCCACTGAGACCACAAGCTACCGTCAGTTCTACAGTAATCGTATGGGCTCAAAATGTGGTCATAAATATTTTGTACTTGTAAATCGGTTTTGTACTTGTAAAAAAGATTTGTATGTGTAAAAAAAAAAAAAAAAAAAAAAAAAAAAAAAAATTGTGCGTGCGTAAATAAAGATTTGTATTTGTAAAAAAAATTTGTGCGTGCGTAAAAAAGATTTGTGCGTGCGTAAAAAAGATTTGTGCGTGCGTAAAAAAGATTTGTGTGCGTAAAAAAGACTTGTATGTGTAAAAAAAGATTTGTGTGTGGACTTAGCCCAAAAAAACCCCCTGCAAGTTACAACTACGAATTTTGACCCTATTTTTCTTCCTTTAAGCTGATTGGTCAATGTCATGTCAATCACAAATTAAACAATCCAATCAGAGAACAGATGGGTTCGGCTGTTGGAGGGGCACTTTTTTGAACTGCAGGTCCTTGAAGGGTAATCTCTATATAAATATCCGATAGCAGTTAGGTCCCCTTACTTTCAGCAGCTGTTGAAAGGAAAAAGTTGTGGTATATCAGTGGTTAGAAATACATTATTACTTTAGGATTAGTTTAACACAACGCCAGGGCTGACCCGGGACCATTGCTGTGAGTCACAGCGCGCAGCATAAAAGTCCTTTCACATCGGACGCAGGATGTGCTGCTAATGCTAACTGCTAACTAAAGGCAAAGGATCCAGAATTTGCTGCTGGCTGCTGAGCTCTGTGAGTTTTTGCAGCAGCTCTACCTGTGCTAGATGCACCTGCTCCTTGTCGTTTTTATCTCTGACTTTATGTGAACTACAATAGTTTGTGGTGTTTTTTTGCTAGTTCTTTAAATGTTCAATAAAAACATGTATGCTAATTCATAACGAAGAAAGCTTTGTAATGAAGACTGTCATTTCCAAAACGCTGCCCGCCCCCACCCCGCGGTCCGCAGCGTTGTTGAAAAGGCTGTGGAAGTCCCTGTATTAAACACGTAGTCCTGTGACACAAAAATCACCAAACTCGGACGACCACACTTTTTTCCTTCGTGGTGATGAAGGAAAACGCTGGGTTGGCATGTAAAAGGGCATTTATTCCCTTCAAAGACCTGCAGTTCAAAAAAAGCGCCCCTCCGACAGCCAAACCCATCTGTTCTCTGATTGGATTGTTACATTTGTGATTGACATGACATTCACCAATCAGATGAAAGGAAGAAAAATAGGGTCAAAATTCGTAGTTGTAACTTGCAGGGTTTTTTTTGGCTAAGTCCACACACAAATCTTTTTTACACACACACAAATCTTTTTTACACACGCACAAATTTTTTTTTCACATACAAATCTTTTTTACAAGTACAAAACCGATTTACAAGTACAAAATATTTATGACCACATTTTGAGCCCATATAATCGGACATTTATTAATTTTGGAAGAAAAACAGAAAATACAGGAGTTAATGTCAAACAACACACGAAATGAGGAACAATTAAATTTTGCTAACAACACAAGGAAGTAGAATCTTCACAGCAGCAATGGTGGTGCAGCACAGCTGACACAGTGCTACTTACAGAGCTAGGAACAGGTTCCCTAAAGCCCACGCTGAGCTCATGACAGAAGATGTACAGCAGGAGGCGTTCACATTTCTGAGGACGTAAGAAGAGAGAATTAGTTGCCTTGTATCAGTCACATCAATGTGGATTACTGTGGTTGTTTTACTGACCCTTTGGTCCTCAGCACTCAGGCCCGGCTCTCCTTTGCCCTTCCTGCTATCATCACAGTACTCTATTTCAGGGTTGGTTATACTCCGACAAAACGTGCAGAGAAAGTCGCCCCTGTGACACACAAATAACACACAGCACATTCAGAATCGCATGGAAGTGTGTTTGGGGGTTTAAAGAGATCAACGCGTCTGCTGGTATCACAGCCTGTGACTATTATTCGGCTATTATATTACTAATGTCTTTCTTTTTTCTGTTGCATCTGTGACTTCCTGAAATCCACCCAACTACTTTTTATTTTAATTTATTGTGCTTTTGAAGTTTTATTGCATCTATGTTTCACAGAGTGACCTTGTAAAAATAAGATTTTAATCTAAAGCATTTGGGAGATCTGTAATCTTTTTTTAGGGGACGTCCAATCAATAAAATAAAATAAAACTCCATTGTAATCACTTACTTTGGAAATATTTTTATGGTGGGTACATGGCATTTCATGTGAAACACTTTGGGGCACCGGTCACAGCATAGCAGATCACCGCCATTGATACAAACAGCACACCAGTCTTCATTTGGGTCATCCTCTTTCCCTTCAACATTCCCGGTTCCAGTAGAAGCCTCACTCCTTTTGGTTTCTCCCCCCTTATTTGAGTTTCCATTAGTGAGTGGAGCGACTGTCGTGGTGCTGCTGCTCTCTGTGGCTGACGAGGTAGTGGAGGTCATTGTGGTTGTGGAAGAAGATGACGCGGCTGTACTGGAGTCATTGAGTCCAGAACAAGGTGTCTCAGACTGAGGTTCCGTTTTGATGCGCTCGCCTAGAGCCTTGAGAGCGTCTTGGCCTGCAGATACAGCTCCCACTACAGGATGGGGGCTGTTCTCTGGACTGCTCATCTTCAGGGGAAAAGCACACACAAAGCAGTGTTTTAATGCAAAACGACAATATTTGACAAAATAAAGACACTACTCTAACTAAATACAGCTTTGTCAACAGTGTTATCATATCACTTTTCTGTTGAATTTGCAGTGCTGTACTGCAATATGATATTATCACATTACAACTGTATATATCATACCATGCAGGCACTCCTTCCAGCATCTTTCCCCCGCTCTGTCTTCAGAGAAGAAGCTGGACAGCTATAGCTGTCATCTGTACCAGGCTCCTGCTTCACCGTCACCTGCTCCACTGCTGCTCCACCTCCTGGCCCTCCCCTTCCTGCAGAACTACAGCTGAAACAGATAAAAACAAACCAAATTTTATCATGCTTCCTCATTTATATATAATTGACTTATTATGAATAAACCTGCATAACTGGAAAAGAACATGAATTTTGTTCTGACCCAGTCGTTTTTGTAAAGCATTATTTTTAAATAGATAGGCTAGAGAGGGTTATTTCATTTGAAATAACTTTTATTTGTTCTGCACTCTTATTTTCTCTGTCCAAACAAACCTTTCTATTAATAAATGCAGAACAAAAACGCACGATTTCTGAATCAGAAGAATGGAGATACAAGAAGGAAAATGCAAAGTTGTCTGACTCCCGTTCCAGACCACATACAGTTCTCATGTTAAGATGTAAATAACATAGCAAAGATTAAAATTACAGTTGCCAAATTTAACATCACATTTAACAGTGAAAACACTGTGAAATAGAGCACCTTTAATACATCTTGCCTAGGAGAAGCAAAGACTTCCTGAAATCCTGGATCTACAGAGGAGACACTATTTGTTTTCTGGTGATGCTCTGATAGGAGCATCATCTTATATCAAGTTGAGTGCAGCTCAGACTTTCAACAGGTGACTAAATCAGCCAGTAAGATGTATTTGTTTTAATGTGGTTGTGTTGTCAGCATTTCAAAGATGCTAAAGAGTCCTTCAATTAGTTTTAATACATTTGTCTGAATCTCAGCACACAGCAGACTCCTGTACACTCATCCTGTGCATTCATCCTGTTGCCTCCATCGGCACTAAAATCATCAGTGTGCGAGCATTTCCACTGATTGCCCAAACTATAACAGAAACACCGCTTATCTTGAAAGATGAGATGGTACAAAGAGTAGTTGCTATTTATCCTCCACAGTTTTCTTTGTCCATCATTTTTACAGAGGTTGCTTTTTTATTGCATCAGCCAAAATCCACAATTCTACTTCACATCTTTGTACAAACAACAACTCATCAAGCATTGTTGACTGTTCTGTTCAGTCATTTTCTTTACAAAGCAATTTATCACACCCATTTATCAGGACATTTTCTCCTGAGTGAATGATGTTGCCATAAAACAGAAACAATAGTCAATACATCCACAGCAGATTTTTACTTAAGCTCCTCACAGCATCAGGATTCAATCTTAATCTAAACGACCCCTTTTTGTACCTAAGCTGGACCGGTTTAGTGTCGATTAGTCCAATTACTTTTGAGCTGATTACTGCACATATAAAAAGCATTTTCCCACACAGTTCTTTCAATATTAAAATAATACCACAATATATTCATATTGTAGATCTTATATGATTATATTATCGCTACAGATGTAAATGATATAAATGAAAAATTTTACATTATTATGGACCCAACACTATGCTAAAGGTCATGGAAACACTTGTAAATCCTTTCTCCTTGCTAATAAAATTTTGACTTATGTTGTCTTACCTGCCCCTGCTGCCTGTGCTGGAGTTGCTGGAAGGCCGTGCTGGCGTATGGGAATTAGACACACCTGCAGACATAAATGAAACAAGGAACAAAACATCCATGATCACCTCTTTCTCTTTCTCACAGCACTTAAGCAGGGAAAGAAAAGAAAGAAGAAGAAGAAAAAAAAAAATCAGTGTCATTTAGATCAAGGGCTAAAAATCCAAAGCTATTAATGCCGCCCGAATATCCCATAGACTGTATGTGATTTAAAACTGCAACAACGTTACAAATAAAACATTAAATGATATTTTAAAAAGACATGCGGATACCTGAAGATCCAGGAGAGTGTGTGGATAGTCCGGGTGAGGGGTTCATGTCCACTGAACCCAGCTGAAGCTTGCTGGCTGTGATCCCGCGATACATAAGGTCTCCAAGGTAGTTGGTACCTGCATCCTCCAACTACAAAAAAAGTATAGCGATAGAGAAAAGTTAGTGAAGAGGCCAAAAATAAAAATAAACAAATAATGAAATAGTGATATCCAACCAAGGTAAACACCACCAGCTACAGACACATGTAATCGCAACTAACTTTACCATTCCTGGTCACATGACACATTTTATGTAACTATACAAATTCACACATTGCTCATCATGTTTTCAAATATCTAATTTATGAGTTTTTTTAATCTAAGCTTCACAGATATTAAACATCTTTCAGTGCTAGTGATTATTGTTGGGTCTGTGTTTCCACAAGCCCCGCTGGTTTAGAGACTTATTCATCATGAAGAAAACAAAACAGTCAGCGATCGATCGATGTACTTGCAAGGGAGGCCTCGTTGGCGTCTACCACAAAATGACCCCAACGATGGCCTCCGCTTGCTGCCTTTTATTGGGAAAACAGTTCACACAATACACATCACAGCAAAAGCACCACCCACGTAAAACCCCCAAATGGTTACAAAGACAAGGCACTATGCGTGTGTATGTGTAAACATCTGTGTGCGTGTGATACCTCCTGCTGACCAAAAGGGTCATAAAAGCAGGAAGCAACATCACAAGAAACAGATCTTCCAGATAGGATGTGCCTGTGATAAAACACTACAGCCCCCGCCCAGAACCTCGAGAATCTGGGTGAATGAATTCCTTTCATCACAGAGTTAAAACAATGTAGAGATGGTAAGCATAAAAATGACAACATTTAACAATTCACTCTAACAATTATACAACCAGAAAACAACATATACAAACTTTATACATTTTAATATTTATTGCGCAACTATTTGCGTTTTTTTTAGTGCTGCGATACACAATTTCCTAACAAAGAGTTAACACACACTCCTCAGCCTCCCTGGGAAAGTCTATGCCAGGGTGCTGGAAAGGAGAGTTCGTCCGTTAGTCGAACCTCGGATACAGGAGGAACAATGCGGTTTTCGTCCTGGTCGCGGAACACTGGACCAGCTCTTTATCCTCTCGAGGATACTCGAGGGTGCATGGGAGTTTGCCCAACCAGTCTACATGTGTTTTGTGGGCTTGGAGAAGGCATTCGACCGTGTCCCTCGGGGTGTCCTGTGGGAGGTGTTGCGGGAGTATGGGGTGTCTGGCCCATTGCTACGGGCCATTCGATCCCTATACGACCGTTGCAAGAGCTTGGTTCGCATTGCCGGCAATAAGTCGGACTCGTTCCCGTTCCTGGGCTCCGCCAGGGCTGCCCTTTGTCTCCGGTTCTGTTCATAATTTTTATGGACAGGATTTCTAGGCGCAGCCAAGTGGCGGAGGGCTTTCGCTTCGGTGGCCTCAGAATCTCATCTCTGATTTTTGCGGATGATGTGGTTCTGTTGGCTTCATCGGGTGAGGGCCTCCAGCTCGCACTGGAACGGTTCGCAGCAGAGTGTGAAGCAGCGGGAATGAGGATCAGCACCTCCAAATCTGAGGCCATGGTTCTCAGCCGGAAAAGGGTGGAGTGCCCACTCCGGGTCGGGGATGAGTTCCTGCCCCAAGTGGAGGAGTTCAAGTATCTCGGGGTCTTGTTCACGAGTGATGGGAGAAGGGAGCCGGAGATCAACAGACGGATTGGGGCTGCAGCTGCAGTAATGCGGATGCTGCACCGGTCCGTCGTGGTGAAGAGAGAGCTGAGTGTAAAAGCGAAGCTCTCAATTTACCGGTCGATCTACGTCCCTACCCTCACCTATGGCCACGAGCTGTGGGTAGTGACCGAAAGAACGAGATCGCGGATACAAGCGGCAGAAATGAGCTTCCTCCGAAGGGTGGCTGGCCTCTCCCTTAGAGATAGGGTGAGAAGTTCGGCCATCCGGGAGGGGCTCGGAGTAGAGCAGCTGCTGCTCCACATCGAAAGGAGCCAGCTGAGGTGGTTCGGGCATCTGACAAGGATGCCCCCTGGGCGCCTCCTGGGTGAGGTGTTCCAGGCATGTCCCACCGGGAGGAGGCCCCGGGGCAGACCCAGGACACGCTGGAGAGATTATATCTCTCGGCTGGCCTGGGAACGCCTTGGTATTCCCCCGGATAAGCTGGAGGAGGTGGCTGGGGAGAGAGCGGTCTGGGCCTCTTTGCTTAGGCTGCTGCCCCCGCGACCCGGCCTCGGATAAAGCGGATGAAGATGGATGGATGGATGGATGGAGTTAACACATTTTATATAATTTATACTGATTAAAAAAAAAAAAACAATGTAATGAAATGTAATGTAAAGAAATGTTGATTGTTAATCAACTTTATTTTGAAAACTGAACAACAATAAAATGTGCTTACCTGAATGGGAGGGATCTCAGGTACGCAGGGCAGGTTCTCGGGATTGGTGACGGATGGGATGAGCTCAATAGGACCCATGGCAGGGTTTACAGGGCTACGGTGTGCGTGGGCGCCGGCCATACTAGCACTGGTGGGACTCGTGGGATTGGCATTATGCAGGGATGCAACCGGAAAAGGTCCTGCATGCCCTGGATTAGAATGCTACATGGAAAAAGAGAAGGGAAAGTATAGAGGAAAAGGAGGGAGGAGAGGAGGGAAGCAGGTCACTCACTGAGGTTTAAATAAGAAAAAAAGAAATCTTTGTTGTGCAAACAACATTGCTGCATCATCATGCATTTGAATGACCACACATGCTGCACAAGACAAATTAATGACAAAGTAAGAAAAAAGTGCCAAACCCCTGATTGTAGTAAGAAACGAAACCTTTGGTGGCTCATCTCAGATTCTATAGACATCTGGACACAAAGAAAAAGGGGCTGGATATAGTGGAGCTTCTCTTACCTAGTCGTGCATGCAGGCAGCAAATGTACATTTTTATATTGTAAATGGTATTTTATACAGTAAATGGTATTCAAGAAAATTAATGTGTACAGATACACTGGAGAGGTAGTGTTAAGCAGAGCTGAGGAAGTCCTTTGCAGCCTTCTCTGGAACAACAGTTTCAGATTTCCTTTTCAAGGAATCATTAATGGTGTGTTTGGATGTTATACTTCATCAAATTTAATTATCATTTGTGTGTAGAAAATTGAATTTAAAAATTCATTTTTCCATAATAGCACAGCTAAATTTGAAATTAAAACCTGAATGACAAACAGTTTTAAATGGACTTTATATAATAACCCTGGCTTAATTATTCTAAAAATCAATTAACTGCATTCATTTCAGGACAAAAAAAATGTTTCGCTGCTTTTCTGAATGAATAAGACTGTTAAATTTACGAGAAAAGGTTTTTACATGTGTATCTGTTAAAAATCTAACGTGTTCCTTTCCTTTAACAGTGGCTTTTCAACCTTCTCTAAAAACCCAGTTATACCCTGCAATGCATGCATCATATAGAATTCAATTTACAGGCTTTGAGTTTTATTATTTATATTTTTATATTCAATTTTATTTTCAGTTCAAGGAAATCTACTGTTAAAGAGCAGTTCATTGCTCATTGTTCATTGCAGGGAGGCTGCAGGTAGAGAGGCAGGGTACACGCTGGACAGGTCTGTGACAAGCTAATACAGAGGGACAGGTGATCTTTTACTCACATCACACCTACTGCAATTTAGAATCGCCAATTAACCTAATATGCATGTGGGAGGAAGCATGAGTGCGCAGAGGAAACCCAAATTGACACAAGGAGAACATGAAAACTCAAAGTGCTAACCACAATGCTACACTAGTAGCATCTCTTAAAGCCAAAGTCAAAGAAGAGACTCAATAATTGCCTTACTTATTCATGGTCTTAACATCGACCACAATAACCACGATTTTGGTCACAATCCAGCAGCTCTACTCACAACTAAATAAGTATTTATGTAGGGCTTTATATCCAACATCATCCAACAGCAGATTTCTTATTTTTAGGAGACAATAATCTTTTAATTAACGAAAATTGACGAAAATAAATGTCAATTTTCTCCTGAAGGTGAATTCCTTGTGCTTCTATAAAATACGTTATGCATTTTAGCAAAAAAAGAAAATAAATATTACATTTAATAGTGCACACATATATACACAACACTTGCTTTTGAATTTTGCTAAAACCTTAACATTTACAGAGTTTACATTTCTTAAATTAACGCCACTATTCACCCAGATAAGCTTTAGTGATTCTGTTACAGTCATACATGAAAGCAGATGGCAGAAAATACACATCTAACAGCCCGTTTCCCTCACAGGAACCTTTGTTGAGACTTCAATCTTGTTTCCAGTGTTAACTGCATGACTAAAAGGTGTCATCACATCACAAATCGGCCAAGTACACAATATATCAAGTCTGGTGTCTGAAACCATTGAAGTAAGAATGCAAGAAAGGGATGAAGTGAATTTGGATTCAAAAAGAGAAAAGGAAAAAGTGGTCCGCTCTCTTTGGGCTCATCTGGTTAAATGATGATTATACAAAAAATAAAAATAAAAATCTGACATTCACAGATATTATCCTTATTTTCTATATGGCTTGCATATAATTTGATAGATTACAGAAACTTTTGTTTGCCCCACAATAAAAAAAAAAAGAAGTAGCATCTGTGAAATTATGTCCATTTTTATATTAGTGGGTGACATAAAAATGAAGAGATTTCTATGTAATGTGATCAGTGGATATTGCAGTGTAATTAGATTATTAATATTTTATATTCTTACATGAAAATGGTAGTTACATTTTTCTAATTCAGTTTCTTCTTGCACATACTGCAAATTGAACTTCAGCTTTGATTAAATGATGTAATTTAACCATGCTACTATTAGAAGAGTGAAGATAGACGGCTGCACCATCGGCTGTTAATTTAAAATGAATATCCATCTATGAATCAATGACTTTTACAAAAATACTGGCGGTTGCCAGTGGTACCCCTCAGACTTCTATGAACTTCAAAATCTTACGTCAGCTTGTTCTCAAGTTATTGCATTCATGAGATTTGGTGACTCGCTGATCTAGAGGCCCAGGTCAATGATATTCAAACTAGTCAGAGATTTTTAGTAGATACACCTTTGGCATCAATTTGAAACTCATATGTCATTTCGTTCTGGAGTTATCACATTAACTAACTTGGAAGTTCATGAGGCAGACCCGCCAGGGTGACAACAATAACCCATTAGCTTAACGAATCAGAGGTACAAAGACACCCATCAAGATCAGTCTAAACTCAGACTGATAAAGGTGGGGCTGATGTTTTCTTTGGTAAAGGTTGAATCTGGACAAACACCCATAATTGTATTGTTTAGGAAGTCCTGATAGTGTCTTATAGAAAAAACGGTGAGGTTAATAATGTTTGAGAATATTAAAAATTATTAACCTCAAAAATGCCTTTATTTCTTTAATACTAGACTTTCTTACTTACACTCCTACACTACATACACACACTCCAATTTATTAGATGCTCAGGCAAGCAGACCTGACCACCTGGTAGATAGGTTGCAACAGCAGAGCACACTGGATGCCACTCCTGTCATGTCCTTGCAGGGGCTCCCCCCCAAATAATATACTGGATATTGTTCAAACTACTTTCTTAAGTCAGCTATCAGGCTGCTTAATATCAGCCTTGCTCTGTCTATCTATACACGAACGGTATTAAGAATGGCATTTTTGGTCAAACAGCTGTTTACCAGTCACATTTAATAAATTAATCTAAATGTGCCTTACATAATAAAATTACACCTGTTCAGCTATTTCCATGTAGTGAAACTAGAGTGTGTTTTGTACTGACCTGTCTCTGTAGCTGCGGCTGCATCATCGTAGGATACTGCTGTCCATTATGTCTCGGCTGACTGGTGGGCATTCGACCCGGCGATGGGCCAGGTAGACGCATATGGTGTGAGGAAGGGTACAATGGGGGGCCCGGCCCCCCATTCATACCCCCAGGCCCTCGTGGTATCTGCTGCATACTGATGAGTCTTGGGGGCTGGTGGAAAACAAAAACAAACCTTACAGACATATTCGACTCCTGTTCTAGCAAACATGGTCGCCAGAGACATGTCAATGATGATGATTAATGCTCATATGGCAATCACTTCAATCATTTATTCTACGGAGACACTTCAACTACTACAGCTTCTCAAACTTCTAGAATTCTACTTATTCCCAACAGGAAACATGTTTTTAAATTAAGTCTCACTGAACTTTTTTGTCTAAGTAAATGTTTTTTGCCAGATTTGAAGCCAATAAAAGTATTTAAGAGGTATTGCAGCATCCATCCACACTGCTGACACAGAGGTTTAGTAACACATTATTTTTTGCTACACTAGATTTACAGTTTATTCCAAAATGGCCCCTTAGCTGGGAATGATTTCATACCTGCTGCTGAACCATGGATGGGCCTGCCTGCCTGGATGCAATGCGCATCTGTTGCTGTATTTGCTGCTGGTGTTGCTGCTGTTGTTGTTGGTGCTGCTGCTTCTGGTGTGCATAAGCTGCCTGCTGCATGTGTTGCAGTCTGAGTTGTGCCAGGTTGATCTGTCCTGGGTGTTTGCTGGGGAGACCTTGAACTGGGGATATAGGTGGTCCGCTTACCATCACGGCGCCGGGCGGCTGTGCAGGTGGAGGTGGTTTCTCAATAACCAAATTACCTAAAACAAGAGGATGGAGGCCAGTGAGCTGAATTTAAAGAAGCACACGGAATAAACGATCCCTTTATTTACTTAGAGCAGTGTCTGTCACGTAGAAATAAACAGCTTGTAAGAACATTAGACGAAATATTCACTAGAACAAATCAATACTTAATGCACTGACATGGTAGTTGATGAGGTATAATTTGGGTATACATTTCTCTCACCTAGATTAACCACATTTTTGGCCCAGAAGGTGGGGTCACAGAAGAAGCGCACAACTCCGTTGGCCTGGGGTGCTGGCTCCAGTCTAACTTTGAAGAGCTGGCGTAGCTGATACAGGATCTGCATGCATTCATGCACACACAGAGAATAATGTTCTTCAGTTACAGAGCCTGGCTAAGCAAGCAACAAATATTATGTTTATCAGCAGGCCCTTTGGGAGCATTACTCAACAATCCCACAACAAATTTATCTCAATTATCACATTTGCTGGCTATCTTGTGGTAGGCGGTTAAATTCACATGGCAGAGCCATCCATCCACATACAAGGGGATTAATTTTGCAACTATATCAATACAGCTTGGCCAGCAGGGTACAACAGGGACAAAAATACTCTTCTTAAATTGCTCCATTACATAGAACCACAGGCAATAAAAACACTAACATACAAGCTACCATACCTCCTTATATTAATTGCAATTCACACGTGATCACGATCATTAGGTCATGTGACTAAAATATTCATTAAAAGAAGATCAAACACTTTATATAGTATGATTCTTTGGATGTACGGGGCTTTGGCATCCGCTTAAAGCCAAATCCAATGCTTTTTCAAGTCTGCTTTGTTCAGGCCATACAGTTAGCTCCACCATCTCCACTGCTGATCATCTGGAGCTCTTGAGAAACATACCAGCCTCTTGCTGTAGAGCAGTGCTGTGCTGCTGCCAGTAGTGATGGCCCAGTGGCAGAAGTTGAGCACATGATGAATCTGTTGTGCCAGTTGGGTAGTGTCTTTATGCTGAGCCACAAGCCTCATACTGCGTTCTTTGGTCACACTCTAAGACAAAAAGAGAGATTATATTGGTTAAGAAATTGCTACTCAAAGAGTCTAAACACTCCAGCTGAATGAATAAGTCATGATCAAGCCAAATCTCCCTCAAGGCAAAAATAAAGCACATGCATGGAAAAGGATTAGATCCTTAGATTTGATTAGATTAAAATCTAACAATCCCTGCAGGTTGCCTGGGTTACTGCGGTAGAGTTTAACAGAAAATAGCAAAGAAAAAAAATAAGAAAATAGGCACAATACATGAAGTGTAGAAACACAATGTGAAAAAGGTTCCGCTAACAAAATGCTTGCATCTATGAGCCGGGCTCCAGACATAAAAACTCTCGAAAAGCCTTTTGCCAACCACACGTCTTTAACTGTGCAATTTCAGTGAAATTACTATGTTTCAACGCTGTTACAGTGAGTCGCCTGGCACAGCCTGAGCTCTCATAAATTCGTTCAAGTACTGCTGCTGTAATTTCAATCCATTCCACCAAACCAATTATGAATTTGCAGCAAATTATTAAGTTCTGATCCAGACTAGCTTCCACTAATATTCTCTTACCTCCAACTGCTGCAGCAGAGACTTGCCCTTTTTGTTGATTTCATTTATAAGAGTAAAAACTGCAATTTTGATCTCATGCTCCACCTTCCTGTGTGTCTCATTAAGTTCTTTTAACCTGGGTTAAGGTAAGCAAAAAGAGGACACAAATGATTTACATAGAAATACCAGCCAGAAGTATATACATCCCCCAACTGTGTCAACAGGTAGCACTGGTTATGAAAAAGTCGCACCTGCTTTGCACCTGAGAGACAGAATAATGGACAAAGTTCTTCTTTTCCTGTAATTTGGCCATAGTGGTCTCAATGATGCTTTTATGGTTCTGGAAAGCCTCTTCCAGAAACTGGTACCTGGGAGTTGAAAGATAACATCAGGAAAAAAAATATAACAAATGACACAGTACTCAAAGAACACCAAATCATACACGCACAAAATAAGGGTTCATGGCAGGTTGAATCACCATGAACCATGTTTACTTGTCGTTCTTCTTGGCTTATTGCACCCTTAAAGTGAATTAGCAAGACATGTGCTCAGAGCTCATCAGAAGAAGCCAGAGACGCTGACTGTTTTATATTGTGGATTGTCATTTATGCTTAGAAATATATACTCATACATGCTTAGAGTTATATAATCAATTGCATATTGATAGGATGTCTGATCCTTAGTAGTCTGCAAAGACTGTGTGTGCCTTCCACAGGGTTCTGGCATGCACACACATCCTAAGGTCATGAGAGAGGTCGTACCTTCTCTTACTGATTTATGGTATAGGAGGGACACCTACTCTGTATATGTTTAAGTATAAGAGCCCTTTGTTTAGGTGGACCGCTGGACTCCTGGCACCAGCTTTGGGGAGCATGCTACACATGCTTGGATTTCCCCTTGTGGGGAAAATTAATTTATTAATTAAGTTATTCTATTCCTGTTTTCATGTCCTGTTTTATGACCACTGACATTAAAAGTATCACTCCTCATTCATTTTCACAGTTGCTTCAAAATAAGTGTGTAGATAAATACCTGGGGGGTTGCTAAGATAGCTGCTGAGTGGGAACGGTTGTTCTAGATAGACTTTGATACCATCAAGTTGCAAACAACTTTCAATTAGAGGGCAGACGATTTATTAGTTTTGTGCAGATAATGGAAAAAAGGGTTGATGTTCCTAAAGGTGAGTCTCTCTTTGGAATAATTGAAACTGATAAGCATAATTTGATACAAAAACAATATTCTCATTATATTACTACTGAATCCTAACCTGCTAACCTGTAAACAAAACATTTTAAAGCCTCATGGCAGTATGTACATTAAATTTGGTGTGTCAATATGAAAGAGGTCCAAAATGCCCAGACACCAGTGGCTGCCAGCAAAGTAGGCAATCATTCTTAAACCTTAGTGTGCTGGGTTACTGCAGTAGCCCAATGTTAGGATTATTGGGGTAAAAACAAAAACACACTGTGCAATTAGTCACACAAGATAGAGACACTTTACCACATAAGAAAGCTGAAAGACAAGCAGCTGACAGATGAAAAAGGCATGTGCATGCTGAGCTACCTGTGCTCCTTGTGCTCCAGCAGCTGGCAGTCCCTACAGGTTAAAGTGTCACATGTCTCACAGAAAAGCTTCAGTGGCTCCTGCTTGTGGATGGGGCAAAAAACGGGCCTCTGTTCTGAGGTGCTGACAGACTCTGTAAATACACACCAGAAGAAGACATCATGAACACTCAGGAAAATAGTGATACTGGCAAGGAGTGAAAATGACCACAAGGAAAAAAAACAAACAAAACAACACAAGTCAATGGAAGATCAAACAAGACTGCAAAGAAAGAGAAAATAAGAGAGAAGCTATAAGAAAACTAGAGATTGGATCCTCTCTCCAGCCTGAGGGGTTCCATCGAATCCATGAGATCTGCAGCACTATTACCATGGCAACAACCAATTAGCTTTACCACAGACACTGCATGTCAACTACTGTTTGCCTCGTTCAGTCTTTTGTAATGTTAGCCTCACTAAGTAGCAGCCAAAACTTCACTGTAAGAGTCGGAGTCTTACCAGACGCAGCATCAGCATCCTCCTTTGTACGAATTTTGTGGTCCTTTGTGATTTTCACCCTCTGGTGGGCCTCCACACAGGTTTTACACAGCCACTCTCCACACTCCACACAAAACCCTATAGTTCCTGCATTGTCCTCACAACTTGTGCACACCTTGGAAAGACAACACCAATTAGCACCTAAAACAAAGTATCAAAATGTGGTGATATCATACCAACATCATAATCTAGTCTTCTTTTTTTTTTTAAACACCATTTTTGGGACAATGTAACATTTTGTGCTACCAAAAAAAAAAAAAAAAAAAAGTAATAATCCACCATTATAAAACATATTTTGACAAAGCATGAACTATCAAATTCTCGCTCTATGGCGCAAATACACCAAAGATATATTAATACAGAATTATTCTCACAGTAACTCTGTTTTGTAGGTAACTTGTTAAAACTGACAATAGTTTACAATTTATTTTTCTAACACTAACATTAAAAATAAGTGAAGGTTTAATCTTGGAAAAGTGTGAATTATACACAACTCTAAAAGGTGTTGGGGTATTTAATTCTGAAATGTTGTGGGTCATTTTAGTGGGTCACGAGGTGCAGGAGTGTGGTTTTACTTGCAGCAGTAAAAGAAAACCAATGAATTCAAACAATATTCAGCTTCTTGACTGCAACATAAATCTGCATTTTTAAGTTTTAAGGATGATCTGGTAGTCAATTTTGTGTCATCACTGAAAGATACTCATTTGTTTTGACAAATAACTGAAAATTAAAATAATATGATTACAACTAACTAAGTCTTCCACATTAAGATACTGGCAAAATTCCTGTTTGAAGAATCTAAATGACTCTTCAAGACTTGTTTTGGGAGACTGAACTAATGCCATTTTCATATGTTTTTAACGGCATGAGGATGGAAAGCCGGAGTGAAATTAGAACCTGAAAAGGTATAATCCAGATAAAAATTACCTCGTTTTGGTAAGCTGTTTGCACTTCCACAGATCATGTAATGCACCTCAGTTTTGTCACTTGCCAGTTTTAAACAAGAACTAAATAGGATCATTCTGATTCATGTACGGACTTTTAAATATTACCAAACCCAGATTACAAGTACTTTAACTTGAACGCATCTACTTTGAATTATTGTATTTATATCATGACAAGTTGAAAATATTGAGGAGAACAACATGTAGCATGGTGTAATATTGCTAAAAGAAATTTTATGTAAAAAAAAAATTATTTTTTTTTTGGGGGGGGGGGGGGGGGGGGCTGTGTAGGTGTCCTTTAAATTTTGCATTTAAAGGACATGTATCAGTTTGACAGTCTTGTAACACTGTTTAAGAGTTCTAGTTTTCTTTCTTGACAACCTTTTGATTTTGACTTTGGTTTATTTTTTCCATTGTAATCCAGTCTGAATCAGGGATTATGGTAATCCTTGATATTCTGGATCACAATAATCATTATCCTGTTCAAACTAGAGATTTGATATGGATTAAAAAAAATTAGCTGGGTCACCTGATCCTATCTGATTACATGATCCTGTTGTTCCTTTGAACTAGATTTCAGGATTTGATCCTGTCTGATTGGATTAATACTACCAGATTACTTTTGAAAAACTGGACCCTGGTAGGGGAAATTTAAAATCCAGCTGATATTTACAACTTCCCTAACATCTAAAGATAAAGCTTCTGAAAGGAGCCTTGGTGTTTTTACTTGGCTTTTATCATGTCACAGGTCACAGTGTGGAGTTTGCATGTTCTCCCTGTGCCTGCTTGGCTTTCCTCGAATTTCTTGCCACCGTCCAAAAACACGTGTGTTAAGTTAACTGGAGATTCTGAAATGGTTGCAAGTGTGAATGTGAGCATGGATGATTGAATGATCTCTCTCTATTAGTGATGTGATAGACTGATAACCTCTCTAGGGTAAATCCCGCCTCACACCCAGTGCCAGCTGGGACAAGTTCAAGCTCCCCCACTTACAACCCCAAATTGGATAAGTGCTAAAGCAGATGAACATTCACAAAGGATTTAAAATAAAAGCATACTAGAAGGTACCATCGCAGCCCACAGTTCTTCAGGAACAGGTTTACTGTCTCACAAAAACTGGTTTGAAAAACAAAAACAAAAAAGAAAAGAAAAAAAAAATCACCATAGTGGGTAACAGACGGTTGAACATTAACTAGAACCAGAAGAACAGGTGTCAATTAGGGCTGTGCAATATGACCAAAATCTCATATCCCCATATAAACATTTCTTATCCCGATAATGATATATATCATAAAGATTTCACATTTTCTGTAAATTCAGTGAATCTTCGGCATCTTGACTTGTGTTTTCAGCTGGGTGTCATGTTCCTGGAGTTGAGTGTTTTGACCGATGCATGAAACTATATATTTTTAGACGTAAGTTCTAACGGCCGCCATTTTCTTTGTGAGAATTTATTACACGGCGTGTTGCGGGGAAAAGCTTGTTCTAACATTTGAGCCTAAGGTTTATTTTTTTACCACCTGATAGCTCTTTTTTGCTTCTCATTCGTAAACTCTCTCCATGCTCTTTCAACTGATACTTTCGTAGGTGGTTGAAGAAGTTTGCCGTGTTTGAGTCTGTGGTGGGGACCGGTTTGTGGCATCATTTGCATAGTACAGTTTTCTGGTCCGTGTCAGACTTTTCATTACCAAACCATGTCCATGCTACAGAGGTAGCCCCTCATTTGGAAATAAGGTTCTCGATTTGTTTTGACTGGTCCTTCTGTTTGGAGCTACCCGGTTCTTCCTCATCATTACTGGCCATGCTGGTATTCTCATGGTGACTATAAGTGCCATTTATAGTTACTTCATGTTTTTATTTGAGGTAATTTGTCCTGAAATTTGATGTTTGAGAATATTGTATTTTGTCATCATTTCAGTTTATTTGGAAAAATCTCAACAGGATCATGAGCTTTATTGTGAAAACAGACGCATAAAACAGTCACGTATCTGTCCATAGTGTGGTTATTTTAAATATAAGAGAAAGAGAGAACTTTGATAAATTAATATAGCCACTACAGTGACCATCAAAATGATGAAAAAATATTGCTGTAAACAGTGAATTTTGCGACACCACAAAATAAACAATAGCGTATAATATGAAACAATAGATGTTTAATATTGTCATATCGAACAGCCCTAGTGTCAATGTATACAACTTGAATGAACCTTAACTATCCTTCTAGTCACAAGAATTTTTTAAAGCCATGCCATTTACTGCACAACAGCAATCAGATGAACTCATCTGATTTTGGTAAATGACAGCAACCTGAAGTGGATATGCTAGCCTGGAGATTTAAAGTTGCAACTCTTAAACAGTGCACGTCTTGATCTGTGTGACTGTTGCTTGGCAGCCACCTCAGGACTGTTTACAGCTACTTATGTGACATTTCCAACTATTTATTGATAAACATCAATGAGCAACTGTGTTTAGAAACTGCAGCTTAGAAAAAGATCGAACATTTTCATACACGAAAAACTGAATATGTGCATCCAGTATAGTGCGTGAAGGAGGACTGTACTTGGGACAGTGAGGGGCATGACGTGCGACTGTGACAACATGGGTAATAGGTCGGATAGGAGGGACCTGCAAAAGGAAGAAATCTGTAACTAGTTGGCCCAAATTATTGCTGCAGTGGCAAATGGCTGCCTATGGATAACTTTTGAATCACGATTCATAGGCAATGGGACAGTGGAACCTGTGGTGGATGTGAAAATGGTTGAACGATACTGAGTTATTTCTGTTATTTTGTTTATCCAAATGCAGACAACAGGAATGAGTTGGTGTAACAAAGGCAACTCTGCATAATCAGATGAAAGTTTTTAACTAGTTGTTGAATATGTATTCTTACTCAGACGAACTTGTGGCACAGAATGAGCAAAATATAACATGTTGAATATGGGTCTGAGATACAACCCATTAATGAGTAATGTGTAATGAGTCTATATTATCCATGTTTACCAACTCACTTGAGTTAGTGTTACTGTATGTGCGTGATGTAATTTTCAGTTTTTATATGTTCACAACAAAAAGGACTGGATCCTTTTTGAGATTATTTTAAAGAAATTAAAAATTTCAACCTCAGTTGAGATCTTGCCAAACAGCAGACAAAAGTCTTCAAGCACTGGTCCAAATACAAACAAACCAACCATGTCTACATACCTGTGCAGCTTTTTCATCTGATGTGCTGGTGGCCTCTGTAGTATCTTTGACAAAGTAGTTGTCAATAATATCACTTTGCTTGTAGTCCTGGTGGCAAACCGAACACCGCATGACATTAACTAAAGACAGAAGAGAGAAAACAAGGAGAGACTGGGGTCAAAGAAAGTCAAACGTTCAAACACTGGACTGCAGATCAGGTCTTAAGCAAAACAAGTGATACTGGCTGATATTTAGGAAAAAAAAATGGAAACAAGCCAAAGCAGCAGTCACCATCAAGGACAGGCCCATATCCAATTTATGACCTGGCTTATTAAGCTAAGAAAAGTCCTGTTTCAAATAAAAGGGAATAATAACCGTCCTTCAGCAGACTGTCTTATAATTTCTTTTAGGTGAATTCCTGTTGTTATTATGAATTCTTGGCACACTGGAACATCCATGCCTATTCATGGAAGCTAATTGATTTAGTGCTTGTCTGCAGAAGATTCAATCTCATCATTCTTGGCATTTTATTAGCATATTAAATCACATGGCCAGAAAACAACGACTGTTCCACTTAATCATTTTATCTGGTTTTGTTAATGGAATTACTGCTATAATCAGATGCCAACAAATAATTAGTTCAGCACTTTCCCACACAATTTCTAAATCTAATATTAGTCACAAAATGAAACTTAAAATTAATTGGTGTAACAGAATACCCCTCCTCTACCTCATAAACCTATAAATCCCCCCACCCTCCCTCAAGCCAGCTGAGGTATAACCAGTGTAAACCGGTTTGAGCTGGTCTACACTGACTTGAACAGCATACGGCCGGTTTGTGTGAGCTCCAGCTGCATGAGTTGTTGTGTGATTGGTTGTGAGAACAGATGGACTAGAACTGTGTTGAGAAACCCACACAACCATACACAAAAGTACACACACAAAAACAAATGCACCACACTGATGTCACTTTGAACTGGACCTCAGCTCCACAACTCTATATATGCATAAACAAGTAGAAGCTTATTTTAAACTGGACAGGGCTCTCTGTCAAAAAAAAAAAAGAAAAGAAAAAGAAAAAGAAAATGCGAGGGGAAAATAAAGCTACAGCATGCTAAAACACACACAGGTTGATTCAACTAATTAAATTAATTATCCAAATCCAAAATTATCCTGCAGAAGTAACTTGCATTAGTAGACAACAACAGGTTAACCACAAGTGATCCAGGCAAAACAGATCCATACCAAGAAGATTAAGTCTGGGTATGAAGCAAAGCTGAGCTTAAAAGTCCACATCTAACTTTGTACATCAGATAAAGCATTACTCAGTAACACCGTCAGCTACTTTTGGATATTTCAGTAATTACATCTGCAAGAACCACTACAGCACAGTTCACAACTGTACTGCAGCCCTGACCCTCTGTCAGACTGCAGGTGCTAGCATGTTTTGGCAATGGTGCCATGCAGAGAGCATCGTCTACATGTGCACTGTCAGCAGGGGGCAGTGTTAAAAAAATATTTTGGAACAACTTTTAATGTTGGCTCGTCTTGTGGTTTTGCTCAGAAGAGCAACAGAGAAGTCATAATGCACCAAGAACTTCTTTGCAGTGAAATGAAACCGAGCAAGAAAAAACACAGTCCACTGTAACCACTTTCTGATATGTGACTTTTGGCATTTTGGACCTCTTTAATATGAACTTTGCCATCATCGTTTTTCCTGGTTGTTTATTTTGTGTTATTTATTTTGAAGACTGCACTCAAACACATTTGCATTGGCTGCATCCATCACTCTGGAGAGCCAAACACCTACAGACACAAATATAGTTCAGGTCAATTTACCCAACAAGGGTCTGAAATGCAAATGTCTGAAATTATTGGGTCTCATTACTGGGTTTGCCAGCTAACTAGTACATAGTCTGTATTGATATGAGACAACACTCCAGCACAGCCACCATCCTGTGTCCTGCCTCTTTAAAGCTGTATCCAGGCAGCTCACTCACCTAAACCGAGTATTTCCAGTAATGTGTGACCACATTTGAAACAGACCAGACTTTCTTGCTTTGTGCTGGATATGAGAGAGGAAAACTGTGGATACTATCCCAATCTGATTCTCCCAAACTTGTCTTATGTTCATGTGTGAAAAAAATTCATAATAAATTACAACAGCTATTACAGCCAACATTATAAATAAGAAGTATAAAGGTTCAGACACAAGAATGAATGAATGAATTCATCAGCATACTTATCTATTAACTTTCCCCACATTAGTGAATGTGACTTCGGAAATAAAATAAGAAGAAGACATGCCAAACCAATTACTCTTTTCTTTTACCCATTGCTTTGAATGAAACCAACCTCACCATTAAGCAAACTGGTGTTGACACTTATTACTATTGTTATTATAATAACAAATTCATAATAGATTTTGAAACTTTATGTTTAGGTTAACTGTATCAGACTGGAAGCATCTGTTTTCTTCCTGTATGCGTAATTTAGTACAGCTACAGTTAAACTTGTAAAAACAAGGTGATCTGTTTTAAGCAAGTTTTGTCATTTAACAATATCTTGTACCACCGATTCTGAACTTTTAAAATCTCTACCCCTGCATATACTGTAACCTCTACATACAAGAGTGTTTGGACAGCATAACTACCCCTAAAAAGCAATGCCTAAATTAAAACTTTGATGTTTTATGACGTTTTTATAACAACACGCTTTTATTACAATACACTGATGTCAGCCTGCTAAATGTAAAAATAGTCATATTCATGAATCAGGCCCTATGGGTAACCCTGCGCACAAAAAGAGCAGATCTTAACAAATCACTGTGATAACAATAGACAACTGATTCATACAGATTCTGCATGACCTTTCATATGAGATAGTTTACTGATTACTTAATATGGTTTCTTGAAATTTTCTTTCAAGTTCAACTTTGACCTTCTGCGCAGACAATTAAGGTCAAATCCTTAGCTAACCTAGATACTCATGTCCCCCAAGGCTTAGTATATTCTTGTGAAGTTTGAAGGCGATCCATCAAGAACACTGGGTAAGAAATTTAACCAATTTTCACATTTGGTGTGATCTTGACCCAATTTAAATTAGCTCACGCTCTTATTGGCATCTACCATCAGACAAAATTTGAAAGTGAGTGGAAAAAAGAGGAAAACTGTATTCTTGACGGACTCACAGATGAACACTAAAAAAATAAAAATAAAAATAAAAATCAATAAAAATCAATAAATAAAAAAAACCACTACAACAACAAAAAACCCTCTTCAGCTTTGATCTCTTTAAAAAACTGTTTTGATGCAATGTAATAACCTCAAAGTTTATAAAATATTTGGTTGTAGTAGTAAGAATTTTCCCTGTAACCACTGAGAGCAGAGAGTTTATTATCCATCACTGAACCTGGCTCAGTGCTGTAACTGGGGCTGAGGGGACATTTGTAATGTTTTATATATTAATATCACATGAATCAATGATTAAAATCTGGTTACTAAGAAACTTTTTACAGGATGCACCTCTTAAAGTGACAGTCGTCACTCTGAGACGTGCCTATACTGCACCACTGAACATGCACTTAAATCTCTCAATAGTTCCTCCTGTTCCGGACAGCAGAAAGACAGCAGAAGGAGCTAAAATAGGACCTCCCCCTAACAAAAAGGGTTCTAAGAACTGTAACCATTCCTAGTTCCTCCAATGCACAGACACAGAAATTTATGTGTGTGTGTGTGTGTGTGTGTGTGTGTGTGTGTGTGGGGGGGGGGGCACTTCCTCCACATGCTATAAAACCTTTTCTTAACACAAGGTCTAAAAGGCACCATATGTTAACAAGGGGAAGCAACCCTGCTTTGTTTTCCTAAACACCAGCCCAGGTATGACTGAGTGTGGCAGCTAGAGTCACAAAAGGAACATTCAAGACTGAAAATATAGAAGTCCCACTGAACAACAGTATATTCCCTGATGAGTGAGAGGCCATGTGATACAGAAGGCAATATTAGGGTCACTCCTAAAAACAGAACTTAGACAATGTGATATTAAAAATGACTCAAGAAAAAAAAAAAAAAAAAAAAGAGCTTGGTGACAGGTATTGTAAGAGATAAAACTGTGCTCACATAGCTAAAGATAAATGAAGAATTATATGAGTATAACTTGTAAGGTCTTTTGGATGAAGCAAGAAATACAACACTTGTCTAGCGTAGACTGACAGGAAAGTGATTGGTTTAGTTATACACTCTATGGACAAAGGTATTGGACAACACTGTCGCCATAGGTTTGAATTTAGGTGTTTCAATCCCATTACCATGTATGTGTAAACTCATGGACCTAGCCAAGCAGTCTGGCTTTACAAGCATTTGTAAAAGAATGGGTCATTAAAAACATCACAGTGAGTTAAAGTGTGGTACTGTGTAGGGCTGCCACGATTAGTCGACTAGTCACGATTACGTCGACTATCAAAATCGTGACGACTGATTTAATAGTCGACGCGTCGTTTGAAGCTTTGTAAGATCACAAAAGACGCAGGAATGAGTAGTAGGATTTAAGAGTGTAATAACGGACTGAAACAGAAGAGGGCAGCACTGCATGTACAAGGATGCCAGCTGCCGTTAAACCCTGAAGAAGAAGAAGAAGAAGAAGCAGCTGTGTCCAAGAATTCATAGCGCAGCCCAGCTCAGTTTCCAACGACGGCGGCAGCTAGTTAGTTTTAAAATTACTCTTATTATTCTTTCTGGGTCACAAAATAAACGTTGAACATATTTCCAGGCGAGAATGTAACTGTATAAACCTCAAATATCTGCTCAGTTTATCAAGACACCACATATTTTCAAAAACGCGCCGACGTTTTCGGAGACGTCAGTTACCCACTAGCTCGATAGCGAGCCGGGGGCTAGGCTCACTAGAGCCCGTGAGAACACCGGACTCCCGGCAAATCGTTTTCAAACCCACCGCCTCTTTCGCTACTGAGGTTAAACATACATAAGTCACTTAGATAACTTAAACATGTTATTGTTTGGCTTTTTTTTGTATTTTATTTGTTCCTGAGTAAATCGGTTTGGCTGAGATTAAAGTTATAGTTTTTACACAGCTGAATAAACGTCAAGCAGACAGCTGATTATCAGAAGTGTGAGATGTTCGAGAATATACTCCAGTGTCCTGTTATATTTTAGATAGCAAGGAGTTTATTAAACTTCATCGAAACAATCTGTAAATTTCATTAAAATTTAATAAACTATCATCTTGTCTTTATTTTTAGTTAAGACATACCTTAAACACATAAAGCTGTAAGCTAATGATAGTTATATAAGAGCAGATGCATGCTGGTGCAATATGCTGTACGTTTTACGTCCAATGGATGCATGATCTGATTAGTCGACTAATCGCAAAAATAATCGGTGACTAGTAGACTATCAAAATAATCGTTTGTGGCAGCCCTAGTACTGTGTGTTGATACTACCACTGCAACAGGTCAGTTTGTGACATTTCTTCCCTCCTAGACATTCCACAATCAGCTGTAAATGATATTATTGCAGAGTGGCAGGTTTTAGGAACCATGTTAACTTAACCAAAAAGAGAAAGGGGAAGACTGTAAAGTTACAGAGCAGGGTCATACAGTGCTGTGGTGCAAAGAAATCGCTACTCCTAAAGATTTGAACTGGCAGACTTTTAAACCTTGTCAGGCATTAACATCAGTACAAAAACTCTGCACTGGAGCTTCACAGCAAGGGCTTCCATGGCTGAGCAGCACTGGAGCTTCACAGCAAGGGATTCCATGGCTGAGCAGCACTGTGGGTGGCTCAATAGTTTTTTTCCACACAGTGTATTTTGTTGCACAGTAAACTTCGGTAATTAGAGTAACTCATGGATGACCTTCAAATTCATATAAAAATCAGTCCAATCCAATAGGGTACCAGATAATCCATCCAACAAAATGTCATACAATGACAGAAAAGTCACACAGTTGTTAAATTCTTGACAGCCTGTGTATAGTTTGCTGTAGTAGCATGTTTACAGCTGTATACCAGCATATGGTGAGTTGTTAAAGTGTTAGTCTGGGAAGACCAGCCAACCCAGAGCCCTTGACAAGCTATAACATTTTTGCACCAAGGAAACTGTGTCTGAAGATTATTTCACTGCCATCCTCACATGCTGATTCGTGATTTTGGATAAAACCCAGCAGATGAAAAGCGAGTCTTGTCCATCAAGGTATCATTAGCCAGAGTCTACCAACACAAAGCCTGGTCTGCTTTCCTGTTTTCACTAAGCAGACATGGCACAGCTGCAGTTTTGATCAAAAGTCTAACTCTGCTCTCAGGATAAAGCTTTTGGTACACCAGCTGAAACGATCAGCCCAGGGGTGCTCTTGCTAAGCATCTGACAATCAGGCTTACCAAAAATCTATCAGAACCCAGGAGCCTACATTAGTCAGACTTTAGGATGTGTCCACTCTTACAGCTACAAAGGTAGCAAATATGGTGACAAGAAACACCTTCACTGCATCATTATGTTGCACCGCATTTACAGGACCTTATCTTGGAATTATGATTTTTACATCACATACTAAGTGAGCTAATCAGGGAAGATAAGGGAAAATAGCATTATCAAGAGAGCTAAATACATGAAAAGATAAATTCCACTTTATAGCAGTCCCTGCAGTTGCATTTCAATGACAACTTAGCACTCACATGTCTATTAAGTGCTGTACACACGACAAACATTTGGGTTTCTAGAAATCAGAATACACGCGTATAAACATTTTCAACTCAATCTCTCTGCAGATGAATGCTTCTTTGTTACAAGTTGTAACCGAAGCCTCGATTATACTCGGATGCGGACACAGACACGGACATATGAAGACACCACGGTAGAGTAGTCATTCCTGTTATGCTTCTTATGCACAGAGTATGCAGTGGTGCATGAGAAGCAGCAGCCCACAGTATTGTGATCAGCATCCATCCTATGTTTTAGCTGCTGTCTACTGATAAGTATAGAAAGGAGCCTGCTGAAAGGAAGCGAGACCCCTGCATAGCCGCCGCCTTCTTGTAATTCAAGCGGTTTTAATTCGTGTTGCTTACTGCTGTTTCCCATGTTTGTTACGGTGGACATTATTAATTCGTGGCACTTAGGATTCTCACCACGGACAGACAGACTACCTACTCAACAACAAGCTCGTCGTTTTGAAAGGTCAAGAGTCAAAATAAGCAAACAGGTGCCACATGGTCCACTTCAATCGCGATCGTTTACCCTTCCAGGTGCTGAATCCCAAACTTCCGATGAACAGCGTTAACTGAGAACAGATGAGCGACCCAAAAAGCGGCGAGGCCTGCTTACTTGGGGATAAACTCACCTATGTGCGTGTCCGTTTGTCCGTGTGGTCCAGGAACCTGTACGCTTATCTGTCTGTCTGGTTGCGGGATACATTTCAGGCAAAAGGAATGCAGACAAGGAAGAAGTTTTGGTTCACAGTCTCGGCTCTGAAGACTTTGTTTACACACTGCGCACGTATCCAGTAAATTAATAGGAGTGGATACCGGCGTGGCCGCAGAAGCCGCGGGAGGGGGGGACATTTTAGCGGCGAGTCCACCGACAGGAGCATCCCCGACAGCTTCAGCCGCAGTCGGCTCTGCATTAGTGCTACTGGTCCCAGCCGGGCTAGCGCTACCGTTGGTTTCTCCTCCCGCACCAGCAGCCCCGCTGCTGCCGCTGCTACTGCTGCTGCTGCTAACGTCTCCACCTTCACTGCTGGGTGTAGGAGCCTCGTTTGCGTTCTCACGGGGCTCGCCTTCTTCGTCCCCCTTTGTATTTGTTTCTATGACTATTACTGCATTATCGGTTTTCGTCTCTGGCGGCTCAGTATCTTGAAGTGAAGGCACGGAGTCCGACTTAGCAGACGTTTCCATATCCTCTTCGCCTTTGTTATCCGCCATCTTCCTTCCTCTTAGAACCGCTGCACATCCTGCGTAACTTCTCGAATCAGGAGTACGTGTGGACGTCATGACGTCGACGCCCCTTTGATTTTCTGCACACGTGATGCAATCTGGGATCTGTGCATGGGCTGAAACACTTTCCGAAAGAACTAAAAAGGCGTTAGTAGAGAAATACTATAAAGTAAATTAACTAACAAATGTAAGTTTGTTGACAGCCGATATATATATATATATATATATATATATATATATATATATATATATATATATATCAGCTGGATAGCGTACACGCCTTTGGAACAGAGGATCGCAAGTTCGATTCCTGCCTGGGGCGTCTGTATCCAGTAAGGGTCCTAAGGCTAGACCCCCTATGCTAAGCAAGCCTACCGCAGACATGAGCGAGACAGATAAATATATATATATATATATTCAATTCAATTCAATCTTTATTGGCAGACTACATGTCCATAAAAACAAGACAAGAAACACACACACACAACTCCCCCCCCCCCCACACACACACACACAACACAAGGTATACCATTAAATATATGTATATAAATAAGTATATAAAGCATTTGTAAAAATATAAAACCATAATATACATAAAACACAATTACTTAAAATAAATCAATAAATACACAAACACTTTAACCAGTGCTTTCTGAGACTGGATGAGTAACGGGAACCACTCACTGTCGGATCTGTAAGTGCTAAAATTATACTGTTACTCGAACCATCCAGTCGTTCTCTAAAACTGAACATTAACTTTCTTAAAAGTGCTTTAAAAGTCCAGACACCCACAGCTACAAACATCTGACTGGCACTACCACTTCTAGGTATCCTGCAAAGGATTCTCATCGCATCATTATGCAACATGCAGCTTCTGCATGCTACATTGTTTGTAGGATGACCACAAGGGGGCAGTATATAGCGGTGTGCAATACACTTTAAACAAAGCCACTTTAACTGGAAGTATATATATATATATTAAAAAAAAACACCCAGCACGCCCCTGCGGGCGGTTTATCCTTCAAGCTCGGGTCCTCTACCAGAGGCCTGGGAGCTTGAGGGTCCTGCGCAGTATCTTAGCTGTTCCTAGGACTGCGCTCTTCTGGACAGAGATCTCCGATGTTGTTCCTGGGATCTGCTGGAGCCACTCGCCTAGCTTGGGAGTCACCGCACCTAGTGCTCCGATTACCACGGGGACCACCGTTACCTTCACCCTCCACATCCTCTCGAGCTCTTCTCTGAGCCCTTGGTATTTCTCCAGCTTCTCGTGTTCCTTCTTCCTGATATTGCTGTCATTCGGAACCGCTACATCGATCAGTACGGCCGTCTTCTTCTGTTTGTCTACCACCACTATGTCCGGTTGGTTAGCCACCACCATTTTGTCCGTCTGTATCTGGAAGTCCCACAGGATCTTAGCTCGGTCATTCTCCACCACCCTTGGGGGCATCTCCCATTTTGACCTCGGGACTTCCAGGTTATACTCGGCACAGATGTTCCTGTACACTATGCCGGCCACTTGGTTATGGCGTTCCATGTATGCCTTGCCTGCTAGCATCTTGCACCCTGCTGTTATGTGCTGGATTGTCTCTGGGGCATCTTTACACAGCCTGCACCTGGGGTCTTGCCTGGTGTGATAGACCCCAGCCTCTATGGATCTTGTGCTCAGAGCTTGTTCTTGTGCTGCCATGATTAGTGCCTCTGTGCTGTCTTTCAGTCCAGCTTTGTCCAGCCACTGGTAGGATTTCTGGATATCAGCCACCTCCTCTATCTGCCGGTGGTACATACCGTGCAGGGGCCTGTCCTTCCATGATGGTTCCTCGTCTCCCTCCTCTTTCTTGGGTTTCTGCTGCCTGAGGTATTCACTGAGCACTCGGTCAGTTGGGGCCATCTTCCTAATGTATTCTTGGATGTTCGTTGTCTCATCCTGGACTGTGGTGCTGACACTCACCAGTCCCCGGCCCCCTTCCTTCCGCTTAGCGTACAGCCTCAGGGTGCTGGATTTGGGGTGAAACCCTCCATGCATGGTAAGGAGCTTTCTTGTCTTTATGTCAGTGGCTTCTATATCCTCCTTTGGCCAGCCTATTACCCCAGCAGGGTACCTGATCACGGGCAGGGCGTACGTGTTGATGGCCCGGATCTTGTTCTTACCATTCAGCTGACTCCTCAGGACTTGCCTGACCCTCTGCAGGTACTTGGTGGTTGCAGCTTTTCTAGCGGCCTCTTCATGGTTCCCATTCGCCTGTGGGATCCCCAAGTACTTGTAACTGTCCTCTATGTCTGCAATGTTGCCTTCTGGTAGTTCAATCCCCTCAGTTCTGACTACCTTCCCTCTCTTTGTTACCATCCGACTACACTTCTCCAGTCCGAACGACATTCCAATGTCATTGCTGTATAGCCTGGTAGTGTGGATCAGTGAATCGATGTCTCGTTCACTCTTGGCATACAGCTTGATGTCATCCATGTACAGGAGGTGGCTGACAACTGCTCCGTTCTGTAGTCGGTATCCGTAGCCAGTCTTGTTAATGATCTCACTGAGGGGGTTTAGGCCTATGCAGAACAGCAGTGGGGACAGAGCATCTCCTTGGTAGATCCCGCACTTGATGGTGACTTGTGCTATGGGCTTGGAGTTGGCCTCTAGTGTTGTACGCCACATCCCCATTGAGTTCCTGATGAAGGCTCTTAGGGTCCCATTGGTCTTGTACAATTCTAGGCATTCCAGTATCCAGCTGTGGGGCATTGAGTCATAGGCCTTCTTGTAATCAATCCAGGCAGTGCACAGGTTGGTCAGTCTGGTCTTGCAGTCTCGGCTGATTGTTCTGTCTACAGTAGCTGGTGTTTTGCGCCTCTGGTATTCTTGCCAATTCCTTTCTGTGTCCCGCTCATGTATTGACCCATGTGCCTGTTCATCTTAGCCGATATGATGCCTGACAGGAGCTTCCATGTAGTACTGAGGCAGGTTATTGGTCGGTAGTTGGAGGGGACCGGTCCCTTCTTGGGGTCCTTGGGGATCAGGACCGTCCGGCCTTCAGTTAGCCATTCCGGGTGTCTCTCGTTAACTAGCAGCTGGTTCATTTGTGCTGCCAGACGCTCGTGGAGTGCAGTCAGCTTCTTCAGCCAGTAGGCGTGAACCATGTCGGGCCCTGGTGCTGTCCAACTCTTCATACTGGAGACCCTTTCTTGGATATCTGCCACTGTGATGGTTACTGGACCCTGTTCAGGGAGGTCGCTGTGGTCAGCCCTCAGATCCTCTAGCCACTGAGCATTGCCGTTATGGGTTGCATCCTTCTCCCATATGCTCTTCCAGTATTGCTCCGTCTCCAGCCTTGGTGGTGCTGTTCTCTTATTGTTCCCTTGCCACTGAGAGTACACCTTTGCTGGTTCTGTGGAGAACAGCTGGTTTATTCTCCTGCCTTCTATCTCTCTGGTGTACCTCCTCAAGCGGCTGGCCAAGGCTGTGAGTCTTTGCTTGGCAGTTTCCAAGGCCTCAGGTATGGACAGCTTGCTGTATTTCTTATGCGCCTTCTTTGTCGCACCTTTCTGCAACTCCGTTAGTTGGCTAACCTCCCTCCGTGCTACTTTGATCTTGCCCTCTAGCCTCCTTCTCCATGGAGGGTACTGCCCCTTGTCGCTGTTCAACTTGTAGCCAAGCATCTCACTGATCACTGTTGCCGTATTGTAGATCAGCTTGTTAGTGTCGGTAATCGTGGTTGTAGGTATTGCCCGTAGTGCTGCATTAACATCATCTAGCAGACCTTCTGAGGGAACTTCACGTAATCTTGGTAACCGGCTACGCGGGATCCAGGTTTCAAGCTTGGCCATGATCCTATTTTTCAGGTCAGTTCCTCTCGCACTCAACGATCCTTCTCCTATCGCACTTGGGGCTATGTACCCAATCTCGGGTGGGGGTGATGATATCTCCCCCCTGACCTGGCGTCCTGACTCCTCCTTGCCGTAGCATTTGTGTTGTACCTCGTCAATCTCTAGCTGTGAGAGCAGTCCCTTCTTTCGAATGTTATGTTGGAACACTGAGCTACTAGTTGTTTCACCGTCATTGTGGATGTTGGGTATCGAAGAATCCATAGGTCCCTCATCCTATTCATGTAGCCCCTTCCGCCGGGGTTACTTGCATAGTAGCATTCCAACAACGCCCTGTTTTCGTCTCTTGCCCACCAATGCCTTCTTGTTCCAGTAGCCCACTTTTCGTCAGGGTGCCCTGGTTCCTCAACACCTGACGCGGACCTTGTTGATCCGGGCGACGTCCGAGCCGGCATGCCTTCATATTTATCTGTCTCGCTCATGTCTGCGGTAGGCTTGCTTAGCATAGGGGGTCTAGCCTTAGGACCCTTACTGGATACAGACGCCCCAGGCAGGAATCGAACTTGCGATCCTCTGTTCCAAAGGCGTGTACGCTATCCAGCTGATATATATATATATATATATATATATATATATATATATATCGTCCATATATATATATATATATATATATAGATCGTCCATATATATATATATATATATATATATGGACGATCTGATTTCCTCGTGTCAGCATTGTTCCCACATCATCATAATTAATGTTGTTCCAGGTTCAACATTGCAAGTGACCAATCACCTTCTTGTGACGTCATTCCTTTGCGACTTCGAAATACCCGCCTTCGAGTATTTCGAAATACAAGTGAAGAAGCGAAAAACCGCCGCCTGTCCGCCGAATTTGAAGTCAATTTAGGATACTTTCCTTTAATAAACGGTAAGCATTATACATATGTTCCTCACTTGGCTTGCTGTTTGTTTGCTAGCGATAGGCTACTTGACGACAGCATTAGCTAACCAGTGTTCTCTAGACCAGCGTTCCCCAACTTTTTGGGTGTTTCGTGGCCCGGGGGTTGGGTCAGGCAAAATTGCAGTAGCTTCCCTGATCATTTTACAAACATAAGTGAAGAGAATCTGGACTAAAAGGCCTAGACTTATGGTTGTGTGCTGAATCTATGAATCAAACTATCACCTGGAAACATAATTAACTGGTCCATAGCTGTGAAACTGGACATGAGTTCTTGATTCTATGGAGATTAACAGTAATCCAGAAATTTACAAATTTGTCCCAGGGACATCGCGTAGATGTTGTCCCTGGGACATCGCGTAGATGTTGTCCCTGGGACATCGCGTAAATGTTGTCCCTGGGACATCGCGTAAATGTTGTCCCTGGAACATCATGTAGAAGTTGCCCTGGGACATCGTGTAGATGTTGTCCCTGGGACATCATGTTAAAGTTGCCAGAGACATACCATATGAAAGTTTAGCTTCTTTTAGCCCCTGTTTGTTTTATATTATTTTATATATATATATTTTTAATATTATATTTAATATTTACATTGTATTGCAAAAAACCCCACAACAAGTTAAAATGAATTAATGAATATTGACTAATTAAACCTTCGTTATTTTTCCACCAGAAATGGACGACATAATTAGAAGAAGTGTTCTGAATGACGAAAAAAAAAGAACTGGAAAAGACACACAACTTTGTGTGCATGTGTCACAATGCCAGGAGGACCCATTCAGTGTTGTGTTAGAAAAATTGAACTCATTAACCCTTCATGGACATTATAAATGTTTAAATGTTGCCTCAGGTAAAGACAGGAAAAGAGACTATTACAAATTCAACTGCATCAGAGCTGGGAAAAAAAGTCGAAACAGCTACAGAGCAGTGGGCTGTAAGGCCTATGTTTCATTTAAAGTACTCAAATGTTGGAAAGACCACACAGTCATCGTGCAGCGTACATATGATAAGCATGATGGGCATGATCCTTCGGACCCAAAAGACGCACATTTCAACAATATTTCCAGTGATTTGAGGAGGAAGATTGAGGAACTGCTTTCCCTTGGAACTAAGCCAGCCATCATACTAACCGAATGTCATAAATGGGCCAAAGAACATGGACACAGAGATCTTCACAACAGAGAGCATTTTGTCACACCACGTGACATTGACAGTGTTAGAACCTGCATGATGAGGAAGAAGCACTTTAACTGTGGAGACAGTCAAAGTGTACATACCTTACTTAATGGAAAACATCAAGAACATGTTCTCTTCTATCAACCATACACATCTGACCAAGAACTAATGATTGTTTTGCAGACACCTGTAATGAAATCAAACATGGAGAACTATGCAAAACAGTTAGTATTTGTTGACACCACGCACTGCGTTAACCAGTATTCATTTCCCTTATTCACACTTGTTGTAAGAGATGATCATGGGCATGGAGTCCCTGTGGCCTATGCTATTGTCAGCAACGAAAGTCAGAAAACCCTGGAAACTGTTCTTGGAATAGTTTGTGAGCATTTCCCAACTTCCCCGAGGTAAATAATACATTGACAGCTATTGATTTTGAAATAATTCCTTTTCAAAAAAGTTATAACATGCCAGAATCTAATGCTATAGCTGCAGCATGGGCTGCAGTTAGTTATTCCTATAGGCTGTATGCAGTATTTCATATATCTACTTGTGAGTTGAAATGTTTAATTTGGCATTGAAGTGGTGCTTTGAGATAGCAAAAACATTTTCATACTGTTTAATCTCATTTAGTGTTTTCTTTTTTTCTGTAGAGCATTTATGGTTGACAAAGACTTTGCGGAAATAAATGCTTTGCAGAAGGTTTTTCCAGAGTCAGCTATCCTTCTATGCTGGTACCATGTCTTGCAGGTAAACCACATTGTTTTCTTTTCACGTTGTCTAAGATGCACCTGAAACACATTTTTACAACAGGGTCCTGTTGTCATGATTTGCCTCATTGTGATATTCACCTACTCAGGTTAATGAATATAAAGGGATAAAATGTTGAGTGACTATGTCCATCCATTTAAGACCACAGTGCACTCATCTTCTGGTGGCTGCTTCCCAAAGCTCTTTTTGACATTTAAAAATATGTTTGCCTGGTTGATTTCTGTAATGCACAGGTCCTCTTGTCCAGTGAGTGACAAAGTTATTTTTGGACGTCAGCTTTCTTTTATGCTTTTTGTACAGCTGCTCCTCTGTCTCTCTCTCCAGATTAACTTTTTTTCTCTTACATTCACAGGCTGTTAATCGATGGCTTTCAAAATCAGAGTCCGGGGTCCATGGGCTTTCTAACACCCAAAAGAGAAATGAAATAATTTCTTTCTTTTGTAAGCTGAAAGCTTGCACATCTGTAAGTGTAATTTGTCTATTTCACATTTTGATTTCTTGATTACACTAAGAGCATAATAACTTTCAGTTGCTAAAAAAAGTTACAGAGAGATACAAAATAGATTTTTGAAACAATTTCTAAAACTGGCTTCTTATCTTGCTTATCAAAACAAGTACTTAAGCTGTGCAGAACATCATTGTGTCACCCACTGTGCAGTAGAACTTGTGAGTGGGATTCTTTCACAGACAGATGCTGAAACCAAATATGCTTATAGGTTTAGTGTTCCTTCTTAGCCATTGTAAGGGAAGAAATAATTGCTTCTTAATACAAAAACACGACATATTATTAATAACTTAAAATTCTTAATGTTATTCAATAAAAGGAAAAGGGCTTCAATACATAATATTAAAGATTTCAATAGGTCTGTTAAATGGATTGAAATATATTCTGTTGCATCCAATTCTCTTAGGAGGACGACTTTAAAGCCACATCAGCAGAGTTCTGCCAGACATTTAAGCAATACCCTTTGGTGTGCCAGTATTTTCAGAAGCACTGGGAAGGCATTGGCCACATGTGGTGTGACTACGGCCGTCGCTTCAGTCACGCTCGTTCTGAAACAAACAATGTGATTGAAAGGTATGATTTATTATTTTGACCTCATTCAATTGTATTGCTGAAAAAAAGATATTATGCTTTAATCCAAGAGGCTAAACTGAGTAGGTTCGTCATGTCATTGCCAGAACAGGTTTTAGGCAAATCCTTTAAATTCTAGCAGCGTTTTTTATGTTATCACAACAAAAAACAGAGTAGGTGGATTTGCCTAAATCAGCTAAACCGGCACAGAGCATTCCTTTATAAAAGACGTGTGCAATAGGTATTCCAATTTTTAAAAAAATAATACAGTCTTGATTAAAACTTTAAATTCCTTCAATTACAGTTACTAATCATTTCAAATAACTGTTTTTCAGATTTTTCCACCGCCTGAAATACCAGGTTTTATCTGGCTACAAGAATAGGCATCTGGATGATCTGATTGAAGTGCTCCTAGGGAAGGCCGACGACTACTTCTCAGTCATAAAAACCCTGCAAGATGTGGGCCGCATGAAAAACAGGTTTGCTGACACCTTGTCTCAAGTTTCAGACTCTGCTTCAAGACTGATGGAAAGTGGTTGGGCTCTTAAAATTACAGTCAAGAACAGCCATGGAGTTAATGCATATCAAGTCCCATCTGAGTCAAGAGAAGACATGGTGTATGACGTCTGCCCTGTTGAGTCCTACTGCAACTGTACATATGGCTTACGAGGACTTCTTTGCAAGCATCTAGTGTTACTTGCAAAATTAGCAGAGGCTGACAATGACATCTATCCAAACATGGAAACAGACATTTCTACCTTGGCAAGAATTGCAGTGAAAGAAAGGCATTACTTTGTACACTGTGAGGACTTGAAAGTGATAAAAATGCCAAGTTTGTTTGGAAATCTGTGTTTTTTTTGCATCGGCTGCAACACTTCAGTGCACTTGTTGTACGTTCTCTCACTATAACACATGTGCTTGCCTGAAGGTGGCTTGTAGCCATTTTAAACAAATGAAAAACTCTCTGAAAAGTCCTCTATCAACTTTGAATGACACTCCTGTAGTTGAAAGCACAGACAAAAAATGCACAGAAGATGCAGTTGGAAAACTAAATGCTGTTTTAGACACAGTTAAACAGTGGGCATTCATTCCAGAGGGTATTACTCCAATGATAGATGAACTGCATACAAATGTCTTAAAAACAAAACAAGTAGGCAAAAGTATATGCCAGTACGAAATAAAGACGACAGATAATGCACGCAAAATTAGGCCATTGTATTCTAGCAAGAAACGTTCGGCCAGCATCGACATTCCAACAGTCTGAAAATGAATGTGAACAGTCGATAACCACTGAAAGAGAGACAGCCTCTGGAGAAAATGAAAACCTTTTGGAATACAAAACAAAAAAGAGAAGAGTTAAAGCTAAGTATATGCACAAGTAGACTTTTGTGTGACATTTCAAAGGGACTGCATCCATTACTTCTGTTTATTGAAACCTAAAGCTGAATAGCTGTCTTAACTTTCTGCCAAGGAACAGATGAAAAGAAATTGTTTGGTCTCTCAAGCAGTTGTTATTTATGTGTGTTATTCATTACTTTGGCTTGGTTGCTGTTTTTGATAAAAATTCATCTGTGCCCATTGTAATATTTTCATATGTTACTATTTTTATATTGCTATGCATTATAAATAAAGGATTACTTATTACTATTAAAGGTCTGCATTTGTAATTGTTGGTATTATTTATAAAATATGCGCTCTTAAGTTTTTTGCTCCATAAAACGATACCTGTCACTTTTTGGACATAGAGTATCAGCTGTTGAGAATCCTGGCTCATACAAAATAGAAGTAAAAGGTTTCAACATCCAGCCTTTTTATGATTAAATACAAAGTGTAATAACAGAGTTATTGGGGTGTGATTTTGTTAATAGTTAGTCTTAAGTATAAGTTTAATAGTAATGAGTAAGAAAATATAGCCAGAATAATGGAATGAGACTAACACCTGACCTCACACTGAGATTTGGTATGAAGTGGCATGTTTGTGCTAATGCTGACATTGGGGCTCAGAGTTCCTCTGTGTGTATATATTTGTGAACGTTAACTTGGCTAATGTCCAAGGGTTTGACTGCTTTCCTGTTGGATTGTATCACAAAGAACAGGGATAAGAGCACCAGTGGCCGTGCACACCCTCATCTCTCTCCTTCACCCGATCATTAGTGTTGGAAACCGGCATTAGCTCAGAGTAGATTAGACTTCAGTATAGTGCAAGTGATTTGATTTTATGATTATTTGATTCAGTTTTTTCTGTGTTCAAGCTCAATTACTTTAATAAAATATGTTGAATTCAAACAAATAAATAAACAAATAAACTGTGGACATTACCCTTTTAAACCTTTCTGAAACAAGACAGGTAAAAACCAGTGTATAAAAGTTTACATAGGTATAAATAGCTCTAACACTTTACTCCAGCCTGGCGTCCACACATGTGGACATCACATTTTGGGTTATTTAGACCAAAATACTAAATCTTGATCAACAAGTGCCTGATATACAGTTATGAGGACATTATACTGCAACTGTTCTATCGAAATTTCAAATTAATGTCCTCATATGTGGCTCTCATTTTTCTCAGAAACAAAAATTAGGTAAAAAAAACAAAACCTGGTAATTCTTTCTTTTTACATTCATCGGGTTCCAATCGGCCCAAATATCAAAGAGAAATTAAAAATGCATGCCATGGAAGATTTCGGGTCTTAGGGGGTTAAAATGACCAGACCCCTCCGGCCTGTTTTCCAGGCCACTAAATTAAACCCAGTCAATTACCAATTGAACAGAATAAAAACCTACGAGGTCCACTAATAGTCCAAAAGTCCAAATCTTTAATAGAAAAGACAGGCAGAACTCAAACAAACAATAATCCAAACGAGGAGCATATATACACACTGGAAAGTAAATAATTATAAGTTATTAAATCAGACTAATTAAATACAGTAAAACTAATAAGGGAAGACGAACACACGGGAAATAAAAATAACAGTGTAAACATACCAAAACTCAAAATAAAACAGGAAAGCTACTACAAACCGAGTGTGACACAATTACATTCATATTGAAACATATGTGATAATTTTCTTTCTTTGTAGCATTTTTAAGATATGTGTTAGAACAGTCATTATGCTGTTTGGATTAGGAACCAATCATTTTTGCCAAGTAGTTAACACAAACTTAGAACAACAATGAACAATTTTCAAGATTCTGATTTACAAAACAAACAAAAGTCACAAAAGGTTTCATTATTTAAGAAACAAGATCAAGTTTTTCACACAGGAATGAAATGACAGAATCCAGTGCAGCGGGGCCAAAGGTGTGTGTCAGCAAACTGAAGGTTGAGGAATCAGTCAGCTCATGTTTAAGATTGTGTTGGATTTTGAGAAGAGTCTGTCTGTTATTAGAAAGTAAGATTAACAATGTTACACCAATAACCCAAATACGGGGAAATGACAAATAATACCAAAAAAGATACAACTTTCATATTGTTTTACTAACTTACTTTGTCATATCAGCACTTGAATGGTCGATGCCTTTACAGACCATGTCTGTTGTGACATCGCAGGCCAATCTTCCGGCAAACCCGAGGGCTAGCTCCCCAGCCTCCTCTTCACTCAGAACACTAAACACTGTTACTTTAGTTTTGGCCTTCTTAGGCCTGTCAAGAATCATTGCGGGCAGTTTGGCTTTACGGCCCTAAAAAAGAAAAAGTGCAAACACCAAAAGAGCAGAGAGAGACACACACACGCGCACAAAGTTAAATGCTTTTGTTTACATGGTGTAATTGTGTATATGTTGCAGCAAATGCACAATTTCCAGCCACATTGTCACTTCATTGATACGAGTAACCCGGATTTATTTCAGGTGACATCAAAATCACGAAATGTATACCTACCCCAATCAAACCTCTGAAAACATGAACTGACATGTTCTCTGCGTTGATTCTGCGCTTGATCTCGTCTTCTGTTATTGTGTAGGTTTTCTTTTTTGAGCTTGGTACAGATAAGCGACCATGCACTCTGTAAACTGTACTAGTTCCTTCTGAATCAGTTTGGAATTCTGTATCTGCATCGATCCTGTCAACATCATCAGCAGCAGCATTATCTGTACTCAGACTTGTGCCGTATACTTCTGTTTCTTTTTCTTTGTCTTCAGTCTGTGTACCTTCATCTCTGACTGTCAGTCTTCCTATCTCACTGTTACTTGTCGATTTGCTGCAGATGTTCTCTCCCTTAGGAACTTTTCCTTTGTCATTAGCTGCCTGATGCTTTCCCTGATGACATTCTTCACTGGCTACTTCTATTGCTCCTCCTGTATAGCCACCCACTATGCTGCACAACTCCTTTCCCTCTGCTGTGCTGCACTGTGCTGTTACATAAAGAAGAATGATATAAACAGCACTATATCAATTTAATTGTGAAGAGAAATCCCCACAATACGACACAGTTATGTCTAAAATAGTTTTGTGTAAAAACTGGATCTTGAAACGTCCACTTTAATTACACAGTCCTGGTGTGCAAAGGCAAAATTACGAAAAAAAAATTCACTTTAAACATTTTTGGACGTTGTTTAGTTATATTGTGACTTACTCTCACAGAAGATACAGATGCCACAAACAGACTTTGAACAACGCATGTGCTTGTATGCACCACATTTCTGGCACTGCACCTGTGAATTAAAAAAAAGAAAGAAGAAGAAATAAACAAACAAAAAACAAATGAACAAAGTCCATTATATAAACAATCTATATGGCTAAGGACATGTCATAGTGTACCCGGTCTTTGGCTGCAATCACACACCAGCACTGACTGCACTTCCTAGTTCGATCTGCAAAATATAATTTGTTTAAGTACAAGTTACATTTTCCAATGTTAGAGAAAAAGAAGGCAGCTAATTTTATCTTTACCTATTGAGGAAAATAAGTAGTGGCAAAGTCGGGACCTGAGCTTTGTGATTTCAGTGTTGTACTCCTCCACTTGTGTTTTACCGTCAATGAGAGATTGGGCAAACTAATAATTGACGAAGAAAAAAAAAAAAAAAAAAAAGAACAAAAAGAATTAGATTAACAAAGAAATGTTTGTTTGTTTTTAACCCCCCCCCCCTCCCCCCCGAGAAAAAAAAAACAAAAAACAGAGCAACCAAAGCAAAGCATTACTGCTGAAATGGTTCAATCTACAAAAAAAATTGAGATTTTACCATCCTGCCTCTAAGGCTTTAAAAACTGAATAGGCAAAAATGTAAACATTACTTATATAGGTTAAAGCTATAGTTTTCAGTACCATTATGACATGCACTCCACATGAGTTCCCATCCTGTTGATGTGGGTGGCTCACATGTGACAAGGTCCACTCTCCAGCGCAGCCTCTTGCTGAAGCAAATGAGCTGAGAGATCGCAGTTATTACAAATAAAAAGCATATAGAGAAATCAATAACCACGTTCGGTAATGCTTTCAATTAAATTAAATATGTTATGTTAAATATGTTAATTAATTACCTCCAGTTTTTCAACACCGCACTTTTTCTGACCTCCGACTCGCCAAATGAATTCATATAGACTATGGTCCTCTTGGGTATGTCACAAAACTGTTTTGTAAAAAGATGGATATGGTAGGCTTGGGCCTTGAGAATTCCTAATGAGGGACACTGAAAAGTATCATGCACTAGAGAGAGTGCAAAATCTGTGCAACTTACAAACAAGGTCCAGTGGCTGCCGTTTTCCAGACAGGCTCCAATCAATTTCTCATACATCTGAAAGATGTTTTTCTGGAAATAAAAATAATGTGACAAGTATGTTTTTCTGTCAAGAATGACACTGCAAAACTGCAAAAGCTTGTCAGGTGAGACTTGTAATTAATTCTGCAGATACACAAACATATAGAAAGTGTCATTTTTGGTTTACATTAATTAATTTCTATAGTGTGTACAAAACAAATCAAGACCACAGACTCAACACGCACCACTCAATTTTTGGTGTTCTTTATCAGTTGGCCAAGACAGAAATGTTTTAATCTGTGTGCATTGCTTTTGAACAAGTCTTTACACAGAAAAGGTTTCAGAAAGGTATTTTTCAGGTTCTTCTGACAAGGCTTCAATTTTGGAAAATGCTGTTTGTTTATAGTGGCAACTTATAAACCCTTTGTGATAAGAACATAGTTACCACAGTCCAAGTCATACCTTCAAAAAGTATGCACTTTGTGCTCTTGTGGACCCATCCAAAATTTTTCCAGTGATTTGGCTTGGTATTGGATAAATGTGAGGGAAATTCTATAAAAATAACATAAATACACCTATGTTTTCAAATACATTACAAAAAACGTAAACATGCTATGTCATTATGATCAAACAAGCTTTTCAACATACCTCACACTGCAAATAGATTAGGCCATCTATTACCTTATAAAACAAATAAATAAATACATATAAATAAAAACAGAACTAAGGAATACGATTCATTAAGTAAATTGTACAATAAAGTGTATTTAAAGCAGAATTTAACATTAGTTTTATGACAACATAAAAGGATTTTTATGTCAAGAGGTACCTCATCTGAAATGTTAGTCTGGTCAAACAGGGATTTCAAACTTGAAATACCAATAGAGTTTGGTCCAGCTACTCCCACAAGGTAATCTGTGAGAAAGCATATGCTGTAGTCAACAGATATCATTTTCTTTTTGCATGCTGCAACCATCATCCATTTCAGTCTTCTAGGAGCTTTGTCTGGTTGTAGTTCTTTTTTCTCCTCCTCTCCCCTCATCTATTAATTAAATTGTTTTCTGACCTTCCTAACTGTTTCCGACCTGTCTTCCCAATGTGATGTTTAAGCAATATATGTATGGTCAGAAGGGGGTGAAATTTTCATTGCAGTTGTACGTGTAACATTGCATGTGATAATAAAAGGCTTGATTGGTTGATTATTCAACATCAGTTGACATTTACCTGACATTGTGAAGGAGTCACAGTTTCTGTAAGGGTGTAAGAACATAACATGTGGATTTGTTACACTTCTTTTTCACAAGTTAATAACAATCAATAATTTTCATTCCATTATTTACAAGCTATCACACGATGTCCCTGGGACAACATTTACACGATGTCCCAGGGACAACATCTACACGATGTCCCAGGGACAACATTTACACGATGTCCCAGGGACAACAATTACACGATGTCCCAGGGACAACATTTACACAATGTCCCAGGGACAACATTTACGCGATGTACCAGGACAAATTTGTAAATTTCTGGATTACTGTTAATCTCCATAGAATCAAGAACTCATGTCCAGTTTCACAGCTATGGACCAGTTAATTATGTTTCCAGGTGATAGTTTGATTCATAGATTCAGCACACACTTCTTCACTTGTATTTCGAAATAATCGAAGGCGGGTATTTCGAAGTCGCAAAGGAATGACATCACAAGAAGGTGATTGGTCATTTGCAATGTTGAACCTGGAACAACATTAATTATGATGATGTGGGAACAATGCTGACACGAGGAAATCAGATCGTCCCTTTCGGAAAGAACTAAAAAGGCGTTAGTAGAGAAATACTATAAAGTAAATTAACAAACAAATGTAAGTTTGTTGACAGCCGATATATATATATATATATATATATATATATATATATATATATATATATATATATATATATATATATATATATATATATATATATATATATACATACATATATATATACATACATATATATATACATATATATATATATATATATACATACATATATATATATATATATATATATATATATATATGTATGTATATATATATATATATATATATATATATATATATATACATACATATATATACATACATACATATATATATATATATATATGTATATATATATATATATATATATATATGTGTGTGTGTGTGTGTGTGTGTGTGTGTGTGTGTGTATATAATATGTATACATCTTATTTGACTGTTGGAATACAGCTGAATGATTCAGCAATCACTGACACTGATGCTAAGGCTGTAGGGGTCTGATTTGTCTCCTCTCCTATGAATGTGTGAAATGAGACCTTTACACCAGATGTTAGGACAATATCCTGACTGGAGGATCTTACTGATCAGCTTCTGCATCAACTAGATGAATATCTGCAAACAAGACAGGAACATGACATCCTGCCATGTTCTGTGTTTCTGTGTTTCTGGATGTTTGCCTTTTCCATGTGCTTCCCTGCCTGTGCCTTCCTGTTTGTCAGTGTGAGTGAGTTCTGTCTCTCTTTTCAGTTACATCCTGTCTTATTGTGGAAGTCATTGCCTTTGTATCTCATCTTGTGTTTCTCTTCCTGTCTTTGTTCTTAACCCACCTTTGTTATTATTTGTCAGGGCCTAATTGTGTCTACCTATTCCTTGTTATCTTCCTTGCATGTCTGTGTGTTTTTCTGTCTTTTTTAAATTTGTTTTATTTGTTGTTAGTTTTGAACTTCCTCTTAACACTTGACACCATGACGTAACATTTAACTTAGCAGTGTGTTGTAATATTCTTCTTTTTAAAAATTGATTAACATAGCTTTGTTTTGAAAACCAAGTAACTTGGTTCATTTGTTGTCTTATTGTCTTATCTTTCTGTGACCTGACTTTAATATTGACCACAAAGTTCTGACAATCTCCAAAATCATAAATAATCTGCCTTTATCTTGCAGAGTCATTAATGTCAGTAAAAACACGTTTGACGTGGAGCTGGAGTATCTGCATTAGCAGGCTAATAGCACACCACAAATTTACACCTATCTTCATTAAATGACATTCTGTCTCCACCATCTTCTCCACCACTCATCCAGTTTCCTCACTGTGTCCAGTTTATGAGTCTGTAAGACTATTATTGCTTAAAGAACAATACACATTTAAACAATCCACGTGTACCACTGAGAAATTCTGCAGTACTATTATTTATGATGTGAATCCCAAATGAAAACACCATTCGCACTGGAGGACTAATGGGTCGCTTAGATTCCATCTCGAGATTTAATAAAAAAAAAATCATGATTTCATAAATCCTCAGTCAGATGAAATTGCCTAAAAGAACAGAGTTATTTAGCTCCTTACTTTTGTCACCTAAGCTTCAAAGTAAATTATTTACTTCAAAGTCTTTATATTACCAATAACAAGGTGGGGTCTGCTCATGTGAGAAGGAGAATGAGGAAACAGGCGTTTTAAGAAAGTATGGTTTTATGAAGGGTTTTAAAGGGCTTAGGGGCAATAAATGTGTCATTTGTTTATTATAATAGAAACATTTATAGTTAAATTCTGGCCAATAGTGTGATACAGAAAGAATGATAACCAAACATTAATGATTAAGCCATGTTAGGTATCAAAGACTGGATGGAAGGCATTTCTTTAAGCAGACGACTTAAGCAAGTCTGAATAAGCAAAAAGTATGGAAGAAATTGTTTTTTGAAAATTAAACATCGCAAGGAATCTCTATTACTTGTCTCAATAATTTAAAAGGGAATGGGATGCAGTTTCTGCTTTGGTGGATGATAGGGCCCTTTGGATCAAACAAATACATTTTAAATTCAGTGTTAAGAAACTGCACTGGGGTAGAAGAACAGTCAGAATGATGTCTTTAAGTTTACCAAATTTAAGGGAACATGAGTGATAAAAGGAAAGCTATGATTAAAAATACAGGAGAAATAATAGACTAATTTACAGATTTGGACATACTGAACTAAATAGTATAATATTCAAAATGTGTTAAACTTTACAAATAGATGTGACCCACATGGACAAGAAACGGTAGAGAATGTTGCCTCACTGTCAGAAATATGAGGCATCTGATAGATATTTTACACTCAAGTACTCAAGAAATGAGTAATAGTAAGTCAGAATCTTAGACAAGCTAATTCGGCTAATAGAACATTGGGACTATTTCATAGAGCACCAGGAGGGTCACACACACAGAATTATAGCATTTCATGAATTAATAATTAACTGCCCAATAAAATATTCATCAGTAAATGAATTTTCAAATGAATTTTTAATGTATTCTATTTATTAAGACATCAATAAAACAATTAATTATTTGATAATTCAATGCTCAATAAAAAGAGGAGTTAAATCACTCTTTAAAATGTTAAAAACAGATTTTCAAAATGTCTTATGAAATAAAATTTAAAGATAGAAATAAATAAATGGATTCCTAAATTAAATTAGGAATCCAAACTTTTCTGAAATCTAAAATAATGCTTGTTTCCCTTTTCGATTCATTCTCGTTTCCCATTAGCTATTGGACTACCCTCTCCGATGAGGCGTCAAAGGTTTGGTAAAATAATATGAGCACTAACAAGTTGTGTAGGGTCATGTTAAGATTGCACAACTGGGATGTGACATTGTACCATGACTAATTTGCTTTGTTTTATTCACAAAGACCAAAAGAGTCATGGAAAGGTCACACGGAGAAGGTAATCAAATAGATAATCCTGTAATAATAAGATCATTGATTTATTGTTTAGACTCAACATACTGCTGAGGAGGTCAGGGTTTCCAAAATGGAGAATCCAATAGCTATGGAAAGGAAATTGAATTAAAAAGGAGGGATGGTATCATCATTTTAAATGTCAGAAAAGTTTTTAACTCCATTTACCCATTTCTCTTATTAAATCGTATTTTTTTTCAACTATTTTGAAAATCTGTTTTTAAATTTTTAATTTCAGGCTACTTTTTAAATTATGTTTTAACAAGCATTTCATATATTTTTCTTTAAACCCCTTTTCAGGTTGAGATATTTCATAATGGATTAATAGTTTGTAGAAATATGTATTTTTAATCCCTATCGATTGATCAAATAATGAATTACTTTGTTAATGACAAAATAAAAAGAGGACATTGAAAACGTGATTTACTAATTAATGTTTTATTGCACATTTAACTATGAATTCATGGCACGCTTCAAAGAAGAAACATCAAGATAAACACTCCATACCATGCGGTGGCGCTAAAGTGCCAATTCGAAGAAGACGCGAAATTAAAGAAGAAGAAAGGGGACACTTGGATTTTGAGTTTATTTAGCAGAAAGCGAGACAGTTCAACAACTGAACGATATATAGACTGATTAAAAATGGCCGGGACGGCTTCAGTAGCTGGAGAAGTGTTTGTAGATGCTCTGCCGTATTTCGACCAAGGTTACGATGCGGCAGGTGTGAGAGAAGCGGTGAGTAAGCGGGCAGTTCGAACACAGCGTGTTAGCTAACCATGCTACATGGCACACTGCAATGTTTCAGCGGACACTGTAAGTTTGATATCTGAAGCTGGTTCATTTGCTCTGTTAACCAGACTCGTGTCAGGACAGTGTCTTTATTATATAGATTAAATGAAGTCTTGAAAAACCCATTTTTAATATATTTTATGTTATAAAAAAGCGAAATAGATGTGTCGATTAATTGAATAGTTTTTCCCTTTTACCATTTTTAAGAATCGGTTCTTGACAGCCACCCTTCGACTGAGATAATTTCTCATGAAGTGAACAGTAGATTGGTCAAGTGATGGCCCAGATGTATCTCTCAGGTCCGGTGTCAGGTCTTTGCTATATTTTTCTAATTTCTTAAAGACATGACTTTCAGACTCACTAGATAGTTCTTAGGTCTGCCACTTCTTGTTTTGTTCAATTTCTTCAAATTTCAGAACAGGCAGAGAAATACCAAATCTCCATTTAACAGCTCTTTGGCAATCAACTTGTTGACCCAAAACAATATTTTATGAATTCCTTCGGGGTTTTTCTTTTAATTTCTTTTTATTTTGTAGATTTAACAAAAGAAATGGGGGAAAAAATTAGATGTTATCGTAAGAGGCTGCTGGTGACAAAGTATTTAAACATACAATTTAAGTTGGGTTTTCTCACTGAAAACAAGTGAGAAAGCAGCCCGTGTCCAAAGAAAACTTTTGAAGGATCTTCACAAAGCCTAATATATATTGGTGTCAGTGTTTTCAATAATTTCTTCGTGGTCACTACTAAACACTTCCCTGATCAAGACATTTCCCCTGGATCCTCCATTGGCTCTCATCACATCTAAGGTACACAGATTACTGCTGTTTGTGTCATGCAGCTCTACAGGGAGTGCAGAATTATTAGGCAAGTTGTATTTTTGAGGAATAATTTTATTATTGAACAACAACCATGTTCTCAATGAACCCAAAAAACTCATTAATATCAAAGCTGAATGTTTTTGGAAGTAGTTTTTAGTTTGTTTTTAGTTTTAGCTATTTTAGGGGGATATCTGTGTGTGCAGGTGACTATTACTGTGCATAATTATTAGGCAACTCAACAAAAAACAAATATATACCCATTTCAATTATTTATTTTTACCAGTGAAACCAATATAACATCTCCACATTCACAAATATACATTTCTGACATTCAAAAACAAAACAAAAACAAATCAACGACCAATATAGCCACCTTTCTTTGCAAGGACACTCAAAAGCCTGCCATCCATGGATTCTGTCAGTGTTTTGATCTGTTCACCATCAACATTGCGTGCAGCAGCAACCACAGCCTCCCAGACACTGTTCAGAGAGGTGTACTGTTTTCCCTCCTTGTAAATCTCACATTTGATGATGGACCACAGGTTCTCAATGGGGTTCAGATCAGGTGAACAAGGAGGCCATGTCATTAGTTTTTCTTCTTTTATACCCTTTCTTGCCAGCCACGCTGTGGAGTACTTGGACGCGTGTGATGGAGCATTGTCCTGCATGAAAATCATGTTTTTCTTGAAGGATGCAGACTTCTTCCTGTACCACTGCTTGAAGAAGGTGTCTTCCAGAAACTGGCAGTAGGACTGGGAGTTGAGCTTGGCTCCATCCTCAACCCGAAAAGGCCCCACAAGCTCATCTTTGATGATCCCAGCCCAAACCAGTACTCCACCTCCACCTTGCTGGCGTCTGAGTCGGACTGGAGCTCTCTGCCCTTTACCAATCCAGCCACGGGCCCATCCATCTGGCCCATCAAGACTCACTCTCATTTCATCAGTCCATAAAACCTTAGAAAAATCAGTCTTGAGATATTTCTTGGCCCCGTCTTGACGTTTCAGCTTGTGTGTCTTGTTCAGTGGTGGTCGTCTTTCAGCCTTTCTTACCTTGGCCATGTCTCTGAGTATTGCACACCTTGTGCTTTTGGGCACTCCAGTGATGTTGCAGCTCTGAAATATGGCCAAACTGGTGGCAAGTGGCATCTTGGCAGCTGCACGCTTGACTTTTCTCAGTTCATGGGCAGTTATTTGGCGCCTTGGTTTTTCCACACGCTTCTTGACTATTTTGAATGAAACGCTTGATTGTTCGATGATCACGCGTCAGAAGCTTTGCAATTTTGAGACTGCTGCATCCCTCTGCAAGATATCTCACTATTTTTGACTTTTCTGAGCCTGTCAAGTCCTTCTTTTGACCCATTTTGCCAAAGGAAAGGATGTTGCCTAATAATTATGCACACCTGATATAGGGTGTTGATGTCATTAGACCACACCCCTTCTCATTACAGACATGCACATCACCTAATATGCTTAATTGGTAGTAGGCTTTCGAGCCTATACAGCTTGGAGTAAGACAACATGCATGAAGAGGATGATGTGGACAAAATACTAATTTGCCTAATAATTCTGCACTCCCTGTACAGTCTGTAGTAAGAGCAGTGCCATAACAGGAGAGCTGACAACAGAAAAGCACTCTGACACTCCCACGGCATTGTGTGCAACACCATTTGGCAAAAAACAGTTACTCATTCAGCACTTAAAGATTTTTCTTAAATCTTACAAAAATATGAAGGTATCTATCTATTGCATATGTTTGGATTTGATTCTCTTAGTATGTGAGCAGTATTTAATGTTTTCTTGATTTGCTGTAAGTCGGAGTCCATTAGACTAGTACAGTTTTACAGCAACATTTATCTTTCTTCTCATATTTTTCTCAACTTGCAGCTCAATGACTCAATGACTGTACTTGTCCAGTCATTGATCTCCTTCATGCTCAAGAATAAGATTGCATCTGTCTTTAGATCAACAAGACAAACATTTGGATAACACTCAAAAGGGACATCAAATCCTGTACATATTGTTGCAGTAGAATATTTGAATATGGCAGCAATGGGAATGTTTGATTTTCCACTAGTCTGTTATCAGAAGTTATGTTCTCTAAGGGTCTGATTCATTTTTCCATGTGTATGAAAAAAAGAGAAGTGTACCTTTTAACCAATAAGTATTACCCCACAGTTTCAAAACTGATGAATTCCTAATTAAAAGGCTACACCTCAAAGAGTTTCAGTTGTCGAATAACAAGAAGTGAATTGTGCAACTCTAATGCAATTCATTTCAAGTGAATTTCCCAGTGGCTGCAAAATATTCCCCGTGCCAAACACGAATCGTGTTTCTTCCTTCAGGCAGCAGCGTTGGTCGAAGAAGAGACCAGAAGATACCGACCTACAAAAAACTACCTGAGTTACCTGCCTACTCCTGATTTCTCTGCTTTTGAGGTGATGAACTCATCAGAAGTTTAAAACCTTCTTAGTGGTTTCATCTGCTGACAAGGAAATAATGGTGCTTCTTCTTTGTTCTCACCCCCTTCAGACAGAAATAATGAGGAATGAATTTGAGCGGTTGGCAGCTCGGCAGCCGATGGAACTCCTGAGTATGAAGAGGTAAATCCTGCCAGCTGTAAGAGCCTGATGGTAGCTTAGCTGCAAGTTGAGCTTTTTGCTTATTTGCCACAGAGGAAGAGAGATGCATTCATATAGTCAACCTACTACACTGCTTCTAAGTTCTTTCTAGGCTGTTCACCCATTCACTGATTTACACTGTAAAGTTGTGTTTTTAATGCAGTGTAGTCTCGGGGCCCAAAGATCACAACCATTCATTTAAAGTTTGTCAAGGATGATGCAAAATATGGTCCTTAAATTGTTGATCTGCTGTTGTGCAGTCCTGTGAGTTTTTGTCCAAAGCTTCAGCTGTTGGTCACATTTGACTTAAGAATATTTTCGTATACAGAGGGTTCATGGTCAACTCAGTGACTGCAAGCTGCCCAGGCCCTGTGGCTGCAAAACAAGCACAAATCCACCGTGCTTGATAGTTGATGTGAGGCACTTGTGCTGATGTGCTGTGTTTGGTTTTTCCTTTGTTACAGAAGTGTTTTGGTTTGTTCAAATGCAACTTTTTCTAATTTTACTGTCATAAACTTTAACATTTAACATGCTAATCTAGGATTGTAGCATCGTTTTAACAAACGGTCAAAACTTCAGCTCTTATAGAGGTGCTCACAGGTGCTGATGAGTAGTTACTAAATTACATTTGAGTGGCATGATACAGTCATAATTCATATGCAAGCATGATGGATGTACTTAGTTTTTCACAGGATTTCATAGATTCTTGTGAAAAAACTGTTTTTATACAACTTGACTTGCTTTTCCAGTAGTAGCTGTATCCCTCCCCTTCTTTAATTACACAACTGTTCAAGTCACATGCCGTATCATACATGATTCTGGCACCACATTAAAAGAAAAAGAAAAAGAAATTCAACATTTTATGTAGCACTTAAATGATTTCCACATTTTCAGACAGGTCGGTTAACTCAGCTTTTGTTGTTGTTGTTGTTTTTTTTAATGTACGTTGTTGATAGTATTCCAAAATCTTTGGAAAACGGGGTAGTAACAGATGTGAGTGAAGTTGGCCCCCCACCTTCTTCAAATCCAGCAAAAGTGGTGTCACATGTTTGTGCTGGTTTGTGTTGCAGAAATGTTTGTTTGTGCCACTATCATTTCAAAGATATTAATAAAAGTTTCTAGAGGTCATCTAAGGTCAGGAGGTAGATGACTTCTTTGGTACAGTAATGATGGTGGAGGCTTCAATACATGTGGGAACGACAGCCTGACCCTAATGATGTGTTCAAGATGTCTGTGAAGACCTTTGTGAGTTCCACAGCATAGTCCGTCAGTGCTCGTCCAAGGATGTTATCAGGACCTGGAGCTTTGCTTGTATTGATTTTGGCAAGAGATCTCCACACACTGTCTGGGGATTGTATCACCACGGTCTGCAGAGTGGGCTTGTAGTCTGTGATGGTTTGTATTCCTTGTCACTGCCTCTGAGTATCTCTGCTATCGCTGAAGCTTTGCAAAATCCTCCTGGATTACTGCCTTTTCATCTCTGATGCCACGTGACAGGTTTGCCCTTGCTGTTCTTAGGCTCACCTAATCCTCGGCTCTGAAGGCTGCATTTCTCAACCTTAGGAGCCTTGGACCTCACCTGTGAGCCATGGTTTCTGATTGGCCCGGACAGTGATAGCTCTGGTTTCTGTGACATCATCGATGCATTTTGGGATGTAGGCAATGACAGTTTCAGTATATTCCTGAAAGTCTGTGGTGTTGTCGTGTGTGGCAGCCTTTTTAAAGATCTCCCAGTCTCTGGTGGAAAAGCAGTCTTGCAGTGCCATCAATTTTGTCTGATTTGGGTAATGTGGGGGGGCTGGTTGACCTTCTGGCCTTTAAATTTTCTTTAATATCTTTAAAATGATAGCGGCACAAACAAAAATTTTAGCAGCACAAACGTTTGATACCACTTTTGTTGGTTTTGAAGAAGGTGGGGGGGGCAACTTCACTCACATGTAACTTAGTATTTTTCTGCTATTTTTTTTATTTTTTATTTTTTGCCTTCATTTCTGTTTGTTTCACACGTTAAAGTTTAACCCTCTGCTGTAAAAGGCTGTTGGGGTATTATCATCACTAAGTTTGTTAATGCAATAACTAAAGAAAGAAAGCAACATAGCAGCTACAGACGCTATCATAGGTGCATCTACTAAAAATCTCATGAGTTCTCGGTGACCGCAACCTCAAGTTCAGAGGTCAAGTTTTCTGAAAACCTTGTGAGAGCGATAATTGAAGAACCCAGTGATGTAGGAATTTCAAGTTGATGCCATCGGCGTGTCTACTAGGCAGAGGAGTAGCACTGGTGATCACCAGTATTTTAATAAATGTTTTCCTCATTGAGGTATGAGTTGCCGGCACCCTCATCAGGACAGAAGAATGACATTACAGCGTGGCAGGAGTGCGTGAACAACTCGATGGCCCAGCTGGAGCACCAGGCGGTCCGTATCGAGAATCTGGAGCTCATGTCGCATTATGGAACCAACGCATGGAAGGCCTACAACGAGTGCGTACAGTCTCCAGATCCAGTCTGCACAGTGTTGATGTCTGTGGGGAAATACTGCTAACACGTGTCGTGTTTGATTTTTTTTTTTTTTTCCTTCAGCAACTTGGCCTTCATGATCGAGATGGCACAAAAGGAACTTCACAAATTCAGGTGAGTTCATTGCCTCAAACCTTTTGCTCCAAAACACGGTGTTTAATGTGTTTTAATATTTATCTGTTGGTGTGTTTGTTCTGCCACACAGGAAGCAAATTCAGGATTTGAACTGGCAGCGTAAGAATGATCAGTTGGCAGCAGGAGCCAAACTCAGAGAGCTGGAGTCTAAGTATGTTGTTGGAAGAGTTTACGTTTGTATCATTGACGCACAGAAGTTTTCCGTCTGTTTTAACATCTGTATTTGTGCCCTCAACAGCTGGGTGTCACTCGTCAGTAAGAACTATGAGATCGAGCGGGCAATCGTTCAGCTGGAAAACGAAGTCGCTCAACTCCGGCAACAGCAGGGAGACGAAAACAAGGAGAACATCCGACAGGACTTTTAGGAGCTACTGATCCCGCGGTCGGATTCCATCTTGGCTTGTGAGGCTAACAGGACTAAGAAGCAACCTTAGGACTGAAGTTTTTTTGCCGCGTTCCAAATGCGCCCATGAATCTCAATTTGCAGCACACAGTTTACCACTGTACACCTTATTCCAGTGTAAAAACACGACACAATACATCATCTTTTCACAAACGGAAAGTCGAACACAATAAAACGGCTTTTGTTGCCTCACGTGGTTTGGTAGGACAGGCAGATGAAATATCACATGTGACATTATTTAGTCTGTTGGCTGTAAATGCTAATGATATTATAGCATTAGCGTTTAGTGTTTTGTCACATGAGCTCATTTCGGAAGTTTACATTGACCTGATTCTTCAAGCTCTCTTCCAGCTCAACAGTGTGTTTGGAAAAATGTACATAGTTTGTTGTTTGAAGCCAGACTCATCTTTATGAGCTCCAGCATGACTTCAATTAATGTAATTTTTTAAAGCGGTTTTAATAAATTGAACTTTTCTTATATTGTAGTGTGAATTTGATTGAACTCTTAATATTTCCCTTTCTTTTTTAAACTTGGTCTGATATCCATTATATTTTATTCTAATTTAAAATCATAAAACACACCAGTTTCTTCTTTCCTGTGAGGCACAGCAGCCTTGGTTAGCTATATCCTCCTACAAGGGGGCCTTGGTGTGCTCTTTTACACAATACTCTTACAGTTCAGTCTTTCAGTTCATGTACTGTTCAGCTGAAGCTAGTAGCTTTAGCACTTCTCCTGTTAAACCAGCTTCCATCTGATTGGCTGCCGCTCACAAACAGAAGAACATCAGGAACTTACTTTGACTCATAAACCTTTAATTTAAACAGCTCGTCACCCTGGATAGTACATAGCGTACTACTGGGTTCACACAGGAATAAAAAAAAAAAGGTAAATCTGATTTATTATTATTTATTGCCACGTTCCTCACACACACACTGTGTATAACAATCCTTTCGTCTGCCCCACCCCCCCCAATACTGAATTTATTCTTCGATCACAGACAGAACGAACATCAGAATAAATTCAAGTCTGTGGCAAATCAAAAAGCCTGGCTGTGCAAGATTGTCTGTAGTCATGAAAAGCCCGATGTCCAGCATAGAAAGGAGCTAGATAACGTAGTGCTTAAACCACATATGAGCAGCTTCTACATACACCAACACCTGGAATGGATGGAACTAAAGAAAAATCCCAACAGAAATACTGATACTCATGCGTTTTCGCTTGTCTCTTACAACATTCGCCCATCTCTCACACACACACACACCAGTTTGCAGGCACCGTTAAACTCTTTGCAAAGATGCTAGAGGGTTCTCCTTAGGAAAAGTTATCCAATGTGACTGAAATTTTGACTATGTGCAAAACTTTGTGGACAGCCACCGGTAGCAAGAGTAGCAGAAGGTATTTTTGGCCATGCTCCAGTCTATATGCTGAGAGTGTTCAGAGCTGGTACTAAAGTAACAGCGTCTGGCAGGTTTTGGTTCTGGTCCTGGCTTCCTTTACTCTGGAGGAACTTCTGTCGATGCCGCTCCTCCTGACGCTTCTTTTTCTCGAGCCGCTGCTGATCTTTCCTCTGCTTATTGGAGACCTAGGGGTGAGCGAAAAAAAAAGAAAAAGTCAGTTATCCTCATTGAGTAAAGTTTAAAACTGCTAAAGCATGACCAATGCTGCAAAAAGATATTTCACAAGTTAGGAACACCAATGTGAATCAATTTCATGTATAATGTGAAGTATAAAATATTGATTTAGCTAGACAGGCTCCTTTATAATGCAAATAATTAGCAGGAAATTTGTGTCCACAACCTTGGATTTTTGAACGTTGCTGCCCTCTGCTGTCTGGATGGGATCACTGCAGTGAGCGGCTGCAGCTCTGCAGGCTGAACAGGATCCAGAGGCACACTGGCCCTGGCAGGACTGGCCCACCGCAGAGCCAACAAGCCACTCGGCGTTGATTGTCGCTGCACTCAGTTGGAGTAAGTTTTCCTCATCACCTGAGGCAAAAAAGATATAAACATGCAAATACAATCAGATCTGTTTCTGTTAGTGTCATACTAAGAGTCTTAGTTCAATGCTGGGATGTTTATGTGATCAACACAACTAGCTGTGAAAAAAAATCCAAAGCATTCATGATTCTGATGATTATGTTGCTTTCCCTCACAGAAGTCTACTTGTTCCAACAGCTAATAATTTAAATGTAACTTCTAACCCTGGATCCCTCGATTCTTGATGGAGCTCAGGATCACGTTGTCCTCCTCTGACGCTGAAGGAGAAGACTTTTTGTGCCTGTCTCTCTGACCGTCCCCAAACTCACGCTGCTGTCCATGTGAATTCTGCATATTCTGGGAACAACAATGATAAGAAAAACATCAGAAAAAATCTAGTAGAAGACGGCTCATTGGGTGCAGTGTTGACATATAAAGACGCATGCTAGATGAGAGCTAACTGTTCTTTAAGTACTGGTCTGGTAGGACACCACACCTCTATGCGGAGCTGAGCAGGACTCTCAGAGTTGTCTCCTATCCGTCTCACGCTGTCATAATGGTCTCCATAGCGGTAGGCAATGTGCAGCTCTCGGCACACCTGCTTCTCTGAACCGTTGATCTGCAACAAAAACACAACATATAAACAGCGTGGTGTGCCACAGAGACATCATATAACAAATTATATTAGCGCACAAGATCAGGAGACATAATTTGAAAGTGTCTGCTCCTACCTCCCACAGTGGAGTGTTGAGCTGATGGATAACCACTTTCACCTGTTGACTGCGAGCAAACGCCACAATGGCATCGTTGCCAGCAAAAGTACCAGGCTGAGAAAGATTGGCCACTGCAAGGAAAAGAAGCACAGAGTTGTTACTGCCACAACTGCTCTCTTGAACTTTCAACACATGACTCTTAAAGTCTGTCTGTTAAAATGACTAAAGCTGTCCTATTGTATATATTACTATTTCCACATTTTTACACTAAAAAAAAAGTAAACTAAGAGATCGTATATTTATTTTGTGACACCCCGTCCCTCCCACAGGCCACTTACATACATCTGTCACTCAGAAGCAATAACCACCAGAGGTCACTGCAAAGTTTCTGGTCAAAACTGCATCCCACTGAACTCAGCTGTCTGTCTGTGCAACTATATTGCCAAAAATATTCCCTCACCTACTGAAATCATGGAATTCAGTTGTTTCAATCACTTCCATGGCCACAGGGTATAATATTCAAGCATGAAGACATGCAGACTGCTTTTACAAAGATTTGTGAAAGAATGGGTTGCTCTCAGGTACTCAGTAAATTTCAGTGTGGTACCGTGATAGGACCTGTGTAACAAGTCCAATCGTGAAATTTCCTCGCTACTAAATATTCCACAGTCGGCGGATGCTGAGGTGCATAGTGCACAGAGGTTGCCAATTTCCTGCAGAGTCAAGCACTATAGACCTCCAAACTTCATGTGGCCTTCAGATTAGCTCAAGAACCATGTGTAGAGCGCTTCATGGAATGGGCCTTCATGGCAGAGCAGCTGGATTCAAGCACAATACACAGTGTTGGATTAAGTGGTGTAAATTGAGCCATCACTGGACTGTGAAGCATTGGAAACAGTTCTCTGGAGTGACGAATCACACTTCTCCATCTGGAAATTTGGTGGATGAGTCTGGGTTTGGCAGTTACCATCAGAACGGTATTTGTCTGACTGCATTACGACAAGTGTAACGTTTGTTGGCGGGGGGGTTATGGTGTGGAGTTGTTTTTCAGAAGTTGGGCTTGGCTCTTTACTTACAGTGAAGGGAACTCTTAATGATTCAGCATACCAAGATATTTTGGACAAACTTTGTGGGAACAATTTGGGGATGTTCCATCGTGACTATATAACAATGCATAAAGCAAAGTGCACACAGACGTGGACCTTGCCATGTGTTTTCTTTCTTCCAAGTTTCTCTTCCAAGTTTGGGTTGAAAGAACTTGACTGGCCTGTACAGAGTCCTGATCTCAACTCAACAGAAAACCTCTGGGATGAATTAGAGTGGAGACTGTGAGCCAGGCCTTCTCGTCCAACATCAGTGTCTGACCTGACAAATGTACTTCTGGAAGAATGGTCAAAAACTGCCGTAAACACTTCTAAACTCTTCCCAGAAGAGTTGAAGCTGTTACAGCTGTAAAGGATGTGCTGACACCATTTTAAACACTATGGATTAAGAGTGGGATGTCAGTCAAGTTTGTATAGGTGTGAAGGCAAATACTTTTAGCAATATAGCGTAGGTACCGTTATAGATTGTGGATTGCAAGTTAGAGTAAGTCTAGCTAATCACATTGTTTTCTTGGCATATGTAGCCAATGTTACCCGCTTGCTTGTTTTTTTCTTACAGTGCTGTGCAAAGGGAACGTCATCCTCAACAAAGGGCTCAAAGTCTTGTCGATGGGATGTCATATAATCAACAGTTTCCTGGCGAAGACGCAGGTGGCCCCGGGAGTGACCCTCTAACTGGTCGCCTAGAGCTCTGAACAGACAATTCCTAAAGAACAAAAGGAAATGACAAATGACTGCCTGTGGTTGAAGGGTTTAATATACAATCTTTACCAAAATGAAGTTAAAAGTTGTTCGAATTTTTAAATCAAAGAGAGCTGCTCAGCCTTATTTTTTTCCAAGCATTTTTGAGCCCTCATAACTGATTATGTAAAGGATAAAGACAGGGCATTTTTAGAACAGATTAAATACATTTAAGCTCTTTTAAAAACTGCATCCAAAAAAATTAAAAACAAATCCAGGTGCTCCGATCTAAAGCCAGAACTGTTTTTTAAGATATCACCATATGGGATGTGGTGGGCCAAGTTATAGGATATGAACAATCTCCTATTTACCTACATTGTGATACTAAGCCTCATTAACTAGACACGATTCCCTCTGAGTCAAAACTATTTTTAATACAGCAATAAGCTAATGCAACCTACAGACTCAACACTGGTGTTCACATAATATTTTGATCACTTTGAAATAAATGAGAAATCAGTTTAAGCAGGACCACACAGAGAGAGCAGGTCTGATATTCTGGCTCTTACCCATCTCCAGGGACTTCTCTCAGCTTGAGCCCCAGTGCTTGCAGCTGATTGGAGAAACTGACAAACTCTGCACCTTCATCGCCATCCTGAGGGCGGTTCTTGCGGTCTTTTGCGATGGCCCGGCGCACTGCCCTTTCATCCCTCTTGCGCTCCAATTCACTCTTTTTATTGCTCCGCAAAGATTTGTGCGTCTGTTTCCTCGACATGTTGACTGCACTCGTGTCTGCAGGCCTACAACACCACAGTGCGTCTCCCTGTGGCAGCGAGCAGGCGCTTCATGAAAGACTACCACACGTCTGTAACTTTCTTTTTTTAATGACAGAGAAATAGTAGATTTTTTTAAATATTTCAACCAGACGGCATATTAGATCATTCTAGATTTTATATATATATATATATATATATATATATATATAGTTTCTTGAAGGACATTCAAAGCTCTTCTTTGGGGTTTGTGATCCCACACTGCTTCAATAATGTCCAGGTCTGGGCTCTGGGGAGGCCAGTCCATGATTAATAGTGTTCCCCTATGTGTTTTTCTATTGACGTATGCTTTTACAGTGCGGCAATATGTTTGGGACCAAAATCTATCGGTTCTGTTATGTGACTGACAAACTTTCAGACAGTCTGACTGTATGAAAGCAAAATAGAAAGAAATGAGGGGTGGCTCAAGACATTTTCACAGTAGTGTACCTTTACTTCAAAAAGGCAGCATAAACTTTTTATTTTCATTTCTTTAATATATATATATATATATATATATATATATATATATCTGTCAGTATTATCTCAGGTAATTTATGACGTTTTGTGACTTTAATTCTGCCAAATAATATTTTGTTTTTTCTTGAAAATTAACAATTCCAATTTCGAAACTTTCTGGATTTTTCTTTGAAGGATATCCCCTAACCCGGCTTTGTATTTTTTTTTAATTTTATATAATTGTTTATTTTTCTTGGCCTGTAAACATAAGCCGTGATACACTTTAGAGAAAACGCACCACGTCTAAAACGTGGTACGTTTTAGATATAAACGTCCAATAGTTTTTTTTTTACTTCCTTTGTTTGTACTGAAGCTAAATCATTTTACTTTGCTTTCTTAAATGTAGCCAATTAGTCAGCAGTATGGAAGCTAACTAATAAACACTTAGAAACTTAAGTGGGTACGGAGTCACTCGCTATCTACTTAGCTCAAACGAAGCGTTTTCGGCAACAGCTTAGCTGTTAGCTAGCATTAGCGGCTAGGTGCAGAGTACTCAACAGCTGGAGAGATTACATAACAAATCACCTCTTGTCTTTATCACTACATCATGACACACCGAGTAACTTAACATAGTTGACGTGCTGACACTTACCTTTAAAAAAAACTCTGATTGACGAGATAACCAGTTTTTGTTTTTATTATGTTCTAGCTCAGAATAGGAAAGTTGTGATTGTCCGTTTTTGTTTACAACTGAGGTTCCGCGTACGTATATCCGTGTACGTCAAAATGTACGGAAGGAGAAATGGGCCAAACCGTAAATGCGATTAAAAAGGCTTGCAGTAGCAGCAAATTTTCTTCATTTAAACAAAGTAAACAAACAACAAGGAAAAAAATGACAAGACTCCAGTATATATCTCTCTTTCTTTCTATCTATCTCGTGGTCTTTAAATTCACCACCTTCCGCCTTCTTAATGTCTTCTAAGGCTACTCACAACCTACTCATTTTAATGACTCCATGCAGTTGATGAATATAAGGCGGAGTGGGCTGAAAAGTAATAAACAGGATGTTTGCAACGTTAAGAAAAACAACATCAACAAAAACAGACACAGATAAAGAAAATAATCTCAAGAGATAAAACTGCATACAACTTTTTTTATTTCCAAAAAACGAGACAAGAAAAAACATAAAGGAGCCATACGGCTCTGTGTGTGTGGGGGTTATCATGGGTAAGTGCTGGCATTGTGTGAACAGATGTAATGGCCTACAGGCTATCCGCGTGCTTGTACGTGTGCAGCACTCAGCGCCCGTTACCTGAGTGAAACATAGGAGCCGTCAGCCACGTTTGACTCAAAGGACAACAACTCTGTACTGTATGTGCACGAGCAGTGTGTGTGTGTGTGTGTGTGTGTCAGCAAGGCACATCATGTTTTATGATAAGAGTTTCTATTTTTGAGTTGATATCAGAACATCATGTGAAAAAAAGGCCATTTTTAGCTGACTTCACAATTTTACATTTATGACTAAGATAAGATAAGATAAGATAATCTTTATTAATTTGTTGGGTTAAGGCTGCCGACCTTTGCCAGCGCCATCTTACCCTTCGACCATACATACATTACAACATCACATGGGGAAGTCAGGTCAGAGAGGTATAACAATGGAAAATGCACAACATGAGGAAAGACGTGGAGAAAAAATAACTCCCCCCAGACTGAGCTCCAACAGGGAGATCAGTTTGAGAAAAGAAAGAAAAACACCTCAGCACATAGGACATGAATCAGCATATCTCACAACATAGAAGACATAAGCATCGAAGGCGTTTGGAGGGGGTGGGGGGTGAGTGTAGGTCTGTGTCAGTGTACATGCGTATGTGTGCGTGTGTGTGTTCCGTGTTCAACCGAGAGAAAGTGTCCCTTCACCCAGTTAAGCAAAAGTCAACAGTCTTCGGTCGACGCGGGTGGCCTTGAATGAGGAGGGAGAGAGTCACAACACAGTCTTGTTAGCTAAGGGAGAATTTGTTATTCCCGTCAGCTTTTGCCTTGAGCATCCAGCTGGCGCCAGGGGGGCCGCATGAGATGAAGATGGTAGCTGTTTTGGATGGTGCGAACAAACTGAATCCAATTTTACAGTTGGTCTAATGTCCATCACTGGTCACCAGGTCTCTCAATTCCCGTTGTTCTTCAAGATCTTATCCATATAGCAGAGCCATGAGCTTCTCCAAGATCTTGTCCATATTGCGTTCAAAAACACAGTCTGAGTACTCACAGCCCTGCTCATCATCTATCATGTCGGCCAGACTTGTGGGATTTTGAACAGCTGTAGCCGCTTCTTGTTCTTCGATAAGCCATCATCATCATCATCGTTTATTTATATAGCACTTTAAAAACACACAAGGCTGACTAAAGTGCTGACCAACAGAAACATAATAGATACCATAAGAATAATAAATACGATAAAATAATAAACATAGCGAAAACAATAAAATACAAGTCAGTCAACCACTGAATCAAAAGCCAGTGAATAAAAATGCGTTTTCAATCCGGATTTAAAAACCATCACTGATGTCGATTGCCTAATGTGAAGAGGAAGATTATTCCAAAGCTTAGGAGCCATGATAGAGAACGCTCGGTCTCCTCTCAGTTTCAACCGTGATTTGGTGACTGAGAGCAACAGCTGCTCAGCTGACCGGAGCGAACGAGTGGGGACATAGGGCTTCAGCAAATCAGACAGATACGCAGGTGCCAGACCATTTAAAGATTTAAAAACCAATAAAAGAACTTTAAAATGAATCCTAAATTCAATTGGGCGCCAGTGCAGGGAGGCCAGAACCGGAGTAATGTGCTCAAATTTCCTTTTACCAGATAAAAAGCCAGGTCCGAGCCAGATAAAAAGCCAGGTCCGAGCCAGCTCCAATCAGCCAGAACTCTGTTATTGTGGTTCCGAATTGGTAGATGTCGTTCAATCTCCATCGTTGTATTAACAGACCTCTCTGCATTGAATCATATCTGTTATTAACCTCTGTCTCTCTTCCACAGCATGTCTTTTATCCTGTCTTCCTTCTCTCACCCCAACCGGTCGCAGCAGATGGCCGCCCCTCCCTGAGCCTGGTTCTGCCGGAGGTTTCTTCCTGTTAAAAGGGAGTTTTTCCTTCCCACTGTCGCCAAAGTGCTTGCTCATAGGGGGTCATATGATTGTTGGGTTTTTCTCTGTACCTATGAAGCGCCTTGAGGCGACTTTTGTTGTGATTTGGCGCTATATAAATAAAATTGAATTGAATTGAATTGAATCATCGAGAGTGTTGCCAGACACACGACGCAACCGAAAATCGAGTATCCAGCAGCAAACGTCTCCGCAGGACAATCAGGCTCTCCCAAGCCTAGGAGTTGTCGGTTTCGTTAAGGGACCAGTTGATCAAATCCACAATTCTTCTTTAGGTTTTTAGAGAACAAGTCTGGGAGACTCTCTTAGGGTTAGAGAATAAGCAAGACTATACAAAAGACATGAGAAGCCAAGCAGGAAAGATAAGGGAGAGGGAGAAGGAGAAAGTGTGACCGCCTCCACCAGGAGCCAAGAGAAGAAGTCTTTTAGAGAGCATACCATCTCTGTCAGCTTCACTGCCTTGCTCAAAGGCTTTTTTGACATGACATGGTTGTTTGTATAGATAACATCTGCAAACCATGGCTATGACCCACAAGCCACCACTTCTTCGTCTTTGTAGTTTGTTGAATTTAAACTTGATCACCACAGCATCCACTGGTACAAAATCGGGAGCTTTATTATATTATCATTATAGTTGTGTCCTTTTATTTTAATCCAGTTGAAGGTTGATTTACTTGTCTGACAATGGATGGGATGGCCACTTAAATATTTTTCAGTTTTAGTAAATTTGCATTCAGCTTCATGTTTGAAGCTGCACTCATAATCATGACCATTCAGGCTTCAAGTCCTTTTTTTTTTTAAACAGTTAAATGTTTACATTACCCCCATTCTACCCCCTGTAGATTTTAATTAGAGCCTACTACACTGGTGCCCATCTTGGCTGCAGTTTCTTCACGAGGGGCGAGGTTGAAATGAAGTAACACTAGCAGGAGTGTGCCTGTGGGTGACAACAGCAGATGTTTTTAAAATCTGCTCCACCAGAGACAAAGGGTATGAGTACAGTGGTTAGTGATTATTTTCTTACAGTATTTGTATTTTAGATTTTATTTGGGCATGCATAGAAAATTGGAATACTGTACAACAGTTCAGTCTGTTTCACTACTTTATTTGGGATGATTGCTGTCCATGGTGCTGAAACAGCCACCCTTCCCTGGAGTGATTACTTGGTTTTTATGACACATTTTCCTGTCAGTTTGTTGTTTCTCTGGTACCTAGGTTGGCAATACAGACTATACTTGAGGGATACAGGAAATCTGGATATACATATTTGAGCTGCAGGCTGGGATATGACAGTTATATATTTCCTTTGATTTGATGGTTTGCATACTTGCAAGGTCCACCTCTCATTTCTGTATTCTATATAGCAACTTGAAACTTTTACCATGGAGACAATAAGAGCAGATGCTTTCAAATAATACATCAAACAGGATGTTTACTCAGTGAGCTCAATGAGCCATGGTACAGATGTCATGCCACACCAGAACTAGTCTTTGAAACCACTGGCCTTTATTATTTCCACCAGTAGAATATTATCACTATTTTGCAGAAGTTTCGACGTTTTCTGAATTTCCACACTTTCCACTGTAGCCTAAACAAGTAATCCAAATGACACCCCAAAACAAGTTTTAACCTTAGGCTCATTTTGGAAATGTAACAAGCGGCATGTTGTGAGCAGAAATGGTGCAGAGTCAGAAACAGAGGAGCAGCAGTGTCTGGGGGAGAAGTAGAACACAAGGCAGGCGTGTGTGTGTGTGTGTGTGTGTGTGTGTGTGTGTGTGTGTGTGTGTGTGTGTGTTAGGGTTGGGGGGGGGGGGGGGTTACTGTGGGGATAAAGCAGGTTAAATCATGATGACGAGTGCCATCGGTGCCTCTGCCGGTGTCCTGTAAATAACGAGCCTACAGGCCTTTGCCTTAAAGCGGGCTTGCAGTTCTTTCTTCTCACACCGCCCACTATACACAGATTCTCTCGCGCGCATAGAAGCGCGAACGCGAAAGCGTGCGTGCGCGCATGCACTAGAGGTGGGAGTGGATGCTCGTGTAGCTGCTGGAAGCCAGGATGGGATAATCCTGGCTCCGGGCGTTGATGCAGCTGCCGTTGCTGGATACGGAGTGGACTCGGGGCGCAGGGTGGGTCTAGTTCCCGACTGGAGCTGTGTGGACCCCGTGTCGATGTTGTCAAGCGTTCCGAGAAAGACGAGGGCGATGGCCGTGAGAGGAGTTGGTGCAGCTCTTTGAAACGTCCAGGCAAAAGAAATCGACCGTCTTCTCCCATGGAGGACACCGGCATTAATCTGAAGCGCAGAACCGGTGTGGAATAACTTAGGAAAGGAGGGAGAGAGGATACCGGGGCACTCCGTAGAGGATATCAGGGGAATCCTTCATTCATTTTCTTTATGGTTTCTTTAAACTGGGATACAGCTAGAGACGCGAGTGAAGGAACGGATCACTTTTGCCTCGGTGATTAGGAGAAGACTGCCTCCTTGGATCGAGCGGCAGCCGCATCCGACCTACCGTGGGGGGGTGGGGGGAGATCAGGATACTTGGATGGAGAGGGCGCAGTGAAGGCTAGCGGCTTGCCGTGTGTAGGAGGGGACGGAGGGAGACCGGGCAGTTTGAAGGGACGGGGAGCCAGGAGCGGCGGCGGCGGCTCCATGAGCTGCTCCTGCCGGGACAGAGCGCCCAGAGCCCAGCCGGAGCGTCTCCACCGCCGCGGGTAGAACCCCGGGCAACAGGACGGCGGCCAGTTTGGAAGTTTTGATGCATATGATCACAACCACCATGATTTTTATGATTCTTGGTGCTTCAGTTGTAATGGTAAGACACCTTCACCTCCCTCGGCCACGATCTTATTTCCTCACTGGGCTGAGAGCCTCCCGATTTGACAGAAATGCCTCAAAAATGTAGGCCTATCACATTTTCAAGAAACTACAGCAGGCCTATCACTGACACGAGGAAGTAGGTTAGCCTACCTATAATTACCTGCCGTCATAAATAAATAATCTAAGTCCGTTTGAGGCAAGAGTCCCCCCTCTTAGAATCGGGAGGATCTGCCAAGACTATTTTCACTCATGTCTCTGTGGTCTTTATAGCCTGCTGTTATTTATCCTAATAGCACCTAATGAAAAGAATTATTCGCTGTCTGTGGTAATAGCCTAGCCTATTGCTTGACATGTCCCAGCTGACTGGAATGGTTCTTTGCAGGCGATAGCCTGTTTAATGGACATGAACGCACTACTGGATCGCTTTCACAACTACATCTTACCGCATCTACGAGGGGAGGACCGCGTCTGTCATTGCAACTGTGGAAGGTAAATGCCATCATCCAGCACGATATTCGGGTTAAACATGGTGTGCTTCATGGTGTGTGTGCACGCGTGTGTGTTCTCTTCTTTAGTCGTCCATTCTTAATTGCTGAAGAGGCCTCGAAGATTTCCGGCGGTGAAGCCAAACCTGTCGGCGCTCTCACAGGCTACACGACTGTCAGACCCGTTATTATTCGCTCGATCTCACGTTTGATCGCCGTGTGCTGCTTTTTTCTTTTTCTTTTTTTTATACCACCGGTGGCGGTGAGGATTTCTGATTTTGCTCCATACACGAAGGTGTATGTCGGAGCCATAAATAGGTAATGAACTACGAGCGATGTGAGGCCGTTTCAAAAACAATCTGAGCATCAAGTGCGCCGTGCTATTCACACGCAGGCCTACACGGCAAGAATATAACCTGCTGGGGCCAATTATGATCCTAAGTGCCGAAGTGAGGTGGTTATGGCTTAGGAAGTGCTACAGGGCTGAGGGAGCTGGCTGCTCACCAGCCTACCTGTTTGCTGTCACGGTGAGAGCGGGGATTGAAGTGTGGAAAAACAACAGCATGACACTCATTAATGTATTAATTTGGATTTAATGAGCATTATTACGTGTTTTCCATCATCATTAAGCACTTAATATGACACAGGCTAGATATATGGGTGAGCCATGGCACAAGTGGGCCTCTGTGTTGTGTTTTTTTCTTCTTCTTCCTAACTCTCCTCAGTGCCTGAGGGTATGGCAACAATATTAGAGCAGGATTTAAAGTAAGACTCCTATTTTACAAACGGGTGCACACCTATAGTGTCCTCATGTTGGATCCTGATTGGTCTGTGCTCTGCAGACAAGCAGCTAGAAGAACACACAGAGGCTTTAGAGGGAAGAATTTTCACTATTCATATTGGTGCAAGCTGAACAGATGCACACTCAAAGAAAACAGCAGCCCATAGTGTTCATGCTGCAGTGAGGGGGCTGATGTGTTAGCAGTTCATTAGCAGCATTAAGAGGGCAGTTCCACAGTGTGTGTGTGTGTGTGTGTTTTCTTAGCCTCTAAATCCAGAAATGGGTCACCATCAATCATAGGCAATTATATTATGCTTGTCCAAGTCAAAGTTTTGAAAGGCGTCTAATACATGTGATGTGATATAGTTTACTCAAGGCCAAAAAATAAATAAAATAAATTGCATGTTTGGGTACAGCTCTGAGATGAGATGATGCATCACTGATGGGCTTTTTTTCCTGGAATATTTAGACAGGCATGTCATGTTTGCTACTGCTGAGAGGCCAAAGGGATTTCTTTCAGTAAGTAATGCAAAAAGACTAATGATTAAAAAAACCCTTCTCATATAAGTGATCAAATAAACCTCCATGCTAATGAACAGTATGCACAGTAAAACCTCTGCTCCTCCTGCTAGTGCTCAGGTAACCACAGTGTCTTTCACTGACCTGGAAATACTCCTGAATGAGAGCCAGTCATCTGTTTTCACACAAACAGCAGAAACGTGGGATACGTGGATGAATAGAGCAGAGCGTTGACTTCGCCTGCCTGCCCTTCCATCCATGAGGCGTGGAGGTGTCGGGACGCCCACAGTGCTCACCTTATCAGGCTTGAGGACACAGCCAGTGTCATTTTATTTGGCAGTGCTCATGCTCTGTTTTGGATGTGGTTGTAGGATCTATGATGGGCTCAAGCCTGGCCTTAGAACAGCTGTATCCGTGATGGGGAAGATACAGGAGTGGACTGCGTGTGTTACACAAAATTCTTGACCTGATTTTTTTTATATTGGGGAGGGAAAAAAGGTGCACAAGAAAACTTATGTGCTACAAGAAACTTATAAGTATTTCAGCAAGGTCCTTCTTCAGGGGAAATAAATGAATCTGGATAGACATTTTGGGTTATCATTACACATTGCTTAGGTTTTTTTTTTTTTTTTTTTAGATGTTTCCCTGTTAATGGACTTCAGAGGCTGCTTTGATCCCCCATGTGGTCATACTTCTTTAGCAAGATGCTTCAGGTGCTCATCTGCAAGATCTATTTGTGTTTTAAAGTGCTGTAGAGTTCCTGCAGCGCAGTGTCCAGAGATTATCTGTCAGTCACGCAGCGTGGGTGGAATTTACATTAATGAAGTTCAAATTTGTGCTTGTCTGTAGCTGCTCATGATACAGAGAACAGAGTCATACCTTAACTTTTAATGCACTTTTAACAGTCTTAACTATAGTAATGTCAGAGACAGAGAAATCTAATCAAACAGTTGCAAGCCATTCAGATTTACAGAAGTTAGAAGCTATTTTAAATTGCTGCAGCATGTCTTTAGTCTAGCAGGTCTTCACAAACCTCCTTCGGTCCAATCCTGCTATCAAAGTAATGTCCCAAAGAGCGTGAGTGCATCTGGACTCACTTCCAACAGGTAAATCTCTCAGCTCCCACTGCGTTCCCTCACCGTGTTTGTCAGACAGCTGCCTGTGTTGTTATATTGAAAACGCCTTCATCCCCTCCCAGGAGGCCAGGCAATACCTGTATAGTGAGGCTTTCACATCAAGTGAATCTATTTTACAGTAGCGGGGAGGGCAGTTCTGGACAATGAGGCAATGTGATAGCCATAGCTAGTTACTTGCTACAGTAGTGGATGTACAGAGCTTTATGGATGTTCTTTTATTCTTTATTCAGATCCTACTGTGTGTATCTGTATATATATATATATATATATATATATATATATATATATATATATATATATATATATATATATATATGTGTACACTCTCTCTCTGTCTCTCTCTATACACATGTATATATACACATATGCACTGGTATCTGTCTATGTATCTCTCTCTCTATTTCTCCATCTACCTCTCTCTATATATATATTTACTTGTAATGCAGCATAAGCTGTCCTCTTCCTCTCTGTGCATTATGGGTGGAACATTTCCATGCGTTCCCCTGTGAGATGTGAACACCTGTTTAGTAGCAATCAGGCACCCTGTGAATTTGTGGTAAAGGTATAAAATTGCCTTCTTTCTTGCTTCTCTTATTTGGAGCAAATTAAAGAGACTTTCTAACAGGAGCTGGTTTGGCTTTAAATTACACTTTTAATTCTAAAGTAAAGTGAAAAAACAAACAAACTGATGTTTACAAGATCACACCAGAGCACCCAGTACAGTTTGCATTATATACATGTCCTATTTGCTCAGGAAGGCATTTATTGAGCTGGTAGAATATGGGAGTAAATGCCTTGCTTAGAGGCACTTCAACTATCGTCACTGAGAGAGGCAGAAACCCTTCTGTGTTCAGTCCTTGAGCTGCTTCTCCAAATTTAAAAATCACAACTCCGCCGTGAATTTTTCTGCCTAAAGTGCAGCCCGGAGATACCCATGGGTTCCCTGAGAAGGCTTCTGGGGTTAACAGCAAAGTGCGGATTTGTGCAATCTTATCATAATTTAGAAATCTCCAGACACCCCCCTAGTTAGAAGGGTTATATAAGATGCAAACATAGAGCATAATTAACTCTTCCATCACTTTGCCCTGTCTGCCCTCGCCCCCAGGCATCATGTCCACTATGTAATCCCATACGATGGGGACCATTCCTTGGTGGACTCTTCAGAGAACTACTTTGTGAGTGACAGTGTGACCAAGCAGGAGATGGACTTAATGCTGGGACTGCTACTGGGCTTCTGCATCAGCTGGTTGCTGCTGTGGTTGGATGGAGTCCTACACTGTGCCGTCAGGGCCTGGAGGGCGAGCCGATACTACGGTAAGATGGACGCTGCCTGCTGTTTATCTGCTGCTTATACGCAAGCTCAGCAATACTTTAACATCATATAAGTTTTTATTCATTTTAGTTGAACATCCTGAGGCACAAATGCTTGAAAGACTGGAAAAAATGTAATATGTAATGAAATAACGTGTATTTTATTGCAGGGTATTAGCAAAAACGCAGAAAGATCTTTTCGTGTAACTCTCCGCAATGTATCTGGATCTCTAAGTGCTTGCCAGGTTAACGCAGCAGTTGGTAGAGCTCTGGAAAATGACCTTACCCCCATTGCTTGGCCCACTTTTGGCTCTTCTTGCTGATTTTTTTCTCAGTTTACTGCGACCTCTTGGAAAAAAAATCACAGCGAAACCTTCCAACTGCGATGATTCAGACGTAGGCACATCAGACAAACCAGCTGAGCTGAAGCTAAATTTAAACGGCTGTCCTCTTTTTCTTCTTTTTTTTGGACAGTCCACATATCTCACACCTTATTTCACTAATAATACTTAATTTGTTTGCAGGAAACAGCAGTCATATGCTCATGTAATGGCACTGTCATTAAGTGTAATTTCTATGCTCGGGATGTATTCAGCTCATTACTTGATAGGACAACATAAAATCACTCTTTAATGTTGTCTTTCCCAAACTGCTGACTCACATTAAACTCCCTGCAGGTATGTCATTTTTAAATACATTAGTGCAATCACTTGTGTCTATTGCTGCACGCTGGTATGTTATTCAGCATCGGCCTCTGAGCCCGAATGTTGTGTTAGCATTAAGCCAAACTGAACAGCTGACATCTTCGCTTGGATTAAAGTTCACATATTTAAGCTCAGTTTACCTGAGAAGAATTAAGCCTAGTTCTAGACTTAAACTTACTTATTTTTGCATTGGAAGATGTGTGTCCTTTTAGCCTAGGGCTAGGTTTACATCAAGTGTTTGGATAAACGGCTCACCCAGAAAAGTTCTGTTTAGGGTCTGTGATAAGTTAGAGCTTTAATGAGCTCATTGGGGATGCTATAAGAGCAAAATAGCAATGCAAGTAAAACAGAATATTAATGGGATTTTAAATATGTAATATAGATGATGCAACCTCCAATTAAAACCTCCATTCGGTTGAACTTAATTGGGACGACTAGACAAAGTGGCTTTGCAGGGTCCGACTTAGCAAATTAACAATTATGATTATGACATTCGTGGCTAGATAACTTCCTTGTTTGAAAGTTCAGCCAAGCATAAGTGTAGACTAATAATAAATAATGAACATGCGTAACACTTTTCCAAAACAAGTAAACAGCGCAAGAGGAAATGAAAAACAAAACTTTGGGGAAAATGTATGGCAGTGCTAAAGATAAAGCTGAGTGTTCAGAGTGGATCTATAGGAAAACCCTAACTTTGCAAGCCTGAGATGCATTGACTTTGTCCTTTAAAAGGTTCCAATCTCAACAGGGATTTTCCAAGCAGCAGTCATGGGGTTAACCAGTCACACCACATCAGTTGTTCAATTTCCAGGTAGGCTCTAAATGGAGATGAGGATTTAGGTAATATGGTAGATTTGATTGATTGGCCTGAGAGCAGTGCTCTGAAACAACTGTAATATGTTGATGTCTCTTCTACAATGACTAGAGCAACGTGACATTTATGGAGGCTCCAAAAGAGAGAAAAAGAAATCTCAGCTTAATAAACCCCTCTTCTTAAATAAAACTTTATTCCTTCAATAAAACATTTAATGACAGGCCTGCATTTTTGGTTGTGTTACATGACATCGTTAATAATGCTATGTGGAGATTTGTGCATTGTGAGAAATTTTTCTGTGCTGACATTTTCACTTTGCTTTACAGTTTGGTTGAGTTACATAAAAATGGAATCTCACAGTCATACATCCCAAGTCTAGCTTCTTATTACAGAACAATCAGGGACCGAGGATAGACACGTGAGGAACTCCAGAAAAAGTAAAGACCGTTTTATCTTTTTGTGCATTTTGCACCACATCTATGGTGCTAAAAATATTCAGATAACTGGTTTAAATACTTACAAAGGTGTAAAAGGCAAAGGTGTACTAAAATAACTTTAGTTGTACTGACTTTCCAGAGTTTCTGGTAGTGGAGTAGTATCCACTGACAGCTTTAAAGCGGCTCCAGCATTTAACTCGTTAAAGAATGACAATTAGACACTAAAATTCAAAAGATTTTGATGACAGCTCCATAGCAAATCTGTAAAGGTGCATGATGCATCAACACTTCTTGTTTATGTCCAAAAGTGAAGCCAACTTATCTCAGAAATAAGAGCTGCCATCTTGCACTTGTGAGTGTCTGCGCTGTAGTAACTGGGGACATTGTGCCGATGCCCCACTTAACACAGGATTTAATGGAAGTTGATGTCAGCAGCACAGAAATATTTTGGCTTCACTTTTGGGAAGCTGTTGTGACCTCCATAGTGGTATTTATTTTCTCATATAACTTTCATTTATTCCAACATGTATTATGTTTACCAATAACAATGAAAAACAGTTCATAAAATCTACATCTGCTATTGGAACATCTTTGTGATCAAGTAGTTGTGTTTTCCCAGCTACACTGACAGAAAACATGAATCTGGGCTCTTAATTATGAGTCTTTCATAGTAGACATATCAGCCAACGCCATCAACAGATCCTCTGTTCTGTTCATCTCTCCCACTTAGCCATGTGAGTGTGATATTAAACCAGCACGTTCAAGATCAGAGCCCAGAAACCAAAGCAGCTGAAGCAAATTCAGCCATCATTATACTTCCATGTTAATTTGGTTGTGACATATTAAAAAATGTCAAAAAAAAAAACAACCTCCACTGAAGGTATTTCCAGTAATATGCTGATTGGACCTCCTCTTCAGCTGAAGGTGGGTGGAGCTGTCCTAGGATTTACGTGAGGTCACCAGACTAAATGAACTACAAAGAATGGCTGCGCTCCATTTGGCTGTGACGCTTATTAAGCAGTTGCAAGGTTGGAAAACCTTTTTAAATGGAGTCCAGGCGTGATATGAGGTGGCCAGTTCAATTTAAATCAATATCAGTCAGTTAAAGCAATCTTTTCAGAGGCAGTACCTTTTTCCACATGAATTCAGACATTCACTCACACACACACACATAGCAACATGAAATATGTGTTTACTGAGATGCTTTTAACACGGACACACAGACTAATCAGTTCACGTTAGCGTGTGTCATTCTGTATCTGTAATAGAGCTGCCGTGTACACCACACACTATACAACACCGTGCACTTGAGAAAGCTAACAAGAGAGGCATTTCAGTGGAAGGTGTAACTGGAGGTTGTAACTTTGTGAGTTGGATTACATGGATACTCTAATAGTCTTTCTAGCAGCAAGTTTTGCCACTTGGAAGCAACATTGAAATGGGCTGTTATTTGGAAAGTTACTTTGAAGCATTGCCTAAATAAGCTTTAATCACAGTGGTCACTAAGACATAAAAACTGCATGTATAGAGTCACTAATCCAATCTGATAAAAATGCTTATAAAGTTTCTGACTTTGCTCCAAATGATGGTTTTAAAGAGCTCTTTCCCCTTTGGAAATGATACTTCTACTACCATCTTTGCTCATCAAGTGCCATATCTCCGGCTCTCCAAGATCTTTGCTTAAAAGTATAATAATGAAGCGCGTGGGAGCATCAGCGCAGTGGATGACAAAAAGGAAAACTGTCACCGCTGATATTACACTGAATGAATGCGGTGGAAGTCCTGGAAGTTAACTGATTAATGAGGGAAATCTGACCAAACCATTTTTTATTTTAAAGCAAACACTGCTGTGGTGTGATCATCAGTGTGATACACAGTGATGAGTGACAAATCAAAGAAAAAGCCTGAATCTGTGAGCCCTACAATGAAGGGATCCAGTGCCTCTGTGATGCTCCGTTGTATCCACTTAGCACGACGGGTCACTGCAAATCAATTCAGAGATATCCCAGATTTTCAACCTTCAAGAAAGCAATCCACAGGGCAGGAGATGTTGCTAAAGGGATTCACAGGTATTAAAGCGAGTCTTTATTGTCGGTTATTCTTTTAATTTGTCACCCATATGTGTAAGAATACACACACAGCAATCACCAAGACTGGTTTAAACCAGGCTTGAAAAACAGAGAGTGAGATGACTTCACTCCCACCATCTGCTGCGCTGTAGAGAATGCTACATTCCCACATACCGTGTGTTTAAATCCAACTGAGTGTGATAGTTGCCTCTTTATTTCCCTCTGTCGGCACGCTCCCTCCCTGAAATATCCGTCTCATTTCTCTCCCCATCTCCTCGTGACAGATGAAGGATGCATGTTACTTTTGCAAAAGAAAGCAAACGCGGCAGATTTAATGAGACAGAGCATGTGCTGTACAGCTCGCCGGCACCGTTAGGCCTATGCGCCTGTGCGGGCTCGAGCAAAGAAATGAAAAAGCTTTCAGTGGTGCCAAAGTTAAACAGCCACTAGACGCACGTGTGAAATCATGACATGACAGCATGAAGTCCCTCACAGCTCACGATCATGGTGGGTTCTCAGCCTTTTCCCACCCCGCCAGGATTGAAGTCATGTTTGGAAACGCTCATGAACATTTAGCAATTCTTTTGCTGCAATTCAGCCGAGTTTGGAGGCACCGAATGTTGAAACATGGAGAAAACTGCACTATCCTGTTGTCTCTATGCTGTAGCGGGTACAGAGAGTTTGGGGCAGGCCCCACGATGAGGAGGTGGCCTGGATCTTCAGTTTTCAGGATAAAGTAGATGATATGTGACCTGGATACTGGGACCGCCATGGAAAAGCTCCCCAGGCGGGATGGGAATCTGTCAAGAGCTGATCAAAGAGTGACAGTGATTTTAAAATGCACTAATATGGGGCTTTAGGATGGAGGTTTTACCATTCGTTTGCAGCTATAATGAACAACGTGCTCGAATAGTAAAACCTTTGATGTTTGCTGGCTGCTGCTGCTTTGCACAGTCATGGAATTGAGAACAATGCTGGTTTTCTGCAGTGCATTAGTACAACAGTGCAAAAATCATCATAAAAAACACCCAGGGAAAGAAGAACATCCATATTCATTAGCAGCACTTATAGAATGGGGAGAATAGTTGGGGCTTTTTTGGCACTTGGAGGGAATACCCCTCATTTCTCTGTATGTGCCGGTGCTAGGTCACACTCGTTTAGCCTCCCCGAGATGAGGAGCGAAGGTGAGGCTGACAGAGCGGGGAGGAGAGTGTGTGTGATGGTGGGGAGCAGGATGGAGATGCTGTCACATCCCCACCCCCACTTCACACACACACACACACACACACACACACACACACACACACACACACAAACTCCCCTCCAAAGCTAAAAATAGAACGAGGGGAAGAGCAGCTGGAATAGCAAGTGAGAAACGCGCACACACACATGCGCACACACACGTGCGCACAAACACATGCGCGCACACGCACTCACGCATACACAGCGCACTCAGATGCACACTGTTCCCTTTTTTCCTCCTCCTAATTCCTCGTCTAGCTCCTCCCTCTCTCCCCCTCTTCTTCACTTATTGAATCTACTCCTGTCTGTTTCCTTTACAGTGCTTCCTGCTGCAAATACATTTTCCTGTTATTGCTGCCTTGCCGTGAACGCCTAACTCGAAAGGCCAAACGGAAAAAACGCAACAACGATCACACAAATTGAGAAAACGATGACTTAGCACCCCCCCCGCTCTAAATTTAAAGCATAACAATTGTATCTCTGCCTCCCTCTTCTCCTGCCATGCCATTATCATTCCTCCGGACTCAATCTCCACCTCCATCCTTTTATTCAAATGAGAGAAACCTGTCTTGGTTGCCCCTTTTCCTTTGGATACCCTTCAGAGCAGTCCTTGTGGACAGCATACCCATTCACAGCTATAAATAACTCTCCCTTTCTCTCCCTCTCCTCCTCACCTCCTCTCATCCACAGAACACTTCCCCCCCCCCACCAGCTCTTGCCTAACTTCACCACCACCCCCTCTTTTCTTGCTCATCCTCTAGCAGGGCCATTTGCTATACTGGGTTTGCTGTCTGGGGCTCTCCCCTCCTTCTCTCTCTCTGCTGTCTCTGTGGACCTCGCGCCGCCTCGCCGGCTCCAGTTTATAACCTGACAAGCACAAACGTCTGCCCCGCCACTCCCCTCCTCACATTATGCACCTCGCATTTGCAAAAAAAAATAAAAATGAAAAAAATAAATTCTACTTTGTTTCCAGGCACAGACACAAATTTCACGCCAGATCGGCCTTTGAGACGCGTATTCTGTACGTGTGATGTGATGGCTGCTAATTGGGTGGAGTCCGATGGATCCGTTGTGTCTTAAATATGTATAATGTCATATGTGAAATCCATTTTGGTGTATGGCAGCGATGCCAGGACACAGTCACCGATGCAACAGTCGAAGCACAAATGTGAACGCTCAAGGGCAATGCCGCGGCGCGCGTGAAGAGTGACGCCATTTACAGTTCACATGCAATATTTCAAACTTTCTTCTTCTTCTTCTTTTTTTAATTCTCGTCTCGGTTTCTCCGTCGTAAACAGCTCGCTTCTGCTCCACAGAATAAAAAGCTACGTTTGTTGTGAAGACAAAATAAAAATGTAACATCGTTGTGCAAAATTCACAGACATAAACTGACTTTTATTTTATTTTATGTGTAATGAAATGTGATATATATAAATTTCCTTTCTTTTCATTACGCTTATACCAGGCAAAAGAGGAACATTACTCGTCTGATTCTCTTTTTGTTTGTTTGTTTGTTACATTCAGCTCGTCCATCTTTGAGACTGTTACACACAGTAAGTTTACCCGTTTGGCCATCGAAACATTTAGCCCAGAAATTTGTTCATTTCAGAGCAGAAAAGTGACGCGTGAGCCATCACGGTTCTCGTCATCTTATCTCCAAGGATGAAAAATAGAAACTATTAAAGGACAAATCGACGCGCAAACCTTTGCTTTTAAAGCCAGTGTGAGTCAGGCCAAAATGTATTTATATTTTCAGTCAGTTTCCAACTGCACAGTTTGCTCATTTCAAGTCCCCCCCCCCCCCCCCCCCCCACACACACAAATATCTTTACTGAATTAATGCAATTAATGCACAGATGTCTATAAAGAGAACAAACAAGCAAACAAAAAGTCGACTGAGGATCATCTTGATAAATGATTCTCCATTGCAACATGTTTATCGTGCACAACTGCTTTAGAACACGTCTGGAAATCACAAAAATGTACTAACAGATAGATCATCAGATATCACTGACACTGACGTCACATCAATTTTAGCAGCTGGATTGTAGATAATTCAGGAAGAGCCCCAAATACATTGGAAGAGTGAATGTTTCCTCCTGATAAGTAGCCTATTTGTCTTATTTAATTCTTCTAATAAGGAGGGTATTTGTCGGCAGATATTACAGTGCAAACAACACCTCGTGGAGGAGGTTGACTCACACTCATGTAAATATCCTAATAAACAGACACACCAAAGCGTCATCATGCAGGTTGTATTGGCAAATTTCACCAGTATAAACTAATGGCATTTACCACAAAGGGTTTTTTAATTTTTTTTTAATTTCAGTTGGTTTTGTAAATACAGATTCTTGATTTTTTTTCTTCTTTCTAGTTCATAAAAGTTTAAGAAAGAAAGATCATGACATTAAGGTCAAATAAAAGGAGGTTCATGGGTCTGAGATCAGTCCAGCTTGTGTGTCTGGTTGCTGATATGCCTTGTATACTCTAACTGGATTTAGAACCAGAAAACCAGGCTAAGAAGGATTTTAGGATTTTACACTATTGTGTGTGTTGAGCTCATGAGTGTGTCGTCTAGCTGCTCGGCTTTGGTGTCTTTAAACGCTTGCATTCAGCTTCTTACATCGACACAACTGCATGTGCGAATGACAGTGCAGCTTAATAAACCACATACTCACGTCCCCATACTTTGTGTTAACATCATCGCTGAGGCATTTTCTTTAGTTCCACTGTCTAGCAGCTCAGTCTTTTGGCTATTTTTATATGAAATATTGACATTTTCATGTTTTTGGGTCTTTTAAAAGGCTCAAACTCTGAGTTCCTCCATTACATATAGAAACGACACAGAAAAAAATGTTTTCACATTTAATTTCTCATTCCCATTGAACATTTCCTATTTATGTTTCATATAAGACTTGAATACTCCCCCTCCTCCCCCTCCTCCTCCTCCTCCTACTACTACTACTACTAATAAAAATATTTGTCTTGAAACACTTAAGTGTACAACCTGAAAGTTGAAGAAAGAGGGTTAAATGATTTTTTAAACTGAATCTAGGGCAAAATTCATACAATACTACTACCACTACTACTACTACTACTACTACTAATAATAATACTAATAATAATAATTATTATTATTTTATTTATAGGCGCCTTTAAGACCCTCAAGGTCACCTTACAATAGCACAGAACAGTAGCAACAATACAATATAATAAAACATGGAAAAATACAATTTAAACATAAGGTAAACAAGAAAGAGAGGGGGAAAAACAAGCATGAAAGTATAAAAGCTGAGCAGGGTAAAAATGGACTAAGATGTATAATGACGTGTATGCAGTTCTGAATAGATGGATTTTGAAACGTGATTTAAAAGTAGAGAGAGAGAGTTTGTAGTCCGGAGATCTGGTGGAATACTAACATGTTACATATAGGAATTCGGGGATCTATGTGTTGCTATAGTTTTATCTTGATTAGTGGTTCAGCTAAAAGTACTTTGAATGAACTTTGTTAGTATCCTACTGTACTATAATCAATGACTGGCAACTGATGCAGAACCTCGGTGTAATTTCATTAAAAGTACTGCCCTAATTCTGACTTGAAAGCGTCACACAGTTGGTGCACATTTGTTGCCTGTACTTCCATGATGTGACTCTCCCGTTTTACCGCATCCCAGGTGCTTCATTGGATTAAGATGTGGAGGCTGTTTGAGTGCAGTGACCTCATTGTCGTGTTTAAGAAACCAGTTTGCAATGATTCGAGCTTCATGAAATGGCATTATTTGTGACATGGCATTATTTTGGTGGAAAGCAGCCATCAGAAGATGGGTACACTGTTCAAAAAGGGAGAAACTTTGTCATTACACCACCAGCAGTGTCAAGGCAGGATGGATCCATGCTTTGATTTTGTTCACACCAAATTGTGACCCTACCATTAAATTTGTCACAACAGACATCAAGACTCATCTAACCAGACGACGTTTGGTGAGGCTATGGTAATTGTAGCTGACAGGTGTGGTCTTCTGCTGTTGCAGCTGGTTTGCTTCAAAATTTTATATATGTTGTGCATTCAGGGTGCATGCATGGCTACACGTGGTTATTTGAGCTACTTAAGTTTTGCTACCAGTTCAGAGTAGTCTGCCTATTCTCCTCTAACACCAAGACATTTTTGAGAGCTACTCACTGGATATTTTCCCCTTTTCAGACCATTATCTGTAAACCTTAGAGATGGTTGTGCAGGAAAGTCTCAATAGATCAGCAGTTTGTGAAATACTCAGACCAGTCTGTCGGGTACCAACCACCGTACCCTGTTCAGAATGACTTAAATCACCTTTCTTCCCCATTCTGATGCTCAGTTTGAACTTCAGCAAGGTGTCTTGACCGTGGCTAAATGCATTGACTAGCTGCCATGTGATTGGCTGATTAGATATTAACAATTCTCAACAATCAGATGAAGAAAGGGATAAGGTTATTAACGACCCACAACATTTTTGCTTTTTTTGTATTTTCAGCTTGATGTATGAGCAGGTAAATCGGCCCGTGTGATTCCATATCCTCTGCACTTTTGCAAACAAATTAAATTATGACTTCCAATAAAAAATAAATGACTTACTCAGTCACACGTAACTTCTTTTCATCTTTCTTCTTCAGATACTCCATCCTGGTCATGGCTGCCCCAGTTCTGCAACCTTCGAGACCTCCGTCGCCGAGCCCAGCTCAGACAGCTGGAAGACTCCAGTGGCAACATGGTCCACATCAAGCAGAAGCTCTACCACAACGGCCACCCAAGTCCCCGCCACCTCTGACTTTAAAACAAAACAAAAAAAAGAATAAACTAAACAAAAATAATATAGACGACCCCTGCCCCTCCCCTTGTACCCCTCTTCTCCTCCCTTCTAAAACACCTGTGACCCTTCCCAGCTGCCCCAAGGCCAACTGTTGCCTAAGAGACCCTGAAAACTACCCTCCCACTATTCATAACATGGCCCCCCAAAACCCCAATGACAGGACTTTCTTTTGACTAAAACCAGTCCCTGTCAGCACCTAAAAAAATTAATTTATCAATTAATTAATTACAAAAAAAATCCCAAAATGGAGCAAGATGACGATTATTTGTTGCCACTAAAATCTTGTCTTACGTCCATGTCCACCATTGTGGGAGGAAGAAGAAAAAAAAACATTTTTAAGGGTGTTTTTTTCTGTATAGAGACATTTTCTGTGTTCATTGTTAAACTTGGCATGCTCTTTTAGAACAGGGTAAGATGTGGGTAGTGTATGGAACGGGGCGGCAAGACAGGTGTCATTATATATACATATACACATATATATATATATATATATATATATATATATATATATATATATATATATATATATATATATATATATATATATATAATTTTTTTTTTCTCTATTGGGTGGGACCAGGATTTTGTTGGCACAGGGTAGGGTGAGTGAGGCTGGCGGGTGGGTGGGTTTTTGTGACGGTTAGAATGCTGCTTCTGTAAATAGTTATAAAAACAGGCAAGTGGGATCTGACAGTGTTTAAAAAGGGGGGTGGGAGGTGGGAGAGGGGTGTTGGGGGGTTCTGTGTGAGTCTTTCATCAGTAGAAAAATTAATGATGGGACTGTGGGTAAAGTTTGTAGGAATGGGAAAAGCAACACGAGTCTGTTTGGAAAACTGGATGTGAAACCATGTGATTTCTGCTAAAAACACACACACACACACACACACACACACACACACACACACACACACACACACACACACACATTAATTAGCTTTGTTACTTAGTGAATTAACTGAATGTATTAATTTTTCCTGTAAATATGTGAGGGAGAGGGGAGCGAGCATGGTTGTGATCCGGGTTCTCTTTGCTACATTATTGTTGTTTAGTAGACACTGGAGGAGAAATAAATGCCAGCCAAGATGAGTCAGTTCAACACATTTACGCACACACACACACACACACACACACAGACACACACACACACACACACACACACACACATGCACACACGCCTGCTCATGTTCCGCTCACTGTGGGGAGCACAGTTCAATTTTCTTTATCCAATTCCCTCTCACTTATCAGGAGCAACCAGCCTATCAGCAGAGGGAACCCTCACCCAGCCCCCCCTCCCCTCACCCTCTCTGTCCAGACATTGCTGTTGTGAGGATGAAATGTCTGTTTTATTAAAAGTGCCATTGAAGCACAACAGTGACCTCTGATGTTTGATTGTGTCATTCCAATCATATGAGCGCAGATGAGGATGCGTTCTCATAGCGAGGGGTGATTTCAGAGCACCACCAACAGACTGATTATACAGAGAGGTCCTGCTGACAACTTCAGTTTGGTTTAATATTATTCAAATAGAAATTTCTAAAGCACTGACTAACATCACTTCTGCTGTGACTAACAATGCCAGTGACACCTGGATGCAACTGAGAAAAGCCCTCCATCATTATCCAGTGGAGCATAATGACAGCTTGTGGAGGCAGCGAGGACATTTAGAAGAATACTTTGGCCCTAATGTATATGCTACCAGATACATGTCCTTCGGTCGTCATCGACAGATGCTGGCTCCACGTGCACTCACAGTGTCTAATTGTGCATAAGTTGACATATTTTAAACGAATGCTTCATTTCAGTCTGGAAGCCAAAAATATGTTTTATGAGAAGACGGAAAATCTCCACTTTTGTGACAAATTATTGATTCATTTTGTTCCAGTTATTATTAGGTTAAACGCTGTTTTAAAGTGTACACACAGTCAGACTTTGGAAACAGCACACGAGTATAAGGAAATACAGGAATAAGGAATGCAAAAGTTGGCCTGTGCCAGTTGTTCGAACATACTATAGCCCAGAATCGAAAGATTATTTTTATCTTGTTGTTTACAGCACATGAAATATACCATGTTGGTAAAAGAATATAGTATCGCTATACTTACAGCATGTGATCAAAGTGGTTATTTTGTTGGCTTTAGCTTATGAACTCTGATGTGCTGAAAGAAACTTCCCATCTTCATTGCTGAGAGTCTGAAGGGCAGACTGACAGACTGTACATAAAAGATGGTTACGCCCCCACCTTGACGTCACCCATTGGTTTAGAAAGTCCAGTATAGCCCTCAGACAAGCGTGTTTTCCAGCTGCTTTTGCTCAAATGGAAGCAAATTGCCAATGCAAGGTAGCCATGTGCTAAAACATTTACAAAATGATAATGTTGTACTGAATAAGACTTGAAACTATCAACTGTATCTGTAAACTGTTTCCTGTAAACTCAACAGGAAATTACTTACAGACATCAAAGAGTGGAGAGCGAGACGAGGGAGTTGGCCGATATCCCCATGCTGGTGTTGTCCAGCATCGTGTCTGACCAATCAGTTAGCATTAGCCAAGAATTAGCTAATGCTATCTTACAAATGATCACAAACAAACCAGCATGAGTAACTTAAATTTGGCTGACAGCAAACCTAACTTGATAAAATATTTGTTACATTGAATAAATTAATAAATAAACATTTGAAATCCTTAATATTTGCTCCAGAAGAGAGTTTTAAATAAACAAGGGTATCTTTTTCTTTTTCTTCCTATGACATCACAACAGTGTGACTGGTCAGTAGCAATGCTCATCCTGGACCAACATTATTATGACGATGCAGGAACAATAGCACCAGGGGGACACCAGAGACACCTTGTCCAATAAAAACCTTTTTGCCAGCAGAGGGGTCGTCCCCTCATGGCCATTAGACTACAGGCTTAAGGCACTTCCACACTGACCTTTTTTTTTTAGACTCTGTTTTGAAATCCTTTTTTTGTGAACAGGTTAAAATTCTGACATCATAATCTATTTATATCAACCTCGGTTCTGGAAGAACTGCTGAATTCTTAATCTCCTTCTTCTTCTCCCCACATCTCCTCAGTGAGAGCTGCTACACCATCACCAACCTATACTTATTATACAGTGGGGCAAAAAAGTATTTAGTCAGCCACCGATTGTGCAAGTTCCCCCACTTAAAATGATGACAGAGGTCAGTAATTTGCACCAGAGGTACACTTCAACTGTGAGAGACAGAATGTGAAAAAAAAATCCATGAATTCACATGGTAGGATTTGTAAAGAATTTATTCGTAAATCAGGGTGGAAAATAAGTATTTGGTCACCTCAAACAAGGAAAATCTCTGGCTCTCACAGACCTGTAACGTCTTCTGTAAGAAGCTTTTCTGTCCCCCACTCGTTACCTGTATGAATGGCACCTGTTTGAACTCATCATCTGTATAAAAGACACCTGTCCACAGCCTCAGACAGTCAGACTCCAAACGCCGCCATGGCCAAGACCAAAGAGCTTTCGAAGGACACCAGGAAAAGTATTGTAGACCTGCACCAGACTGGGAAGAGTGAATCTACAATAGGCAAGCAGCTTGGTGTGAAAAAATCAACTGTGGGAGCAATCATCAGAAAATGGAAGACATACAAGACCACTGATAATCTCCCTCGATCTGGGGCTCCACGCAAGATCTCATCCCGTGGGGTCAAAATGATCATGAGAACGGTGAGCAAAGATCCCAGAACCACACGGGGGGACCTGGTGAATGACCTGCAGAGAGCTGGGACCAAAGTAACAAAGGTCACCATCAGTAACACACTACAACGGCAGGGAATCAAATCCCGCAGTGCCAGACGTGTTCCGCTGCTGAAGCCAGTGCATGTCCAGGCCCGTCTGAAGTTTGCCAGAGAGCACATGGATGATACAGCAGAGGATTGGGAGAATGTCATGTGGTCAGATGAAACCAAAGTAGAACTTTTTGGTATAAACTCAACTCGTCGTGTTTGGAGGAAGAAGAATACTGAGTTGCATCCCAAGAACACCATACCTACTGTGAAGCATGGGGGTGGAAACATCATGCTATGGGGCTGTTTTTCTGCCAAGGGGACAGGACGACTGATCCGTGTTAAGGACAGAATGAATGGGGCCATGTATCGTGAGATTTTGAGCCAAAACCTCCTTCCATCAGTGAGAACTTTGAAGATGAAACGAGGCTGGGTCTTCCAACATGACAATGATCCAAAACACACCGCCCGGGCAACAAAGGAGTGGCTCCGTAAGAAGCATTTGAAAGTCCTGGAGTGGCCTAGCCAGTCTCCAGACCTCAACCCCATAGAAAATCTGTGGCGGAAGTTGAAAGTCCGTGTTGCTCGGCGACAGCCCCAAAACATCACTGCTCTCGAGAAGATCTGCATGGAGGAATGGGCCAAAATACCAGCTACTGTGTGTGCAAACCTGGTAAAGACCTATAGTAAACGTTTGACCTCTGTTATTGCCAACAAAGGTTATGTTACAAAGTATTGAGTTGTATTTTTGTTATTGACCAAATACTTATTTTCCACCCTGATTTACGAATAAATTCTTTACAAATCCTACCATGTGGATTCATGGATTTGTTTTTCACATTCTGTCTCTCACAGTTGAAGTGTACCTCTGGTGCAAATTACTGACCTCTGTCATCATTTTAAGTGGGGGAACTTGCACAATCGGTGGCTGACTAAATACTTTTTTGCCCCACTGTACATTCAGGCTTGTTTAAATTTGCCAATGTCTACTCATTCAAGCTACATTGGTATAATATAATCTGCTGTACTGCCAGTTGCTATATACTGTAGTCCAGCTTTAATTGCTTCTCTGTGAGTAGCAGTAGCTACTGACTCACCCCAAGTAAAATCTCCATGTTGGTGTCGTCCCTACATCATCTCTAGAGAGGACAACATCTAAGCCCTCCTCACTGACTATGTCACTGGACTCGGTTTCTTGCATTACATTAGCAGCTGTCTCCCTCTACTCACAACAGATTCTTGTATGCTGGAACCTGGGATAACCTTCAGCATCTATAAGAGCCTCAGTGCATGCAGTATGTCCTTCAGCTTAAGTGCAACAATATCTGGACCAACAGACCAACTTGGCCTACTCAGTCAGATCCTTCACAGGCTCAGCCGCTCTCAGCATTTTGTCCTGTCAACATTTGATTCAGCTGGTTCTGTTTCATGTACGCTTGTTGTTCTAGCAGTTAATGCAGCAACATCTCCACCAGTGTGTGAATGTGAGAGTGAATGAATAGTGGCATTGTAAAGCGCTTTGGGTGCCTTGAAAAGCGCTATATAAATCCAATCCATTATTATTATTATTATCTTCGCTCTCTTTAAAGATGGAGTGGCTGCTTCCACCTGAAAACTACTTGTTGTATAGTTGGGGTTCTGTCTTAATTTTGTGCAAGTAAAGCAGCTTGTGCTTGCTCCTTAGCCATTGCCTTGCAGTGTGTAGGTGCATAAATAAACTGCAGTGATGTAGCAACGAGACACAGTTGAAAATGAATGAAAAGAATGAAGCAGTCAGGGTTGCACTAATTTCAGATTCAATGTATATCGTTAATTTTGGAGTGAAAAACTGTAGGACTTGTACAAAGTGTGACCAAGCAATGAGCAAACCATGCATCACATGTGCCGGAGTACACTTGCCATGCCAAACCTGACACCTGCTTCCATCAGAGGTTGTTTTCTCTGAACACTGCGCTGCTTGATGGCATCATCATTGTAAAGGTAAGTCAAAACTCCTTGCAGGAAACACATTTGTTGCCAGGCTGGTTTTGAATTAGTGAGGCTAGGTTTTTACAATTAGATGTGCTGCCTCTGTGCTTTGAAATGTCTGAACCCTCCTGCCCTTTGTTCATCTAGATCAGCTTTAAATTCCTGGCAAAAACAGTCTGCACAATAGTCACTTTTGAGCTTTAACCCTATCTGACCTTTAACTCCATCTAACCATACCTAAAACTTGGTATTTTCACAGAGCAAAGTAATCTGCTTGTGTTGCTGGGGACATAAACATCATTTCATAAAGGCTGTAAACGTGATACTGCACCACTGTGGTTTCACAATTGAAAGCATTATACACACTACAATGCAACTCGAGCTAGCAAAGAAGTGTCTGGGGACTATTACTTCCCTTTGCGGTGGTAAATCACCTCAGCCATCCAGAACCAAGACAAGCACTAACTGTCTCTCTGCAGTTAGGGGGCCAATGCAAATTTGTCAAGTACAGCTAAACCATTTTTTAAAAAAGTTTGAAATCCCATCCACGTTGGCATTAAAGGCCCAGTCATTACCCACTTCATGACCTTTTTAGTCACAGCGGTGACCTTTTCATGGCCAACAGTGTAAACGGTAAATAAAGCACCAATAAAACGCCAATGTGTCGCTTTGCTCCCAGTGCAGTACAGGAATGCACTGAGGGTGCCATCGAAGTCCTCACTACTTCACTCCCGCAATGCAAAAATCATGACTCATAAATATATGATCAAAAAAACAGGGCATCATCACCATGCATATGGCACTGCAGCTGAACTCACTGTGGCTCGCTTACACAAGAACGCGTTAGCTTCATCTGCGAACAGCAAGACGCTGCAGAAGAGAACATCAAAGAGAATGAAGATTAAAAACAACATTTACTTAATTAGCCAGTAAAAAATAAATAAATAAATAAACCCCATACCATTTCCACATATACCACTATAACAGTCTATCATATTCAACCCTATTCAAGAGTCAGTATTTAACAGCTGATTCGCATGATCTAATTCATTGATTGTTAATGGAGCACAATAAAGTGCTTCCCCCTCTCCTGCTGGTGTTGGCTCGCTCAAACACCTTGTGGCAGTGACTCCATTGCTCCCCATGGGTGCCACGTCCCCACCTGTCACAGTGGCACAGTCCATGCTTGAATGGAGAGCCAGTTTCTGAGAGGAAATGGAAAAAGAGGGAAAAAATAGAACAGAATTTCACTGCCATCTTAAAGATATAAAGTAAATATTTATTTATTGTTATAAGCATTATAAATGACCGATTACATTGTTTTTTTATATAATTTGTATATGCCAATGATGTATGTAGGAAATATTTATTCATAACCTGTGCTTTACAGTATTGTGATACCATCACTCATCATGGTAACCTTTTTTATTTTCTTCATGGAGTCATTTTGAACTAGAAATAAAATGCATAGCATTACATAGATTTATCCCTGACAAAACCAAACGCAGTGTTAATCAACACTACATAAATTGACAGCAACAAAAAAAACTTTTAATTATTCAAAAGACAGACAGAGCCATACCTTTGTGAGGAGAGTTGCTTCCTGTCCAGATGTACTAGGATGTATTCTTACAGGACTTTGTTCTGCTCAGGGATTCAAGTCGTCACAGGTAATTCCTCTCGTTTCTTTCAAAGTTGCTTGTGTGAACTAGATAAAAGTGGAGTCAAGTTAGCTTTATTTGTGTGGTACATTTCATACACAGGGGAACTTGGTGTGTTTTACAGTAAATGCATAAAGATAAAAGATTTCAGCCTCTTATAACACACGAGAGGAGAGAGAGAAGACTATGGAGTATCTCGGTGGCGTATGTATCGTCACTTCATTTAGTTTTAATTCTCTGTACATTCAGGAGCTGCGTAATCTGATTTTAGCTATAGTGAGAAGGCTGGAACATCTATATATAGACTCGAGTGCAGCATTTGGTATTTTTTGTAACAGCCATTTCATGTGCATGTGAATATGGGCTGAAAAGTACATCAGAATGATAAACCATGTCCACTCAGGCTTTTATGTTTGAACTTGGAGCATAATTATAACTTGCAGAAGTGAAAAATAGTCAAACCAAGCCTGAAGATAACCATAACTTTGCTTTTAGATATACTAAAATTAATGTAGTCATTCATTCTTAACAACACATTGGTATTTCAAAGCATCTCTGAAAGCGTTTGCTTCTTTTTTTTTATGTTACATTCAAGAAATCCTCTCAGAGTCGGCCTGTTTGGCAGAATCAACAGGATGCATTACACATGGCACATGAATAGACAACTGAAAGCATTTATTTTATTTTGAAATTTTATGCACTTCCAAGTTGATGTTGGAAAACCCACGGAAAGGCTATAGATTTCTTAAATTCAGTTTTATTTATATAGCACCAAATCTCGACAACACTCACCTCCGGGTGCTTGATATAAGAGAAAGACCCTGGAATTATAGTATAGAAAACCCTAACAATCAAACGACTGCCTCTAAGTAAGTGGAAAAGAAAAACTCCCTTTTAACAGGAAGAAACCTCCAACAGCGCCTGGCTTAGGGAGAAGTGTAAACGTGTCGTAATCGTTTCAGAGCAGTTAAAACTTTCCTTTCTGTCATTTTAAAGCAGTTTACACATTTAATCACTGAGATATTTTAATATAAGCAAAAGAAGCACAATTTCAAATGAACATCTCAGTTTTTCTACATCATAAATAAATGTTGTTTCAGTAAATCAAAGAAGTGACACAAAAAACTCATATTAGTACTCAGTACTTTACTAGTGTAAGCTAATTTATGGAGCCCTAACTCACTAAAATATCCTATTTGGCCACACATCCTGCATGTAATTCCTCCTTGTGATGATAATGATCAGCGACAGTTGGATTTTATTAGCAGTACAAACTAGAGAGCAAATTATTTTTCCTGTTTGGAAAACAGTTAACCTGGAGGTCTTTCAGTCCAAGACGATGCATTCATCACCCACCCACAAATTGTTGCTGCCATCAGGGTCAATCAAGCAACCTATGCTAGAAAAAAATACATTTTTGAACGAATGAGGATCACTGCCTCCCACAAACTCCTACAGTGCTCCTGTGGTGAAAGTGTGACAGAGCCTGACAGGTCAGACAGAGATTAAGCATGGCTGTGAGTTTGTCCCAGACTGAGATGAAGGCCCTGAATCGCTGCCCAAACACTGCTCCTGCAGTCCTGCCAGCAACGCAGCACAATTATCACACTGACTGCTGCCTCGATGGCAGCTCCAGTCACTGCTGCCCTGTGAGATTCCTGCTTAAAGCGCTGCTGAGTGAGATACTAGAAGATAACATAGCAGTCATTCTGAGGATTAAGGAAAGAACAAAGTCATTTCCTCTCTCACCTCATAGACTCAAGGACAGTCTGTCTGTGTTCAGCAGCTTTCAGGTTCATCTGTTCTGTGATCAGATTTCTGGTTCCTGTAGAGCACAGGTTTTGGCCTCTGCTGCCACCTTTTTCTTACAGCTGCATTTTATGTTAAACGTTAGCTGGAAAGAAAAAAAGAAACAGATATTATTTAAATGTATATGTTTTGACCACTCCTGGCATTGACCTCCTTTTAATTAGGGTGGATTTGTGTCTTTTGTCCTGTCCTCCTCCCCTCACCCCCAAACCAGTTGTGGCAGGGAACCTGGTTCTGCCACAGGTTTCTTTGTATTAAAAGGAAGTTTTTTCCTTCCCATTGTCACCAAGTGATTGGTAAAAGGCGTTTTTATATAATTTTAGTATAATTTAGCATGGAAAGTTTTTCAGTGGAAACAGTTGCTCTGGTTTGGGGGTAATTTTTGTGGCTGCTTTTATTAAGGCTGTTCCTCATCGAGCATCTCTTGTTGTCTTCCATGAATATCTTGTTGTGGTCGCTGTAAACAAGTGCGTATAGCCAGTCTCTCTCTGAATAAATAAATAATTGGTTTTGTTGTTTTGCCACTTGGGGGCAGTTGAATAACCTGTAAACACAACATATTATTTTCTTATTAAATAATGATGGTGCAAAGGAGAGCAAACAGTTCCCTGTTTGTGTGATATTTAATGGGAGCCCACCTGCTGTATGTAACCTCTGATGCAGTGTACAGTAACAACTTGAAGAAAACACATGGCACTGCTCAGTGCTCTACCATGTTTCACCAGCTAGTTAGACAATGTGGTCGTGGTGTTGGAAATGGTGTCAGGTCTCTCCTAAAAAACACCTCCTGCTGCCAAAAGCAACACAATTGAGGTTTGGTGATCCCAGCAGCAAGTTAGCTAAAATATCAGCATTGTTTTTCTTTTATCATAGACTTCACTGCAGTGTTATAACTAATGAGGACTGCCCCATTTAGCTGATATTTATTACTGGTGTCCATTTAAAGGGAAAACTGTTGCCTGAGCTCAGCCACACAGACTACCAAGTTGTGCCCTCTAGAGGTGGAACATAATGTAACCATTTACAGTCACATGCATTACTTTTGGCTGAACCTGGTATAAAAGGCCAAAGCGATGGATGGAAAGGAGGTCAAATTCTTGCTTGCTCACGTCCTCTCTTCTACTTTCTTCCTCCACTTTCCATTTTCTCCTTATTTTCTCTTCTTCTGCTGTCCTTCATCAACCTGACTTAGATTTCCTTTGCTTCCTTTTTTATTCTTCTCGTCTTGGCACTCTTTTTGTCACTTTGAGTGCGACATTTTACTTTTTCATTGAGCTATCTCTGTGAGTCATTGTTTGTTTTTTCAAGCTGTCCTTTTAGCTCTGTAGGATATTTGTCTCCATCTGTTTCATCTTGGTCAGGTTCTTCAGCTTTATCCATACCAGCATTATTTCAGTCTTTAATACTGGTAAATGTCTCCAACGTTATCCTTGGGGTTTATTAGATTTTTTTTCATGGCCCCAGTGAGCTGCATGTACAAATAGGTTTTCAGGGTGAGGTTGGCCACTACAGGTTCACTATGATGACCCTCCTCAGTTTTTCGGGACATGTGATTCAGGGTTGGATCTGTCATCAAGGGCTGATTGTGGCCTAGAGTATACAGGGAACTACCCTGGCCACCATTTCTCTCTCTCCTCCTCTCCTCCACATGGCAGACAGGCTTCTGGGCTGATGGCCAGAGGCAGTTTGCTTGCTCATTCAAGTGTACATATCACACCACTGATTTACTGAGTTTACAGTTTTTATCTTTTTGTAAATAAATAGTTCATGCTTAGCGTACTTGCACGAACAATCTCTTTTGTTGCAAGCTGGAGACACTTATGGATTCCTCCCGAATTTAACATCGTAAATTTTTCATGCACTTGAAGTTACACCCAAACACTGATCTGGTTTTAGCACAGAGGTAAAAACAGCACACAGAAAACACACCAACTGTTTAAACAGAGACGTGTTAAAAATATCAGCTCAGCTCAGCAACAGACGTACATTTTCTCTTTAATATTGGTACATGGACAACAAAAGGCTGGAAAAGTAAGAAGCACTAAAAAGAAACAGCTGAAGTTCAGTTTTGCAACTAAGTAGGTTAATTGCCAACAGATCAGTTACACCATTGGGTGTAAAGAACATATTAGAGCTGCAGAGTTTCTGAGGATTGAAGATGGGCAGAAGTTCATTAGTCAGCAGAAAAACTGGGTCTATAAATTGTGGAAAAATTTCAGAATAATGTTCCTCAATGTAAAATTGTGGAAATGGTGAGTATCTCGTCTTCTACAGTACATGGTATCATCAAAAGATCTTATCTTCTATAATCTGGAGAACTCTCTGGGTGTCATGGTCCCAGGACTTCTGACCTGATGTTTTGAGTTTTGACATTCTGTATTAAGTTCATTTGTATTCTTAAGATCCCTAGGTTTTCTGTTCAGTATTGCTTATTAGATTTCCCCCCCCTGTGTTGTCCTCTGTGTCTCCCTCTGTGTGACTGTGGATATAGTGATTTGAGTTATTGTGCTTTGCTTCCACACCTTGCGTGTTCTCTCTCTCTCTGCCTCTCTTGGCTATCTCTGTGTACTTTCTGTGTTATGTCTAAGGTCCGCATCTTGGCATCAGCATTTTCACTTAGTGTCCTTCCCACTCTGTCATGTGTAATTGTCCTCAGCTGTGTTCTCCGTGTGCTTCCACTTCCCTCGTTACCTTCTGTGTATTTATGTCAGCATTCCCCCTCTGTTCTGTGTCGTGTTATCCCTCATGCTGTGTGAGCCTTTGTGTGCCTCTCTGTGAAACTTTAGGTTATATTTTCCCAGTCTAGTTTAGTTCATCATTAGTTGTATCATTTTCCTGAGTCTACAATAAACTGCCTTTTTGAGTTGATTCACGTGTTGCGAGTCCTGTATTTTGGGTCCAATCTCTTGCCTGCACGCAGTGATTCATGACACTCTGAACAAGGGACAAGTGTGAAAATCAATATTAGATGACTGTGATCTTTGAACGTCTTCAGGCAGCACTGCGGCAGCACAGTCGTGACTATTTCATGCAAATCCCTGCATAGGCACAGTTCACTTCATCAACAAGTGCAGGTTAAAGCTGCAATCATGCAAAGAAGAAGCCATATGTGAAAATGATATAGAAATGCTGCTGTGTTCTCTGAATTAAGACTCATTTAATATGGTTTAAGGTAAAGTGGAAAACTGTTCTATTCTCATGGGCACATCTGGAAAGGTGCCATCAGTGCTGAAAGGCTTTAGGCCAAAATTTACTCCCATCCACAGGGAAGGCCTTGCATATTTCAACAAGCCAAACCACACAGTGCACGTGTTCATAGTATAAGAGTCTGGGTGCTAAACTGGCCTGGTTAAATCCTACATCAGACAAGAATGAGACAACATTCCTCTCCTAGAATTCCAGCAGTTCAACTGGTCTCCCCCATTCCCAAACATTTACAAACTATAAGGAAAGGAGATAATACACAGTGGTAAACATGGCCCTCCTGTCCTAACTTTAAATCTGTTTGCTGCTATCAAATTTAGGATGAGCTAAAATTGTACATCTTCTCTGTTTTCTCAGTTTTACTGTAAATAAAATATGGGTTTATGAGATTTGTGAATCATTGCACTCTGTTTTTATTTACATTTTACACAGCATCCCAGCAATTTCAGAATTAGGGGTTTGAAAAGAAGATGCTGTCATCTTGACCCCTGTCAGTCAGCAAAGATGGGCAGTAACGCGTTACTTGTAAAGCGTTACTGTAATCCGATTACTTTTTTCAAGTAACGAGTAAAGTAAGGGATTACTATTGCAAAAACGGTAATTAGATTACCGTTACTTTCCCGTAGGAACGCTGCACTACTGTGTTGATTTTTTTTGCGAGGATGTCTCATGACAGTGACGTAAGCGAGTGCAACATTTGTGACAACAGACGTGTGCAGATAAACAATGGATAATATATCGAGTGCAGAGAGAGTATGAGCGTGCAGCGTTTAAAGCGTGGAAGTACTGACCTTACTTTGAGTTTGATTCCATAAAAAGTGACAAAAACATTAGCGTCCGCTGCTCACTGCGTGGGAAGAAAACTTCTTTTTACAGCGAAAAAACCCCCTAAACTTTCAAGCAAGCGCAGAGTGCGCTACAACGTAATGGTAAATTCACAGAGAAACTCGCGGATTCTTCAACTGACCGCTGCGGCTCACCTGCACCAGGGCAAACCTCCGCCTACCCAACTCCTGCTTTACAGGTGAAAATAGAGCAACAGGACCACTAGTCTTTGATTTTATTTATTTTCTGCTGTGTTTTACTTGCATCTATTTGAAAGAGTGAGTGTAAACACAGAAAAAATATTTTATTTTATGTGCTGGAATGTGCAGAAAATAGGTTTAAATGTTAAACAAATTTCTTCCAGTCAGTGAATGTTGCATTTAATTTAATTTTTGCTTGATGCATACAGTTAAAATATTAAAACTAATAAAACAAGTTTTAAAAAGAGACTTTTCCATTTTTTGGGGAAGTAATCGGTGATTAGTTACTGATTACTTTTTTCAAGTAACTTGACCAACACTGGTGGACAGGCAGGGTGTTCCTTGAGATGCTTCATGAAACTGCAACCAGCATGTTGGAGTGACGTTCTGGTGACTCTGCTCTGTATTACGAAAATAAACCATGTAAAAGAACGTAAAACATTTCGGATTAACTTAAATTTTGAAAATATCTTAAAATATGGTGTCTTTATAGATAGATAAATAGTATTAATTTCCTCATATAGCAATGATTAGGGTTTTGGGACAAAGAGAACTGATTACAACTGTTAGGTATTTTGATACCATAGTAGCATTTACAGGATATTGTTTTATACAGGAAAACTGTTACTCAATATGGCCCATCTACTAGTTGTTTTTCTCTTTCTCCCTGACCCAAGAATTAATGTGTAGGACTCACAAGCTGGTACCCCAAGGTCGAAAACACCACAGAGATGAGACCACTTCCTTACTCCCATCCTCCCTTTTTCTTTATCTCCTGGAAAAGGCTCGTTAAAGGCTAGGTGGTTTGTTTCAGAATTCACTAATGAAAGAACTCTGTATTTTATGTCTAGGAGTGTATTTTGCTGGGATGATCATAAATTATAGCTGAACTGATAAACTACACAAGGGATACTTTGCTCAGAAGGCAGGAAGACGTTTCCTTATTTAGTCTGTACCGGTTTGAACTGGGAAAGCTGACACACGAACCTTTTTTTTCATCTATATAAACTGCTGTGTATCAAATAAACCTTTGAGTCGATTGGGAAGGCAACCTGAAGCAGTCTGTGTTTCCTTGTTCTCCCAAGCTGCTCCCGGCGCTGTAACTAACCCAGCTGAACGGCATACCTGAGTGTTACTTTAAATAATTAGGAATCTTAGAAGGAAAGGACAAAACTCTGCTTATCGCTCACGCCACGGAGGAAACCCGGGAAGGCAATTTCCTTCAATTTTGGTGTCAGAAGTGGGATCCCTGACAGAAGGTAAATATGCGTCTTTCATATTTATATAAAGACCTATTATACCTCTCTCAGTGATTGATCCATAAAGAAACGGGATATGCTGACGAAGTTTCACTTAGTGATCCAGAGAGATACACTGACGACTTCCTCAGTCCCCGAATAAAGTAAATTAACCCTTGTGTGGTGTTGGTGGACACAGGAAGTTGCCTGTTGTCTTGAATATTTTAATTTTGTTTAAAAAAATAATAATAATTAATTGTTTAATTAAACGTACGTTAAAAAGTGAGAAGTTGCTCACTTAGAAAAGTGACACAGAAAGTTGCCTGTTGTCTTAAATACTTCTCGTTAAGTGAGAAGTTGCTCACCAAAGAGTGACACAGGGAGTTGTCTGTTATCTTGAAACGTACGTTAAGAAGTGAGAAGTTGCTCACTCACAGAAAGCTAGTAAATAATTAAATTTAATTTTGTTAAAAAAAAAAAAAAACGAAAGAAAACTGAAAACGGGTCTCACAGACCCGATTACCATACAAGGGTTAAAAGCAGTAAATTAAAAGCAGAAAGACACAGGAAGTTGCCTGTTGTTTTACGAGAAGTTGCTCGTTAAGCGAGAAGTTGCTCGCTAAGTGAGAGTTGCTCACACAAACAAAAAATTGCTAGCAATAAATTTAAAGTGACCTCAGCTGTGCCGCAGCGAAAATACTAACCTAAATCCTCCTAGCGTGTAAACCCCTCTGGAAATCACTGAACATGAGTCAGAATTATTCAAAGACCACAGACAGGTCCGATAAAAATCTAAAGTACCTGTAAAACCAAAAATTAATAAAATACAAAATAAAGTCTCAAATAACGGCTCAGTACAACTCCCATTTCCGGTTACGTGTAACCTACGTCCGCGAATCGGTGAAGACGTCCATGATCACGTATCCAGAACATGCGGGAGTGCTTATGTGACTGACTTTGTTTACAACTTACGGACTGTAATTCAATGCATTCTAATTTCTTTTCGGAGCCTTATCCCGAATGATTATCGCCAGAAACCAGGTCAGTAGAAATGTTGAATATCATTTGTGATAAGAAAAGTAGTCTGCTTAAAAAGTCCTGTAGAAAATATATGATAGAATGCCGCGACGTGATGCATCAAATGTTACCGCTATGGACAAAAGGAGGGTAAATAATGACAAAGTCGCCGATTTCTTTAAGAATCTAAAGAAATCCCTGCTAACAATGTCCAGAGACAAAATTGACTTAAATGCAGTAACTATGTGTAAACAGAAGCCTGATGAATCTATCCTAGTATTCATAAAACGCTTTATGCACTGTTGGACAAGCTAGAGGTGCAAATTTAGCTCAGTTTTCCAGCAGCCGCAGACACCCAAAGCAAAAATGAATTTGTGTATTTCATTTAACATAAAGGGTGAAATGTTTGCTGACACTGATAACAGCTTATGTTTTCTCTGCCCTATGTACCGACATGATGGAGAAGGAACATCCTCTGTGTCAGCTGGACCCTCAGCAGAGAATGAACTCAACATCCTTTTTGTCCGGTACTCTATGTCACACACTGTGCCAAAAAAAACGTGTACAGACGCCACTAACAGGTAATCCCATGACTGGGAGCCACACTTTTGTTTCTCTCACACTGTTCAACAACATGATAACTGCTCACACAAGTGAAGGTCAAACAGTGATTTTGTTACATAACTCAGACATAGGTTACGAAATATGTCGTCACATAGATCTAACCTACCCTATCCACTGTACTATTTCTGCACTTACGTTGCCAGCTGAATACCAGAATATGACATTGTGGTCTAAAAGTGAGAATGATATAGGATTTATTGACTGTACACTTTATCACGTACACCTATTAAAACACAACAAGCAGTATATGTCAAGCAGCATCCCATTTCCACGGAAAAAGCCGCAGCCCTAGATGTCATGATAGGAGATTTATTGACTACAGGAGTAATAAAGCCCACACTCCTGTCAATCCTGTGCCAAAGCCTAACAAACCTGGCGTATGGCGTTTCATACAAGACTTAAGGCAAATTAATGCAGTCAACATTCCTCTGCCACCTCTCGTTTCAGATGTTCACAGCATATTGACATGCATTGCATACACATTTTACCGTGGTGGATTTATGCTCCGCTCCTTTTTCTCAGTACCTGTGACACACAGCCGTTATTTGCATTCACACATAGAAATAAGCAGTACACTTGGACTCGTTTGCCCCAAGGCATGATAGACAGCTCTGCTGCTTTCTCAATGGTGCTTCACTCCTCCAGGGCTGCACCCTGATCCACATGTGGATGACCTCCTCCTCTGTGCTGAAAGTGAAAAACTGTGTCAAACTGCTACACACATGCTTCTCCAGCACCTCCAAAAGACTGGCCACAAAGCATATGCAAAGAAAATGCAGTACTGTCAGACTTCTGTTCAATATTTGGGATTCACACTGTCTCACGGAAAACGTTCCATGACTGCAGACAGGGTCAAAGCTGTGACCTCTGTCCCTCGTCCCACTACACAGAAGGAAATGTCGTCCTTCTTAGGCATGGTGAACTATTGCAGACAGTGGATACCAGACTGTTCTTTTCATGACCACATTCTGCGTGACTGTTGTAAAAAAGAGAAGCCTCCTCGAATACTGTGATCCACAGAAATGACTGCCTCTTTCGATGCATTAAAGGGAGTGCTGACCTCCGCCACTCAAAGGTGCTGCCTGAATTGTTCAGGAATGCCGGCCTGCCTGAGGGCAGTAGCAGCTTGCTCTATCATGATAAGGGACTGCGAGAAGCTCACACTCTAACATGACACTATTCTATACACCAATCACCAGGTCACGACCATTCTAGCAAACATAACTACACAACATATGCAAATCTCACTATAAAAGCGAGCAGCACACCTGATTCGCCAGCACATTTATTGATCCTATGCTGTGTTCTTCTGACCGACAGGATGGCTCAGACAGGCTTGACGTTCATGACTGCATGACACGTATACAGGAATCCACAGCACCATGTCCAGATTTAGAGCAAACACCTATCTCAGACTCAGCCACGGTTTATGTGGACGGGTCCTGTTCAAGGCCGAATGACAACTCATTTCTTTGTGGCTATTCAGTGGTAACAGTGCCTGACATCATACTAGAGGCTCACTCATTACCATTTCACTCAGCACAAAAAGCAGAGCTCATGGCTTTAATACGCGCCTGTGAGCTACATTTGGATAAGCATGTGACGATTTACGCAGACAGCCGCTATGCATTTGGCGTTGTGCATGACTTTGGCACATTGTGGAGACAAAGAGGATTTAGATCTACTGATGGAAAATAAATTGCTAAATTCTGATTTTGTTCAAAGACTTTTGCAGGCTATACAACTGCCATCGGCCGTTGCAGTTGTAAAAACGAAAGGACACAGTACAGCTGACACAGACGAAGCAACAGGTAATGCCTTAGCAGACGTGACAGCCAAGGCTGCAGCTGCATCACAGCTCCCACCTCCGCAGGAAGTATTATCTGTGCCCCTACAGCTGCCACTTGTTACACTCCCAGACTATTTAGACACAAATGTTGATTTAAAATTCATACAAGAGCAAGCCTCTGCATGTGATTACACCTATTGGGAGAATAATGACTGTACCTTAGATGACAGAGATGGCCTATACAAAATCTTAAGGGTTTGATTGCCCTCCCATATTCCCTGATGCCAGTCCTTGCCCGACATTTTCACTGTGTGGGTCATGTCGGACAAAGAGGGGTAATAGGGGCAATAAAATTAAGATTTGTAATTGAGAAAACATCACATGCAGTAAAAAGCATATTAGCAACCTGTCTAACATGTGCGCGAACTAATGTAGGTAGCTCAAAAGCAAAACATCAGCATTTACCACAACCAGATTTTCCATTTCATACATTACAAATTGATTTCACACATATGCCAGCACAAGGAAGCATCAAGTACTTACTGGTAATAGTGGATCAATTTAGTAAATGAGTAGAAGCTTATCCAACCTCAAAAGAAACTGCAGAAGTAGTCTATCAAAAGTTGAGCAATGAAATAATACCCAGATTCGGAATACCTCACCAGATTAACAGTGATAGAGGATCTTCATTCACATCAGAAGTAATTCAAAAGTGTGCTAAAACTTTAATGACCTGGGTCAAATTACTTACTTAAGTCCTGTGTGAGATTAGAAGGACTCAATCTGCAGTAACCAAATTATCTCCATTTGAAATAAGACTATTTCCAACACCATGGTCAGCTTCCAGAGGGGCACCGCTAGTAGAAGGTGATGTATATTGCATTGTCCACTGATGTTCACAACCTGATAGAAAAACTGAATAATAACTATCAGAAAGTTTGTCTCTCTCAGCTTTTCCCCTCCACAGTTCCACCAGTGGAGACAAGGAGATGCATGTTGGAGAAGCCACTAAAACCAAGGACTCTCTGGGAGGCCGCGCGTGTTCCAGCCCCCAGACTGTACTGGCAGTGACGAAGAACCAGCATCCTCACAGACGGACAACCTCAGTGGATTCATGCCAGCAGGGTTAAGACCAGCCCAATCGGACCATCTCAGGCGTCGGATCAAGCAGACGACATCTCCGGCGAGCCAGCGCCCGGATCCAGAGCAAATAAACACACGGGTAGATGACATCTCAGGCGAGCCAGCGCCCGGATCCAGTGCACACACACAATCACTGATTAACACACAACGCCTGAAAGAACAACAACAAGGTACTCAAACATCCAGCAGGAACAGAAAGCCAAAAGTACCACATGATGTCTAACCTGATAAAGCCAGACTCATTCCATCCTGATAATGGAGAAAATGAAATGCCCATTGTCATCATACGACGCTTATTCTGTGTCTCTCGAACCTGGGACCAGGCCAGGAGACGACTGAAGAACTGTTTTTCTTATATATTTAGGTTATTTATCACATCTATCGCAGTAACCTTAGGATTTTTATTTACTATTTCATATTGTAAAGTGCAACCCTGTTCACATTTCTGCAAGCCACATTTTCAATGATAACCCGTATAGCTACTAGTACAGCTACTTCAATGTATTTGCAATTGGCACAAATTGACCCAGATTATGTGTCAGATGTTACCAATGATGTTCCTGATGTGTATATTGAACATTAGGTTGTGAACTATTACATTTTATGATTTGCTTTTTATATTATGTTATTACATTTGTGATTTTTCCTTTCTATTTGAGTTATTATTTTTAAAAAATAATAAAAGAGGGGAACTGTTAGGTATTTTGATACCATAGTAGCATTTACAGGATATTGTTTTATACAGGAAAACTGTTACTCAATATGGCCCATCTACTAGTTGTTTTTCTCTTTCTCCCTGACCCAAGAATTAATGTGTAGGACTCACAAGCTGGTACCCCAAGGTCGAAAACACCACAGAGATGAGACCACTTCCTTACTCCCATCCTCCCTTTTTCTTTATCTCCTGGAAAAGGCTCGTTAAAGGCTAGGTGGTTTGTTTCAGAATTCACTAATGAAAGAACTCTGTATTTTATGTCTAGGAGTGTATTTTGCTGGGATGATCATAAATTATAGCTGAACTGATAAACTACACAAGGGATACTTTGCTCAGAAGGCAGGAAGACGTTTCCTTATTTAGTCTGTACCGGTTTGAACTGGGAAAGCTGACACACGAACCTTTTTTTTCATCTATATAAACTGCTGTGTATCAAATAAACCTTTGAGTCGATTGGGAAGGCAACCTGAAGCAGTCTGTGTTTCCTTGTTCTCCCAAGCTGCTCCCGGCGCTGTAACTAACCCAGCTGAACGGCATACCTGAGTGTTACTTTAAATAATTAGGAATCTTAGAAGGAAAGGACAAAACTCTGCTTATCGCTCACGCCACGGAGGAAACCCGGGAAGGCAATTTCCTTCAACAACCATAACCTAAGATAAATTACTCCAAACAACAACCTTGCATTTTAAAGTATGTAACTGACCCGACAATGAGAGTTGTGAAAGAGTCTCATACATATGCTACTTTCAGGTGCTGTCGGAAAAATATGAATGAGTAATGATTAAACCTACCCCTACGGCCCAGCTAAGTGATTAAGCAGAGTTTCATACATGATTGTTTAAATGTTAAAATGTTCTCGTTTCATGCTTCACGTAATTCTGCACGAGCTTTAGAGCAGACTAATATGCTTGACGAATTTAAAGAAAGAGGGGACGTGAAGGCAACAAAAAAGACGTTCCCTGCGTCAAGCACGTAGGGGGCGTGGTCTCGGCTTACATCAGGAGCACAGACAGCAGCAGCAGTTCACATAAAGTGACCGAGACTATTGTGGCTGTCAGAAATATCCAGGCAGAAACATGTCGGTGGCGTGTCTGAGTAGAAATGTTTTGGCTTTTAGGAATTCTAGTGTGATGGTGGTAAGTAGAAAAAAAAAACCCCAACAAAAAACATCTAATTCGGTATTTGAAGGCTTCACTGACGTAACTATTAATGGCTTTTTTGTTGGTTCGTGCACTGTTTACTTTTTTGCTAGGCTACAGGATATTATCACAAAGTGTTTATGCCTATGTGTAGCATAGGCCTTTTTGTATCCTATGCCTATGTGTAAATCTGACAGTACTTGACAGAGTCAGCTGTCAAGCGAAAACTGTCGGATAACTTTTTCTCCTCGTAAAGACCTCTTTGTTGAGTGGTAGTGCACATAGGTTATACACTTCATAACTTCTAATAAATATATCAGCTATTAATGCATTAAATTGATATTTTATTGTCCTGGAAGAGTCAGTTAGATAACCAAAGTCCGCAAGGTGATGTAACGCTTTCAGTTCAGTTCTTTCAGGCCTCCACTAGGGGGAGACTCCATACTATCTTACACAAAAGGAGCGTACAGTAAGTAACTGTGTTGTGTAAATACACAACGCGACAAAGACTGATCTGAGGGCATCTAAGTGTATTGTCTGTCATTATAACTGTAAATTAAATGCCCTTGTTGCTGTTGTTCATACGAGGGAATGCATTAGCACTCGTACTAGATAGACTCTTGTATTCCAGGATACTCCCAGATTAGTTTTACATGGCACCACCAACAGGAATGTCACATCATGAGGCGTCCCTTTGTACATATCTAATGTTTTTAATCGGACTGTACTGTTGTACTGTTCTTATTCAGATACCTTGGTAATGTTCAGTTCAGTTCATTTGGGATTGTTTGTTTACTATCTGTGGTACAGATGGTGCGCCATGCTCAGACTGCAGCTGCTCCGGCTCCTGAACGCAGGATCAAAAAGTTCCAGGTTTACCGCTGGGACCCCGACAAGTCTGGAGACAAACCACGAATGCAGACGTATGAAATCGATCTCAACACGTAAGTCATGAACTGGTCATTGAACAGAAGGCTGCTGAGCAGTATGTTTACTTTTTACTGCACGTTTTATGCCATTGTCTAATCTACTGACGTGTCCTCATTATTACAGCTGTGGGCCGATGGTTCTGGATGCCCTCATTAAGATCAAGAATGAAATAGACCCCACGCTCACATTCAGACGTTCCTGCCGTGAGGGTAAGAGAGGCCATTTGGATTCTGTTTGCACATAATAATGTGAACAATTTCTGAATGAAAGAAATCAGTGACTTGGTTTCAGACTGACTGTCTGTGAATATCTCAAATATCTTCAGGTATCTGCGGCTCATGTGCCATGAATATAAATGGAGGAAACACTCTGGCGTGCCTTAACAAGATTGACGCCAACACTAGCAAACCCACCAAAATCTACCCGCTTCCACACATGTATGTCGTCAAAGATCTGGTGCCTGTAAGTACTGCTAGTCGAGAGAACCCATCTAAGTTTAAAAACAAGCGACGTGGAAGAAAGTATATTACAGTTTATTACATTCATCATGTGTCTCTCCTTATTACCACCAGGATATGAGCAACTTCTACGCGCAGTACAAATCCATCGAGCCCTACTTGAAAAAGAAAGATGAATCTCAGGAGGGGAAGGAGCAGTATTTCCAGTCAGTGGAGGACAGACAGAAGCTGGTAGAAAAAGAAAAAAACGTATTCTTTTAATCTCTACGTGATTCACATGGTTAACACAAGCAACATTGAAGCCATGTGTCAGTACTGTATAACACGCTGAGAACTGATCGCGTAACCCAGAGATGTCAAACTTATTTTACACTGCTGACCACATACAGCCAACTTTTATATGTAGGCCAGACCAGTGAAACTCCACTTTCTGTCAGTCTTCAGAAGTTTAACTACAGATTTAATCAATGGGATATCTTATTATAAGATGAAGAAGCTTCATTTCAACAGTGTGCCTTGGTTTTTCTACATGATGAAGAAATGCTGCTGTAGTAAATTGAAAGAAATCTGTCAGCCTGACTCTTTCGGCTTAAATTGTAAGAAGTAAATGTGTAAAATTACAGAAATCTATAATGTAATTACTTTGCTGTATTGTGAGATGTCATGGGGGAACCTTTTGTCATTAGGAGAAGCTGTAAAACCTGAGAAATGCAGTTAAAAGTCCAAATTTCTGTCTTTCTTCACACTGGGCCGATTCTGGCCCCCAGGCGTCATGCTTGACACCTCTGGTTTAACCATTAAAATAAATAATTAATTTGGTAGCAACGTTTTAGGAGCTGTTGCTAATTTGATTAAACAGGCAGAATAAGCTGGTATTTGACTGTCTAACATAACAGGATGGCCTGTACGAGTGCATCCTCTGTGCCTGCTGCAGCACCAGCTGTCCCAGCTACTGGTGGAATGGAGACAAATATCTTGGACCTGCTGTCCTCATGCAGGTAGGTAATATATTATATTATTATTATAATGTTAGGGAGATAGCTCTTTTTTTTTTTTTTTAACTGCTGGTGGAGATGCCATTGATACTGAATTTGGTGTCTTTATCCCACAGGCGTACCGGTGGATGATTGACTCCCGTGATGAATTCACAGAGGAGCGCCTGTCTAAACTTCAGGACCCCTTCTCGCTGTACCGCTGCCACACTATCATGAACTGCACTAAGACTTGTCCCAAGGTGCTCCGATGTGACCAAACACACACTTCCTCACAGTTAAGACTTTCAGTTTCTCACTCTGTCTGACTCACTTCTCTACAGGGACTCAACCCGGGAAAGGCCATCGCGGAGATCAAGAAAATGATGGCGACTTACAAAGAGAAGAAAGCAGCAGCTTCATGAGCGTGTGAATATGAAACTGGCTCAAGATCCACTGAGAATACCTCAAACTTAGGAGGCCAGCTGTAAACCTTGCTTAGAACTGTACATTTTGTGCTCTTGATGAGTGTCTTATGTGTTTGAATGAGTCCAAGTGTGTTTAAGTGAACAGGAAGATGGAAATTCTGAGAAAAGGACGCTAGAAATGCCGTACAAGTGTTGCGACATGTTGGACTACAGTTCTGCTTTTTGCATGCTGTACTACATTTGCTTGAAATTGTATCAGCTTGTTAATATTTATATGCATTAAACTCGAGTAAAGCTTGATATGGAGACCATGCTCGTATGCTGATCACCTTTGTAACTTGCATTCCTAGGGAAGGATAATGAGATGAAAACATATCAAATGTTTTGTCACAGTGACATAATTTTCTGCTCATGGCAAAGAGGAAGAAATAACCTATGGTGAAAAATCTGCACCTGTTGTCATAATGACAACAAGCGCTACCCGAATTCTAAATTTTGATGTCCTACACCTACAAGCTGCCCAACAGCTACGGGGCTGCATGTGTTATTGGTCTGTAGTAAGCCGATTTCACTGTGTAAACGAGAACTTTTTTTTCGACCATAAATATTCTTAGCAGAATGAGTAGTGGTAAAATGTTACCAGGTAATATTACACCCATGTTATGCTAAAGCCATTTACACACTGTCTCCATACCAGCCTTTGTGGTGGTGCTCTGTCATACTGCACATTCTGGTATTGATCCAACACTAAGTAAATACAGGGCCAATATTGTCGATACCAGTACCAATACTTTTAATCTTTAAAGGTACCGACGCTCTTATTGGTATTAGATACCAGCTATGCCAGAAAGAGCAGTGTGTCATGAGTTTGCAGATTTTAGACACATTCTAATGACCACTAAAACAGATTTTTTTTTTTTACCTCCCATAATAATTAGTTAATACAGTAATTCACACCTTTCAGTTTTGCATGTATGTTGAAAATGTGTTTTTTTGAAGACCTGAAATGTGCCTGTCTCTAACCAACTTTAGGTCAGCTTCTCTTGTTTTAATGTGTTGTAGGCTATAAATAAAATAGAGATGACAGTCAATGCAAAAAGATTCAAATATTTTTAGTAGCTCATGTTTCAAGTATATGATTTCATTGGCAAGTAAATAATTTATTTAACACATTTATTAATTTATTATTAATTTATTTAACTGCGTGGTGAACTTGGATAGAAACAAAGTATTGGTCCTTTCGCGCTGGTATCTATACCAATAAGAGCGTCGGTATCGATATTTGGATTGATCCACCCAAGGGCGTAGATTTGGCATGGACGGAAGGGACATGTCCCCACCAATATCCAGCAATTATTGAATTTTCCCCACCAATAATTTGATCTCTTTGAGTACAGAAAAACTCTGTTTAGTTTTAGCAGCGCCAAGCCTGCGCTGCAAGGAGTAGAGGAGGATGGCAGCGCAAAGGAAGAACCTGGATATAAGAAAGTATTTTTCAAAGAAACCTGTAAGTCACTTAAAGTCAAGTTCACTCATAAAATGTGTCCGTCATAATAACGTTACAGGCTATGCTAGGCTTTGGCCCACATCAGTCTAAAATTGTAACCATGAATAACGTGTTTTGGAAACTAACTGCACAACAGGCAGCACTATTAGTTATCTCAGTCTCAGAGCAGCATTTCTAATTTTGATTGAAACTGTCAGAGAAAACGGCAGCCTCGAGCAAGCCAGGATATTAGTTTACAGAGGCTGTTAAAATTATACGTCTAACCTTAAAATTTCATCCTAATGGTACTGAGATATTCATAGGGTTAATTTTGAGACAATATATCATGAAGTAGCCATGATTTTGCAGATATTCCACCTTGTAGTGCAGTTTGCAGAAATTGTTTTAAAAATGCACTCACCCAACAAACATTACTGATGAGTGACTCATCAGTAATGTTTTTATAGTGTGCCTAAAATGTTGCATAATTTTGCTGAGAAATCTTTTACTTTGTGGTAATTTTAGATGAGTAGTTTTATGGACAAAACCCACCAGGTCATTCAGTGTTCCCTTAGTGCTAATGTATATAAGAGATGTTGGTGTAATATAACTGAAGTAATGTTGTTAAGTCCTTAAAGTCATATTCTTTTATTGTCATGACTGTATTTGAAGCTATTTTTTATTTTTGTATGATACCTGATTTATATGGAATATGGCTGAAGTAAAATACATTTAATAGTAATTTAACATTATATAATTAACATATAAAACTATGAATTGCAATTTTAAATGGTTTAAAAGCATGTAGAATAGCATATGTAGGCAAGTATATATTCTCCCTTTTTATCAAGAAGCAAAGACAAAAAGGTGGTTCGGTGGTTGAATCATCCGTCCCCACCAATGCCAAAACAAAATCTACGCCCTTGGATCCACCCGCCTCTACTCTTGGCGATGGCTGAATACGATTGGTTGGTATTTATATTTAATTAAACGGGTTTTCCAATATTAGGTCATAGCATTTTATTTGTTATTTTTGGCCATTTAATAAAAATGTAAACTTTTCTTTTGTGTAAGGCCAAAGTTAATTTGTTGGATGCCAATTTTCATTCTAGGGACATGTAATCATGACGTGTTGTTTTTGTCATGATATGCGTGATCCACATGAACTGCACCTAAAACAACAACTGTTCACGCATATCATGACGGCTTTATTTGGAAAAAGGCGCCACGTGAAAGAAATGAGCAGATATTTGTGGTCCTTACCAAACCAGCAGTAAACATCACCGCTTCGCGTACCACGCTCTTTAACTTAATGCTATTTCTGCGTCGTCACAATTTTGGACGAGGAGGCTATCCGTAGACATGTGTCATTGTAGTTTAGGTCGCTGCATGGTTTGAAAGAAGCTTTTATGACCGGGAGCAGGAAACTGTTTGTCATTAACATTATGATGGTATGAGAGGTATGCGGGATCTGACGACGGGATGAACGGGAGCGGTAAGTGCGGATGCTTTAAAGGGAATGTTTCCTGCAAACATACACACTGTGTTTGCTAACTGTTAGCCACAACTCTGTTATCTCGCCGGCTAGATACGGATAAATGTTGGCCACTGATGGCAAAAACTAACGGTCATCTTCTGTCAGCTTGCGTACTAAGGTCCCACTTTCTTATTTTTTTCATTTGATCGACTGTGTACTATGTCAGTATAGTGTCAACAAAGGACAAAGGGCTGCTAATAAAGATAAGCATCCAGAATTACTGGAAATTCAACTCTAATGTGAAGCGAACCACCTTTCATTTCTTTATATTTTTGTAGAAAAATGGGAAAAAGGTGCAGCGATTTATCGAAAAATGTGCAAACGTAAATGAAAATACAGTATATAAGGCAGCAACCTAGTTTTTACAGTTCTAGCAAGCTAGGAAGTAACCTTTATTCTTCAGCACAGTCTGAACTCTGTTAGGCATCTTTCATAAAAATGTCTTTAAGTAGTCTTCAAGAATAGTTCTCCAGGCTTCTTGAAGAACATTCAAAGCTCTTCTTTGGATGTTGGCTGCTTTTTGTTCTGTTTTCCGTTTAGATGATCCTACATTGCTTTGATAATGTTCAGGTCTGGGCTCTGGGGACAGTCCAGTTCATGACTGATAGTGTTCTACTCTGTGTTTTTCTATAAATGTGTGCTTTTACTGCACTTGCCATTGCCATAAACCCATTGCCAATCAGACATTTTCAATTCTATGCATTGTATGGCAGGTCAAAATCTGATGGTACTTTGCTCCATTTATAATTCTATCAGTTTTGACAAGATCCCAACACCACTAGATGAAATGCAGACCCAACCATAACAGAAGCCTCACCCTGTAGACACTCATTGTTTACCTCTCTTCTCACCTCCTCCATACTTACTGACAACATTCACTCTATAAGACCTGCTGCCACTGATTTTTCGGTCAAGTTCTTGTGAAATTTCAGCCAATAACATAATACCCTGGAGATGAATTAATGCTTATCCCTTTAGACCATGGCAATCTAAAGACTTCACCATTGCCCTACTTTTGCTACTTACAAAAGCACTACAGAAACTACTGTTTCCTCAATTTACTGTTACTTATGGTATTGCTGTTGTATCTGCTGCAGCTGCAGATACTAGCACCTTTCAGTTTGTGTGCCCTTTTGCAGTTTCATAAAGTATTGTTTGGGCTCCGAGTCAGTAAATTTCACTGCTGTTGTTGCTAAAACTGTTTCTAAGTTGCTAAGATGTAACAAAGGAATTTACTGGCCATATCAGGATGGCAAGGTTATCCTTTGGGTGTACGGACTCTTGGTCCCGGCAGAAAAGCCCAGTGAAGGAAACGGTTTCCAAGGCCTAATCCGTGGATCGACTTCCTTCGAGGCGTGGACGTCTATCAGCAGAGAATGTACCTTCACCTATCAGCAGAGAATGTCCCTTAGTCTGTAACACAGTCAAATATATTCTCAAGTAATATTCAAGCATGCCATTCAGCGTGTTAGTACGAGCTCGGGAGCAGCTCGGGAGCAGCTTGGGAGAACAAGAAAACAGAGACTGCTTTAGATTGTCTTTCCAAAGTGACTCAACTTTATTCACAAGTACAACAGTTTATATAGAGGGTAAAATTCATGAGACAGCAGATTATCAGTTTAAACCAGTACAGACCAAGATAAGGCAGCGTCTTCCTGCCCTTGGGTGAAGAAGCATCCTTTGTGTAGTGTATCAGTTCAGCTACAATTGTGATTATCTCAGCGACATATTTTCAAGGCACAAAACAAAGAGTTCTTTCATTAGTGAAATCTGAAACAAACCATTTGGCCTTCAACAGGCGTCTAAAAGATTAAGAAACTAATGTAGCTGAGGGAGTGATCTCTGTGGTATTTCAACCTTGTACCAGCCTGTGATTCTCACACATCAATTCTTGGGTCAAAGAGAAAAATAACTAAAACAAAGGGGCCTTATTGAATGACAGAGTTTTCCTGTATAATGTCACTATAAAACAATATCCAGTAAATGCTACCATGGTACTAAAATACCTAACACCCAGTATTGGGTTATTTAATTTCAAGGATTTGTTTTTGCATCCTCAGCTCAGATGACTGTCTTGTGTCTGTCTAGTCTTTTTTTTTTTTTGCACACAGGGCATTTCCTTTTTGAGACACTGCAGAAATTTTACTCTGTGTAAGTTCTGTATTATCGTGAAATTGAAAGTCTGGGCTTTCTTAAGTTTTGTAAAGAGATGACACCTTACATGGGTGACATATTTGAATGAGTTGGTGACTCTTAACCGGATGAAATCAAGCACTGATTTTTACAAAGAAAATTGGTAGAAGCTGGTGAGTAGCAACATGTCGTTAAATGAGCCATTCCAAATAGTTAGGTACACAGAAAACTGTGGTGAATGACTTCAAAATCAAGGCCCACTGTGGTGAATGAATAGCTGATACTTTACAGGCTTCTTTTGGTTGAGTATGGCCTAGTTCGACCAAAGTGAGCATGTGATTTGGTCAAATTGCCCAACTTGGATAATCCTCCACATGACTGCAGTACAGGCATGGCAGAACAGATGACTCGGTTGTTTCTTGTGGTCAGGGTAGTGTGCGTGTGTACATGCGTGTGTCGTACATCATATTCTTATTATGAACATGCAGCAGTTATGGTATCATGCACAATACATTGTCTTAATGATAACTTGATATGTGCGTGTGTTTCTTGTTTTTCCAATCAATATCATCTTGGTCTTGAAATGAAATGAGGTAAGCAACTGTAAGTCTTTCTAGAAGCAAACCCTGGTAGTCAGGAGTCATGTTGAAAATTATTTTGACAAAGCACTGTCTTCAGTTTAATTATAATTTTAATAGAAAGACAGAAGTTTGATATAAACCAGTTAAAACATTTGGCTGTAAAAGGCATTTTTCCCCTTAAAAATGTAGATTTTTACCTCCGTAGAGTTTCTCTCTTTTGTTATCTGTTGAAATGTAGTTAAATGTAGCTAAGGTGTACTGGGACATAAACTAGATGGGTAGGTGATCTGGGAAAGGCGCAGATTAGCCCTCTGCTATCTCCACTTTGTCTTTTATCTTAGCAAAGCACACGATAAGAAAGGCAGAGAGCAATCACTGTTTCTCAGCTAGCACTGTCCACAGTGTTGCAGCAACATCCAGTGTATTTTAAGATAGCTGGTGGCGCAAACAAGCACAGAAACGTAATTGTGTTGTTGTCTCTAACTGTTGCTGTGTGTGTGTGTGTGTGTGTGCACGCGCGGGTATGAACCAGATTAACTCGTTCTTTTAGTTTTCAAACAAGGGAAAGCAGCAGTGTAATGTCTGTGCCAGAAAACAGCTGTGAGGTATTGAATGGCCCTCATACTGTGCTCAGGTGCGATTTAATTACTGTGCCGTTCCCATGGTTACCTCACCCGGGGCGGTGGGCGGGTTGCACTCTGGCTGTTAGCTACCTTTATAATAATAAGATAAGATTCCCCTTTCCCCAGTACATTTTTTAATGTAACTGTCCTGTCCATTTGTCCGCATGCGTAGTCTCAGATATGATAAAAAAAAAAAACTAGATTAAAATAAATAAAAATGAACGTCCTGTCTGCAGTTTTCCGGGTGACGTTTCGTGTGACGGGTTTGTTTCAGAAGCCGGTTAGACTCGTAAGCATGAAGAGCCCGGATCAGTGCAGGCTACAGGGAGCCGAAGCACCACTGCAAGGTGGTCTGATCCGTAACTTTCGGGAAAAGGCTTAATTTTAATCGCGCTTTGACGGTAAGGTCAGTCTATTCCTAAATTGTGTTTTCAAATTAAAGGAATGTGGTTTTCTTTTCGATACGAGCCAGCTGTTTGGAAGCGGAAGTCTGTTCTGAAAATAGCGTCGTTTATTGTGCTTTTGTTTTGATTTTCGCTGTTATCGGTATGAGTTTATAGCGAGCTTTTCACCTCTTTCGCGCTGTAAAGTTAATGTTTTCGTTAAACCTCAAAGTGTTTCCAGCTTAATGAGATGCGCGGATTGACTTTATTAGAGTTTATGGTGACTCTTGAATCTCCTAAAAATCATATACATTGTGATCTTACTTATTTAGAAGTACACAGATGAACAACTGTGAGATGTTTTTACCCGCACTGTCCTGGACTGGAGAGCTCTCCCTGTTCAGTTTAGACTACATTGCAGAGGCAAAACATTTTTTAATATTTGTATCTGAATTCCTGCTCAGGATGTCTCACATTAAAGAAAGTCTTCTTCAAGTTTGCGGCATGGACCGGACACAAGCTTTGCACTGCGTTTTGTCAATATTGACTTTGAAGGCGCGCGTGTGTGTGTGTGTGTGTGTTTTATGCTGCTTGGTTCATGTTAATGTTTTAACAGACGCACCATTCACCCTGCATATCCTGTTCTGTAGGTAGTGTGGTGGAGCCGCAGAGCGGACTCCCCTCACCCAGTCCTCGAGACCCCCTACTGAGTCCTGACACACACATGGTAAGAACCTACTCAGTGTTTCTGATTCCTGTTGTGGTGTGTGTTGTTTGTTATCTAGCTGTGAGTTAGATAGATATAGAAAAGAAAAGGTTAAACTGGGAAAATCAAATGCTGTATAAGTGAAAGTGCAGAAACTGATGACTTGATGTTGTGCCCAGCACCTGTCACCTGTAGATGCAGAACTTGCGTTGGTCTCTGTGGCCTTGTTATAAATAACTTCTATCATTTGTGGTTTTTAGTATCACTTCCAAAGACAATACAAGACACAATCTGGCTTCCTACAGTGGCTTTTTAACATGCAATGCCACCAATGATAAGTTGACTAGATTTATGGAAATGAACCGCTGTGTGGATGTGAAAATGAGTCTGATTTTGAACCTGAAATCCTGTTTGGTTCTCTCTCCCACCAGGATGTTCAGGGGTATAAGTGGGTGCGCTGGCGGGTGTGGTTGTGTCGACTGGCTGCCCTGCTGTCCTTAGGGCTCCTCCTGCTTGTGTTTCACTGGCGCCCACGGTTTGGTGTCTTTGCCCGCTGCAAGTCCTGCCCTCCGGCTTTGGCGGATATTCTGCTTCTCAGAGTGAGATAATCAAACAGTTCCTATGCTGAAGTAAACTCAACCTGATGGCTGGCATTATTATCACTGCCTATCACTTTGTTCCACATTGTCCTTGCAGGACTTAATCTAGGCTTCTTATTGCAAAAACTGGCTTGGTCATAGAGTATTAGTATATGTATTATGTATAGTTGTTTACACATTCTCCAACAAAAGATTCCAGGAAGAAACAAAAATCCTTTTGGGGTTGCGTCAGGAAGGGCATCCAGCATACTAGCGTAACTTTACGTAACTTTTAAAAAAAATATATGCTCGCTAATATATGCAATGATAGTTCCATTCCAAAGTTTTAAATAGGGCGTCATCTCCAGCTTTGTATTCCTGGTGTCCTGCATTCACAGTTTGAAACAAGCTTTTTTAGCTCCTCTCTCATTAAGACCAGCTTCCTTTTACGCCAACTGTCTTCAGATTGGCTGCCAAATGTAAACAGAAGGTTTGAACAGCAGGTGGGTGAATCACTGAAGTACTGGAACTTTTTAGTGAAATACTCCTGCTTACACTAACCTGAACAGTTATTACTTTACTTTATTTTGTGATGTTCTGATCACCTAGATTGAATGGCAGTTTTCTGTTAGATACTTCCTGTCTTGCTTTAAGAAAGTGTCCAGTTTCCAACTCTAACTGGTGAATTTGTGTAACCTTTTCCTTCAGGACAGTTTTGGCCAGCAGCATGTGGTGGAGGTCCTTACAGAGGAGATGGAGGAGGGAAGGTGAACTGCTTGTCTATATATTCACACAACACCCTAAGCCTTTCAACTGTGTACATATATCTAAGAGAACTGTTAAACAAAACTAATCTAACTTGGTTGTTTCTTTCCAGTTTGGAGTTGCTTGGACAGTCAGAGGATACCGAATCCAGAGATACAGTTCAGCTGTACAAAGAGGAGGTAAAGCAGATGTTTCAGCAGAACCTTTTGTCCTGAACGGTACTTCTCCAAGATCTGACAGCTTTATTGTGTTGCAGAAAACACTGCTGCGGTACTACCTGTTTGAAGGACTGCGTTATGTCTGGGTGGATAGGAAAGGCGCGTTCTGTCGCGTTAGGTACGGAAAAAACTATAATGCAGTGGGATTCAACTAAACTAGACTCATGAGTTTGTGTGTCTTAAATAAAAAGAAGAACATACCCCCAAAACTCACTCTTTTAATAGTCTAATGCACTCGTTGTGTTGTGGAAAAAAAAAGTGGATTAATTTGTTTTTATAGTGTCCTCAATGAGGACTGGACCTGCAATAACCTGCATGGCTCCCAAAAGGGACTGAGTCCCCTGGAGCAGAGCTTTAGGTAGGAAACACATGGACACAACACATTCCCTAATCTCAGAGGACCATGCTGAATAATCAAATGCACGATTTCTTTCAGGAGAACCATATATGGAACAAATCTTATTGATGTGCCTGTGAAGCCTTACCCAAAGCTGCTGTTTGAGGAGGTGGGATACATGATTACCTTCATACCGATTTCTTTTTCATTTGGCTTTTAAATATTTGATGTAATAATTTATTTAAAAAGCTCACATGATGCATCCAGTTATATATATTTTTTAACATATTTTTTTCACTCTTTTTTTTGTTTCTGTAGATCCTCAACCCATTCTATGTGTTCCAGATGTTCAGCATCATCCTCTGGACGGTTGATCAGTATTATATTTATGCCATATGTATATTTATTATCTCTGTCATCTCCATCGGTATCTCACTTTATGAGACCCGGAAGGTGAGCCTGTTATCAGAAACACACTGGAATTGTAACTGACTGTGTTTAAGCACAGAAACGAGAGAATAATGGTATTTATGTTTTTGTGACCAGCAAAGCATCACGCTTCGCAACATGGCCCAGCTAATCACAACCGTCACTATTCGCAGAAAGTCGGGAGGTGAGGGGTATTTTTGTTTGTTTGTTTTTTTTTAAGCAGATGTTTTATAATATGAATTTACTTTTTTTCCAGAAACACAATTATTTGTGGAATGTTTAACTGATTGATACTTAAAATAACTTTGACAGGAGTCCACTAATGTAATTCATGTGAAGATGGAAGAGCAGTCGATATGCTCAATAAATAATAAATAATATTAAAAAGTTTTAATTGTTAAAGCCAAGACAGTCACTGAGAGGAGCATGTTTATCAGTTAAAAACACTTCGATTTGCTGATGAGATAAAAAAAATAGTGTTCAAACTAAATGAAACTCATTTGTGTCGGTAACAGTTGCTAACTCTTAAACCACAGATGCACCCTGTTAAAACAGAATGTCAGGTCTGATCATTTGGACCAGTTACAGTGTACAAGTAATTTGTTAAACGGTTTAACTGGCACATGCTTGTCCTCCCTTTATGGTCCTCTCTTTATGCACCTACGTGGACAAGGACCTTGACAATGTGCTTTACCGGCTGTAGTCGTGTAACTTTGTTATTCTATCTCATATACAAACATGTTCTACTAAGCATCGCTGAGTGCAAACAGAAAAACTCCCCAGGGAAACTTTAAGCTGTTCCCTTGAGGCAAAAACCAGCTGAGCTTTTTGTTTGTTTAACTAGTTTGCAAAAATATCCAGCAGCTATAGAAATGTAACAAAAAAAGAGAGAGTGAGAAAATATAATTTGGTTCCACATTGCCTATAAGGTTACACATGCAGAAACAGAGAAAAGTACTACATTAAGCACATTAGTGCAGGACTGGTCACGAGGACGAACATTTGCAAAGGAAGTGTGAAATTATCATGTTCAGTAGGTTTTTGATTCTGACCAGTCACTCCAGAAGCCTTCGCATAGACATCTGTACTGGACTGTGTGTTTTCTCAGAGGAGGAGTGTGTGAGTTCAGTGGAATTGGTCCCCGGCGACTGTTTGATCATCCCTCAGGAAGGTATGCTGCTGCCCTGCGATGCTGCCCTGCTGGCTGGGGAGTGTCTTGTCAATGAGAGCATGCTCACAGGTAATTAATTGACCTTAACAGCACCTAAAGACATTTTCAAACAGCCATTTTGAACTTTTCTAAGACATCCTGCAGATGTGCACGTGAGAGCAAATGTTTGGACATTTTATTTGCCAGTCTGTGTAGTGTATGATAGCTCTGTGGCCCATATGATGTTTTAAAACGGGTAATAGTCGGATGAATTCGTAGATCTTGCATCATGCCTTCAGTGTGTTCTAACCAGGTAGCACCCTGGCCTAAACCAAACTGAGTCGTTCCAGTAGTGAGAATAAATGTGAGGCAGACAATTTCCTGCTTTGTGAGAGACGACAGTTTCTAACAATGTCCCTATGTAACTATCATAACCAGGTCCTGACCCGATTCTCCGCATCTGGAGTTAATGTGTGGAAAAACAAAATCGATTGGCTGTGCTCCTCAGTCGTCATGTTATTTGCTCGTCGTGCCCACAAGACTAATTTAAAAGTGTTATCAAGGCTAGAGTCAAGTCATATTTCACAACCTTGAGTGTAACTAAAGCAACAAATTGGCCATCAGAAGGGATTTTCTTCACTTCCAAACTACTTTACATGTCAGTGCTAGTTATTCAATGAATGTTTAGTGTAGGAGTCTGTCCAAAAGAGGGTACATAACTTGCTTCAGACACATTTTTATTATTTGACCAACTAATGGTCGTGGCGCTTGGTCATAAAGGTGTGTTACTAATTCTTATTATAGCCTGACTTTTGAGGAATGTGTGCAGTAATCTGCTCTTGTCATCTGTGTCCAGGCGAAAGTGTCCCTGTGCTCAAGACTCCACTGCAGGCTAGTGATAGGAAGTACAGCTCAGACACTGAGCGCAGACACACCCTGTTCTCCGGTACGCAGCTCATTCAGGCAAAGGGAGGAAGACCAGGAGGCGGTGGGGCTGTTGCTGTTGTTACAAGCACCGGTGAGTAGAGAAACCGATGATGTGACTCGTTCTTTTAGAGTTTATTTTGCAAGTTGAAGGGACCCTGTGATGCTTTGACTCCATGCGGAAATATTTTTCACTGAGGCAAGACGGATCAGATTTTCCTGAAGTGATTAATAAACATGAGTATAAAGAAAATATAAAAGGGTTTACAGTTGCAAATAATTATACATTCAATATATTTTGGCACTTAAACTGTTTATACACCAAGTGAAACCACTTCTGTTTGTATGTGGATTATCCACAGGGTTTTTCACAGCCAAAGGTGACCTGGTCAGCTCCATTTTATATCCTCAGCCAATCGACTTCCGCTTTTACCGAGATGCCGTCAAGTTCCTGCTCATCCTGGCTTCAGTTGGTAAGAGCTTTAACAGCAACCTGGTTATCATTGAGACATGAAGCCTTTTGACCCAATAACAAGTTTTTCCAATATTCCCCATCTCACTGCTGCAGCTCTCATTGGAACCATTTACATTTTTGTGGTCCTCTATAGATCAAATGTAAGTGGCATCTCTAGTGACTGCATGTTTTGCTCGCATAGTAAAATACTATCACTGACATGTGGTTGGATGTGTATCCAGGTGACCTGGGCAGAGCTGGTTATTAGGAGTCTGGATATTGTAACCATTGCGGTGCCTCCCGCTCTGCCTGCTGCCATCACTACTGGCACAATCTACGCTCAGCGAAGGTTGAAGCAACGTGGCATCTTCTGCATCAGTCCACCGCGCATCAACATCTGTGGCAAGGTCTCACTCTTCTGCTTTGACAAGGTGAGGAGGGAGAGTGTTGCTAGAAGTGTGCTGTGTACATAGAGATGAACCACAGCTACTTTACATGTTGCTGGTGCTTTGTACATCTGTTTTCTTAGACAGGAACATTGACAGAGGAGGGTCTGGATGTGTGGGGAGTGTTGGAGGCGGGGCCTGCCGGTTTTTCAGAGCTGGTGCCTGAGCCCAGGCTTTTGCCTCCGGGGCACCTGAGGTCTGGCTTGGCTTGCTGTCACACTGTTGCGCTGCTGCGTGGCCAGCTCCTCGGAGACCCTTTGGAGCTTAAGATGGTCGAGTCCACTGGTTGGGTATGTTACCGTGTTACTTATTTCAAAGTGCTTGAGCTCGCATGCATCTCATTTAAAAATTTGGATTTTTTTAAAATAATTGATGAAAATGTATGCTTGGAGGCTCTTTCAGTTTCACAATCTGAAAACATTAATGGGAATTGGAGTTCATTTTTTTTCTGATTTTGCAGACTCTTCAAGAGCCAGATGGAGATGGCAGTGTGCTAAATGCAGAGTTTGGAGGCCACAAAGTTTTGGCAGTAATGAGACCACCAGATCAACAAGCTTATGGAGCAGTGAGTATCCCTGTTATCACTGATACAGGTTGATCAGTAGGATTTATTAAAGCGAATGCTTACTGACTGTAAAGTTGTTATATGGGCAGCGGTTGTTTTTCAAATAGTTGCTCCTGTGTTTCGGCTGCTGATAATGAAAGATGTACTTGGTTTGTGCCTCTTTTCTAATGCAAGACAGTTGGTAAGCAGATGTAGCCAGGGCAGGTGGATAAATGAAAACGCGTAAGCTTAAGCAGCGTAATTTTTTTTTTTGTCTGCTTTGTCTGCCATTTGGAAAGATCAAGAACTTGCCGAAAGTCTTCATTTATTCTTTCATTTTGCTCTCAGTCCACGGATGAGGCGATGGCAATTGTACAAAGGTTTCCCTTCTCCTCAGCCCTGCAGAGGATGAGTGTGGTGACAGTGACCCACGGGGGGCGCTCAGCTCTTGCTTTCATCAAAGGATCTCCAGAGATGGTGGCGAGCCTCTGCCAGACTCAAACAGGTTCAAAATTGACACAAATCATAACTATAGCTTTAGTGACATTTACTCACGTTTTGTTTTTTTGCAGTACGTTTTCCTATTTTATGACATTTGTCCAAAATGGAATGTTTGCATTTCCAGTTCCAGCACAGTTCTCCAGCAAACTGCACAGCTTCTCCAGTGAAGGCCTCAGGGTTCTCGCAGTCGCCTACAAGCCATTAAATGTGAACTCTAACTTAAGCACCATTGAGCGGTAAGAACATAGTCTATATTTCTGGCTTAATTGTGGCACAAAAACTTATCCATTTTTAAAAAAATGATCTATAATAGTTTAATATGTTTGCTGATCAAGCTGTTTGTCCACAGAGGGGAAGTAGAGAAAGACATGCACTTTCTGGGTTTGCTGATGATGAAGAACTTGGTAAAGCCTGAGAGTGCCAAAGTTATCAACATCCTGAGAAAGGCGAACGTTCGCAGCATTATGGTCACTGGTGAGGAATGTTTTTGTATTCATCACTGACCGTGCAACTTATAATATTTCTTGTTATAAGATAGTAAGTTGTAGGAATCGACACAGATGGGTTTTTTAAAAGTCTTTTTGTCCCATCTTGTGTGTCTTTTTAACCATAGGGGACAATGTTCTAACAGCAGTTAATGTAGCAAAAACCTGTGGGATGGTGGGATCTGACGAGAAGGTGATATTCATCACTGCAACCCCCCACACTGCCCAGTCCATGCCCACCCTGAGGTTCAGCCTGGAGGAGGAAGCGGCTCTTTCTGGCCAAAGTTCAGTAGAGGTCATCACTCAGGTTGGTCTTGCTTAAATGGGACACTCCACTCTGGATTGTACTCTGTTGCTAAAATGTTTGTTACAGTCATACTAGCAGCTATGAAATTATGAAACGGCTACGTTGTGAAAGAGTTCCGGTTGAAGTGTTGCTCACTGATGTCACGCCTGGTTTCTGTGTTTGTGCCTGTGGCCTGCAAACATGGAAGTAAATGACCTCAGTGCTCAAGTAAAGTCGAGGACTCATATTGTTGCCTGGTTATAGTTCATTTTTAATGGAAGCAAATTTGTGCAGCTTTGAAGGCAAATGAAATGGTATGATCTTCATCTCTCTCTCATGTCAACACATTTCTAAACAGCTTGAATGCTTTCTGTTTCTATGACAGTTGTATGCATAACAAGTCCAGCTATGGCCTACTTTTTTTCAACTGGCAGGATTCATTTGAGTTACTGTTACTGATGTCTCTCCTCCTCTCTCAGGGTTTGTATCAGGGTGGTGTTGTCTATCACTTGGCTATCAATGGCAAGTCCTTTGCTGTCCTCTGTGACCACTTCCCTGAGTATCTGCCGAAGGTAATGGAAACTGTGTAAACAGGAATACTTTGACAGTGCACCACACTTGCACGCTAATGACTTTAACCTGCTGTCACTGCAGGTTTTGATGAGAGCCACGATATTTGCACGCATGGCCCCTGACCAGAAAACCCAGCTAGTGAAGGAGCTGCAAAAACTGAAGTGAGTACAGTTTCTGCAGCATACACAAACTAGAAAGGAGTTGACACATAAGGAGAACAAATGGGAAATAAAACAGAGTAGAAATATAATGAAAGGGAATCATTTTTATAACATTAACTGTGAAATACTGCTCTGTTTCTGAAGCTACCGAGTGGGGATGTGTGGAGACGGGGCCAATGACTGCGGGGCACTAAGAGCTGCTGATGTCGGGGTTTCTCTTTCCGAAGCTGAGGCTTCAGTTGCTTCACCTTTTACTTCCAAAACTGAAAACATCAGCTGTGTGCCCCTGCTTATCAGGTAAAGACTGAGATTAAAAGCCTAGAAAACACAAAGCAGATGGGGGAAGTCTTTTTGAAAACCAACCAAACTTCTCATTTGTGTCTGCAAAAAGAAAAAGATCTGTCCTTTTTTTTCCCCCGTCCTACTCTTTTTCCATTCAGAGAGGGACGATGTTCTCTGGTCACCTCCTTCAGTCTCTTTAGATACATGGCCCTCTACAGCCTCATTCAGTTCTGCTCCGTCATCATCCTCTACACGGTGAGTATCAGCAGATCACAACTCCCTCATCTTTCTCTGCTTTGTCCCCGTAGATCACCTTAAACATGAAGCTGCAATTTATTGCCAGCTTTTCATCCATTGTAGAAATAAACCAAAACATACATTTTATGGATAAAATGACTGAAATAAACTAAAAATGTATGAAAATATGTGTATAAATAACTCATAATAAACGTTACACATGTTTCAGATAAGCAAAGACAAAGATAACACAAAACAGGTGTAATGATACCTGCATTTTGGTAGGTCTGGATAGCCAAAAGCTATCCGGCTATCCAGACCTACCTGGCCCTGTGGGAAATGGTTATTACCCCCTCTTCATCCCACCCTCTATATTAATTATGAATTAATGTGATTAGATGCTTTTTTTTTTTTTAACGATGAGTTCAGTTTCACACCCAAGCCTGATTACTAGCAGATCTGTTGGATAAAGAAATAACGTGACCTGTTTGACAAGGCGAAACAGGCAAAAAGATCTCAAAAAGCAGCTTAAAAACAAATTAATCAACATCTATCAGTCTGGAAAGGGTTAAATATCTGATGGTTTGGGACTCCAGGGATCCACAGAGAGAGACATGATCCACAAATGGGGAAAACTCGGAACAGTGGTGGACCTACAGTGGCAAGCCTACCAAAAATACTCCAAGAGCTCATTGAAGGTCATCCAGGTCACTCATGCTGGAAAACCCTCCGCTTTGGCTGAATGAAAGCAGTTCTCCGAAGAAAAGTTGAGCAAAGTTCCTCCACAGCGATGTGAAACATTCATTGCAAGTTATCACAAGTGCTTGATTGGACTTCTCGCTGCCAAGGGTCAAACCCCCCCCCCCCCAAAAAACAAAAAACAAAACAGTACAACCTGGTCTACAGGTAGTGAGAAATGAATGTGGCCAAAAACTTTAATAAAACGGCATGAGCGAAAGCACACTGCATTCTGTTCAGCTCTCGTCAAAAAAAGCAGTTTTAACTGTTATTCTTAGAAGCAAATGGAAATGACTATGTGTATGTGGAGCTCCAACTTTAAAATGTGGAAAATGTTCTTTCACTTAATATTGAACACTTTGGTAGCCCATAAAATGTGACCTGTGCAGTCTCTTAACACCAAATGCCAAACAGAACCACAGTCCGGTTGACTTGATCTGCATGAAAACAAAACAGTCCTAAATCATACAAGTTTGTTTTTTTGTTTTTTTCTCCCCTAAATAATCATTCTTGATGTGTGTCCAGGTGAAGACGAGCGTAGCAGACCAGCAGTTCCTGTATTGTGACATTCTTCTGGTGACTCTGCTGGCCATTGTGATGGGAAGAGGAGGCCCTAGTGAAGAGCTGTACCCTTCCAGACCCGCGGCTAGTCTGTTGGCCCTGCCTGTACTGGGCAGCCTCTTCATCCACACCTGCATGATTGCTCTGGGCCAGCTGGCTGCGCTCTTCATCACAACCTCAGAGGAGTGGTCAGCAAAATAGCTTTTATTTCTCATCAGACTGCCCTCAAGAAAACTGTTTACGTTGACTTCTGTGTGTTCAGATGCAGATTTAGAAAAAGAGCATCCCACGTGTTCTGCACTTTAACTCTTATTTGTCTCTTCCTTCATTTTTAGGTATATTCCTCTCAATGCGACTGAGGTCGGAACAGCCAATCTGCCAAACTTCGAAAACACCTGTGTGTTTGACATATCTGGTTTCCAGTACATCATCATGTCAGTGGTGGTCACCAAGAGCTACCCCCACAAGAAACCCCTCTACCACAACAGTGAGTCAACATGTTCAAATGCCAAAGGAGCATGATTTCAGTTTGGGAGGGCGATACATTTGGACAAATTTAGAACTATTCATGAAAGTCATACTGAGTTCAACATTAGTGAAACTTATCACTGATGCAGGACAGTTGAGTCACAAGTGTTTTTTTCTCTCCTTTTCCCAGTGGTTTTCCTTATCCTGCTGTTCGTCCAGTTTGGTGTGACAACCTGGCTGGTGTTGTATCCTGGGGCTGTCTTTAGCCGGTTACTTCAACTGTACAACATCTCTGACATGAATTTTAAATTGCTGCTCGTTAGTCTGGCTGCTCTCAACTTCCTCATTTGTTTTGTCGTGGAGGTGAGTGATTTGTACGGAGCTTCCCAGATTCCCCGTCTGTTAAACTACACAGCAAAATCAACGAAATCAGACATCTTTAAAGTGGCTGTGATAGAAAGCTCGTAATATTCTAAAGTGAACATGTTTGCTAGAATAAGGCCCTACTGTAGACTTTTTTTTTTTTTTTATTATAGCACATTTTAAAAGCAGCAGTGCTGACCAAAGGAGTGATGTGACCATGCTTTCTGATGCCTGTTAAAAGATGCACAGCAGCATTTTGGACTAACCACACATAGTCCACTCTAGAGGTGTTGAAGGCCTGAATAAAGAAGATGGGATTTTTCTTTAGCGAATTGATGTAACTGATAGAACATTATTTAACAACTGTGGCCACATTTGTTAAATAAAATAGATAAGCATCTTAAAAAAAATAAAAATAATTAACAGTGAGGGAACAATAAGAAGCAAGAGGGCACACGGTGTCAAGGTTTGTGATACCATCTTGTAGACTGTTAAACGGAGGCTGCAGTGGGACAGAGGGATCAAATTAAATGGGGTAATAGTAATAATGATGCTTTCATTGCTTTAAGTGAGATACGATACTGTGCAAAAGTCTTCACACTTCATTTCCTTATACTTTGCTTTCAAGGAGCCAGGCTTGTTTTGCAAAGTAGGTCTTGAGCAATAGTTCAAGACTCAAAATTTTCTTTGGACACAGACTTGCTTTTAAAAAAAAAAAAAAAAAAAAAACCCCAAACAAACACACTTCCCATTATAAAAGAAGTGCTGGGTCTAAAAAGTAACTTATATTAGATGAACATAAAATAAACAAATCCAGCCCAGACCTGAGACAGTAATAATTTGTCATTTTCTGAGCAAAATATAAAGTATAGGGGTGCCTCAGTACTGTTGTGCAGTACTGTATATCAACAGATTCCCTGAATTATTCTACCACTTCCATGTTTTTTTCCTCCCAGGTGCTGATAGACCTGGGTCTTTTGAACTGCCTTCGACTGCTGCGAGGGAAGCGTCCGTCTAAGAAACAGTATAAACAGCTGGACTCTCTTCTGTCAGACTCTACATCATGGCCGCCTCTCAATCAAACTCTGACCCCCACAGATACAGTTCTGTGCTGTAGCTAGCATCTGCTTGGCCTTCCGTGACTGTAATCTGAGCCAAACTATGCCACAGATGCCCAAACTACATCCCCAACTTGACCAACAATGCAAAGTCTTCAATAATAAACTATTTTTATTTAAGCTGCGTTTTTTTTTTAACAAGTTATTTCCATGAATTTAATGTGTTTTCCAATGCAAAGCACTGAACGTAAACATTTTTTTTTTTCCCAAATCATTTTATTAAAGTATTTACAGGCAGTTTGTGTTCGCACTTGGCTAAACCCGTCTCCTGCTCTGTCGTTAGAATTCCTGAACAAAAAATCGCTTACCAGTACTGTGAACTCACCCTCAGTTTCTTGAAATACAGTAACACAACCAAAAAAAAAACCCAGGAAGTAAAGATGTGATACAGGAGGCACAAGCTGAATTCAACCACTGTAAGAACTTTTTGTGTTTATGTCACACCATTTAATATGGCTTTGAAATCTCCTCTGTTTCCAAAAAAATAAAAAAAAATAAATCTATTGAACACAATGGTCTTTGAAAGCCACACAGGCAACTGCTCTCTGGATCGCAGCTAGCTGCTCCATTTAAGCAGTGGACCATCACTCACCATTCTTGTGACTAAAATGCTGACGGTGGGAAAAAAAACAAAACACACCCAACATTCATACACCTTGGGGCATAGACATCATTTCAGTTACATTGCAATTTATAGAGCACGGTTTCTAAGTGCCAACCCAAGCTTAAATACGGACATTAGCTGTATGAGCAATCAACCCTGCTGGAAAAATACAATCTTATTCATTCATTCAGCCTCATTCACTTGACCTGAGTTCCTACATGCTGTACTTCAGTGGGGTGTATGAAGAAAAGAAGCACGTCGCCAACAAGGTGGAGTTAAGACAGTGAGGCTCGAGAGGTACAGCAGTAAATTCACCATCTGACCCTTCTTTAAATTGCTGCCAACATCACCTTCAAATAATGATTTTTAGGTTGTTGTTTTATTAGTTTTTGATTTTAAAAAAAGGGCTTTTGGTTCTTTTTTAGTTAAAAAATACTGCTCTGACATTGCTGCCCTCTTCTTAAAGAAAAAACTGCAGGAAAGCTACTTAAAATGGACTTCAATCCAACATCTCATCTTTTTTGCCTTTACTTTTAAATAGAAATGAAATGACAGTCTAAGGAAGACAGCCAGAAAGCTTTAAAAAAAACAAAAAAAACAAAACGTAAACATACCTTGTCAGATATACAACTTCCACATAAATCCTAACCCCTGTTTTAAGAAACAAATGGCAATTTACATATTAGGTTGTGTCCTGATAAATCTAAAATCTCAGTCAAGTACTCATTAGCAGTGTGTGCATTTTAGACACCAGCTGCAGTTCCAGGTGTTTAAACCATACAAAGAACCCAACATGTAATATTGTCAGATTTTGCCACCAAATAAAGGTGGAAAACATATTTCCTATTTCTTAAAAACAGCAAATGCTATGTTTATTTTAAAAAACAAACTCAATATAAAAAGCTGCTCTAAACAGATTCTTGCGGTGTATGTGTGTGTGAGAGAGACATACTTTTACCTGTTAGATATCAGAACAACCCTAGATTTGATAAAGACAAGCGAGAGAAAGATGAGATTAAAATTTAGTGAGCCAACAACTGAAAATTAAAAACACAAAAAGGTGACGTCTTATTGCTGGGAGAAAGCTGCTGCACAAGTACCAGCTCATCTCATTTTAACATGGCCCCTCATTTTTCCTCCTCTGTTTAAGTCTTTCTGTTTGTCCTTTTGGCATCCTCTGACGAAGCCACTTAGAACCGGAGGGGAGACAGATGGAGGTGAGGGGCTTTTCTTAAAGGGGAACATCACAGTGAGTCCAGAAAATGTCCATAATCACAGTGCCAAACAGATTGAAGTGGGGAGAGATGAGAGCATGTTTTCATTGGACTTCTTCCTGGAGTTCCTCGCTCCCTGTCGGTCCTAGACGGCTGTGAAAGAGGCCGACAGCAAGGATGCTTTACTTATAGATCCCCGTGTACGTAGGGAACTGAAGGAAGACGTTTTTAAGAATACAGTACTGCATTTGCTCTCAAGAGACCCTTTATCTCTCTCCCTCAGGGGCTGGGGGGCCCTCTAGGTGCACTTATCTGTGCTGTCGGAACCCTTGGGTGCCGTCTGGGCCGGTTGGCTGCCGGACAGTGTGACTGTTTGATCTGGTGTCCTCTGAAGGCAGTGTAGAGTTATTGTGCCCTGGTCTGGCATGAAAAAAAAAAGAAAAAAAAGAAACAGGAATAAATTAGAGACAGCAGTCTTTTCCATATGCCAACAGCTTGACACAAACTGCACACAACTCACTGCCAGTTGGCAACGTTCAGTCATAGTTTTTGTTTTGAATGGACGTCCTACTCCAGAACTGTCCTACTTAAAGGATTCCTGTCGTGTCACGAGAGACAAGTACCAGCACACGATTTTACAGTTTTGTCTTTAAAAAACAAACTTTCAACTTTTACACCACTGCACTTTGGTTGCATTAACACTGATTCTGGCAAAACCCAAATCAAATGAATAGAACTTCCTCTTTTTTATTCAAATAATGTCACATTAAGTAATGCAAAGGATTAGGAAGCTTTCTGTGATCAGTGTAAGTTTCAACCAAAACCAAAAGATATATTAATTAGCCGTAATCTTCAGAGCGGGAGGACATGAAGTCCACCCATCCTAGTAACCGTGTCCTCAAAGCTCCTGTTTATCCAAGAGTATAGATTACAAGTGTCAAATCAAAACTGTAAATAAAAACAACCCCGTTTTGAAATTGTGATAAGAGACTCCCTTGCATTTTAGACTGAAACACAAACTTCATACTTGTGCCTGTGCATAGGTTGCTGTTCTGTCAAATGACTGCTAAGCTCCCTAAAGTAAGCAAGCATTTTGTTAGGCTGTGATTAAAACGCCTCAGTTATATTTGATGAGTATTACCTGTCTATGTTGGGCTTATCCTGTGGCGTCTCCTCTGGGCAAGCGCTGCCCAGTATTCTCTTCCTGGCCTCGGCATACTCTGCTTCTCTCTGGGCCAGGGATTTGACCTGCGGTGTAGGCCTGTTCTGATTCGGGCCCGAGGTCAGAGAACCGTTACTCGCAGGCCGCTTCAAAATGCGTATCTGGGGTGGAGGTGCAGCTGGTAAGGAGTCGTCCTGTATTACCATGGTTTTCTTCAGAGATCTTGAAGAATTGCTGGAATCCCTGGAAGCAAAACAACAGAGGCCGTCCATGTAAATTTACTTACATGACAGATGGGAAGAGGCCGCTACAAATGAGTGCTAATAAGTTTAGAGGATAGAATTAAAGTCTTTAAAAAAAGTTGTATTAACAAAAGCAGGTATTGCTATAAATGGTACAAGTATAGTGGGAACAGCAAGAAGCATAAGAACACAAATAACATTTTTCTTCAACCTTTAAAATCCTTACTTTTCTTTCTGGCTGATCCTTAGCTTCTCTTCCAACCGTTTTTCCATTTCCTGTGTGGAAAACCAGCATGCATGGGGATACATATAAACAAATGAAACTTTCAAGATAGGAAGAAGTTCAGCAGGCAATAAGTGGGAAAGTGGATTGAAGTTGGGATTCAGTTACAAGCTATTTATACATGTGCACAGCAGCTGCCAAGTCATAACAGAGTGAGTGTTCCGCCTGCTAACATTAGCCGCCTGATGTTGCCAACGAAAACTAAATGTAGATGTTAGCAGAGGTACCGGCGAACCCCCAGCAAGATACGTTAAATCAACCCGCAAGTTCAACCTGAGGAGCTTCTGAAGTTCCGGCCAACCCCAACCAAGAGCCACGTTCGTGACGTCACCAGCTAACGAGCGTTTGCCAAACTACCGTGACTACAGCTACCTACTGTTAGCTGAGTGATACCAACTGACCAGTTGGGTGACATAACTAGATATCAAACCGGGAACTAGTTGACAACATGGCCGAAATAGTCGAGCAACAGCCTGGCCTTGTGAGGAGAGGGGGAGAACACGCTGAACAATACAACCACTTTCAATCAGGCCCCACGACAATGAACATCAACGTAGCGGTACCTATTTAAAGAAGCTTATATTCACTTTCTGACAAATTTCCTCCTTAAATTGACTTGTCGCCATCCACGGGCTGCTTTGGCTCTGACGTTACCGCGGGGATGTCATTTTTTCCAAGATGTTTTAAGCTTTAAAAATGTATGCCGAAATGAATATGAGGCAAATTTAGATAGGAATATGGACTCTGGTGCTCTTCTGCGAAGTGCCTATACCTGCCGACAAATAAACTGACTTTATTTTGACACATTTTCTACGCGAGCAGTAAATGGCTAGCTTAGCATTACATTAGCCAACTTGAACCTTAGCATTTCAATTGGAATTCCGGGGTTTAGCTCGCGTCAGAAGCCATAGTGCTTAGCTCGCCAACGTTAGCTAAAAATCTAGCACATTAACGACATTCAACGCGAAATTATTCCAAACAGCTTCAGTCGTTTGCTTGGCAAAGTCCGCGTTAAGCCTGGTTCAGTGTCAAGCTATTGCTACTTGTTCGCCAAGTTTCTTACAGCTAACATTAGCTTTAGCCACATTGTTGGCCCGTAAGACCCGTTAACGTTGAACAGCGTTATGGGAACTTCTTAAAGCTAACCCCTTCGTTAAAAAGAATCGCCTAGAAGCACATGTGTCTTTAACCGAAGCTACATTGAGACATTTGTTATTTACCCCACTATCAGCAGCTTCTTCCCAACTTTCAGCGATCTCCTCATCCATGTTACATTTTGCTCAGACACGCTGTAGAGTTAGGTGAACCGTCCTCCTTCAGGTCCGCCTCCCGGCTGCCTTCACACAGTGACGTCACGATCACGGATTTCCCCAGAGTTTGACGCTGATTTTTTTTTAAGGCCACACTACATTTCAGTACAGTCTCGGTAAACAGAGCATTTATATTATGCGTAAAGTTATGTGAACTGTGTTCAACAAAACAGTGACTTCTTCATTGTTAACAGCTTTATGATAACAAAAGGCGCACCGTTTTCAGAGACAGTATAAAGACAGAACTCGGAGGACATTTGCGTATTCTAGTGAAATTTCTTAGCCAAACCCCATATACAGATGTCAGTATTTTTAACCAGTTGTGCTACATGACATCTTTGTCATAAAATGACATGTACTTTTTATGCCCTTGCATTAACATCTGTGGTTTAAATTTTACATTAGAAAGCGAGGTAAAAACGTCCATGTGGCTGCACAAATAATATGGCTCGCTATTTAGTGAGCCTCAGAAATCATGAATTCATTCATTATTTTTCCATCTGTATTCCTTCTCCGTGCTAAGAAGATGTCTAAGAAAAAGTCATCAGTGTTCTTGAATTGAGAGAATAATTTCCTCAGCTTCGAGTCCTTTTTTGTCATATATGGCAGCAAAATTTGCTGGATTAGAGCTCATGTTTATAATCAGACCTTATATATTTATATATAAGCATATATTTTCTCAGTGATGATCGCTTCTTTAATTGCATAAAATAAAGAAGACCCACTGTCATTTGTAGTAGAAAGTCAGACTGATTGATGACACAGCAAGCTGTTAAATTATTGTACTGTACTTGTTATCCAGAGATCTTTATTGCTACCGGAGTTACATCTCCTTCCTCATTATCACAGTTTTGTTCATAGATAAGAAAGACTTTTAAATTGCTCTTAAAGTGATTTACACCGGAACCACCGGAGCTAACCTGGACAAAAAGAACATGAACTCAATAAACTCACTGATGTGCATGTCAGTTATAGTGGCAGTATGTGCCCCATTGCAGCCAGATATATTTCTGTTTTACAATGCAACAGAAATGTGCTGCTGTTTTTTTTTTTTTTTTTTACATTTTACTCATTTATTTTTGTAAACAGCAGATTATACTGTACATATTAGGTAGAATATGTCCTACATCTCATTTCAGTGGAGACATTTTTGTAGATTCAATACTTGTAGGATATTAGTGTTCTGAATAAAGACATGAAGGCGATCTGAGTGCAACACTTTGAAATAAACACAGAACTAAAAGTCAAGTGTTTGTTTGTTTTTTCGTTTACCTGGGATCTTTGAGGAAGGATTGGCACACAGCTGTGGCTGTGAGCACAGCCGCCTTCTGTTATGGCAGCCAATCAGAGAATAGCTGCTTTTAAGAAAAGATGGCCTTAAAGGGACAGGAGCTAAAACAGTGGATGTTGTTTGGAAGCTCACTGAGGGCAATTATAGGATACATAAAGATTATATTTAAACCATCCATCCATCAGTTTTTCTACTGTATAAATGGTAGAAACGGATGAACGTATGGAAAAGTGAACCATACAAAAGCTACCCTATAGATAAGGCAGAGTAAAAGAATAAAAATGTAGAGCATTAAATGTGCACTTTCAAATCTTTCATGTCATTTCCTAGTCCAAACAGCCTGTCCACTTTGTTCTCATGTTACAAATAGGTTAATGTCAAAATGTCAGTGAAAGATTAGATGCCCTTATAGTTTAATATTTCAGGCGTAATAAACACAAAGATATGACTATGGTAAATATCTGGAGCAGGTTTTCCAGAGGGTAATCGAATGCATGAAATAAACAACAGACACTGTATGAAAGTAAAAGTTGGATTTATTTGAAACAAAAAGTGAGTTCTCAAAGCAGAGCATTAGAAGAAGGAATGATTATAAAGGAGCTGCAGTGAAACGTCCAGCAAACTGAGTTTAGTTAGACATTATTCAGATTCATTCAGAAATACTACATTAGATGCTGTTGTATTTCTAACCTAAGCATCAGTCAAGGATGCCACAGTTAGTTTTGATTAACTTAATTTCTCTTTTTAAAAGCAGAATTTTATGTGCTACATGAGTGTTAAAAGTCTCCATAATAAGGATAATTCATCATTGCTGCTTTTTCTGCTTTTTAAGATAATTGTAATGCACTAATAACTGGGACATTAAATTCCTGTGTAGTTGCTGGTGAATGTTTGTGGAGAGTGTTTCACAAACTATAACAAGTCAACTGCTGCAGTCACTCCTTTTTAAGAAGCTGTGCAATCAGCCAGTCCTGCACAGTTTAACTGATGATTGTGTTTAGATGCATTTCTGAAAAGTGGAACACTCATCTAGGAGCTGCAAATACCGTTGAATGTACAAATCAGTATGTCTTTGCTACATAATGCTGGAAAACTAATTACGGGCTGGAAAGCCTAATGAAATCAGTGTGCAGCAAAAAAGGAAAAGGCTGTCTAGAGTTCAGAAAATGCTGTCAGTGCTTGATGTCAGTTAAGAGTGAATTTCCTTTGAATGAATGAATTTGGCAAGAAACATTCAGACACAATTGCATTTTAAAATACAGCTGAGAGCTACAGAGTTGATTTGAATTCTGTTCAACACAAAGATTTTCACTGTTAATGTAGCATTGTATAAATTCATGGTTTGTCCATGCACTTTTATCTTGTGATGGCTTCCTTCATTCTACGGGCATCGATGGATGTGGTATCCAGTCACGTATCCTATAATGTAAACAGTCACCAGTGCAGCTACAGCTCCTGCAACCTTCACTGCTATTCCAATGTTGCCGGTGCACATTCTGTTGTAGATCCTGTGAATGGCAGAGAAAGGGAGGAAGAATCAATTATTTAGTGGTCCAGGCTTAAAAGGTTAAAACAATACTTGTGGGTATATTTTTTGTATAATGCTGAATTTGAAACTGAATTTGCAATGCCCCCCATCAAACCTATACATTATATTTTTATGTTTTATCTCATGTGTGTAGTTCTGTTTCTATTCAGTGCATTGTAGCTTTGCTTCTCTATACCACTAGGAAATATGCAACTTTAATGTCATGCATCATTTCAAGTCTCACCTTCGCAGAACAGGCTGTGAAGCCTCCACGTTCATATTGATATTTTCCTCATTCCAGCGGTCGTATTGCACGCTGGGGGTACCGTTGGACTCCATGTGAAAACTTCTCCTTCCTTTCAGAGACTGATCTACTGGAATCACTGCTCACTCACTGCTTCCCTGTACAGGTTCACTGTGCTCTGAAACAGCGAGTTCAGAGAGAGTTGTCTTGGTGTATATAACACAATATCAAGTGTCCATAAAAGACTTTTAGGTCATAATCTTGATCATAATTTTGAGATTTGTGTGCAAATCTGTTTGATTATTACCACTAACTGATGTAATATTCTACACAGGAGATTGCCAAATGTTCAAAAATCAGTTTTCACTTCATATGCTAATGTTTATATAAAGATCTTGCTCACCTGTAGGAGTCTCAAACAGTCACCTCCTTGCTTAGGAATCTCTGCTCTCAGGCACTTTTAAATCCAAGCCTGAGATCAAAAGCCCTGCCTCCTGCTTGGTATGAGACCTTGGCCATAGTACATGTCAGTCTGTCATAAATGCTTTGGCTGTAATCTTGCTCTTCTTTTTTCACCTCATTATATGTCTCTTTCTCAGTTATAAAACCTGGTGTGGTTCATTATAGTCTCCGGTTTCATCCTGCACATCCTGTGCAGATAGTAGACTACAGATGAAATAAAAATGTTAATGGTGATGGTCATGATACTCCCCTGTGCCAGAGAAAACTCGATTTGTTGTCTTTTGTTGCCTTTTCCTTGGCTGCACTGCAGAGAGCATTAGTGATCCAGTTTGATGGGGTTGGAATAACAGCACCCTCTGGTGTTTGTAGCATCATGGCCAAGCGAAGCTTGTGTTTAAAAAAGCCGCTCATTACTTCAACGTTCAACACAGTGATCTCTGGTGACATCTAGTGGCCACAAATATGAAGAACAGCTTGAATCTAAAAATTAAATGGCTTCATTATGACTGACCAGTGACCACTCCACTGGAGTTCCCAATTCTGTCTAATATTGGGTCACGCTTGTCTTGCTTTGAAAATGGGGGAAAAAATATGTCTATTTGTTTCATTAATAAATTTAAACTATAAACTTTTCTTATTTAAACATGTGTCATGGTGTGGTCTTTCTTTGCTTGTGACTACTTGATGTTGGTAAATACAATAGATGAAAGATACATATGATACACATTATGGAATATGGTTCTGCTGTGAGGTCCTGCCTCCATGTACTTATACAATTAATCATGAGACAGGTATGTTTATAAATAAGATTATATTAGGCCAATTTTCTTATACATATTTTTGACCAGGGGAAAGGGAAAATGCTTATGAACTTGTAAAGTAAAAACATGCTGCATTTAGGATTAACCTGTTTGGTTTTATTAATTTAAAACAGAAGAAGCTGGAGTGCAGATACACTGCAATGCAAGTCGGTAGAGATGCAGGTATACGGTCTACCTGGGTCCCACAGGCTATCACCTAAAAAGACTAAACACATTAAATTGCTGCACATTTTGTTGAATAACATTTTAAGATTTTTTTTTTAAATAAAATATATATTTTATTTTTATTAAAATTTAAAGAGTCAAATGGAAGTCTTTCTAAAGTTTTTAAATGATATTTGTACTATGAAAAGCAGATTTTTGTTTTGTTAAAACATTTTACATTTTCACATTTACAGATAAAAAAAAAAGCCCCCCACACAAAACAAAAAGCAAACAACAAGAACAGAAACCTAGCAAACCCACTCGAATGACTAAAATCAACCACCTCCTCCCTTCCTTGCTGGCTCCATATCTCTCAATAAAATGATCAGTGGAATGATCAAACCCCACGAATGATTCATTTCCTTATAAACCACAGAATACAGTGTGTTGTTGTTTTTTTGGACGCACAAGCCGGAGCGTCAGCTTTGAGCGGGCATCACTACTAACAGGTCTCCTTACTTCTCTTACTCACATTTTCTTTGCATCTCTATGAGAGAAAGAAGCACGGTTTAAAGATCAGTTGCTTTTGTAGTGCATTCCTCTCAACTTCAGTAATTTGAAATGATTTATCTCAGATGTGAATTAGGCCTTTGTGCAGTAAAAGCGCTAAAAAAATAACGTGGAAAACTGATAATAATGACAGGGATGAATGAATGGATAAAGAACTCAAATATAACACAAATTTTGTCACCCAAAACCACAATAAAAAAAGCTTGGCCAATGTCAATAAAATGTCAATAACATAAGATTTCAATTGCAACTCATTTAAAATGTTTTTTTTTTTTTTAAATTTAAAACAGTGGAATAACAACACATCAAATGTTGTAACTAAGAATTTATTTTCTTTTTCAGGCTTTTACCTTTGATTTAAGTGGATTGATGGAGAATGTGTTTTTTAAATCTTTAAAAGTATTTTATACATTGAGCTTAAATTTCACAGCGATCATGTATGTCCAAACTTAACCAATTTACAAACCTTAAAATTCTTATGAAAATCAGACATGGTCACACTAAAGGCCTTTGCTGATTTGAGATGGCTCTACGAGCTTTGAGCCCAGCAGAGAGATTCTTCTGGGTTCACTGTTACACACGATAGTGAATGAAACTCACTAAATCTTCCCAGCTTTGTTGTATGCCTCCAGAGATGTAGTGGTTAACGTGTCTGCTTAATAAAGAATTGCTAGTTGGATTCCAGCAGCAGATAACTTTGGGGTTATGTCAGAAGGACACTGAGTGTAAAACTCTTCCAAATCAAACATGCAGAGCTACCTGCTGTGACAGGGAACAACCTACAGTAGTTTTTTGGCAACTTGAGGTTGCAAAACTTTGTCAAATGACTGACTACAAGTCTATGCAGTCATTTTTTTGATTAAGCAAACTTTGTTCACTGTGTAGTTCTTTATTTTTAAATGAAGTGATGATTGTAGCCAACAAGGAAGGAGCTTTCTCTACAGTGTATATCCTAATATTTTAAAAATGAGATTAAGGGAGCATTTTTCTTAAATCTCAGCTTTTCTTTTCTAGCCTTTGTAGCAGATTATTGTTGTTTCATAACTCTACAAAAGTTCTCGGTTATCGTCCTTGTTTCGTTGTTTTATTGCGAAAACCTTAGTTTAGAGAGGACACTTTTTGTTTTTTTGACAATTCTGTGCTTTATTGAAATAAAGTCTTGTGAACCACGTTATTTCTGTGCCTCTGCGGAAATTCCGCTAAGAGTCTGTCTTGTGCGGCCCAGTTAAAACACAGCACAGGAAGTCTGATTGGTTAGAATTCATACCACATTTTCTATGGGGTTGAGGTCTGGAGACTGGCTAGGCCACTCCAGGACTTTCAAATGCTTCTTACGGAGCCACTCCTTTGTTGCCCGGGCGGTGTGTTTTGGATCATTGTCATGTTGGAAGACCCAGCCTCGTTTCATCTTCAAAGTTCTCACTGATGGACAATAACCATATCCAACTTCTTAATAGCAATGAACTGGTCTGCATTGGTGCATCATATCTTTATTCTCTTTCCCCTCCTGCCCCCCCTCTTTCTTAAATAGATAACTATCATATCTGATATCATATCTCACAGTACAATAATATTGAATGGGTTGCATTGTTGTATTTTGTCATGTTTCTCAGGTCTTTGTCTGAATTTCTACGAACATTATTGCTAAGGATTGTCTTATTGCATTGGAGTCACACTGGGTTAAATATGTACACTTGGGTTTTAAGGGGTATTTATTATTTTCTTCTTTTTTTGGGTTGTATGGAAGCCCCAAACGCAATTTCATTGTTCTTGACAATGACAATAAATAAATAAATACTAAATACTGGAAGGAGGTTGTGGCTCAAAATCTCACGATACATGGCCCCATTCATTCTGTCCTTAACACGGATCAGTCGTCCTGTCCCCTTGGCAGAAAAGCAGCCCCATAGCATGATGTTTCCACCCCCATGCTTCACAGTAGGTATGGTGTTCTTGGGATGCAACTCAGTATTCTTCTTCCTCCAAACACGACGAGTTGAGTTTATACCAAAAAGTTCTACTTTGGTTTCATCTGACCACATGACATTCTCCCAATCCTCTGCTGTATCATCCATGTGCTCTCTGGCAAACTTCAGACGGGCCTGGACATGCACTGGCTTCAGCAGCGGAACACGTCTGGCACTGCGGGATTTGATTCCCTGCCGTTGTAGTGTGTTACTGATGGTGACCTTTGTTACTTTGGTCCCAGCTCTCTGCAGGTCATTCACCAGGTCCCCCCGTGTGGTTCTGGGATCTTTGCTCACCGTTCTCATGATCATTTTGACCCCACGGGATGAGATCTTGCGTGGAGCCCCAGATCGAGGGAGATTATCAGTGGTCTTGTATGTCTTCCATTTTCTGATGATTGCTCCCACAGTTGATTTTTTCACACAAAGCTGCTTGCCTATTGTAGATTCTCTCTTCCCAGTCTGGTGCAGGTCTACAATACTTTTCCTGGTGTCCTTCAAAAGCTCTTTGGTCTTGGCCATGGCGGAGTTTGGAGTCTGACTGTTTGAGGCTGTGGACAGGTGTCTTTTATACAGATGATGAGTTCAAACAGGTGCCATTCATACAGGTAACGAGTGGGGGACAGAAAAGCTTCTTACAGAAGACGTTACAGGTCTGTGAGAGCCAGAGATTTTCCTTGTTTGAGGTGACCAAAGAAAGACATCTACAGTACGTATACCTCCGACCTGCCCTTTCAACAATCCAACAGATCAAGAAGCGTAAACCTTTCTGAAACTTCCTGCAAGTCTTGTGCAATACTTATTTTCCACCCTGATTTACGAATAAATTCTTTACAAATCCTACCATGTGAATTCATGGATTTTTTTTTCACATTCTGTCTCTCACAGTTGAAGTGTACCTCTGGTGCAAATTACTGACCTCTGTCATCATTTTAGGTGGGGGAACTTGCACAATCGGTGGCTGGCTAAATACTTTTTTGCCCCACTGTAGCTGGACCTTATTTCCCTTCGTAAAGTCTGGATTTTTTTTAAGCTAATAATTATATAATAATTATAGTGAAAATATTTCCCTTACCTTTATGGAGGACCACAAGAGCCACACGCATCGAAATAAAGAATTCTGTAATTAAGTAATAAATTGTAGAATAAATTTGTAAATTCCTTTTTGAATTCCAATTTTTAAAAAAGTGATTTTAAAAATGTTTTTGAAAAACCTCATTTCAAAACCCATTTTTTAAATTGCAATTTAAAAAAGTGATTTTAGCCTCGGGATTTACACTTTGCCCAACATGGATTATGTGACGAATGAAGGGACCCTGCAGTGAAACGAGTGTGTGCCTCTTTATTCAGCCTCACCACCTGTTGAAGGTAATGTGCTAACATGACCAGTGTTGGACAGGTTACTTGATCAGTAACTAATTACTGATTACTTCCCCCAAAAAGTAATTGCGTTACTTTACTGATTAATTATTTTTAAAAGTAATTAGTTACTTAGTTAAAAACTAAGGTCAGTACTTCCACACTTTAAACGCTGTCATACTCTCTCCCGCACTCGATATATTATCCGTTGTTGATCTGCACACAGCTGTTGCCACGAACGTGGCACTCGTTTACGTCATTGTCATGAGACACTCTCGCAAACAAAATCACGGTTTAGCAACACAGTAACGCAGCATGCTTACAGGAAAGTAACAGTAATCTAATTATCTTTTTTGCAATATTTACTTTACTGGTTAAATGGTCGGGTTCCCGGAAGTTTAGCGCACCCAGGTTCCCCTTAGCAGAGAAGTTACAGATATAGGCACACCGAGGGATCAAACCTATGAAATCTCTGTTTCGACTCTGCTAAGAGCCCGCCTGTTATTACCTTGCGCTACATGACAGGCTAGTAGAAGCAATACAAAATTCCTATATTTAAAGTGCACGCTCGGGCTCTCTCTTGCTCGCTCGCTGTGTGTGTTTAATGTGTGCATACTTCAAGCGGTATACACGGGGAACAGTGGGGGGAGTATCCCCCCAAAGGAGGGACAAAGGACCCCCTGATGATCCTCTACCTAATCACATGAGCCAAGGTGTGAAAGCGGGTGTGGGTCACAATCAGCCAGGGATTTGGGTGAGCACATTGGGACACCTGGCCCCACCCTATCATGTGATTTCCTGAGGTCAGATGGCCCAGGGTGTGAGTGGGTGTTAAAGCGTCTGGGAAGGGATCTCAAAACTGGATTATAGATGACAGACAGTTTGTATCGTAAACCACCGCCTCTGTTCAAAGATGGTCGCTCACAGTGGACATAAATGGCTTCTTTCACTCCTCTTTCAAACCATCTGTCCTCTCTGTCCAAAATGTGAACACTGGCATCCTCGAAAGAGTGTCCTTTGTCCTTTAGATGCAGATGGACCGCTGAGTCTTGTCCCGTGGAGGTGGCTTTTCTATGTTGTGCCATGCGCTTGTGAAGTGGCTTTTTGGTCTCTCCAATGTAGAGTTCTGGGCATTCCTCGCTGCACTGTACAGCATACACCACATTGTTAAGTTTGTGTTTTGGAGTTTTCCAAATGAGTCATCAAGCAAACAGGCATGTGCTTTGACTGTGGGAGAAATTAAGACACGTTTTGTTATGCTTTGTCTTTGAGGGGAACTTAATTTTTTCCCCATTCCGTTTTCGGTGGTGAAGAGTGGGCACTTTCCTGGGAGACAAAGGACTCGCTTCAATTATTGCTACAGGTAATAATTGGTAGCACTACAATCACTCTTAACAAAACGTAATCACAGCAAATCCACACAGAGCACCTCTGTGAGACCAGCTCAGGGACTGCACTTAGCCCGACTAATATTGCACCAGCCCAGTAAAGAAAAACAAACCCAGAATAAAAAAAAAAACAGTTTTAAAAGGTGACCCTACTCTAAAACCAACCTGGGACAAAAATGCAACGAAAAGGAGAAAGAGGAAAAAACTGTGACCAATTCACATGTGCAGCCTGTCCTGCAGGAGGCAATACAATATAAATTACATTGCAGTGCATTAATATCCTGTTTTAATGTCAAATACATTAAATGAACATACCTCCAGCTAACTACTATGTTTGCTGCACAACTTGCTTGTGGTCTTCTAAAATCACTTCTAAAAACATAAAATACAATAAACATCAAATACCTTTCAACAAATTAAAAAAAAACAAAAAACTAAAAGAAAAACTGCCTGTACCTTAATTTTCTGCTGTAAAGACATAACCCCAGTATGTGTGAATGGCTACTCAATCATCTCAGGAGCTTCACCTTCACAGCAGCTTGTCAGTGCAAGAGAGTGAAGAAGAGCACCTGCTGCTATTTCCTCTTTTATACCCTCCTTTGGGTCCCCTGGGTCCTAAAGCCTTCCCATTACAGAATTATACCTTATAGACACTTGTTGCTGCTCTCCTGGTTCAGAAATATAAATATGAAAACTTGGTTATTATGCTTCACACGCCCGACTAATCCCAACAAGACAGCTGAAATGAAACTTGCTTCCTGAACAACAGCATGGTTCTATAGAGGTTAAATGACTCCAGCTCTATCTTGTTATGAAAATGCCTATAAGCAGCGTGACCTGGACGAGGGTCATCTTAACTTCCTAAAACCCGAACTCTTCCACGGCATGCATTTTTAATTTCTCTTTGATATAGGCTGATTGGGACCCGATGAATGTAAAAACAACCAGATTTTTTTTTTTTTTACCTGATTTTTGTTTCTAAGAATAATGAGAGCCACATATCAGGATATTCGTTTAAAGTTTTGATAGAACAGTGGCAGTATAATGTCCTCGTAAGTGGATATCAGGCCCTTGTAGAGCAAAATTAAGTATTTTGGTCTAAATAACCCAAAATGTGATGTCCACATATGTGGACGCCAGGTCCTAGGAGGTTAAAAGAATAAAATATATTACCCCAAATTGATGACGCAGCCTTTGTAATAACTTGATATTCATTTGCTGTCTTTCATTTCTCTAGTAAATCAAACAAACAGCAAGTGGCATTATTTTAAAGACAGAAACATGTACAGCACAGGTAAACATATGGAATCAAGTACAATGTTGCATATGTTGTTATAAGTAGTAGGTATAAGTTATAAGTATAAATATAAAGCATTTTATTTTGTTGAATACAATATTCTGATTAATATCTGAATGCTTTGTGTACTCAGTTTAACTCTGAAGTGACAATGTAAAGACAGGAGAGCATAAAGGACTTCAAAGACACTGGAATATATTTACTGCTGTTTGAAATCCAATTACTTGTACATCAATCATCGCTGCTGTCTTCAGTTGTGATCTACAGTTAATAGTTAAGATGGCTGTATACATACTTCTCTATTGAAAATATCACTATAATCCCAAAGAAAGAAAGAAATAGATGACTAAGGTGAATCTTTATGGATCCTGAAAACTGCCAGAACAAATCTGACAGTATGTAAAATGTGAATCTTGTTGCCTGCTATTTTTCCTGGAGTGGAGCTTTATGAAAAATACTGGGGTTTGTTCAATGTCCATGAAGTATGCATGTGCCCAGTAATTCACTTAATAATCTACATGATGAACTTGGTTAGAATACTTATGATCTTGACTTTTAACATCTGCGATCATGAAATAAAACAGTAGGAATAGCAGCTCTAGTATAGTGGACAGATTATGCAGCAATGTCGAAAATTATAGCTTTGAAGTGGGCATGGGTACTTTTGGAAATGCCAGTTGACTCAACTGCTTTGTATTTCCTGTATCAGCTAAAGATTACGTAAAGTTAGAGGGGAGAATTTGACTGAAATACCCTGCTTAGGTTGCTGCCACTTGTTTTGGTTAAGCAGAAGAAAATGAGCGAGCAATAATGTGGGGATTATAAAAAAAAGAAGAAGAAGAAGAAAGAGATAGGGCAAGTTGTTTTCTTTCACCCAGCCAGCTTCAATCTGAGGAAATACATTTGAGAACACAGATGTTGGATCATAAGCTGTGGCTGAAAACTTTGGTTTGGTGCATCAAGCAGTTCTAGAGTAACAGTGTAGTTTTCAGAGTGAACAATGAAATGAAAAGACACCTAAGTAGTGTTGTCTTCTTCATCTTCACTGGTGTGTGGACTGCTAATGGCAATGTGATGATCCATGAATGAGTGTGTGCTTAGCGCTACGCTCTCCCCCAAGCTGATGTTTTTCTTGGTAGCCATGACAAGAAAGACGTCCCACGAATCCCAGCTTCATAAACACAGGGCCCCAGCACCCAAAAAAAGAAAAGAAAAAAAATTGGGATTCCTTAGGGGGGAAGACAACCCAGAAATCCCCCTATCATGAGAACCTACAGCATGAGCGACTGAGTGAGAACCAAACCGGTGCCCGTCTGTGGTTCAGGCTGCCAGGGGCTGGCCAGGGTTCTCTGCGCCACCTGACAGGCCGAAGAAAGCCATGCAAATTTGATATATTTGATTTCTCTGAGCACAACAAAATTTTTGAAAAGGAAACACAAGAACTGTGATGTGAGGCAATGTATGGTACTCGGTAAAGATTGGGGGGTGTATTAAATCAATGCCAGTGATGTCCATAGTGATGACCAAACCACAGGTAAGTAAAAACCTGAATCTGTAGATCTTTTTCTTTTATTTTTGTAATCTAAAACACAGAAATCCCGAAACTGTCAGCTCACAAAGTTGAAATTTGGTGTCAATTTGGCTTAAATTACCTAAAACGTTTAAGTGCATCTATCTTGCCACACTACATGTTCCTAAGCTAGCTAAATTAGTTTCTGTTAGCCAATCAAGTTCAAGCTCATCACATATCATCATTCAGGGTACGTTCACAGAGAAGTTCGTACTCATGTTTGTTTTTTCCTTTTACTTACTTCCGAAAAGAAAACCTAATTTCTGCCGTTCAATGGGCTACTGAACAAATTGAAACTTTTTAAAATTCAGTCATTATTATTATTATTATTATTATTATTATTATTATTATTATTATTATTCTTACTGCTCTTGTATTCAAGTTTGTCTCTTAGTGTCAGGTGGGGCACACATTGATTTTAACACTTTACATATGAGTGCGTAGGATGAGCATTTTATAACAGCCTGTGTGGTTTTTGTTTTTGCAGGAAGGCTAAAAGCTGTTTAATGTCTGATCTAACTGTGTCAGACATTTGCGTTCTCACGTGCATGGATAATATCTAGAAAACCTCAGGTCTTCAGTGCATGTGCAAAAGTGGTTAGAAAGCAGTGCATTAACATGTGTTTTGTCTCCTTGCGTAGCTGCTCAGTCCATCCAGACTCCTCTCCATATCCAACAGTGATGCCGGCAACTCAAATACAAGCTCTCTCCAAGTGATTCCTTCATCATCAACATCCACGATCCACCAGCTCAACACCAACATCTGGCAGCTATCCATCCAACTCGAGGGCATCACCTGCTGTGCTCAGGCGCTGGGCCGCGATTTCCATCCCTTGTTGATGACCTCGCTGTATCCTGTGCTGGAGAAAGCTGGTGAGGAGACGCTGCTGGTCAGCCAGGCGGGACTGAGCTCCATGTGGGACATCAGTAAGGCCTGTGGATACGCTTCCCTCAAGGAACTGATCAATGAGAACTCTGACTACCTGCTTAATGACATTTCACTCAACCTTCAGAGAATCAGCCAGCATCCACAGGTAGTTATGTTTTTAACCCAAAATGGACACAGAAATGACTGCTGGAGGGTTTACCTGATTTCCTCCTTTGTCTGCTTTGTGCTGCCCTGAGCTTGTACTGTATTTCATTATAATCCTGTCTTGTTGCCCAGGCTCCACGGGTGTTGACAGTTATGTTGACTCACTCTGACTGCAGCCTGCTGCCGCTGATCGGGGACATCGTTCAGGATGTGCTGACGGCTCTGGATCTCAGCTACGAGCGCACAGCTGCTCTTTTCTGCTCCGTGCTGCACGCGCTCATGAAGGCACTGGGTAAGATTTCAACAGTGATGTCAGCTTGAGTCTCACATATGCTGGGAGTCAAAGAGGACAAGGAAGAAAATGTAACTCGTGGCATGCTCTGCCAAATTTTTTTAATGTTGCTTAACTTTATGTTTTCTGCAGTGCCTTTCAAAGTTTCTACCAAGGGGTACATTTCAGGATGTATAATTTGCTCGTTATCAAATTATCAGTATCTTTGGAAACATTTAATACATCGTGATGGTTTAAATGCTGAGTTGTTTTCTGCTGTAGAATTAATATTCATAATAATACTTATACAGCGGCACTATAGGTGTTTGCAGTTTTACAAGCCCTCACAGTAAAAATGTGTAAATTAAATGTCACTAATGGCTCTTTCCAAAAAACATCAGTGTCTGTGTCACACTGATTTGATCAGCTGACTTATTTTATTGTAACCAAACCTATGTTCATATTGTTGTCTTGTTTTTCCTTTAGCGAGGTGGTTTCCTTCCACTTGTAGCAGGACCAGTAAGTCTACCAGCTACAGGCAACGCTCCAGTGACCAGGAAGACCTCAGCATTCGCCAATTCCTGCTGAATTACTGCAAACAGAAAGAACTGGCAGAGAGCATTGGAATAGAGGATGATTATAACACTGAAGACCAAGGTAATAGGTCTGTCTAAGGGCCAGTGGAATATAAGCTATAGGTTGTAGTGGTGGTGATATTAGATTCAGAGTGTAGAGGAGATGGATCATTGTAATTAAGATTCATAGAAATCTGAACCTCACTGCAAAACTGGTGTAACCAGCATTTCATTGCTGGCCAGCACTCCTGCAGAGACTCACAGCTGATGACCCATTAGCAGTCCTCAGAGCCTTCAGGGTAAATAAAACAAACCTCTCTTTTCATTAAGTGAGTCAAAATTATTCAAGTCGTCTTTAGTTTTAAACTCTTAGTAGTGAAAGAATGAAAGATGCTGCCCAACAACAGGCTTATTTCATTCAGAAATAGTTCTATTATTTTCTTTTTTGGGTTGTAATGTGAAGACTCTTTAAACTAACATTTCTTCTATCAGCACAGAAAGATCACTGTGTGGATGCCTTCTTAGAGGCTGCTTTTCAAACTGTCTCAGAGAATCACAAAGTAGGACTTTGTGATAAATGAAGCTGATAGTTTTTTGTGATCTTTGGTGCAAGTGTCAGCTGATTCAACTTGTCGGTGTAAATTAGGCTACTCGTCAGCTCCTGTCATCAGCTGGAATATTTTTAAATTTGTTATTCATATTTTCATTGATGAACTGACAAATACAGACACATTAAGTCTGTAAACAGTCATTTATTCACTCAGAGCTGCTGCTGGGAAATTGTTTCATCAGCAACATGCAGCTTTTGGATATATCCAAGTTTTGTAAATAGGGGAGACCGGGGATAGTTGTAACGTGGGTCAGTTGTAACACTTCCAATTTCTCCAATCAGGGCTAAGTTTCAAATGATGTGACTCATCCTGTGCATGCCCAATTCAGTTCTGCTATCACATGTGAAAAATCAGCACATTTTGTCAAACACAGACAATTTAACATGAAAAAAAGTAATTTGTATGCCAAAAAGTAAGTTTTTCTACTTTATTTCAATTTGTAATAGCATTATCTGCTTTGCAGTTAAACTCATCAAACTTAAATTATGTTATTTGTATGTCTATGGGGATATATTCTGTGTAGGTCTTTAGTGCTAATGTTTTAGCCGTTGCCTGTAATGTTAGCGAGTTCATGGCTATAGGAGTCTGGGTCAGTTGTAACAGCAACAGTCTGGGTTAGTTGTAACAATAATGCAGATGTTACAACTTACCACACTATTACTTTAACTTATATTAAACAAGTTGGGACAACGACATCAGCAGAGAGAGGTTCACTGGTCGCATTTGTATATGCGGTAATGCCATTGGCAACACAATTCCTCCACTGTTTGTGTTCCCACACATACATTATGCAGACCACTGTGTCAGAGATGGACCAGTAGGAAGTACTGGTAGTGGAAATAAGTCAGGATGGGTGCAAGAAACAGATTTCCTCATCTTTCTGAAGCACTTTGCAAACCACACCAAGGTAAGCCATGATAAAAAGTAATGGAATTGCAATGCTGGTGAACAACTACATTTTTTCAGCTTCATTGTTGTGTTCAAAATTGGTGCAAGAGTTGTAGGTTATAATGCCCACTGAGCCAATGAGGCCAAACTCAAGGAAGACCAACCAAAATTAAGGAAATATTCAGTTGCAGAAAATTCCATAATTTGTCTTTTTTGGGGGGTTGGAATATGTTCAAAAGCTAGATTTCTGCATTCTGTCACACACACACAGAGCTACATAAATGGATGTAAGTGCATTCATGTGTTGAATAAACAAAGATTACATGTTAATGTTTTGTTAGTACCCTTATTTCATTGTGTTACATTTCACCCCAGGATATGTTACAACTAACCCAGACTATGGGGTTAATTGTAACATTTCACTCTTCGTGTTTGAGACCATACCATGCAATGGGTAATTGTGCTGCAGAGAAAATAACTGCACTATTTAATAGCAGAGACATGTAAATACTTTGCATTACATTTTGAATCCACTACCTTAAAAGAGCTTCAATTTACAGACAGAAATGTCAAAAATGTTACAACTATCCCCGGTCTCCCCTACTACAATTCATCCAGGAGGATACAATGGGAAGGTTTTATTGAATTTTGACAGCTTGCTGCTTTTGTACATTACATTTTTGTGCATTACATGCCAGGTGCTGTGCGTGCTGGGTGAAACATGTGGGGACTTTGTGAGGAGGAGGGTTTCTAAAGAGGTTCTGCCCAAGCTGAGCGCCTCTCTGGCACGGCAGGCTCCAATCAGCGCCAAGGCTGGGCCTGTCTACACACACACCCTGGCCTACAAACTGCAGCTGGCTGTATTGCAGGGGCTGGGCTCACTGTGCCAGAGACTGGATCTGGGTAAGAGAATAGAGACACAGTGCTCACAAACAGCACAGTTTCACCAAGACACAACATAGTGCATCATCCTGTAGAACTGTACCTGGGCTCTGGCAATGATCAAAGCAGCCACAACATGGACAAATCAGAGCAAGACAACTATTCTTAGTATGACGCCTCACTTTATGGAGATTGGTGCAACATGAAGCCCATTTATGTAAAACCACAGTGAAGATAGATTACCTCTTTCCAGCTGTAATATTTAACTGAAGCTGAAGCTCCTTCACCACCAGGTGGCAGTCTCGTATAACAATGAAAACCAACCATTGGTGTCCCAGCATAAATCAGGGCATCTCTGTTTTATTATACAAACCTTAAACTGTGAAACAGTTTGACATCCTAAATGCATGACGGTGATGTTGTTACTAAAAATGCCTCTTCACTGTGGCAGCTCTGTCATTCAACATATGTTAACCATGACTTTGATGATACGGACCACAGCCAGCTGTGCCAGCAGGATGCTGCTCAGGTCCAAACTGCACACACAGCTACGACTGCAAGCAGCTCTTCTTATACCCAACTGAGAAACGTGATTGTTCAATCAGCGAATCATGAGGTGACAGCGAAGGAGGCCGTTTAATTGATAAGATCAGAGAAGTTGTTGTTGTTTTTGTTTACTTTGTGCTCAACATACTTCCATTAGCATGTTGAAAATATTCAAGTGGCCTGCGGGCTTCTGCCATTGCATTACCAATTATGCAATTATGAGCTGCTTGTGTGATTTTTCATCAGTCATTAAGTTCATTAGGCGCTGATGTCCCTGTCACAACATAATGGCTGAGGATTGCTCTAATTTTCCAAAGCTGTTCAGTGTGTGTGTGTGTGTGTGTGCGCGCGTGTGCCCTTTAGTATTCATCCTGTCATTTGTGTGTCCGAGGAGTACTGAGATGATCTCACTCCTAATGTGACATGTTACAATCCGTCACCTAACAGAGAAGACTCCTGGTTGGAACCTGTCGGCCAGGTGGTGCCTTTCAGTGTGGAGGCTAGACTGGTCGGTGTGAATGCGAGTGTGTGTCTCTTCATGTTAGCCCTGTGAGAGGCTGGTGATCTGTCCAGGGTATACCCTGCCTTTCACCCTGTGACATCTGGGAAGAGCCTTCAACACTGCATGACCCTAAACTGGATGCACAGTTAAGTAAGAAGGAGGGATGTGAATTTTGAAGTTTGGGGATTTTTTTCTTGTTTTTTTAATCTACAGTTGGCTGATGGGGTCCAAGTGACAGGGTGGTCTGGATACTTAAACTGGAAATGAAATGCTCATTTTATTTTTTTTAAGCATTATAAAAACAAGTTTCATTCTACAAAACTGGGATTTGATTTTCAATAGTGGTGGCCCCAGGCTGGTCACCTGCGCAGTGTGGAGGTGAACTGAGTGACAGAGTGAACATCACGAATGTCACACCCTCCCACTGAGGTTCATCGCTGACAGATGAAAAGTTAGCAGCTGGTGACACCACATGTCACAAAGGTGACAGAGCTGTCTGCAGCCTTTCCAGAGCCAGCGTTACATCTAACAGTGACAAGGACTGCAGTGTAAAGACAATTGTTTCATTTTGTAAGAAACTGTTCCTTTAAAATAGCTTACGGCACTTTCTGTACAGCAAACTCTCTCGTACAGTGCAGTTTGCAGATAAACAGGCACGATACACGTTGTGTGTTTGAGATGCTTAAACGGCTTGTTTTTTGTTAAATCCACGTCACGTTCAGTTTTTGGTCTGCGTTTGAGTCCTCTCTTGCAAACACATACAGTCTGCCTCAGCCAGACTGTGACAACGTGGTATTAAGTGGGAGTGGGCAATTTTGAGAATAAATGCCTGGACAGGCAGAATTATTGTTAGTAAGCGTTAACATTCTAACCTCTCACCATGCAGGGCTCTTCAGTCAGAGTCTGTGCTTTTACTCTTTCTACTTTTAAATGAGCTGCAATTAAAAGGTGAGAAAAGTCATTAAGTAAACCGGCAGAGAGGCCATCTGTACCCGTCTGCAGTAACAGTGAAAGTGCACTGTTTGATCAGCGGACGTCAGAGCGCTTAGCATGTCACTGGTATATTATTTTAGCAACTTAAAAGACGTTAAAACATTGTTCTAATTCTATATTGAGAACTTGTAACTTAGCAACATGATCTACAGATATTTTCTCAGATTGTCTTTAAAATACCACACGTGAAGCTGTTAAAGCCACAGCGAGTGATCCTCGGTTAATATTAAAAACTGATCATGTGGAATATTTGATAAGAACGGGGTCTTTCTTGTGACACACAACCTCACAGAGAATTGCAATTAAACTGTGCAGTTCAGCAGCTGAAGCGCTGCACATAGTCAGGCCCATAAATATTTCTTACAAAGCCTCCCTACAGGCTCCAAACTGTACAAGATAAAATAATTTTAAACCTTGTAAGATTATTTTTAATACTTTTAATGCTTTTTAATCAGTGGTTACCTGAAGCTTGTAGCCATCAAGGATCACCAAACTTCGGTTCCTCACTATAGATGCTCTGACATCATTTACTGCTGCTCGCTGTGGATACTTAGCCTTCAGTCTTGTCTTCATAGGGTGACAAACCTGCTTAGCTGGGTTTAGTTTGGGTGACTGAGTCAGCCATCTGTACTTCACAGTACAGAGGGAAAACAATTCGGCTGTCACATCAATATGTCTATCCCCTCTAGTGACTTCTTGACTTGTACGTTTTTTGTAAGGTTTTTCTTCACCAAGAAAAGATTTCTGTGAGTATCCACTTTAGTCACCCTCCAGGATTTCCCAGTCCTTTTAGTGTTGCTCATCTTGTCACTGTGTTTTACATAAGTGTACAGTATTTAAAGGATGCATTAAATTGTTAATTTGTTAAGTCCATAAACACTCTGCTATCTCTCTCTCTCACTTAGATCATTAACTCTTCGGACTGCATTTTGAGTATTCTCTGAAATGGAAGTTCAACTCTTATAAATTGTCATGAAATAATGAAAAACTCCAGATCATTTATCTGCTTATTTTGTCGTGGAATAACAAGGGAGCGGGTATCAGGAGAAAAAAAATCTGATTGCTAATTTCTTAATAAATAAAATCCATACAAATAGAGTTTTACAACCACAGTTACACCACTATCACTGGAATCATATAGCTGACAGTTTGGTTTAAAATGCCTCACTGGCCTCTTGGTTTGACATTAACTCTGTATTTCAAACAAAATCAGAGTACAGACTGTACTGACTGCAAATCTAAACTGTTTCTCTGAGAGGAAAAAGAATAACTGCAAGTTTCTGTAGGTTTAATGGTTTTGGTGTACACACCTGTAAAGTGAATAATTTCACAGATTAAAAATGTCATTAAAGTATACATACCTGAACTCAAATACAGTGTGATGAGGATTTGTTAGCTTTACCTGAAAGGCGGGGGTTTCTTACACTGACTTGCAGAGAATAAACTATATTGGTCTCTCAGTTAGAAGGCAAAGCTCCGTTACTGTGATTACCTCCTGCTGTCTCTTTCTGCCCTGGCAGAGCTGCCAAATGTATATAACAGCAGACCGTAATTTGAAAAAAAGGTCCAATTTTGGCAGCATTCACTTTATCCTCTGTCACAAAGGTAATTTGCTTCTCATGAACTAACTTGCTTAGAAGTCAGTATATGTACTTTTATGTTCTGGGCCCTATGGGTAATTCCTTCTTTTTGGTCTTTATTATATCATCGTCATCAGATCTTATATGCGGTACTATGCAAAATTCTGCTATTAGCCAAAAATTTGGCACAGGTTGGAATGTAGTGTAGTGATGGCTGTGAGGGTCTAAAGCTGTCTGTAAAACACGGTGGAGGCTCTGTCATGGCTTGGTGCTCTGTTTCAGCATTGGAGATCTTGTCAAAACTGATGGAATTATTAACCCATAAAAGTGCAGGCATACTTAATCACTGTTCCTGTGCTTGATAGTGGAAACTGTTACGATGAAATGATAACTACTGCTCACAGTTGTCTGATGGTTTTAGTGTAAAAACTGTGAGCAGTGTTTGCATATACTGGCTCTGATGCTTCTGTATTTAAACACAGTAAGACTACACCTAACAAAGGAGCCAAAATGCATTTGGGCAACAGTCAAGATAGTGTAAGTTTTGGTTAGACATGTTAGACTGTTTGTTCAACACTAAATAAAATAATTTCTTTATGCACATGTGGCATTTTAATTAATCCAATTGATGTAAATTCATAATGTTTATTTTTCTTAAAGTTGGAAGAGTGCACACAATTTTGAAAGACACTGCAGGACATCATTCATGTTGTCATTTGTACTGGACAGTATTATTAGCTGAAATTATTCCAAGTGTGAGATGGAAACAAAATGAGCCTGATTGGATTTTAGCCATGCTAGCTGCAGGGCTCGTCAGTGCCTCCAAAACAGCTTTTACATATCAGGACATGGGACTTCTTGGGGTGTTCTGTGGTAAAAAAATAAATAAATAAAAAATACCTTGAACTACTTTAAGATATGCAAGCTGAAGCTTTTGGATTAGCTCTTATAGTCTCTTGACCTGATAATTGAAAATCTCTGGTGAGATCTTAAGCATGCTGTGTGTGCAAGACGGTCCGAAAATGTCTCACAGCTTGAGATCTGAGGGTAATTGTGTCCCAGTTACTCCTAGGAGCAAGTTTAAGAAGGTGCTGGTCTGTGTTGGCATCACGCTAAAGCTGCAGATTGTCAGATGACCGTTCATGTTATTAATCTACAGGCTTGACATCTGATAAGTGTTAAGGCTGCTCGAGTACAGTGAATGGTCATTAACATGTTTTTAGTGGAACCAGCTCGAGAAGACTTGGAGATTATTTCAAATATGTTTTTGTTCAAAGGAACATCATAAAGAATCATAAAGAAGATGTGTTGGTTGTGCTGTTAAGTGAATGATCATGGCCAGCAATAGATTTTAAAGAATGGTGAATTAGTTTTAAGGGACATAAAGTCATGGAAAATATCCCCCACCATCACAGCAACACTGCTAGCCTCTTAGATGGCACAACTAATCCATGGATTCACTGTTTTCCTCACCCTACCTTCTGTATATTGCAGAAGGAGGAATGGAGATCTGTTAGGCTAGCTGGAATAGTTTTCCCACAATTTTCAATTTAATATTTGGAGTTTGCTACTGTGGCCTTGTTTTTCTGTTGACAGTTTCTAGCTGCGTTGCGAATGTTGCTGTCACATGATTGGTTGAGCAGATATTTGCACTAATGAGCAGTTGCGGCGTTATCTAATAAATTGGGCGGTGAGCATTTCAGCTCATTTGGTTGCCAAAGCAAGGCTCTGTCTGCTGTGAAGAAGCGTGACGCCGGGCTCAGCTCTCACATGTCATAGCTGAAGTCAGGCTCTTTTTCTTGACTCTCAGCCACGGGCAGACTTCTAGCCTCGGTTAGATTCAAGGTCTTTAGTTCTAGAGTTTCTACACACAACCACTAACAGAACACTGGGCATAAGCTGTTATAGATTGTTTAAAAATTCCCAGTGGGATTAATAAATACAATCTCTATCTATATTTACATGCTTCCTGTCTGTGTCAATACATTGTATGGCCTTAAAAAAACAATAGCTTTAAAGGTCACTGAAGGATTTTCTGCTTATCTTGTACTCCATTGCTGGTTAGTACTATCTCAGGCAACCTCTCAGAGGGGTAAAGCAGTGGAAGCGTAACCTCTCCTGTCTTTTTAAACCTTGTTTTTTATGAGGAAATTAATCTCTTGAGATTTAGAAATTTGAGTTTTCCTTTTGAATTTTTGCCAAAATGGACAACATTAGCCTAGCACACTACTTGATGGCTGGACAAACCAGAACTCCTGGACACACAGAATCACACGGAGAGCACATAAACACCACAAAATCAGGACCTGTTCTTGTTTTATACCCAGGGCATCTTGCTGCGAGGCAACAGTGCTGACCGCTAAGCCATGATGCCCATGTTGCTTTATTATTAAGATGTACCCATGCTAAAAAGCAAAGGTCTTATTTTTCCCATCAAAGAAGGAGACAATTTTTTTCCTTTATCAATCCTGTGCTTGATTTTCGTTGCTGGCACTTGACGCTGTCCTCCTTTCTATCTGACAGGGGAGAGATTTGGTGTTGGGAGATGGAAGGAATATGAAGGAGCAACAGAGAAACAGTCAGCGGCTGCAGCCTCACTCATGTGAATACCGATTTGGCTACAGCTTACCTCTGGGACGCCTGCAGCAAGCCAATTACCAAGCCTTAGTCACAGAGAGAGAAAGACAGAAACACACATTGACTGAAACAAATAATATGTTTCAGCTCCAGCTTCAGCTCCAATTCCACCCTGTTACTCATTTACTGCAAAATTTACCAGCACCAGGCCCTTTCCTCTTTAGTATTTGTCATTCCTCTCCTTCTATCCGAACACCTTGATTCCACAAAAGACTACAGGCCAAGAGTGTAGCCCCAGAAAGGGAGGAAGAAAGGGGATAAAAGCAGCTGCTAAATAATCCCATTTAACTCTGAAATGTGCACTGCTGCTTTTATTCTTGACACACAGCGAGCAGGCCTGGTTGAAGCCGAGTGTGGGTTGAATTGGCAAATAGAGTAAGCAGAGAGGGAGAGAGACATGTTTTGAAATGAGGCTTGAAAGGCAGCCCAGTTTGCAGCTCAGGGAGTTGCTAAATGTCTGCTGGGAAGGATGGTGAAAGAGAGAGATACAGAGTGTGAGTGAGATAGGAGGAGGAAGATGAAAGAGTGGATGGAGGGAGCAGGAGCTGGCAAGGTTACGAAAGGCGCACCAGGTGAATGGGAGGAAAGGAGAACACAGGGAGCTGGGCCACCAATAGACTCAAGACATAAAGGTGGAGGGAAGTGTAGAGGAAAAAGAGGCGCCCCCTTTTCCCACATACATCCACTCCTTAATGCGAGGAAGAGTGGATCTCCTGGAAATCCAGGGATGTGCAAACAGCCTGCTGTGAAATTCTCCACCTGAACCACCTCAGCACTTTTACTGAGCTCATTAGGAGTTAGCAGAGGTAAAGTCCAGGCTTGGTCTACTTTTTATACTCTTTCATCTTTTTCCTAGTTCCTCTTCTTTCCCTCCTCCTTATCTTTACCCCATATTTTTGGAACCAGTATCATATCTTCAAAGGTGATAGTATGTAATGTGCCCCACTTTCCTCACAACCTACTGCACCACTGCGTGCTGTTTCAGCCCATCCACCACCCCAGCATCCACCTGTGTGCTCCTGGAGGTTCATGAGTAACATATTTACAGGGAGTGATCCACCCGAAGACCAGGCACCGAGCTCAAACTGTATTCTGCTGCTGTGATTAATCCGTGAAATTAACTTGGCTTTGTTGAATTTTATTCTTTTTTATTTTCTTTTACAAGTCGATTTCTGTTGTAATTTCTGGATAAAAGTAAAAAAAAAATCAGATTTTTATATGAATAAAATATAGTAAAAATGTCCTGTGTTTGGTTTTCTCAGCTGAAGCAGACCTCGATGTTTGTGAAGCCTGAATTTGTACTATGTGCAAGGCGGTACTTTTCTTTGGGTATTGAAATTCTAGCATGTCCTGCCTGATAATAATTTAGTATGGTCTGATATTTTTATAAAAGACAAGTTGTTGTTTTTTTTCTTGTTTTGTTTTTTTCAAATCTGCGCTCACATGGCCCTGCAAATGAATCTTCAGTCTGTTTCTAATCAAACCACAACACACAGCTCTGATGAAGCACATTTGGAGTGTTTAACTATTAATCAGTAATAACTAATAGTGTTTTGTTCCTGATACTTTGAATGCTAGTTAATCCTATGAATAGTTAAAGTGCAGATCTCAGAGTTTTCAGTCTTAGTTGATTTGACAACAACTGTATTACTGCTAATAGCAAATGTTTAATATAAAGGCCATACATTGTAGGGCCAGCAAATCAAACTATTGTTGTTTTTTTTAGGAAGGCAATAAGTTAACGCCATCTGACTTTATATTGCAGCGGTACATCAAACTTAGGTACTTTGATGTTGTAAATTTATGTTGCATGTAGCACCTTGGTCCTGGAGGAACGTTGTTTCGCTTCACTGTGTACTAACTGTATATGGTTGAAGTGACAATAAAGCCAACTTGACTTGACCAGTACACATTGAATTCCAAATTCTGGCTGTAATATTCAAATATCTCAGCAGAATTCAGGAGTTCCAATCACTTCAATGGCCACAGGCTTATAAAATCAAGAATTAAACATGCAGACAACAGCATCTCAGCCACGAAGTGGTAAGCCATGTAAAATCACAGCGTGGGGTGAATGGATGCTGGGCACATAGTGTGCAGGTTGCCAACTTTCTGCAGAATCAGTCACTATACAGTGGAGAAGGTCCGTAAAGACGTCTAACTTCTGGCATCAACAAGACATTTGCATCAAGAGAACTGCAGCACACAGGGTATTTTCTCTTTATTAGACCATCTATATAAACCTTAAGGATGGTTCTGTTGGAAGAATCCCTGTAGATCAGCATTTTATGAAATACAATCATACGACATTCAAGTCACTAAAACCACATTTCTTCCCCATTCTGATGCTTAGTTTGAACATACATACTGAAATACTAATTGGATGATTAGATAATTGTATTTAATGTCGAACCAAGTGGCTGCCGAGTTTATAAATATTGCAGACACCAGTATTCATGACTTTAAAGTATATTACCTGTAATATAAGACTTTTAACCCTTTGCTGCAATCTTTAGTAAATCAGTTTTTGGGCTTTATTTAAATATCACCCTCACTAATTTTGTCCCTTGAGAAGGTAACTCCCAGAAATATGCAGATGTAGTTCAGCGGTGGTGGCTAAAACCAACAGGAGCAGTTAAGCTAACGTCAGGTTGGCACACAACAGAGCTAACTAACAATAGCTAGCAAACTTGGCAAAAGTGTTCCTAGCCAGGTAAAGACCATAAACAGTGAGGAATGACTGTGATGACAAGTTTATATGTGGCATATCATCACAGGTCAGTTGCCTTACAGGTGTGAATAGAAGTGTCTTCAGGACATGTAGGGCCGTGATCTCCCAATACTGTGTGTACGAATCTGAAAGGGAACTCGTTTCACCATCACACTGGCAAAAACGCAGTATGCAAGCAACCTTTAATAACTCACATCATTCTGAATTATTGATCTAAGTGTTTGGGTAGCAACATAGCAGCCACAAGTAAAAACGCACGCTTTAATATATTTAAGTATTTTCCTGCTTGGAGGTGATTTAAAAAACAAAGCTGAAGAGAAAAGCAGTGTTGAGTTAATGAGCTTATAGTTAAACTGTTGGTTTGCATGTTAAAGCCAGCAAAACTCGTTCAGTCTGTCACTTTGGATTATAGGAAGGTGTTTTCCATACAATAGATATTACGTACAAAGTGAACACACAGCTCAGAGCTAATCCTGTTCCCATGTTTTTTCCCTTTCCTGCACAGTGTGTTCCGACACTTAATCCAGGTGGATCCGGACACCTTCTGGTTTACTCTAAATGAGCTGCACTGCCCGTCCTCTTACATCCCACACCACCCCGACCTCCTGCCGGTGCAGCTGAATGGCACGGGCAGGCCGAGAGACGAGTTCTCGGACAACGTGTTCAAACTGCTCAAGGAGGAGTTTGGCTCCGTTACTGAGACAGTTAACCAGCCAGTCAGCTAATGAGCTGCTGCTTGATGAAATTGACTCTTCTCACAAACAGACGACTTATTGAACCACGACTCCAATAGGTCATTTAGCTGAAAGAAAGTCTATCAGCTGTGCCAAAAAAAAGCAGCCGTCAGATATGTTTGTGATAAACTTCATGGTGTGCACAGCTCTGATAAACAGCAAGGTATTAAAGAAACCAGGACCACACCTGACACGTCTTCTACATTAGGAAAAGAGCTGCTGATTCTGTTTGATCAGTTTTTATGTTTCACAGGCATGTTAAGGAAATACAAATGTTAGAATTTCTATTTCTTTTCACTCGACAAGTTTGAGCATTTTGAAGCAATTTTGCTTTTGCCGACCCTAATTTAAAAAATTTTTTTTCCGTGAACTTCAAAGGTAATCACCAAAGATCACCCGACTCAAAAGGATTTCATTCTGCTGATGTGAAAGCTGCACTTGAGAAGAGGGATTGTGAATGTCCCACATAGTGCTGTGTGCACCTATTAAAATGTGTCTGTAGCTCAGAGGGTTGAAAGGCTGGCTTCAAGTGTTTGTCCAGATAGGAAACAGTATCCTTGATGATATATTTTACCCCCACCCCAAAAAAAGTGTATGCAGATGAAAAAGTGAAGTCTCTTTTTAACCAAATTACCTGCTAAAAATAATAATTTAAATTCTACAGCTTATATCTTCTATTAAATGTTAGTCTATAATATTTAAATTGGCAGCATTTTTTTTAAAGGTTTCTACCCAAAAAAGCTTCAAATAAATCATGAGTGCAGGTGAGTGCATCATCTTCATAAATATTCTTTTTTCAACCAAAACTGTCATGGTCCTGGGTCGGTGACCCAGCGCTTTAAGTTTATTATTATTATCATTTTCCAATTTATTGGAACCCCGTCTGTTTGTGAATCTGTCTGTTTAGTTCAATGTCTTGTCTGGTTCCATGTGTCTGAGTTTCCTGTTTTATTGTGAAGGTCTGTGTCGTATGTGAGTGTGCTCAGCTTACGTTTCCCCTGTCTCGTCAGCTGTGATTTCTCCCCGGTGTGTTCCCCTCCTGTCTCTCATCCCTTGATTACTGCTATCTGTGTATTTAAGCCCTGTGTTTCTTTGTGTCAGTGTCGCGTCGTACCCTCAACTTGCTGTGTGTTTGTAATGTCCTGTCCTCCAGCACCTCGGTTTAGAGTTTTGTTTTTGTAAGTTTTATTTCGTGAATCTTTCCTCCAGCAATAAAGCTGCGTTTTCAGTTTATTCCCATCTCCAAGAGTCCTGCAATTTTGGGTCCACCACTTCTGCTTGCCTGCCACACAGCCAACCATGACAAAAACCTAAAAGCTTTAAAGTCCAGCTCATCAGTGAGACACACTCACAGTGCTGGATGTATCTGTGATGTCAGGCACTGGGTCAGTGTGGCTACTTCACTGATATATTCATAACAGTGAAGTACTTTATTTATCATCAGTCTTACACATGCTGAATATCACAATACATAGCAGCACATCTAAAATACTGCCCATCAGGTAAACTATTCATTACTATGCACGTCACAGGAAACACATCGTATAGTATGTTACAAATATAATTTTAACATTGACCTTAAAAAAGTCCTGATATGACAGCAGCTATGTCATAAAACTTTCTGTTTTTAAAGCAAAGAAAATATTTAAATATTTGTCAGCCAATTTCATTATGATAGCAGTTTTATTTCCCAGATTCTCTTCTTTCTAATCACCCAGCTCTGTGTAATTAAGAGCTACTCTGTCATTTAGAAAATGTCCCTTAGTCATTACCTTGATTATCTAACCTCCTGGCTTCTGCTAGTCCACAATTAGTACTTACTGTACATTAACATTAGGTGAAAATGAGTTATGTTTGATCAAAAAGAGAAAAAAAAACTACAGTATTGGACAGTTTTTGGCTCTTCCCTTACAGTGGGACAAAAAAGTATTTAGAAAATCTGTGGCGGGAGTTGAAAGTCCGTGTTGCTCGGCGACAGCCCCAAAATATCACTGCTCTCGAGAAGATCTGCATGGAGGAATGGGCCAAAATACCAGCTACTGTGTGTGCAAACCTGGTAAAGACCTATAGTAAACGTTTGACCTCTGTTATTGCCAACAAAGGTTATGTTACAAAGTATTGAGTTGTATTTTTGTTATTGACCAAATACTTATTTTCCACCCTGATTTACGAATAAATTCTTTACAAATCCTACCATGTGAATTCATGGATTTGTTTTTCACATTCTGTCTCTCACAGTTGAAGTGTACCTCTGGTGCAAATTACTGACCTCTGTCATCATTTTAGGTGGGGGAACTTGCACGATTGGTGGCTGACTAAATACTTTTTTGCCCCACTGTATTTTCCCGAGGAGGGAGTCTCAGCAGATGGATCCAAACACATTTTTTACACCATATGACCTTCTTGATGTAATCGTCTCATTTATCCAGGCTTGGGACCAGCAGTACGAGTGTACTAGCTTTGGAAGCCCTGAGGGTGGGTGTCTCCTCCACCAAGGAGCCACTAAAAAAATACAAAACATTAAAATATATATATGAATACGGTTACAGCTGTTTGATTGATTTTTCTTTTCTTTTTAAGCTCTACATTTGTGTCCTACTTTTTGATGGTTGTAGTAAGACAACACGGACAGAGTTTTAATTTTATTTTTTGTTTTTTTTAAATGAGATTTTCAGCAATTAGTAAAGGAAGTGCTTCAAGATCCTTTGGAAACTCTATGGCAAATCTAGCTCTGGTTAGAACAGACTGTGTCCTATTAAGGCAGAGGTTGCTTGACATAGTGACAAGGATGCTGGCCGATCTATCATTGTTATCAGTCAGAGCCCTGCAGGGTTCAAGAGATGTGTAAATGAAGGAAGCAGAATGTCTCTTCCATTATCTCCTCACTGATGGGAGAGCCCGGGACCTCCCCACCTCACCGCTCCATAATGGATGTATGACGCGTTTAGTGTGGGGAAACAAGATCACCACGTTTTGTATTTAGCTGGCCTGGCTTAATGTTAGCGAGCACGGCACAGCGCCTCTTTATCTCATCCGGTGCTGTTGCTATTTATCCTGCTGCCAGTACTGACAATAGCACCATTAGTCATCAGCAGCAATAGGATGAGGGGAATCTGGCAGCACCTATTACACGCAGGCAACTGCCGAACATCGCTGCTCCTTGATGCACATGGACAGGCACACACAGAGCAAGGGGCCGTAAAGGTAAACTGCAACTGGCGAAGAACAGCAAAAAACACCCACTTAGGTAGAAATGTGTAGTGAGTACTCAAACTCCATTGTTTCATATACAATTTATTTCATTTGATAAAGGCATACACTTAGTGAGAGACCAAACATTCTAGAAGAAATGTACATTTCCCTCTTTTTTTCCCACCCCAACAGTAATCTCTTCTTTACAAAACATCAAATCAAATTACTAGTTGAAAAATAATTCTGCTGATCACCGCTTTAAACCATTAAACAAGCCTCCTGAAGGCTGCTCATAGTAACAGCAGCACTGTTGTCCCTCTGGAGAGTAATACACCAAAGACGTGGAACCATTCATGGCCTTTGAAACCCAAGAATATATTTTGAGGCAGAGGATTTCAGTGTTTCACTAACATTTCCTCTTACTTTACCCCCTCACCGCTGAAGGCTTTATCCAAAGTGTTACCCATGTCCACATTGTCCCAATTGATCCCTTCAGAGTAACCTACAGCCCAGAAAGCCTCCCCTTCACCTTTACAGATGAGGTTTCATACAAGCATCTAAGCAAAGAGATTATTCTTGAAAATGGCAGAAGTAAAACGGCCCCTCAGACGTTTTCAGACACACATGTTCAGGCTCATTATTATGTGATTACACTCATGTTTGCTGCCCTGCAAATACAGTAGTTTAAGAAACACTGCTGAAGTACTAAGATACATTAGGGGAGCCCCCCTTTCTGAGCAGCTATGGAGAGAATGTGTCATTCATCTGTCTGTACAGCACTTTTGGAAAGCAGGAAAGCAACAGAAAACTGCTTAAAAACTAAAAGATCTAATTGAAAGGACTTTAAAAGTAAAATATGGATTTGGAACAGAATGATGTTTTGTTTTTTTTTTACAATATAAGTAAACTCAGGTAACACTGTTTTTATTGGTTGGCTGCAAAAGTCTTTTTTTTTTTAAGAAAATCACTAAACATGCACTAGCTTTAATTCATATTTTACAGTCATGTACACAGGGTGGGTTTAGAGGCTTGTAGTGGAGAGGATTGAGGCTTTTTTCTTTTAAAATGACTGATAAGAACTGGGCCAGAGCACTGGAATAAAAGAACTAAGCTGGGAGAGGAATACAGTCCAGCTCCTCCATAAACGGGGGAAGTTTGTTTCACGAAGATCACGATCTGTTCCTTCTATGTATTTATAGTCAGGATTCAGAGGCACACCAAATCTGTTTAATTTAGAGGCATTGGGATTTGACCGTTTCATGGCTTTCCAATAGGATGGGGTCCGCATGGAGCGATTTGATTGATTGATTTCTCTCAGCGTGAACAGCCACGAGTGGATCAAACCTGCAGCACGAGCGAGGGAAGGCAAATTTTCAGAGAGGCGTCATAAACTCAAAAGAGCTCTGCGGGGAGGATGGAGCCCGTGTTGTTGTTGGTTTGATTTAAAATCTCTCCCTTTTCAAACTATCGATGTATCTGTGATTTAAGACTTGTGTCTGTGCTGGATAAGCACTGCTGCTCTGGGAACACAGGGAGAACACTTGTCGATGTGTGGCTGTATACTTATTGAATGCACACAGAAGAGAAAAAAAAAGATGTAATGAAGCTGAAAAAGATTTTCAGGGAAAGAAGTAGGCTGAGTTTCATTCAGAATACTCTCAGAATAAAAGGGAGGATTTTTTTCTACTGGGGACAGACCCAGTTATAAAATGTACAATATCAGCCTTTCTTTTCTGAGGGTGTATCAAATGACAGAGTAAGGCAGTGGAAGAAGTATGAGCATGAAAGCAGAGTGTGTCTTTTACAGTATGTAAAGTACAAGAGTGGAACAGAGCACGGGTTAATAGTAAGACAGAGGTCTCTTTTTTCTTTTCTTTTTTTATAATTGGTGCTGAGACCAGAACCTGTGGAGCTGCCTAGATCTACACATCAGCACCCCCCTCCCCCTTCCCACCCTTTTGCTGAATGCTGTGAAGCCAGGCTTTACAGACAGGTGAGCAGTCCAACCCAGACCCATGCACAGCGAGAAAAAGCTACATTCCCTGCACAGTTTGCAGCCCTGTGCTTAGAATAAGCCATACTGGACATTTTCTAGAGATTCTGGATTTGTGCACAGGCCTGCACTGTGTGGGAAGAATAGCTTTTTTATGCTGTGACACACATCATATTATGCAATCCTTGTGTAATGCCATCTACAGCGCACAGCTCGGTTCGTTGGTGCAGTCATTGTGGCTACTGTGGTTACTGTCCACGTCCCTCTTCCTCAGCTCTCTGCCCGCCTTGTGTTGCTGACTGCTGCTGCTGCTGCCGTGGCTGTGGTGGGCAGGTGAAGAAGAACGCTTGCCGTGCTCCTGGTGGTGCCCGTGATTCTGGTGATGGCTGTGAGCGTGCTCTTTGGTGCCACCGAGAGACTCCCCGTCGTCCCCGTCAGAGAATCCCACTCCTCTCTTGGTGTCGTCCATGGCCTCAAAGTTGTTGCTGGGGTTACGGCTGATTACGTCGCTCTCCGGCACCACCTGCAGGTAGGCTCTGACGCGGTGGTGACGCGCGCCCTCGATGTCGCTGAAGTCAATGACTCGGCACTCGTACGTGCCCTCGTCAGACGGCTTGACTCGGGAGAGGCGGAGTTTGTGGGAGATGTTGCTTCCTACAACCTTCACAACCTGATGAAGGTAGACGGACAAAAAAACAAACAAACAAATAAAAAAACATATATAATGTGGTTGGACTGTAACAAATATATCCAATATAACTTCCAATCAGAAGAGAGTTTACCAATGAGTGGCCATTTCAAGATAATGGCAACCCAACAATAAATGTAGTAAAGTAAAAGCTATTAGTTTAATGAATGAATGAACTAACAGTCACTATAGCTCCTGTTCATATCAGACCAAGAAAAACCTGCCATCTATTGAGAGTACTGAATTAATTAATGTTGCAATTTTTACGAGTCCCTTTAACTGGAATAGAAGGAAAATGTCATTTACTCTTTCAAAAAATGAAAAAGAGCAATTTGAAAACCCTAAAAATGATTCAACTAATATTTCAGCAAAAAGCAGCTCCAATACTGTAGCTATCTGTGCTGTCAGATCAGCTTTGTTTGGCTTTGTTCTTGTTCTCTATATATAGCTGAAGATGAGCCTTCAAAATAAAATAAAATAAAAAAAAACACAGGAAAAGTGCACAAAACCCCCCAAAAAGGACTTTTGCTATCTCACAGACCCCGAGATGAGTGAGTGCACATCTTACAAAATGTGCACTCACCTTCTCACTTCAACTAAGTATGGTGTGCTGTTTCTTGGCTTCAGCTATGAAGTTTTACTATTCACACGGGGCAGCTACAGCAGCGTATTAATGCCATTGTAGGTAAAATAGAAGTTTGAGCTGGGTCAACATATACAGAGCTGTGCAAAAGTCCTTCATTTTTATACATTTACCTCCAAAGTAGTCAAACTTGTTGTCATATTTAAGATAGTTTTGAGTTCACAGGCTTTCTGCAGGTCTTTTAGAGTTTCTCTTTAGCTGTTCTTTTTAGTTATTTCCAGTCCTTGTAGCTGACCCTGTTAAAAGAGTTTTTTGTGTTTTTTTGCCAGGCAACTTAATTTCTGAATATGTTTGCACATTTCAATAAATCGCTGCACCTATTTCTCGTTGTCTTTGTAGCAGCATACAAAGAAATGAGTGAAGAAAAAAGAGGCAGCTCAAGACTTGCAGAGTACTGCATGGTCTGTGAGATTAAAGTCATCATTTTTAATGAACCTCATGGCTACCCTTTGTAAAGTGGGAACAACCTCATTACATCACACATGTGGCCCACTTGCCATTTTTATGCCTGGCCACGCAAATTACACTTCAAAATCTGACTCGGCAGTAAGGATAAACTCAGTATTTTAGTGAATCATCATATTATCATAAGCATCTGGACATGACCCTGAATTGTGCCTGTTTAGAAGAAAATAACACACTGGTCTGAATGAAATTGGCAGTGCTCCTTGTTTACTCGTAGCCTCTGTCGCGTGATGGTGATCCCACTTGCAAAATGAAGTGTTGCGGCTCATTTTACAAAAAGACAGTTTCTGCAACATTTCTCATAAATTTGTAACTTTAATCTCATTTGTTCACTGCAAACTTTTAAAATGTTATGAAATTCATCATTTTCTTGTAAACCTGTGCAATTTCCGGAAACACCCGTAATCTTTTCTTTTTTCTCTCTGAATCGGTGAAGTGGTTAAGATGATGATAGATGGATGGCTCATCCAAATTTATCAGATTTCACAAAAAGTTTTTTTTTCCCTTTGCAGTCCTGAGCCGGTTTTCCTCAGAAGAAGAACACAACACATAGAAAATCAAGACAAAACGACATCACAGACGTGGCATTTATCTTCTCATCTAACAATCAGCGAGAATGCAAATCAGTGGATCGTTTCAAAATGCCAAATTATTACTTTGATTGTATAAGCATCCTTCTTGCATGCAAATTCAGTCAAGCCACTTAAGGCTTGCGGCTGCCTATCATACACTCGTCTGTGTTGAGAAAATGAGCTGAGTGTATTTTGAAGATAGTTAAGATGCGTGAAGTACTGGAGGTACAAAAGAAAGATCATGAGAAGAATAGAATAAATGTGTGGTGTGGCCTGGATGCACTCTAAGGCCACGTCTCCTCCAAGCCAATCACTCAGACAAACAATAAAATCTGTGAAAGTACGAAGAGAAGACGTCAAATGCTTTGCAAGTTTGCAGAGCAGGAGTTAAGACGATGAGAGTCTGGGGACATCTTGAGATGTGACGCACCAAGATATAAATACAACTTCATTTATCACCCACCTTCCTCCTCGTGACGCCAGTAGGTGTTGGGATGTGTGCGTCGTGTGTGGCAGTGACATTTGCGCGTTTGGCTGTAAGCGTGAGCTTAATGCGTGCCGTTTGCGAGTTTGCGTCTGCATATGTGAGCATCTCATGGTGTTTTTGGTTTGACTGTATGGATGTGAGCCAGGATCCATTATATAGAGAGAGCTCATAATGATTTTGCAGCTGTGTAGCCTGCAGTGTTTTGCTCCACCCACACAAACATGCACACAGACACACAAAAGCACACAGACACACACACAGTCACAAAAACACAGCATCAGTGATTCAGCAGCAGCTAGCCTTTTGGGAGAAAGCCGAAAGGTTTTCGTGTGTACATGTTTCTGCATGTTTAATGCAGCTTTATGCATCTTCAACTTCTGCACACACACACACACACACACACACACACACACACACACACACACACACACACACACACACACACACACACACACACACACAGCTTTAAAACCCCAGAAAGTAGAACATTTTTTGGTTCATTTTTGTAATTATAAAGTCAGTGGAAAGAGATAAGGCTAGGGGAATAAGTTTATGTAGAGATAACATGCAGTCGGTCCTGCAGTCTGCTCACTTCTGCAGGTAATTAGAAAAAAGTCAAAATGTTGAGTTACTCTATACTGTCCTGCTTCTTTCAATATAAGGCTCACCTATTTTTCCATTTGCCAGGGGGAATACCAGAGGAGATATAAAAAGATCTGCTGACTTCCCACCCTTCCTTTTCTACTCTGTTTTACTGAGATCTGGTGCTGCAGCCACAAAGTTTCAGTAGTGTTTATTAAAATTTGCAGATGATGCCCTCAGGGGCCACTCCCCCATGGGGAGGACACTTAACCACCCACGAGCAGCAGCGCTGCCTGCTCTTTGCCTGACGCTGTGCTTCTGCAGAGCCATCGAGGTTTTTCGTGAACGTGTTAATGCACCGTCTGGAGCGTTCACCCACCATGCGAGCTGCAACGACTGAAAATCACATCGCTGTGTGCAATACAGCATAAGCACAACCTCTGTGGATCATGCAGAACAAGAAATTTAAATGTAATCATAAGCATTTTGAGTCTTCTAACACCAAGGCAAACATAACGGCTTTCTGGTGAAAATAACTGCAGATATTGTTCGCAACTCACACTTATCTTTGTAGCATCCTTTGCCATCTCCTCCTCAGGAGCCACCTAGGAAAAGTGACAAACATTAGCAGAAGGATCTCAGTTTGATTGGCTTTCTAAAACTTCAAGTTAAAAAAGAAAAAGGGCTCATATTACCTTACTCTCCCATATACTCAAAAGACAATTTCTGAAGACAACTCAGAGACAGAGAGCGTAAATACTTATTTCACCTTATGAGTCCGTGGGCTTAAAATCACCTGCTGTGGCAACTGCCATAAAGGTTGTTTTGAGCACTTTGGCAGGTGTTGAAATGTGTCTCTGTGGGCATATTTCAGCAATGTGAAACACAGACGTGAAACCTGACAAGTGTGTAGCTGAGGTCAAAATGAAGGCTGAGTTCCAAGATCAGTACTGGGTAAAGGACACTGGAAGAAATCGCGGCAAGGGGCTCAAAACCTGTTCGCACCTTACAAACCTGCACCCACATTAGTCTGTTTTCCTTTGCATACTTATAGCCCCTTCTTTGATTTCTAATCTGTTCATTTACATGTTACAAACACATTTACTACAGTGCCAACTCTAGTGTGTGCATCAGCATCACTGGGCTGGTGGGATCCCATTGCAAGATCATCTAGAATTCATCTGGAGTTGATCTTTTATTTTAATTTTTCATCTTTTCGATCATTTTGGTAACATTGTAGAAACAAGCAGTCAGGCAGTAGTGATTCAACTGAGCATTTAGATTTTCCAGGTGGCTGTGTTAACTATCCCAGGAAGGATGACCACCTGTAAACAAGATCACTAAGGGTGAACATATCCTTTAAATAAAACCAAAAAAAGGAGCCAGAATTTCTGTTGTGAACTTACTTCATTAGTTGTCCAGGGCTGCCTGTGGGTCCAGTCAAGATGGTTCCTGATGTACCACCACTGGATTTCCAGTGCATAGGAAGGGGTTCCCGCTCCTCTGAATGAGCAGGCCATCTCCACATCCTGACCTCTTTGGGCAGTCATATCGTGAGGCACCTCTGTGAACATGGCTGGACAGACACAGACACGGTTAACAAATGGTTCTAGTAGCAAGCTTTCAGTTCAGACAGACCAGCAAGCCTGAAGTGGATGCCCTTTGGAGCTTGCACCAAAACCGTAATGAGCTTTTTACAAGTGGATGACAATTTTCTTGACTTGAGCCTGGTAAAAGGGCACTTAGTCACTATCTACTCATTTTTTTCTGCCCGGTTTTACTCTTGTAAGGGTAGAAAATGTTCTGATCCAACATTCAGACACAGAGTGAGGTTTGATTTATACATCACAAATCCAACAATCTTTCAGAGAAGAGAGAAAGTTAGAGCTTGAGACCCTTTTCTGTCAAATTAAAATTGAGGTAGAGTGAAATTGAAGGAGGAAGTTGTTAGTGATAAGTACTCAGAAATATATTCTGAAACGCTTAAATCAATTTTCAGGAAAACCCTTAAATTGCTTCAGCAAAACAGTTGATAAATCTGAGACTGGGATGAGTGTAATGAGTCTGCATATTAACTGAACCAATAATATAGCAGTCCTAGCATAAATCATGGCGGAAACGAGGTGAGTGCTTTCTTTGTTCCATTTTCAAGCTGCTACAGCTAAATGATAAGTGTGTGTGTGAAGGTGAGACTGATGAACGCGAACAGGCAGAATGAGTGGGTGTGTACTGAAGAAAGACCCCAAGGGTGAGAAGGAAGTGTAAGTTATATTTGAAAACTACACATAAAAAATGTTCAATGTTTTGGCGTTTATGAAACCTATTAAGAAAAAAAGGCTTTTTTAAAACTTAAAACAGTGTAGCTGTGATTGCTTAAACCTTTAAAATCACAACAGTATATGAAGCAGTCATGAAACTTTATAGCTTTGTAGCTGAGATTACATGAAAGGGTGAGTCTGACGATGGCTGTGGTCCAACCCGTAATAGTGATCCAGTGGGCCACTTTACAGCAGTATCATCATATGATCAAATATGGTGTTTAACTGGAAGAAAGTATCGTGGTACATGTGAAGGATGAGGTAGGTTTAGAGCCAAGTCAGAAATAGATGTTGTTCTTGAAAATTTAAGGTCAAAGACTTGTTTTGCAAGCTGATTTTAAGAAGAATTTGTTTATTTTTTAGGAATTCCCAAGCCAGTGAGAGGAATATCTCAGTAAAGACTGAAGACAGTGTGGTTCCTAAAATTTCGAAAAAATCATCCTCGATAACTTTAGGATTAGGCTTCAAACATCTCGTTAGGGTCCCAGAATCTCCTGCAGAACCAGGCTCAGGGAGAGGCTCAGGACCCCCAACCGGTTACAGCAAATGGCTACGCCTCACTGAACCGAAGGTTTCTTCCTGTTAAAACTGAGTTTTTACTTCCCACCATCGCCAAGCTCATAATCTTATTATTGGGGTTTTCAATCCAACAATAAAGGGTGCAAATAAAACACAAATGACCTGAACTGAATATGTAAGGGTTTCCAACACATTATAAGAATAAACAGGAGAAAATGTATGCCCACCCATCCATTTCCCTACACAGCAAATTCAAAAGTGTTAAATGTTTTGGTGTTAGTAGTCTTCTTGCAAAAGTAGAGTTAATTTTACTCTAAGTAGAGTCACATTCTTTTAATGTAACTCTGAGGTGTAAAATGATAGTAGTTAAAATCGAGTGTTAAAAACGAGTGTTTCTATGTCAAATCTGGAGGTGTTACAATGGAAACTTTAACTCTTGACCTCTTAACTCCGAACTCCTAGAGGGCCTATGACACCAATAGAGTAAATTCACAGACTCCGCCCCCAGCACCATATAGGCTCCAATCTCCAGGAGTTATTAAACTAGGCTAGCATGATCCACAGATGGATGACTGAATATAAAAGATTAATTCACAGTTAAACTTCCTTAGACAGATGAAAAAGTGCGTTTCTTTGGTATAAAAATCAAAGTGTGTTGTATGTGTATGCCTGTCAGTCTGTCAACAGATTTTAATCTTTGAATTATTTAAGAAAGGTAATTTAGAAATAACAAAAGTCACTACTGCTAGTTTTCCCATGAATGGGAAAACCGCCAAATGCAAGAGAATTTTCTCCAAAAATAAATTTTCAATAGCCACCCAAATTCACCTTCTGCAGGTGTTAAAGTGCATGTATCTACAATCACGCCATGGCCCTAATTTTAAATGTGCAAGAGCTGTGCCAGGAAAAAGTCTTTGCTATCCAAGAGTAACCATAGAGAAAAAATTCATTCTGCCAATAAACAGAAGCAAAGACAGCCCATTGTTTTAATTAATGTGCCATGCATCATATGAAAGAGTCGTTGAAGACAATATGAGGCCGTCTGTCCAAAAGTTCAAGCTAAACTGGAATTGAATTGATCACCATGAAAATGATACTAAGCATAGTAAATTTGCCAATTTACCCTCAAAAAAAGAGGGTTATGGAAATGGCCAATTCAAAGCCCGGCTGAAAGCTCGGGAGTCATTAAAAATATATTTCACAGCGTTTAAACATTAAAACAAGGGAAAACATTCACACATGAACACAAGAAAACAAGAATCTTACATCATTTTTATTCTTCATCCCTTTCCTTTCACATACACCCACCAAAAAAATCAAGACAAAACTCAACAGGCAGCGATCAATCACACCAGAGATGTCTACTACTATGAAAGAAACGCAACACTGAATTCGCTGCTTGCGTCTACATCACTGCCGTATTTTCAGCATTGTCTACAAAACTTTTCATTTATCATGCAGGAATTAGGAGTTTTCCTTCAAACTGTAAACTTCAATAAACTTTAAAAAATCTCCACCTTTGAAATTGCCCCTACCAAGATTTGTCCAGCTTATTCACTCAATAAGACCGAGTGAAATCAGTGCCAACTAAGTGCCGATTTTCATCTCGGTTCATAGATTAATCTCGCCCGTTCAACCAGTGAGGCTGCGCTATGGATCCGTCTTGTATTACGAGAGCGGTACAAGCCTCGAGTCATATATCCCTCTTGTACATTGATCAAATCTGCTTGTATTTTTCATTTGTGAAACCCGAAACACACCAGGTATCGATTTGACATTACACAGCCGGAGTCAGCAACAATGCCTGTGGCCCTTCTCTTGTAGATAATATTCAAAGCTGGGACATAAAGAACGGTGGAAGATAGAGCCTTTGAATTTGCTTTTAGCAATGATCATCTATCTTTTCCCACTTAGCTGTGAAGCCCACAATGCAAAATCCTTGGCCATTTTTTGGGGGAGGGGGCTTTAATGCTTCCCAAATTATAAAACCACATGAAAATGTGATAGTCATCAGCAGTTTATTATAATGTAAGAGAGATAATTCTCACCCAATTTACAAAACCCACACAGCAGATGCTAATTTGATAGCACAATGTGCTGTTTCTCAGTCTGCCTCATCCAGTAAAATGTCTCTTTTCTTAATTGCAATATTTCCTGCACCTGTTTAAGACTTTAAAAGCAGCTTTTAAAATGTAACAAATCTGAGGAAAATCTCACATATTGTCGCGCAGAATTAAATTATCTTCTGCTACTCTGCAAATCTGAACAATTCTCCTGTAATGATGATTCAAACTTGTGGCTCTCTAATGCTGTATCTCTTATTAATAGCCATTTATAATCACTGCATTGTTGAAGCCATAAAAGGCAGTGATGAGTTAGGTCTGCTCACCCCTAAGCATTATTATTATCCGCGAGATAAACGACGGAAGGCTCTCGGGCGACTGCTGCAAGTCGGTGCTTAAAAGCTACAGTACGGCTGCCAAGTCACACTCCGTGTCAGCCCTGTTACCACAGGAGGACGGAGAGATGGACAGACAAATTAACGGGGGCTGAGAAGAAAAGGCTGCGTGTGTTTGCGCAGTCATCGAGAAAATAAATCATCAGCAGAGATCAAATTAACGACTGATGTTTGTGAGAGTGTGGCTCTGTGTGTTTGTATATGGGAAGAATTAATATGAGATGCGCTGTGTGTGAGACAGAGGGAGAGGGACAGGAGAGGAGGAGGAGGAAGGTGGAGGACAGCGTGTGAGGCAGCAGATAGCTTGGAGTGGAGAAAGCTGCAGAGGCGCCTGCTATTGTTTATTTCTTTGAGAAGTGGAATGTGGTAATTACAGTGGTGATAAGAGGGGAACAGGAAATGTTCCTTTGTAGCGTACTTACTCCGGCCAACCTAACGTCTATCTTACACTCCTTATAAGCTTGTTTACACGGATGAGATCCGCCTAGGTGACACTTTTCAGAATAGCGAAATTTTCGAGAGAAAGGAAGGAAATTGTTTTCTGTTTTGTTGAAAGAACCATAAATATAAAATTTCTTAAGTCAAAAAACTACCTTTCACACTTGCTGCTACCCTTCTGTTATAGATCACACTCATCTCCACCCTGCCTGCACATACTTCTTCACCTCTCTTGTGCTCTGTTGCTTTCCACAAGAAGGATGTAAATTCAAGGAGAAGAGATACAGCAGGTTCTAAGATGAGTTATTGCAAAACAAATTCCATTTTCTGATTATTTACTTCCTCTCTGGACAGAATTCTTTTAGTAAATTTGGTTTATGGCTTGTCTTATGTATAGCATTCAGAAGAGATATAATCATACCAATGATACCAATGCGCAATGTCAATAAAGTCATTATAAGAGTTCACAGTATCTTCTTATGTTTTTAATGTGGAAATGAAGAAGGAAGAAAATCAGTCAAGAGCAAAGACACTGGGACTGCGTTGGAAGATGATGGTTTTTGCTTTGGAAATGCTGATTTTCTCAGTGATTGGTGCCAGCTAGCTGTTTTCAGCTCCAATATGTTCACCAATACTACCTGCCCAGCACCAAACAGGAGGCAGATAATGTTAGATAAAATGTCCAATGTGGCAGTTCTCTGGAAGAAAATGGCCTTGTTGGTGCCAGATGTCACGGGAGAATGGCCAGACTGCTCAGAACGCACAGCATGTTGGAGCAGATGGGCTACAGCAGCAAAGACCAAACCAAGTGCCACTCCTGTCAGCTAAGAACAGAAAACTAAGACTACCATTCCCACCAGTTCACCAAAACGAATCAACAAAAGTCTGAAAGAATGTTGGAGGGCCCGATTAGTCTTGATTTCTGCTGCGACATTGACACGTTAGGGTCTAACATGATCTTGACGTAACCAACAACATGGATCTATTATGCCTTTGCATCAGTGGTGCAATGGCGTGGAACATACTTTCTTGGCATACTTTGGGTCTCTCAGTACCAACTGATGCCTCCATCAGAATAATGTGCCCTATGTCACACAACTCAAGTCATCCTCAAAATTTTTTGAAGATGACAATGAGTTTAATGTACACAGATTTCAATCCAGCAGAGCACCTTTGGGATGATTTGCTTCATAGATGTACAGCTGACAAATTTGCAGCAGCTGTATCAATATGGATTAAAATCTCTAAGGAATGTTAAATTTATGCCATGAAGAATTAAGGAACTTTTGTGGGCAAAAAAGTCAGATCCAGTCAGTTGTATAATTTGCTACTTGACTTTTGATACTAAGTTTAGCTCTGTTACTGGTACTCTACAAAACTCATTAATGCATTCACATCTTTTCTAGTAAACCTACAGAAATAGAAAACGAGATAAGCCGACAGCGCATAAATTTGGGAGGCTTTAACAACCAACCAGCAGCAGGTATAGGCTCCACAACTGCACAGACTCAGATCCTGACCTACAGTGCACAGTTTAAAAAGTGACTCCTGAATCTAGCAGTGGATATTAGCTCTAGAAAATGGTTATTTTTTATCATTTGTTACTGTTTGTATACATAAATTCCTAACCTTTTTAAATGCTCTGTGTTTAAGGCTTGCGAATGGGGAACCGTGTAGCTGCACATATTCTTTGCTCCAATTATCGTCGGAGATTTGGAGGGTAAACATACCACAGCAGGCATAAATCTAATAACCACAGCAAAGAAATTCACAATTTACAGCACAGTAACGCACTTTAAAGAGATACAAGTGAAGTGAAGACCTAAATTTTAATCATTCTTAAATTTATTTATTCATGATCTTTGTCTCAAAACAGAGACCAAACCACAACTCTGACAAGCTCTAAGGACTACACCTGGAGTGACTGTGAATTCAAGAGCAGTCATATTTAAATCCAAGCAGAGTACACGGGTAAAACTTTTTGCTGTTCACTTCTCCTCTTCTCCACGCCTCAAAAAGAAAAAAGAAAAAAAAATCACTTTCCAAGGGCTCATATGTTATTTCACAGCTGCCTAACAAGGATATTGAGAGACCCGTCATGCATTTGCTTCTGTGCATTTCGCCCGCAGCCTTGTGTAACCCTCTCTCACTCCTCATAGCTTCCACAACGCATTGGTGCAACAGTCGAGTTTTTTTTTAATACATAAGGGCTTTGGCAACACTGAGCCTCTCTGTGCCTTTTCTGCTCACGATCTGAATCCATCATGATCGGGCAGCTGGCAGCATCAGCCTCTGAATGTCAATGCTGCTCAGTGTGCGAGATGGCTGGTGGTGCATCGTGCCGCGTACAGTGCTCTCAAGAGCTTTTCAGCATCTTGAAATGGCTTCATAACAGTTAAGCAAGTGGTTACAATGTAATGTGGCTCACAGCCTATTAAAATGGTAATTAAACTGATGTATGTGCATCTTCCGTTACACACAGAAAAAGAAGGGTTACATTGCTGTGTTGCCCAGCTACATTTCTGCAAATATAGAATTACATTTTCATTACAACAGTAACTTAGTTAATAATCCCCAATGGATGCATACACATCCAAATGTGAATCTATTTGTAGTTGCTAGTTTTAGTGGTGCTTTAATCTGCTGGTTAAATGGATGAAATTAAACATCACAGTGCTATTCATTTTTGCGCAGTGGATGCTTTATGCTTAGCTGTAGACTGAAAGATACTTTAGCAAATAGTACAGTAAAACAGGCTTCATATTTTGCATATGTTTTTCTTTTGATGTGAAGGATAAGGTTGTAATACCTGTTACAAGGTGCCTCCAGTAAGTCAAAATTTCCATTAAACAAAAATGATTAAAAATGATTAAATCGCTGTTCTATGGGTTCCAATCTATGTGTTTCCTTTTTGTTTGGAAGTTTACCCTTTACCTGTACACACCTTACACATTACTGTAGCAAGGTAAAAAAAATTAAATGACCAGAGGCTAGACAAGGTGGAAGAACTGATAAATATACAGTTATATACATTCTGCTTTTGGCTCTAGCTTGGTTTCCAACAGCCCATATTAGCAGAAAGTATTTGACTTTCTTGTTGATGTTGTCTTTCTGTCATTTGTTTACACTGAGAACTGTGTCAACATAAACCAAAACAATGAGGTAAAAGAGGTGAAAATGAAACGATCTGTAATACACACCAGTCCTGGGATGTGCGTGCATATGGAATTTTGTGTTGCATGCTCTTATGTCCAAAATCTATTGTGTCTGTATTCTATGTACAGCAACACTGCACAACCGCAGTGGCACACAATGCACACATGTGTATTGTCTCTGTGTGTGTGGACCTTCACCACCCTTGGCTTTGCCAGCTCCTCCATTTGAGATCAGTTTCCTGCTGTTTTGGCCTAAATCCCAGCTGCCGGCCTGCCTCCCCACAGCGCAGGTCAAACACTGTTTTCCCTCTTAATCAAATGAAAAAGGTTAAAAGGAGAACATGGCTTCCTGAGCCAGAGGGTTCAGCCAGAACACCAAGGACAAGTCATCTTTTTCCTGTAATTCAACACAACAAAAGGTGGCACGTCGGCACAAGAAATTATTACCACATCATCACTGAGCGATTATTTCTTCACAAAAACACAATGAGAGCAGAGAGTTCAGAATAACAACTAAGCCCTTGTATTACAAAGCAGTGTGAGACGAATGCGCTTAAAGCATCTCTTGTTTCACCGCATGTCTGAGAGCAACAGCAGGCGAGTGAAGAGGCTCACTTCGATGTAGTACGAGAAACATGAATAACAATATACTGAAATGCCCTGTATTGTCATTGGTAACGGGATCAGCTAGCTGTGGCATTTACTATCTAGAACGGTTTGATTTAATCCAGTCATTCGGATATCACCTCAATCTTCTTTTCACATAACATGTACCAGATACACCAGATTTAGAAGCAACCTTTCTTTCTGCAGAATTTATAGAAAAATCAACTCTCCAGCTTCCTTGTTTTATCTCCATTAATAATAACGACAATAAAACAGCCACAGGAATCAGGTTCCTCATCCCGAAGATGGCTTATTTTGCTCTGGACTGCATCGCTTGTCTTGCTCAGCGCCTCCGTTTGGAACAATGAGAAATTCAGGACTTGAGCTGGAGCTATTTCTGTCTTCTCTGCTATCCATAAAAACATGCAGCCTGTAAGGTGCTGTATGATTTCTCTTCTCTTCATTGGGAACCCTGAGAGGCACAACCAGCTTCAAGTCAGTTATAAATGATTGTCTCATGGACTCAGTGAAGATGGAGACTAATGAGGTAAAAATACACATCCCATAAAGATAAAGTTGGCCTATTTACCTCTTTATCTGTATCTTTATCTGTATGTCTATTTGTTGTATTTTTATCTCCACTATATTTTCTGCCGCTGTGACAACTTAAATCCCCACTGGGTTTATTTATATCCATTCTTGCAAAACAATCTATCCACTGCTTACACTGTAAGCAGAGTATTTTCTATGAAACTGTTATTTTACAGTTTACCAACTGTAATCTACAGGAAAATCCTACAAACAACAATTTGTGGGACGTCATCTAATACAGCGGTCCCCAACTTTTTTGCGCCACGGACCAGTTTATGCCCGACAATATTTTCACGGACCGGCCTTTAAGGTGTCGCGGATAAATACAACAAAATAAAACTAGTACCGGTACCGAAAAACAAGAAAATTTATTCATAACACACGTGAAAAGACCAAGGAAAACCGAGTAAACGATAAAAACGATAACAAAATAACGCTGAAAACCGATAAAAACCCTGAAAACCATACATTTCACACCTGAGCCTTAACTCTCGCGGCCTGGTACCAAACGACTCACGGACCGGTAGCGGTCTGAGGCCCGGGGGTTGGGGATCGCTGATCTAATACATTTCTTACAGTATTCCAGTAAAGTGTATAATAGAGAAGTGTTACTTAACAGTTAGGTCCCTAAGTACTTAAGCACAATTTTCACAATTCTGCTTGCATATACCATCACAGTGGATTTGACATGAATCAATATGTGTTTGAATGGCAGACTTTCAGCTTTAATTTAAATCATGAACTTATTAAGTATTACAATCATTTTATTCATGAAGCTTTATGGGCAGGTGAGGCCTGTTCCCTTGTTATTCCATAACAAATTAAGCACATTTAAGAAATAGAAAATACTTCAAATGCACATTTTGACTGCAAATGAAAGAGGCCAGCAGCAATAGGTTGAAAAGTTAAACCAATCAGAGAAACAACAAACATTTTTAGGAGTGGTCAGTTCAGCAGTTCTGCCAGTGGAATCAGATCACTTGTGTTTATTGATAATGTGCTCATAGAAGTAGCAGGATGAATTCTGCAGGTCTATACTCTGATTCAACCACCCCTGCAAAACTGGGATTCACAGAACAATGCAAAAATGGCGTTAATCTGTTTTAATCCCAGGTAATGCAACACTTCAGTCACATCTTTATTTGTTTGTTATTTTAAAAAAAAAATACAAAAATCATTAAGACTTTTTTAAGTAATGAGTAATGTAAGGGATTACTATTGCAGAAAAGATTACTGTTACTAACCACGCTGTGTTACTGCGTTACTAAACCGCGATTGTCTTTGTGAGAGCGTCTCATGACAATGACGTAAGCGCGAGCGACGTTCGTGGTAACAAACGTGTGCAGATCAACAATGGATAATATATAGAGTGTGGGAAAGAGTACTACCATGCAGCGTTTAAAACGTGGAAGTACTGACCTTACTTTGAGTTTGATTCCGTAAAAAATGACAAAAACATTAGAGTCCGCTGTACACTGAGTGGGAAGAAAATGTATTTTTACAGCAAAAAAACAATCTAAACTTCTGAGCAAGTACCTAGCACACTGCCACGGGAATGTGAAATTCACAGAGAAACTCCCGTATCCCCCCACTGACATGACCGCTGCAGCACCGGGCAAACCACCGACTGCTCCGCTTCTGCTAAACAGGTAAAAATAGATTTAAGAGCGACAGGACTCAGTGCTGCTGAGTCTTTGATTTCATTTATTTTCTGCCGTGTTTTACTTGCATCTATTTGAAAGAGGGAGTGTCCAAAGAAAAAAAATACTTTATTTTATATGCTGGAATATGCAGAAAATAGCTTTAAACGCTAAACAAATTTCTTCAAATCAAAGACTGTTGCATATAATTTAATATTTGCTTAATGCGATGTGCATGAAGTTAAAACATTAAAACTAATAAAACAAGTTTTAAAAAGGGACTTTTTTTTTCATTTGATTACATTTTATATGAAAAAGTAGAACTGGGCTGAAAGGTCTACTGCTTTATTACCTATTTAGGTTGTGTATCATGTTTTTAAAAAGTAACTAAGTAACTAATTATTTTTGAAAATAAGTAATCAGCAAAGTAATGGGATTACGTTTTGGGAAAAAGTAATCAGTAATTAGTTACTAATTACTTTTTTCAAGTAACTTGACCAACACTGGTGTGTATACAGTAGGAATATGCACAAATGAATGTGAGGTTGACAACAGGGATGTAGATAGATAGTCTGAGAGAAGGGGACATGCAAGAAAAAAAACTTCTAAAACCCTTTAAAATGCACAAAGGAGGAGGGAAACATTTGTTTTGATGGGCCAGATGATGCCCAAAATTGCACATGTAACTTTAAAACTTTGTCTACGGGAATATCATCATCACATTACTATAAATCAGGGGTAGGGAACTCCAGGCCTCAAGAGCCGGTGTTCTGCAGGTTTTAGAACTAATCAAATGATTAGTTCATTACCAGGCCTCTGGAGAACTTCAAGACATGTTGAAAAGGTCATTTAGTCATTTGAATCAGCTGTGTTGGATCAAGGACACATCTAAAACCTGTAGGACACCGGTTCTCAAGGCCTGGAGTTGGACACCCCTGCTATAAATGGTTCAATCAAGAGTATGTTAGACTGACTCACCCCAACTTACATGGATGATCTGATATCGTCGTGTTGGTGTTGATCCTGGAACAACATTTACTATGTTGTTCCTGGAACAACATAGTAAATGTTGTTCCAGGATCAACATTGCAAGTGACCAATCACATTGTTGTGACGTTATTCTTTGGCGCACCAAGCCATTCGTGCATTTATGAAATTCCAATGTTGCAAGGACAATATCAATTCTGCTTAGCGTTTATTAAAGGGTTAGGGTTAGGGTCCGTTGATCGGCGGACAGAGGCGGTTTCTCGCAGCTTAAGTACAGTTTTTTGTTTTACGGCGGTTTTTCCCGAAGTCGCAAAAGTATGACGTCACAACATTCTGATTGGTCACTTCCAATGTTGATCCTGGAACAACATTTACTATGCTGATCTGGGAACAACACCAACACGACGATATCAGATCGTGCAACTTACACAAGGGTACTGCAAAGTCAGAAGTGTTGAAAATTTGACGATAAGTGAAATTCTGAGAAGCTAAAAATGAAAAGAGCCCAAATTATCTTTGTTTTTTATTCCTTTCTACATCTTTTGACCCCTCAAAATGATCCCATTCACCCTTTTAAAATTAAATCTACCACGTAAAACAAGCACATGGCAAACATACAGATTAAGCTTAAATTCATGTACACTCTAGTGAACTGAAATTCCCAGTGGATTAAAACAAACAGTAAGAAAGCCTCACTCATTTGACCCCTCTGCAACACTATGTCTCTCTGCTTCTCTCTCTTTTTACTTCCATCACAGCTTGCCAGGCAGCTCCTCAGAAATAATTAGCGAGTAACGAGTCTCTCACATGGCCTCATAACAAGCTTCACGCTCTAATAATGAGCTTCTAAACAGTTCGGTGGTAAACAGCTGCCATCAGTTACACAGAGAACCTGCCGGAAGCTTTAAGCCTGAGCATAGCCGAAGACAAACCAGCCAGCCTGAGCAAGCAGAATCCACGAGATTGTTTTGTCTCCTTGGAAGATGTTAGAGTTTTTTTCCCCCCTCTCTCTGTGTCTCTTTTTTTTGAAGATTCACTAATGAGAAACCACAAATGAATTCACTGCAGAAAGGCACATTTTAAATTTGCTGTGCCTATTGCCTATTCATAAGTCTACAATGCTTCACAACTTTCATCAGCAGTCCAAACAAGAGAATGAAATAAAGTGTTTCCTCAGCATAATGAATGTGGAATAGTTTGGGGCTAGGGGAATTGAGAGGTGAAGTTTTATTAAAAACAGACTATTTTTGAAAAGAAGCAAACTTTTCCAGCGTTTTGAATACTCATGGAAAGGCACTCAGTCCTACCCATCGTGCTATTTGTCAAGTCTGCAACCTGCAATACTAATCAGCTATCATCAATTAGCACATATCACTTCCTGTTCACACTGAAAAAAAAAGAGAATACAGCTGTAAAAACATAAAACGTAAGTGTTCACACCAAGTAGCATCACTATTTCGGCTTATGTGAGTTATTTCAAAGGACACATCACAGTCAGGTGTGTAATGATTTTTACAAGCCTCGATGAAAATGCCTCGTGGCTTGTGTGTGGTCAGTTGCAGCAGGAGCTGAGCTAACTAGCCATAAAACAGTGATGGATGATAAGAAGGTTTAAGCAGCGATGAGTAAATGCCACTGTGTTTATGAGCCGTTGCTTGGTGTTTACAACGGGCTCCATACAGAGTCTAATGCTACAGAAACTTGAGGTATAGAAATGTATATGTATGTTTTGGGTATACTGGGGTATGTGCATACTTTATATCTATACATGTTGCAAGCTTTTGCTTTGTTATAGTGTGATCTGCAATCATTTAGAACAATGACGTTTAAAATGCAGTTTGAATAAAGTATAATTCCGAACAGCTTCTCGTGGTGTTAAACCTATTTCTAACGGGATGGATTTGGCATCCCAGTCTTGAATTTCACACCAGTCATCTCGCAACAAGTGCAGGATGTCATCTAAGATTCAACTTAAAATAATTCATTTGATAATAAATTACCATAGATTACCATGTTAAACATTAAAAGCTGTGTGTGCAACACAAGTGTTTAACGTATCTTGTTTGCATTAGAGATCCCCCCCAAAAAATATTTTAAAAATACACATTTTCAAGCTACAACACTATCCAGCCATTCACTGCACAGCTTTATTTATTCACCAAACACAACAGATGGACGCGCAAGATTAGCTACAACACAGGAACCACCACTGGGTCAGATGCACCCTGATATGATTCATGCTGTACCGGGAATATTTGCACCAGATTTCATAGCATTCATGAAAATCCACAAAGATATCACCGACATGAAAACTTTGAATGTATCATATTCAGTTGCAATTTATGCCCTGGGGGGCGTGAATGACTCTACACTATTCATACGATGCTATTCTGCAGCTGCACTGAAATATTTGGATCAACAAATCAAAAATCAATACAAATAAACTCAAGCGAGCAGTATGGCGTGGTGATTAGCACTGTTGCCTCACAGGAAGAAGGACTTGGGTTCAAATCAAAGACCTTTTGTTGTGGAGTTTACATGTTCTCTCTGTGTTCGAGTGGGTACCGTTTCCCCGCCCAGTCCAAAAGCATGCATGCTTTTGCTGAAAGCCTCAGTCCCCCTGTTTCCATTACAGTGTATAAAAACACAGCAATTAAAAGTGCCTCCCCAATCAATCAGTCATTGAATCTGATGTATGTGTTTCTCAGCCTGAAAGACAGAACAATAAATAAAGTCATCTCCAAGGTGAATCTATAACAGTTCCCAATAGAAAACTGTGTGCACGAGGTGTGAAGATAAAGCCACGATTTCAACAATCCAACAAAACACTCAGTGCTCAGACTAACAAGCAGCCAAGAAACACCCTTTTTTTCTCTCCCATAACGTAAAGGATAGCTGTGTCTTTTATTTTGTTATGCATAGTGCTTTCTGCAGCATTGCAGGTATGGAAAGACTAAGTTTCAAAGAAGAAGGCAGAAAAACAACTGATGAAGTCAGAGGGAGGAGAAAAGGCGAAATGAAAGAAACAGGCCTGCAGAAATCACAACAGGGCGCATCCTTCTTTCTCTGCTTCTACAAAAGCTGCTTCTACCAGTCTATTCTCCTGGGCCAGGCAGTGGCAGCGAAGAGGAGACATAGCGGGAGAGAAACAGGAGAGATATCAGCACTCTATATCTAATCTCCCTACCCTCTCTAATGCACCCTCGAGTATCCTCTCCAGCACCAATATGGGCAAAAAGATAGAAGTCGACAGCTGCACGAGCTAAAATGCGGCACCCAAGGTTTACAGCAAAACGTACGCTATCCGTGTTGGGACTCGGAGAGATATGGGGGGGGGCGTGTGTGGAGGAAGGATTCTCGAAAAGACCCCAAAAAGGCTTATCAATCATTTCAATCCTAAGGGCTTCTATTTCTGTAACAAAAATAGTCCACATCAACAAGACATTTACACAAATAAACACTTCATACTGTTTTTCTTCAAAACGACAGCAGGATTCTGCCAGCAGGATGAAATTAAGACATTTTTGCTTACAGTTTAGTTTGCAAATCTTTCAGAAATCTCTGAAGGAACGTGTCACTAGTAAACACATAATGCTTGTTTTTGCTTGCAGCAGTGGTTTTTTTAAAACCATGTCGATTTGCATTGCAAGTCCCACTGAAGAATTATTTCCCAAAGCTAAAAGTGAGATTTTGTCCATCTCCCACATGTTGATTCCTACATTTGAAAATAAATGCGTTTTGAAAAAATCATTTTGAAAACCACAATTACAGCAGTACCAACAGTGCACAGTGGTATCAGCCTTTATTGGCCTCTACTGCCTCTGTGAAAACAAGCAAACACCTACAGTGACAAGTGTGTAGGAGGGACAGTGGCAGATGAGACATTTTCTAAATTATAGCATGCAACCAAACCTGGAAGAAATGCAGAACTGCTACTACATTTAGCTCTCTGTCACTTGATGAAATATTCGATTGATATGATTGGACTCATTTCTCCAAAAGTTAAGCCAATGATGATAATAAAACTTAATATTCCAACAAAAAAACAAAGTTAATAGGAAGAAGAGCTATGAAAGAAGCATTGCAAATGCATTTTCTTGGCATTTAGAGCAAATAAGTGTTTCATTAGCCATGGTAGTGGCTCTGTGAGGATGTACATCTACACAGAATATCAATAAAAATCAGGGAAAAAAAACATTTTACATAAATTTTATGCACTGATTTGGACTTCATTGACTGCAATACATATTTGATCCAAAAGCAAAATATGACTTACTACTTCCTGGAGACACTCTTGTTAGCAAGCACAGCAGTAAGACACCAGGTTTGGTCACATCTCACAGCTCGCATTTTGGCCCACTCATTTTTATAGAAACCCTCCTAATTTTATTATTTTTTATTTTTTATTCCTATTTATTCTATTTATCCCCTTTGTATATTTTATTTATATTTGTCTCTGTATTTATATATATATGTGTGTGTGTGTGTGTGTGTGTGTGTGTGTGTGTGTGTGTGTGTGTGTGTGTGTGTGTGTGTGTATATATATATAACAGTTCTGTAACTGTAACTTCGGTCATTGCTGTGCTTTTTTTGGAAGTCGAATTTCCCAGAGGAACCCACCCGAGGGATTAATAAAGTTCTATCTTATCTTATCTTATCTTAATTGTTTAGGTTTCTTGGCTAGAGCTTTACAGCCCGAAGCTTCAGCTTTCTTCACAGATTTTCTATAGGACTGAAGTCTGGAGACTGACTCGGCCACTTCATGACCTTTAGCCACTTCTTTATTGCTCTGCAGTATGTTCTGGGCCACTGTCAAGCTGTAAAACCCATCCCATGGTGCTGTGAATTAGCAGAAAATGGCCCCAAACCATAACACTTCCACCTCCATGCTTGACTGTGGGGATGGTACACTTGGTCGAGTTGATGCCAAAAGAGCCAGATTTTGGCTTTATTTGACCATAGCACCCAAGTCTTCCCATTTAGTTTCTTGGAGATGAGTGCAACATGTTCCCTGACAAACTTAAGATGGGCCTGTACATGTGCCTTATTGAGCAGAGGAACTTCGTGGGTGCTGCAAGATTTTAACCCAATACGGTGTAGTGCGCCACTAATGGTGTTCTTGGTGACCATGGCCCTAAATGCCTTCAGATCTTTAACAAACTTGCATGGAGCTCCAGACTGTGGGCAATTGATGGTTCTTTAATATTTCTTCAGTTTCCAAATAAGCCATCACCTTTTTACCAAGCATCTTGCTGACTGTCTTATACCCTATTCTAGCCTTAAGCATGTCTACAGTCTTGTTGCAGTTGTCCTTTGACAGCTCTTTGGTGTTACCTACGGTGAAATGGACAAAAATGATTCAGTAATTGATTGACTAATTGTAATCTGTGTGTTACTTGGACACCTGATGGACATCATTAGTTGCCAAAATTCTGGCTGGGTCTAGGAGATCAAATATGTACTTCACTCAATTACATGTAAATCAATATATAACTTTTATGTAATGTGTTTTTCTAGATTTTTTGTTGATATTCTGTTAATTAAAATTAAACCACCAGTGTTCATTTCTTTGTAAGTTAGCAAATGTATAAATTTAGCAAATAATTATTTCCCCACTGTATATTAAAAGGATCCCAAGGACAATATGTACATTATTAGCTGCTACTTTTATCATGTTTACCATTTGAAATTAGCAATGTAGCACAGCAACATTTGTTCACTGGACACAAAATACGACAGAGGCTTAATGGCATTACTGAACAGTTCTGTAATGTGTTGTAGCTGCTGGAAAGCCAATATGCAGTGGCAATAAAACCAGTGTACACCAGAATAACTTCCTTCCACGTGTCATCGAAGTCAACTTTACTTCACTGGGAGACCAATTTAGTCATAGTAGGACTCTCCTTCACATATAAGCAAAGCCTAAGGCAAGGAGAGCATTTCAGCATAATGTAACATAAAGAAGTCCCTGTGATAATATCTCTATAATACCTTTGTGTTTTGCCACAGGTGGAACTGTATGAAATGTTTAGCTGCAGTTAAAATAGCATTTCATAAATAGACTTACAGTTTGAATCTATATTCAGTAAACTGCATTTGTTGAGTATGAAGTGGATGGTGTGTCACAGATGGACCTCTATGTCTTCCTCACACACGAAGAAGCTTTCTTTAATTGGACTGAAAGCGCACTATTGGTTATATGGAGCTGCTGCAAAGAGCCAAAAGTGCCTCCCATTATCTCCACTCTGCTAAAAGCCAGAGCTGAGAAAGCCTTTGAGTCCACTGCTCGAAGCATACAGGCACCAACAGGGAGAAGGGGGGAGGTTGGAGGTGGGGTGTTGGTAGACAGGACAGCTGGAACTGAGCCTCAGTGTCTGGCAGGGAGTGGTGAAATTCCCTTCCACTCAATTCACACCTCCTTCTTCCCCTCCTTCCCTGCTTCCTTGTGCTTTTCCTCCTCACTCACCCTCTCCTCTCTGCAGGTTACTGTTGTGCGAGTAAGGCTCTCATGGGGCAAGCTGACAGCACGGATAAATAAGTGAACAGGCTTATTGGATGTGCACACACACACACCTTTCCAAACTGAGAGGTACACTCCTTACACTAGCTTTCCAACACTCATTAAGTGAAAGCAGATAATCCTGCGGACATATAACATAAAATGAGCTTTGTGAAAGGACGCAAATAGTCAAAGGAGGTTCGATTTAACAAACACACACAGTTTCTCTCTCTCTCTCTCAGACACACACAAACACACATCAGCAGATGTATAGCCAGTCACAGGAGGTTTACCAACAGCCAGGGCTCCCTTCCTTTTCCTCTTTGCCTCTATTAAGGCTGACATTGATGAATGACAGAGATTACAGGACAGACTGCAGCGTAGCTTCATCAGAGAATGAATGTAATCAAACACAGAGAGTATCGGGGGAACTTTACACCCTGCAAGATGGAGGCGGGAGAGGTAACAAAACAGACAATTGTGAATGTGCTCGAGGAAGAAGGGGTTTACTTTGTTATATTTTTAAAAAACAACGTTCATTCAAAGATGCATGTTCATCACCTAACTGGACTGGAAGTTTAAAGAGTGGCACAAAGTTGTTCCAGATTTTACGTGTTTTATTACATCAGGGCAACGTGATTTTGGAATTCACAACTAAAATAAGGTAAAGTCTATCCCGAAATGAGAAACTGAAGCTTTCATGAGTCTGCGCTGCTTGACAACTGCTTCTCTTCAACAGAGAGTTTTCTGTCACAACCAGCAGTTTTGATAACAATTAATCAAATGTGATTGCTCTTACACTGCCTTGAATAATGTGCTGATTAGCTACTCCCACACTCAGTGTGAAGTCGATGAAAATCAAGCGACCGAAGGACAGACAGACGGATAGATAGACAGATAGATGCTGTTTTGGTTCAGGGTGCCTCTCACGCTCTACAAGTCACCGACCCTGGATCCAGTAAAAACAGCCCCAGATCATCACACTTGCTCCTCCATGTTTGACAGTTAATGCCACACACTGTGGAACCATCCTTCTGCTTACACGACGACTTAAAAGGATCATGCGTGATGAACGAAAGATTTCAAATTTTGATTCATCAGTCAGTAATAACTTCTTCCAATTTTCAGTATTCCAATGGCGGTGTTTCATGGCCCAGGCAAGACTCTTTGTCTTATTCTGATGTCTGCAGCTCGAAGTCTTCTCTTCACAGTTCAAACTGAGACTTGCTTACTACGACCACTATTAAGCTGTGCTTGAAGCTGTTGTCCTGTGAGCTGCCTATCACGCAAGCTGTTTACTCTCAGAAACCTGTCCTCTGATTCAGTTGTGGCTTTGAGAGACCTCTTCCTTTGCCTGAGTGAATTTTGATGGTGAAGGAAACTGTACTCACTGACACCTTGACTTTCTTTGCAATTTCTCTGTAGGAAAGACCTACATTTTTAATTGTTATGATGGTCTGTCACTCTTCCATTGTAATTGCCTTTTTCTTGCCATTTCTGTAGCAACACACTACTTCCTGCAGTACAATACTGTTCAACTGATGCTTTTGAGGGTATGCTTTTATGCAGACAGAGGGGATTGCAAGTAATCCTGGAAAGTTGGAACACCTGTAGGAATTAGTAGCACCGGCTTTACAGGCTAAATTGTTAACCCATTTTGTGTTCCCTCAAAAAGGCCTTTTTATATAATTCTGAAATATACATATACATACATATTCTTTTTAACCTCTGGCAGTTCACCATATACCTTTGTACCATTTCAAGCTATTCATTCATTGGACTCGAGCGACCTGAATTTAAATAAATAACTGGAAATTGGGGCATTCTAAAGCTTTTGACCAGTAGTGTGTGTGTGTGTGTGTAAAAATCATATATATATATATATGATATATATATATATATATGATATATATATATATATATGATATATATATATATATGATATATGATATATATATGATATATATATGATATATATATGATATATGATATATATATGATATATATATGATATATATATATCATATATATATCATATATCATATATATATATGATATATATATATGATATATATATATATATATATATATATATATATATATGATATATGATATATATATATATATGATATATGATATATGATATATATATATATATGATATATGATATATATATATATATATATGATATATATATATATATATGATATATATATATATATATGATATATATATATATATATATATATATATATATATGATATATATATATGATATATATATGATATATATATATATATATGATATATATATATATATATGATATATATATATGATATATATATATATATATATATGATATATATATATGATATATATATATATATATATATATATATATATGATATATATATATATATATATATATATGATATATATATATATATATATATATATATATATATATATATATATGATATATATATATATATATATATATGATATATATATATATATGATATATATATATATATATATATGATATATATATATATATGATATATATATATATATATATATATATGATATATATATATATATATATATATGATATATATATATATATATATATATATATATATATATATATATATATATGATTTTTTTTCCACCCCTCATGGTGTCAAACTGCATTATTAAGAATATTCAATGCTCATAATTACAACATCACTTCTGTCTCTCCACACCGCTATCCAACGATAGCAGAGGAACCACGCAGTGATACTTTTGTTTGTCTATAAACAAAAGAGGCTTTAACAACTGAGGTAAAACATAATGCGCGGATTAGCATGTTGACTATTCCAATAAACAGAGATTAGAATGAATGATTTCCAAACAACTCCGAAATGACATCAAGGGAAGACAAAAAATGGGGTGGGATTTGTCTGGATCAACACAATGACATGAAACTGCTGTTTTCGGACTTCATTTAAATGGATGTCTCAGCTAAAAAAAAAAATCTGCAATGTCAGAAAGTTCACTAAGATTACTGACCTACGCTGTGTAAAAATACTTCATGCATTGTTGAATCTGACAAAAGAAACTACAGCAGTGGATAAGGTTTTATTGTTTCGATAGAATGGAACAATATAAAAAAAAGGCTGCAGTCTGAAGCTGTCAACTTTAAGATAAAAGGCTGGAGGGAGATACTGCATTTCAGACTTATCTTGCTCAAACAAATTCTGATAGTGCTGAGATTAATTTACTTGCACTGCAGCTTTTACCCTTTTTTGGTATTTTAATGTCATAGGAACTTATTTTTCACTTAAAATAAAACCTCCCAACAATCTTATGTACACATAAAACTGAATCATCCCTCTAACAGATTTTTCTTTTCCTCTGTATCGCCACTAAGCTATATTTAGACCCTCTGGAATGTAGCGATAACACTGACCATTTTTGTTCTGTGGAAGAAACACCATAGACATAATGAGACCACAAGTCTGCAAAGAGTCTGTGGTTCTTTAACTTAAGCTCATTATGGTTGTCCAAACAGAAGCTAAGACTAATTTGGACTCATACTGAGTTATACAGTCCTGCATCATGTGCTCATTATACGCTGGCTGCAAATCAGCATTTTGCTAAATGCCATCCTCATCCTTCTGTCCCGTCTTTGCTCTCTTTCTCCACACTATAGCATCCAGTAAACAAGAAACAAGAAATGCCATATGTGTTCTAAAGAGATGCAGAAGAAAAAAAAATTTTTTTTTATTTGAAGAAAATGTTTTATATGGGTTTTTTTCCCATGTGAGTTTGGTTATTAATATGTTAAAAACCCAATATCAGCCAGTTAAGATGTTTAAATCAAATGTGTTTAACAAAAGTATTGCATTAACTGCTTGGGAATTACACCCATTTTTATATAGACATTTTCAGAGGCTCAAAAGTTAACACTCAGTTGATTAACAAGTAGTTTCATGTGTTTTGCACCTGTACAGTTCATGGATCCAGTCTCACAAGCATGAGATGATAATTTACCGCCCCACAGTCTCATCTAAATATGGTTATTTTTGTATCCAAAAACACCCCCCAAAACAAAAAACAAACAAATAAATAAATTCTATGGGATAAATTCAACAACATTCAAAAATGTGGACGCCTGAAACCAGCGGCTGACATCACGGTGACTATGCTCATATTTTATAAAGAGCCCAGGCTAAAACCTAACAGCGAGTGACATGACATCAACACTGTTGTTTCTCAGTGTTTTCTGGTGACCCTCAAAACCATTTCACACCACTTCCATAATGTGATGTCTATCATTCAGTCATAGATTTCTAAGTTTATGGGCTTATTGAATGCCCAAACATTTCACATTGTAAAAACTTAAAAGGAAACGTTGTGAGGCACTTTACAAATCTAGAAAAATGGCACTGCAACAATTATTTGACTGCTACCAAAACTGCCAGGTAAACAGGAGAAAACCCTATTTACTGTTCTACTTTGCAGAAAAATTGTGAGCTTATTCAAATGGATGGATCAGCTGCAGTTTTATTTACCATAGTGCTTTTGCCTGTCTGTACTCTGGTTTATTACACTTGGAAAATATCATATTTACACATCATTTGGGATTACGCTGTATGTGTATTTGTTCTTCAGCAAGACATTTTAGCAAAAGCTAAGGAAGCTGCTAGCTCCCAATGTTAGGCAGTCTCACAAAAAAATCAAGGTGATATACTGAAGAGGTTGGACAGAGGACAGACAGCGGCTGTGTGAATGCAATATGAGGATTGTTAGAGCCTGGCAGGCCTTCAATTTATTGCAGTGTCCTGATAGCAAAGCTGAACATAAATAATACTCCACTTCACTCCTATGTGAAACAGCTGAACTGTTGGGTCTCTGATTAACTATAAATACCAAGCAATACAGTTTGTTTAACAATCTTTTGTTAAAACCACATTTTTGAGACAAACAAGTTGCACGAACCAGAAATTTTCTAATAACTTTGCAGTCTCTCTGGTGGTAAAAGACCCTGAGGGCAAGAAGAAATGGCTAGATATAGCTGGGGTTGCCTCAAGACACAGCTTGGGCTCTGGAACCAATGTGAAGTTGCCCCTAGTGAGAGAAAACGGACAGGGGTGGGTATACTTGTGCCCATGGGGGTGTCTGTATGATGGGGTTTTCCCTGTGGATGAGAGGTTTGCTTTCCTGCAGCTTTACGTCAGGGAATGTGTCCTGACTGTTCTTATGTGCAAAACGACAGGTCAGTGTACCCAAGAGTTCCTTGGTGCTTGAGGGTGGCCCTGTTAGGGACCACATTGTCCTGCTCGGGAACATCTATACACATGCTGGCAATGACAGTGTGACCTGGGGGGGTGTGACTGGGAGGAATTCGCTGCCTGATCTGAACCTGTGCAGTATTTTGTTGCTCCTGGCTTCGGGAAGACCCAGGACATGAAGAGATCTTGTCTGTCAGATGACTTGGGGAATACATTGCTGTCCCCCTGGATGAGCTGGAGGAGGTGACTGTGGAGAAGGAGGTCTGAGCATATGGACGGAAGGATGTGCAGTCTCACTTCAATGTTGCTCATTACATTAAAAAAAAACATAAAAGAGTGCCTCAGGATTCAAGACAGCAGCTCAAGAAGCTGAGGGTAGGAAATAGGTACTTGGCCTACTTTTTGAAAGTTCCCTAGAATTTTAAAGAAAATCACATTTGATTAATCAGAGGTGAAAAAACACACCGCCTGTGATAGGCGAGTGCCTGCCCTGCCTGCATCAGGACCGGATCTTTTCATCTTCTCTGCAGCTGCCACATCAGTGACACCTCCGCCACATTAACGTGCAGAAAGGGAGAAAAGGAAGAGAGAAAAAGTGGGGGTGAGACGAGTGTGAGACACAGCCAAAAAAGATTGAAAGAAAGACAAAAAAAAACCCAAAAGAGAGAGCATGACTTTGACACAGCAGATTAAAAAAGAATAACAGGCGTGAAAAGTGTCACATCTAATAGGGACACGACACATCAGGCCTCCTCCGAGACGCCGAGCTGTCACACAGGAACAACTCTCTCTAAAAACAGAACGAGCGGCGGCGTTGCGGTGCTAATCAGAGGCGACGTTGGGAATACAACTCCTCAGTTGTAATCTATTTGCAGCAGCGACACTGAGCTTCATTTGGAGCAGATTTCATTTGCAGTGTTTGTCTTCCTGAAACTACAATTTGGTTGAGCTAATGAGTTTGATGTATCGCACATCTCAGGACAAAAGCAAGACATCACAGCTTATCAGGGGCTCACTGTTACAGGCACAATAACGTTTAATCCAAAAAGTTGTGAATTAGTTATTTGATCAGCTCTTTATCCATGTTTGAAATACGGGAAGACGTTATAGTAATTTGGCCGTAGAACTTCCAATAAAAAATATGTTTCCGTTCTGTCCATTTAGGATCTTTGGAACTCAAGAATTAGTCATAATAGGCAGAAATGATATCTCCGCTGACTGTTAATTCTCTTATTAATATCATATCACATCTTTCATAATGAACAAAAGCTATTCTCACATACACTTCCTGGTTCAGTCTTTCTCTTCATTCTACATCAGCAAATTGATTTATACTAGGAAGCAGTTTCACTCTAACTTATAAAAGCAATGGATCCAGTTTCAACTTGAACAAAAGACTCAACTCAGTGTCCACTTTAGTCACTTGTTTTGATTCTTTGAGTTCTATTTCCCCATCCTCATAAGAAAACTGCTAAATATTCAATATTTGTGAACAAGATGTTCTAGATGCACATGTCTTTTTAAGGCAACATGGCAGAAAGACTGAAAGTGGACTTGAAACTGACAATGATAACAGAAGTCGCTGCTTGCATGCAAAAGACCCCCAGTTTGAGACTGGAAGGGGACGAATCCAGTCTCAGGTGATCACAGGCTACTGTATTCCTTGTGCCACTTGAAGCCTGAATGAATGGGAGGGTTATGTCAGAAAGGGTATATGGTGTAAAATGAAATCAAATATGTAGGTCCAAATGCATGGCAACTCCTTGGAAATATGGGAGAGGCGGAGAGTACAATTTAGAATAAGTTGCTTTTTCTTTAATTTTATTTCTTCACAGGTTTTCTCAATTTACTACAGGAGCATTTCTATATAATAAAGGTTCAGTTTCCCCATGATATCTCAGAGTGTTTAATATCAGATAATAGATACATTAACAGGTCATTAGGCAGTAGTTTTATTGGTACAGTCCTCTTAACAGCCAGTGGGATGTATGTGGCCTACAAGGTATGAAATGATTACAGTGCATTTCTTTATTACCAATTACAAAACCGCTAAAACATGCTATGCTAAAGCTATTTTAACACATGGCTAAACTGGGTTTTTTTTCTACTTTTATATGAAGGCAAAACATTAGTCTACGTAGGCAATAACACTGAATAGACACGTCCCTGAAAATGCCAAGTAAATCATCAATAAAAACGACAACAATTACAACTGATAACAGCACAGCATCTCTGCCACTGTAGAGGCTGTGATAATGGTCAAAAGTATGAAGACCCACATTATAAAATACAAAAACTATTGTTTACACCTCAAAGTTGAATTTTCACAAAGCGCAAAATACAAGAATTGGGTACATTGTAACTTCCGTTGTAATTTTGTACACTCTGCGTGGTCTCCCCTCTCATATTTAAAGAACAACCCTGTTTCTGAGTGTTTAGTTTGTGGGTCAAAAGTCTAAACGATCCAACAATCCAAACGATTTCCACAAACGGAGAAATCAGCGTTTAGCACGTTCACACCTTCTTGAACACATTTAGGCTATTTTATGAGTCACATAAGCTGAACTATCAGTGCAACACAGAAAAAAGGTCCATTGTTTATAGAAACTGTGCTAATTAAAGCTTGTTAAATCAATTATATATTACACATTGCACTTGTGATTTACTAAATGTTCTGGCACAAACAGATTGTCTACACATTGGGAAATAAAGGATACATTTATATAATATAAATTAATTTATATATTATTGCATTTATTTTATTTTATAAACTTTGATATTACATTTAGATATTATAAACCAAAGCGTTGTAAAATAATATACGACATTTCTGTCTGCTAGAGGCCAAATCAGGTTTTCTGGCCACTGTGATGTTGGTGCCATTTACTTTAAAGCATGCACACCCACACCATTTTTAAATCCTGAAGACATTTACCCAGAAATGTACTGGAACAAAGAATAAAATGGCCACAGAACTGCACTGAAAGAATTCTAACAGAGGAAACAGGGACATTTCCAAATGTACTGCTAAGAACCATCATCTCTAGCCAAAGCATCCCTCCAGTCAAAAGGTGATCTGATATGCAACATATTCTCATCACTAATCCCTTGTCTGCAGTTTGAGCTTCAGCAGCGAGCAGTTTCATGCCTAAAGCATCCCTCTAGTAGCAATTCAGCTGGATATGCAGCATGCTCTCATCATGCTAGCGTGTCATGTTTAGGGCAATGTAGCTCCAGTATTGAGCAGCATCCTCTCTAGCCAAACTGTTCATTTCTAAGCTGCACAGCCAGATGCTGACAGAAATCCACCCAGGGGACGGTTAAGCACAGCTCTGAGTGGCCTCATCCACAGCCTTTGTGTTGTGGCAGAATATTCTCAGCATGTCTCGGCTGGAAAACACTCAAAATTCTTTCACTGTTGAGGTGCTTTGCCCCTCGTTCTAGTAGATGCCTGTTGACTTTATTTTCATATAGTGCTGGCTTTCTTGCTGAGACTCTTAGGAGAATAGGAGTTTGCTTAATTTAGCAAAAACATTAGGAGCAGGAGAAAACAGCTTGGCTATTAAATAAACAAACAAAGGTTTAAACAAGCTCCTCATAAGCTAATAATTTTTTTTTCTTGATTTTTGCTAGTTGGAGAGAGCCCATTTCTCTTGTTAGGTGACCTGGACTAACCATAATCTGCTTCCACTAATTATAGTTCTGTTCATCTTACTCTCATCAAGAAGGCTGAATCGTTCTATACAGAGTTTCAATACATAAAGTGCTTTGGTATATACACATATATTAAAGATAAAAACACGAACATGCATTAGAGTTTGCCAGGAAAGTTAACAATTCACACTTCAGTGACCAAATAACAACTTCTCCTTTATTCTTCTTAGCAAAGGCTAGTGATGCTTAATGCTGAAATAATTAGCAGTTCAACTCAGTTCAGCTAATTTCTTTACAAAGCACTAACGTTCAATGACAAATACTAAATTTATTGCATTACTCTTTCATATCACTTAAAATCATAAATTAAATTCATTTGGATTTGGAGAAACGGTCAGACAAAAGACTTAATTTAAGGCTAGGATAATAGGTATTATATTAAATAGCATGAACTGATTACTTGTTAATTAATTAAACAGAAACATTTTAACTGTAACTCTAACAGGCTGGTCCAGAGCTGTTATTTGCCATGCAACCAGCCATTACAAACCACACTGAGAAAATACATTTTCTCTTATGCACTTCTTCCGCACCAAGCTGAGTGAAATGCTATTAGTGTGTTTGTGTACATGTGCTTTTTCACATCTCATTCTACACTGCCCACAGGTATCAAGCTGTCCAACTCAGCAGCCCTTTGTAAATACCATGCAGGGCCTTGGACATGGCCAAGAGCTTATTAGTTGGACATGAAAGACAGAATTTGTGAATCACTGGCAGTCGGCTAAAGGAGGGAAAGAGCATGATTGGATTCAACAAGAGTGTCCCTGTCAGTGTGTGTGTGTGTGTGTAAACCCAGAACAATATTTTAAACAACTACGCACGTGCTCTGGTTAATTTAGCTCGAGTTTTGGTAATTGCAAACCCAACCACTGGCAGTAGATTCATTCACAGGCAGCAGTCCCACACAAATGTCCACACTTTGTATGTGTCCGTATACATTCACACCTGCTGTGTAAGGGAGAGGCTCTCTACAGCAGTGTAATTAGGCCTGGTATCTGCAGAAACATTTTAATGGATAACCCTGCTTGAGAATGGCCAGGGGCAGCACACGTAATTGAGCATGGTGTGTATATGTGCTGGCTTGTGTGTGTGTGTGTGTAATTCACAAAGGGAGGGCTACAAAAAGGGCAATTCTTGCTGCTTGCTTTGTTTTGTTTCAGCTTTCTTGATTATGTGTGCAGTAGCACCTAATGAATGTGGATTTCAAAGCACTGTGTCTTTGCGATCACACAGATACTCAAGGATCTGAGAAGAGATCTGGTGGGGGAAGCCAGTGATGCTTTCATTGTTTTTTCTCTCAACTGAGTGGGGGTAGGAGGTCGGGGCGAGTGTTACTAGATTTGATATGCGGGAGTTGACCTCTGAAATTAAAGGTATGCTCTCTTCCTTTTCATTTGTTTATTTGTGGCTACCTAAAAACTCATTCAGAGGTGTAACCAGGAAGTGCGCTGAGTAGCAAGACTTGAGGAACTTTAGTTGATGTCATTGAGCTGTCTGGTTTACACAGCTACAGTCTATAAGGACGTTTTTTACGGGACTCCGTGAAAATTGCATCCCATCATTTGGTAGCTTCCAGAACCACCTTTACCAGCAATAACCAGAAGAAACAGTAACAGTTATGACTTCATCAGTTTCTTATATCACTGTTGAGGAATTTTGGTACACTCTTATTTACAGCGCTGCTTCAGTTCATTATTTTTGGGCATTTGTTAGTGCACAGCTCTATTAAGTTCCTGCTACAACATTTCACTCAAGTTGAGATCTGGACTTTGACTGGGCCATTGCAGCACCTTGATTCTTGACTTTTTTTCTTTTTATTCCCAGCCATTCTGTCGTAAATTTTCCAGTGTGACTGGGATTTTTGTCATGTTGCATGACCCAATTTTTGCCAAGCTTTAGCTGTCGGACAGATGGTCTGGCATTTGATTCTAGAATACTTTGGATTTTGCCAAACATGGCTCTGTGCTTTATAGCCAAACATCTACACTTTGGTCTCGTCTGTTGGGACATTGTTCCAGAAGTCTTGCGGTTTGTTCAGATGCAACTGTGCAAACCTAATCTATGCTTTCATGTTCTTTTCACTGAGAAGAGGGTTTCTCCTGGCAACCCTTCCAAAACAGCCACAGTCTTTAGTCTGTTTCAGTCTTTAGTTCAGTTCTTTAATTGAATTTGAACTTGCTAACTTTGGTCTGTAGAGTCTGAGATGACTAGGAAGCTGCTGAGTAGTAAGACCTGGAATCGCAGAACTGCAAAGATTCCTGTGAAAACCAACTAATTTCTGACTATTAGCCAATGGACAAACTTTCACTAGCAACTTTTGGGTAGTAGTTACTTTCACAGAAGCTACAGGACGCTTATATCAAGAGCAACATACAGTATTTAAATCCAGCAATGATTTTAATTTTATCAAGCAGAAGCATTTGGTGACTTCTTCATCGTGCAATTTTCCAATTTCCCAAATTACCTCTGACACCTCAGCAGGGCAGGGCAAAGCTCATTGTTGGGCCTGAAAGGGTTTCATATTAAAGGCAATGCTGACTGAATAATGTAACCTTTCCATGCCGCTATTGAAACAGTGATTCAGAAAATCATCAGAATGTACTGTAAATGCTTGGTTTGATATCAGCCACATGAAAGAAGCAAACACATTAAAGCAATCTTCAAAGTCAGCTCCCCCCATATGATTGAAGTCATGGGAAGCTGCCTGCTGATTATGTCATGGGTTGATTTCAAAGGACTGACACGGGGCCCCATAACATCACAGCATATAGAACAGCAGGAGTCACTGTACTTTCTTGAGAGCCTCAAGTCCTTAAGAGGCAGTTGCCATGGTGAAGAATGGGTGTGTGAAACAATCAAAGTAACTTGCATTTGAGAAGTAGGAGCTAATGAAGCTCACATGCTGAAGGATAACTGCAGCCTGCATAAGCAAGGAGACCAAAGCTGACTGCTGCTGACAGGTTTTATCAGCTACACCAGGTGTTTTTACATATCCAGCTGATTGGTTTTCTAAAAGAGACTCCTCCAAAAAAGCCAACTTAAATAGGAATTTAATATGGATGTGATACTTCCCCTTACAAAGATCTGTGGCATGTGACTGAAAGGTCTGTAAAATTCACAAAGACTGGACTTTTATGTGAGCTCCTCAGGACTGTAGGATAATAAATCCCATGACACAGCATATTGATGCATCTTAGTTGAATTATTCATCAAAAGATTATTTACATGACGTAGTTTTGTTATTGCAGAAGTCAGACAGGTTGTCAATGTGACTGACATTGTGCTTCTTGTTGTAGCAGCCAAAACTACAGAGTTAGAATATGTATCTACCGCACATACCTGCTGCAACTGAGGACATCACGAGCAGCCTTTTCTGGCCTTCAGCAGAGCAGCTCATGTAATGAATATTACATGGTAGCTCAATGGACTTGGATGATTGTTTTCATAAGTCTAAACCGTAGCGCTAAATGATGAGTTCACTGCAAATGAGTGACGCGACAGCCTTGCAACCACACCCAAAGGTGGTGTGGTTGATTCATTCCAAGCTCAACAAAAATGAAAACCCAGCTTTTCATTTTATTTATTCCTTCACAATTATTTTCTTTTCTTCTTTGCACATAAAGCTTTGTGTGATGCCACAGTGCCATACAGCACCAGGATTTCATTCTTTCTTTTTCGGTGCATAATGTACAGCTTGGCCTAAAAGACTAAAATCAGTTCAGTTTTCCGTAAATGAGTCATAAGGAATCAACATTGAGCTAACTTGTAATACAGCTGCCTACTCTGGGAAAAAAAGCAGCAGAAATCAGAGGGACTCTTCAGAGAACAATGGTACTTCACTAAATTATGTGGCACCCCGCTGAAGGCTGAGGAGCTCTTTCAGGCTGCAAATGACTGATCCTGGACCATGGATACATAACGTTCCCCTCTTCGCCTGCCTCCTTCCTCCTCCTCCTCTTCCTGCTTCAGTGAGACTGCCAACAGATGAATCCTGCCAAGTGCCTCCCCAGGAGAAGTGTGTGTGTGTGTTTGTGTGTCACTCTCTCTGAGTCTGAGAGTCTTTGTTTATGTGTGTATGTCTCTACTTTGATGGCAACGTTGGCAGTAATGTGTCTAATGGAAGATAAGCAACACTCTCTCAGACAAGACTTCACAGCCTAGCACTTCGCTCAACATCATCATGCTGAGAGGGAATAGAGGGAATACTCTATCCCCCCCTCTCCATCACTTGGCACGTATACACACACACACACACACACACACACACACACACACACACAATTCAGTAGTGTACATCCATGCAAAGCGCACACACTGAGACACAGAACACAGAGGGTTTGGATCATCTCTGTCAAAGCTGGCTTTATCATTTCTCACACAGTGTCCACAGGGCTTCGCACGCCTGCACGCGCAGCACACATCCACGGGTCAGATGATGAGTTCCCGGAGATGAGTTTCTGTTATAGAGGGACACCTCAGAGAAAGTGTAGTTTTGGTAGCTGTCTGCAATCATTTCCCCTCCCAAAGTGTCCACCCCCACCTCCACCCACGCACACACAAAACCATAAAGTCTTTGTAAGTGAGCGCGGCAGAAGGTACTTGCACAGAAAGACAGAGTGAGAGTCCTTGACTGCCGGGTGACCCCCGCAGCTTGTTTGTGCCGATTTTGAAGAGAGTTCCGATCGAGGGAGAGGAGAGGTCTCGTAGTGTAGTACACACAACACGGCGAGCAGTGACAGCCGAGGAAAGGGAGGAAGAGGTGATGGAGGACACAGAAGGTCTAAGACCACATTGTCTAGCAACGAGCAAAACACCTGAACCGGTGCCATGCTTCCATACAGGTTAGCCACGTTTATCGTCTTCAGTGACTCCGTGTTGTTTTGTCAAATAATATCTTTTCTGGTCGCAGAACAACTATAAAATAGCAGGAGTGACATTTAAATGTTCTGGCCATTTTCTTTTTTTTTTTTTTTTTTAACTGGTCATTTTTTCTTAAAATCCATTATTTATTTAATTCACTTTCTACATGAATATAAAACAAACTGGGTGGAGCCACAGAACAGCAGCTTCACTTCAAAACCTGCAGGGTTAACCTTGTGCTTATTCACATCAGTCCAAGTACAGTAATGGCCTATTACAGTGGCAAGACTGCATAAGCCAGACTGTCCCTAAAGTCAGTCATTGTGTTATAATTTCATTAACTGCAATTTTGTTAGAGTTAATTGACTAAACTGATAAAATCCTTAAAGAGCAACTCACTGAAAAATGTATTCAAAAACACTATGAGCATTTAATTTTCACCACACAAAGACCGCCTGCGGTGCTCATGCACCTGTTACTGTCAGGAAATAAGTGACAATGTCTGTGACTAATCATATGAGTTTCTAAGACACTGTTAAATAATTACAATACTATCACAGCCCACCTCTGTTCGCCATACATTGGCTCTGTTTTAAAAGGCTACCCAGATAAATTGTGGCTGGCTACTCAGGTTAAGAGAGTGCTCTGGCCAGTCATCCTGGTCGCTTCACACGCCACCGCAATATCCTCACAGAATCATTTCCATTTATGCTTGCTGTTAAGGCCACTGCAGTATTCTCCTGAAGAACAGGCGTCACCACTAAGACAATACACTCACATCAACTCTGATAAAGGAAGGGTCAAAACTGGAAGCAATGACATTGCAGTGTTTTTTCCAAAGAGGTTCTAGTTTTCAGACTGCTCCAACACATCCCTCTGTATATCTGTGTCGCTATCAGCGTTGCTGTGAAACGACAGTGAATGCCACCGGATGTGACATCATTTTTGGCGCATGCCACTGTGCGACAGGGAGTAATCGGTGAGCATAAAAGCACTCTTTACCCCATTGACTTGCACTGCCGCTGGTGGCTGTAACTTTTGTTTGGCTCTGTTTCTCTTAGCAAGCAACCTGTAGTAGGTGGAGAACTGGTTCATGTGTCACTATCAGTGTTGGGTAAGTTACTTTAAATTAGTAACTTAGTTACATTACTAGTTACTTCTATCAAAAGTAACTCAGTTACTTCAAGTTACTCGTTACTTTCAGAGTAACTAGTTACTAGGGAAAGTAACTTTTGTTTTACTCAGAATTCTCTTGTTAATGTGTTGCTTCCGTAACTGGATATCCAGCAAGATTGCCATTCTTCTAGCTTGCTTACGTGCCACAAGTGCACTGTGCCACCTACCAATAGAAAGGAAAAAATAATGTGCACATTTCCACGAGAGAAATCCCACGCCTGATTCTATCCTAGCCTGCTTTTTACATCCAACACAAAAACTGCAGTCGTGGTGCTTTCGATTGTACTCAGAACTCGGAAATTCTGCCTTCTGAATAGGAAGATGTAGGTAACACCAGACTGCAGATGAGCTGCATACAGGGCTGGACTGGGACAAAAAATTCGTCCCGGGCATTTTGACTAGAGACCGGCCCACCATTATAGGAAAAATCATAAAGCCTTTGAATGAAAATAAGCACTGTTGTGACAGTGATGTTCACTGTTTTGATGGTATATATGTATCAATCTATCAATTGTTTGTTGTAAGACTCAGATAATTATTTTTTTAAAAGTGACATTTTAAATGAGAATAAGAAAGTATTTCTTTGTGCCCCCCTTTCCCTTTTAATGCCCTACATGGACCCCTGGCAACACTTTGCTAGACCCACCCCTGCACAGTTACCAGCTGTCAGCTACTTAGAAAAGGATCCTGGTGTTATTTGTCTCTCAGAAACAGTTCATAACTTCCCTTCAACTCATTCATGTCATCTAAAAGGTAAACCTGTTTCTCCATCACCTGTTCAGCTCTGATGATCCAGTAAGGACATCTCCTGGTTTCATCTTCATGTTTCCCTCTCATCACAAAACCAAACCATATCATGACCAGCAGCTTTACAGCTGTGGCTCCAGCCAACATCAGCTGATACTAGAAACTAATATTAAATAACTTCTAACAACAGCTGATCAAGCTTAAACGTGCTGCTGTTGTTTACTGCGACATCTGCTGGTTTCCTCTTTCTGGCGCAAAGTGGGCGATAAACAAACAAGAGAGAAAAGCCGATCAGCTGATCATTGATCAGTTTCATGATTGAAGTAGAAACAGGAGAGAGATGGTGAGAGGATGAGAGAAGAAGAGGCAACTGTGCAGCAAAGACACAGAGTAACTCCAGTTTTGTGTCTTTTTCATTGTAGCTGAAACATAAACTGTGTTCCTTTTCACCTCAATACGAAACGCGTGATATTTTCTTTGAATACAAGACGATTCCGTTTTTTACTGGACGGTTGGCAACTCTAATAATTAACCTTATGAACAAAATAAAGTTCAACATCAGTAACATAGCACCCACCCAGCTGTATAGAAACTCCGTCATGCTAGCTAGCACGCAGTACGAAAAAGTCAGCATAACGAAAATAAACTCCACCTAAACTTGGTTCATATCTGACCCAGATGGACTGCAGGTCGTAACTTCTTACCTGAAGTTCAGTTCACCTGACACTCTCGGACCGGCGGCCGCTTCGGGTCTCTCCTCTTGCCTCCCTTTTCCTTCATCCACCTGCTGGCTTCCACCACTTGCTAATGTTATTGAATTTGTGGAAGCTCCGCGATAGCCACCACACGAAGTAACGAATAAGCCTACCTAAATCCCAGTAACGAGTAACGCGTTCCCGGTTTTGGCATAATAACTAGTTACCGTGCTCGTTACCACAATAATAACGTAGTTACTGTAACGCGTTACTTAATAACGCGTTAGTCCCAACACTGGTCACTATGCACACCAAGGCTACAAAGAACAGGGACTACTTTTACCAGCTGCAGATATCTGAGAGGCAGAAGCGTATGGATCTGTTCTGTTGTCTGTGATGGTTCTCAGTCATCCAGGTCATCGTAGTCTAAGGAGCTTGAAAAGAAAAGCGTCTCTTGAAGACGTTTCACCTCTCATCTAAGAAGCTTCTTCACTTCTGAACTGAATTGAGCATAAATAAAATCTAAATCACCACACAGTCATCATGTAGCTATAACTTGACTATGCTTAGATAAACAGCTAAAGTAACAAAAATCGCATTAGTGTCCAAAACTATATTGAAGTAACGTTATTATGGATGGTCCCATCTAAGACTCTTTGCTGGCTTGGTTTAAGCTCAGGATACTTTAAGGAAAGCAATTTAAATCTGACTGTGAAACAAATCAAAAACTTGAGCAGTCGTGCTGTGCTGAGACTAACAATACCAAAGTAGCTACCCACCAAGTTGCTGATCATTACCAACCCAGACCCTCCAAAACACCACTTTCAGCTAGTCTTTAATTGTGTTAATTAAAGCAGCTCTCAAGGTTTTGAGAGTTTGTTTTCAGAAATGCTAAATATGTTCACTCTCAGCAGTGCCTAGGTGTTTATTTGCTTTTGGTAACTGAAGGAGCCTTTGGGTTAATTATGCCACCCCTAGGAAGAAGCATGACCCATCAAACTGATTACGTCTATGACTACAACTAAGAGATTTCACATTTTATTTTATTACTTCAAAATAATAAATAATAATCTAGAGTTTCCACTACTTTGTGGCAGTGCTTGAAATGAAACAGCTATCATGAAGACGTAGCTATCCGCGAATTGCGAAGAGCAGGAAGAACCAGCGCCTCTTAATGTGAAAATATCACAAATTACCATTCTGAGTACACTTTGCTCACGAAAAGATGTGCAGGCAAAGTCGGGAAGACATGAAAAAGATTGATTTTTAACTCCTGAGAAAACTAAGCTGTGTATTTTGCAGAGGGAAGGTGCAGCTACAGTGGTAAGTTCTCTTCTTTGTGTAGTTTATCCTAGGCTGCCCTCCAGCACTTGTCTCCTCAGTGAGGAGTATATACTAAGGTCAGGACCTAAATGCATTGGCTCTACCTACTGCTGAGCACCAACAAGCTTTAAAACTGTCAGCCTGTCCCTCTCCCTCACCCGTCCTTCCTGTTTGTTCTGACACAGGCCTTCTTTTTCTATTTTTGAATCACTTTCTGTGCAGCACATTCACTGACAGTAGCAGAGAGACAGAGAGAGTATACGCCTGAAGGAAATTCAGGCTACAAAACCTATAAGGAAGAAAAACAACAACCCAACACATATTGTCAAATTAGCCATCTTATTGACAGTCTAATCATTTGAGAGGCAGAATAAACAGAGGCTTGTATATGGTGGTGCATCAAAGGAATGCTGATAGTTTCATTTCCAAATAATTAGATTTTTAGTGATTAATTGTTGTCTATGAGAAAACTGAAATTTTCACAGTTTTTCAAAAGCTATTGTTTTTCCCCATCAACACTAACAAAAAACAACCATATCTTATTTATGATGGCACCAAAGAGAAAAATCCAGCAACCTCAAATACTTAGCATTTTTTAAATAAATAATTCAAACAAATGTTTATCAAACCTGCACTCAATTCATCTGTTAATTGCCAAATCAATCACATTGATCAACAATGTTGTAAACCCCCATATGCAGTGTTGGGTTGGGTGTACAGCGCACTACACCCTGTGTCCTGAATCCTATTTATTATCCTCTTTAACTCATAACACAAAACTTTAACAGATCTTTAAACTGTAGATCACAGTTTTTGTTGAATATTGTAAAAATGAAGATATGCCTTGCTCTTGAAGCCAATATTCACCTTCTATGTATTAACCCAGGAAACCATCTTTTCCCCGGTGTTAACAAAGCAGCCTGAGACATAAAAAAAAAAACCCAACATTGATGCAATCACCTCAAGTTTGTTGCTCTGTTAAGAGTGGTTATTTCTGTAAGATGACGTGCAGCTGTGTACAACTCATCCCCAATGTTGCCATTTCCTCATGGCAGTTAGTTATGGTGGCTACATTTTACCGATGTTCCTAATCCCAGCTACAAAGCTCTGGCTGATTGACTGGAAACAGGATTCAATGCGCTCAGCTACTGATCTATTCTCCACCCACTCAAAGGAAGGATATGGCTACTAATTCAGGGGATGATGTCGAGAATCACATTAAGTTTCCAAATGCTTTATCAATGCTTTCCCATTAAAGTACGTTATTATAATCATGGGGCTGGCTTAATAAGCCGTAAAATTTAGCACTAAACAGTAACACGTGCAGTGCATTTATTTTGCGTCTAAAGAATTTATCCTGTGTTCTCTTGGAAAGGCTAGTAAATGCATGGTCCACGGTCACGAGGCCAAAGTTGAAGTATGACTCACTAACAGACTGAGGAGCAGATGTGAAAACTGAAACACTGCGCTCATTTTCTTCATTACCTTTTATTTAACTGAATATTGTTACAAAATCTCTCTGAGATGAAGCAGCTGTTTTGGTAATTATTCCCGAAAAAGCAAAGACGATGCATTGTTTACTCAGTGCTACTGGGATAGGTGCCCATATTAGCTGACCCAGTTCAGTCTTCTATATAAGTAACAGTAATTCAGTGCACCTGACTGGCTTTTTTTTTTTTTTTTTTTTTTTACGACAGCCATTCTTCTTTGTAGTCACTGCAGTGATGATGTATGGAGCCCCAGTATCATGTACTGAGTCACCACCATCACATGTGAACCGCGAGTGCGGCGATGAGCAGACATCGACATTTGGTGTGCGATTCCATAGAAGACAGGAATAAACCCTGCAAGCTGCTGCGCAGTGTTTGCCAGTGATACTGTGTTGGCTGCTGTTAAATTTTTAATAGTCTAACAGTATTGTGATGTCATTAATTGGTGCTCCAGTTTGCCTTCAGTGAAAGTCCCATCTGCACCTCCTATATTTATAATGCAACAAATCCTCAAAAAGGGCGTTTCAGTCGGTAAGAACAGTTGTAAAGGAGGTGTAACCATCACAGTCTGTGGCTGCATGTGTGCCAGATTGTTTGGGGTGGGGGGATATGCTCGTGCACCTATTTACTATATTCTTCTCAAATAACTGTCACTTTGTGGAGGGGCAGCCATGTCTGAAGCCTTTTAAGACAGTGCAGCAGCCACAAAACATGATGGAGCGTGATTCACTTGTTGAACAGAGAAAAATAGTTAATCCAATCTATTAATGGGAATGTGGTGCTGGTTTCTCTGGTGGCAAAGGTCAACTTTTGTGAAGATAAATGAATGGTGTTAAGTGAAGGCTCACAAACATCTATTCTTTAACATGACCTGTTTTACCTCGGAAAATGGTTTCATGCTGAATAAAAGGGGTTAAAGATGAGACATAGACAGCTCTGGTAATGTTATTCAAACTTGAGCTGTTTTCTTATTACTTTCTTTCTTTTCTTTTTTTTTGTTTGACATTGTTATTTTCCCCCAATGGCTCATTTACCCTCACTGATTGGAAGCCAATTGATTGGTTGGAATAATGGCTTCACATCCTCCTAATTAGGAGTTAATTGAAAAGTATCAAAGACTAAAACAGCGTCTGGGCAGATGCAGACAGGAAATCCTTGCTCGATTTTCATAAAGTTCAAGGCTGTTTTTCTTTCGACACTTTTATTTGCTTCTCTTCGTTCCCACTCTTTTGTATACAGCTCATGCAGGAAAGGAAAAGCGAGGATGAATTATGACCCCCAGAGGCTCAGAAACCACAAATACGATCCAAATGGGAAAGAAAATGAAGGTCTCTTGATTTCCCTCAGTTGACCCTGTCGTGCCATTTGTTGAACATGACTCACGGTGGTGCAGCTCATGCTGTGAATACACCTCATAACTATGGATGTCATGGCAAAATTGTCTTCTGCAAATACAAAGGTGTTAACTGAGTAAAGGTGGGTTTATCCCCATCAAAATCGCTGAACCTTCATCGCTCCTACCCTCCTCACTCATTATGAAAAACAATCCATTTGAAAATCCTATTAGACTTAACTCCATACCACAGTATTATGCACTGTGCTTTACTAATTATTACATTGCAAGGCCATTTAGTATTTCAATTAGGAACTAGACTACATGAATCTGGTAATACACTTGGTTCTGCAGGAGTTTTAAATCTCTTGTTGCCCTCCTCTTTTCTCTCATTTTTACCCCCAGGATAAAACAAAAACAAGTGTATCTGCACACACTCATTTCCATAAAAATCCTGCACATCCACTGTCCTAAAATATGTCTTCCCACAAGCACGTTATTCAGCTTGAAGTAAGGAGTCAGAGTCCTTATTTTACAGATGCACCGTGACCTGTCATGAAATATTTTTCATGTTGGTCCATATGGAACAAAATGATAAATATTTTAAGCTGAAATGCTAGTGTTTCGCTAAGATGTGACTACAAAGGGGGTGAAGGATCTAATGAATGGTGTATATAATGAGAATCCAGCTCAGACTTTACACCAGGTTGGATGCTGCTAAATCATGTTGCCAGAGGGAGTCCCTGTGGTGACCACAGAGCATCCAATATATTTGGATCCCTGCAGGCACAACCTTAAGGCAGCCCCTTAACAAATATATAGTGAGATAGTGATGATCCCAGACAAACGTCTTAATGATATGTGGATACGGACAGCCTCATCCATCTGTAAACGTTAAACAAAAACATGTGACATGGTTAACTGTTGAGGGGTCAAAGGTTTTTCCTCCATAAATGAGCACCTGTTAACATGTGACTACGATCTATATATAAAACCACATTAAGGAGTTCAGCTCAGCTTGTTACAGAACCACATTCATCAAATTCAATTTAAAAAATTTTGAATTTGATGACTTTTAAAGGTACAGTATGTTGAACACGTTAATCTAGAAGGGGGTGCTGTTGCTTCAAAAAAAAAAAAAAAAAAAAAAGCAAAAAAAAAAAGCATGCAGTGGCTGTTCCAGACCCAAAGAAGTGCAACTTTTATGTCTTAGCCCAACTTAGTTTCATCTCCACTGGACGTGGACATCTGCAACCAATGTTTATGTCTAGCAACAAATCATCCAACAGTAAACCTGCATGGTGATCTGCTGGTGGAGCTACACAAATTATTTTTGCTACTGGAAGTAAGCCTCCAGACCTCTGCACGGACTGATGCTGATGGCCGGGGTGTCAGTGAGGGGTGGCAAGTGCTGTAAGCAGAGTGTAAGGAGACATACCTGCAGCCATTAGTGCTAGGTTAAAAAAAATCTCTCCAGTGGCTCCTCACCAGAAGATACAGCATCTGCTGCTTTTCTACTTCATTCATCATTGATCTGCCCTTCAATATGATTGACAAGTAGCCAGAATTATTGACTCTGTAAAGGAAAAGAATGTGATCTCTGCTGCTTATTTCTTCTCATGTTGGACAGAAGAATTAGATTATGCTAGGTTCACAGCAGCATTATAAAATGGACCAGCACTAGCTAGTTAGTGTGCTTACAGACTGAAGCCTGGATTGGTTGCGCGCACGGACAGCTAGAGACCTGAAGGCTGAATAGTCATTCCTGTTATACTTCTTTGAAGTCCACTGCCTGAGCAAATGCGTATTTGGTGCACCGTGATGTGAATTCTCTGCAGACTAGTTCCTCGCACTTACTGTTTGGTGATGTTTATGCCACAGGGACCCAATTGGACCCTAGACACAGGAAGTATAAAATCCTTTTCACAATAAGTCTTTGATTGTTTTGGGTATTTTTACATTTAGTTGAAACTGGCACTTCCTTTTTAACATTTTAAACTAATAATCCTACATATTACACCTTTCAAATGTGAAATTTGTAGGAGTATTATAGATATTTAGGATTATTTTCTGTTTTTGTTTTTTTGTTTTGTCAAAAATATCAACATTTTCACAGCTCTGGTTTCAGCCACTTCTCCATTATTTTATATTTATGCCTTTGTTTGAGAGACCTTGCATCTCATTTTTGATGTAATCATGTTTTAAGGTGCATTTTTACATTACAAATGGCGTGCCTTAGAGTCTGAGTGCACATTTACCACTGAAAGAAAAGTGTACTTCTTCTTTTTTCGACCCAGACAAACACAACCCTGCCAAGCACATCTGCCAAGCTGGCAGCATGACACCTGTGGAGATTGGCAGGCTCAGCCAAAGTTGCCAGGACAAACTGGGGAGCTGTGGCATTCACTGTGTGTTTGACTTTATGACATAGCCGAGCGTAAACCCTGGAGGCCATTTAGGAAAGCTCCTGCTGAGAAAGAAGGGGGGCTGATCCAAGCCAGATCAAAGGTTCCTCAGTAAAGATTTTACTCGGATATGACAAGAGAATATTAACATCCACCTGTCAGCTGGCATCACCTCTCCTCTGGCGGGATGAATCACGCACTGATCAGGAGGCAGGAGGATGAGCAGAACTGGTGGAAAGCCGCAGCACTCAGAGAAAACAAAATCATGCCAGTCATGAGGGCTGGCTGGCTCGCCATGCATCACAAGATCACAACTCATTAAAATGGTGATCACATGAATCAGATTTCACTGGAAATGGTCTAAATTTAAATGATAAAGCTTGCTCTCTGACTGGTTGATGAACACTTTTTGTATTTCCAATTTTATGCATGAACGCAAAACAAAAACAACAACAACAAACAGAAGCACTTTTAGTGACCTAAACACACACACAAAGAAAACACACATTTGCACTAGTTGGCATCATCATCGGCACCAGCCTCAAGCCCATGCGATGCTCTTTTGTTTAATTCCACCTCTGCATATGAGCAGATGGCATCACCTGTGCCACCCTCTCCACAGCCTCCTTTTCCATGAAAGAAAAGAAGTCCGAAGCGGAGCTCACACCTACCGTTCCCAGAGATGTGGTTCTCTATCTCGCCGTGTCCAGCTTGCCTCGTGGAGACACTAAGTTGCATGTAGAGTCCCATGTAATGTAAACTCCCCAACAGCACCCTGAACGCTCCCATTTCGCTTATGTTTTGTCTCGCGCTCTTTTTCACATCGAGTGGAGTGCACGTCGAAAACAAAATTTTTCTTTTTTTTTTTCTTTTGTTGTTGTTTAATCCGGAAGGCTTGTTCTGGCGACGAAGGGAGTGGGATACCTGCGAGAAATAACGAGGAAGTCGCCGCAGCCTCCTCCTGTGCCAGCTGACTGACTGACTGACTGAGTGAATGTGGCTCTGCTTCCGCTCACTCGGTCCTACATGCGGCGGAGGGAGACTTTTCCCCCATTAGAAAGTGCCGCGGCTTGCAGTGGGGAATATCAATTATGAGAGGAGTGATATTACAAGCACTCAGCAAACTTAATGACGCTGAATTTGTCATTAACGAATCCGCTTTTATGAAGCGGCGCGAGGCCACTAAAAGCTGAAAACCCTTATTAAGCTAGTATTCAAACTAATTAGTATTTTAATATTATAATGTTTACGAGTTAATGTCGTCGCGGACGTGTTTTTTCACCAGACAAGCGTGCAAGGGAGGTATCAAAAATTAGGATTGGGTAAACAAAGTGTTGCGAGAGCCAGTGGCTTGTTTCATCACTGTACACACACACACACTGCTAAACTCTGAAATAACTGCGCCCACAGTGGGCATCACAACCACGTATGGCTAACTGTTTTTTTCCCCTGTCCACGCCAATGTTTCCTGTGCACCTAAATACATTGGCGCTGTTTGGGGGTCTCATAGCTCACCTCTTGCGTCCAATGTGAACCACTCACTACCAATGTGAGTGGTGGGAAATAATTGTTTCTTTTGATGTAGCTGACAGTCTGCTCACTGATTCATTGCATTGTTTAGACTAGCAGAGCCACAGTAATGAGCTTCATCGCTGATTTGGCGCTGGAGTGTGGTTTGTTTGCTTGAGAGACTGATGTCAGGGGCACGCTGCCTGTGTGTTGTGTAGCTGTCCGTGGTGCTGAAATGTAGCCTCACTGCTGTTCGCATGAGCAGTATAGAGATCAGATTTCTCAATATAGGGCAGCCCAGCCAAGAGCATCATTTTTGTCCACCTTGTTAACCAAAATAACATAAAACTCTGGATGGTGTTTTTTTTTTCTTATCAGCTCTGCCAACTGGATTTTATTTGTCTTAAATGCTTCAAAAAGTGTGCAAAATAGAAATTGAAACTTTACTTTGAATACACATATGTAACTTATACCGGTAATATGTTTTATTATATTTTGTTCAATGTTTCTGTCTATCTCACAACTTTGAATTACTTAGCTTAAGATATGTATTTGTGTTATTTTCCAGTGGTGGGTCTGTTTCACACAAGGCACAGATGAAATATTCAATCAAGTCGCTAAAGGGGCAGCTGCCCCTCCAGTCTTAGGTCAGTATGCAGTAGCATTGCACTCTCTGTCAAATATTGCCCATTCAACATAATTTGTCCAGTGTTTTGTTCCAATAACCTTGTGAAAGCTATGCATTCTTTGTTTTGGAGGCAGGAAACAATTTTTCATAGTATTTTTTTCCTCCTGTCCACTAACACCATTCTTTCAGTTTTTCCCGTTTTTCCCTCAATCATAGGTGCTTGTAGGACATTGAACAGAACTTGAGCAAGAGCATAACTCGTTAGGAGTGTCCTCCTAATGGAAAAGGAGGACACTGTTGTTGATGTTTTGCTTGTCATTCTGGTTGTAATACCTGATAGTCACTTTGCAGGGGTGCCATTAGGGCACACTTACAGTTGTATGTGTGCTAGTAATAGTTTGCCAGGTCTCACTGAAAAACTATTTTCACAGTAGGGAACGAGAGTGGATACTCTGGTGGAAACATCTTATGCAGCAATAAGTTCAGCCCCTATGCTGAGTTCTGGCGCAGAGCGGCATTTGGACTACAGGAGCAATTAACTTTTTTCGAGCCTGCGAGTTTAAGTGCTGTTAGCTTTATGTATGCAAACTGCTAATGAGGCAAAGTTGATGATGCTGAGAACTTAAGGAAAAATCAGTTTCAGTGGTGTAAACTCACGGCCACATGTACCCCACCAATATCGATCAACCAGTCGGGGCATTTAAGGCACCATGCCGGCAGACTGAATTCACAACCAATAAGAGACGGTTGTCATTAGACCAAATCTCACCTGTCTGCTTCAGGTTTTCTGCTGTCTCTTCCTTTACCTTAGACAGCCATTAATATAGCTAGAGGGTGTTAAACAGCCAGCCTGCCTCTTTCCCTGTCACCACCGGTATGCTTACTCAGTGTCTGCTGTCTACATGGGCGAGCTCATGACTGAATATGTCAACTCCCGGCCTGCTAGATGTGTTTAGCGAAAGTCGCATACAGTGATTTTGCCTGGCAGTATACATAGATTGTTGCCATCCTTCCCTCCTCATCACACTGCTTTTGTTATTTCTTGCCATGTTTACTGAGGGTCAAAATACACAGCTTTTATTATGCCAACATTTCAAACCTAAATATTATTAGTGCTAATACATAAAAGACTTAGCTACAGAGCTATATTTAGCCTTACATGTTAGCGTTACAGATTTTATCTGGTGTGTGTGCAGATCTATTTCTCTATCTATCTATCTCTCTCTATATATATCAAAGCATTAAGGTGTCTGTTTTGCAAACTTTACCAATCCCTCTGTTCACTCTCAATAACAGAATACCTTCTTCTTCCCTACTAAAAAGAGAAAAGCTCAAAACCACAGTGGTGCACAGTGTTTGCACTCAGTCATTCGGAAAATACAATTATTCTCCCTCCCGTCGGCTGTGAAATTGCTGTACAACCGCTGTTAAACATGCTGCAGTCATAATCACTGATAGGAGATGCATGGGGCTGGGCCTCCTCCGCCAATACGGTATGCAAACGACGCCCCGCCGCTCTACCCATCTTGTTACTGAGTGATATTAGACTTTGTAAAGGCACTTAGGAAATGCAGCAGATGTGGCAGCTGTCAGTGAGCATCCCACCCAGTCCCTCCCACCACTGCTGCCTCCTGTCAGCAGTCATGGTCAAGGATCTGGAGAGGACATGGTGTACTTAAATGGGTGATTGATAATGTAACCTTTCAAGGTAGAAAAGCACTTTCCGTGCTCCACAGTCAAATGGTTTAGATTCAGGATCTGCAAATAATCTTAATATTTAATCGTCATCATCTATGGTTCAGATGCACAGAAATCTTTACCTGTGATAGGAACAGGCTCTGATCTTTGAGCCCTGACTGAGTGTTTTGACAGAAACCTGACATAACTGCGTCATATAAATCTCTTAATAGGCTCAGATGGGGCACAACCATATGCAACTTTATTAATATTCTAAATAAATTTGGCTCTGAGGTTTATTGCTCTTTGTAGATTTAACCAACTTAATTCAACAAGATATAACTAGACGTAACACCTGCTTCCCAACATCTATCAAGTATAAAGCTAGTATGAAGATGGATATTTTAGATTTAAGAATCCTCAGCTAAAATCTAAAATTGGTGCGTGACCTGACTTAGCAATGACCATAATCGACACAAGTGTCATGCACAAGTCTAACACAGTTCATCACTTAAACGTCTGCCTCTGCACCTATGAAGGAAAAAAAAAACATGTCCAGTATTTGCGGTCAATAACACAAAATGATTGTATTTAATTTTATTTTCAATCAGCCCAATGAAGCACTTCACTCTCAGCGGCGTGCCTTACTTGTGGTTCCTAACCTATTACAAAGAAGAAAGAGGGAGAGCTTTCAGGCCGCTCTTCTGTGAAACCAGCTCCCAGTTTGGATTAGGGAGACAGACACCCTTTCTGCTTTTAAGATAAGCTAAAAACTTTCCTTTTTGATGAAACTTAATAATAATTAGGGTGACCCTGTATCCCCAACCAGTGGCAGGCTGATGGATGCCTATCCCGGAGCATGGCTCTGCTTGATGTTACTTCCTGTTAAAATTGAGTTTTTCCTTCCCACTGTCACCAAAGCGTAAATTCAGTCTTTATATAGAAATTACTCTTATAAGATAAGGATGATACTAGGCTGATATTCTCTCTCAGTTAACATGTAATTCATAACAGGTTTTTTTCCTCCCAAACAAAGATGCAGCCTGGCGGACAAGACAGAGACAATAATGCAGTAGGTCTGTTTGTGTACACAGCTGTACTGTAATCCACCTCCTCACTGATGTGCGTGAACAGCATCAGCGTCAACGAAAAACAGCAGTGGGCTGAGAGCTCCGGGAGGCTGCTGCGATCCATCCGTGGGTGGGTTTAGACAAGTAAAGAAGAAGCAGGTCTGCCTTTCCGCAAGGATTCTAATATTGCGAACGGGGCTGCAGATATAGGCTTGCTGTCTCCATCTGCGCTCCGTGCAACAGTAACCAAGTGGGGGCATAATGAAATTCATGTGCACAGACCGTTATCAGCTTGCTGTGCCAATCCCACGCTGTAAAACATGACATTTAATCAAAATCAAAATGGCCATCAGAATTCCATCACCAAATGTTTTTATTAGAAAATATTTTACACCTAAATCTATAAAAAACAAAAACAGAAACAAAACAGACCAAACAAAAACTCGCCAGGTAAAAAGCTTTGAGGGGGGAATTTCTGAGTTTAAAATCTGTGTCCATGATTATCCTGCAGTGTCCAACACCAGAGTTCAGTAAATAAACAGCACTGTTGCTGAGAGTAGTCTTGCTGGCTGGGTGTTTCAGTCAAGATACAATTTTCTGCCCTCCAAACTCAACTCCCACTGTGTCTGCAGTAAACATCTTCATTGGAACTGAACCAATTCTCTGACACAAGACTTAGACAAGTAGACAAAAAGGATATTATTAACTTAGGGCTGTAATTTTAAATTCTTTCTCACATGAAACCCTATCTCCCTCCACTGAATGCTTTTAGCTGTTTCTGTTCATTTAATCATTAATTTTCTGGGTTTGATGATCACCGAGGTTCTTTGTGTTTGAGGGTGGGAAAGCGTGAGCAAGAGAAGAAGTGAGCTTAGAAGTTGTCTGCGAGGTCCATGATCCTCTTCCGCTCGGCCTCTTTGAACTCATCGCTCTTTCCATCTCCGATGCTCTCGGCGTACTCTGCAATACATAAAGGAAAATCAGAGGATTAGTTGGCTTGACAGCACAGCCGTGGGCCTTCTAACTTTTGCGGTTAAACAGAACATGCTTGGAGCCAGAAATTGACAGAATTGGTCCTCCTCCGGCACTGAACAGGAGGCAAATGAGGGAAGAAAAACATCGTACACTTCAGGTTTAGGAATTTTCCTAAGAAGTTTAATTAGAGTAATGTAGGTTCAATAATTCATTTGTTCAATAAAACAGACAGAAAAACGCAAAGATATTCACAGAAAAACAAAAATTTATTAGATGGGTTTTTGTCAAAGCCACCAAAAACTAACCAGTGCTCTGGTCCTGAAACACCACCTCACTTCAGCTTTACTTTGTGCTGATTAATTTAAAACTGACTGAATACAAATATACTTTGAATTATGCATGCAAGCTGATTTGAGAAACTGACCATCAAGGGCCCTGGGGCAAGTCTGCAGTTCAGTTAGAAATTACTGGCACTGACGCCTGCTTCCTGCACTTAAAATGCTGAATAATTAGAAAGAAGCAGAGCAGAGATGCTGTAACTTCGGGAGGGAGAGTGAAAGCTATTCTCTGTATATTAAAAGGACTAAGCGAAAGGGAACTATGCATTAAAAGGCTTTTGTTATTAAATAGCCTTTCACTCTAGTCTAGACATTCTTCAGTCTGTACATCACTTTTCAACAAAAAGTCAAATTATAGGATGTTTCCTGTGGAAAGAAAGAAAAAAAAAAAGGGCTTTTCTATAATAAGACGCCCTGCAGCAGTGGCTGCACTGAAATCTACCCTGTTTCCTCAGTAACCGGTCCAGGTGTATTGTGTAGTGCTTGTACTTAAGTGTGGACTGCTCTACATTTGACTGTTTTCTTTATTGTCTGCCTCTCGCACGAGCCCTCTGAGACAGCGCGACGGTCGATTTGTGAGTCTAATGTGCAGAAAGTTGCAGCTGCCGCAGCCCCGGCGGAGTCTGTGCATCCGGCGTGTCTCTCACCCAGCCTCTGAGGCAGGGATTACACATTAAACTCAGGGATGTCGAGACAGAAAGATGGAATAAAAAAAGAAAAAAAAAAGAAAAAAAAGATTTTTCTCTGGGAGACACTTCAGAGAGAAGAGAATGAAGGGGGGCTTTCCTCACAAGAGCCCGCAGGGTTTAGGAGGATAAAGAATGGCTGCCAAAGACACAGAGAAGACTTTGCTTTTGAGGGTAGAAGGATGTTTTTATGTTATTAGATTGTACATAAAGGATAGTGACAGATGTAATAGGGCTGAGGACGAACCTCAAGAGATACTGTCAAAGAACACTACTTGTTTACAGATGTTCTAGAGGAACAGGCAAAATTATTTATTATGTTAATTCTGGTTTTATAAGGACCTGTTTCTTAATTTTTCATCGTTCTGACAAAAACAAAAGAAATCAGTTTAGACTTTAAAAAAAATGTGTTGATGCTCAAAAAGCAGGATATGGATATACAAAAATTTAAGTGTTTCCACGTGTCAAGAACTGGAGTGAGAAGTATCAACTATAAATTCAAAGAGAGCCACGCAGCACCGAGCAAGCCTGGCAGAGGTAGTCAAGGACACTGGAAAGAAAACAAGTGAGAGATATTTCTTGAGACCCCAGAACAAATGCAGAGACACGAGTGAACTTAGCCATGTTGGGAAATGTAGTCCCAAGGAAGATAATCACTAGGACCCTGCACAGGAATGGACTGTGAGGTTGCAGACCAAGAAAAGAGACACATTCAAGCCAGACTGAAGCACGCTACTGATAACCTGGAGAAAGATTATGTAGACTTCTTTGGCGAAAGAAGGGAGAGGTGTACAACCAAAGATCACAGTGTACCTGGAACTGTGAATCTCGTCAAGGTGGAAGGAATCATGAAAAAAGGATGTAGGATTATTTTGAAAAATAAACCTCAAGCAGTCAGCAGGTAAACTTAGTCTGGGTCACCGTTTTTATCTTCCAGAAAAACAAGAACCAAAGCACAAAGCCCTGATCTAAATTCTACTGAAAATCTGTGGGGTGAACTGAAGATCAAGGTCCATCCCTGACGACCATCTAATGTTAAAAAGCTTGAGAGATTCTCCAAAGAAGAATGGGCTAACATGCAGACATGCCTAGCACACCTGCTGGCCACTGTACGGCTACATCCTACAAATCTGTATCTATCAGAGTAGTATGGGAGAGCATTAATAGCTACAGTGGGGCAAAAAAGTATTTAGTCAGCCACCGATTGTGCAAGTTCCCCCACTTAAAATGATGACAGAGGTCAGTAATTTGCACCAGAGGTACACTTCAACAGTGAGAGACAGAATGTGAAAAAAAATCCATGAATCCACATGGTAGGATTTGTAAAGAATTTATTCGTAAATCAGGGTGGAAAATAAGTATTTGGTCACCTCAAACAAGGAAAATCTCTGGCTCTCACAGACCTGTAACGTCTTCTGTAAGAAGCTTTTCTGTCCCCCACTCGTTACCTGTATGAATGGCACCTGTTTGAACTCATCATCTGTATAAAAGACACCTGTCCACAGCCTCAAACAGTCAGACTCCAAACTCCGCCATGGCCAAGACCAAAGAGCTTTCGAAGGACACCAGGAAAAGTATTGTAGACCTGCACCAGACTGGGAAGAGTGAATCTACAATAGGCAAGCAGCTTGGTGTGAAAAAATCAACTGTGGGAGCAATCATCAGAAAATGGAAGACATACAAGACCACTGATAATCTCCCTCGATCTGGGGCTCCACGCAAGATCTCATCCCGTGGGGTCAAAATGATCATGAGAACGGTGAGCAAAGATCCCAGAACCACACGGGGGGACCTGGTGAATGACCTGCAGAGAGCTGGGACCAAAGTAACAAAGGTCACCATCAGTAACACACTACAACGGCAGGGAATCAAATCCCGCAGTGCCAGACGTGTTCCGCTGCTGAAGCCAGTGCATGTCCAGGCCCGTCTGAAGTTTGCCAGAGAGCACATGGATGATACAGCAGAGGATTGGGAGAATGTCATGTGGTCAGATGAAACCAAAGTAGAACTTTTTGGTATAAACTCAACTCGTCGTGTTTGGAGGAAGAAGAATACTGAGTTGCATCCCAAGAACACCATACCTACTGTGAAGCATGGGGGTGGAAACATCATGCTATGGGGCTGTTTTTCTGCCAAGGGGACAGGACGACTGATCCGTGTTAAGGACAGAATGAATGGGGCCATGTATCGTGAGATTTTGAGCCAAAACCTCCTTCCATCAGTGAGAACTTTGAAGATGAAACGAGGCTGGGTCTTCCAACATGACAATGATCCAAAACACACCGCCCGGGCAACAAAGGAGTGGCTCCGTAAGAAGCATTTGAAAGTCCTGGAGTGGCCTAGCCAGTCTCCAGACCTCAACCCCATAGAAAATCTGTGGCGGGAGTTGAAAGTCCGTGTTGCTCGGCGACAGCCCCAAAACATCACTGCTCTCGAGAAGATCTGCATGGAGGAATGGGCCAAAATACCAGCTACTGTGTGTGCAAACCTGGTAAAGACCTATAGTAAACGTTTGACCTCTGTTATTGCCAACAAAGGTTATGTTACAAAGTATTGAGTTGTATTTTTGTTATTGACCAAATACTTATTTTCCACCCTGATTTACGAATAAATTCTTTACAAATCCTACCATGTGAATTCATGGATTTGTTTTTCACATTCTGTCTCTCACAGTTGAAGTGTACCTCTGGTGCAAATTACTGACCTCTGTCATCATTTTAGGTGGGGGAACTTGCACAATCGGTGGCTGACTAAATACTTTTTTGCCCCACTGTATTTCACGGTTCTTAAATGGCATGGTAATTGGTTTTAACTCGTTATTTAAAACCAGTAGCACTTTTAAACTCCTTAGCTGACCAAGTGCATAAAGTTGTCTTTGTCTACAGTGATTAGGGCTGTGCGATATGACCAAAATCTCATATCCCGATATAAGACATCTATCGTCCGATAATGATATAAATCACAAAAATGTAACATTTTCTGTAAATTCTGTGAATCTCGGGCAGCTCGTCTTGCGTGAAGTGGTTCCAGCTGGGCGTCGTGTATCTGGAGTCGAGTGTTTTAACCGATGCATGAAAGTATACAATTTTAGATATAAGTTGTAACGGCCGCCGTTTTCTTTGTGAGTATTTATTACGTGCTGCGGGGAAAAGCCTGTTCTAACGTCTAAGTCTAAGGTTTATTTTTTAGCACTTGACGGTCTTTTTTGCTTCTCATCTGAAAATACTCTGCATACTCTTTCAGGTGATTCAGTTTATTTTGAAAAGTCTCAACTGGATCTTGAGCTTTATTGTGAAAGGTTTATGTGGAACAAGCGGACACGTGACAAGATGGTTTTACCGTCGTTGTTGCTAAAGACAACACATAAAAACAGGCGCTTGTCCGTCCGTAGTGTGGTTATATTAAATATAAGAAAAAGAGAGAACTTTAAGAAATTAATGTAGCCACTACAGTGACCATCAGAACGATGAAAAAATATTGCCGTAAACAGTTTATTTTGCGACACCACGAAACAAACGATAGCGTAAAATTAAACATAAACGTTTTTATATCGTCATCCGATATATATCGTTATATTGAACAGCCCTAACAGTGATTAATAAATTTCTTTCTCTAACTCTTATTCAATAGGAAAGCTATTAACAACAACACTTTCTATGTTTCCTCACCACAACAAATAACACCTAAATGCAGCATGATGCATTCTTTTTCATTAGGAATTTTAACTTTGTAATGCCACTCATGGAAAGTAATGTCAACCTTTGTAGGTCAAAATATGTATGTATAAAATTTGCATTCAGAAATTCTAAAAGAAGAAAAATATTTCACATGATTTTAACACCATGCTTCAGTTGGAGATAGCATTTATCATGCTTTAAAGCCCACAGTACAGCAAAAGTATAGATGAGTAGACTGCAGAATTTCAAGCCCCTGCAAAGTTGTAATGAATGGAGTAATTAGCCGAGTTTGGCCACTGTAATAATCATTTACATCTAGTCGAGGGACTGCAGTCTGTGGCACTTCCATGTTAGTTTCATTTTTTTAGGTCAATGCTTATTTCACTAAGATGAAGTCTGAGGTAAATCTGAGAGTAAATAAATGGAAAATGCCAAGCTGTGCGTACAGTTGAGTTTGACATTTATTGTCAGCTTTATGCAAGAAATTCATGCCAAGTTTTGATTTTCTCTTCTAAACAGCTTGAGCTAACACAGAGATTTTTTGAAAAATGCATAATTCTTTGACTGTTCTGTACAGTGAAACTTGTAGAGAGACAATGATAATACCTAATAGCTAAAACTATTAAAACTATTTAAGAAGAAGAAAAAATGGCTCTTTAAAGCACTAAGATGACAATGAGCTTAAATACCTAAACCCACACTTCTGCCAAGCTTAATTCTTGCCTTTTCTTACCTGATAAGAAGAGTATATTTATTTAAATGTTGAGTAGAGATGAACGCTACAGTGAGATTACCGGAGACGCCCAAGTGCAAAAAGAGATTTTCATATTTTTATGGTAAATGGACCAGTTCTTATGTAGTGGTTTTATGTAGTGGTACTTTACACAACTTTGCTCATTCATCCATTCACACAAGCACTTTTATTCTATACTCTTTCTATACAAGTGCTCCTATCTAACATCCACACATTCGTAACTTGGGGTTAGTACTTTCCCCAAGGATATTTGGCATGCAGACAGGAGCAGACCTTACTTTACCACAAAAAAAATAACTGAAGTGAGACTGCAGAGATGTATTTAAGTTTGAGCAACATTAGAAAGAAGTTAGAAGTAAAGGCAGCATAGCACGCTACAAGAAGTGCTTCTAGAAGTACAAACACTGAGCTCAGGTCAGAAGACGCTCAGGATGACAGTAATCTGCTCGGGTTACTCCATCATTGAGTATTCAGGGGAGAGCTAGGTTATAGCAGGCCACAGCACTAGGCATAAAGTTAAGTGTAAAGTTAGACCAGCATCTGCAGATATGAGGATGCAGATTTGTCCACAGATTTGTGCAAATACAAAAGCCTTGAATGTCAGAATCAGGGATTTTAATTTGATCCGCAGAGGTTTGGATGCGAACGAGACTTACTTAAAAAGGCACAATTTTAAGGGTGACTGAGAAAAGCAGGTGAGGGGCAACTCAGAGAAAGCAACTCAACAAAAACATGATAATCTATGGCCTCTATTACTGCCAGCCTGTCATTGTGACCGAGTGCCAGTGTCTCCATGTCTATAAATGGTGTTGCAGTCAGCCACACAGACAGAGAGGTCAGAGATTCCGTGACTCTTCAACTCTCTGCAGAACCTTTTCTTTGGCATGCTGGTACCCTCTCCTTCTGTCACCACGGCAACACGGCAGAGGACAATACAGTAGTGAGCATCGCCATTACTCAGGTCAGCGACTGGGACGGATCTGCCATGAATACAAGGAGAATCATTTCCAGGAGCAGCCTCTGCAACGGCAGCCAAGGATAGGGACGCGCTATAGGACTTTCAGCGTGATTACAGCTGCAGCTGGAGCACCATAAGTCATTTAAAACACTGCTAAACCAGTCTCAAGCCACTGTGATCCCACTGAACAAAGGACAGCTGGTACAGAATATGCCCACAGTGGGGTAACCTACCGTCTATAATCATCATGCAGTTTGCCTTTTAACAAACAAACAAAGAGAGTGGGGAAAAAGATACTGCAAAAGCTCTCTAAAATCTGGATACCATGACAACATTTAGCAAGACGTAAGCTTCAAAAAACAATAATTGCTGCAAATGTTTATTTTCTTCTCATAAACCAGTTTCATCAGCACATCTAATAAACACAAATAAATTTTTATCTATGTCTATATTTTTGATATTTTCAGAGAAAGTCTGTGTAGGGTGGACTTTGCTACTTACATTAAATGCAATAGTTTGTATTTTTAATAGAGATGGCACGATACCACTTTTTTATGTCCGATACAGATATCGTAAATTTGGATATCTGCCGATATCGATATGAATCCGATATAGTGTGTTTTTTAATCAATAAAACGTTTTTTAATATCTTGCTGCATTTTGTATAAGTTTTTACTCAAGTTTAAATAAATAACAACACTAAAGCTATTCTGTTATACCTGTACGTAAAAAAATACACTGCGCCCAAAATATTTCATAGTTCAGCAACACTGATCAATCTAATAAACTTAAACCTATTCCATGCTCCCTATTCTGGTATTTTAAAGAGTACTTAGCAGAAATATTCAACAACCTAACTAATAGGGTTGCAAACTCCCAGCAAAAAAAAAATAGGGAACCACCCTCCACCTCATGTTGCTTAATCGATGTAATCAAATTTAATTTGATGCAGGGGGAAAACTGCACAGAAATAAATTCTTTTTCAAGAATAATTAAATAGATTCAACATCTTTCTTCAACAGAATTGCAGAATTCACAGATGGTACTTTCCCAAAGGAAAAAGTACTATAGCTTACTAGGGTATATTAGACTTAACAGTTACTACACTGAACAAAAATATAAACGCAACACTTTTGTTTTTGCTCCCATTCCCCATGGGATGGACGTAGAGACCTAAAATTCATTCCAGATACACAATATAACCATCCCTCCCAAACAGTGGTCACAAATCAGTCCAAATGTGTGGTAGTGGGCACATCTGCCATATTGAGATAATCCATCCCACCTCACAGGTGTGCCACATCAGGATGCTGATCTGACATCATGAGTAGTGCACAGGTGTACCTCAGACTGCCCACAACAAAAGGCCACCCTGGAATGTGCAGTTTTGTCTCACAGCAAAATGCCACAGATGCCACAAGCAATGAGGGAGCGTGCAATTGGCATGCTGACAGCAGGAATGTCAACCAGATCTGTCGCCCGTGCATTGAATGTTCATTTCTCAACATAAGCCGTCTCCACAGGCGTTTCAGAGAATATGGCAGCACATCCAACCGGCCTCACAACCGCAGACCTCGTGTAACCACACCAGCCCAGGACCTCCACATCCAGCAGGTTCACCTCCAAGATCGTCTGAGACCAGCCACCCAGACAGCTGCTGGAACAATTGGTTTGCACAACCAAACAATTTCTGCACAAACTGTCAGAAACCGTCTCAGGGACGCTCAACTGCATGCCCGTCGTCCTCATCGGGGTCTTGACCTGACTCCAGCTCGTCGCCGTAACAGACTTGTGTGGGCAAATGCTCACATCCGATGGCATCTGGCACGTTGGAGAGGTGTGCGCTTCACGGATGAATCATGGTTCACATTGTTCAGGGCAGATGGCAGCTGAGAATGTCCCAGTTCTTGCATGGCCAGCATACTCACCGGACATGTCACCCATTGAGCATGTTCGGGATGTGCTTGACCGGCGTATACGACAGCGTGTACCAGTTCCCACGAATATCCAACAACCTCGCACAGCCATTGAAGTGGAGTGGACCAACATTCCACAGGCCACAATTGACAATCTGATTCCATGCGACGATGTGTTGCACTGCATGAGGCAAATGGTGGTCACACCAGATACTGACCGGTTCTGGGTCCCCAGACCCCCAATAGCGCAAAAAACTGCACATTCCAGGGTGGCCTTTTGTTGTGGGCAGTCTGAGGTACACCTGTGCACTACTCATGATGTCAGATCAGCATCCTGATGTGGCACACCTGTGAGGTGGGATGGATTATCTCAATATGGCAGATGTGCCCACTATCACACATTTGGACTGATTTGTGACCACTGTTTGGGAGGGATGGTTATATTGTGTATCTGGAATGAATTTTAGGTCTCTACGTCCATCCCATGGGGAATGGGAGCAGTAACAAAGGTGTTGCGTTTATATTTTTGTTCAGTGTATATACAGTAATGGATTTCTATATATTTTACATCAGATTAAAACTTTGGGTGTAAGATTCAGATAATTATTTAATAAAAGCTAGACATTTTAAATGAGAATAAGAAAGAAAAGTATGTCTTTGTGCCCCCTTTTCCCTGTTCATGCCCTATCGGCCCCCCTGGCTAAACTTTGCTAGATCCGCCCCTGCACAGTTACAGCCGTCAGCTGCGTAGAAAAAGATCCTGGTGTAGAAAGTAATATTAAATAAATTCTAACAACAGCTTATCAAGCTTAAACGTGCTGCTGTTGTTCAGCCGCTGGTTTCCTCGTTCTGGTGAGAAGTGGGCCAAAAACAAAGAAGGGAGACGGACTCCCGACAGAAAAGCCGATCAGCTGATCATTGATCAGTTTCACGATTGAAGTAGCAGGAGGAGAGTGAGAGAGGCAGTCTCTCCATATATTGGTTGTTAAGCTTACCATGGGAATGCTTTACAAACATTCAGAGATGAACTTACACACTTGCTTTACTTCTCTCTGGGATAACTTCCTCGGAGATGAAATGCCTGATTGCTAGCAAGGCTACAAATACACACAGCCGCTCTATCACGTGATGCATACTGCTGCAACTTGCTACGGTTATGAGCCGAGTTACGCCGTGTAGCAAGTTTTGTGAGGTGCTTTTTTGATATTTAATGGATCGGATTACATTTCTTATTTCTTGCCGATATCCGATCCAGCAATTTGGGTCAGTATCGGACCGATACCGATATGTAATATCGGATCGGTCCATCTCTAATTTTTAAGTCTTGCAAGTTCTTTCTTTAGTACATGTTCTTACCCCACAGGATACCATGGGAGCCATAATTTCTAGTCCCTGGAATAAGGGCTTGACATTACTTAACTGTTCTTTTGTGATGGGAGGGTGAGCAAGGGTTTCAATATTTTTGGTCAACTTCCACCTTTAGCTTAAATACAGCGTAAAGACTTCTTTTGCACCTTTTTCTTTCTTTACCTCTTGAAGGCCGACTAGGCGTAAACCTTGAAGCTCTTTTTTGAACTTCTTATAGAACAAAATAACAGAGTTTGCATCAGCAGTTAGTCAGGGTGGTCTCTGATTTAAAAACCCCAAAACTATTCTAACATCTTTATTGATATAAAGATTCATGCCACAAGAATGTGCTGCAGGAAAGAACCCAACTTCTTAATCGACACAGTCGCTTAAGTACTGTTTTAGTCAACGGTACAGTTCAATGGCACAAAGGCTGGTTTTCATTGTGTTAAAATAATTTGAAGTGGAGACTTTCAGTTTTATTTGAAGGTATTACACTGAATATTTAAGAATTGCATTCATTTTTGTCCACTGTAGGCTCAAAACTACTAGTATCATAACTTTAAGTGTAAGAATTAGCTTCAATACTTGGGTAAAAATCCAAGTATTATTATACAAGGTTATCACAACTGAAACATTTTAAAAAAGGCAAATCATAAACCTCAGAATTCAAAACCAAAAACTTCACAACACAAGCAAAATTGTTCCTGCGGAGCAGTTTTTTATTCTTCAGTAAGCTAAAGCCGTTAAGGTCAAGATAGCAGAGCAGGCGACACACACTGCATGTGCTTAACCTTTTCCTGTGGTTTAACATTGACCGGGTGGGGCACTTGAAATGGGAGATGGCTCCACACACTGTGGCCTAGTAGAAAGGGTGAGGTCACTGAACCACACGCGCGCAGATGAATTATGATAGACATATGCAATGGCTCTAAGCTATTATGTATGCGGACGCATAGTTATTTGCAGAACACATAAACACAATATAGTTTATGAAAAATAAGTCACATCAAGATCATGCAAGGAAACCTAACATGCACATTAATATGTAGAAAACATTCAAGGGCAGGCACGAGTACAGAATGCAAACTGAATCAGAAATGAAGTAAACATCTGCAAGGATTTCCTCTCAAAGGTTTGTTAATATCTAAAAAATATGCAGATAAAAGCAAGCAAGGACATGTGCGTACAAATAAACATGGAGACATGCTAATGGCAATCACACACACACACACACACACAAACTCTGTAAGTAAGCAAAAACATAGTGTGGACAAGCACGATGTGCGTGTATGCAAATATGCAGATGAAAACAAAGAGTCACACAGCCACATTTAGGATACAAATTCCTGCACACACGCACACGGGGAGGACTGGAGAAATGCCACGCTTGCTGGCAGTGCCATGTGTGACGGATGGCTCTATCTACAGTGTTACATGCCACAGAGAGCCAGAGGGTGTGTGAACGGAGCCACGTCCTCGAGCTTTATCCAACAATGATACGGGAAGGATGGATGTCGCGCCGCGAAGGAAATAACACAACCTGCTAGGTCTTTGACGGCAGAAAACAAATATAGCACGAGGAGAAATCTCTGGCTAAGTGAAAAAAGTGAATAAAGGACAGACAGACTGTCTCTGCTCTACTCAGTGATAATATGATCAGTTCAGATTTGCAAGCCAGGCTCAATTTCATCATATTGTTTTACCATCTGCAGAAAGGTAATACAATTAACAAAAACAAAACAAACAATCACATCTGCCTGGATATTTTAGATGCTCGATTTTATCGTGTTTATTTTTCCATCTGAATTGTCTATATCGTAATATTCAGGACAGTCTAAATATTAAAGACACCCCTCTCATACAAGGTGACCTCTGCTACTGCAAATGCAAAGGAAGAATATACTAAACAAAGGTCAGAGTGACAGGGTCTCCCCAGGCCTACTTCTTTGTTCAAGAGAACAGGAGCATATGACATTACTTGTGGTATTTTATTATATTCCAACCTAACCACTTTGGCAGGCAAACAGCACAGGCTTGCTATCAAACAATAACCAGAGCCAAAGAACAGCGATTATACCATCATTTTCCCCTGAAATGCTGTTTCCTTGCCAGGCTGAGAAGCACTTGGAAACAGGATTTTACAAAATGTGTCAATAAAATGCACTTCTGAAAGTAATATAAATCTCTGTGGGTGTAAGAGCAGCTTTTGAAGGCACCACTTTGCCCTTTCAAAATATGCAGTTTTTCTACTTTTATCCTTGTTCACTCTAAGGTGAAGGATCTGCGCTTTTGGGCAAGGTCCCAGATCAACCTGTAGATTTGATATAAAGTCACGGGAAAGGCCTGTGCTGAGAAATGTGTCACTACAGATTATTCTCCCATTTGCAGAGTATGAAGATAAGGAGAAAATTATTTCACACTTTCAATTTGATAGATGAGGACTATCAGAATGGACGTTTTTGTCAGATTCTTCCAACTGCTTTTTTTAACGGCGCAAGGAATTTATAACATAGCATTTCTAAGCATACAATAACATAATTACTTCAGAAAAAGCAAAAGCAGTACTATTTGCCTTCTGAAAAACTAACCTTTTTATCAAACCACTGCTGTGCAATGATGCATTTCAACTTTATGTACTGTAATACTCAAAGTTTGTAAAATCAAGCTAAAACTGAGGATTTTCTTCCACAATATAAAAACTTCAGCGAGAGTTTGAGCTGTCACCTGTGAAAGCATCATGCCAAAAGAACTCAGTTTGGACTTGAGAAAATGAAGGATATCTGAAGATTTCAACAGTCAGAAGCCAAACTGGATCTGGGTCGTCATTTTGTCCTCCAACATAAACACAACTCAAAACATGCGTAGCTCCTTGTAAAGAAATATCTCCGTCAAATTTGTAGAAGCTTGAGAGATTTGCCAAAGAAGAATGGCCTGGGGAGAAGGCGTGTTACAGACTTGTTGCAAACCACAACAAACGACTGCAGGTTGTTATCCAGTAAAAAGGAACTGATTGATTTTAACCCTGGCTTTTTTGGGTTTTTGTAAAATAACTTTGCCTGTTTGCAAAGTAAAATAACATAAACATCCAAAATAAAATGCTATGTTCAAAATTCTTTACTCACGTTAACAGCGCTTAAAAAATACTAATAACCTTTTGTGTATTGATCAAACACATTTATATGTTAAAGCACTCCCCATATGTTTTCACATAAAACAGTGTCTGTATGTTTATGTGCAGCAGAGTAGCAGAGATACTAAGGAAATATTGAGAAGATAAAGTTACTCACCTCTCATGATGTGGCGCACTACTTTGACAGAACCTCCTCTTAGGTTAAGAATTTGATGGACCCTCTGTTGAAGCTACATGCAGACAAAAAAGAAAAGAAAATAGAATTCCTATTATCTAAAGCTGTATATTGTTGATTGTTTTGATGTGTCTTATTACTTGGTCTGTATTTTAGTGATAAACAAGAACTAAAGGTAACATTGTAGCTAAAAAGACAGTTTCCACTTTGAGTTAATGCTAGTTTGCTCAGCTTAAAATGTCCAACTTTAAGCTAATTGTTTGCTCCATATGTTTATTCTTGGACTCTACTATAGTGGCTTTTATGTTATACTAGGCCTTTTAAACACTAGTGCTTGGAAATATTGCCTCAAATCTTTATCCCAATATTTCATTCATATTTTTTACAATATAGAAAACAATGCAGTGGTTGCACCTTGCAGGCAGTAGAATTTAGCCCAAACCCTGACAAAAGGTTTCAGCAGCAGTATTACAGTGTAACAGTAGTGACACGGCGTTATAGACTGTGACATAATGCAAGTCAAATGCCTAAGTAGTATTTTTTTTTGCCTGCAACTGCAACACTTTAACAAACTGCACCCATTAAAAGCTATTTGACCTCCATCTGTTTTCATAGTTTGTGTGATCAGACATGTTAAGAACAATTAATCTGAAAGGAAATTGGCAAGCCAGGACCAGTTTGCGTGCGTGTGTGCATGCGTGCACATGTGTGTGTACCTGTGGGATTCCTGAGTTGCTGATCTCCACCATAATGTAGCAGATCAACTGAAGAACAAATAGCCCGGCGTCCAGACGACGAAGGTAAAACTCATCCTCCATGCTGTCATCCAAGATCTCCCCACGACGGACCATCTCCTGCACACACACAAACAGACAGAAAAGCCTTGTAAAAAGAGAAATGTTTTCAAGCACAAAGCAGAGTTTTCTGTTGTTTGTGGCACACTTATAAAAGATTCAACAAACAGAAAAAAATCAGAGCCCAAGTTTAATTTAGGTGTTGTTTTTCAGCCTCTTCCACAAATCAATTTTCTTATTGACCAGACAAACAAATCAATCGATTTCACAGCTCTACTGCTGGCTCTCACACACTTACACATACGTACACACACTTGCATAGTTATCCATCTTAACGGTCCTGTCAGTATGCCAATAACACAGTGGTGCCAATAAGCACACAGCTTACATTAATCATCATTAGAGATCAAGAAGCAGACCTGAGGGGAGAGGGGAATCTGAAGCGTAAGCCACTAGAATGGCACAGAAATACAAACAGTGTGTATAGCACATTGCAGCCTCTAAGATTTACATCTAAACGTCATCAGTAAAGTCACTATTTATTGTGAATGATGCAACTGGCCTGGTAATAAAAACACTGAAATATTCATGTATTTGCAGAATGACAAACTGAGTGTATTTGGTGACATTCACAGGAAACATGCTTTATTAAGCTACCGATAATGCAAATGCAACCATTTTCTAATGATACACCTTCATATTGAAGCATATAAATGGTAATACTAACTTTTCAATGAGGCAGCCAAATTTCACTTTTACCAAGCAGCTAAAAATCTGATTCTTGCTGCCAGACAGAATGACGGAAAAGGGACACTTATTGCCTAGCCTCTATTATTTAAAAAGAATTTCAGGGTTGACAAAGTACAGTGGGGCAAAAAAGTATTTAGTCAGCCACCGATTGTGCAAGTTCCCCCACCTAAAATGATGACAGAGGTCAGTAATTTGCACCAGAGGTACACTTCAACAGTGAGAGACAGAATGTGAAAAAAAAAAATCCATGAATCCACATGGTAGGATTTGTAAAGAATTTATTCGTAAATCAGGGTGGAAAATAAGTATTTGGTCAATAACAAAAATACAACTCAATACTTTGTAACATAACCTTTGTTGGCAATAACAGAGGTCAAACGTTTACTATAGGTCTTTACCAGGTTTGCACACACAGTAGCTGGTATTTTGGCCCATTCCTCCATGCAGATCTTCTCGAGAGCAGTGATGTTTTGGGGCTGTCGCCGAACAACACGGACTTTCAACTCCCGCCACAGATTTTCTATGGGGTTGAGGTCTGGAGACTGGCTAGGCCACTCCAGGACTTTCAAATGCTTCTTACGGAGCCACTCCTTTGTTGCCCGGGCGGTGTGTTTTGGATCATTGTCATGTTGGAAGACCCAGCCTCGTTTCATCTTCAAAGTTCTCACTGATGGAAGGAGGTTTTGGCTCAAAATCTCACGATACATGGCCCCATTCATTCTGTCCTTAACACAGATCAGTCGTCCTGTCCCCTTGGCAGAAAAACAGCCCCATAGCATGATGTTTCCACCCCCATGCTTCACAGTAGGTATGGTGTTCTTGGGATGCAACTCAGTATTCTTCTTCCTCCAAACACGACGAGTTGAGTTTATACCAAAAAGTTCTACTTTGGTTTCATCTGACCACATGACATTCTCCCAATCCTCTGCTGTATCATCCATGTGCTCTCTGGCAAACTTCAGCCAGGCCTGGACATGCACTGGCTTCAGCAGCGGAACACGTCTGGCACTACGGGATTTGATTCCCTGCCGTTGTAGTGTGTTACTGATGGTGACCTTTGTTACTTTGGTCCCAGCTCTCTGCAGGTCATTCACCAGGTCCCCCCGTGTGGTTCTGGGATCTTTGCTCACCGTTCTCATGATCATTTTGACCCCACGGGATGAGATCTTGCGTGGAGCCCCAGATCGAGGGAGATTATCAGTGGTCTTGTATGTCTTCCATTTTCTGATGATTGCTCCCACAGTTGATTTTTTCACACCAAGCTGCTTGCCTATTGTAGATTCACTCTTCCCAGTCTGGTGCAGGTCTACAATACTTTTCCTGGTGTCCTTCGAAAGCTCTTTGGTCTTGGCCATGGCGGCGTTTGGAGTCTGACTGTTTGAGGCTGTGGACAGGTGTCTTTTATACAGATGATGAGTTCAAACAGGTGCCATTCATACAGGTAACGAGTGGGGGACAGAAAAGCTTCTTACAGAAGACGTTACAGGTCTGTGAGAGCCAGAGATTTTCCTTGTTTGAGGTGACCAAATACTTATTTTCCACCCTGATTTACGAATAAATTCTTTACAAATCCTACCATGTGGATTCATGGATTTTTTTTTCACATTCTGTCTCTCACAGTTGAAGTGTACCTCTGGTGCAAATTACTGACCTCTGTCATCATTTTAAGTGGGGGAACTTGCACAATCGGTGGCTGACTAAATACTTTTTTGCCCCAATGTATATCGGTAAAGCAAAAAACAAAACATGGATTTCAGCATCAAGCTACTGGGTATCCCCATGACCTTCAGACCCAAATGATTTAATCTCTAAGGACTTCTCCTTTAAGATCAATCACATTGAAAAGCTGCCTCTTCTGAGGACTACATTACAAGACTATTTTGTGGAAGCCCTTTTAAACCATGCTGCAAAGCTGGGAAACAAAATAGCATGTCAGTGTAAGAGACTTTGTGATTTAACAGCAGGATGGAGTTTGTACAAGTCTAACAAGCTTCAAGGTCAGTGTTTGGTATGCCTACTTTATTCTGCAAAACAGCCTGAAGTTTCTTAGGCAAGCTTTTTAAAAGTAGTCTTCAGGAATATTTCTCCAGGCTTCTTAAAGGACAGTCGAGGCTCTTCTTTGGATGTTGGCAGATTTTTGTTCTGTTTTCTGTTAAGATCCCACGCTGCTTCAATAATGATGACATCCGGGCTCTGAGCAGGCCTGTCCATGATCAACAGCATTCCATTTTCTGTTTTTATTTTTTCTTCCTAGTTTTTTATGACCATACGTTTCTTTCTTTTCATCACCATGAACTGTGTTTTACAAATGGGTGTACCTCTCTTCATAAGCCTTATTGTCACCGACTTTCATGTGTAATCTGGCATACCTCAGCCTCTTCTCCCCATTTCCCTTCTTGAAGAATGGCTTCTTGATGGCCATCCTTCCACTGACATCACTTCTGATAAGGAGCAGATGAACAGCAGATAAATCAACTAGAGGTCCAGATGCATCTCACAGGTCCTCTGTCAGGTCTTTATTGGATTTTTAGGTTTGCCCACATCTTCTTTTGTCCTCCACTTGACCAATTAAGACAAACTACATAGCATGCTCAGATACACCAAGTTTTTGGTTCTTCTTAGTAATCACCTTGTTGGCCCAAAAATATTATTTTATGCCTCCCAAACTGTGTTAGCATTGACATTTCTTTTTACTCCAGCTAAAGAAATGGGAACACATAATATGTTTTGCAACATTTGCAGCCAGCTACTAGTAACAAAGTAACAACAAAAAAAAGTAAAACTATTCTACTTGTACTATAAAGCACACCTACCTGGAATGATTCAGAGAGCAGAACTGAAACATGACAGGTGATGCTGATTAAAAAATACTTGATTTGGAGTGCTGCCATGTATGCTGAAAACTGGTTATTAAGTTCAGTTTACAAGTATTGTATGGTGCATGACTGACTTAATTAGTGAATCCAAAAGAAACTAACAGGTTACACATGGTTTCCCCTGGTTTAGGCTTCATTAATTACAAGAATAGGGGGAAAAATACCCAAGTCAGCTAATGTCCCTGACATTTTAATATCATACTTGTGCAAAATGTTTTTTTTTAATGTCAGTGAAGTATCAGATTTGCATCATTTTTATTTGCTTCCACAGTCAGAGGCTCAGTTTAATTTATTTAGTGCTGAGAAACTGTGCCAAGGAGAGAGAGGTGTTTTTCAAAATGACAGAAGAGGAGGAAGAGGGAAATGCTCAGAAAACTCCTCCTCAGTATGATCCTGGCAGCTACTAATATTAATTTTGAGAACTTTATCACCTCAACCTCTAATAGAAAAAGCATCTGCCCAGACTCAAAACACATTTAGTGTATAATTTTAGAGTGTACATATGGCCGGTCAAGGCAAGAGAAGCCATGATGTCACCAATGGAGGATGACAGAAAGAAAGAAAATTGCAGTTAGGCTTATGTTGTCACAGAAAAATGTGTGCAAGGTTTTCTTTGCTGACATAAGACAGCTAAGATCAGCACTCTGGTATGTTAATCTATCAAAACACATATGACTAAGAATAATTTCACTCATCAAAACAGAAGAACAACCTTCATGGATGGGCTCTATGACACTTAAAGCAATATTATTTGTCAGATAATTCAATTAAATGAGTTGCGCCTGGTTAGTACTTGGATGAGAGACCACCTGGGAATACCAGGAGCTGTACACTTTTGGTAAGCTGTAGCTCAGGTAGAGCAGGTCTTCTACTAATTGGAGGGTTGGTGGTTCAAACCCTGGTTTCTCCAGTCTGCACGACAAATATCCCTGATATTAATCCAAAGTCGCTCTCTGATGCATTCATCAGAGTATAAAGGTGTGTGAATGTAGATAGAAAAGCCTTTAGGTAGAAAAAGCATAGAAAAAGTGCATGTATGAATGGGTGAATAAGGCAAGCTGTATACAGCACTTTGAGTATTAAGAGTTGAAAAGCAGAATATAAAAACCATTTACAAGGAACTGATTTTTTTTTCTTTTTTTTAAATGTCATTTTAACGTGAACGTTTAAGGGGGTTGCAACGCTTTCAGAGCCAGCCTCAAGTGCCCAATAGAGAACTGCATTTTTTGGCACATTTCTCAGCTCCAGCAGCTGATGCCTGATAACGAGCTGTGTGAAAACACTGCTTTGAAAACCAGAGGAACCAGCTTCCAATCTAAGTTACAGAACATACAAATCTAGGTGAATTAACACTGAAAGTTTTTCATTTATCTATATGAATACCCCCCCCCCCCCCCCTTTTTGGGGGGTTTAAGGGACTAGAAGCAGTTTTTAACCAAAAGCCTTAAACTCTATAACTGTAACTCACTTAACATAATTAATGTGTGACGTTTACTTCTAAAGGCCTTTTCCGTAACCCATGATCCACAATCCATTTAGTTACACTTCAGCAACAACGGGCCTCATCAAAAAGAAAAAGTAATAAAAATTTTGCAAAAGTCACCTGCAACACTTTACAGTAACAGCAAGAAAAGCTCGACAGATCAAGAAAGACCTACGAACGTGTGAGAGAGTGGAAGTTCTTTTTGAAGCATGACGTGCATTTACAATTTATTATAGAAAGCAGTGGAAGTGGACATTTGGGATATTAAAAGCTGAACCGGCGTAGGCACTGTGGCAGGATTCATTACAGCGAGAGAGTTTTGTTCACTCGTAAGTTTTGACAATGTGACCAATATCTTTTGTGTGTCAGCTCGGTCCCTCTGGCAAACACCGGACAGAAGAAGCGGAGGAAGAAAAACGTGTTGAAAGGAGGGACTGGACAAGTCAATTACTGCAACCTCAGGGGAGCCTGTCAGCTAGGCTACAGTACAGACAAAGTAATAAGCAGTGATTTTCAGCTGCATTGTGCTTGTGTGATGGCATGTGTATGATTTATAGAACAGTCTGCATACTTTTGGAAACCACATAGGTTTGTTTGGGTCTTTGTTTGACATGTTCATAAGCGTACATATCTCTGAACAAGAGCCTTTATCTAGTGTGCTCCTTAATGTGTGTGTGTGTGTGTGTGTGTGTGTGTCTGCTTGTTATTCCGGTGCTCTCTTTTTTGCTGGCATACTTCGATGCAGAATTAAAGTGATTTCTTTGTCAGCAATTTACAAAAACCCACTGTGGCTGTGTGTGTAGGAACTAATGGTTTTTGATGAAGCTTAAGCAAACTCCAGAAGGAGGGGTTAGATAGCCTCATTATGAAACAGAGATGCAGAGGTTCACAAGGAAAAATCTGAACCAAACACTGCTTTGTGAGAACACACGTTGACATGCTGATTTCTAGTTGTGATGGAGAGAGCCAAAGAACAGTCATCTGCTTCTGGGCTTGTATCAGTTATCGTTTGCTTACAAAGTGGGGAAACGCAAAACAGCAGTGTTACAGGAAGATGGGGTGGGGTGGGGGCTATTTACAAGCAAAAACAACACATTCGGTGCTGAGCTCTGATCAAATGTTGAAATGGTTGACGGTAAAACACAGTTTGTCCGTGTTCATTCTCAAGCAGCTTTGTGTTCTCGATCTTTGACAGCTTCCTTCAATGTTTCTTTTATGAACAGGACTACACTTCTCCTGTAATTTATCTTTTAAGTTGTGATTGTGAGTTAGCCCTGACTGGATGACTCAATCAAAGACTCAGGTAAGCAGCGGCGCACTGCTTTTAGCCAGAGTTGGGGAAGTAAAGCAAACATCGTAACAAAGACTGTAACAAAAGAGTAAAAGAAAAACCAACAAAAGGTGTTTTTCTAAGGCTACCGTTTTCTTCTAGAACCAAACATATTACCTTATTTGGTGTCGTGATGCTGAAAATAGAGAAAAAAATTTAACATATTAGCCCAAACTACCAAATAAGCCCAAAAAAGTGTCCAACAGAGTCCTTGGGAAGGCTATAGCACCTGATACATCAGACCTCCAAAACAGCTTGGACCCATCAGGGCATGAACACAGACTTCCTGAGGTACGCTGTGGAAATCTGGCACTGGAATGTTGGCAGCAGATCCTTTTGGTCCTGACAGTTGCAGGGAGGGTCTCTGTGGATCAGCCTTGGTTCAGAGCATCTATGGATGCTTGATTGGACTGGGATCTGGGGAGTTTGCAGGCCAGGTCAACACCTCAGGCTCTTTGTCATGTTCTTCAATCCAATACTGATGAGTTTTCACAGTGTAGCGGGGGGGGGGGGGGGGGGGGGGGGGGGGAAGTAGTAGCTTAGTCTGGAACAATGTTTAGTTGGGTGCTGTATGTCACATCCACTTGAATGTCAGGACCCGAGGTTTCACAGCTGAAAAGTGCACTGTAATGAGATTATCTGTGTTTTCCACTTTAAAGCTACGTAATGGCTTCACACGGGCACTTCCCTAACCTACTTATGGGTCCTTCAGGGACTGCCTCGCAGTGTATGAGACTGGTCCAATTGGACTTTTACCTACACTTATTTTTGTCTCGAAAACAGATACAAACAACTGATGGTTACAATATATCAAGAGTATTCACACCCGGTAACGCAACTATTTCCAATATTAGGTTGTTTACTGCAATAGGTATTATTTAGGCATCATTAGAATATTACAGTTTGGTAGTATTTTCAGTTTAGATGATACATTCTCGCCGTTAATCACATGACAGCAAACTCATTGATTCAGGCATGTAGATATGGTTAAGATGACCTGCTGAAGATCAAACCAACCATCAACATGAGGAAGAAAGATGATTTAAGTGACTCTGAATTTGACATGGTTGTTTGCACCACACAGGCTCGTTTGAGTTTTCCAGAAACTGCTGATCTACTGGGATTGTCCACAGCAGATGATCACCATATCTATGGTTTAAGGGGAATGGTCTGAAAAAGATAAAATGCCCAATGAGTGGCCAAAATGCCTTCTTGATACTAGAGGTCAGAATAGAATAGCTAGACTGATCCAGGAAGGCAGGAGTAACTCAAGCTAACACTTATTACAGCCAGCGTACGCAGAAAAGCAACTCTGAATGCACAACCTTGTCGAACCTTGAAGACAGAAAGGATAAGGAAGCAGAATACCACACTGGGTGTCAAGTTGAACAATAGATGATTGGAAAAACACTGGCTGGCCTGATGAGAGTGTCTTTTGCAACATTCTGGTGGTTAGGTCAGAATTTTTCATAAGCAGCATTTAAACGACAACAACAACAAAAAAAACCCACAAAAATGTTTCTGTCTTTGTAAGAATCAGGCTAATGGTATGGCGGATACTTTCTTGGGGCCCATTAGTAACAACTGAGCATTGTTTACATGCCACAGCCTGTCCGAGTATTGTTGCTGACCGTGTCCATGCCTGTATGACCACAGCGTATCCATCTCTGGGTGTCTGCTTTTAGCAGGATAATATAGTACATCACAAAGCTCAAGTCATCTCAAACTGTTTTCCTTAACATGACAATGATTCAGTGTACTCAGCTAATCTCCCCAGTCACCAGATCTCAATCAGAGAACCTTTGGGATGTGGTGGAATGGGAGATTTGGATTATGGCTGTGCAGCTGAAAATCTGCTGCAACTGCATGATGCTATGATATCAATAAAGACTAAAATCTTAGAGAAATATTTCATGTTTCAATGTGTCATCACAGTGAACAAATAAGGTACGTCTGAAGGCAGAAAAAAATCTAACCGTGTGCAAGCAAGGAGTAAATAGTTAAGTGGCCACTGAGTGTATATCTTTAATAAAAGAAGCTTTTATTGCTGCATTAGGCCATATTCAGTGCTAGACCTAATTAAGTTCATCATGATACACCAGTATTGGCAGTACCCACTATATATTAAAACAATTAAACATAGACATCAGATCATAATGTATTTTCTTTACAAAGTGCACATGAACAGAACAGTTATGGTTTGACTTACTCACCAATTTAGCACGGCTCTGCACTGATGCCTGAACTTACCCACTCGCCTCATGGCTAATTGAAATAAGGTGACTATAGCTATCGGCATTCACCTCTCACATACTAACTGAAACTTCCCACAACAAACTTGCTAATTTTGACTGAGTCACTCACATGGGTGTAGATTTGATTTAGCTAATTATTTATTTAATTACTAGTTTTCTGTCTGCTCTTTCTGCTACTTCTTCATCCCTGTTTCCTTTCTATCGCTGACCTGTTCACTCCATCACCATGTCCTTGACTCAGAGGTGTTTTTGGATGGCCTGATTTAGTCACTGCAGTTTTTTGTTGTATTTTCACCTGCTTCACATTTCTTGATACCAGTTTAACCACATATTTTAAATATTTACATCTGGGGAATTGTTGTTGTTGTTTTTTTTTTTTAAAGCTATCATGGTCATATCATTGCTATTGTCTACAATAATCATGTAGTGAAAATCAGTGATTGTGACACTTCTATACCACATAAATGTGTTGGTTAAAATAAATTGGATCACTGGGTAAAAGAAAGAGATTTTAACAAGGAGATGCAAAAATTGGTCTCTGTGTATCTGACACTTGACTCTAAGTTTACAGCTTGGTAAAATAATACCACAATACTTCCATCTGTGAAGTGCAACATTACCTGTAAATACAACAGCATTTTTTCCCCTTTAAAATGTATTAGTCTTTAGAAATTATTTTTATATGAACACAGTAGATGAAGAAATGAGAGACATGTCTTTTTGAATTAAGACTGAAAAGTTAATACCTGTTAACATTAAATAATTCAGTCCAAACTGGAGCTGGGCACACTCTGGTTAAAGGTAATTTTTAGTCCTAAATCCCTGAGGACTAAACAGTCAAATATATGAATGGAGGGTGACTTTTAAAGGGAAAGAATAACAGATGAGGATAAAAAAAAAAAGCTGAGAGGAGAAAGAGAAATGATGACAGGAAGATAAACAAGCTGTGACACAAACAAAATTTCACTGAAGAATCGTGTATGAATCAGGAAACAGAGAGGGAGAGCGAGTGAGGGAAAACATTTATTCTTGGAGGACGTTTAATAAAAATAAATATATCACATCCAGGTGCAAAACCAATTCCAACTTAACACAGACTTTCTTTGAAAATGTCTACTGTCAGCAAAGCTAAACTAGCTCATTTCTGCTGTACTTGCTACAGACCAGTAAAGGAAACCCACACTCGCTCTCTCTCACACATGCACACACACAACACCGCCAGCAACTGAGTTCTTAGGAGCTAGGAAAGTGCACTCAGGCATTTTACAGTATTGAGGTCGGCCTCAGCCATGTTTTGCTGAGCTTCATCAATCTCAAAGAGCTGTTACCAACAAGCTGAGAGCAAAGGGAAGGTTTGGAAAGGAAGAGAACTGAAAGCAGCGGCATTAGGGAGAGGAGGAAAGGAGAACTGAGGGAAATAAGAAAGATGTGTGAGGAGTGAGGTGGTGTGATATAGCAACAGAAACTGAGGATGAAGGAGAAAAGATGCACAACAAGAAATACATTTTATACATAAGCTGCTCACAAGGAAGTAAAGGAAGAAGGAGAGGTAGAAGAAAAAGGGGGGTATGGAAATTAAGTAGAATAATAATATTAGAGGTATGTAAAAACGCAATTTAATGCAGAAAAAGGAAAATTGGAAATATGATAGGATGAAAAACAGCTTTAAGAAAAAGGAGGAGAGAATGAGTGGGATAGAAAGAAAAGAGAAAGAGATACCAAGGTGGAAAGAAAATAAGCAGCTTATTAGAAAGGGACTGGGCTGGAGATGCAGAGAAAAGGCAGCAGCAGCTTTTCCTCTGCTATCCTCCTGAGAAATCTGTGGATAATATGTTGCAGAGGAAAAACATTTTGCTTACCGCCCCTTAAAAACAGGCTTAACTAGGGGAAACCAAAAAGCACGGCGGAGAGAGATAAAACGCTGCTGCTGCTGACGGCAGTCGATTCTGACGAGGCGCTGGACAGAACTGGGTTGGCGTCTTTATCGCCTTATTTAAAGTAACGTGGCATTTGGATTCACACAGACTTAAAATATCACTCGGGTGTTTTCAGGACTGGATGTCGGACCAGCGGGAAGGAAACCACTGCAACCGCAGTATCATTTGTTGTCCAACATTAAGGAGAAGAAGTGATCAAATCAGAAAACACTAATGGAATTTCTATGGTTTGTGAATTAAAATGACATGTCAAAAGGAGCTGGAGAGAACAATCATGGCCTCATGGGTACACGTGAGGCCATAAGTTACACACAGCAAAACTTCCTCGCTGATGTCAGAGGAGAACAGCTAGACTGCTAGAAGAATTAAGGTGTAAACAACATGAAAACATAGATCTATACAGTATCAATGGATGTAATGTATGATGTAATGCTGTGGAGGATCATTTCTTTGCACACTTTTGGCCCCTTAGCACCAACCGTACATCATTTAAACACCCATCCTACCTGAGTGTATATGCCCTTATTTTCACTTTAACCTTTTATGAGTGTTACCACTCCAAATGTGACAAAAAGCACTTCAGTCTATAAATGACTTTGGGTCCACAGACAGCACCACCCCACCGTAAAGTACTTCATATCCCTGCTACATGCTAGAGGCTTCAGGCTACAATATGCATGCCAATATATAGCTCTACACCAGGAATATCCCACTCCAGGCCTCGAGGGCTGGTGTCCTGCAGTTTTTAGATCTCACCCTGGGTCAACACACCTGAATCAAATGATCAGTTCATTACCAGGCCTCTGGAGAACTTCAAGACATGTTGAGGAGGTAATTTAGCCATTTAAATCAGCTGTGTTGGATCAAGGACACATCTAAAACCTGCAGGACACCAGACCTTGAGGCCTGGAGTTGGACCCCCCTGCTCTACACCATTAAACACTTATATTCATATAACTATAAGTCTATAAATGGTACAAGTGCTCCTTTGCAAGCAAAAATAAAAGGTGAATAATGCTCACCAACACGGAAACTAAAACAGTGCTCTGATTCAACCTAAAAAATGTGCACTCGAATAAAGAAATGCATCTTATCAATGTGATTTACTTGAGCTCATGACTACTAGCTGAAAAAACCTCCAGTCAGAGCCTAGATATTTTAATTATTCTCTTTTTCAGTGTAAAATGAAGAGAATACTGTTGCTGTGCGACAAACTGGCTCACAGTATGAAGTCTGAACTGGCTGAAGCAAAACCATGTGGCTTCAAAGATAGCTGCACACGTAGACATGTTTCTTATCACCATGTTATCGCAGTCATACTTCCACCATCACGGAAGAAGAGGCGAGAGAACGATAGAGGGAGAAAGAGAGATGGAGAGAAAATGTCAAACTGTCTGGTCTTTTCTTGGCAATCCCACCAAAGATGCCTGTCTGAGAAATTAATCTTCTGTCATCTTTAGATAGGAATCTCACACTTATCTGTCTCCAGCCAAACCCCGGTTCCCCTTGTCATTCTCGCTTTCACTCAAACCTCGCTCTTTCTCCTTGCATTTATGACACCATCTCCTCTTATTTTGACTATATATCTGTTGAGATATTTAAAGTATAACTATGTCTTTTCTTATCTTCCAACCTTTTTGAGGCTCTTTCTCTCTCCATTCAAGCCATTATCCCCTGCTCGGTCACTTATCTTCTATCTCTAGCCCTCTATCGTTGCGTCTAGCCCACAGCTCAATGCGCTGACATATACACACGCAGACAGCTCAATAGGCCGCTTTCACACAGCTATCAAACTTTCCATTCTTCTGTAAACTGTCATATTGTTATCAGCAGGACTGTGATTGTATTTTAGGTCTCTTCCCTCATGGCTTTGGATGTGACACTGTGTGGAACCGCACACCTTATCTACCCCATCCCTCCAAAAAAACCAAAAAGGACTGTATTTTTGAACGCAAACACCAATCCTTTCAAACAGGAAATGCAGCTGAAATCTGAACATCTATATTGCAGTGTGATTTAGCTGGTGGACAATACAAAACCATGTCTGTCTGATATTGCGCTGCGGTCCACATTTTTTCCCCCGTCCGTGGACAATTCCAACTCAGAGTTTATCTTGTGCTGTTGCGATGACCTGCTGCAGACTGCTCAAGTAACTCACAGACCTGTCTCTTAACTTCCTTCTCTTCCTCTCTCTCTAAATGTATTCAACCTAGCAATGCTTCTGTACGTGTCCTTTAAAAGAGTGTCGACGCAACACCACAGATAAACCACCTGATAAATGAGCTCTTACTGACAATACATTTCCCTCTTCCCATTTTCTGACACTCTGAATAGGCCACCTGTCCAGGGGGGTACCCCGCCTCGTGCCATATGACAGCTGAGATAGGCTCCAGCACTAGCATGACCCTGAATTGGACAAGTGGTTAAGAAAATGAAGGAATGGGTGGACGGGCTTTTATAAAACATTAAACTAAATTAGGCTGTTCATCACTTATAAAAAAGGGCCATAAATCTTGAGTAAATGGCCCCAAAGTTTTCTCTATCTATAGCCTTTAATACACACACAAACTCTTCCAGGCCTGGAAAGGGAATGCAGGAATGGTAAGTTCTGGGCAACTTATCTGGGTGCATTCGGTACAGCCTGCCGTCCACAAACGCAGGACAAAGCTTAATCATGCAAAGACGAAGCCATATTTGAACAAGGTCCAGAAATAGTGCTTCTCTGTTCTGCGGTCCAATGAATTTACATTTCTGCTTAGAAAACATGGACGCTGTGTCCTAAAGAGGAGAAGGATCATCCAATTTGTCATCAGTCCTCAACGCCAAGGTCTGCATCTCATATGGTACGGCGGTACATTGGTTCTTATGGAACTGGCAGCTTGCACAGCTGGAAATGTACCATCAGTGGTGAAAGATCTATTCAAGTTTTACAGCAACATAAGCTCCCATCCATTGTCTTTTTCATGCAGGGCCTTGCATATTTCAGCAAGGCAACGCAAAGCTGCATACTGCAGCTTTTACAATAGGATCCTCTATCAGACAAGAACGGGAAAACAACACTCTCAAAAGTCTAGCTCTCCTCAGTCCCAGACATTTACAGACTGTTGTGAAAAGAAGAGGGGATGGCCTTAACCCATGTTGATGCCATCAAATTAAAAATAACTCTAGTTTCGCCTGAAATGGTACATTTCTTCCATGTTTTTTTAATCCATTGTGAGTAAAACATTGCTTAATGGTATTTGGAAATCATTGCATTCTGTTCTTAGTTATATTTTACAGAGCTTTATTGGAATTTGTCTTGTCCTACAAAACAAACAAATCAAAAAGATCAAACCAACCCAAAACAGAAAAACGCCTGTATAGCAATATTACGCCGAATAATGTCTCAGTGACTCATAATTCATTGGTGGCTTTTGTTTGTGGTCAATAATGAAATCCAGGAAACACGAATGCATAATGTAAATTCATCATCAAATCAAAAAGCCTCACTGACAGACTGAGAGGGTAAGAGGGAGGGATGGGAAAAAGGAATAAAAGAAGAGATGCTTACATGTTTCTCTCCTTCAATCCTTTTGTCAGCCTGTTGAACAGCCTCGAGGTACTTAAAATGCAACTCCATCAGTCGATCAACCTGGAGAGAAAATGAAATAGAGCAAAGTAGAAAAAAAGTGAGAGATGCAAAGTGGAAAAAAGAAACATAAAGAGGACACTACAAAGCAGCGCAAAAGCAGGATGAAGCTCTGCGAGCATATATGGAAAAATTCTAACAGGGACAAACAAATTCCACCTTCTTAAAATGAAGTAACAATAGAAAAATACATTTCCAATTTCATATTTCTTTTTATATGTTAGTATGCCACTGATCATCCCCTCATTTATTTGGCTACAGACCTTTTGCAGGGAGTAACCTATGGAGTGGCAAACAAAGAGAAGAAAACACAAGCTTCCCTTATTGCCTTAACATATCGCCAGACGCTGGATACAAACCTTAAAAGCTGATTAAAATGAGACTCTAGGTTGCCTCAGTAGTGAGAAAGCTATCGACATTTGATTTGTACCACAGGCATTTTCAAAAAAAGTCATGCATCCAATAAAATGGCCTTGAGCCACAGGCTGAATATGACACATTTGGGCACATGTGAGTAGGATCGTGGGAGTTGAGGTGGGTGGTGGGAGAGTGTGCAGTGTGTCGCGCTGTCAGGTTTGACATCATAATTGCTTTCTCACATTCTGCAACATATGGGAGACGGTATACACAGGTACAGAGTGACTCGATGACCTCGGTGTATTTAACCTCTCGTAACGTCTTAGAACTAGTTTCTGGAAAAAATAGAACTACTGCAGACTGGTTCAGGTAAAGGTGTTCCCCAAGTGTGTGGAAGCTGAATGGCCTTCTAATGTGAGTATGTTATGAATAGGGCTGCTCAATTAATCGAATTTTAATCACGATTACGATCTGGGCTTTCAACGATCATTAAAAATGACTGAGCCGATTATTAGCCCCTCCCTCATTTATCCGCGACACCTTAAAGGCCGGTCCGTGAAAATATTGTCGGGCATAAACCGGTCCGTGGCGCAAAAAAGGTTGGAGACCGCTGATTAAGAGGACCCGAGGGAAGCTCAGAAAGCTAAGCAGAAGTTATTTGGAGAGTGACTTCCGTTGGTTGAAAAGAGAGTTTAAAAAAAAACAAACTTCAGTGGTGTTGCACACTTTTATATTATTTTTTTAAAGTCATTGTTAACCCTTTAAAGCCGGTCAGAGCAGCACGCTCCGTTTTGCGTAACTATTGTTAAATCCCTGTAGAACCTGGACCTGTAAGCTAGCGCAATAATTTGTTTTGCATATGAAACCGGAGGAGTTGTACTTACATCTTATGCCATCAGCTTGTCCTCGGTCACGGTTTCGTTCCACATATAGCTTTGCAAAAATTGCATAAAAAGCGCTTGCAGGAACAAAAACATAATATTCCAGAAACACGCTTTGCCGTTCCTATCAGCTGTTCGTAACACTTCCCACAGTGAAATGATGCACATGCTGTTTTCTTTGCAAATTTGCATCATAGGATTGTTTTTTGTTTTTCCCGCAGTATATAAAAATTGCTGTATCTCCAAAATAAAACTATGAAGACACTCAAAATAAATTTCCTGTGGTGGGAAACTATTTTTTGCAACTTTATTGTATTTAAAGTTTTGAGGGATAAACCTCTTAAATTTCTCCAAGTAGAAATATATGTAAACAAAACAAAAGCGATTTTCAATTTTTTTTGTAGTTTATTGCACTTTTTTGCAATTTATGTAATTACTATGGACTTAATGCATATATATTATTAAAATATGGGCTATAACAGTTGTATTGATGTATAGCAACTTGAAATGCTCCCACAAATGGCACTACAGCATGTAAAAAAATAATATAAGCTCTGGTGGACTTGGTTCTATAGTAGGTCTTAAAGGGTTAAATAAATATCGTCAAATAATCGTGATCTCAATTTCAGTGAAAATAATCGTGATTATCATTTTTGCCATAATTGAGCAGCCCTAGTTATGAAAATAAGATCTGTGGCAAAGCCCAATCGTGGATACGCTGAATATTCAGGCTTTCACCTTTAATCACTTTTGCTTTATTCGTTTCCATGTATACTAACCTTTTTAGCTGTGGTATTTCTACCAGTTTCAAAATAGACTTTTTTGTTTTTGCTTTTGAAAGAAAACATATGTAGTCTATCTATGATTAAAAATTATTTCCAAGAGTAATAATTTGTACATTCATTATACATGTTCAACACTGTTGTCATGAAGTTAAAGCTAGGCAGCCAGTGTTTTGTTTTTACTGACCACACAACTTTAATACTTTTATAAATGAAATGTCACTGAACTTGTCTTTTTTTTCCTTTTGATCCTCTACAGTTGCTGTAAAACATTTTGCATCGCAAAGACCGCTCAAAGTTACGACTGGGCGTAAGTTTTGTTGATGCAGCTCACGTAAATTTAAACTAAAGACTAGTTTGAACAAAAACTCAAGATATTAGGAAGAGGCTTGGGGGAAATCAGTTGATGTGACTGCCATGTGAATTTTCTGACTAATAGTTAAAAGCTTCTTTTGGCTGCTCCCTCACAAGGGTCGCCACAGCGGATGGATCTGCATGTTTGATTAGGCACAGATGACCTCCAAATGTAATCCTCCCATTTAAGTGGGCTTGGGGCTGGCATGAGGAGTACACAAACTTGTGACCCCATGAGGCTGGGATTGTATCTCCTCCCAGTCCTAACCAAGGATCTTCTCTGTGTAAAGAGAATATGTAAACCACTACACCAGCGGACTGGACCGGTAAAAGTCCGTGAGTTGTTTTGGTACCGGGGTGCAAGAGTTGAGGCTTGGGTGCGAAATTTATGGTTTTTATCGTTAACTCGGTTTCCCTGGGTCTTTTCCCGTGTTGTAGTTGTGTGTCTTATTTTGAATGAAATATTTACGCATTACCATAGCGACAAGAGAGCATTAAGGGGCAGAGAGGAGGATGTTACACTCAATGTTGTTGTCGCATTTCAGGATGATGCTGCTAATAAAGTTACACAATTACACAGTGAATTTGTGTTTATTATTATATTTACAAAATACCACAGTTTTTGTCTTGGTCGTATGATTTTATTTTGTTGTATTTATCCGCGACACCTTAATGGCCGGTCCATGAAAATATTGTCTGACATTAAACCGGTCCGTGGAGCAAAAACGGTTGGGGACCGCTGCACTACATCATGGAGCACAGAGAAATACGTAACTACCAGTGTCCAAAAGGGACAGATGATCAACTTTTCCCAGTTCCGATAAAATGACTTTAAATGTCTGCAGATACAGAGTACCGAGCAGCACTAGAAGTATTCAAAACGATATTTTTTTTTTTAAATGTATAACGCAAGATCAGGACCTAAAGATTATGTCACAAAATAAAATACACAAATAAAATACATAAAAAAAAACACCCCCAAGAATATACATTTAGTAAACTAATAAATGAAAACAGTACAAGGATAAAGAAAATAAAAGATTTAAAAAAAATTTGATTATGCTTTTCATCCAATATTTTTTCACTAGTCTCATTGACTAGATGCTGCTCTCATCTAGGGGCTAAACATTATATAAGATCAAATATTAGCAAGTGTGGATGAATGACAGAAAGAATCCAATATGGAAAGCTTTGTTGCCTGTAAGTTTCATTCTAGTATTTGGGTAAAAACCAGTTGCAAACATATGACAAAGTGCAGAATAACCCTTGCTGTAAGGCTACTTAAGCTCAGTCATGCTGTAGTAGTATTCAGAGCCTTCTCTCACCGATACCCAGTCCTGACACATTTGAGTCAGGATTGGATCATTATCTACTCCTAATATTGATCAGTGCGTTTCTATTGCACAGAGTACAAAGCAATTTTAGAAAATATATTTTTAAGTCATTTAAATTTAGGAAATATAGTACACCTGCTCGGAATGAAAAAAAAAAAAACTGGTAATGAAGACAACAACACAGTCTGATGAAGCACTCAAAAACATGAGATGCAAAACAAAAAGGGGTTGCAAGGCAAGAAGAAGAATGAAGAAACCAGCAAGACGACAATGATACAAACCTTCTCACAGTCGTTCTCCGTGAACTTGCTGAGGAGCCTGCTTCTCTGCTGGGACTTGAGATTTCTCAGCATGGAGGCGATGATGGAGCAGACGTGTTCTGAGAAAGAGTAAAGTGAGAAGAGAAAAGCTCATCAACGACACAAAATATCTCTCAAATATCTCAAGCACGGCATCGCTTCACTGAAGACCTCACAGGGGTTTACAGTAAGCTTAAAACCCAACAGGTGCATGATCTTTCACCACAGTTACAGTTAAAGCAAACAGTCTCAAACTCTTAAGAAAAAAGAACCGATTACCGCAAAGCTCATTCTCACCCACATCCACAGAAAGGACAAATCGATTAGCACTTGATAATTTGCAATTAGAGCATGCAGCCGGCTAAGCGTGGATACTCTTACAGAGAGTGCACAGAATGAGAGGAGGGAAAAATGTTAATGAAATTTAGAAATCAATTTTCATTTTAGGGCATGCTGGAACATGCTAAATGGTTTTGGCTGTGGCTGAATTACATTTATCGGGGTGATAGAAATTCGTCTGTGGCAGCTCTGGGGCCATTTAGCAAGCAGGAGGTCTAGAAACATGTTAATTGACTGAATTAGCAACAAACACCAGTTAGTCACATTGAGTGCCCTTGTTAGCCAAATTCATGCTATGTAAGACGTGTTATCTCATTCAAAGACCTTCTTAGTCACAAAGCGGCACCAAAAGGAAGTAATCGCATAATATTGCTCCATGATATTGAATGGGAAATACAGTGTACACACAAGGGGGGAAGAGAATATGACATTGTAAAATCTCTGGATATACAGAGTGGAGGGGGAAAAATGTAATTGGACTTTATCAACAAGAGGTCAATATTCTCTCTCAACGAGGCTTTGCAGTTGCTAAGCAACAAGTGTGCAGGAATCAATCCCATTTCTACTTTTTAAAAGGGGTCGTATTTGCTGTCAGCTCCCTTTGTGCAATCCCCTATGACCCGCAGGCTCTCTACCCACAAGAAGTGAAGGCTGGGAACACTTAAGGCCTCTAACACCTGCCAGATGTAGCCTTTTCAGAATATAGAAATATCCATCAAAAGCAGAGGAAAAAAAAAACGTGTGAAAATGAACTGGAGTTGCAGTGTTTCAGCATGGCAATTCAGCGGAAATGTAAAATGTAAAAAAAGCTAAAAATTTAACAATAAATGTGTATTCCTGCTAAATCTGCAAGCCAAATATTTGGTTATTTTAACACTTCTGTTCGCATCTATTGCTCTTCTATCAAACTAAATCCCTCCAATGTTTTACATCAAACTTCTAATAATTTACTCAATACTTCTGATGTAATTAAAGTCCCTGAAACTGTAGCTTTGTGCTTTAATTATGCCTCTAAGCAACCAAATATTCTTGAATAAAAAACAGCTTTTAGTTATTTGTAATGTTGGTGATAAGCCCTATATGGGCATGGCTTAATCAGGTGTGACATACGGTGATGGCAAAATAACAACACCACGGTTATATTTTGATTCAAATATTATTAAACTCTGATTCATTAAAATTTGAGAATTCAATACGTGAAACTTTCAAGGAATTCTGAATTCACATTATCCATATCTCAACAGTCACTGCAAGAATGCCCATGTCTAAAGTAGACCAACTTTTTGATTTATACTGCTGTGATATGTTTGTTTACAGGAGTAAATTAAGGATTAATTAACCATACTTCAAATTTTGACAAACTAAAATCACCTCAGCACTTCTATTAAAATCCTTTATATCATCATGACACATCAGAACAAAGGAAAAAATAAATGAACTATTTCTGACTGGTTCAGAGGTATCACAAGTATCTGCTCAGGCTGGACATCAGGACGGTTCAGTCCAAAGATCCCTTATTTTAATGTAGACAGCCTTATTTCCTGTACACAAAGACAAGGAGGCTAAATGCCATTTCCAAAAGGACACTACTTTATCAACTTGATCCAAGTGGTAATTGATGTCACCACCTCCACGCCCTGCCGGGGAGGCTATTGATCGCTGGCTGCAGAATGTTCTTTCCAAAGAGTTTAAAACTAAGCAGAGACTGCTCCTTTGAGATTTGTGAAGGAGGTGGGAGCGGGATTACATTGTGGCTACCAGATAAAGGGCAAAGCTGAGTAAAAATAAGCTTCCTCATCTGTCTTAGAAAAGTGTGCAATCAATACCTCATTTAAATGTTTTCTTTCAAACCTCCTTCAGTATTTCACTATGGGAAGTGCCCTCTGGCGTGACCAATCACGGAAGCGCCACTACCACCACGCCTGTTCAAGACAGACCAATTACTTCAAGGACAAGGGCCCCCCCAACCCCTGGCCCCCACACTAGGCATTCTCACTTTCTTCCCTGTAAAGATTATAAGAGCTCCTCAGCGGTCCTCAACCAGAATAATTAATTGAATATGTTCATTGACGCAGCCATTAAGGTTGTTCAAGAACGTGGGTTTTTTTTTTAGTTTTCGGGAACATTTATTATGCTGTAGCTTTGTATTTTCATTGAGGAAATAATAGCAGTTGTCGCGTTACTGCTAGCACATCCTGTGCCTTTGGTAGAATTGTGGGTATGTACTAGGGGTGCAACGATACACAAAATTCATGGTTCGGTTCGATACTCTGGTATCACGGTTCGATATTTTTTCGATACAAGAAAATGTTCATGCCTTTTTAATTTGTCATTTATTAAAATTATAATCAGAATCAGAATACTTTATTGATCCCTGGGGGAAATTATTTTTTGTTACAGTGCTCCATTTTAAACCAACATTAAGACAAGACAGACAATACGCTAACTAAGAATAGTACAATATAAATATATGTTTTAACTCAAAAGTATGGTTTTTAAATGTAATGTTGCTGAAACAACAAATTAAAAAAAATAAATAAATCTATCTGATCGAGAAATCACTCATCTTTGGAAAAGAGAGTTTATTACAGATAAATGGCTCTTTCCAAAATAAAAGCTATACTATCCGCTTCTTCTGGGCTATATTCTCAGCAGCATATTAAACATATCAGGTCCCCATAAGGAGAATCATGTGCTAACGGCTGTCTAAATGACTCGGGTAAAGTTTGTAGCATGCATGCTTGTTGTTTTTGTCTGCTTCCACTTGTCTTTGCACTAGGATGCTGTCGGTGTAAATGTGCAGTGATATTCGTTGTGTTCCCACTAGTGCTGTCAGCGTTAATCTCGTTAAAATGACATTAACGCCATAACGCAGCAAATCTCCGTTAACGAGTTACCACGGATCGCCCCGTGTGTGGGGCTGGACGGGGTCAACACGTTAACAAGATAACTGTGCTAACGCACTAGTTCCCACCAATTGAGCATTGCGTGGCACATCCGACATATTGTTTTTCTTTTGTCCATGACGCGCTTACCATCAGGGTCATGCTTCACATGAAAACCAAGATAGTTCCAAACGCCAGATCTGAATGAGGGTGGGGGAGGTTCAGCTTTGAGCTTAGCTTCTGTCTTGCTAGCTTGAGCTGCGCTCAGTGGATCTGCACTCGACAGTGCAGCCTAGGCACAGTAGTTGAACGCAGATTCACTGAGCGCTCAACACAGACAGCATTGTCAGAAGAAAAGTTGATAAAATAAATAAAATTTTTTGTATTGTTCGATACATATGCGTACCGAACCAAAAGCACTGTATCGAACGGTTCAATACCGATACGAGTATCGTTGCACCCCTAGTATGTACGGACATGTTTTATTTTTTTTATGAAGCCAGACATAAAGCCAAGAGAGCAGTGTGACTGGACCTTGTTTCTGAACTTTCGTCCCCTGGGTTAATTAGCCGCCAGGGTGGAGGAATGGCAAGCACGCGCAGTCTATTCATGAGTGTTAACAACCGTTGCCAGGGGCTACAGGCTACAGTTTGCAACGAAACCAACCATTTACAATGGCGTGGTGGGTTCAATGGCTACAGAGCAGGGCCAAAAAGGCTTTAGAGAGCAAAATATCCTCTCTCTTAAGCTGAGGAGTGGTATCTAGGCTTTTATTCCAGACATTTCCAAATTCCGAAAAGGTGGGGGATCATTTGGTCCCATTCTGAAATTAACGCTCCCTCAGTTCTCACCTCAGAAAATACAAATTCAGAATGTTGACACAAAATGTGTTGTTTCGATCTATTCACATCGATAGATCTACAAGACACTCATTTCCACATTTCCAGTTCTGGATAAATGCTAATTCTTTAGGTTTGCGTTCCAGGGCATAGCCTACAAATAACTCTGTTTCGCAACAGAAAGCTGGTCTCATTAACAGCTTGCTTGCGTTTAACTGGACTGATTGTTTCGGTGATTTCCGTCATTTCCCCAGGGGCTGTCCTCGCTGCAGCTGGATGTGAGACGTTATCTCAGTCATATGGCCAAAATTTCTCCCCGAATGTCTACTGGCTCTCGGTCACTGGAGGGACCCCAAACTGTTCACTGTTGGTGACCCTTTGAATACCGTTATTATGAGGAAAATTGACAATGGATACTACATTAACAGGATAGGGGTATATTTCCGAGGGGTCCGCCGTAAATGACACCTCGCTAGAAATTACTTGGAGCTGGCAGCAGTTTTTCCAACGCTGAAGTTAGAGCTGGGCGATAGAACGATAACGATATGTATCGCGATATAACTTTTACTCGATAGAGAAATTAAGCTATCGCGATAGACCTCGCCGCTCTTGTCCTCTTAAAAAAAAGAAAAAAGAAAAAAAAGAGAACAGCCAATCCAAATTAAGTAGCGCAGAGCCGAACCAATCACAGCCGCAGCGTCACGTCACGTGACTTGTTACGTACAGCACAAGTGCCAAGCCGCACATGTGTACTTGTTTGGGAAGCAGCCAGCCACCGTACCGCCCGGGTAATGGAGGAAATGAGTGAGCCGACTAGAAAAATCAACCGAGCGTGACCGAAAAGAAAACAGATGATGCTTCCAACGCCGGAGAGATTGTCGAACGGAAGAGCCATAGAAGTTCCGTAGTGTGAAGGTATTTCGGCTATTTCAAGTCTGACTTAAAAACAGAGTAGCGTGCACTGTAAATTGTGCCGAAAGCAAGTCTGGAAATTAGGGCTGAACGATATATCGCATTTGCGATAATATCGCGACATGATCAAGTGCAATTTTCTAACCGCAAAGGCTGCGATTATACTCTGGACATGTCCAAATTCATGGGCTGCATCCTCCTGAGGCCGCATTTGTAGACCGATTACGTCACAGCGACGCGCCGAAGGCTGTCCAAATTACTACCATATCCCAGAATTCATAGCGCGGCCCAGCCAAACTCCAGTTTCCAACAATGGCGGCCGCTACTAAGTTTTAAAATTACTCATACTAATCTTTCTGGGTCACAAAATAAACTTTTAACATATTTTCAGGCGAGAAAGTATTTGTGTAAACATCAAATATCTGCTCGGTTTATCAAGATATCCCATATTTGCAAAAGTGCTTCGACGTTTTCAGAGGCGTCTGCTACCCACCAGCTCGACAGCTAGCCGGGAGCTCGAGGGTTACTGATGCGGCCGAGAACGGCACAACTCCCGGCACATCATTTTCAGATCACCGCGGAGTTTCGCTGCTCGGGTTAAACGTAATATATAAGTCACTTAGACAACCTAAAAATGTTATTGTTGGGCTTTTTTCAGTGTTTTGTTTGTTCGTGAGTAAATCGGTTTGGCTGAGATTAAAGTTATTAGATTAGATAAAATAAAACTTTATTAATCCCCCGGGTGGGTTCCTCCTTGGTTTTCACACAGCTGACTAAACGTCAAACAGAAAACTTATTAAACAGAAGTATGAGACAGTCGAGAATTTACGCCAGTGTCTGGTTATATTTTAGATAGCAAGAAGCAGACGGCCGAGTTTATTAAACTCCACCGAGACAGCGGTGACGCTAATCAGAACTAGCCTTCTGATTAGCTAATCAGAAGGCTAGACCGTCCAATTTCACGCCTTTAAACTTTAAAGGCGTGTTTGTGTGTGTGTTTATACAATTGCTATTATGTTTGCACTTTATGTGTAATGTTACTGACTGCAGAGATCAGTAAGATGTGTGTATTTTTTATTTATTAGTTTTATTTATTTAATATTATTTTTTAATTGAATGACTGTCTAGTAGTTCACAGATGTCGAAAAACTGAGTGTGGTAAAGCCACTGATTTTGTTTATGTATATTTCTGCAATCTGCACATTGTACTGACTTTCATTTTAATGTTTACACCAGGGTTCCTTGTCAGCACTTTATGCTCAGATGTTTGTAAGCTAAAAATAAACTATTGTGTATGTTCAAATATACTGTTGTGATTGAAGAAGTTAAATAAAAATGTCAGTCATCAATTCATGCATCACCTCATGTCATCATAACAGAGGTCTGTCTTCCAGGAAAGAACAGTTTAAAATTAATGTAATATAGTATTGGCCATACTATATGATCTATTGCTTGTCTTTGTTTAATAATACAGAAGACAAAGACCTTAAAAAATAATCGCATATCGCATCGCAATTGCAATATTGGGGCAAAAAAATCGCAATTAGATTATTTTCCATAATCGTTCAGCCCTACTGGAAATACAATAAACTGGTGCATGCGCTACGTCCACACGTACCCGGGTATTTTTGAAAACGCAGATTTTTCTATGCTTTTGCACCTTTCGTCCACACGTAAACGGCGTTTTTGGTCACTGAAAACGAAGATTTTTGAAAACTCCGTTTTTGCATTTACGTGTGGACTAGAAAAACGGAGAAAACGCAGCGTCAAAGGTGTGCGCCACGTTATTGTTTCGGTGAAATGAATTTCTACAATACTGTTAATTCTACTCTCTGCAGTGTTTAAATGCTTACATATACACACAGTTACTGTCCCTCCACACATACGACTCAGTTCTGCTTCTATGCCCCAGCTTTGTTTACTTTTTCCCACCGAGGCTTCTAGACTTCTGATTGGCCAACATTTCTGCACGGTTAGGAATCTAGCGCCACCTGCTGCTTTGGCATGTTCATAGCAGCGTTTTCCTTCATTTCTCCCTTTATGTGTGGACGGGATTATTTTTTAAAACGAAAACGGAAAATCTCCGTTTTCAAAAATACCCGTGTACGTGTGGACGTAGCCTCAGTCTCTGAATGGAAGCGCTAATTCGTCATTCGGCTTTTGTCAGACTAAAGTAACTGTTAAAACTGTTTGAAAAGCTAAGCTATACAACAAGGAGAGATTGAGAATTTCCTTTTAGTTCTCAGTTTATTTGATATTGACAAAAGTTAGTCAGTTTTGTCTGTTCTTCTGTAAAACAAACTAAGATTTATTTTTAGAATTAATATTTTGTTTCTAAGTGGAATTGACAATTTAGTCTGTTTGGTTTGTTCTATTTTGAAACTTAAACGCTTTAGCGGCTGCCTTTTGTGTAGTTTGCAATATTTGCCTTTATCTATCTGAAAAAGTCTCATGTTCCTTAAGTACATCTACCCTGTTGAACTTATTATGGGAAATAAATATTTAAATAAAAACAAGCTGCTGATTATTTCACATTTTACTCGTGAGCAACGGCACATTTAAATCTTACAAATATAGTTATTTGGCTTATATCGTGATAGATATCGTTATCGCCTGAAATGAAAAAAACATATCGTGATATGAAAAAATCTCATATCGCCCAGCTCTAGCTGAAGTGTTTTTTGCCGCTTCTGAAAAGTTGTCATATCTTAGTTAAAACAGACATAACAGCAGTGCGTATATACACCGTCATGAGGAACTTGCTCTGTAACTTTGCACAGACTGACACACAGCCTGATTACGTGCAGCAGCAAACACCTCCTGTCATTACGCACGACACACATTCCCAGTGTGTTGAACACCATGGCAGATCTGCTCTCTAGAGGGAATCAACTCTACCGGGAGTTTAGACCCAATTCAGAAATGGTGCAACAGCTGTGGGAGAGGTTCGGACAGATCTGTTCGCATCACACAAAAATGCACAATGTCCTCTGTTCTTTTCGTTAAGAAACAAGGGCACGCCATTAAGCGAGGATGCACCCATCCTATTGCTGGCTTTGGCATCAGCGAAAACAATGAGTGATTTGCATGCTATGAATGACTTATCTATGTCCTGTTCCTGTCTGCAGTTTGTCCCCCATCCTTATAATAATTTTATAAGGTGGCTCTGCGCCCCTGCCTTCATGCCTAAGGTTAGGGAGTCTACCTATAGCTGCCCCAGGATCTATCAGCTTTTCCTCTGCCATTTGTTGCTGAGAGCCAGAGGTGGCTAAACTCATTTTGTCCTGTCCGATCATTAGCAATCTGGGAGTAGGCTATATCTCCCAGTCCTTCAAAAACAACACTAGATCAATGGATATTGCCGTTATAAATGTCAAGCAACAATGTCGTCTGAAAAGCCTACCTCACCGTGTTAGAGTTACATCATTGCTGACAATAAGACAACGCGAGACTGCTGTTAGTGTTTGCACTTCCAAAAAGTAATGCACGAAACCCTCGAGTAAAGTTAAACTACTTCACAACAGTGAACAAGGTCCCTGTCAAATATTCCTAGAAATATTTGCACTCACATTACCCAATGCATAATATTCCAATTGCAAATATTCACTCATCCTCCTCCAATCATTCATCATTTGCATTTGCCTTGCCCCAGGGGATCCATAGCACTAAGTTAACATGCAAATAACCCTGAGGGGCCTGGATTCATTTATTGATTGACAGTTAAAGGAAGCATGGTGTAATTCTGAATGACAGAAGAACAGATAGGTGGTAGCTAAATGATAGACTGATTGAGTCTGGACTAAGAGCACCCTAGGGAGAGCAATCAGCCTCTCAGCACCACAGGATAGACTGTCAGGAGGTACCTGAAGGAGCATGAATGAATTGTGGTTTTGTTTGTTTGATTTATTTCATTGCTATCAATTTGCTATCATTAGCTTGGCTAAGTTTAAAAACTTAATCTACATATTGCCCCTAGGAAATGCATAATACATCTTGTTCCAATACCTGTTGGTGGGTACACAGTCTGATAATTTGGGAACTTGGGTGGAAATTTGCAGTCCTGGATGTTTTCAGCTGCCACAGTAACTAATGTTTCTGTCCTATTTTTGTCATAATTGAAGCAGTCATCTGTTTAATTAGCATCTTCACGGTTCCTCAGATGAGTACATAAACAGGTATCTGAGAGTATGTTCTTGGAAGCAGAAATGGATTTGTGGGCAGAAATGACAAAAATTAAGGTTTATTTATGCTCCTGTTGACAAAATGCAGGCCATCCTGATGACTTAACACACATGACATGCAGAATCTGTTTGAATATTTTGTGAGTTAAAATTATTCTTCTTAATACAGCTGTACACACCAACCGCACAATTTCCATAGAAGACTTTGTGGCATTTGTTTTTCTTTTAACCAAGCTTGAATTTTCAGATGCGAATAAACAGATCTGACCAATCAGACCACTGTGCTTGCAGCTCAAAATGCGCACAGGTACTGGATATACAAATAGTAAAATAATACTATTTTACCTCAGACACAGATAGATGCTGCTTCGGCTCAATTGGCTCTCTAAAATTGTTTTTCTGTCTGAAATGTGGTCCCAACTCTAAAAGCAAAAGCTCAAACTGCCCAACTGAGATCCTGAAATATGTACGAAAGCGGCCATGATAGAGCTTGAAATCTTGGCTCAAACCATGAAATTCTCCCTGGTGCTTGCTTGTCTTGAGAATTGGATGAACCCAGAATCTCCATTTCATCCTTTTTCTGTGCAGAAAGACCAGGTCCAGCTTGTCATCACTAAATTTCGACTTTTCTTTTTCCACTAAAATGCAAGTTCATATCCAAAAAATTCAGAATTTAGCATCACTTTTTTGCAATGGACTTGGTGAGTAAAAGGCTTTTAGAAGTTCCTCTGGAGGATAAGGTCTGGAGAAAGAGACCCAAGTTCACATCTTCGGATTCATTCATTATGTTTCTCAGTAAGATTTTCAGACTTTGTAACACATTATACAGTACAGTTTTTCTTTATGGGAGCAGTTTTTGTATACAAAGTATATCTGGTTCTAGTCTATATTTGTCAGAATAGCCATGATCACAGATGAACTACAGGCAATGAAGCAATTTGTATGTAATTTGTATGGGACATCTAATGTTGTCCTTTCTGAGATGTAGCAAACAATAAGAGTTCCTTTACTAATGGAATTGAGCAAGGATGCTGCCAGGTTGGAATTTGTGGCAGGACACTTGACGTCTGCTCAGCATGCATATTTCAGACCATTTTTTCCAACGAAAAAAAAAGCAGCTGTCAGGTTAAATCAATATCTGACTGTACTGGACACACGCAGACAGCTCCGCCAGGTAAGATAAGAGAATTTTAAGGTTGCACTTTTATTGCTTCTAAACAGGTGTTAAAGTGGAACGGAACAATCCAGAATGGGAATCCCAGTTAATTAGTAGTCTAATCTGACAGGCAGTTTCCTAAAGAAAACTATCAAGAAAGTTATTTACCTCTGTGTTGCAACTTGTATGTTGCTCACAGTTGATGGGATGAAGATGCTTGTTCAGTACTTAGAAAGTAATGTCATCCCACAGTCAACTTATGTCTTCAACACATCCTTTCTTCTTGTAATCACTTTGACGTATTCATGCTCCAGATATCAATAAAGTTGCCTGGCTAAAACTACAGAAGATCAGAAGGGAAGGAAAAATGTTCATGTGTGATAATTCATTTTCAGAGACAGAGAAAGGTGTTAAAAAGAGAGGACCGTAGAAGAAGCTGTGAGATTATTTTCAGAGGTAAGGACTGCTCAGTGAAATCTGAAACGCTAAAAATCTAAAGGTTGGGTAAAGTTCTAAATTTAGAGATTTTTTTTTACAATAGCTCCAGGATTTATTGATGATCTGTTGCTGAATTTATGTATTTTTTTCATATAGTGAAAAACATAAAAACAAAATGAAGTACAGCAGTTTTGTTGCATCAAAATACACTTTCGTGCAGGCTAAACTGGTTATTGCGCAGTATTCTGATGAAGACTGCATGGACCGATGCAGGGCAAGCTCTGGTGTTCTTGGTAAATGTCAGATTATATCAAGAGTAGCAGACAGTAATTTAAATTTTGTTAAACTATCTAATTTACAAAGTGCAATAAAACCTAAAGCAGCAACAGCAGCATGGGTCAGCTGGTCACAACCTGTATGCAAAGAAAATAAACTAGAGCTCACGATACAATTTACGTCTCTTATTTCTAAGTGATTTTTTTCCCTTGCTGCATGGTTACACCAGAGAACAAGGGTTCACAGCTACCTGCCAAATCCCATTTTAACCCATGCTATTAATCCATTTCTGACAGACAGTATATGACCGCAGAGCAATCATTTTCTAAAAACTACAATAGGTCTTATAAACAAAACAAAAAAAAGAAGCTTTTTGTACGGTATAATATTAGTATATTATATATTTGTTCCACCTTGTTGCACCAAACAACCCGTGCATTGGAAACGGCTGAGTTTATTACTTGCTACTACTACTAAGTAGAGCAGGGCGATATGGCCAAAAATATTTATCACAATATATATTTGAAAATTTGCGATAACGATATAACTGACGATATAATTGATGCGAGACAAAATACAACTCCACAACTTTACCAGCGCAAAAAACCCCATCCATTTATTTTCACTTAAACAAGCAGCTGTTTTTTATATGCATTAAAGCTATTTAAAAATTTAACAGTGCAAATGCAAATTCCTTGCTGAAAGTTTAACCAAAAGCCATTTCCAGTAGAAATGGGCTGACATATCCTGAGCATAACCATGTATAATATCCACTGAAGTTAAAAAGAGGTGCTTTGCAACATTAAACTGCAGTGTGCCAAATAAAAAAAGTCTAATATGTATTTTTCGGACCATAAGGTGCACAGGATTATAAGGCACATTAAGCAAAACAAAGCAGTCAGATAAATCAAACTTTATTCAACTCATTTTTCTTGCTTCCTCCACTTCTGTACCATGGATTCATTAATGCTGTATTCTATCACAGCTGCTCTATTCCCATGTTGTTGCAGTATATTAATGACTAACCTCGTATTGTGGATGGATTGTCTCAGTTGTTCTCCTGACTTAAGTTTGGTCCGTTTACAGCATCCTGCCATGCGATTGCATTTGTCTCTAACCGTCAGGAACCCTCACGTTAACTTTTATTGAGTGGAAAAGTGTTAGTGTTCATCCTCCAGCTTCACTGTTTATGTTATGCTAACATAGCTGTGCCGCTAGTGATCACGTAGCACATCATTATATACCAGCTAGCCCAACCTCAGTAACCTTACAAACGTCACTGCTGTTTAGTTTCCTGTCTGGAAGTGATAGCAGAGCTGTACGTTTGAATTTTTTCAGAAACCTCTCAGCAGAACATGGTATATCATGCATAGGTAACTAGCGAAAATAGCGAGCTAACTTCCTGTTAACTTCTAACTCCGTTAAATGTAATAAATTCTGTTTTCATTGATGCCTGGATGTTAAACTTCATAGTTAAACCTGGTAAAGCAGCAATGCTGATTGCTTTATTAAAGATGAAAGAATTTAGACAGTTTTTAACTCTCAGTGATGCCGCAGTGTTCGTTTGACTTTGGGACCTTGGGAGTTGGGAGTTTAGGACACAGATTACTCCCAGATTTACGAGCACCTTAGTCCGACAAATTTGGCAATAACGACGGCCCGCTTGCATGTTCTACAAAAAGAAATGTACTTTAGTGGGTATCTGACAGACAAACACCAAACCAGTTCCACATCACTGAAGTGGCACCATTTTTACAAACCAAATCTGGTTCATCCTCACTCAACGATCCGCTTTCTCCCTTCTCATTCTCCGTTGCCGCCATGCTTTTTCGGCCATGTGCGTATGAAAACAAAGGCACTGTGCATGCACGTTTTACCCATATTCTATCGCGATATTTCATTTTCTTATTGTTGCCTAACATTGTACTGGTATTATCGTGAACGGTATAATATGGCCCAGCCCTACTACTAAGTAATACATTTCGCCTAAATGTTGTCCAAGTCCCTTTCTGATCAGTCTGTTGAAATAAACCGTTTATATACAGTACAAGTTAATATACCCCAGCACATTTTGTTAAAGTTTACAGAGATAAAACATGATCCCCCTACAGAGGAAAGACCAAATATGAAGAAGATGTTAATTAGATATGTCTTTACACAAGGCTCTAAAAGCATATCTCTCCCTCTGAAATACACTAATAATAGGATTAACACAGCACGACTACGACAACACAGTTTGCAATCATACTTGTAAAATGTTACTGATACCAATCTATGCCTAAAACGTCTGTGCTGGGAGAAGGATGAATAAAGGAGATTTCTATTTGATTCTGGGCTTTTTTCCCGAAATATACAAGTTTCATCTTAATATCTAGATAACCAAGTTTTTCCATTATAGTCACTTATCTAATGTCATATATTTTACTATGCATTCATGCTTTAAGAAAAAAAAATCTCATTTGTTAATATCAGAGAAGAGATGCTTGTGATAAAGTAATAAGATGATAGAGTTTGATGTTTCGTCTTTGTAATGAAATCTCTTCTTGAGGACGAGGAGGAGTGGAGTTGCTTTCATAAAGGGATGCCATTTCCATCAAATGGTCTATTCCATCTTTTATACCCACAACGTGTATATCTTGCAGACCTGCAGAGCCATAAAACATGATGGTGCTTCTGGTCTCTTTCTGGCAGCATGTCTCACTCATTACCTATAGTAGTGCAGTCATTAGAAAATAAGGGTCGCGATACGGCCGTTCGCAGCACTGGAAGGCGTTTGTGTGGCATTCAAAATGTATCATGCACAAAGGCCTCTGTTCCCTCTCTCACCACCAAACAAACACGCACATGCACACAAGTGCACACACAAAATAAAAAAAAACTTTTCTGAGTTGGAGCTGGAGAAAGAGCTAGGACTATTGTGCCTCACCATGTAAATTAGTTGTTTACTTCTGTTCCCTCCCGCACTCGCTCACATCATTAGCCACCTAAATATAACAACCGGCTGCCACCAATTTCCATCATACAATCTCATTTCACTGGTAATGACAGAGTACATACACCAATAAACCGAGACCCTAAAACAAGGTGAATGGCGGAGTCGAGACAAGAATACTTATGAGCACAGAAATGTAATTTGTTGTTTGGGTTTTTCTTTTTTCCGCGTCTTTTCAGTGTTTTCTCGTCACTTACAATGCCCTATTAATTATGCCATTCTGTGTGCTAACTTGGTCTGGCAATCCCTGGTCATTTGGGCTATGCTAATTTCAAAAAGGATTTCACAGGGATCAGTCTTCACAAAAAGGTTTATGATAGAGAGACTAATAGAGTGAATGTAACCAAGGGGACTGTGGATAGAAGGACAGCGAGGTGCATACTTCCTAATTACTTCTGTTTGAAGCGCATGATAGTTAATTAATCTACGCTGTTATGTTATTCCAGAGAACCACTTGAGTCACACCATATTCAATTAGAAGTCTTACGGAGAAGGAGGGTTCACTCTTATATTGTGACAGGCAACTCATTACATCTATTGCTGTTTGACGAATCAATACAGACGTGATTGGGAGAGTTACGCAGGTCCCATTTGTAACCACAGAGAATAATAACAGTAATCATGTGCCAAATATCAAACTAGGAGCACTATATTGATTCTACGAAGTTATTTTGAGTCCCCCTCCCCCCAATGATTATGTTTGTATTTGAAAAAAAAAATAAATAAAAAAAATAAAATAGAAAATAGTAGAGATGCACAAAATCAGAATTAGTCTGCTTCATGCACAGTGGTGGAGGCAAACAGCTGTCCACACAAGTTCAACAAAGTAAATATAAGTAAAGTAAAAAGGCAGCTAAAGCAGCTGGTGTGCCCCACACACACACACACACACACACACACACACAATGTTTCAATAAAAAGTTTGTAATTTACTAGTTGGTGTAATGCTGCATAAAAATTAGAATAAACAAAACACTTAAAAGACAATTTTGAATTCATTGTATGCCTGTTGCTTATATCTGACAGGAAATATGTGCAGTGTTTTGGTGTTGCTGGTATAACCTTTTCCTCTTTATCATTAATAGAAATCTTGAACTGTTAAGAGAAATGTAGAAATTTGTTCGAGTGAACCATCCTCTTTGTAGCTTTGGATAAAAACATGGAAGATTAAGTTAGATTAACTGGGGCTTCTATAGGGCTTTTCCACGCTGAGCTTTGAAATGTTCTTTACTAGAAGCAACATTCACTGATTCATACACACATTTAATACAGAACTTTGATATATGTGTTTAAGCACTCTATAGCTACCACTCCAAGCGATGCTTTCAAAACTCAAGGAGCCAGGGATCAAACCACTCACGTTCGCATTAGTGGATGGCTTGCGACACCTCCAGAGACACAGCCACCCATTTAATTAAAAGACCTCACATTCCATAGGAATATATTCCATAGGAGGGAAAATATTTTAACTCTCCAAATCCAAAAATGTAATATTTTTGAACATTTTTGTAGTTTGCAGTTTACAAGAGAAGTTGAAAATCTTGACATTTAAGAGAAATGCATTTAGTGCATATGTAATAAATTCCACCTGCCTACTTCCACCTTCAGTAGGAACTGTTCTGCATTTATGATTTAAAAAAAAAAAAAAATTATATATATATATATATATTAGGGGTGCAACGATACACAAAATTCACGGTTCGGTTCGGTTCGATACTTTGGTGTCACGGTTCGATATTTTTTCGATACAAAAAAAATGTTCATGCCTTTTTAATTTGTCATTTATTAAAATTATAAATATATATTTTAACTCAAAAGTACAGTTTTTAAATTTAACCCTAACCCTTGTGCGTGTTTTTTATTTTGACAGCGAATGCGCACCTGCGGACCACTTATGTGCAGCCCTGGTTATTTAGCTCGTCATATTGCAGCCACAGAAATTATTTTGTCCATGAAACCATAAAGCTGCACTTTCTTTTTGCCTTATAGTCTGATTTGTCATAACTTCTCCGTTTTGTGGTAAGCTTTTCTTTGGCTGTCACTTCTTCACCTTGACCTGTCTTATTTGGCTCAGCAGAACTAAAATATATATCTGTCTGTGAAGGTTCTCAGTCATCCAGGTCATCGTAGTCAAATATATATCCTGCTGCTTTTACACACGCACTCACATAAGCTCAGCGATTCTCTGCGCGATCAACCTCTCACATGTTTAAGCTGCGGGAGATTTCACTTGTCATGTTTGCATAGTAAGCTAACAATTAATAAGACAATGTCAGAGGAATTGGTGCGCAAATTATCATCACTCACAGATCAGTGCTGTCGCTCTCTATACACAGTTCGCACGATTGCAAAGTGAAAGCAAAAAAACAAGCGCAAATTCAAACGCGATTTCAATATGTCACATATTGACAGTGGCTCACCGATGCCAATGACATAATTACCCAGCTACATTTCCGAAAGAATGCAAAAGCATTGACATATATTTTTCCTTCCTACAATAGCCCGACGGGCAGGGCAGAGATAGATTTTGGTAGCCCGACTGAAAAACACCACACCAAAGTATCGAACCGAACCGTGAATTTTGTGTATCGTTGCACCCCTAATAAATATATATATATATATATATATATATATATATATATATATATATATATATATATATATATATATATATATATATATATATATATATATATATAATGTCATGTAATGATGCCTATAAAAAGGACCAGTAGTAATTCCCCAGTTTTTCCCTTGAAGACCACAAATCAGCCCAACTGAGCATGGTTTGATTTGGCCTAAAAACATCATTTTCTGATTCTGAGCTTGACCTCTTTAATCATTACTGCATATCACACTGTTGATCTCCAAACACAGCTTATGTTGTCAAATACAAACCCATGAAGACCACATTTGTCAAAATTCAAGGGCTGGGAGAACCTTGGGGATGGATTTCCACATTAGTCTTTTAAGAGTATGTCTGCCCTGCCAGAGGCTTCAACACACTGAGGGGGGGCTTTATTATCTTGGTCCTGCTCTTCAAGGGGGTCAAAGGTTAATTTATTGAGTCCCTGGGTGAAAATGGGACACAATGGAAGACAATTTGTTCTTCTCTGCAGAGCAAGCAAGCCCCAGCTGACATATGAAACCTAATTAATACGAACAGAAGGAGAGGAAGGATTTTACGTCTCGGTCGTTGATAATCAAACAAAGGGCAGAGAGATGGACAAGCTGTCTACCTCCTCTTCCTTCAGTCTCCTCTCCATTTTTACTCACTTGTCGTGTATGACACGAACCTACGTCTCTCTCGCCGTCTCTCGTTTGCGCTTCCTATCTCTCACTCAGAGACAAGAGAGGTTCGAGAGCACAGGCAGGAAAATCAATCAAGATTGGATTGATAGTGTAAACTGACAGGCCAAAGAGGTAGCAAACCATGATACATGAGCAGATTAGGACTGAGGAGCGCCTGCAGGAAATGAGTGTGACTAGACGTTGCAGAAAACTAGAAAACAGGAGCAGAAACAAGTAGGGATGGGTATCGAAAAACGGTTCTTGTTGAGAACCGGTTCCCACTGTTTCCATTCCTTGGAATTGTTTGCCATTTTTGCAAATGATTCCCTTATCAATTCCAGTCGCCCCGAATGACGTCACCATGTTGCGGAGCGTCATTTACCTGGCAGGAAACATGGCGGCTCAAACGCTCAAAAGTTAGGTTATACTTTACTAGCAATACTTGCAAAGTAGATACTTCATTTAAGGGAGGAAACACTACGAATATGCAAAAGCATTTGCTCACAAAACACGTGATAACCTTAAATGAATGTCGTGTTTTTAATTCCGCTCCGGACTCGTGAATCTCAACCCAGCAGCAGCGGTAACGTTTGCATGTCCTCTCCCGTTAATGCGGCAGGTAAACAGTGCATATTATGTTAGCACGATCTGCCTTATTACAAAACCTGCCTTTACTGTGCATTTAGGTGACCATGATGAGAGAGACAGACAGAGTCTGGCTCAGATGCTGGCAGTTGTCGCTGCAGTCTACCGGTAGCGTCTCCTTTCAGGCCAGGATAGACGAATGTCACCGAGCAGTGACTAAGTTTGTGGTAAAAGGTTTGCACCCATCTGCCACAGCAGATGCCTCTAATTTTCAGTAAGTGAATGTGTTTAATTGTAGGCAGGGACATTACTGGATATTCTGCGGCAATTGCTACAGAATAATTTATGTTATACTTTGTTATTGCTACAGAAGAATATTTATTTTATTATTTTACATTTACAATTTTTTTTCCTGGGGACCCTGTGACACCCCATTGAAGAGCTGTAGGCTGTGGATCTCTTAAGATCTCACTGTTGGGTTTGTAAGGCCATGTTACTCCTAAATTTCTATCTTGGTCAAAGAGAAGATATAAAACAACAACTGTCAATTTCTTGATATTCGTTTAGAATCACATCTGTAAACCCTGAATATTTATTACTCGGTGACTTGTATATATTGTGCCAGTCCTCATATCTTAACATACTGTGTTGACAAATAGTCTAGTTTGTTTTTGTTGACGCTAGTGTACTGGAGCAACTGTAACCCACATAATTTCCCTAGGGATTAATAAAGTATTCTGATTCTGAAGAGTCACCATAACTTTAAAAAGAGACTTGCTGCCCCTCATACAAAAGTTTAAAGAGGGACATGTCTTTTCAGGTATGGTCACAATTAAAAATGAACCACAGTTTGTTTAGTTCTGTGAGCAGCCGAGTTCATTAAAGCTACAGTGTTTTATCATTTAGTCCCAGGGCCCATTTAAAACCTAGAATCGCAATACAGCAACACTGTGATGTTGAACATTATTCAAAACAATTATCTTTAACACATCACAATGTCTGTTTAACTCAAAGAAGAAGAAAAATGCAAAAACTTTATGCAACTAACATTAACCAATTTCAAGGCTGCATCTCTTCAGGTTTTTGCCTTTTCCCTGCTCTCAAACGCTGTGCTTTGTAGACATTTGAAAAGTGCCACCACGAGGAGTCATGAAGTACTGACACAAAGTGAAAAAGTCAATACATTGGCACCAGTGTATTGATAATGTCTCTGAGAAAATGAAACCAAAAACAGTCCAATCCCATCAATAGTTTGTCCCCCTAGATTTTACGCAGTTTAGAAATGTTGCAATAATTTCTTTTTCATTGCTTGAACCAACGTGTCACTCTACTCCAAGAGATCAAAACAAGGTAACAAGATTACAGCCTCGCTGACCTGCTGTAATTAGTAACTGACCTTCATGCTCCCGCTCTGAAACACCAGTTTTTCTCATCTTCTTAGGAGTTTTCATGAAAAGCGGGAAGATTGTTCGCAACCCCAAGATGTCCACAAATTTATGGCAGTTATCTGTTCCCTCTGGTCCAATCATTCCATGGTCCAGGACCTTCAGAGCACTGGTTCGGGACATCTTCTTTTCTCTGCAGGATAGAGAAGAAACACTGAATAAATCTTAAATGCAGGCTTTTTTATTTTGTCCTGGAAAAGTCTAGCTAACGGTATTGAGACACCGATAACAGACATGCCATTTTTTTAATGCATTTATATCTACATGAAATTTCAGCCTTGAGGTGCATGCTCTCATTTCTAACAGAAAAACAATATATATTTATTCCTGCAGAGTCAAACAACATGGATTAAATTGGACCACAGCTTTACATGATCACTAGAATTAACAGATACAAAAAAACAAGGTATTTGACAATTATGCTGCTGGAAATTTTAAGCACTTAAAATAAACAGTGGAGTGCATAAAGAATTACTTGTGCAAACACTTTTGTTATCGAGCACCACATAAAAGGGATTTCAGCACTTGCTTCTGGCTTTTGGAATGTTCTCTTATCTGCAAACAAAACATACAAGTGATCCAGATCTAAAATAAAAGAATACGTTTTTCGCTGTTCTCCTCAGCGTGAGGTTTGTGAATTTACTGACAAATACTTGGCGTTTTTGCGTGGCAACTTTAAACTTCTGTAGTGGTTCAGAAAATTCCTCAAACAGCTGCCTGGCAATCCTTCTTTATGGTAGCTGTAGGTGTTGTTGACAGTTTAGCAGTGCATAAACATATAATAATATCTTTCAGGGTCTATATGTCACATCCCTCGAGTATCTCTCTTCAAAGCCAGGGCTTGGTCTAAACAATTCTTAGCATTTCATAGCATTTCACAGACTAAAAATCATATCTTACAAACACACAGCTGCTTTATATTTGATTCACAACAAATAAGTGCAGTTTTAAAGAGCTGATTTGTACAAGTTGTAAAACAACACTCACAGTATTAAGCATGAGAGATTTGAGACGTTCAGGAACGTGCAAGCTTGCCAAGCAACAATGAAATGTTGCCTATATTCTCCACTCACATCATTTATTAAGTTGTATATCCCTAAAGGCTGTCGGCCCAATGTAATGCATGAAAACTCATATATGCTTTTACTAATAAAAGAAAACGAGTAAACACGACAAGATGAATTGTCATCTGTTTTTCATCATCAATTTATTGTAGTAATAACGAGGATATGCTGTTCTCTTCTCTTTGCATCAACCCCGTCCGCTCTACACACTTCTTGTAGGAAATGTAGCTGTCTATCAAAGTGTCACTTCCTCCATTCCCACCAATGACAGATGACAGTGTTTATCTCACAGGAGGGACACATATTTCAGGCAGTTGTGTCTGGTTCTGCAGACAGACACATTATATATGATGGACGGCAGTGAAGGGCAAGGGGGAGCGATATGCAATGTACTTTCAGAAGGGAACCTTCTGAAGGGAAGCCAATTCAGCTAACAGACAGCTGACTTAACTCAAAGTCCTGGTGTCATGAACTACTCTGCTGTCACATAAAAAATGGATTGTGGGTTGTATCTAGTGGATACAAGCATGACAGCAGCAGTATGTTTTCGATTTCAGTCAGATTCTAGATTAGACTAAACCAGAACAAAGTCAAAGAACCTGGAAAAGAGTTTATTAACCTGAGCAAGACAGTTACGAGGATTGATCAGAAAATGGCTACATCCCACTGGAAAAGACAGGGAACTACATTAATAAGAACTTGTATGAAAGCTGATGCATTTAAAAGTCTTACTGTGTGTTTGTAAAACTGCTCTGATAAAACTCTGTTTCAGTGGCGGGTCTAACAAATATTTCGCTCTGCCAGGAATTCATCAAGACACCAGGTCTCAAATCTTTTATGTTATATGAGGCTGAAGAGGTCTGAAATTGAGCTTTTGATCGAAGCGTCACAGTGAGTAGAGCAGCTTTTCATTTTTTTATTATTCTGTTTATCTTGGTTACTTTGTAACTCAAAGATCAAAAACACTACATTTTGTATGATGTGGGGTTATTTTGTTAGGCATGTTGGTGGTTTATCATAAATATAAGGAAAATGTAAGTGATCCGGTGTTTAAAGTGAATCTTTATTCTAATTTACATCTCTCTTTTAAACCACACCTAGCTTTTTTTATGATTCACAGTTCAAAATTATCCTTATTCATATTATACTGGACCTTAGTGCAAAGCCTGATGGCTAATCTAACAAGCTCCAGCATTGCTCTGTGAGGAGAGGAAACCTTCCAGAACGCCTACCATTTCTGCAGCACTCCACTAATCACTTTTCAAAATAAGGCACATGACAGCCCTGCTGGAGTTCAGCAAAAGGCATAAAGGACGCGCTGACCATGATAAACAAAATTCTCTGGTCTGATGAAACAAAGACTAAAGTCGCTGGCCTCAATGCCAAGCGTCATGCCTGGAGGAAACCAGGCACCACTCATCACCTGGTCAATAGCATCCCTACAGTGAAGTATGGTGGTGGCAGCATCACGCTGTGGGGATCTTTTCTGGCAGCAGGAACTGCAAGACGAGCCATGTTCAAGGGAAAAACACAGAAACATCCTTGGTAATAACCTTCTCCAGAGCACTCTGGTTAATCTTCCAACTAACCTAAGCACACAGCCATGATAACAAAGGGTAGAGCTGGGCGATAGAACGATAACGATATGTATTGAGATATAACTTTTTCTCGATAGAAAAATTAAACTATTGCGATAGACCTCGCCGCTCTTGTCCTCTTAAAAATAAATAAATAAAAAAATAAAAAAAGAGAACAGCCAATCCAAATTAAGTAGCGCAGAGCCAAACCAATCACAGCCGCAGCGTCACGTCACGTGACTTGTTACGTACGGCACAAGTGCCAAGCCGCACATGTGTATTTGTTTGGGAAGCAGCCAGCCACCGTACCGCCCGGGTAATGGAGGAAATGAGTGTGCCGACTAGAAAAAAATCAACCGAGCGTGACCGAAGAGAAAACAGATGATGGTTCCAATGCCGGAGAGATTGTCGAACGGAAGAGCCATAGAAGTTCCGTAGTGTGAAGGTATTTCGGCTATTTCAAGTATGACAAAAAACAGAGTAGCGTTCACTGTAAATTGTGCCGAAAGCAAGTCTGGAAATACAATAAACTGGTGCATGCTCGGCTACGTCCACACGTACCCGGGTATTTTTGAAAACGCAGATTTTTCTATGCGTTTGCACCTTTCGTCCACACATAAACGGCGTTTTTGGTCACTGAAAACGAAGATTTTTGAAAACTCCGCCCAGGGTGGATATTTTTGAAAACTCCGTTTTTGCATTTACGTGTGGACTAGAAAAACGGAGAAAACGCAGCGTCAAAGGTGTGCGCATTTTTTGACGTCACACTGTGCGCCACGTTATTGTTTCGGTGAAATGAATTTCTACAATACTGTTGTTAGTCTGTGGTCTGGGAGAGAGTCCTGTAACTCTGTCTGCAAAATACAGTATATAATGACCAATGTTGGGCAATTAATTATGTAGTTACTTCTTCAAAAAACTAACTGAGTTATGCAAACAAAGTTTTTTGCAGCTGTTTACCTAAAAATGCAGCCAAGGCGTTTTTTTTTTTAAATAAATATTTCAAACTATTTACAGAACAATCAGCTGTTCTGCATCAAATTTGATGCCACACAAATCATTTGTGCCACTCCAAAAAATAATTTCTGTCCACTATGAGATAAAGGAGAACATCACAAGCCTGATACCTGCAGGCCTGACAACAGGAGATGCATCACTCCTGTAACACTCATTGTTCTGACGCACACAACAAAACTATTGACTACACTACACACTAACTACACAAGATTTGTGCTAAACGTCGCAAATCTCTCACATCTCAAAACACCGCCGTCACTCCTAAAACTTCCCCCCATTCCTAAACAACTAAATGCCATGTTACCATATTATTTTTTGATTGGTCGACATGGTACATATTTCCACCAATAGGAAAGGCTGGGGGTTTTTTGGTTTTGTATTTGCTCACAGGCGGAGAGTGCTTTCGAGCGTTTTCCTTATAAAACGCAGTTTCATAAACAACGATAGTAATCAGGAAGGAAACCAAACATTGCATATTTTTAATCATAACTCTGGTTTTACGTGGCCTATCAACACAATTTAAAAACTAGTATAAAGTCCACACTTTTTCCGTCAATTGTTCCGTCTGTCCTGATCACATCTCCAATGGTTGTACACGTTGTCATTAACGTGGCTTCAGCCACGCCGCTTTGCTAGCTAAAACACCAGAGTCGGCACATAAGGACGCTGTCATAGCCTCACAACGACGTTGATTAGCTGCGTATAGAGCTGGGCGATAGAACGATAACGATATGTATCGCGATATAACTTTTACTCGATAGAGAAATTAAGCTATCGCGATAGACCTCGCCGCTCTTGTACTCTTAAAAAAAAAAAAAAAAAAAGGTCAGCCAATCCAAATTAAGTAGCGCAGAGCCAAACCAATCACAGCCGCAGCGTCACGTCGCGTGACTTGTTACGTACAGCACAAGTGCCAAGCCGCACGTGTGTTTGTTTGGGAAGCAGCCAGCGGGTAATGGAGCCAGCGCGTAATGGAGGAAATGAGTGTGCCGACTAGAAAAATCAACCGAGCGTGACCGAAGAGAAAACAGATGATGCTTCCAATGCCGGAGAGATTGTCGAACGGAAGAGCCATAGAAGTTCCGTAGTGTGAAGGTATTTCGGCTATTTCAAGTCTGACAAAAAACAGAGTAGCGTGCACTGTAAATTGTGCCGAAAGCAAGTCTGGAAATACAATAAACTGGTGCATGCGTCACACTGTGCGCCACGTTATTGTTTCGGTGAAATGAATTTCTACAATACTGTTACTGTTAATCCTACTCTCTGCAGTGTTTAAATGCTTACATATACACACAGTTACTGTCCGTCCACACATACGACTCAGTTCTGCTTCTATGCCGCAGCTTTGTTTACTTTTTCCCACCGAGGCTTCTAGACTTCTGATTGGCCAACATTTCTGCACGGTTAGGAATCTAGCGCCACCTGCTGCTTTGGCATGTTCATAGCAGCGTTTTCCTTCATTTCTGCCTTTATGTGTGGACGGGATTATTTTTTAAAACGAAAACGGAAAATCTCCGTTTTCAAAAATACCCGTGTACGTGTGGACGTAGCCTCAGTCTCTGAATGGAAGCGCTAATTCGTCATTCGGCTTTTGTCAGACTAAAGTAACTGTTAAAACTGTTTGAAAAGCTCAGCTATACAAGGAGAGATTGAGAATTTACTTTTAGTTCTCAGTTTATTTGATATTGACAAAAGTTAGTCAGTTTTGTCTGATCTTCTGTAAAACAAACTAAGATTTATTTTTAGAATTAATATTTTGTTTCTAAGTGGAATTGACAGTTTAGTCTGTTTCGTTTGTTCTATTTTGAAACTTAAACGCTTTAGCGGCTGCCTTTTGTGTAGTTTGCAATATTTGCCTTTATTTATCAGTAAAAGTCTCATGTTCCTTAAGTACATCTACCCTGTTGAACTTATTATGAGAAATAAATATTTAAATCAAAACAAGCTGCTGATTATTTCACATTTTACTTGTGAGCAACGGCACATTTAAATCTTACAAATATAGTTATTTGGCTTATATCGTGATAGATATCGTTATCGACTGAAATGAAAAAAACATATCGTGATATGAAAAAATCTCATATCGCCCAGCTCTAGCTGCGTATATACGAATGTGAATCGCATTATTGGCTGGACTATGGGATAAGGTGGCATCGTTCTAATCCCATACAGGAGCAGCCAGTTACTTACTGACTAACACAGCAAAACAGAATTGTTAAAGTATTAATTTTAATTTCAATTCAGGTTACATTTTTTTTTGTACGCAACGCAGATTTTCTGTGTGCAGAGACCGCAGTGCGCAATTGCACATGCGCGCAGCTTAGAGGGAACATTGTTGAGATGTTGTTAGGGAGGTAATGAATACATGAAGACTGAGGGCTGCAGCAGGATTATTTAATATGATAAAATGGAAGTTTTCTCTGTACGAATTTAGCGTCAAATAAAGGTCATCCTTGCACAATGAAGTGCTCAGAAGTGAAAAATTACAGAACTTGTTTCTTTCTAAAGAAGACATTTACAACATTCCCAGAGTTATATATTCTGCTCCATCATATGTTGTTGTAATTACTCCCCCACCTCCTTTTCTGACACTCTCTCCTTTCCCCTGGTAGATGATTTACCAGAAAAAGGGTTCTGCATTCCAATAATGAGATATTGATCGAAGCATTAAATCTGCGTGACCAGTGATGTGATTATTAGAACAATAATGCAGAAGCTGTGAAGGTTTCATAAAGGCGTGTAATGTGCCTTTATGAATCTTTAAGGTCACATCTCTGCGGTGCTGCAGTCCACCAGCTGTTGATTGATTGGACTGGCAGAAATGGCAGGCATAGAGGTGCGTAAGGAAAGCTGTGCCACAAGGGCCCCATTCTATATCAAGACGTTTAATGTTTATTTTTATATCAATGAAGAAGTCATTTAAAGTTTCACTTATAGTACTTCTGTACGTTACTACACTGAGAACAAAGTTCATACACCAAGTTCTATTTATGAATTTGTGGAAGTGATACTGTTCATTGGTACTCAATATTGCAACAAACATGTCCATGTACGGGCAGCACGGTGGCACGGTGGTTAGCACTGTTGCCGCACAGCAAGAAGGTCCTGAGTTCAATTCCACTGTCAGGCCGGGGTCTTTCTGTGTGGAGTTTGCATGTTCTCCCCGTGTTTGCGTGGGTTCCCTCCGGGTACTCCGGCTTCCTCCCACCGTCCAAAGACATGCAGCTTGTGGGGATAGGTTAATTGGATAATCCAAATTGCCACTAGGTGTGAATGTGCGAGTGAATGCGAGTGCGAATGGTTGTCTGTCCCTGTGTGTTGGCCCTGCAACAGACTGGCGACCTGTCCAGGGGGTACCCGGCCTCTCGCCCTATGACAGCTGGGATAGGCTCCAGCGCCCCCCGCGACCCTGAAAAAGGATAAGCGGAAGCGAATGGATGGATGGGATGGATGTTCATGTACGATATCTATGATGCAGATGAAACTAAACTGTCGCCAGGTATATGGCAAGTAGCGTCACTAAGTTTTATCTATTCACATTTAATTCGTTCTCATGTAGCAATTACTGCATTTGCAGTAATTCACCCATATATCAATTTTTATGGCAGAGCACTAAAGCAGTCTAATTATTAAAATGAGTGCCCTGTTTCAACTGCAAAGGACTGATGACTCTGCTTTATGCCTCAGTCACACTAGAGCAACAATAAGACAGCGACTTACTTGCAACTGGGGAGGTGGGGGTTCCATTAAATCTGTACATTCACCTACCAGTTGAAAGTAGCTGGTTACCCAGAAGCTGAGTGAGACACATCTATCAATGTGAATTAGGGGAAACGACTCAGCTATTGCCATTTGGTTGGAGTTTGGTTATATTCCTATAATAAAAGCAATGCTGCTGTGTCTGTCGTTTTGCAGTTACACTGTGTTCCTACAGCAATTACATAACTATCTTGTGTTTCTGTTTCAGATTCATGCGGTTCCGACTGGTTTCTGAATGTAAGCAGTTTGAATTTCTGTGTATGTAGACAACAACAGCCTTGCAATTTCACAAATTTATCACAGTTCATTGCTGTATTATCATAAAGACACTGCATTTAATAACCACTGACAGCAGACTGACTCCATCTTTTTTGCTTTTCCTTTGCCATTTTGAAACACCAAGCTGCTTTCAGAACAGTAACTGACTGCCGAGTGGTCGCAAACCAGACTGCTGTCTTCAAAGCAATTCTTTCAAAACATGAGAAGACTGTAAGTTCATTACACATGGATCTTGCTGTAGTCTCTTACAACTGTTTTACCTAGTGAGACACTATAAGCTGTAGATTACATAAGTATAATCTAAAATTGAAAGCTGTCATAGCACAAATGTTGAGATTTTGCAGCAAAAATGTAGAGCTCTAAAGTCCAAGGTTTCCTAAAGCTCACAAATATATGAAGGAGTTCTCTTACACAGTTTCTTGTTCCTTGAATAATTAATTTTTTCTCCCTGTGCGAGCCATGAGTTCTGCACTAGTCTTTATTAAAAAAAAGAAAGAAAGAAAAAAGAAGATATTTTCAAATGTTTTCATCTTTCCTTTCAATATAACCATGTTTACAAGTACTACTGCTACTAAAAAGCTTAACATCATTTATTCAAAACTGTGGTAGAAAAAACTAAACCGCATAAATTTGCATTGTTATGCTAATCCTATGTGAAGAATATAATAATAATAATAATAATAATAATAAGGATAACAATAGTTGTAGATTTTTACTGTTATAATACCCTGTTGCCAGGCAAGGACAAAATTTAATAAATTGAACCTTGAATTGCCTGAACTCTGTTTTACCTTGGAGTTTGACTTTTCTAAAAGGTTGTATGAATAATGGACAAAATAATAAGCAACAAGTTTTTACACGTTGCATCCATATGTTGTAAAGAGAAGCTAGTATGTAGGGCTGGGCCATATCATACTGTTCACAGTAATACCGGTATAATGTTGGGCAACGATAAGAAAATGAAATATCGCAATAGAATATGGGTAAAACGCGCATGCGCAGTGCCTTTGTTTTCATATGCACACGGCGGAAAAAGCATGGCGGCGACGGAGAATGAGAAGGGCGAAAGCAGATCGTTGAATGAAACGGATGAACCAGAATTGGTTTGTAAAAATGCTGCAACTCCAGTGGTGTGGAACTGGTTTAGCTTTCGTCCGTCAGATACACCAAAGCACTATTTTTGGTAGAGCATGCTAGCGGGCCGTCGTTATTACCGTGTTTTTTGGAAAATACGGCACACTTAAAATCAATCCTTTGATTTTTCTGAAAATCGACAGTGCCCCTTATAATCCCATGTGCCTTATGTATGAATATGGACAGGTGCTGCTAGTGGGAGAGAGACGTCTTTCGCGGAGTCCTTTAGAGCTGCAGGCAGGAAACGTGCTCAAATAGCGCACAACTTCGGGTTTTTTAATTTCTATATGATAATTCTGTATTATTAAGCAATAAAAACAAGTAGTCTGATGTCCTGTAATCATTACGAAGCTATATTATTAGAATTACATAATACAATTATATATTGTATTATGAAATACAATGAAACATTAAGTTTTTGTACAAAGTATCGGTATCGGATCAGTATCGTCGATGCCATCTTGAATTTTACTTGGTATCAGATCGGAAAGGAAATCAGTGGTATCGCACATCACTAATGGATTGTCGGAGCATCACGGCTATCGTAGTCAGGAGCCTTGCAGAGTGATACGTACTGTGCTTCAACATAATATTACCGTATTGTGTGTGTATAACCTCTTTTTTAAGTTTTGTGGATATTATACATGGTTATGCTGAGGATATGTCGGCCAGTTTCCACTGGAAATGCCTTTTGGTTAAACTGTCAGCGAGGAATTTGCATTTGAACTGTTAAATATTTATATAACTTTAATCCACATAAAAAACAGCTGCTTGTTTAAGTGAAAATACATTGAATTTTTTGGGGGTTTTTTGCACTAATAAAGTTGTGGAGTTGTAAAGTATTTTGTCTAGTGTCAATTATATCATCAGTTATATCGTTATCTCAAATTTTCAAATGTATATTGGGATAAATATTTTTGGTCATATCATCCTGTTCTACTAGTATGGCAATATCAAGTTCCTGAAATATCACAGTTTCCACCGTAAGATTAAAAATGTTTTGTAAGCAGTAGTTATTATCACGGCAGTAAATGATAGCACTACCTTGCCAAACAAAAACACTAACTGGGCAGATGCTGTGAACAGCAACAGTTAACATGAGTGAACTGTCAAAGAGGCCCACCACCAAGCACTCAATTTGTAGAGAAACTGGGAAGTAAAACATTGTAGTCGACATCTGCAACAGCAGGAGAGTGAAAGCTGATTTCTGTAGAGGGTTAACAAGACTGAACCTAAATTACACTTGGCTTTAGCGTGCAATATGTAGCTGAGTATCATAAGAAAAAAAAGTGTATTAATGTGAGATGCAGACATTGTGGGTGGCTCTCAACCAGGTGAAAACTGAGCATCTACAGCATGAAGCCATCAGGGAATGTTCCACTTCTACATTTCTACAACGTCTTACACAGCCTCACCTCAGCATGAGATTCATCAGCTGAAGCCCTTCACCTCTGAGAAAGCGGTCACGATTGGAGGGCAGCATGAGGCAGGAACACAGAGCGTCAAACAGGTTCTCCATCATCTCCTGCTCTTCAGCTGTGGACGGGTTGTGACGCTTGAACACCTGGAGAAGGTAGGCGGGAGAACAAAGGAAGCATTTTGAAAAGGATACATAGTATGCACATTTCTTTTTTTCTTTTATTATTTTTTACATTTCTAACAATTTACCACGGATCTGGAGAAGCTCATATTAGAGAAATACTAAAGCTTCACCTGTGTATGCCTCTCAAAGGGCTGTTGGGAAAATATGAAGGGTAGTGCACAGAAGAAACTAAAAATAGAAGGGGAAAAAAAAAAGCAAAAATCTTACAGATAGTTGCTGCAGTAACACATCAATGCCATCCATCTCACCCAGTAGTTCTCTGGTATCTGTGAAGGAGAAAAATCAAAAGGAAAAGACAGCAGGGAGATCATGTCGTGATGGTGGCAAAAAAAGACATTTAGTGAGCAGCGGGGAGGACAGAAAGCAGGAAAAAGAATGTTTAAGTGGACAGAGAAAGAGGAAAACAAGAGAAATGGTGGGGCGACAGAAGGGATAAATACTGAGGAACACAACTGCTACGAGGGACCTCCAGAGAGTCAGCAAATGAGGAAAAATGAGGGCATTGACAAATACACATCCTCACAAGTTATTCCATGTAGACCTGAGCATTACACAACACACCTCTGCTTCTCAGCAGACCCAACTGGCACACACTCACACGTCCTATAAATTGACATTAGAAAGTGGCACACACAACACTAATAATATTATGTGCTATGACCTTTTTCCCCCTTTACCTTTCTTTGCTCGCTTTACAATAAACAGCTGAATGAGCTGGAGAACATGATCAATTTTCATGCTATTTATGGACTGGGATGGGATGCTGAATTTTAAAATGCACTCTTTCAGAGTCCAGTTTTAAATCCAATTCAACATTAAAATTAGCACATCAAGGCTCTTTCTTAGCAGCTGTATGATTTGCCTTACTTTTACTTCAAATAAGGTACATCATTTCTGGCAGCATTTCTCAAAAGAAAGAAAAATGTTCTTTAGTAAAAGAACCTTTTTTTTAGATTTACATTATATTTTGTGTTCGAAAGGTAAGTGGAATAGGATGGAGGCAGCGCGAGTGAATGAGAAGGGTGGTGAGCTTAAAATGAGACAACTCCAGCTGAATGTCAATGTAACTTGTACCATTAACGACTACTTGTTTAAGGACCAGATAGTTCTGTGTTTACGTGAGGCTCTACTGGGTTTTTAGTGTTAGCGGGAAAGACGGCCAATGCACAAATGAGAACGAGAAACATTAAAAGGTAACATGAAGTCATAAAGTGGTGGAAGGAAAAAGAAAGGGAGAGAAAAGAAAAGGTAACACTGAGGAAAAATATGTAGGGAGGGAAAAGGGAGCACGGAAAGGGCACAATAAGATAAGGCTGCGACAGACCATGACTAAGCCTAAACCCGCAGAAAAAAGGAATGAAAAGAATGGAAATAGGTTGGCAAAAATATGAAAGATAAACTAATATCATTTGGAATCCACAAACCATTTAGTGAGACACACTTACTGTCATTGTTCTGCAGCAAGATGGCCAGGATTTCACTGCAGTAAAGCTTGTTAGCATCAAAAGGCATCTTTGCCTTAGAGGGAGAGGGAAAGAGACCAAAATCTAATTACTACTCATCTTGAGAAGCTGTGCTTAGTTTTCGGGTGGAGGCTTGTGGTTTTCATGAGAATTTGGAAATCAAAACATATTTTACAACAAACTTGTTTCTTTCTTTCTTTAAACTGAAATTCTTGCTTGTATTTTCTGGTTTACAGAAAATACAAGCAAGAATTACAGAAACTCCAAATACAAAAAATTAACAACAACAACAACATAAAAAAAAAAAAAAACCTCCACCAAGGCAGCTCACTCTCTGGACAGTATTTGTATTACATTTCGTATATATTCATTTTGTTTTCTTTGTTCTTTTTAAACCTACTTTAAGAAGTTTGTAGTAAAAAGGGTAGCATGACACATGTTAGCTTTACACAAACATTTTGTAGGAGTAGGTAATGATAACAGGCACTGATTTGTAAATAACTGGACATGAATAACTTCATCTTATTATATAATATTTTCCTACAGTACATTTCTAACTAACTCTGGAGCTCATTCTCTTTCTCTTGACAACACGCTCTTTAAAGATATGACATATTTTGAGGTCAACTTGAAAGAAAGGCAGATGTGAAATTTAAAAGTGATAATAATCTCCAAACTCTTTTACACTACGTCCACACTTAAACAGGTATTTTTGAAAACGCAGCTGTTTCTATGCGTTTGGACCTTTTGTCCAAACGTAAACGGCGTTTCGAATCACCGAAAATGGAGATTTGTTTTTTAAAAACGCCGGTTTTTTGCGTTTCCGTGTGGACGAGGAATACACAGTTTGTCACGCAACGTCAAAGGTATGTGCCTTTTTTCACGTCACGCTGCGCGCCACGTTATTGTTTACAAGAGATGAATTGCAGAATGGCAGATAGAGACAAAATACTGTTAATCTGACTATCTGCAGGTTTTACACGCTTACATATACGCACGCAGTTACTGTCCCTCCATTTACAAAGGCAGAGGCGTCACGGTGTGATTATTTTACATGTAGTTGTTTTTTTCTGTGCAATAATATTCAACATTGCTATCAATACATTTTTCAAAAAATGCCTCTCTGTGCAAAATGGGTTCAAAAACATAAACAGCTGTGGGATACTGTTTGTCCGTGATTTCGACAGGGGGAACAAATCGTGGCAGGATCAGCCTGATATTATTTGTATCCCGCTGTAACTTTACTGTATGAAGAGCTAACATCTCCAAAATGTCAGGAGTAGTTAGTCATTACAAGAAGTGTTTGTGAACTAAAAATCAAGAATGTGAGATTCTGTTTGTCCGTGATTTGGAGAGCCCAGCGCTGCTCCCGACGCAGGGGAAACTAATTCTGTCGCAGAGACCTGCCTCTGCACTTGTGCAGGTGAAGCCAAAGGGAAGACATGCTTCACCATATTTTCTAGTATTTGGCTTAGAATGAAGTTTGTTTGGAAACATATTTGGCAATGCTTCATCTCCTGCTTTGCGTTTGTGTTGGCGCCCCGTCAAAAACCTGTCCATTATGCTAGCAGTGTCCAAGCGTTCTTTTTATTTTTATTTTCATACCGCGCCCCCCCTGCAATGGCTCAGCACCCCCCCTAGGGGGCGGGCCCCACACTTTGGTAGATCATTCCCTATATGCCTATATGTCATCAAAACAAACAATAGAAGAAATATAGTTTTAAAATAGCTCTATACTTTGGATTATTATCACTTTCACCTTCAGATCAATCAACTGACCCTGAAGGAGAGGTCAGAGGTCATATGTGACATTATTTTATAATGTACTTTCTGCGTCTTCACAATACACACCACACTCCAACAAATAATTAAGTTGACCTCAAAGACCTTGGTGGATCTAAGCCTAATTTTAACAGATTGTTAACATGAGCTCACTCTACACCCACAACAATTTCTATGAGAATTAATTCAAACACCTTTAGGAGCAAGATAGCTTAACACTACGTGAAGGTCTTAAAGTGAAGGGAACTAAAGGCAAATGCTAATTCAACATCAAAATACTGGTAAATAAACTCCATAACACAGAAGTCACGACATATTTTATCCTCAAAATATTTTGTTTTAGCTTGGGTCTAAAAATCGAGAAGGACGCTGAAAACTCTGGATTAGTTTTTGATATTTGCTTAAGAACATGATGATGACATTTAATGTGATATGTATTTGTAAAGGCTCAATATCTTGCAACAACAAATAATCATTAAAAAGAAATGTATTAATCCAGATTGATTCCACCGTTACAAACTTCTAAGTTGGCCTTCTGGTGGGAAAAATTAAAAAAATTATTCAAATCCTGCTAACAAACCAATCACGTAGCCTTCTTGGGGCAACTTAAAACAATATTCTCGTTCTTACCTTGATTCTCTTGAGCAGCCACTGCATGAGTCCCTGCTGGGCAGCCTCTGTGCACATGCCTGGTCTGAACTCTGCCATGTTCTCAATGATGGCTGCAACACACAACACCATAGTTCAGTCTTTACTGTTAATATCAGCCCTTCATTCTAAGTAAGTTTCTAAAAGGATTTCTGATAGACATCAAAATCTGCCAGATTGATATCAAAACCAATGCCAATCTTATTTAAGGGATTAAGAATTGCCCGGATGTGACTAATCCACTTTCTGCCTAATTATAGAAGCATGTCTTAACATTTATGTTTAATCTGTGTTGCTCTGGGTTCCTTTGTGTGCAATGTCGTTTTATTTCTAAGCCTAATATCAAAATCAACTATTAGTCAAAAATCATTCTCTGACTTTACAACATGGTGCAGTTTTATAGAGGGTTAATCTGTTTTCTGTCCCAGCTTCTTCCTTAATGTTATCATCAGAAAGACTTGATGTCTCCATCACAGTAGACTAAGTGCAGAGGGGGTTGAAGGGAGCAAAAGACATTGTGGGGTGTTCATGACACCAGGGGGAAAGAGGAAGATTAACAGGAAGGAGGCAGAGGAAAAGCAGAAGGGAGGGAAAAGGGGACGGGAAGACAGTGTCAGGGATGAGGGATGGAAAACAGAGTGAATGAGGAGATAACAAGATGACAAAGGGAAGAGAGTTTTGCAAGAGCATAAAAACTGAAATAAAGCAAAAACATCTGGAGAGAACAGCTGCAGATGACAGGGAAATGATTGAAAGAGTGAAACAGGGGATGAAGTGACAGGGTGCTGAGGGAGAGATGAGCCTTTATCAGTGATTCAAACAGAGCAGACAGACAGCATCCTGGAGGACAGCCGGCTCAGAGTAGAGAGCAGCCAAGGTAGACAAAAGGCTTATTCAAGCTTGGAGAGCTCCCTTGATAACTCGCACACACAAACTTGAGCAGAGGATGCACAAGCACTGCCCCCACGATATAACCCTCATACACAGAGCCAAATACACACACCTAAACAGCCCTCTTGACACTCGGCCTCAATCTGGCAACAAAGAGGAAAAAAATCATCTCAGTAGACTCATTCTACACAAAAAGAGCTGAGAGGCAGAAAAAGTCTGATTCATGTGGGGCTAAATACAGAGACCAGGACTTTTCAAACTATCTGCTGGCCCATGCCCTCTCCAGGACCTTGTGTATACAATTATTACTCCCCAGAAACTCTTATGACTTTTATGGTAGGCTCTGAAAAGGTATAAAACCTCCAAAGAGTTGGTGCTAGAGACATTGACAGCTTCCTTTCACTGTCACTGAAAATTTCTAGGGCAGCTGGCAACAGGGGGACACATTGCTAGCAGAATACAAATAAAGTTAGTCTATAGCCTCTATGATGTATACCCAAGTCTGCAAGGACTTCCTGTCACCGCACTGCCCAAAGACATAACCCTGGCTCATACACACCTTACAGGCACACCTCCCTCTCGAAAAGTTTCAGTTCTAAAAAGAAGGCACGCTTTGCCAATTATTCTTGCTCAAAATATTCAAATCTTACTGAGGTGCTATTTTTAACCAAGTCTGTTTTTATAGTGTTGAATTTAGGACCAGACTCTCTGCAGCACCTGAGATAGGACACCAAATAGGAGTCTCCCTTGTTTTGCATATGAACAACTCTGCATTTAGGGTGGCGTCCAATGTTTATTGCTTTATGCTGCTCACTTGGAACTTGGTATAAATTGTAGCCCTTATTACGTGTTACATGAGCAACTTAAATATTTACTGATTTCTGAAGTTCGCGGAAAAAAACTGAACACAAGCATTACGGCAAACACATTAAAAAGAAAAAAAAACAAAAGAGGTTTTTCTTCAGCATAACATGCCCCCTAAAAATTAATTAAGGTTACTAAATGTAGGAAAAAAAATAGGTCACTGAAATACAAAAATAATAAAAACTACATTTTAAGGGGGGGGAAAAGAACTAAGATTTTATTTGCTTAAAAACTACAAATGTGCAGTGAATGTCTTTAGCTTTAGTTTTAAGACCGCTAGCCTGAGGAGGCTTTAGTGCATCCATTTATTGAAGATCCAGATATCTACATGCATTATGGACAAAGGTGTTGGGCCACAATTCAGGTGTTTTCAGTCCCATTGCCTCAGGATTATATAATAAGAAAATAAATATATACAAAAACTCAAGCACCTAGCTGTTCAGTCTGGCTTTACAGCATTTGTGAAAGATTGGGTCATTCTAAAGAGCTCACAGGTCATGGGTCTGTGATAGCATGCCACCGCTACAATACGTCAGTTTGTGAAATTTCTTCCCTCCTAGATATTCAACAAGCAGCTGTAAGTGTTGTTACTGCAACTAAACAGCAGACCAAATAAAGTTATTAGACAGGATCTCTGAGTGTTAAAGCACACAGTTACTGTGCAACATGAGTATAAATATCTATAAATGTAAGAGTTGTTTGCCGTATAATACTAGTATTTTAGAAAATAACCAGAACATTTTTGTTTCTATTTTATTCTGATAAAGTCAGAAAGTAGAAGAATGCTGCAGCATCAACTCTGCAAAGGGTCACATAATTCGTGCAGCCACAGAATTAGAACGAATAAAACATGTGGTGGGTGGAAAAAATGTATCTATAAACAAATAATAAATATAACAAATAAGAACCTGCTGACTCATCGAAATATGTACAAGGGCAATCCCAAAAGTAACATCTCCAAAGCAGTGGGGAAACTGTTTGTACGGCTGTTTGCCACACTGTTGTGGTTGGTGCTTTCTCCACTCCGAAACAAGCATGCACGACTTCGCTGGGATTCTCAATCTTGGCTTGGCAGCCCTTGAAAATGGAGCTCCCGTTGAACGCTACCGCCAAGTGTGAGGTTCGCGCAGTTATTCCACTTTTGAACGCAAAAGGCATTAAACCGGTTGAAATTCAACGCTAACTGACGAAAGTGTACGGACAGCCGTGCATGGATGTCAAAAACGTTCACAAGTGGTCTAGTGACTACCACCTGTTCCCTAAGTTGAAAGAACATTTGTCCCGTAGACGATTCTGCTCCGATGAAGAAGTGACAGATTCAACGCTTCCTGAAGGACATGGCGGCGAGCTGGTATGACACAGGCCTTCTAAAACTGCCGCAGCGTCTACAAAAATGCATCCACCAAAAAGGTGAAAATTATTTTTTAACCTTTAAAATGATGTAAATATTATAGAAAATAAACAGTTGTTTGTATTTCTAAAAAAACGGGAGACCTTACTTTTGGGATTGCCCTCGTAGTTGTTAATACCAAAGTGCCAAAATCTGATAACTTCAAGCATTCAAGCAACACAGAAATAAATAAAAAAAAGCTCATATGAGACTACTGAGGAGTACTTGAATTACTTGAATTCACTCCACTGAACAACAGGACAGAAACAGACTGTTTAAAAAAATAAACAATTCCAATTTTTATTCCTGCCACCTGGTTTGTTTGGGCAGTTTCACTTGTCTACTATTCCACTCAATCCATGATGAACGTTTGACTGCTTCATGCCAAAACGTCAACTGACTGCTTGATTTATTTTACATATATATGTTGGACAGGTGAGAACAACATGACTTTAGCTGTATTTCAGTCCTATTTCAGGTGGTAGCGCTGTAGTTTCAGACATTACCTGACTGAGGAAATCAAAGTTACATTCATGTTATTTCCACAGCTGAAAAAGCACCGTGTATAGTCCTTTAAACCATTATTCAATGTCATTTTAGCCAAAGTGGACAAAACCTTTTTTCAAGCATAAAGTATGGAATTAGCTGACAAACACATTATTACATGTAGCCTTGTTTAACTGTAAATCCATGTTTTGTTTTGTTTATGTTTTTTCTTCCTGAGTGTGATGACAGTTTACTTGAGGACAACTAGAAATTGGAGTTTCATTGCTAAGATTTTGGATTATGTCTCCTTACCGAGGGTGTTATAGATTCCATCAGCCTCCTCCTTCACCTGCTCGTCCAGACGCTCCATATTCTGCACCAGCAGGGCAACCACCTGACCCTCCAACTACAGACACACAAAGATGAAATTCAAGTCACGGTTCTAAAACAATTTTGCCAAAGGTCATATACAACTTTATCAGACTTTTGGAGAAACAATTTTTCATCTTTTAAAGGTTTTGGTGAAAGGTAACATAGCAGAGACAATATTTTTTCATGTTCTAGAAACACTCCCACCCTTGCACTTTGTTGGAGGTCTGTCAGATGATTGTGTCTACCCTGTCTGAAAACAAAATTATAGTCTCAATCTCAAAAAAGAAAGAAGAGAAAAGATGTATATAGACTATCCAGGGATAACAGAGAGATGGTTCACTTTTAAGACTTGTCTTTGCAGAAGACGCTTGCTTCCTGTTGGAGCCTCTCTGACGATGTCCGAATGTTATCAGTCAAGTCAAGATTGGAGACTCATAACCACACAAAGCTTGCAAGGTGCCAGCGGGCTGGATAAATGTACTCTTATAGATGAAAGAAGACAGTCAACACAGATTTATGAGCCACTGGAGACCACCGTGGATCATTTTGATTTATCTTACCAAGGATGCCACCTGGCCTTCAGGCAGCAAGGACAGAGGAGCCGAGGGCATTACAGCAAAGAGGACAGACAAATGGATTCAACCAACCTTTGCTGCCCTGAAACTGTTTCCCTTGGAAGTAGCTGTAAAGAAGAGTGAGGTTTATGGGCGCTCCATTGCATGGTAAATGGACTGCATTTATAAAATTCCTTCATTCTGCGAGCCCTGCACAGCTACCCGAGTCACTATCATATAAGAAGCCAGCTCACAAACACACACAAAAGCCAGTTTTGTCAGCAATTTCTGATGTTTATCCTGCTTCATCTACAGTTCTTCCTATCACACACCAATATAACTAAGATAGAGGCCTCGGATATGTGTTCTTAACTTGACTGTGTCAGTTATTTAGAACACAAACAGTATTTCAACATATTATACTTACACAGAAAGTAACATTAATATTCTGTTCTGTGTTTGTAAGACCATTTCAGAGAAAGACCCCATGGGCAACACCACAGAAACCATCTATACATCCAAACATTCAATAAAATGAATACATTTCATTAATTATTTACAGTGGCACATGCTATTAAGGAGAGGTAGGGAGATGAGCTGAGGAATTTGACAACTAAACGACAGCGTTAGGCCAAAGGAAGGCAGTTCTTGTGAGGTATTGTGGTATGCAGTCGCCATTATGTCTACAGAAAGGACAACAAGCCCAAGGCTTACTATACAGACCAACAGCACAATAACACAACTGCTGAAAACCTTAATGAGGGCCACAACTGACAAATGTGCAAACCATTCATTGCTGCTTGCTACATAAAGAGCTGTGTCTGCTGGTGACATTGCACACTAAAAATTCGTGTCTACCTCTTAATGTGCCTGCAAAGAGGAAGGTTAGCATGAGAACCAGAAAACAGAGCAGGTTGGTGTGGTCCAATGAAACAGGTTCTTTCAGGGATGTCAATCAGGAGGTCTGGGTCCCAGAATCGGTCCAGGAAAGACTCCCATCCAACCCACTCAGACAACTTTGGAAAATTTGAGCTTTAAAGTTTTTTGTGCAGATAAAGACCTCCACCATGGCCACTAATACTATGCCAAAAGTAATTAAGTAATAGATAAACAAAAATAAATGGCAAAAGTTCCTGTTTTTTTTCCACTATCTACTGTATAATTGTTTTGTTTAAATATATCACAGTGAAAGAAAATTTTGTGTGAATTAACAGAAACCATCTGTTTTATAATCACAGGACAATTTGAGCTGAGCTACCAGAACCTAATCTGTCATTTTTCTGAAATTACACAATTTTTTACATTTTGAGCCCAAAGAGTTCTTCTGACAGATTTCTTCATTTACTACAGCAACATTTGTTTATCATATTAAAAAACAGAGACCTACTGTTACAAATACACTTCCATTCATATAATTAGATATCACAGGGATTGAATGTGCAGTTAAACACAGATAGGAAGAGGATTTTCACTGGTCCGGCTTATGTGATATCCCCACATTCTGCTGCTGGTACTGTGTTTACTGGGCTTGCAACATGCATTAAAGGAAGAAGCTGAGCCAATGAAGGTACTTTAATATTATGAGTAATGTTCTGCAGTGATCTCATTGAATAGAACAGGATGATGCTACCAACTATACTGCAGAAATTGTTCAAAGAGCACAACCAAAGATCCATGGTGCTGGTTTCACCTATAAAATCCAATCTACCATCTATAGAAAGTGCTAAAAATCCACAGAGGTCATCCCTCCATCCAACTATCCTTTTCGGCTTATCCGGGGCCAGGTTGTGGGGGCAGCAGCCCAAGCAGAGAAGTCCAAACTTCCCTCACTCCAGCCACCCCCTTCGGCTTGGCCGGGGGGACACCAAGGTGTTCCCAGGCCAGCCGAGAGATATAATCTCTCCAGCGTGTCCTCAGTCTGCGCTGGGGCCTCCTCCCGGTGGGACATGCCTGGAACACCTCACCCAGGAGGCATCCTTGTCAGATGCCTGAACCACCTCAACTGGCTCCTTTCGATGTGAAGGAGCAGTGGCTCTACTCTGAACCCCTTCCGGATGGCCGAACTTCTCACCCTTTCTCTAGGGGAGAGGCCAGCCACCCTTCAGAGGAAGCCCATTTCCGCCACTTGTATCCGCGATGTTGTTCTTTCGGTCACTACCCACAGCTCGTGACCATAGGTGAGGGTAGGGACGTAGATCAACAAGTAAATTGAGAGCTTTGCTTTCACACTCAGCTCTCTCTTCACCACAACAGACTGGCACAGCGTCTGTTAATCTCCTGCTCCCTTCTCCTGTCACTTTTTAAGTCCATACCAGGTAAATGAATAAACTTGAATTAGCTAACATAGATACTTAAAAAACAACAACAACAATAACAACACAGGTCTGGTGTTAGCATCTTGTTCACATCAGAAACAGTGCTATCCTCGTGAAGTTGCACTGAATTTATCAGTATGTACAAAATGCCACGCGGACGTGTAAAATATTGGGATCAAACTACTCAAAAACTCCCAAGACTCCCAACCAAAGTTGTCAAGTGTAGCAGAGAAAAAAAGTCAACTGATTCTCTTATGAAGTGTCACAGTGACAGGTGTGAAGAAACACAGGCATGCATTTCTTTTCTCCATCATGGCTTTACCCGCATATTATTGTAATTTGACCTTTGTCTGTGTCGATCTAAATGTCAAAAAACATAATGGGCTATCAAGAATCATGACACTCTAATATTTATGAAAGCCCGGCAACACGACAGGCTGAACTAGAAAAGGAAAAAAAAGGAACGAGGGGGCTAAATATACAGAAATGGAGAGACAGGGAGAGATCATCAACGGTGAAGTGATGCCAACACACACAGCCGGAGGGTGACAAAGAAAACAGAACGAAAAAGAAAGAGTGGGAGAGTCGATGCTATAATTATGCTGATCAAACTACATACTGAAATCCATTTTTTCCTCTTGACTGAGTTCTTGTCATGTTGCTAATCCCATCATGTTTTTTTAACTGTCACAGCTCACCGCTGAGAGATAATTAAAAAGACTTTAAATAAATAAATCAACAGGTAACTTCAGACATTTGTGCCCCTGTAAATGACACTGGCAGCTTTACTAAGAACTAATGTTTGTGGATTTGTTTCCCCTTTGAAGTTATTTTAATACAACGCTTTTTATTAGAATTATTTTAATTTAATGTAATTTGTGTTTCAAACCACACACAAAGAAGACAAAACCAAAAACCATGAATGCTTCTAAGTGAGACTAAACTGAAACTTTGCTTTTGATTCATTAACAAAGACTAAGCAATCAATTTCTCTCCACCAGAGCCAAGAAGCTTAAATACTAACTCCAAACAGTGCTGCTTTATCAATATCATCAGAGACTCATGAAACTTTTGTACTCACCAGAGCATCTATGAGTACCTCAGCACCATCCTCGCTCTCATGAAGTGTGTCAATATCTGTCAGCTCCTGCAGCAGGTCCACCACGGCTATGGCGACATGTGGCTCAGGCTCAGGCCAATAACAATACTCCATACTTGATTTAACTCTGCAATCCTATAATACTGTAGAAGTAAAATCAATGCTTTCTCTTTTCCTCTAAAAGCCAGGCGACTACTTTACCAACAATGCAAATTCATCACCCAGTTTGGTCTATATTTTTGGTTTGTTGCTGGGAGATGCATCTTGAGTACCAGTGCCTTCACTGAAGGTATTTTAATGGCTAAAGTAATATTTATTTTGTGTATTTTTAAGGGTTTATGCATTTACTCCAATATGGTTTTGAATCTGAAATATGACTCACTTAGTAAATTGTATTTTGTTACAGTTTTAATGTAAAAGCAAGTTTATAGTAAAAAAAACAACAACAACAACAAGCTTTGTGTGCAACAAATTCAATAAAAAGTTGACACATCTTTACTCTCTTAGCTCACATTCATTGTTCTTATCCTGTCCTTGGTTCTTTGTACTAGCTACGTTTACAACAGTAAACTTCTATGATACAGGGAACAAGTTTAAAGACCAATGTTACGTAACAAAACATTCAATAGAGAGAGGTGATCTGAATCAATCTCAACGTGAAAGGATATCAGTATTTTCATGACTGAGGAGGCCCAGTAGTGAGTGGACGGCGTTCAGCTCCACCAGCAGGTGGTAGAGATCTGGCATCGTAGCAATCACATGCATTTCCTGGATAATGTCATTCAGATCAAGCTCCGACTCCATGAACCTAGTTTAATAACACAAATCAGAAGTTTTGCATTATAAGTTTGATCATAATGACAGTGTTTCTTAGAAATGCTGAGACCCTCTTTTTTTCTTTAGATCCACTGAAGTCCACATATAGTTTTGTTTGTTGGAATAAAGTCAAACAAGACTTTATTAATCTGTCTGTAATAGGCTTACTTTTCTGGATTGTCTGGAAACTTAATCCTTAGTTCCTGGTTTTTGTATGACCTCTTCTCAAAGGTCAGGATCATTTTCTTCACTGAGCTCTCATCGACCAGTTCTGCCTGTTTGATTAGCACAGGGGAAAGGGAGCAAAAAGATGGAGAAGGGAAGACGGGGAGAAAAAGGGAAAAATAAAATGATTAAAGCAACTGCTGCCATAACAACAAAGAGACTGTAGGGTCACCTTAATCATGTGATTGAAGCAAATTGTGCAGACATTTTGTTCAATCAGAAGGAATGCATCTGAGTGAAAAGAGAATGTGTTTGACCTCCTGATGGATTATAAACCTCCGCAGTGCTGGACAGATAACAATGTAGAATAAAACAACCTTTCCTGGAACTTATTTTTATGCTGTTTCACCATGTTAGGTGTTTCAATTCAAGTCTCACTCTCTCCAAGTTTCTTGAAAGATCCAAGATTAACTGGGTGATTCAGGACAGCAGATCCTGGTTATAGTAATCTAGTTTTGTTTGGTTTGTCAAAGCCATAAGAGCATTAGACCCTGCAGACTGACTGCACACCCAGTGTGGTCACTGAATATGGGACCAGCAATACTGGCAAGACTGGCAACTTTGTGATTGGAGGATTGATGTATGGGAAGTTTGAACCCCAGTGGAGCAAGAGGACCTCTCAAAGAGCTTTCAGGAATAAACCATTTTGCAATTCCTTTTTTTAAAGCAGAAACCTGGATAGAAATCAACCAGAAAGATTAATGAACAATACGAAACTGAAAGGGAAATTTGGGCAGGGAAACCAGTGGGGAATCACAGAAAACTATGAAAAAGGAAAGTGAAAAGTGGCTATAAAAAGCTTTGTGTGCCCACTACAATAATCATCTGACAGTTTATATCATTTATTGCTTATTATTCTAAGCTGGTACTGCAGACTAAGCAGCTTGGAACAAAAATAAAAAATACAAAGACACTTTATAAATGGACGTTTACTTTTGTTTTTTTAATTAACCGACTTTAACAGGTCACAGAACAATAAACAGACATGACCGCAGTGGCCAAGTCTCGTTTAATGGCGTGACTTTAAATGATGTAAAAAGAGGGATCTCTTAATCAGACCCAAAGGCAGGATGCAGCAGTAGTGAAGAGGAGAATTTGAGTTAGTGGCAGCACCATCAAATCTCACATTTGTCTTCAACAAAGGAGTGTGAATTATTTCCTCCTGACTAAAGCAGAGATTGCCTAAAAGAAATTAGTCAGCTTTGTCATTTAACACTGTATTCCATTTGAATTAAATTGCTCTTTTATATTATCAATGCACCATTCACAAAGAATGCCAATGCATTTAAGTCTGTTGTTTGTGTTGTTTACAGGAAACAAACACGCTCTTGAGTAAGTCTGACTTAATAGATGTGCTCCCACGTGTTAAAGAAACTGAACTTTTGTCTATTTAATGTTGTCAATCTTAATCTGTTCTAATTACTCCACCGACACAGATGTCACAGGTAGTTACATTTAGACACAATGCATGCAGAGTATACCAACAAATAACATCTAATAAGTCTGATTCGGTATAAATCTGGCTGAAACATTTTTAATCATAGCATGTTTGTGTTTGTTTTAGTAGCGTTTGTGTAAATCTATCTGAATTTGCTAATATGGCTTATGTCCTGATGAAGCATGCTAGTATGGTGAAAGCTGTTTAAAGATTGCCATGCAAACTATGAACTCAAAACATATGAGAATAAAGGAACATATTTAATTTTCATGATCTTTGTCACATTTCTTCATTTTTCATCACCCAAAGAAACCAGAGTAACAACTCTATAATAATAACATAACAATTACAATAACCCACCTCGGGTTCTTCTGCATCCTGGTCCATCAGCTTTTCCAGGATTATCTTCTTGTCCCCTATGAGCTCCTCAGTCTCCCTCATCTCAGCACCTCCTTCTGCTCCTGCCACCTCCCTGTATCTGGCCAGCTCTCTAGCACTCATCCCTTTCAGCTGCTTCCCTCCTCTGGAGTCTTCATCTCCTCCTGCTCCTCCATCCTCTTCGCCCCTGGGACGCTTTGCTCCCCTATCAGGCTGCAACAAGAAAAGGGATCATTAAATGTGTGTACAGGGATTTACTCTATAAGATGAATATATGAAAAAGTGTTGGGAGAGCCCAAAATTATGTGGTTGCTTGTTTTCAGCAAGGTGGCATTTAATGAGATTAAAAACAATCAATGAAATACACCATTATAGCACCTGACTAGGTCATATCTGGCGCAACTATAGAAAAGTCAATCTAGAAATACTCAATCATGACTTTTCAAATGAATTTAAAAAAAAAGAAGCACATATAATTTTATCAAGTTAATCGAAGCAGCTGTCAAACAACTAATCTAAGAAAACTGATGGCATTAAAAAAAAAAGTTGCAACTAAACAGTGAGCCTAAGTAGAAGACGAGATTTTACTGAAATACAGATTTATGAAATGGGACATATAATGGCGATTTGCATATTTGATGCAAATACTGGGTGAAGTCGATTTCTCGTACGTATGCCTTGTATGATAAACGAAACTGTTCAGGTACACATTTGTTTCGACATTAACATATAGAAGACCGAATCTAACTGACGAAAGAATCCCAAAGATTCAAAATGCTTTGCTAGGCATAACTAGTTTTAAACAGATGTATCTCAGGGAAGTCCGCAAAGTTTCCCCGCTCTTGATGTGCTGCTGCGAGATAGCTAACAGACTTAGCAAACGGGCTAACTGCTAGCGTTAGTAAACACGGACTTGAGATCCAAAGTTGTTTTCTTTTCGCGCAAGCGTCACTCAGTTCTAATTGACTGATCATTAAACAAGGACGCAAACAAAGGAGGCTAAATAAAAGTCTACATGCTCACACACATTAAACTGTTAGCGTTTATTTACAACCCAATGAATGAGATAAGTTACTGTTAGCTTAGTTAGCTCTCACACACATTATCAGGAGTGAAACGTCTACCTGATAGTTCAGGAGCTCTCCGACGTCCATTTGTCCAGGATACAAGTCTCAGCTTTCTTATAATTTTATTTCAAAGTTGAAAAAGCGCTCTCACAGTTTAAGTAGACAGCTATTCCGCTAACTACAAGCTCCCTGCATACACATGCCTGCCGTAAAACAGTCTTCACTCATTGCCGTAGCAACGAATTGTCGTAAACGTTGACGTTGCATGAGCAGAGTTTTCAACCATCTTCGTAAAGTGTCGGAGCGATTATTTGGACAGGGATTTTGATTATTTTCAAAGTTACTGTCATCGTTACATCATCATCCATGCTGTTGCTGAATTCTCCCGTTGACTGGACTTCCATGTCTCTCCGTGCCTGTAGTGAACAATTGTACTAGGATTATTTGTATTCCGTTGTATCTGTGTTATTCATTTTCTCATAAGTGATTTAACCAAACTTGCAAATATAACTTAATTTGCTTAAAAGTACAGCGGACAAACACTATTATAGACAACAATAATATTAAGAAATACTTTATTTTCCCCATATTTTTGAAATTCCAAGCAATGGTAAAGAAATACATAATATTTCTAAATCAGTAATAAAGGGGAAAAACCACCTTAAATATCAATAAAATGTTCAAATGAAAAAGCAGATCACTGTATGTCAGATATCTGAATTGCATTATAAAAGGTTGTTGCATCTTGTATGAAAGATTTCCTGTATCTGTTCTTGTGGCAGCGGAGCTGAATCAGTCTGTTGGCGGAAATTGTAAGCGCTGATGAAGTTGATCAGGGTTATGAATGACTGAAAATAGTTTTTTCAGTGATCACTTTTTAAATGTGTCCAGTTTGCAGCCAGTCACAGAGCCAACAGCGCACACCACAACCACCACAACTGGCTGATTAAAAATCTCCATCATTTTCTATCAGGAAGGTCTCAGCGTCCATAGGACATTGTTGTCTTGTATACAGCCTCTGTGTGGGTTTTCGAGGTCTGTGGTTAATCTGGACATCCAGGTACTTATATTCATCCACAATATCCACTCCCTCTCACTCTTTCTTACTCATGTTCAGAAGCAGATTATTTCTCCAAGACCATGCCACAAAATCATTCACTAGTGCTCTATACTCCTCCTTCTGCCCATGACTAATACATCCAATCACTCCAGTCACATGTGGTGGTCAACAGTTCTCAAGCTCTGATAATGTCGGCTTCTACTTCAACGCCAGTATCATATGCTGCCTTATACGTGAGCTGTAAATTTGACTCAGGTTAACAGACACGGGTCTGAAGAAACTTGGGGCTGATACCATCAGAGTTGGAGAAGTTAAAAGTATGGTTACTTTTAGGGCCCCTCCCCCTGCCCAAAAAGAATTCTGCAAATCAATGGCAGTGCTTGAAAGTTAGATCCTCTAAACAAGCAGTAACGGGAACACATTGATTGTATGTTATCATACAATTATAATTGTATGTTATAACACAATACAATAAATGAATTCATTATTATCAGGGTGTCCTAAAAAGTGACTACAAAGCTTCAGTTGATCCTAAATGCTACAGCAAGATTAAAGAGTCTTGCGTCATCAGGCCCTATCTTATCTTAAAGGCCTCATAATACCATTTCACACCAATAGAACATTTCTGGAGCTGGAGGCTTCTTATGATGTGCTGAGTGTTACTTCTTCACTCATCTCTTTTTACTCTCCATGTGTTTATATATTTATTTCAGTTACGTAGTTATTGATCATCTCTGGCTGTTTCTACACAGTGTGTCTTTTGTCCTGTCTCCCTCTCCTCACGTCCAGGTGGTTGCAGCAGATGGCTACCTCCCCCCTGAGCCTGTTTCTCCCAGAGGTTTTTTCCTGTTAAAAGGGAGTTTTTCCCTCCTACTGTCGCCAAGTGTTTGCTCATAGGTGGTCATTTGATTGTTGGGGGTTTCTCTCAATGATTGTAGGGTTTGCATAATAAAGAATCCCGAGGTGGGTGATTTAGTGCAATATGAATAAAATTAATTTGAAGTTGGATACAACATTCTAGAATATGCATTTAAAACATTAAACCTAAATTTTTTTCATTTTTGTGGTTATGTCATTGTTCTGGTTTAGCAGAATATGTGTACATATGGATGCATTATTAATAAGCTACTTCATCCACCACTGATAATACATCTTGACAAAAATATGTTTCCCCTCCCAACAAAATCCTTTGGGCTCTGTTGCCAATGCTGAAATAAGCCCACTTAATAATACAACTAAATTACACATGACTGTTACCTCATCAGACCTCACAACATTGAATCCTGGTCTTATAGGCTCAATTTTGGTGCATTCATAACAGAAGATGCTTCATATGCCAAACTGTCCCACTGTTCCAGACAAGCAGAAAATCACCTTTTCAGTGAGCGTCATTGAGAAATGTATGAGTGCCGCATGGTGTAGAAGCCTCCTTTGCCACTCCAGTCTCTGGCCAGTGATCTGTGACAGTAGAGCAATAAAAACAACATTTAAAAGGAAGGCCACTGCCAGGCAGTCAAGCTTGACGTCCCACCAAACACGAGGGAAAATGCACTTGATCAAAGGCAAAAGAGAGAAAAGAGAATAAAAGGGAGCATGAGGGTGAAAAGAGGACTTTATATGGAAATCCCGGGGCTGGTGAGAGGCAGTTTCAGATGAATACAAAGCTTTGAATCAGGGACCTGGAGAAGGCTCTTTTTATGAGTTTGACAAATGAATTTGGGTTAAAAAAAAGACAAAAAATAGATGATGAAAAAGTATTTATACTGATACTCCCAATCCCAATGCCTGTTTGTGGTTATTTACCAAGTATACAATAAGGTAAACGTCCAGGTGCATTATTAATATTTATATTGCTTACAGTTGTATAGTATGCATGTGAACAATGACAATGAGCCACATGCATCTTCTGATGACCGAAAGCTGGATGGTGAAAGACGAAGAATATAGTGACTATGGAGGTCATCAAAATGTGAAAAGTTCAAGAGAGCAGATATCTGAGCCATGAGTTAAATGTATAGTCATCTGGGACACAGGACATGATATGATTTGATCCAGCAAAGCAGACACACACAGTGTAAGGCACTTAAAATTAAAATTTTAAATAATTAAAGTTAACTTTTTTTTTTGTCACAGGGTCTTTTTCACACAAGTCACTGTAGAAAAACCAGCAGTTTATAAGACGAAATGATTAATTGCTGACTTCCATTTGGCTTCAGTTGAAGGGTATTGTGCATGATGGCTCACTGTCACATTGAAACTGTCATGCTTTACTGAGATAGTTTAATAGAACAAAAATATTGTAACACCGGTACCTAAGTCAAGTCAAAGTGACTGTAATGCACAGTATTGCAAATATATTAGTTGATCAGCGTCTCACCTCACAAATGTGCTTCTGGAAGAATGGTCAAAAATCCCAATAAACACACTCCTAAATGTTATGAAAAGCCTTCCCAGAAGAGGGTGCAAAGGGTAGGCCAACATCACATTAAACTCTTTGGATTAAGACTGCAGTGACACACAAGTTCCTAACACTTTTGTTAATATAGTGTACTTTTCTTTCTTTTTTAAATTTTCTTTTACAGTGCCCTAAGACCCATAGCCATGATTTAAGTCATAGAAAACCTCACTTACTTACAAACGCAAAGAAATTGATTTCTGACACTTTCACTTAGAGCATTGTGAATGTTTCCTGCATTCAAAATGCTCTTCAGCAGCTCGTGTTCGTCCTACTGTCACTAAGTGTTTGGTCATAGGTGGTCATTTGATTGTTGGGGTTTTCTCTCAATGATTGTAAGGTTTTTACATAAAGAATCCCGAGGTAGCTTTTGCTGTGATTTGGTGCAATATAAATAAAATTGAATTTCACTTAGAGCATTGTGAAGGTTCCCTGCGTTCAAAATGCTCCTCAGCAGCTCGTGGTCTCCTGGAAACTTCAGACACAGATATGCTTTTAAGTTTTAAATTATGGCTGCCACTTGACTTACTTGAATAAGCTTCTGATGGATGGAACAAATTTACATTTAAACAACAGAGAAGATACAACTCTACAGACAAGTTCATGTCTTTTTAAACTTAGATGTTAGACCTTATTGTATTATGTTGTATTTTTTTAAATATTTCTTTGTCAAACATTCTTACTGTGTTACAAAATAAACTGTATGCTAAGATCAAATAAAATTAATTTATTGTTTTTCAGCAAATCTACTAATGAGTTCAGCTGAAGCACTAATTAACTCTTTAAGGGGATCGTCAGAAAGGTGTATATTGTGTATCTAGTGTAATATTTTTATATAAACATGTCAACTAGAGTATTTACTCTGAATGAAGCCTTCCTTGAAGCTTGCATGATTACAAACACTTTCTGTTCCACGCAATAATTAACACGTTTTGCTATCCCTGAAGGAGCCAAAAGCTTTTCACACACAGCCGTCTGCCTAATGACACTGCCTCATCGTTTCCCCCACAGAATTATTCTGGTTCGACGCTGTGCGATCCCTTTACACAGAATCGCACAGCATTTTCCCTGAAACAGAACAATACAATTTCACACAAGCTGAGAAGGCTGATTACATTAAATCACATGAGGTCAGTGTGATTGTATCATGCTGTGGAGACACGCATAAGTGTGTTCAAAATTCAGAGTGGCAATGCTATTAAAAAAAAAACATTCAGAGAAGGAGCGAGAGAGACACAGAGAAAGGGGGAGAGAGCGAGAGATGATGATGACAGCCGATTGGCCTTATCATTTCCCCCTCACTAAGTCAAGTGGTGCAATCAAATGATTTTCTCTCCTCTCAAACATGATTTGAATTATGCATCACATCAGCAGAGTACTTAAAAGCCCCATTCTCCAACAACGCACATTAAGCACTTACCTTACTTAGATTTCCAGAAAACTAAAGAATTAACAAGTTGTTTGGTCATGATGTACAGTAGTTCTCTGTGGATGAACAAGAAATAAGCTTTGCTATCCTCCTTGGATGGAGGAACATTTGATAATAAATTAATTTTATTTCAACATAGCAAACTAAATAGAAATTGCACCGTATTCCTTTGATTGTTAGGAAATCGTAAAAATACAATTTTGTATATTGTGTTATAGTCTGCAGAATATGTCAAGAATTGCTTGTTGTACAAGTAAAAAGGTGCTTTATTATTATTTGGGTTATGTGCCTTTTCATAAAGCTGCTATTATACTTTTATCTAACCCTAACCAGAGAGATTTCTGCATATCGTTGCATTAGATAATGTTTGGGCTTTTTTCTTTTCATTTTTCTGGTGGTGTCTGCATTTTCTGCTGTCAGATTTAACACGGCAAGTATTTTTTGATCTATTTTAAAATCAATTTTGCTTCTATTTTGGGTAAAGCTTTGTATGTTGTACTTCACAGTATACTATCAACATGTCATTCTTTCTTCCATCCATATTCTTCTGCTTATCTGGGGCCAGGTTGCGGGGGTAGCAGCTCTACTCTGGCCTCTCTTCAATGGCTGAGATCCTCACTCAATTTCTAAGGGAAAGCCCAGGCACTCCTTGAAACACATTTCCGCCACTTGCATCTGCAATCTCATTCTTTTCAGTCACTACCTAGAGCTTGTGACCATATGTGAGGGTAGGGTCGTAGATCAACCAGTAAATTCATAGCCTTGCTTTTATGTTCAGTTCTCTCTTCAACACGATGAACCAGTGCAGAGTCCACATCACTGCAGCCGTGACCTCATCCATCTGTCAATTTCACGCTCCCCTGTCTCATCCCTTGTGAACAAGACCCCGATACACCTAAACTGTCCACTTGGGGCAGCAACTTGTCTCTGACCCTGAGTGGTCACTTTAATCTTTTTGTGGCTGAGAGCCATGGCCTCAGATTTGAAGCTGCTCATTCTCATTTAACCACCTGACGAAGCCAGTAGAACCACATCATCTGCAAAAACCAGAGGTAGGATAGGATCTAAGGCAACCAAAGTGAAAGCCTTCCCCCAACCTGGCTATGCCTAGGTCTTCTCCAAGACCATTTAGATAGGTTGAGCAAACTCCCACACATCCTTGCATATCCTCTGGTCCCCCTTCTCAAAGATGGGGACCACCACCCCAGTCTACCAGTCCACAGACATCGTCCCAGATCTCCACATGACATTGTAAAAGCATGCACTACATCCGGAGCCTTTAGGAACTCAAGGCAAACCTCATCCAGCCTAGAGACCCAGCCAACTGCCTCAGTGATCTTGCCCCTAGTGAGGGCTGAGTCGTTCCTCAACTCCACATGACAAGGTCTTCAGAAAGGTACTGTGAATGCCAGTGCATCTCGGAAGGGATTTATAAAGAAAAACACACATATCTAAATTATTTAAAATAAAATCCCTGCATCGTAAGGGAAATCATCTATACGGGTAGAATTATTTCACAATGGACTACCCCAGTAAATTCAGAGTTATTTGTGGGAGTCAAAGTGCATGTCTATGGAAGAGGATTAGATACACTAGAAAAAAACAGTGGGGATTTCTTATTTTTCACTGAATTCTGAGAAAAACATCAGATTAAAACTTGACATTTCTGATTTTAATCTCAGAATTCTGTCCCTCTCACAGCTATTTGAGAGGATCTATATGGCTTGTATTCCCATGCTTGGAAAAAAGAAGTTCATGATAAATTTTCCTTTTTTTCTTATACAGCTTTTCCTTGACTGTTAAACAGCAGTTCATTAGCAGGTGCTCATTTGCATGGGTTGCATAAGTAAAATTTCTTTTTTTTAAATTATGCTAATACATTTTAACCAACAAAGAAGAACAACTTTGGATGGATGGATGTGCACACTGAAGCATGGTGTTTTCCTGATAAGAAACGCAAGAACAAGCTCAAGCCTATTTGCTACAAACGTTTTCAGAGGAGCCAGAAAGCACCTAATAGCCTCTCTCTCCATTGTGCGGTTCACAAACCTGACACCGATAGAGGCTGTAGGCTGCTGCCTGGCCTGCTGTAACATGGCAGTGAAACAAAGAGACACAGAAGATGGCAGGACACACACTATAGAGATAAATGTATGTAGGGAATGGTGTAGGAGGAGAGAGAGCAGGGAGAGAGAACAAGCGATAGAGGAGGTGGAGAGTGGCAGGAAGCGATAGAGGAGGGGAAAGCAAATTAATTTTATCTCCATTATGAATATGATGGCTGTGGTGTGCTGTGGTGGTGGCCCACGCCTTTGGGTGATAGCAAACCAGCGGTATTTAATCGGAGGGGCTTGTGTGCATGCACACGCACACACACATGCACACACACACTGTTCTTGGCTGGATGGAAAAGCCTGTGAAAAAGAATTTAGAACAAGATGTGATACAAAAACTCCAATGAAACAGATACTGATGAAAGTGTTTTAGATTGATTAGCAGCTCCTTAAAGGCATGAAAATTTAATTAATCAATCTGCGCACCCTTGTGTATACCAACGGAAGACCTGATTTAAAGTCACAGAGCAACAAAATACAGGGGGCTTCTGTTTCAGAATGGTTATAATCCTTCTATAGCAATGTGCTCTGATAGCCTGGTGCCATATTTAAGGTCTATCCATGCCTGCACTCCTGCCCCCCACTACCTTGTGGATTGCAAAAATTACAAGTGTATATACATTCTGAATATGTATGTCCAATCTCCATATACACTTGCTCTACATACAAAGCAGTGGGGATTAATTCATAATGGACATACAGAAAAAAAATCCCAATATTACTCCAACACACCCAATTGGGTCTTTGTCACACACGGACATCTTTTTCAAATCCCCGTATTCACTCATAACCCCACTCTCGAGCTCAAGTCAGAAGTGCTGCTTGAAAATCAAATGTGTCATTAACTCAGATTTTTAATGAATTATTCACAGCACTACAGAAATCCCTACGGATTAATCCCTGCATCACACCTTCTCAGCATGCACACACGGCACCAAGTCCCCTGAAGCCTCGCTTGTCTTGAATGACATTTTGCATGCACATAAATTCACATGCATACACGATTACACGAGTGGACACAGAAAGTTGTAGTGGCGCCCACTGAGAATTTCTTTATCGTTTCCCCACAAATGTTTCCACATGTATAATCGCATTTCCACAATGCAGACATCTGATAGTGGGATTAGCTGTTCAGAAAATTTCACAATGCACACCAGTGCATCATCATCTAAGCTTTGGGTTCAAAGATTAATTTCTGCCAGTTAGTGGGTGGAGAGAAAGCAGATTTTCTGTCAAATATTTTAGCAAACATCTAAACTGTTGTGAAAAACCTCAATTCTGTGCACACACTGTGTTCATACTATGCATAGATTAGTCAAATCCCAGTGTTTCTAAAAGCAGCAAAGTTTTTATTACTCAGCATAATTATTAAGTGTATCAGAGATCTTCTTATGCCTGAATCCTAGCTAATCAAAACAATAATGAAAGCTTTGAATTGAGAAGCAAGAAACAAGAAACATTCTAACACACAAATGACCAAAAACACCCACTTAATATCACATGTGAACCTACCAAGCGAACTTGTCAGCACTAGCATGAGCTGAAAACTTCCCAGCTCTACACAGAAAAAAGAAGTGAGTAAAAAACAAATATACTGAAATCATAAAGTGAACACAGCTTTTATTCTTTGGAAGAACATGGAATTAACATAAACATTTATTACTCTACTTTTAGTGTATACTCTTACATGTGTTAAGCGCAACATAACAATGAACTTTTTAGTTAATGAACTTGCAGTGTGTAAAATCTCACAACTTGATTTCAGTAGATTTTATATTTGGAAAAGAACATTTGGCACAAAAGACATTAAATGAGGCAGGAAACAGCAGATTGAAAAGGCAACACTAACTATCAGTCACCTAGAATGCAGTTTTGAGATCCCTTCCCAGGTGCCTTAACACCCACACACATCTTGCATCAGCTGACCTCAATATCATGTTTTCTCAACATGATAGGATGAGGCAAGGTCTCACAGTGGTTTCACCTAAAACCTCTAGCTATACTGACCCATGTCTTTTTTCACATGGGTCAGTATCGCTTGACTGGCCCGTGTGGCATAATGTGATGAGCCAAATGATAATGGGTCAACAACCCCCGTAAGGGTTTAAATACCTGTTACCCTTTGTGGGGTTTCTTTTTTTTTAAATTTTTTTTTTTAAACACAGGTTACTGACTAACAGCCTAATAACATGGATGTGGAAAACACTTTAGTTTGTGGGACGATCAAAGTGAAACTAATTTTATTGATTTAATACATATTGTTGGTGATAAATAACATATAAATCTAACCAGTCAATTCCTTAATTCGTATCGAGTAAAATCGAGAAAGCAACATGAGGACCAAATAGTAGTACATTTCTATATTTTCTCCATCACCAATGGAATAATAACAGTGTGATTCACAGTTTGCGCTGCTGTAACTTAAAAGTTGGACTTTGTTCAGTGGTGTTAGGTGTTCTGTAGAGTGAAAAGATTTACCATACATCAAGAACGTCATGGTGGATTTGATGCACACTACATCTTCGTGAAGTACTGACGTGTCAGATCCTCCAGATCCAAATGAAGCTTCAAACCTGGAGGTCAGGTTAGAGTGTAAAGATTAATCAGCAAAGTCAGTGTCTTCACATCATTCTTGCAAATCACATGCAAGCCGAAATACAGCAGAAATGCAGGCTAAAGCAGAAGCAGAACAGAATTTGCCAGACATCAAATAGACATGGAAATTGAGATAGCTTACATTGCTGCAATGCTTAATGCACATAAAGAATTAACTGCTGCAGACAATGAAGATGGTAAAAGTCATGTTATCATCACTGGCCCTCCTTTATCTCCAGCTGTGTCACAACAACACACTGATGAATACATCAATGCACACTTCTTTCATCAGCAGATGAAAAGAAGAATACTTCAGAGTCTTGGTATAAAAGTGTTACATATGCCAGCCAACCTATGTTGCAGCCTTTCTTTCTCTCCTCACACACCCCAACAATTTCAAGACACTGCAACCATCATTCACGCCAACCTTAAAGCCTATTGCCCATTCTTATTTCACAGTGGGGTCCTCATGAAATCAGTGGCAGACCTAAACAGATTTTTTACAGAGGTCTCGGACCTTGCTGCCTTCCTTGCTCATCATGATCTTCTTACGGCAGAGTATTTGACTGTTGGAAGTCAACCTTTCGCAACTCCAAAAAAAAAAGCTTAAATCTTAGACCTAGCGAGGAACTAGACTTACTTACCAAATGGATTGGAGGGGGGAATAACTTCAGCATGCTTTAAGAACGAGAGCAGTCTACGTCAATAATCCAGCGGCTGATCTTGACAGATTGTGGCAACGGTTAGATAAGAACTTCGGGAAGTTCTCCAGAGGTCATTGAAGCTTTGCTTTTCAAATGTCTTGAGAACTTCCCAAAGATCTCTAATAAAGATAACTACGGAGCCCCGCAGGGGACATGGGAGAAAAAAAATTAAGACGGACTTTTGCGAAATCTCGCAAAACAAACTCGGGATCTCGCAAAACTTTTAGCCGCATTCTTCGGACGCTGGCTCGAAGCCGACCGGGAGGTCGAGGCACGATGTGTCGGGAAAGCGGTGTTCCTCCCGGCTGTAGTAGGTCTCGAGCTAAAGGGAAGAATGCGGCTAAAAGTTTTGCGAGATCTCGCAAAAGTTTTGCGAGATCCCGAGTTTGTTTTGCAAGATCTCGCAAAAGTTTTGCGAGCAAAAGTCAGTCTTAATCTTTTTTTTCTCCCATGTCCCCTGCGGGGCTCCGTAGATAACTGACATCTTCAAGAGCTTGCTGATCTTTTCCTTGAGGTAGATGCAGCAAAAAATTAGGGCTACCTATCTGGTTTGAGCATCCTCAATTCAGCAAGAGGAATCAACTCAATTCTGGAAAAGCTCCCACAAAACCTTCAAGAGTCACGGGTTACTGAAGGCACCAAATACAAACAAAATCGTTTTGTTCATTACCCACCAGTCTCATTCTTTGTTAAATTTGTTGACTATCATGCAGTAATGAGAACAGACCAAAGCTTTTCCCTCCAGAGCTCTAGTGCAGCCCCCCTGAAATCTGAGAGAATTTTAGATAATCAGTGGAAGACCATGTTTCCCATCTCTGCTAATAAGACAGAGGTTGAAGCCTTCAGATCTCCAGATGGCAAAATGCCTGGCATCGATCCAGACAAGCATCGTATGATTTACAAGAAAACAATTACTCTGGAAAAATGTAGGGGTTTCAGAATGAAAACTATGGATGAGAGGAAGAGTTTTCTCAAAGAGCATTTCATGCTACAAATGCTGCATGTCTACAAACCATAAAGCTAGAAATTGCAAGGCTGTTATTCACTATTCAGAGTCCAACTCTGAACATGTTCAAAGATGTGTTTAATCAATGTATATCCTAAAGGATGTCCTGAAAAAAAGGAAGAAGCTGTATGTGTAACTTGTCATACCCTCACATATGGTTAGTAACAAGTTACTAGTCAGGTCTGCTTTCTTTGACATATTCAGCATTCAGGGAGCCGGCTCTTCTTACACCTTGAAAACACGTCCTAGCGTAATACACACAGTGGAAGAAGGGCCATGGACTTTGTGATAGCTCTAGATGGTGACGTACTCCTAGAATCCAATCCATTATTATTATTATTATTACTTATTGAGTGAAACTTAACTCCCAATAATAGAGAAGAAATTCCCGTACCTGAAACAAATGAAAAACAAGGAGCAAAAGTTCAACAACAGGGAACAAGAGTCCAAAAAGGGCGTCTACAATGGCACTGATGCTCCAGCAACAGCCCACACATAATCCAGAGTGCCGGAGGACAGCAGCACAGGAGCTCAAAGTGAAAACGACCCAGAAGTCGACAGCTCCAAAAGTCCAGAAGTCAGTTAAGCAGGCCAACCGCGTGGAAGGTAGCGGCGGTGACTGAGCAGGTCGGGAGGCCGGTGTTCTGAGAAACCATCCTACTCTGACAAAACATCCTACCCGTATCATAATTTGACGGTGACTTGCGACTAAACCTAACCCTACCCCTAACCATAAGCTTAAGAAGTATTCCAGATGGGTGACAGAAAAAGAAGTTAATTCGGCATTGGTGTTTTGCGCATGCACCACGTCTGCAGATGACGGCTTGGGAGCTGCAGAGTGTTGGATAGGCTCAGTCGAGACTCCAGCAGGAGCTGATGCAGGGCCAGAAGGCGTTGAGACCCCTGGCTGAGTGTGTAGCTGACCAGGTGGCTGAGTGGCTGACAGAACTGAAGACTGAGCTACAGAGAGCGAAGCTAAGGGCTGATCTATGGGGAGTGGAGATGATTGTGGTGACGTGTCAGAGGTGGTGGAGTGGCTGACTGGACTGCAGGCTGGGTGACTAACTGGGCTACAACCTTAGCTGAAGGCAGTAATGGTGGTTGTAATGGAAGTTGAGTTGGTGGTTACAGTAATGACTAAACCAAGGGCAACTTAACAGGAGGCTGAACAGCTAACTGGGCTAGAGACTGAGCTGAAGGCTGCTGGGCAGCTGACTGGATTGGCAGGGACACTGAAGACTGGGCTACAGACTGAGTGATTGAACTGGAGCCTGAGCAGCTGACTGTCGTGACAGTTGTGGTGGAAGAGGAGCTTGTGGTTGGGGAGCAGGAGGCTGAACTGCAGGCGACTGAGCAGGAGACTGAGCTATGGGCTGGCTCGTACTGTCACGATCTGGGAGGCAAATCGTCAGGAGAAAGAGGATTTGGACCCAAACGCAAGCAGGGGCGACACTGTAGCTGTGAGAAAGTTTATTAATAATGAAAGGCAAAATGCAAACCAAAGCATCGCAGAGAACTACTCTAACAAAAACCTAAACTGGGAACAGCTACAAAATAATAATGAAAGGAACAAAAAAAAAAAAAAAATCACGGGGAAGCTCTCTCACACTCTCTCACGTCTTCTTGCCCAAACTCACACACGCTCACACGGCAGGGAGGTCACAGGTCCGGGGAGGAAAGCCTGTAGCAGAGGAAAGGGAAATCACTCACAAACAAGAATACTAAAGCACAGGAGCTGGGAGAAACACTAACGTCTGTAGTACAATCATCTAGCGACGAGAGGATCTGTTTTCCAGCCTCAAATAGTGCTCCAGGTGATGACAGCTGATTGTTGTCAGGTGTGTGGGCCAAGGGCGGGAGCCCACAGTGAGCTCCACCCAGGCAGAGAGGGAGAGAGAGAGAGAGAAAACCAAACAACACATGTAGCCTTGTGGGGCCGGCCGGGCAGGCACGGAGACCATGACACATAGCAGAGTAGTGCTTGGCTAAAACTTAAATGAGTCAAGACGCTTTTACGTTTATGTTCACAATTGTGTGCAACAGATCAAACTAGCCCACAAGAGCAAACCAGTGGAAATGTGTCTACCAACAACTACCCAGCTGATCGTGCAACCAGGTGACCAGCTAACATTTTCTTCTGGCTAACAGGATCTGCATTTCTAGTGGATGTAGCACAGAGACAATGTTACCAGGAGATTTTCTGCCTCGCTTAACCTAATGTAGATCAAGAATTACAGTCAGAGATCACAACTTGTGTCACCAGTCTGGCACACAACAAGCTTAGCAGCACACGTTTTGAACGGTTCTCTACTTGGAGTACTCTTTGAAGGCGTGTTAAGTGTTAAATTTATCTCAGTGAAGAGCAAAAAGCTGCAATAATCTTTGCTCTTCAGAGAGAACTGTATTCAGATGATGAGGGCAATAGATTAGTATTGGTATGGCTTAAGGTGCACATCTAAAATGTCCCAACCAGGTGAATTATTACATTTAAAACATGCTTTAAATAAAAGAATCTGTAAAAACATGGAACTTCCAGTTGATTTTAAACCCAAACTCTGAACATACAGTAGATACATGGGTTTAGTATACGTAAGAATAAGAAAACCTCTTATCCAAATTCCTTCTACAGGATGATGAAAATGAAAGTAGAAGCAAGTTAGGATTTATATGACTTACCCCCCCCTCCCCCACAATCTTTCAGGGACCTCTTCTTTTTGCAAATGGGGAACTTGACCCAGCACTGGTAACATTATTGTTTTTACCCATTACGCTCTACTTATTATAGGTAAACAGAGGCTGGGGTTGGGGTAATGAAAACAGATGTGAGAGGTCAGCATGAGCACTGAGTTAGCAGCTGTGATCATGACAATAAGAAATGAGCTTGCTCTGGAGGGAGAGAAGCACAATGTTTCATCATTTCAAGTCCACCTGGAAGGCATAACTGCAACAGAGATAAGATGTGCCTTGCTCCAGGACACGTCAGTGGCAGATGCAGAGGAAGGACGATGCACTAGAAGTTTAAATCAGTAAAGATTAAATAGTCAGTATTTGGTCACAAGCTCTGCAGCTTTACTACTATCAGGATATTACTGCACCAGCGTGTTCAGTACATAATCCACTACATATTTCTCTAAGCAAAGCAGAGCGCATGTGCAGGATGCCATCTCTGTTTCCCAGATGCCCCAGGATACACCTGGAAAGGCAATGCAAAGCAACAGCAATGCGCATAAAGAAAATACACACAGAGATAAAAACACATCAAACTGCCAACACATGGCTTGAATTGTAAAATATATGTCAAAAGTTGGGTACTTGTGGGTGAACAAGTAAGATGAGATGTTTACTGTCAGTTTCAAAGGACGTAAAGGACACAATCTGCATTTAGGCGAGGGGAACAGAAATCCAATTTCACTGTGTATACTGCTGTCGCATTTTAATGTCAGCCATAAATGTACTCCAGCTGAATCATATCCAGAAGCAAACTGGATGTGATATGAATGTTAAAGGGTCTATATATATATATGAATTACTGTTAAGCCCCTCACAGCAAAAACTGCTTGTCATATATATATCTTCAAGGCATAAAAAAGGTCTTTGCTGTAATTAGCAAGATTATTTGTCTGTTTTCTGATCATCTGTCTTTCTTGTGGTTTTTGACCATAAAGGGCCACTGTAGCTCAAATGATGACAGAATAAGAGGAGTTGATTCTTACAGTTTCTGATTTTGTACCTGCCAATCCAGGTTATTTAACGTCAAATGTCTTTTCACTTCAAGTGTAAGGAGACCAGGTGTCCGTCTATATGGCATTTTGTCAGTCTGTCCCTTTGTCTGTGTAATCCCTATCAATAGTCCTTTGCCGTGGTGAGCCACAGGCGGTTGGCCTCTCCCTATATGAATCTGATCCCTACAGCCTGTGAAGTCAAATGTTGACAGAGAATCACAAACCCCATCAGAATACTAAAAAGGCAGTGAGTGCTTTTATGAGAAAGTGAGAGCAGGAGTAGGAGCACCCATACAAGCGTGTGTTTGTGTGTATGTGAGTGTGTCTTCATATTCCTACACTATAAAAATGACAAGCCAGGTAATGTCTTGTATTTTGTACCAAGAATGATCACCCTTACTTCAGGGAAATTTTGTGCAGCTGCTCTTTAATTCTTCAAAATGACCTTTTTCAGAGAATAATCATGAACCCCCCAAAGAAAACCCCCCACAAAAAACCCTCAGTGAGACAGTTTCTCTTTTTTACAAAACAAATGTCCTGAAAGAGTTAACATACTGCTACAAGTCTGCAAGCTATGGTAGCTATTGTAAAATGAACCTGATAAGCTTTCATTCCAAATAAAATCTCTTGCCAACCTTGTCTTTTTTCTTTTTCTTTTTTTTGCAGTGCATGCATGTTATTCTTTGTGCCTGGCATTGTGAGTGTGTGTTAGAAGGAAGAAAGAGAATAGAAGAGTAAAGGAGATAGAGATAGAGATGAAAGGCCAGTGTTGAGTATAGTGGCTTTCCTGCACGGCTCTATGGTTTCTGAAGGGTGTCTTGGCCTCTCATACAAATGAGTTTGCATCTTATCAGCTCTCCACGACACTGAAGTCCAAATAATGAGTACTTGGCCGTAGTGGTTGGGTGCACTCGATTTGGTCTGCCAAGCACACTGAAACCTTTAAAATAAAAACCACTAAGCATTAGTTGGAATGAGAGTAAAGCTTAATGAAGTGTGTGTAACCTCAGCTGACAAGATATAATTGTCGTGCCTAAAGATTCACCATATAACAACAGCATATTTCTATAGTGTCGCAGGGTTTTGCTTTGAAGTCTGGTAAATTTTAATGGAGCACTAAATAAAAGCTGTAATATAACCATGTTAATAACTAACAACAGTGTAGCCAGTGTAAATATGTTGGTTTTCCATCTGTAAAATCAAATTAGTTGCACATAATGCATGCATACAGTTGCTTAGTCATGATTGCAATGTTACCATTTTATATAAAATAGAGAGCAATTGTTTATTTACAATATCAAAAATAGGGATAATAACATTTCAAAATACTGCGTGCACATGTTTAAAATGTAATTATGTATTGTTTCATTTACTTAAAGAGAGTGTTGTACAATCAAAAGCTCATTTACACTTTCTCTCCACGATTTTGCAGATTGTAAAAATGGAGGTTTTGCAACAGAAAGCATACAAACAGCTGGTTAATGGAGACATTAATCTCAGAGAACCTACGCTGCACTAAAAATGATTTAGCTGTTGGTAAAAATCTGTCACACTGACTAAAATCAAAGCACATGGTGGGACAGGGGTAAAATAATTAGAGGGCATTTTAGCACAAAGATCCGACATCCTCATGGTATCTACTAATCAGTGATGATCCACGTGTAATGCTATATTAATTGGATGAAATGGCCAAAAGAAAAAAACAACACCATGTAATATACTTGACTAGACTGTCTCGTCTGCTTGAGCACAAAAAACTACTTAAAATACTGTTTCATGCTCTCTTGAAATAATTCTTAAGATGTGCTGTCTGACTATATTGGCAATCAATGTATTTATAGCTGTTGCTGGGGGAGTATAGAGAGTGTTGCATTAACTTGTAAACATGAAAAGAGCCAAAAATAGTTGTGGCCAGAATGAGAACTGGCAAGACAGAGAGAGAGGAAAACAATCATCATGATGTCGGTGTGAATTAATTAACTGGCTTCAGAAAGTTTCACAACATAGCCATGCAAACCAACTTATTTTTGTGTTAATAGCCACCCATTAATCTCTTAGATTTCCATTCAAATTCAGCAAAAATAAAATAAAAGTAATAAAAGTAAAAAATCAGGTGAAAGAAAAGATATCCCAGTAGCAGCATTTGTCTGAGCAGCGTGAACGCAGTGTGACAGATTTACTTTTTTGGCCTGATCGGGACAACGTTTGTTTAACAAGCGTTTCAGTGCCGTCACACGTATCCTGCATTAACCATCACCATTCTTTTGCTGCCGCAGTCGCCCCTTACCCTCAAAGCAATCATTTAACCATAACCTTATCTTGAGTTCACATTGATTTTCTCGCCAGTGTTATTGCTATTAAAACACCTACCGGAGGACACTAAGTCAATGTCAGTGTCATTGTCAGTGTGCGGGGGGGTCACATGTTTCCTCTCTTAGGCATCTTTTTTCTTGTGACATTATCCAAATTCACGAGTTTGTTTACTGACAGAAAATGCGTGGGTTTGAAAATGTCTGAGTCATTGCTGTGCCCCACTGATGAAGTGAGCAGATTGGAAATGGGAAGGTTAATGAGATTTTCACAAAGTGTCCGTCTAGCGGTTTGAACCCAGATTAAATTGACACAGTCTGATTAAAATTAATTGACCTGTGAAATGAGTGTGTCCCTCAACAGTTAAGGATTGATGGATATCACAAAGGGTTCAAGAGGGAAGAAGACATTATTGGGGAAAAAAGGAAAAATTAACTATGTTTGTTTGGCAGTAAAGGGCATATATGGCAAAAGACAGCTCATGTCAGCTCATCAAGACAGGTATACTCTGACACACACACTTCTGGGGATTATATACATTATATATTATCTTAAACCTGAACTGGAAGTGTTTATGTAAGAGAACAAAGCCTTGCTAGCAGCTCTGCATGTCGCTCATGCTGACAGTGCTGTCAAATAGAAAGCTTAATGTTCACTATGTGGTATGCTAACAATATAGTAATATTTGCAATATCATGGAAATCTTATTAGCATATAATGTAGTTAGTCATAAAACACAGATCCCTGTATGTTAGACAATGTAAAGCCTCAGCTCACCTTGGACTCCATACTGTATATACATTATTGTATTATTGTAAGTCCATATGCAGACAAAACACCTAGTCTCTCATTACTGTAACAGCCGTATGAGTTCATCCCCGAAATAAAACCCATTTCCACGCCTCGAATGACCCTTTTGTACAAATAGTTAACTGCAGTTCATAGTCTACAGTGTTGGACTAATTCACTTTCAGTTCATAGTGATGGAAACTCTAATTGAACAGCCATTAAGACAGTAATGAGGAAGCCTCTTAAGGAATTAACTGAACTGCGACTGAGTTATGCATCTATTCTATGAAAAGGACAGAATTTATCACACTGTTGATCAAATCAATCAGAAAAACAGTGACTGTTTAATTACTGCATTTACTCAAAAATGCAATAAAGATGCAAGGCCAGGTGCACGACTAGAGATACTACAAACCTTGCTGGAAGCAGGGATATAAAAATCAATGTTCCTCACATTCGGCAAGGCCATGCCTCACAAACATAACAAGGATGCTGATGGTATTAGCACAGTCCAATGAGTGGGCATTACTGCTGCAAGGCCATAACTAGGATGTGGTGGATGGATGGCATTACTGAGAGAATGTCATGCTTGGAAAAGCTTCATTGTGTATTTCATTAAAGGATGTGCTGCTTGACTGGCAAAGGGTATGGAACCGCATAGAAGTGACTAATCCAAACTGAGCTTTCTTTGACACTATCTATCTATCTATCTATCTATCTATCTATCTATCTATCTATCTATCTATCTATCTATCTATCTATCTATCTATCTATCTATCTATCTATCTATCTATCTATCTATCTATCTATCTATCTATCTATCTATCTATCTATCTATCTACAGTAGTACATAGTAACACTATGTTATGTTAAGTAGAATTTTATAAAATATTTCCACATTTGCTTCTATTCCAAGAACAAGCACTGCAAGCATTAAGTATGTGGAATTAAAAATTCCATTGAGAGGAAAATCATCTATTAGTGATGTGAAATTTTTAGAAAGACTTTAAATAAATTTACTGTGTATAAAACGGTAAATACAAAAGAATCATAAGCGTTTAAAAATTGTTTAAGAAAGAAAAAGGTATTTGTTCCTTTTCATATCGGATGGAAAGCATTTAAAAGTATGGTAACCAATGAGTGAATAAAATATCATAATTGATATAATTGCTCACAGAAAATACATGTATCGAAGGTTACCCAAAATACTGGCAATAAAACTGTAAAAACATTAAAATCACCAGAAGGTAAAAGGTGATGATTAGTGATCAGCCAAAGGTGGGTAAAATAAGGCTATCTGGAAGTTGACTACTAGAAACATGAATGCAAGATGCATAACTGAAGGCTTGCCAGCTCAAAGGTCGTCCAGCTTAACAAGACCCACATCAGCTGTTGAAGAACCAGGACATGCTGATGAGGAGCAGGTTAGTGGAACATGCGACTGTGCCAGCTGACCTAGTAACAGAGGTTATATGCAAAACATCTGGGAACTATCTATGAATAGAAAACCAGAATCCCCACTAACCAAAAAGCACCTAATTGTTCAGTGCAATAATGTCAACAGGAGTCTGGTACTATCAAAGTTGGATCAAAGAGGCTATAACACAGTGGTAATGGTGGTGAGCAATATAGAAATAATGGAAGCACCTAGAAACACTTGCGTATAAGATACAACAAGCTTTTCAATACTGAGGCTCTACAAAGTGCCAAACAAAGGCCACAACTCTAGCTACAATGCTGAAGAGATACCAGAGAAGCAAAGGTCAAGAGAATAAATGGCCTGTTCTCCACATATCCATCCAGGGTGTGCTCTCACCTACAAGGTAATAGTAGCACACGCACAGCTGAGACTGAGCAATACTGGGGGAACATCTGGGGTAAAGAAGTCCAAGACCAATGCCAAGCGACTGGTGGACATTAGAGCAGACAACAACAAGCAAGAACCAGTCGATCTTACAAAGACACACATCCAACAATAAAATCTCTAGAATAAATGAGCTGCACAGCACCAGGCTATGACATGATCCATGGCAGAAGAAGCTAAGGCATTCTATGATTGTCTGGCAGCACAAATAAGGGGTCTGCTGCCAACAGGCAGTCATCCAAACTGGCTAACACAAGGCAGAACAATCCCAGTCACAATGGATTCCCACAAGGGTACAACACCATCAAACTATTGTTGGTAGTAACTATTAAAATGATCTGCTCCTCCACAACATGGAAGGTCCTTTCAGACTTTTAGAACAGCATCTTAATAACCAAGCTGAGTAAGCATATGAGGAAAGCTCAGAAAGGCATTGGAAATAATACCAAAGAGCCAAAGCACCAGATCCTGGTTGACCGAGCAGTATTTTATGACTTTAAGATGAGGCAAACAAACCTGAGCACCACTTGGATTGACTTCAAGAACACCTGCGACTCAGTGCTCTCCAAATGGATAGTGGAGTGCTTGGCACTGTACAAGGCTAAGTGTAGACTGATAACATTCATTAGGAACTCATTCGGACTGACTGTGGAAACTCGAAGGCAATTCCACAAGTCACAGTTAAATGTAGAATATACTGAGATGATGGACTGATAGGAGGACACAGATTCCATTGATGTCAAGGCACAAAAATGTCTTGCAATGCACAGAGGTCACCCGAAGTCCAGGCTCTTTTATCAAAAGAAAGAGGGAGGGTGAGAATTAGTGACCATCAGTTGCACAATCCAAGATGAAACAGGCACCATCTGCAAACACATCAGGAAGATGGCCTCCTGAGATGAGCTGCTCCAAGAATGCCTCAGGCAGCTGAAGACAGATGGTGATGCAGAACAGAAAGAGAAACCATCATGGATGACCGAGCCCCTGCATGGGATGTACCATCCACAGAAAAAGGAAGTGGCAGACTTAAAAAAAATCCTGCCAAAAGTCCGTCCTAAAGTACAGAGGTTCTAATCATGGCAGGATAAGAACAGCCCTAAGCACCAGGTCCATAGAGGCAACAGTCTAGCTCAGGAGATAAGACCCACATTGCAGACTGTGCAAAGGTCCCCTGGAGACTATCCAACACATGATGTAAGATGAATGCTGGGACCACATACACTAAGAGGCACAACCAAATGCCTGGGATAGTGTGGAGGAACATCTGTGCATATGGTCTAGAAGTTCCCAAGTCCTGATGGGAGACACAACAAAGGGTGGCTGAGAACAACGGGGCCTGTGGGACTTTGAGTTTGGACCGACAAGCACCTGGTGGCCAACCAACCAGACATAGTGGTGGCTAAAAAGGAGCAGAAGACCATAATTGTGACAGATGTGTGAATTCCAGCACACAGCAACACGAGTATAGGAAAACAGAGAAGTACCAGGGGCTGAAGGAATAACTGGAGCAGATAAGGAAGGTAAAGTCCAGAGTAACAGGAACATGAGAAGCTATTACCCCAAAACTGGAAGAATGGCTCCAGCAGATTCCAAGCACAATTAATCTCAATATCTTGTCCTAATAATAATAAAAATAATTTAAAAAAATTGTGTCACATAGTGTAAGAATGTAAGTAATTCAGATAAAATATGGTAAAAACATCCAGGGACAGAATATATACTCAGTCTATAATCCAAAATTGTGTCGCTATTACTTACCATGTAGCTTGTTAATATGCAGATCAGCTTCCTCCTCTACCTTGGTGGTAACACTGCATAAAGGGAAACGTAGCATGAAATACAATTACCATGCAAAACTGTCAGGAACCTGCAGCCTCCACCACTGCAGTCTTATTCTTTGAAGAGCAGTAACAATGCAATAAATTAACAGAATTGTTTCAAACTTAACTTAACAAATCTCTATTTGCTCTTCATGTACCTTATCTGTTTTTAAAGGATAAAAAAGAAATAAGGTGCTACAATCTATTCTACAGTCTTGTCTTCTTCCTTTCATCTTTATTTTCGTCACCTGTTCCACCGATTCTTCCCTCCTTTTTTGCTTTTCCCCTTTTTCAGTTGGACAACTTTGCTTTATCTTCCTTTACTTGTTTTCCTTTCTCCATCTCTCCCAAGACTGACTGATGTTGTGTTAAGGCAAGACAGACAGACGGTGGGTGAGGGATTGCCCCTGCCACCCTCTGACACCAGGCCCTATTCAGGCCGTGGAAATGATCGATGTTAAATCTAATTTTAAACACCCCCAGTTTAACTATGGCAGACAGACGGTGAGCAGAGGCTAGCGTCTGGCAACACAGCTGGGGCAACCTGATAAGACCTATGGTTAAGTCTACCTGCTGCTGTGTCTGTGTGGGTGCACGTGTTTGTGTGTGCTTCCTTCTTACTTCAGACAGCTTTCTTTGCACAGGAGCCATCTGTCCTGTATTTAAAGGGGAGTTGGAGGGCGCAACTTTAGATGACACAGATGAGGATCTCTCTGCCCTATGTGCTAAATCTACAAATATTACTCAGTGGAATACCACAGAAACAACTAATTGGTGATATAAAACACAATAAAAGTTTTGCTGATGTTGGGATTTCCCCAATGCGTGGTATAGGTCATAGGTTATTTAATGGGATTTAAATTTGCCAGTTCATCTTGTAGATTATATTAAATATGGAAACATCAAGGAGTAGTACAAGTAGTAGTGTCAAATGTACTTAGGTCCATAATTTGCTGGATAAAGTAACAGTTTTTGTAGTTTTGCAGATCTTCAGCTTTAATTCAAGGGGGTTTGACAAAGAGATTAAATTAAATTTTTAGGGATTTGAGCCATTTTTATACATAGTCCCTCAAATTTTATTAATAATTAACTGACAAGTAGTTTCATGGCAAGGTGAGGCCCATTCCCTTGTTATTGTATGTCAAATGAACAGACCTAATAGCCAAAGTTGATTCAAAGTGATGAATGGTTCAGAACAGAAACTTCACAACATCTAACTAAGCCAAGAAAATTCTTGAGGAGGTAGGCGTTTCAGTCTACAATCAAGAGATGTCTTCATAAATGAAAGTACAGAGAGTTTATAAAGATTAACTTATACACGATTGATAGAAAGAGGAAAAATACTGATAAGGAGAGCAATAGCTGAAGCATACTACATCATCTGTCAAGGTGGTAAAGTCAGTGTTATCTTATGGGCATGTATGGCTGCTGGCATTTTGTGCATTCAAGTTTTTTTTATCTGCCTAACATGAAATAATTATTATATCAATAAAAAAAATAACTTTATATTGATGATAATGCACTGCCCGTATTTGCTGAAACTTTGTGCTACAGTGAAATACTTTTTCATAGCCTTTGTAAATTGAAGTATACACCATCAGTGCCCAGAGATGCCTTAAAGGAATGTCACAAGATGTCAGCAGAGATGAGCTTGGTTAACTGAAGGTTGCTCTGGCTGTTGATTGCAAATCCTCCTATTGAAAAAACATGACATGTAAAAATGATCACACATGGCTGTTAGACTTACTGATGGGTACATTTTAATATAAATGCATCATGAAGGAACTGATCGTGGACTTCAGGAAGACCAGGAAACACTTGACCCCTGTTTCAATCCAGGGGGTCAGTGTTGACATTGTGGAGGACTATAAATACCTTGGAGTACACATTGACAATAAACTGGACTGGGCTAAAAACACCACAGCACTTTACAGGAAGGGCCAGAGTCGTCTCTATTTTTTGAGGCGACTGAGGTCCTTCAACATCTGCCAGAAAATGCTGAGGATTTTCTATGAGTCTGTTGTGGCCAGTGCGATCCTCTATGCTGTTGCATGCTGAGGGAGCAGGCTGAGGGTCGCAGATGCCAACAGACTTAATAAACTGATCCGTAAGGCCAGCAATGTTGTGGGGATGGAGCTGGACTCCCTCAAGGTGGTGTCGGAGAGGCGGATGCTGTCCAAGATAAAGACAATGTTGGATAACACCTCCCACCCACTCCATGACATGCTGGTCAGTCACAGGAGCTCGTTCAGTGAGAGACTGAGATTACCGAAAAGCACCACTGAACGACACAGGAAATCATTCCTGCCTGTGGCCATCTCCCTGTACAACGCATCCACTTAACACACTGTTTGCTGCTACAGCTACACATGTTTCTTTTCCAAATATTTATTTATAAGTGACTTATGTATGTATGTATGTATGTATATATATGTATATATTGTACTATTCTTAGTTAGCGTATTGTCTGTCTTGTCTTAATGTTGGTTTAAAATGGAGCACTGTAACAAAAAATAATTTCCCCCAGGGATCAATAAAGTATTCTGCTTCTGATTCTGAAGTCTTTTTTTGTTCACTTGGTAACACTGATGTTGCAACCATTTTTAGTGTCCTCCCCGCTACAAACCTGGCTCTGCTCATTAATCTTTAAAACAATCACCGACCATACACTGAACCATGTAATTGTTCTGGACAAAAAGAGTAGAAGAGGACAGAAGTCAGAGAAACAAGCTTATTTTTTCAGCAACAGTGTTGTGAATTCTGGGTTTGTCAGTGTTTCTCCTTTAAGCTTTTGTAACTCGCCCTGATGATGATTTATGGCTGGCTGGGAGAGCTGATTAAATCACTGAACAGAACGCCAGGTAGCATTACCGAGGCCATCACCACTATATATGGCCGTCGCATGGCAACCACTACATTCCTTTCTGCCTGTTTGTCGTTTGAACTGCCCAATTGTCTCTCAAGCTTGCTCTCTCTCTTTCTGCTCTCATCCACTTTCCCTTTCTCTGCACGCGCAAATAGTGTCAAGAGAGAATGCGAGAGCCCCGATGAATTTAATTATTCTCTATGGATACAGCACTACAGAATTCTTAAGTTGTGCACTCCCAATTTAGGAGTTCACAAGAACAATAAAAAGAAATCACAAAGGCATGCAAGGATTGTCTAATGGATTTGCAGGTCTAAATTTATTCATGCAGGTTTCAATCTCACCTCTGTCAAATGTGTTGCATGAAATTCACTGCAATGAAGTGTACTGGTGCTTTGTTCATTGCTCTGTAGGTGCATTGATTATTATTTTTTGTCTCTCTAATGTTTTCTTAAAAAAGTTAAATCCAAACTCCTCACCTGATCGGCCACAGGGTCCAGGTTTAGAGTTTTGCTCCAGTACAGTTGTGTTACAAACTTAATCATAGATTAAATCTGCTCAGGTCCCAAAAGGTAGTGTGCCAGCAAACAGGAAAGCAACTGCAGGTTAAATAAAACTGTTGTGAATAGTATGGAATTGCACAAACAGCAATGTAAGCTAATGTCAGAGGTAGTCCTCTTTGTGTTTAAAGCTGGGACTAAACCTGCTGTAAATGCTCTGTCATGTCAGACACATAATATACCAGTTAAACAGCCTCCCAGCAGCCTCAGCAGTTGATGGCCTGTAAATTGTTGATCAGTGGCTTGGCACAGGCCACCCAAATTGATTCCAGGAGCATCCTCCAGGAGTGAGGGTGTCTCGACAAAGGCCAAATATACAGCCATGCATTAGAATGAGAAAGGGGGGGAATGGAAGTAGAGAGAGGCTAGGTAGAGGTAGAGGTAAAGAGTAGAGTGAGAGAGAGAGAAAGAAGGGTAGAAATGTCAGCGATTCTGTGTGTGTGTGTCACAATGGAGATATACACGAGAGACACGAGAGTGGAGGGTGGAAGAGAGGGAAAGAATAACAGTGAAGAATGAAAGTGTCTGTGTGTTTGAATGAGTGAGTCACAAGAGACAGAAATACATTTAGAAAGAAATAAAAAAAGAAACAGAGATATTTTACCACATAAATAATATAGATCAGTCTTTATGAAGTATATTGTTTTATTTAATATGCTTTTATATATCCATCCATTCTGCCAGCCAGCCAGACCTATCATAGGGCAGATGCCAGGATCTGAAAGTCTCTTGCTGGGCACACTCAAAAAACAGATTCAGGTCCTCCTTTCAAAGAACACATGCAAATTATGTTAGTTGTTCACAAATGCAATTAAAAAATACCAAATTAATTTGATTTTCTTTGTGTAAACCTAAAATTATTCAAAACCAGCAGAGGCTGATTCTGAACACAAAATGAATGAGTTTGTTGGGGCACTGGGGGTAGGAGGAGTGCATTTTTGCACTTAAGTATTTGTAAACTCAAAGAAATAAATTCAAGCCCCTCTTTAAGCTTAAACATTATTTTTAATCTCATTCAACGCAAATGTAGCACTCCAGCATTACTGCAATTATTATTCGTGTGGTGAACCTAAATTATTTTCTCTCAAAGCAGTCTTTGTCACAAGAACACAAAGTTACTGAGTTACACAACGGTCCGCCTTCTTTGAAAATTTTGCGCTCTTTCAGGATCACCTAAATGAATCCAGCTGCTCTTGGCCTCTCTGTACTTTTTGGATAAAACTACACCTTCAGGTAAGGTAACATATTATTTTTTCATATATCCAATTGTGTATTTCTTTATCAGCTAAATCTATGGCAATGCTATTTATCATAGAAGCTTGTAACAGTTGTTTTTTGAACTTTTGGTGGTGCTACCATTCTCTTCTCTGCTTGAATACTATTTTTTTTGACAATATAGGTCTTTTCAAAAGTGCCTTGTTTTAGAGGAGAAATTGTGTAGCTGCCAACTTTTAAGTCGGAGCATGTGCTAGCTTATTAGCAGCTAGCCATTGTGCTCAATGAAAGATGATCGTGGCTCAAGAGTTGGCGTTTGCCTTGTAATCGGAAGGTTGCCGGTTCGAACCCCGGCTTGGACAGTCTCGGTCGTTGTGTCCTTGGGCAAGACACTTCACCCGTTGCCTACTGGTGGTGGTCAGAGGGCCCGGTGGCGCCAGTGTCCGGCAGCCTCGCCTCTGTCAGTGCGCCCAAGGGTGGCTGTGGCTACAATGTAGCTTGCCATCACCAGTGTGTGAATGTGTGCGTGAATGGGTGGATGACTGGATATGTAAAGCGCTTTGGGGTCCTTAGGGACTAGAAAAGCGCTATATAAATACAGGCCATTTACCATTTACCATGATGTCCTATAGCTAACTTCTTTCTTACTGTTTTCTTTTTATAATCTAAAAATTATGTATTCTGTGTTTATTATTATATGCCATTTTCTAGTAGAAAGTATCGTTTTGAGGTGTCTTTAAAAGCACTACATAGTTTACTGAGGGTGCTACCAAAAGCGAACCATGTGGCCGGAAGAGTAACTGCAGGCAGCACAATGCGCACTCCCATGACGTTCAAACCTATTTCTTATTATAAAAGATTTCGGCTACGTCCACATTTACACAGGTATTTTTGAAAACGGAGATTTTCCGTTTTCGTTTTCAAAAATAATCCCGTCCACAGGTAAACGCAAAGATGAAGGAAAACGCTGCTAGGAACATGCCAAAGCAACAGGTGGCGATATATTCCTAAACTCAGCTAAAAACAGTTTAGGTCTTGACAAACTTCACTGATGGTTCAAATGTTTAGCAACTTTCAGTGTGTTGATTCAGCAGTCTGTATTTAAACTTCTAGTTTATTATATTTATGTATGTTTTATTTCCAGGTGAATGCAGAGTTCCTGCAGATCACTACAAAACCCCTGCAGGCGAAGTTCTTGGCTCAGCTGGACTATTTAACAGACAAGCTGATGCAAATTTTTCAGGGGAGCAAAGGAGCAAAGGGCCAAAAGATCAAGGATATCATGGCGATCAGTAGTTTGGTCGGTACTAATGATAAACCCATCAATTAAATGCAATCAATCAATTCCATTTTTTTCACCCTTTTTTTTCCACCCTTGCATTAGTATGATGACATCGACATAAAGAGGGAGCATACTCTTAAAAGCCTGGTGATCTACTTTAATGAAGATCCAGACCTACTGTTCAAGGAGTATCTGGTACGCTTATCACACTTTCTTTTCTAGATTCAATTTGAGTTAGGTTCATCGCACACAAAATCCTCATATATTCAAAAGAGACAATATAATTGTGAAATATGTATTATTCTTAATAGTCATTGTTAAAACTTGCACTGGAGAGCACTTTTTAAGGGGACAGTTTCAGCAAAAATTCAATTGTTCATTCTTTTGGTGCTGCCATGTAGGTATCTACTGCCTCTATAAACACAGTAAATGTGGACAAAACATTCATCCATTTTCTGTCAGTGTTTCAATTCAGTTTATTTATATAGCGGTATATCACAACAACAGTCATCTCAAGGCACTTCAGAAAGTAAACACTCCAATGGAGTTCAGTTTATTATGCCAATTAGTAAAAAGTCTTCATTATAAGGAACACAGCAGATTGCATCAAGACACTAACTAGTGTCACTGCCATTACAGCAATCTCCTGGTTTCAGGAATAATGTGCATAAAACAAGCTGTTTCAAAAGGTTCCCAATTGTGATGAAATAAGGGAAATTGACCCAGCCCACACACACACACACACACACACTGATAGACACTGGAGGAGCTGCTGCTCTATATCAAGCCCCTCCCTAAGGCAGGTACATAATACCTGAACCCAAACTATTGATAGGAAACAGATTGACGGGTTTTATTTATGTTTGGAGTGTTTATAGAGGCGGTAGAGACCCATGTTTCAGCACAAAAGGATACAAAAGCTGAGTTTTGCATAATATGTCCCCTTCCAAGTGACAGAGCCCTTAAACCTGAAACAACCTGTTTTTCAGACCTCCTCCACTGAGGATGAACGGTTGAGGTCCACTGCAGCAACTGTCATGGGTATTTACACCATCAGAAGAGAAGGGATTCAGGAGCCAGAGGATGTTGGAGTTGTCATTGAAGGTACTACAGTTATGAACAACCTCGGTAGTGTCATCGTGGCATTCATCGTCCTCTTTGGACTGATTTATGCACTTGATCTGAGCTATCCAAATGACCACAAGTACACTTTTGAGTTCTGTCAGAAGATTTTGATGAATCTGGATGGACAAAGGCTCAGTACAAAGATGCAGCAAATGAAAATGAAGATGTTTGCTTAGGCAAACAAGACCCAGCACAAAAGTTGATTTTGGCCTTTTTAGATTAGATTAGATTAGATTAGATAGAACTTTATTAATCCCTCGGGTGGGTTCCTCTGGGAAATTCGATTTCCAAAAAAAGCACAGCACCGACAGAAGTTACAGAGTTATACACACACACATATATATAAATACAGAGACAATATAAATAAAATATACGAAGGGGATAAATAGAATAAATAGGAATAAAAATAAAAATACAAGTGAATTGCACATTTCAAGTATTTTATATCTTTTGTTCAAACTGTGACCTTTTTTTCTTTCTTTTTTTTGGCCAAATGGAAGTTGTCTATTTTTGTCTGCTGTTCTGTTGTGAGTGATGTGACTTTTAATCTGTACTACTATAGATGGATGAAAGGACTGGGGATTTAGCTCAGAAAAAGTTTCATGGTTGTAACCACCATTTTCTTTTTGATTGCTTTTGGGATTTGCAAAGGTAATAGAAAAATGTTGACAAGTTTTGTGTCTTCCAGTGTTTTAAAGTTGGTCTTCCCGTTCTTATAAGCTTGTAAATGTTTACATGTAATTGGTTTTGGAGAAGTAAAGTTGAAAGATTTTTTTTTATTAAAATACCTCCCCCTTGGTAACAGAAAAATGTTCGTCATGAAAACACACACACACACACACACACACACACACACACACACACACACACACACACACATATATGTATATATGTGTGTATTTATGTATTGTTGGGTTGTTTCAAATCTTCAGTGACTGCCATACTATGGTGTGAATTGAAATGTTTAGTAGGTTATCATTGTGAATTTGCAAGTGTCACTATAAATATATACAATGATTCTGAAGTGAAATCTGATTTTACAGATTCCAGTTTGTTTTCAGTATTGCCTAGTAGTACAGAGGTGTGTGCTATTCAGATTTGACATTCATTACAAATGTACGTCAGCACTTTTTTGTGAGCACTTTGATTTTTGTTAAGGTTGATTTGACCATGTGACATGTATGTTTATTTACAAAATATTCTGTTTCTGCTTTTAATTCAAGTGAATAAACCCGAGTTGTAAAAACAAATTCATTTTGTCATTATTTTAATAATTAAATTAGTTTTCTGGTAATGAAAATTATGATTTAGTTGAACTCAAAATAATGATTTCAATGCAATGAAAATCTAGCTCAAGTGAATGACATTGTATTGAGTTGGACCAACCAAAACCTTTCACATCATTTTAATGTACTTTTTTTCATTTTAGCAGTATTTACGAAATTGTGTTCTACTGACTCAATTTAATTGAATTGTCATGATGTATGTAGATTAGGTTGGACCAAAATAGATGTATTACGTGGAAAACCTGCCATCAGTCCAATTGAGTTCATCCAATGACTTATTTTTTTGAGTGCATTTAGCACACTCATGTAAGGAATTAGATCAGCATTTTGGAAAACAGATGCTGACAGCAGTGTCATGTCTTAACATGAAATATGGTGTGTGGTCATAGCTGAAGATAAATGTAGAAGAACAGGTTAGTCCAAAGCAGTAAAGTAAAATAGTATAACTAAGCTATTTACCTCTTGTTTAAATTCTACCAAGAATAATCACATAGCATCTGTGGTAAATAATAGGACCCCACCTTTTGGGTTTTTTTTTTGTCACACTATGATTGTTAGGTTTGGTAGTTATCGTCCCTTCCTTTGACACTTAAGCCCTTGGTAAAATGACGTAAAGGGGAAAAAAAGTAATGTAAATTAGCGAGTGGCCCTCTCTGATTCGTGTGTCACGGAGAGGAAAATGGAGGGACTGGAAGGGGCAGCTAAATGGCTAAGAAAATCAAACAGCTTAAAGGATGAGAAAAAGCAAATGATGAAATTGGACTGACCTTTAAAATGTCTGATCAAACGCTGTATTCTTAATTCTGGTGGTTTCAGACATCCGTGCCTCTTTTCAAAGTGCATTTTCAGATTCATTGAAGAAAAAAAAAATCCATTATTTATTATTAATTGGTGTACTTTGGCTCACTTTTGACTGTTTTCTTTTATTTCAGTAAATCCATTTTTTTGAAATATTAAAGAGGTTAATAATCTTTTACTTTGTAATTCACTCAATTTTATTTGGATAATTTAATCAATTTGCCTTTAAATGTGTTAATCTTTGATTTTTTATTTTTGTGCAATTATCTTTTAATTAATTTATAGATAGATAGATAGATAGATAGATAGATAGATAGATAGATAGATAGATAGATAGATAGATAGATAGATAGATGTGTCTTTAACACACCTCAGAATAGCCACTCACAACAAAATACACCAATTAAAAGCTCGGGAGCTGTGGGACTTCACTCATTAACTTGCAAAGTTTTGGAACCAAACAGAGACCAAATTCATCAAACCAAAGTTTAGAATGTTATTTCTGCCCGCCAGTGTAATTTATCACGTTTAGGGAAGCTGTCACCAGTTAAGTGGATTGCCCGTAATTGTGGCTGGCCCATCACTAAACAGAACCGACTAAACCAGCTCATCAGGGACAGACTTGTGAAATGGAGGGTAGCGATCTCTTTATCCCTCAGCAGAGAATTGAAGGTGGCAATCTCTCTTTCTCTTAACTTGCCTGTCTTTCCTGTGCAGTGTTTTTTCTTCCTTCCTACTTTAATGCCTCACAGCTCTGCTCTGGATGTATATCAGATGTATTATTGTGAAAGGGTTTGAAATGCTTAACAAAATGCAGAAGGATTTATCTAAATACGCAAGTCCTGCGTGAATACTGGGAAAACTCCTGCTACACAATATCCATACAATACATTATTGCTCTTTCATGCTATGTTTATACTAGACTAAATAGTATTTTAGATTTGAGTGAAAACTAATTCTTACAATTCTCACTTTTCTAGATCAGTCATGTTATGATCAGCTAAAATTGTGATTCCACCTCTGAATGCTCTCTTTGCTGTTTTTGTTTTCACAGGGACGTGAATTGTTTGCATAACTTCCAGAAAATCCAAATTTTGTGGATGAGTACACACAGCAAATGTTCAGGCAGGCAACCGCAGTGCCAGATGTGCCTTGAACAAGACCTGTGACGAGGACTGTCTGGGTGCCTATATTTAAAACAAACAGAGAATCAGACATTCATTCAGTCCTGTTGCACTAGCTCCTACCCTCAAATCATATTGAAGATGCGGTACAATGTGGCATCGCTCATATTTAAGCTGCTCTCTCTCTTTTTTGTAATAAAAAGCAAACTCTGAACCCCACAGTGACAGTTTGTAGCAGCTAACACTGTTTAAATTGCACTTCAGCTCTTTAGCCTGTGCACACTCAGACAGACTTTTACAAGCCTCAGCCAACGGGCCAAGCCCGGTCATTTCATGCCAGAGATCCACGCCAATTTCTCAGAGCTGACTGATTTTTTAAGAGAGATCGATGAACCCGAGGCTTATCAGATGAACAGATGTCACACAGAGAACTATGGGTAATTACACTGGACTCACAATTCCCATCATCCCTATCCCCCCATGTGATTGAGTTTGTGTGAGTGTGGGTCAGAGAAAAGAGAGAGGCCCAGGGGCAGCTGGTTGTCTTCTTTTATGAGGTATGTCAACCTAAATAATTACTTTGCTGTGATTTGATCCCGTTAAATGACAATCTTCTGCTTTCTGTGTGAGATGTAAACCGGCTATAGTTTTTGGGGTAAAGTTCATAATTAAGATGTGACAATATTCACAGAATTTTTAAATAAGGTTTGTATTTGATGTGTATCATTGCTGCTGGAGTTAATGCCTCATGTTCTGCACTGTTAAAAAGAAAAAGCTGGGAAAACTCAAAATATCAAGGCAACATGATTGAATCCATTTTCAATATTTCTCAAAGTTTGACTGCTGTTGACTTTCCTAAGAGTTACATGTTTAGACAAGATTTTTGGCTACCTGAATTTTCATGTTCACCTAATTACAATATTCCTGTGAGGTTAACAATTAAATTCTATCTTCAGTGCCACATATTGCTACCCTCCCTGAGGATGGGTTTGTGTTCGTTGTATTTGAAAAACCAGGGACCTTGTATATACTGTAACAACACATGTAAGCTTGTGTGGTGGGGTGTGGTCTGCGGTGCCGTGAGGATGCACCTGCATGGCATCCGCAATCACGCCCACGGGGACTCAGGGGTTGATGGGTGTTGTGGTGGTGTGACATATGTTGAATAAAGATGGCTCAAAACAGATCTGTGGTCCCGCCGTGCCTTAATTCCAAAATGAACTGCTGAATATAGTTAAATGCATAGTTTCAAGTGCTTCCGAAAATTCATTCAAATAAAATGATTTGTTGCATTATTAGCAACGTTTAACGTAACATTTCCAAAAATGTTGGAGATTCTGAGAACTGGAGAAATGAGTACTGGATCCATGTGATCTTTGTGCCCTCGGGAGGCGCTGCATTAAAAACAGGAATGATTCTGTGTTGGAAATCACTGCATGGACTCAGGAACGCGTCCAGAAATCACTGTCTGTGATCCGTGTTCACAGACAGTGATTTCTGGCATCTATTTCAGTCACATCTACAATTGAAGATTAAAGTTCTGTCATGCAAACAAGAAACCATATGTGTAAACGATCTAATAATACTGCTGTTGTCTCTGGGCTAAAGCTCATTTAAAGTGGACTGAGACAAAGTGGAAAACTGTTCTGTGGTCAGACAAATAATATCACTTCCATCCTCCTACACCATGACACCCACATAGAGCTGTTCCAGAGTAGTTAAAGCGTGTAGGGTAGTGAAAGCTGTAACCTTTGGAGGTCCTTCAGGTGAACTGGAGATACATCCAAACATAAATGAATAATACCTGCATGAAGTTAAAATGTGTGTAAATGTATACACACACATCAGTTTAATATGAACACTATTCACAACAAACCAGTTGTGAGAAACGTTACATCCACTAAACTAAGAATCAGAATGCTCCACAGTCAAGTGCATATATGCTCACATGGATGTCTACAAGGACAATGCTGTAATTTGTAAGGCTGACTTAAGCAACAACAAAATCCTTGTTATGTAGCTTAGGGAAAACTCATTAGGGAAACAATGGGGGAGGAAGTTTGTTGGACTGACAAGCCTTCATTCTTTTTGTCATTGGCATATCTTTAATTCTGAGTCAGCTATATTTGAAAATTGTACTGAGACGATCAATTACTAGTTGGCACTATTACCCTGGAGATCATTATACTTGCCTTAGAGAATTCAGTTCAGTCAGCACCACTGTAGTTGAGGGACTATTGTTAGTTCCAGCTGCAGTAACTTATATTTTGGCAGTGTGGCTTCGTTCTGCTATTCCATTCTACGTGCATGACTGCATAAGACAGAATAATCATTCCTGCCTGCCTTTCCATGTGCATCCAGGTAAGAGGTCTGCTACTCTTTAAGTCAGATCCAAAACAAAAGGAGCAGCTGTTGTGGAGGTGGGCTGCAAAGCGACTTGCAGGCGCACAGGAAATGTGCACTGCAGCTGTGCTTGACTTCTTAGCAAATCTGTTCAATTATATAAATCTTATAGAAGCCTGTGCAGGGTTCTAGTAAGACTATAATTCCCATCTTGGCTATATCATAGTGTGTGGATAATGTGGACCCAGAGTTGCAGAGTTGAAGACTTAGTTGCTGGACTAAACAGCCACTTCACAAACGCATGGCACAACACAGAAGAGCCACCTCCACAGGACAAGACTCAGCAGTCCATCTGCATCTTAAGGATAAAGGACACTCTTTCGAGGATGCCAATGTTCACATTTTGGACAGAGAGGACAGATGGTTTGAAAGAGGAGTGAAAGAAGCCATCTATGTCCACTGTGAGCGACCATCTTTGAACAGAGGCGGGGGTTTACGACACCAACTCTCTGCCATCTATAATCCAGTTTTGAGATCCCTTCCCAGACGCCTTAACGCCCACTCACATCCTGGGCCATCTGACCTCAGGAATTCGCATGATAAGGTGGGGCCAGGTTTCACGATGAACTCACCCGAAACTCTGGCTGATTGGGACCCACACCCAGTTTCACACCTTGGCTCAGGCGATTAGAGGATCATCAGGGGGTCCTTTTGTCCCTCTGTGGGGGGTTACTCCCACTAGGTTTATATCTGGGACTCTCCACCATTTGACCTTAGAACTGAAGAAGCTTCTCGGATGAGAGGTGAAACGTCTTCAAGTAACTTAAAGAAGTCCAGACGCTTTTCTTTGCAAGCTCCTTTGACTACGATGACCTGGATGACTGAGAACCTTCACAGACATCTTGCTGGACTAAAGGCAAACTTTTATTATGTGAAGCTGAAAAAAAAATTCAAAAACCCAACTTATTCCAAGACACTGCTTCATGCAACCACTACTTCTACTTCAGGATCAATCGCTAGAAAAAAAACGTGTCAGTGAAATCAAGAAAGCTGCATTAAATGTTGTGTCAATTGCAGACTGCAGTTTTTAAAGTTCTGTGCTGATCTTCGGGCCAAAATAAAGCTATTCTCAACTATTTTTAGGACTACAAAAACAGCTGTCAGGACATCAATCCAGTGGCAGGTGGAAGCTGAAGGAGAAGAAATGTGTTCGGTATGTGCCGTCAGTTTGAAATGCAGAGTTTGTTTGTATTTCTTTTTTTTCTTTTTTTCTTTTTTGAGTTACCTGACTGCAGCTCTCGAAAGTGATTTAATTCCCAGATGTCATTAAGCTGGCATCAACCGTTGATTTGCTTTGTAGTGCTTTGTTCTTGTTTGGAGAGCTATTTGTTCAAGGGTTTTACTGCAGGCATTTTTAACAGGAAACTCTGACTTCTTTGAGTTTGTGTGTACGTGTGGGTTTGTTGTTGCCGCTATAAATTGTTGCTAATGAAGCCGTGCTAGCTCCCCATCCGAGCAAACTTTGAAACGAGAAAAGAACATTGGTATAGCTGCTGGCAGACTTGATTGCTGTCTTCAAATGCAGCATCCATTAAGACGATGTAAATGTATGCGGCAAATGCACTTTCACTGTTTTAGCAATATTCTAAAATATTTCATCCTCTAAGATTCAAGAGAAAATAAATCAAATATAGGCTTTGCATTCCCATTGCACTTACATGCAATCACATATCTGCCTCTTTGTAGATCGTACGGATAAAGTAACAAGGGTTAGCTTTCAGTGCACCCAATATAGTTTGATTTACCTGTAGCCATTTAAAAAGGGGGGTGCACAATATTCCCCCTAATGTGAATTGAAAAGCACTGGAGGAGAAAATCATTTCATCACTCTATCTGAGATGGTGTCACAGGGGAGAGGGAGAACTGACTAATGTGTGTGTGTGTGTGTGTGTGTGTGTGTGTGTGTGTGTGTGTGTGTGTGTGTGTGTGTGTGTGTGTGTGGGAGACAGACAGTCATTTCAGTGGATCCACAGAGGATAAATGATTACCTCTGTTATGATGGAGCTTTGAGCTGAAGAGACTGCGTGATGCTGTGATATTGAAGGCCCGGTGTGAATCCTATCGACCACAGTGCATCACCACCCACACAGCCTGCATTCATATAAACCTGCTAGCTATGCACTGGGTGCACAGTGTCACCACAACACCTTCTTAATATTGAGCTGTAACACCTTATGAAGAATTCATGATTTCACTGCTACCCTTCTTTGCATTTTCTCTTGAATTGTATTTCTGCCTGTCAGACTGACGGTCTGTTTAAAAGAACTGTCTACACATTTACACCCTGGAAAATGCTTAATGAAGTTTAGGACTAAGCTAAACATTATTAAGATTGTTATCTTTGTGTTTATTTGACAAGTTATAAAGATTCTGCAGGTCAACCTTTTGTCTCTAGTTTGACTGCAGTGAATTTTGAATCCATTGTGTTTCTGCCAGGCATGACCACTGGCCATGTGGTGTACGCCATTTTATCAGTTGTAATCACAGAAAATCTATTCAGAGCTATTACGACTGCTAGAAAGGCTACAACAATGAGGTCTGTCACCAGAACGACTCACGACTGGTACAATTATTTAACAAAGAAAAAGAGTTTGCTATAAATAAAGAACCCAGGAAAAACAAAAGAGAAAATATATACAGTCAAAGACAAACTACAGGGTGGGCCATTTATATGGATACACCGTAATAACATGGGAATGGTTGGTGATATTAAAGTCCTGTTTGTGGCACATTAGTATATGTGAGGGGGCAAACTCCTCAAGATGGGTGGTGACCATGGTGGCCATTTAGAAGTCAGCCATCTTGGATACAACTTTTGTTTTTTCAATAGGAAGAGGGCCATGTGACACATCAAACTTATTGGTAATGTCACAAGAAAAACAATGGTGTGCTTGGTTTCAACGTAATGATCATGGAAAATCTCATCTAGAAAATATCTTACATCCATGTGGTATTTTTTAAAGCTGATTTTAAACCAAAACTCTAAATATAATCTGCTCTGGAGTGTTATATTTGTTCAACACGAATACATATAGTTATTTTAAGAGCTAGAAAAGAAGGCAGCTGAACTTCTTTAGGGTTTTTTTTTGAAGATGTCTCACCTTTCATCCAAGAGGCTTCTTCAGCTCTGAAACCAACCGGTGGAAGGTCTGTAATGGGTGGTTAAAAACCTTTAGTGGTAATGACCCATGCCTTTTTTTTCTCACATTTGCTCCTGTGATGACGCATATGATTAATAATGGGTCAACAACCACCTCCTAAAGGAGAACCCCTATTAAGGTTTAAATACCTGAGACTCTCCACCTTTTCTGATTCAAAACTTTTTGGGTGAGAGGTGAAACGTCTTCCAAAAAACCTAAAGAAGTCCACTCGTCATCTGTTCAGGCTCTTAAGACTATCATGACCAAGATGACTGAGGACCTAGACAGATATAAATATAGTATAGATAGTATAGAGAGCCATATTTCTAAGATTGAAGACCAAGACTTGTCAGCATACCTCAGTCTTCTTTAGAAGTAATCCCCTCTGGACCCAGGACATGAGAGAAGTTGAATATGATATAAAGAAAGGGCTTCTGTTATCGCTATTGCAAAACAATGTTAATTAGTACTGGACAATAAAGCAAAAAGCTGATGCATGTACTACAAATCACACGAGAACTACAGAATTTAGGCTAAAATATCTAAAGCTTGCTGTGCTCATGGTAAACACGCCCAGATTTGTTAAGGCAGGAGAAAGATGGTGGTTATGATGAATACAAACATTAATTTGCAGGATGTCGGCTTCTGCATGACAGTATGACTCACTACAACAATGCACTGCCACGACCTTCACATCCTAACGATCTGTCTCTTTACATAATCCCACAGTTCAGACAGGACTTAAATTGCAAGGTGAACAATTGAATATTGATGCAATTTATTTGTTATCCTGCCAGACTTGATTTACAGCCTCAGAACCACTCAATCATGAATCAGTCTACAGATTCCAAAATTCAATTCTCGCACACCATTAATGATAGTCATGTTGACAGAACTGAAATGCCACTGCTGTGTTATAAGGGCATAGTGAAGTACAGCAAATACACAGTAAATGTATCACATTAATTGTGTTAGTGGATTTTCAGTGAAAAGAAGTAATTTAATGTCATTTGCTTGAAAGTTGTTGCAAAATGAAAGCATTCACACCCTGATTCAGACAGTGATAGTTAATCTGGAACAGGTGACTGATTGTGGCTCACAGATCACCGGAGTACGTCACATAATGCTCCGTGTCTTTTGAATTGGGGACTAATTGTACACTGCAACATGACTCCGATGCAAATGATGAATTTCCCCAAAATGATGTACCTATTTTATTTGACACACCACTTGTGCTGTGTAAACAAGCTGCTGCAACAGCTTCCACTTAACACTGAGGTAGCTCCACATTACAAATGGAACACAAGGAATCTTTAGAGACAGAAACGCTACATAAACAATCAAATGTGATGTTTCATATGATGCTCAATCTCTTCAACATATTTTCAAATGCTCAAAAACAGCATGCAAAAATGCACTTTTACCAAGGCTAACCAACTGATACTGCAAGATAGATTCGACTAAGAAGGAATTGCATGACAATTGCATCTAATTACAGTCTAAAGAACACACCTAATTATTTGAGTAATTTCTGGATGTCCGTCTGTACATTTTCTACCTATCTTGAGGGGCCTGCTCATACATATATGCTTGTTTAGCCTTTTTGAGAAAATTCACTGGCATAGCCTCTGCTATGACAAACTGAGAGTCAAGCATCTCCATGCCTCGTAACCTTAGGCCTGGGTGGCTGCAGCTTATAAAGCAGAGTAGGTCATTGAATATTTGGAAGGTTGGTGGTTCAATCCCTGGCTGCACCAGTACGCAAACCTATGTATCCTTGATACTGATCCCCAGGTTGCTCTCTAATGCATTCGTCACCATATTAATGTTTTCAGAACGTTAGATAGAAAACAATTAGATGCAGAAAAAAGTATAAATGGGTGAAATAGGCATGTTGAATAATTGCTCAGTAGAGTAGACTTATCCTAACCCTAACATGAACCTAGGTCTAACCTAAATCCTAAAACAAAGTCTTTCCACTCAAACAGGCCTTTGAAAGTGTGAGGAAAAATGAGCTGGAAAGGTTCTGATAGTTTGACGGGTTATTGTTCATTTATTTATTTATTTTGTCAATGGCTCCTGTATCAAATAACTTCAGTTACTTGCTCATATTTTTTTGGGACAAAAGCTGCAACCTGTAATCTGCCACAATATGTCTCTTCCCCATAGTCTCGTCTTGAGCGGGCACAATTACACACACACTGTATCCATAGAGCAACTTTTCAGTCCTCTGTACCCTTTTTAAAACAGGTACTTAATGATTTCCTGCATGTGATGTTTTAGGGGACAGTAAAATCAGTAAATTGTGTCTACAAATCCACGAGTTACACTGTGTCCAAGCCGCATTGAACAAGTACTTATTTAATGCACTGAGGCCAGAGAGTTGAACACACAAACACACACAGAGTTCAACATGTTCAGATCTTTTCTATAGCTGCTGCAGTCCTATATAGTCCACATCTTTAGGCTACATTCTCATTTCAGTGCCTCGGGGGACAATTCTTTGAAAAGGGCAGTGACCAAACAAGATGCTCCATGTATCTCACTACTCATGTTACTATAGCAACACAGTCATCTCAAGTCTCATAAGGAGTGTGAGCGTAAGTATCCTATAAGCCTGTGTGTGTGTATGCCTACATGGGTTAAAACAACAACTGTCTGCCTTAGCAAATTGTGTGTGTGTGTGTGTGTGTGTGTGTGTGTGTGTGTGTGTGTGTGTGTGTGTGTGTGCATTTGTGTGAGTTCATGTGTGTGTGTGCACAGCCAAGACGGGAGAAAGAAATAGGGTTGTTTTTTGGTGTGTTTATAGGCTCCCTGAATCCTGGACCTTTTATTGAGTTGCTTTATGAATTAACATCTCACAGATGTCACAGTAAAGACAAGTTAGTGTTTTATTCATTGGAAATAGAACCAGTCAGTAGATGATTTGTGTATGCAAGACATCGTTTTTGGGGGGAGGGTGTCCTAATTCTGTATTAGAGCTCAGGAATACTGCACTGAGAAAATAAAAGAGGGGAGTTGGTCAAAAGTAGCAAGGTGGGGCACAGCAGTGGGGGATTTTTTCCTTCTCTCTGTTAGAAGACGAGCAAGCTGCAACTTTATTATTATCATTATTATTGTTTGAGTAATTGATGGAGCCTGCCACCTTTCGTGTAATCAACACCTTCTTACATTCCTTTCCTGGTGTGAAGCAATTTAAGTGCTCACTAACCTCACTATATTGCCAAAAGTATTCACTCACCACATCCAAATCCGGTGTTCCAATCACTTCCATGGCCTCAGTTGTATAAAATCAAGCACGTAGGCATGCAGACTGCTTCTACAAACAGCTGGGGGTGATTGTGGTGTGGGGAGGTTTTTCAGGAGTTGGGTTTGGTCCCTAAGTTACAGTGAAAGGAACTCCTTCAGCATACCAAGACAATTCGGAAAATTTCATTCTTCTTTGTGGGAACAGTTTGGGGATGGCCCCTTCCTGTTCCACCATGACTGTCTACCAGCGCACTAAGTTAGGTCCATAAAAACGCGGTTGAATAAGCTCGATAAGGAAGGTCAGAGTTGTGACCTGATGGAACATCTTTGGGATGAATTAGGGCAGAGACTGCATTTCAGGGCGTTTCATCCAACATCAGGGTTTGGCTTCTGGAAGAATGGTCAAACATACTCCTAAACTTTGTGGAAAGCCTTCTCAGAAGAGCTGAAGCTGTTATAGCTGCAAAGGATTGTCTCACATCTCATCCCTATGGATTAAGAATGGGACGTCACCCAAGTTCACGTATGCAAAGGCAAATGAACAAAGTGCTTTAAACGCAGTGTACAAACATTTCTTTAAACCATTTAGTCGACCTTCAAAGAAACTTACATTACAAATATAAAGGGCACGGCTTTCTTTAAGTGTAATCACTCTCCATGTATCCTTCTCATACACTGCTGCATGTCTTTCTGAGTCTGCTGAATGAATGAATCACATCAAATACCCACGGTGTTGCTTGAGTTGTTCAAATATTTGAAAAAGGAAGTGGCAGTGAAGGAGACACAGAACGGCAGGGGAAGTCGGATGAAGAGGAACGACACTAGCGGGTTGACATTTGTGTATATGTGAGAATTATATCTGCCGTAATTGCTTTCTCAGTTGTGCATGTAACATGCATCTCCATGACGGACTCGGTTTTGTAAGTCATCCATCATCGTCCTCATGCCACCACATAGTTTGTAGCACAAATTCAATATGAACATGTCGTAAAGATAGAGGCACATTACGATGCGATGGTTTCAGTGTCTGCCTTTATGTGTCAGGATGCATGCTTGTGACTGCTGAGTGCTCAGTCAGCAAAGGGCTGCTTGCTCTACAGGCTGCAGGCACCCTTTGATGGCCTCTCTGTTTCGCTGCAAAGTTAACAGGCTAATCGTTTGCTCTGCTATTTTCTTACAAATTACCTAAAATTACAGAACTTGATACAAAACGTTTTTAAGTTTATCTCAAGAATCCAGCATGTTGAGTTGCAAATAAAGAGCGACATGTAGACATGACATTTACTTGGGCCTTTTCTGTAACAGAGTCACATGCTCGATGAGCAGTGGGTTACCAGGGCACTGGTAAAGAAGAGTAGAGCCTTGCAGAAGATCATATCTTGATTGTGTCTAATTAAATCATATTTAAATTAGTGATTAAAGGTTACTTTAGTCAACATTCTCTTTTTAACAATGTATCCAATACCTGCACATGGTTTGGATGTGGATGCATGCATAGTGGCAAACCTAAAGCACCGTCTATTTCACTATTTTGGTTTTATGGCATTTTCATTTAACTCTTATTATCTGCTTAAACTTAGTGAAGATGATCAGCCCTCATACAGATAAGGATAATGGCTCATTTCTGAACACAGTGGCACATTTAACTGCTGAAGAGGTTTATCAGATTTGCTGGACACAGACAATAGTCAAAATCAATGTTCGCAGCACATTGTGTTTTAAGGGACAATGATTTCACCTCATACACCTATAGTGTTAATATGTTAACTGTGTACAGCTGCTTCAAAGGTTATCAGATCAATAAATGACTCTTATCCCTGATATCAATCCCTTAATTGTACTACAGGTACTTTACCTAAGTGCCTGTAGTACCATACTAATAGGCCAGAATGTCTGCATCATCCATTCTGATCACTGATAAAGCAGAAATTGCCCAGATTACATAAGCAACCTCTCCAGAATAAGAGCTGGTAAAATCTATGCTAGTGTCGTCCAGTCCACTATCGCACCAATGTGTGCTAGATTAACCTGTCCACTCTAAGAAAGTGGGGTTTTTCTTCTATGAGGTGTGGAAAACCTTTTTAACACCCAACAAATTTAATTAAAAACACATTTATTTCCTAATTATTTGGTTTAGGATGTCTAAAAAAATTCTGGTGCCTCACAGGACACAAATCTCTCCAAAGGGAAATTTTAGCAAATGTTCTTTTACTTCCCAACTGTTCTCATCATTTTCAAATGCTGTTATAGCTAAAATGGTTTTGGGTCCAAATGCAATGCTCCAGGCAAAAAATATCAAAAAGGTTATATGATATAGCACTTAGTGTTTCAGTGATTATTTATAGGTGATATGTGTCAGCACACGGGGAACTAGAAGCTCCAAAAAAAGAGTCAATAGCAGAATAAGCTGTTTGGCACCAGCAGAGAAGATCTGGCAAGTGGTTTTTTTGTCGCAACCCACATACTCAACGTTGCTGCTCAACCCACAAATGCATCTTCCTTACAAATGTGGCACCATTAGGGGGGAATAAACGGGCTTTCCAGCATCCCCATGAAGCATCAGTACAACAAAGAAATATTTAACCATGCATAAATATCCTTACATCCTAGAAAATCAGGAAAGAATCCATTCAGTTTCTTAACCACGTATCCAACTATCCCCAGGGCTGCGGGGGCACTGAAGTCTATCCCAGCTGACATGGGTCAAGAGACAGTGCACACCCTGGACATGTCTCCAGTCTATCACAGGGTACAGACAATCAGCTACTGCTAAATATGCCATACTTTTTGTGACACATTGCCAGGTCGTGTGTGTTTATGGGAGGTACCTGCTCTGCAGTCTGCTTACCTTTGCCCTGCATATACATCTCCCACACACAAGCAGCAGAGCGGTGACTCAGCTGTGCAACAAGCTTCCCGTGCAGTTGTCATTTTTAGAGCATCCCTAGGCCTCTGTCTAGAAAAAAAAAAAAGAAACATTGAGTCAATGGCTGATTTGAGGATCTTTTAAAAACCAAGCTGAATTTTTTTATGTAATGTCTAAGACTTCTTTTTTATCATCTGTGCAATAATCACATGAATGAAGTGACGCTCTGTGCCTGTATTGTATTGATATGCTTATATGCAGCAGTTTCTCTGCTTTTGGCAGGTACTGTAAAGCAGACAGCAGACTGCTGCAAGCTAAGAAAGAGAAAATTCTAACAGAGCCTAAAGTACTTTTTTCTGAGGGATTTTTGGTTTGTCAAGTGGCCAGTTTCAATTCAGCTGGAGACTGGAGAGCCGAAGGGATGGGGATTGTTAGCATCTTCTCTATTGGTCCACACAAAGTTTCCCAGTGACTAACTAGGATGTTAGGTAAGTTCTCAAAAAAAAGGATAGCTGAATGGATGCTCAACTCAGTAGGTCCTCTGGGAAATTATTTTCAAAATACTTTGTTAAATGTTAGTTTATTGGTGTTCGTTTTGTTGTTTGTTCTTTACGTGAACAATACCAAGAGCTGTGTGCATTTTTAAGAGCTACTATCAGCTTCTAAAAGCACACATACACAACAAATGATATGTACTGGTGACATGGTGGGTGTCACAGTTAAGGGTCAAAACACCCAGTGAAGACATCATCTCGAGGCGAAAGGCTGCAGTTGCTTTATAAGAGCGACAGCATTTGTGGCATCTTTGGATTTATTAAGCCATTTTCTAATTTTTGTGATATTAGAATATATTCTAACTGTCATCATCAAGTTTGTCAGCATGTGTGAAAAATGCAAAACAGCACAATATGGCAGTGCTGCTAGAGCAAACTGCTGCAAACATTTAAAAGATGGCCATTCTGGCACCAAGTCGAAAAAATGGAAAGGAACCATACTGGACAATTGAAGGCTCAAGCAACCCCCAAACAAGTATATGAACAGCTCCCAACGTGCTAACAAGCCTGCTATCATGACTGTAAATGCTCAATCACCCAGCAACTATCAGCCATTGTCATTTCTCCTCCATCACTGTCCTCCAACTATCAGTACTGAGGCTGTACCCTCCTCTACCCACCAGCACACATCCAAAACCACTGCTTCCCCACCTATCAGATCCCAGTCAATGATCTCAAACTTCCTATAACTTGCCAGAACCTGGGCAGGATCACTGCTCCTTATTGAGTGTTAAATTACATGAATTATGCATTCTGGCTTAGAGCAGGAAGACATTATGGCACATGGTCCCATCCTAGATATTACAAAGGTGGTATAAATATAGAGTTAATCTAATCTCCATTATCCACTTAAATGATGATATCTGCTTTGATGTAACCTACCAGTAACCATGAACATCACAACTGCCTTACAACATAGTGCATTACTGTTATATACTAAACTTCATCACAGTGCTGAAAATCAACCTCTTGTGCACTTTGCTTTGTTTTCATGCAACCTTTAAATAACAAAAAGTTAATATACTTCAGTTTCTTTTTCAGGACACTCACAATTTGAGAAAATTAACTTCAACCTCATGTCATGTATGGATCCTCTATCTGACAGGAAAAACAGAAAACTAAACTAAACTAAATGAGGACATTAGATGTAAGCTTTACAGTTCCAGTTTATCAAATATCACTGCACGTTCCTTACCTTCTAATGTAATCTCTCTTCTTCCTCATCTCACATTATTTTCTCTCCCTGAGTAATACAGCATTACCTTTAGCTAGCAGACACACTGTGTCACAGTTTGCACAGAAACACTTTGTGTGTTTGCTGGTATTTGTTGAGCTGTTAGAAATGTTGCATTTGAAATTACCTTACCTTAAAAAAAGATTGCTCCTCTTCTGTTGCTCCAGCTAAATGCTGGAGCTGTACTGTGACTGCAACTTCATTTACATCTGTACAAAGAAACATAATTCTGGATCATTCCAACCCACTTTAACACCTTCGTACAATAAATGATACAGAAATGATATGCTTTTGTGTCTTGCATCTTTTGTGTGATAAGCAGTGGTTATGGATACACCAATAACACTGTTGTTTATGTGTTATTGTTCTGTCAATTTTAATTTAAATTGGTTTGATGTTTGAAGGTTTGCAGGGAGAGGAAATAACTCCCCTGAAATGGCTTAAACCTAAACTAACGAACCTTTTTTGAAAATGCAAGGGATGGAAATGACAGATATCTGTTTTAGAATGTATAATAGCTAAAGTTGCGAGAAAAATAAATATTCAAATAAAGTGCAGATAGCTGAAAATTCTAGTAACAAACTATTTTTGCTTTGTTACAGTCTGCCTTTGCAGATTAGTACATAAGAAACCAGTTAAACAGTGACTTTGCTAATACACCATCTCGGTTATTCAGTTTTATTTTTCCTGCTTCTAATTCACTTGTTCCCTAAAATACCCCACCACCTAACAGGTGCATGAGGAAGAGATGGTCAGTGTCATTCACTTCACCTGTCAGTGATTGGTATATATTATCAGGCTACACAAAATCATGATAGAGTCCTTTTATTAAAGTCACAATACACCTTTACACTAATTCCTTTTGCATGTCATACTCGTGCAAACAATGGAGAAAAGCTTTGGACACGATGCAAAAAGACCAAAGGCCACAAGTAAAACACCCAGCAGCTCAGTGCGCAGGCAGAGTCTTACCTGGCAAGTATCACCATGCTAAAAGTGGCCAAATGTAAGACACCAAGAGGCATGGCACATCCAAGAGATTAAAACGGAGCATTTCTCTCCAATATAAGAGTTAAAAAAACACACACACATACAGGCTCACAACAAAGTATTTCTTTTTTCTTAAAGTACCAGTTCCTTCTGTTAATAGTCTTCCTTTGAGTCTACATCCAGAAATAAAATGGAGACATTTTACAAGCACTGCAGCATTCATGAAGACAGGTTATACAAAGCCGAACATTAAATTCTGAATGAATTAAATTATTTCCAAAACAAAATTCCAATTACCTCCTCCGAATTTATATAAAGTGTTTATTCCATTCCCCCTGTCCCCTTATCTTATTTTCCCTCTTTTGTTTGTAAGTGTATCAACTTTAATTCTTTTTGGCAGAAAATTAAACTTCATATTTTCTCTCTGTACTTCTTTCTCTCTCTCTCTCTCTCTGTCCCTCCTTTCTGCCCTCTCCTTTTGCTGGTATCAAAATGCGTGCAGCGTGAAATTAAAGCCAATGCATTTCTGACTCTGAAATAAATTCACCCTCCTGATGAGGTTGGACTTGGTCCAAGGCTCAGTGATGAAAACACTTTTACACTTATTTTCCTTCATGGTAGAATTATCCACTGCCTATTATAGTTCAGCATACATGACTCTTTCCTCTGGGAATGTGGCTGCCGTGTTTAACATGGCCATTTATGAATTCTCTTCATGTCCTCAAGTGCCTTAAAGAATCTGTGTTTTTCTTAGGTAAAGTGTTAGATCTGACCAGTACAAGCTATGATTTGAGCATATGGCTTCAAGGCCTGACCATGTTCTTTGTATGGGCATCATCGGGCCAGTGATAAATTATTGATAAAAGGAAAATGTAACAGAAAAAAATATCTTGTTTAAAAATATTTAGTTTTTCAAGTTACAAATGATCCTGTGAAAATGGAGCAGTTAATGGAATACTTTGGTCAAACATCTTAAATTAAAGGGTAGAATTTTTCATTAAAATCCTGTGTGGTGGTTGTCATGGGTGTGTGTGGATGAGAGGAAGAGAGGACCCAAACGCAGAACTCGCTGCTAGGTGAGAATTGGTGATTTATTGTAGATAATGGAGAAATGAACAGAACATAAGACGACTGACTGACTGGACAACTGAAAAGTTGTGTCCCAAAACGTAGGCTGCATCCTTCGAAGGACCAAGCGCACGTAGACCACGAAGGCCGGGTCCTCCAAAGGATGCCGCCTACGAATGGCTGACTGCGCATACGGCACTCACGGGAATGACAACATCAATGACAAGACGAAGGACTGGCGGGAACTGAGGGCTTAAATACAAGACTAACGATGACGACGATTGGAGACAGGTGAGTACGCGGCTGAACTTGACTGACTAATGATGCATGGAATAAACTGAAACACAATACACAGGTAGACAGGCTGGCACAAAAAACAGGAAGTGAAAAACATGGATGTGAAAAATAAACTGAACATGACTAAACTGAAAACCACCCAGGAACCCTGACAGTGGTGTAACGAGGCAAAATTACAATATTTGGTTCTTCAAACCTACTGATATGAAGACTGCTTATGAAAATGCACAAAATGTACAGAATTTTGACTTTTTATTTCTCTTTGAATGCAGCATTAAATTAGTGGGGAAAATAAGTGGGGATAGGTTGATTGGAAATAGGTTGACTGGACAGACTGGCGACCTGTCCAGGATGTACCCTGCTTCTCACCTAGCTGGGATAGGCTCCAGCGCTCCCCGCAACCCTGGAGAAGGATAAGCGGAAGCGAACCGATGGATGGATACTCAGAAAAAATACTGTGAGTCAAATGTAAATGATCGAATCTTCTCCAAAATGTGTGTCATCAGTCTGTTCATACATGATAAACATCTAGGTGTGAACACATGTCGTTGCAACAGATAACATTATCCAATTTACATCTTATACATGTGATTAGTGAGTGCTCTCTGATTCCACATGGTGAACGCAGGAAGTGATGTAACTCCTTTGTGCACTGGGCTAATTATGCACGCTCTCTTTATACTTAGCCAAACAGCATCTGCCTCTCAGCTGTTAGTAACATAGTAGTTAATGCACAGTCATGTTTATGGTGTCTAATTGAAACTAATTTGCATTTAAACTAAACAAAGAAACCAATTAACCAGCTACGATTACCTATGGATCTGTGTACTTGTGCATATTCAAAAGCTTTCCAGAAGTCAATAAAACTGGAAATCTAAAGTTTCACCACCCAGCATAAACATATTATGTGATATGGGGCTTAAGTTTTTTTTTTCTAACAAGAATTCCCAGAATACACTTTTTTCTTCAAGTAAAACACGGAGTATTACTTGCTGCAAGTATGAACAAATAGCACCAGTATGACTGCAGAATAATAACATTATGGTTCTTCTAGAGGATGTTAATAGAGATGAAACAGCAGACTGTAATTCTTTTAGTCTTTAAATTACCCGCGTTCAAGCAATGCAGGTCCAGCTCTACAAGCTGTAACTTACTGTTTTGAAGGCATAAAAGTTCCAACTAAACTTCTGCTGTTACATATTGGATTTTCAGCAATGCTGCCTCTGAGGCAACTTTAGCAATCGGTCAGCTTTGATAGTCTAATAGCGCCCTCCGCGGCACCAGCTCAACGATGATGTATTCCGGTTCACAGATGACCAAAAAGGAGCTGAAGGCAGTTGAAAACGACTCTGTAGCTCATAAAATATTGATTATTGAAACATATAGTCCGATTTTCTTGAATCATGGCCTCTTGGAAGCCATGGAGAGTGTTAAGAATTACAGCCAGTCCTGTTTTATTCATGACTTTGTTCCTTATAGCCCCCAGAGGTATCATTATTGCTCAATTGCCAAATAACCATCTTTGAACTTTTTTTTTCCTTCGCCACTCATTTAGAAAAATTGCTACGGCTCATCATCATGCAAAGCTGAGAGCCAGGACCATATTTAAAATTTGAGTTTATTTCCCCTTTAATCTTTGATGATTATAACTCACGCAGCAGTGCTCCGGCACTCAGATGGTGATTATTCATTCACTAGCCCTTTTCTCTCTTGGCTGCAGGTTGCTCCCAGTCCAGCCATATTAATCAAGAGCTGCTCTAATTGACTGATTAAGTCGTGTCTCCAGAAGCCAAAATGGCTGACTGACTCATTAAACTATGACACATATTCTGGTTGCAAAATGGCTGACTGCAATCCAATTTCCCCGTCATTTATAGGCACTAAAAATTGTCCTTTTTTCCATTAATTCAGATTTAGTGTTGAGTCCAGCATCTTCTGCGAAACCACACGTTCGATCAATGAGTGTTTCCAAAGGAAGAGAGTTGCATGTGGCATAGCAACAACTTCATTAATTTTTCAGAACTATTATTCATTCCTGACACAGATAAGTCGAGACCTACACTGATGCTGTGTGCTTTTTTCATTTGAGACAGGTGAGCTCTCACACGCAGTCACAGTTTCTGAACTTAAAGCTAAATAAGCTGAGCTTAGTGACGGCTGTCTGAATATTATTTACTGTTCATAAAAGTTTAATCTGTTTGCTAAAGTCTCAAGAACATTTTCAAGGATTTTTTAAAAAGAGGATGTTCCTGTTCTGACTTTATAACTAAGTCACTGAGTTAAAATTTTATTTATTCAGCAGGAATCCAGCAACTGTAAAAGAAATGTGATAAATTTCATAGCCAGAGCTATCATTTTTATACCTGGCAGGATTATGTAGGTAAGTGTATCACCATTATTATATCCCTCTGTCCAGGATATTGTTGAACTCCCTGCCTTCTGTCCTCCATCAATAAAATATGAGAAAACTCAAAATGACCTCTTCTTCGCTAGCAAAATTAGCAATATATTTTCATAAGCCTTGGTCCCAGAATGAGGATGAATTTGTCATATGGGTCCCAGGTTAAGAAATAAGGCCTGCATTGGAGAGGAAATGTGCTACCTGTGGGCTGCCAAGTGTCTGTGCAAGAACCCACTGGGACCAATTCATTATATTAGCATCCCCCATGGCAAGAGTTTGTCTACAGGAAAATGCAGGAAAATATAGCGGCCAGGGAAATCCATCTGCACTGAGCTAATGAGGCAGCAAAGAGCTAGTGAGTACTTCTCCTAGCAAAACATAGTCACACACATTCTTACTCGCAAGCGATGCATTTGTGAACAGGATATAGAAACAGGGCAGAAAGTGGCAGCATTCAGAAAAGAGATGGTTTTCTTTTTTTTTCTTTCTGAAGTTTCTAAAATAATCTATGAAATGTTGATTCAGTTCTGAATCTGTGGTATTATTGGACTTTAAGAAATATATTTTCTTCAGTGTTGTGCTAATGGAAAAAGTTATGAATAAAAAAATCACATTATAAGTGCGCCCCAGGGCAGCTGTGGCTACAATGTAGCTTGCCATCACCAGTGTGTGAATGTGTGTGTGAATGGGTGGATGATTGTGTATAGTGTAAAGCGCTTTGGGGTCCTTAGGACCAAGTAAAGCGCTATACAAATACAGACCATTTACCATTTACCATTTTAAAAAAACATAGTTACAAAACAGGAATAAAACCATGTTTTAAAGACAAGTGTGCTTGCTGTCAAATATATGGTCTTACATTCATTCCAACATACACATTTCCAGGTACATGTTTGATTTTATACTATGGACAAAAATAATGGGAGAAACAAAGGAAAAGCTAACCTATACAAATCTATTTTAAGGTTCTCAGTAAGAGTCTTAGTTTTGCCAGGACTGAGATGAAGGAAACTAAGACACTAATGTCTGTAAAAGCCTTCACTGAGAGGCTGCTGAGGTTGGTTGGCTTAACAGAAAAGTACAGCAGTATATTGTCAGCATAGCAATGGTAAGAAATAGTGTGGAACCAGTCATGCAGATGAAGCTGAGAAAAAGCGATGTCAAAGGCTGCAGATAAAAACAGCAGGACTAAAATGCAATATTCATCTTGATCTAAGTTCATAAGAATATCACTTATCAAAATGTATCAAAGATACCCATATGGAAAAGATATATATAAATCTTATAAAGTTTGTATCTGTCTTGTGTGAAACTTGTATGAAAAGCATACAAGAGTGAAAACAGATATAAGATCCCTTGAAAAATTATATAATGAAACTTGTATGTTTTGGATACTTACTAAAACAATATATGAAAGTAATGAGAAAGTGGCCACTTTCATGAGTTTTTACTATTTCTTTTCCATATGGGTAGTTTCCATCAACTAGCTGACAGAGCTGATGAGCAACAACTTGCTCAAGAATTGTTGAAATGAACAGCAGTTTATATCTGGGTCTGTAGTTAAGGCTGGCCTAACTGTAGTTAATTACTTAATCTAGTGCGGTAATGTATTGCATTCGTGTATTACTGAAAAATGTAATGTGATTACAGTAATACATAACTTTGGAACATGTTGCATCCAACGCTGGATCCAGGAAGGGTTTTTTTAAGTAACGTAAAAATGATGGCTGTTTTTTTTTTTCATCTTGTATGCACCCAGATGAAAGGGATTGATTAATAATAGAGAAGCCAGGGAGAGATGACAGGTAGAACTCGTTTAATAAATTTAGGAGGGATATAATGTCAGTTGGGCAGGAAGATGTGTACATCTGAGAAATTTTATCAAGGAGATGTGTCCTGGAAATGAGATTAAACTCGGATAATAGCAGTGGATGATACACTTGGGCAGGTTGATAGGATCTTGTATTGAACTGTGACTGTGACCTGTTCAAGTCACATACTACTGATCTTTCCAACAAAGAAAAGTAGAAGTCATCAGAGCACATGGCAGGGAAAGCATACTGAGCAGGATTAAGGATTCTGTTACTGGTCTTCAACAAAAACCTTGGATTGTGCTTACAAACAAACCACCAAACCTTACATCTGCATCTAATTTCTTCATGTGAAGGTAGTATGTATATGGAGGTTTCTGTTGTACCATCTCCATTCTGCCTTTCTATACATGCTTCTCTAATGACAAATATTATTGTTGATCCAGAGTAAAGGATTGGTAACTGGGGCTAAGCTGGCTTTTAAGGGGACTACATAATCAAGAATATATTACATCAATCACGTAATTGATGAGCAATAAGTCACTGATATATAAATAATTAGGTGTTGATATGGGTACATTAGAAAAGAGAACTGAAACCCTAGCTGCCAAATTCTCATTAAAGATGCAATAATGAGCAATTTGGCTGTGGAAAGACAACACTGTCTGAAACTGTTGAAAATGAGCAGATCAGACATACAGTACATCTGGAAAGTATTCAGCTGTTTTGTCTCACATTTTGTCATGTCACAGCATTATTCCAAAATGGATTAAATTCATTCTTCGCCTCAGAATTGGACACACAACACACTGCGATGACAAAGTGAGAAAAAATATAACATGCACGTAAGTATTCAAAGATTTTGGTCAATACTTTTTGGAGCACGTTTGGCAACAAGTTTTTGAGTATGATTATACAAGCTTTGCAGTTTCTCCAGTCTTGTTTCTTTAAATCTCTCAAGCTCCATTAGGGTGGATAGTGAGATATCTGTGCACAGCCATTTTCAGATCTCTCCAGGCTCTGTCTCCAGAGATGTTCACTAAGGTTCAGGTCTGGGATCTGGCTGCACCACTTAAGCACAGTCAAAAAGTGGTGCTGAAGCCACTCTTTTGTGGTCTTGGCTGTGTGCTTAGGGTCATTGTCCTGTTGGAAGATGAACTTTCACCCCAGCACGAGGTCCAGAGCAGGTTGTTATCAGTGGTGTCTCTGTGCATTACTGCATTCATCTTTCCCTTGACCCTGACTAGTCTTCCGGTTCCAGCCAGGTGATGAGCATTGCCTGGTTTCTTTCAGATATGATTTTTGGCAGTTTGTCATCATTAGAAAGTCCTTCAGGTGGGCTGTCGTGTAGGTTGGCCACTGTAGCATGCAGGCGTGATTGGTAGAGCGCAGCAGAAATTGTTGTCCTTCTAGAAAGTTCTCCTTTCTCCACAAAGCAATGTTGGAGCTCTGTCAGAGTGACCATTGGGTTCATGGTAGCCTCCCTGACTAAGGCCATTTAACCCGGATCACTCAGACTGACCAGGCAGCCAGCTCTAGGAAGAGTCCTGGTGGTTTCAAACTTATTCATATTATGGATGATGTAGGCCTCTTTTCTCATTGGGATCTTCAATGCTGCAGAAATTATTCTGTTCCCTCCACCAGATCTGTGCCTCGATACAATCCTGTCTCTGAGGTCTACAGACGATTCCTTGGATTTCATGGCTCAACTATGGGACATTATATAGACACGTGTGTGCCTTTCCAAATCATATCCAGTCAACTGAATTTACCACAGGTGGACTCTTGTCCAAACATGTGACATACGATCAGTGGAAACAGGATAGAAAGGAAAGGCTTCGAATACTGTGTAGAATTCTGAAGTTAAAAAAGAATTTCATTCATTTTGGAATAAGGCCATAACCTTACAAAATGTAGAACAAGTGAAGCGCTGTGAATACTTTTTGGATGCACTGTATGCCGGAAGATTACAGAATGAGTAAAAATTGCCAAGAGTAAAAATCAGACTGAAACTTAAAAGGCACAGTATTCAAATTAATAAGCCTGTGTATAGAAATGTGGTCAATATAAAACTTTTTGTATCTGTACCTTATAAACACTGATTGGTAAAGTTAAGGTGGCAGTGTAACAGCTATAGCAGTGGTTAGGCAATTTAGCTGGTGAAAAGCTTTTTAATTGCAATGACAGGAAATCAGCTGTGCCTGTAATAGAGTGGGAATGGACAAGAAGAGTTAAACCCCTAATCATTAAATAACTGTGACTTGAATATGTTTTGTTAGACATTTCATGTAAAACAAATAGGGTTAGGGTCTATAAATATATGGACAACTAGGGTCTTACCCTAAGACCCTGTCAAGGGTCTAATACTTTCTTAAATTATAGGAACTTTCTGGATGGGGCTGAGAGTCACTGTTTCTTTTTTTTTCTTTTATAAGAAAAGCTGTAGACTGAGCTCACGGGTCCATAATTATGCTTAATGTGGAAGAAAACATCCAGCAAGAAAATGAACTGCTATTTTTATTGTAGACATAATGAGAAGGCTGTCAGCTAAACAATTAGACTAACCTCCCAAAGATTAAGACTAGCTTTCCACCCTGCATATTCCATGTGCACAGGGACTGACCCCAACCATTCCCATTTGAAATGGCTACTATTTGAGACACATCACCTGTGGTGGCTGCACACTGGCTGTCAGCCCTAGTTATATAAAAACCAAATATGCATGGACTCTTCAAGCCTTTGATTTCCATCATTTTAAAGTCAAGCAGACATGTGTTGGCCTTAGCAATGAGTGTGCCTGGTCAGTATCTTTACCAACGCTGAAGTCACGATCGCAGAAATGTTCTTCTCTACCCCTCAGACAAGAAAAGACTAATCTGATGCCTCCCAGGCACACTTGATAACTGTGGACAGGGATCATTTATCATCAGCCACTGGCAGGTTGGATGGCATAACATGTCGCTTATACTCTCAATCTCAAGCAAGAAAGCAAGATCTTGGAATGTATTACTATCTTCTTTGGTTCCAGAGAGACAGCTCGCTAGACATCAATGTCCCAGGGACTTCTGTGCCTCCTTTCCTTTCAGTCTCCTGCATCTACTCAATAGAGTCCTGGTGCAACAAGTGAGCCTTATTTCTTGTGGCTAGTTAGAAGATATTGTTCTGAGCAACTGCACCATTCCTTCACGGATACTTCTGGGAACTAGTGATCCAACATGGCCTTCTGCCCCAAGCACAGAGAAACTGCATTATTTACACAAATCTACTAATGATCTTTCTTCACATTACACTCCTGGTAATAGATCTTCACCAGATGATGGAGCTGGCAGTCGTGGAGAAAGGCCTTCGGCAGTCTTCAAACGATCATCTTGGGGAATGTGAGGTGTTCGGACAGTAGTATAGACAGGCTCGGTGAGTTCATTAAGACTCAGGTGGAACACAGTGAACATAGTTTGATGTGCTTTGAACAGCATTGGGGCATTGTAGCAAGACGGACCACGTACACATCGCCCAGACCAAAGTGTGACCCAACTTGGCTTCAGGTTTGTGTTTTTTTCTGGTGGACAGAAAAACTGAACTGATACTACTGGAATGCATCCATATAACTCACTAAAGGAATTTATCACCGTTGCTCCGGTGTGAATCCAGATTGAATCACTGTTTCAGTCCTCTACCATTTGTGAAAGAGTTCGTTTAAATGACTGTGGTGAATGGTTTCAGTGCTGGACTTGTTCCAATGATCATCATAGGGAATGTGAGGTGGTTGGACGTTCCCAAAGGTGATGAATGCATCCCGACCCTCTGTGGTGCTACTTTCTCTAACAAATGTTTCAACTCTGCCTCAAGAACAGATACAAAAACATTATTATCTCATACCACGATACATGCATTTATTTTAAGATCCTTATTATCTTTTTTTCTTTTGTTTTGTTTTGCTTTGTGTTCCTGCAACACATTAATTTCCTGGCTTTTCCATGGGTGTTCTCTCCTGATACTCAGGCTAGTCAAGTTAACTGGTGATTCTAAATTGAATGTGAGCTTGAATAAATGTCTCGCTCTCTGCTGACACACTGCAGACCTGTCCTGGGTGTGCCCATCCTCTCCTTTTATGACAACCGGGACAGGCTCCCTCAACCCTAAGCCGCATAAGTGGTTAAGGCATTAATGGAAAATATTTATACAATAGAGAGGGTCATGTCATATTTTATCAATACAGTGGAGGGTTACATTACAACTAAAGTTCTCCCACCTCCAGCTCCAGGCTGCTTAGAAACATAATCTAATTATGACTTACAAAGATGCCAACCATGTGCTTAAAGCTAAACATTGCATGGCAACAGCAGCTGTAATGTGTTTCGACATAAGCAGTACCATGTGGGGCATATGTTTTATATATATATATATAAAGAGTGAGAAAACATGTAGGCTGGTCTTTAATATATATTTAACAGCTTTCAATGGGTATTTTGGAACATATTCTAATTCATAAAAGTACAAATTCTTATTCCATTTTGTGTTTTGTTAGTGTTTTTTGTATTAGATTTTGTGTGTGTGTGCAAAAAGACTGCAATCAGACTCTTCTACAGGATTAACCAAAGCTGCACTGATCAACACTGAATGACAGTCCAGGCGAGCAGCAACTCAACCACTACAGCAAACAAATAGCCTCACTGACCAGTGCACCTCCAGCAACTGTGCGCTACATTACCGTGCAGCAATAGCCAACGTTGCTAATGAGCTATTACAGCAGTGACCTCCGGGACAAACTCATTACCAGGTGACAATAGACGCCAGACAGAAGCTAGATTCATTATCATAATTATCAGCACCACCTTTATTGCAGCTCGCAGGGGTTGTTGATCGAGATACACGCTTGTGTGCGAACCTGCATCTGTGTGACTGAAAGCACAAGACAGAGAGCATTACAAGTAGTTAGAGACCATTACAATACTGTGAAAAATTATCTCAGTGCTGTGCAATAGCTTGGAGCAATTTGACTAGAATTCTCTCATATTTTATAGGCTGTAATGAGGAGGCCTGTACTTTCAAATAACATTTGGACAAGTCCATTACAGCTCCACTGAATCCTGAATGAATATTCTATTTTTTTTTTTCCTTTTTGACATGACAGAGTCAAACATCGAGCTCAGAAATGTGTGCAAGGATGCACACATTTGAGAATGGACGGCCACTTCAATGCTTTGCAGCTGTTCCATCTGTTCGCTTGAATCTATCAAATGGTCATCTATCAATGGTCCCTCTTGCTGCTCCCTCTCTTGTCAAACGGCAGAGGGAAGTTTACAAACTTGCGCTTCTCAGGCTTCACGACAGCAGGGAACTTACTCATTACTCATGGAGCCAATGAGAGAACAGGGAAAGATAGGTATGCATCTGATACTCTAGCAGGTAAGTATTTAAAAGGTACAGATCGTGGGTAAGTAAGTGTATTGCAGGAAGAGAGAACAAGTGTGTTGCAGGTATTGAGAGCAGATAAGTAATCAACGGGTACTTAAGCAGATGTGTTATCATTCTCTGACCTGGGTACACAGCAACTTCAGCATGGGTTTGGCAAGATGCAACGTTGACTCACTGTCTCACCTTCTCCTGATGGGATAAGTGGTGGCAGTACTTTGCCATGTGAAGAAGGTTGTATTTGCAGCAAGTGAGGCAAGAGTGAGCAAGGCATGTAAGCAGACGGGTCTTGGTCAGGAAGCTCCAAGCAAAGGAGAATTCTACAATGCAGAATTGACTGAGGATGAGACGCTCGATACCGATGTTTTGTCACTAGTTCAAAAAGCACGAAGGTTTTTGTTGGGTCTGCGCTTCCACAGGCCCCGCTGGTTTAGAAACTTATTCCTGTTAACGACAAGGAAGCAAGACAATCAGCTTTAACCAGTTTTTACTTGCAAGCAAGGGAAGGATCTCAGAGCAGCACTTCTGCCCTCGGTCAGACCACTTCGAAGAACCAGCTTCCGCTTGCCGCTTTTTATTGAAAACAGTTACGGTATACACAAGCACCACCCATTGTAAAAAAAAAAACCCTATGGTCACAAAAGATAAGGTACTATGTGTGTATGTGTGTGCACGTGTAAGCACGTGTGTGTATGCGAGTGTGACCTCCTGCTCACCAAAGGGTCATAAAAGCAGGAAGCTTACTAAACAAGAAAACAGAACCCTCACATAGGATGTGCCTATATTGTTGTGTTTATACCCCGGTAATACCTGATGACACCACAAACTCCCAGAAAGATTAAGAGTTAGCAACAGTAGCCAAGCGGCTGGAATAACCACAGCAAAAGACAGTGGCAACTTTTTGCCTATGCTAATGGCACTGTAGAGGTCAAACGATACCTCAATGATGCATTTGTTTCAAGGCCACATGATCCACTAGTTTATTGGCAGAAGCAAAGTGTTACCCTTCGAACCATCTCAACCTAATAGCCGAATAAAGGAAAAAGCCGAAAAGCTTTTGAATAGAAATCTTACTACAAATAAAGACGGTTACTCCAAAATAAGTGTTGATCATCGTTACTGATAGTCTGGTGTAATGTGTAACCTTGTGGAGATGTGACAATACCAAAAGTGGCCAATAGATGTCACTGTGGAGACGGATGTCAGATTGTTTCGTCGGAGTAAAAAAGCACTATATGAGTACCAGCCCATTTATCGTGAGTAACAAAACAGTGCTACCACATGAGCAAGTTAGCATTCAGGCAAGGAGCAGTAGTGAAGTCCTGGTTTAAATACTGTGTTACCTGCAGATGGATGACATACTTCATCTGCAGATTATTTGAACACGATATCAACTTGTTTTTCAGACAACCCTGCTAATTGAGAATATAAATATGGAATAATTAGGAGACTAGTAATTAATTTTGCTTTTCTAGCAGAAAAAAAAGTCTCAGTTTCCATAAAGTGGCCAACATAAAAATGGTGGGTTAATTTGAATTCACTTCGTAAATCTTACAGGTTCACAGTGCTGCTATCAGTACAGTGTTGTGTGGTGCAGAGCCTTTTTAGTGCCTTTAACAATCTACTGTAGCAAAGTTGGGATAATTTTCATCAGGACAAAATTACAGCAGACAAAATCTGCAGGCAGTATAGCAAATTATTGCTTTCTTGCCCCAACACATTTACCTTTGATGCTTTCTGTCAAACAGGCTCTCTAAGATGTGGTAAATGCTCCATGACATCATGTTTTGAAGCCCATTCTGGGGTTTGGTTGCCTAAACCAAAACAAAATGGGACTGAAAATGACTCCTGCCTCTTTGCAGCATGTGTGGAAATGTATGCAACAGGTTCTGAGTTAGCCACACTGGGCTATACGGGTGGGCAAGAAGTATTTGTGGTACAAATACTAGTAGTGGCAACAAACACACAGTCAGCACTACTAAGCGCATTTCAACACAAATAGCTTCCAACAATGTGCAAGGTTAAAATGGTCACAGGACTTACAATGTCTCTGACAGCAGATATTTTCTACATATCTGTGCGTGGAAATTTCTTCTATGCAGGTAACACAAAGAAGGAACACATCCTGGTCTCTTTTGTTATCACTTGCATCATTTCTTGTGTCACAATATACCTAACCTGCACAGCCTGTAGGTTAGGTTACCCTGCACCCTTTTCAGCTTGTTAAACCTACTTTGCACAGAATGTAACTGCACTGGATGGAAACTGTAAAGTGCAGCAGTGTTCTGTATAAATACTCCTGGAATACTAGCCTATGTAAAGTTTATTAGGGTGAAAGTTTTTGTTTGAGGGTGATTAGTCAATCAAAAATCCACATGGCGCATCCTAGCAACCCCAACCCTGAATTCAGATTGAACAGATTAAATAAACTCTTAATTAAATACCACAAATAAGCATATAAATGAGTTTCTGAGCATTTAGTATTCCATCAAATAATATTTTCTTCAAGATGCCATCGTTAAAAAAGTGGAAGTGGTGTCCTCTGCAATGCCGCCTACTGTTTTCACTCTTTAAATTTTTCGCTTTTTTTTAGTAGCAAAAAATTAAGAATAAACTGACTACAACATAAATCAAGGATAAGCAATATGTGGTGTGTAGTAAAATAACAAATTTAAACAAGCTCTAAATTGTCAACTCGTTTTCTTGAGGATCTTTCAGCATTCTGGAAAAAAGAGAGAGAGAGAGAGAGAGAGAGAGAAGAGGAGCAAACCTCCCGCCAGGCGTATGCGCTGTGTATAATGAGGCTTTTCTGTTTTAGCTATAGTGCCAAAATATTTCAGAACTGAAAACACAAAGTCAATGCAAAATCACACGGGTCTGTTTTACACGTGTCAAAGGTGAAAAGACAGAACAAGGCAAAAGAGAAGAGAGGATGGCAGGGAGAAAAAAACTCCCAGAACACAAAATGTTATCAAAAGGAAGGAGAGGAGACAAAGAGGGGAAGGATGGAGAGCAAGATTGTAAACAGGAAGGAGGGATGCGAAGAGGATATTCAGAGGAGGAAAAAGTGATCAAGATTAACAGGGGAGATGGAAATGAAGAGCAGATGGATGGGAGGGATGAAAATCAGTGAAGTCAAGAAGAAGGCAGGGAGGAGGGGTAAGGGAAGACAGATATGAACTGACAAAAGGTGGAAGGAAGGAGGCATGGAATAAGGTGACAGGCAAAAAAGAAGCCAGAAAAAAAGATGAAGATTTTTTTTAACGAGGGGAAATGTGAGGGATGGATGAAGAAAGGGGGTGGCTGAAAAGGGAGGGATGATGAGAGAGAGGGAGGCCGTGACGAGGAGCGATTAATAATTTATGATAGCCTCGACTTTCCAAAGCAGCCCAGCGGTCCCGCTCCCTGCTTTCCCCTGACGTTTAATTTGTCTGGAAATCAGCGAGTGTGGAGTGTGATTATCGTCTCCGTCTGCCAACGCCTCTGCCTCCATCTCTGACACCGAGGTGAGATCACAAGCTGTTCAGTACGCACGTCAGCCGGAAATCCTTTAGGTTGAAACACTCATCTAAAGGCTGCACCCATGCAGACACAATGTATCTCTGTGTAAAGCATCTTCTAATCTCCCAGAAGTGCCTGAAATGAAATGCCCAAACGCAGACAAGATCTTCTATATTATTCCATTTAGAAGCCCATTAAACTGACAGGGAACAGAGGAGGTAGTGCTGGAAAAAAAGAAGCTCTTATCCAAGCTCACTAGGTATAGTTTTACAGGCTGATGGGCCTGTTTTCGAACAGAATAAGGAATGCACATCTCTCTTACCATGAGTTTTCAGCTTCCTGGGTCTTGCAGGAAGCTGAAAAATAACCTAAAGTCAAATGTTAAAATTCACCTATATCAGGAGTCTTTGATGATATCGTCTGATCTCCACAAATCTACTGGGTTTGTTTTTTTGGAGGGGGGATCACAAAGCCAAAGACAACATAAGTTTAGCAGTCTAAATTTCAGCCTCTTATTTGCATCTGCATGAGAGGAAGAGCTAAACTACAGCCAGGGTGGGGAAAAGATGAAAAGAACCTCAGAGGCAACATTAAAGACATTAAAACGGGGCAAACTTTCATTTCCTCTTATTAAACACACAGCTGCATGAGGGAGAAAGCAAAAACAGAGACAACTGGGAAAGCCGCTGCTGCCGCCTGGTGGTCTTTTTGTGTTACAGCAATGCAGCTCAGTCCAGCCTCAGATAAAAACAAAAAGGGGGGAGTGAAGACTGTACTCATGTTCATATTTCTTATTATAGAGAAATAGGCATGATACTGAAGGGGTTTTGGCCTGTATCAAGGACAAAAAAATGATAAAACCGAGCCTGTCTGGTTTACATTTTTGATTCAAAAAGAAAAACAAATATAAGAATTTTACCTGTCGCATGGGTAGAATCGTAACATGAACTTAATGTTCATTTATAGGTCATGAATCTCTTTACAAACTACATATTACAATATTATTTTTAGTTCAAACTCTCTCCATTTAAATTTTTTTATAATCATTTCAGTTTTTAAAATGTACAGTGTGTATTACATAAACTTGCAACGCTATCATCTCCTTGCTTCAAACGCTCTTGTTCAAAAAAGGTCAAATTGGTGTCATATTTTATTAATCCCACTAAACCCGTGGATTTAGTGGACGCTGAAAATGCTGCGTTGGCTTCAATCAACCAGATAAAACAAGATTAAGATAACAATTTGACCACACGCTTTGATTCCCCTGACAGCAGCTTTGCCTTATTTCATGAAAGAGCAGTCGGTGCCAGCGTCAGTTTTTTGGAATTTAACCTTAAATTTCATCGTCTCCCTGAAGCAGATATCATGCACCGATAATCTATATATATTTATGGAAGGTATTTCAATAAGAATAGGTTGCAGTTGGGGGGAAAAGCTGGTCTATGTCTTTATTTAGTCATAGAAGAAGGAGGTACAGTATAATAACCACATACAGTTGTATAAGAAAGATGCTACATTCATGAGCTGCTGTGTCAGGGACCAAGCAGTAAGGCATAAAGGTGTTTAATTCAAAAAAGGGGTTTTATTGACCCAAAACATAAAAATTAATTGACAACCCAAAAACCTAAACAGGCAGACAAAGAAAAGATGTCAACTCAATAAACTAAACTCAAAAATGGCTACTATATAACCAACTAATACAAAACAATTGAACAAATTTGAAACATCCCCCAGGCAATAAAGAAGGTGATTTCGTCCAATTAGTCTGTCAGCAGTACTTCAACCCCCAGGTAACTCAAACAAAGATGTATTAATGTAACATAAAACAGAACTTTGACCTTGCAGTGTTCATATGTGTGCACGCCATATAAACATTGGAAGGTGTGATGGAAAAAAATAAATGAAATAAAGAAACAATATCTTGGACAATAAGTAGAATATATTTAAAGTAGTGACTGCAAAGTAAACCAACACACTCTGTAAACTTGACATCTTCATCTAAGTTGTGTTCATGACGGAATAATAATAACAATAAATCACACTTTTTCTTTCATGTAAGATCATTTGTATTCTTCAATAGACAAAAGGTTAAAGTGTTACTTTAATGTTACTTTTTAATTTGTTTTACGCTGATGAAGTCGTGGTCATTATGCTGTGACAGACACTTTGTGGTACCACCTGGCAATGATGTTGGGGTTGTTGCTGTGTGACAAAGTGGCCATCAGCAGCTTGGTGCCAGGTGAAGTAGCCGTGATGGACACCTTCTTCTCTATCTTCTCGCCTGGCTGCAGGAGAATTATCCTGAGAGACAGAGCAGACAAATGTATTCTTTTCACATCTCACCTCCCACAAAGACAGTACAGCTCCAGAGCTCGGAGATCTAATGTTTTGCACAGGCGAAAGCAGGTAGTAATAGTACAAACTGAATAAAGGAGAAATTGGTGAGGGATTTTCTATCCCACAGTACAAAATGATCCCAATATCTCCATGTGCTGTGGATGATGAATTTTGAGTAATGCTACCAATTTCTCAAGGAAACCTTTGCCAGGTAGAGATTTTTTTTCTGGCTCACAGACCTTACTCTTCTTCTCCACTATATATCAAGCCAAAAAGCTAATGCCAAACCAGTCTCAGTAATGCTGATGTATAACATCTTAACAAGATACATTATTTCTTCCCTTGTTAGCTAATTCATTCCTCCCGGGGGTGTCTGTGCAAATAAAAAGCCAATGGATACAGATTTACAATACCTTACACATCCTTGAAGCCCATAAAAAAGAAACTGAAGAAGAATTAACCAAGTGAAATTCAGTGTGTAAAAATAATAATGGAAAAAATAAACAGAAAAAACAACAGCAGGGTCCTGTATATTTTGTGTGATGCAGGAAAAGGGTGGTTGAATGGGTTTTATGAAGAGGGATGTTGTTTTTAGGTTTTTTAAAAACTACATTTGGCACTGTAAAAAAAAGCTAGCTGAAGCTAAATACACTCACTGCCAAACCTGAAAATACAGACTAGTCATTAGACGGCTAGGTGTTTAGTTGGGATGACTGAAACAACACTATTTTTAAAGGAGGTGTGGCACAACTGTAGACTTTTCAAGACTTTACGACCTCTCGACATTCCTCAAGACATTCCACCTTACCATCAGCCACAGATTTACAGTACTTGTAATCTTAAACAACAACCATGAACCTTCAGCAACCTAATTTCTCGATGAAGAAATCTTGCGTTTATAAAAGTGAGATAATGTAAACAGGTCATCATCAAATAAATGGAACAGTAAATTAATTGCCTGTGGGCAATGGTGCTCTAACATATGACAGATATGACAGCAACTTGTTTTTACTGTTGCAGTAACATACCTGACCGCATTCTCAGGCCACATTCCTCAGACATCTGCCCAGTTCAGATTTGAAGGGAAGATAGTTTTGTGTTTTTTGACACACTTACTTGGCCACTTGTTTGCCCTCCAGCAAGCCGGCTCCCTGCACAGTCAACACAGCTTCATACAGAGCTGTGCTGAGGCAGTTGGTGAAGGACACAAGGACTGTGCGCTGCTTCTTCAGCTGGATAGAGTTGCCTCCTTCAATCTACAGAGCAGCCACAATTACAAGAGCACACAGGGGAAAAAAATTATCTGTAAAACTGATTGTGGCAGATACTGTTTTTTTAACCCAATAAAAAAAGGAAAATAAATATGGATATTTTTAAAGAAGCGTGGGAAGCTTTCATATGAGTTCGAGGTGGAAGCTTGTGTTTTATAAAGTTTTGAATGCTAGTGGTGTTCTTCTTCACACAGCATTTTTCACCAATATTTTCTCTGGCACCAAACATTATCTTGCAGTGTTTTATAAGTGAGTTACATGGATCCACCTTTCTTTTGGCTTCTGTAAATGATTCACTAGACACTGCTAAAAATGCTAATAGCATTAGCATTTTGGGCTCTAATCTGCTCTTTAGCAAAGTGACTTATACTCTGTGTGAAAAAAAATCAAGGAATTAATACTTTTTGTTCAGAGTAAAACATCAAGTCTCCAATATTTTTTTGGTCAGTTAAGTAGCAGAGAGGGTGGTTAATCCGTTTCAGCTGCTTTGGTCCTAATGAAATGAACAAAAGCTGTAAAATAGGGACAACAGTGAGACAATCAGGAACTGTTTTACAAGTGGAGGCCACTGACATTCTTTCCATCCTCACTGATTCTGTTTTGTTTGGTTTTTTTTACTAGTTTTGCATTTGGCCAGAGTCGCCGTTACTAATGGTAGCATGAGGTGCTACCTGGAACTCACAGAGGTTGCACAGCTGGTGCAACTTCTCCAGGATGGCACATCAATACATGCCATTGCCACACGGCTTGCTTTGTCTACCAGCTCAATATCATGGTGGAGATTCCAGGAGACAGACAGGTACTCTAGGAGAGCTGGACAGAGCCGTACAACGCCCTTAACCCATCAGCCAGACCGGTGTCTGCTCCTTTATGGAAGGTGGCACAGGATGAGCACTGCCAAGACTGTAAAAATGACCTCTAGCAGGACACTGCTGTGAATGTCTGACCAAATAATCAGAAACAAACTTGATGAGAGTGGCCTGAGGGCCCGACATCCTCTACCTCTAAAGGGCCCTGTGTTCATTGCCTGGCATCATGGAGCCTGATTGGCATTTGCCATAGAATACACATAGGAGCAAGTTCACCCTGAGCACATGTGACAGACATAAAAGGGTGTAACAAGTTGCACCTCAGAGTGTCCAGGAGCTCAGTAAAGCCCATGTCCATATGTGGGAGGAGATCCCCCCCAGGACACCATCTGCCATGCTATGAAATTTCATCAAAATGACTACCCTACCGTATCATTTTTTTTCACTTTCCATGAAATGATGTGGCACCTTTTGACATTGTTTGAGCTTTGTGACACGGTGTAGACTGTGCTCACACAAAAGGATAGTCGTGGTCAGCAACACTGTAGGCTGTGGTGTTTAAACTAAAATAAAATGCTCAGTTGATACTAAGGCTAGCAGATTTTTTCATGAAAATATTCCCTGCACCATTACACCAACATCAGCTTGAACCATTGAGACAAGGCAGGATGGATCCATGCTTTCAGATTTTTTACACTAAATTTTGACCCTACCATCTGAATGCTTGACCAGAAAGTGAGTCTTTATTTTCCAGTTTTGGTGAGCCTAATAAAGCTCATTAATTACACTAAATAGGCTTTGGAATTTAATATATGGTGTAAAGTGAATGAATATAGTTGGTCAGGGAACAGCAAAAGAAATTTATTTCTTTGCTGAATCTTTTCCTGCAAGGCCGACATATTATCAGTTGACTGACATCATAATGTGAAAGGTAATTTGATTTAGGTCACCAAACTATGTTAGAGAGACTGTTGTTGTGCATGCTCTTTTGATGTGATTTTGACTTTGTTCTTCATTACAATAATAACCTGATCCTGTCATATTCAGCTGACAGCCATGAAAAGGATAAAAGTGAGGAAGATGAGGAAGGAAGAGAAAGGAAGACAGTGCTATGTAATTCATATATAATACTTTGTGAGTTGCAGAGACAGGAGGGGGGATGTTGTTGTACCTGTATGGTTATTTGTGGAGGGCTTATGCTGAACTCTTCAGCAGCCAGAAATGTTTCTTTGGTCCTCATGTCCTTTAGCACCACTGCCAAGTTCACAATATCATCACCAGCCAGGAATGACTGATATTTAAAATGAGAGATGGTGTGATTGAGTGTTGTCACTGGGGATGAGGAAAACGTCATGGGAAAGGGAAGAAACGAAGCAAATCAAAGGGAAGGTTAGTTACTTTGTTTATCAAACACTAATCTATATATAAGCAGTACAATAGTAAATGTACTGGAATCATGAATGTATTCAGTCACCTGAAAATGGCTGTATCTGCACCTCTGTTTGTGCGTCCCAGAAGGCCTCACACGGGCTGCTGTCGTACTCTTTCACCTGAGCGTTGATGTGTCCCACCAGAACCCTGGGGTTCTTGCACTGGTTTGTGATGGTCACACATATGTGGATGGGCTCACCCAGTTTTGGCACCCCAACTATTTTTAGGGTCACGTTCAAATTGGGTGACATTGTACCTGGTAATAACATGTACATTGTTTCAGGTTAAAGATATGCGACTAGAGCTGGTTTGATTTTCACCACTTGAACAATCTAGCTCGTTCTAGATTAAACCCTAAATGATTAAAGGTGTGTAGAAATTATACATACACACACACACACACACACACACACACACACACACACACACACACACACACACACACACACGCGCATATATATATATATTATAGGTTTTATATTATAGGTTCTCCTTCATAGCATTCGTTTCAAATCTCACTATGGGAAAATACTGACTCCCAGATTGCCAGACATGTATGTTAAGAAGACAGCTGTCCCCAATAGCTCCACATGGAAGGAGCACCCACCTGGGAAGAACCTGCACTGAGGACTGAATGCACCAGGTTAGGCACTGTAACATCTAGCCTTTAAAACCTAGCAAAGCGCCCGGTGACAGAGTTAACACATGAACGTGTTAACAATTTAGCTTAGCCCCTGATAGCAATAAGGGGAGTCTTAAAGGTTGTTGGGGATGCTCTGGGGTACAGACACTGACCTTGGTGTTGCAGTGTTCTTGCACAGACTGAGGTGTTTCCTCCTGAAAGAAAAAGCAGAAATAAAACTACTTGAACTTCTTTTCTCATACAGAAAGTGTCTGTTTTTCAAGGAACAATTGCTGAAGATCTTTAGCTTTTTAAAAGTTATAAGAGAAACATTTTGCTATGACAAGCCTCAGAGATAGATTGAGCACATTCTCTTACTTTTGTCAGGTTTATATGTCAGCTTCAGATTCTCTGGTTTATCTGATCCGATGCTTTTGGTGTAGATGAGCTTTCCCACACACTCAGTGTCCACCGTCTTTCCCACCACCAGTCCATTGTGCACAATTAACCTTACGACATCCGCATCAACAGAGGCACAGACGAATGGGATGTCGTATCGGGCGTCCAACCAGTGGTGCTGGATGGCAGCAACTGGACAAGGTCCACAGCAAAATATCCCTGAGGATCAATGTGTTTACAGAGAAATATCAGTCAGTATCTTTCATTGCAAATCAATGCAATCTATAAAGAGCATAATTTTGACAGCTATTTGGAGCAGGGGCCTACATGTACCTTCACTCTTTTCCTGCGGTGTTGGGTCCACTACCTGCCAACCGTCACACCCTGCACCAAGATCTGGTCTCCTCATCCAGCACTCCACCCACACATGGAAGTTCCTGCAAGAGGTCAAGTACACTGTTCCAAAAAATAGTAATGTCAAAGTATCTTACTGCATATTTTACAGTTTTGTACTGTCTTTCTAGAATATCCTTAAGTTTACATAAGTAGACTGTGATTTTACATGTCAAAGGTAAAATAACATAACATCACTGTAAATATAGTAAAACACAATTTACTTGTTTTTAAAATAGATTTTTTTTGTACATATGCATATTTAGATTGTAAAAATACATTCAGAAATGCATCATCATTTCACAAATATTTGTCTGTTATGTGAGAGAATGATCTGTTAAATTCAAATGTAATACTATGGAAAAATATATAAAATGATCGAAAATTAATGAGAATAATCAATAATTAAAGGAGTATTTGAATTATAATTTTGCTGAAAATTTCATGTCATCTAGGCCTGATTCAATAATTCAGAGGTAACAAGTGAAAATATAATTAATAGGAATAAAAACTAAAAAAAACATCTAAAACATTGCACAGCCACGCTGTGCTAATTAGATATTTTAAAAAATAAATGTAGAGGTAGGAATTGCAATTAATATAAATCTCAAAGTATTCACAACATTCCTGAACAGAAATAGGCCTCTGCACCTGTGGTGAGGGTGTGGCCATGAAAACAATGTGACATGCCATGGGACACATAATAACATGACACTAAGCATCGGCCAATGAATGTGAACTAACAACCACAAGGTCGCGGGTATGGCTGCACTGTAGGAAAATCCTAATATAAAAGTATTTTACTGTGCATTTTACAGTTCTTTTCTGTTCTTCTAGAATATCATTAAAGTTAAGTAAATAGACTGTGATTTCACATTTCAAATGTAAATTAACGTTGTCAAAGGAGCTTGCAAAGAAAAGCGTCTGGACTTCTTTAAGTTGCTTGAAGACGTTTCACCTCTCATCCGAGAAGCTTCTTCAGTTCTAAGGTCAAATGGTGGAGAGTCCCAGATATAAACCTAGTGGGAGTAACCCCCCACAGAGGGACAAAAGGACCCCCTGATGATCCTCTAATCGCCTGAGCCAAGGTGGGAAACTGGGCGTGGGTCCCAATCAGCCAGAGTTTCAGGTGTGTTCATTGTGAAACCTGGCCCCACCTTATCATGCGAATTCCTGAGGTCAGTTGGCCCAGGATGTGAGTGGGCGTTAAGGCGTCTGGGAAGGGATCTCAAAACTGGATTATAGATGGCAGAGAGTTGGTGTCGTAAACCCCCGCCTCTGTTCAAAGATGGTCGCTCACAGTGGGCATAGATGGCTTCTTTCACTCCTCTTTCAAACCATCTGTCCTCTCCGTCCAAAATGTGAACATTGGCATCCTCGAAAGAGTGTCCTTTATCCTTAAGATGCAGATGGACTGCTGAGTCTTGTCCTGTGGAGGTGGTTCTTCTGTGTTGTGCCATGCGCTTGTGAAGTGGCTGTTTGGTCTCTCCAATGTAGAGGTCTGAGCATTCCTCGCTGCACTGTACAGCATACATCAGGATGAAAGTCTCAGCCACGCTCTCCAGTGCCAAAGTCCCTCCATCCAACCTCACAATGCAGGAAAAGAAAGCCGTCGCTTCCCTGAGCAAAGACCACAACATCACTGTTTTACCAGCTGATAAGGGAAGATGCACCGTGGTCCTAAACACTACAGATTACCATACAAAGATCACTACTCTCCTCAGTGACAACAATACCTACGAAGCCCTAAAGCGAGACCCCACAAGCAGCTACAAAAAGAAAGTTATAGCTTGCCTTCAAGACTTTGAAAAGGACAAAATCATTGACCGCCTTACATATCACCACCTTTACCCAGGGGATGCCATACCCTGCATCTATGGACTTCCTAAGATCCACAAGGAAGCTGTCCCACTCAGACCCATAGTCAGTAGCATAAACTCAGCCACTTACAACATTGCTAAACACCTTGCCACCATCCTTGCGCCTCTCGTGGGGAACACCCCACACCACATCAAGAACTCCACCGACTTCACCGACAAGGTCCAGAAACTTACCCTGGATCCAGATGAAACCATGGTGTCCTTTGATGTAGTCTCTCTTTTCACTTGCATACCCACCACGGAGGCCGTGGAGACTGTCAGAAAACGACTACAAGAAGACAGCTCCTTGGAGGACAGGACCAACTTCACACCCGATCAGATTTGCACACTGTTAGACCTCTGCCTCACCACTACATATTTCAAGTACAACGAAGGCTTTTACAGACAAAAACATGGCTGTGCCATGGGCTCCCCCGTGTCACCTATTGTAGCCAACCTTTACATGGAGGAAGTGGAAAGGAAGGCTCTTGGCTCTTTCAAAGGAAGAGTACCCAGCCACTGGTACAGATATGTGGACGACACCTGGGTCAAAATCAAGACACAAGAAGTGGAATCCTTCACTGCGCACATTAACGCTGTGGATAAGAACATCAAGTTCACCAGGGAAGACACAAAGGACGACTGTTTGCCTTTCCTGGACTGCGCCGTGCACATTGAAGAGAACGGCAAACTCAACATCGAAGTTTACCGGAAGCCCACACACACGGACCAGTACCTCCTCTTTGACTCCCATCACCCTTTGGAACACAAACTTGGAGTAATTAGGACCCTACACCACCGGGCAGAACATGTTCCCTCTAAGCCTGAAGGAAAAAAGAAGGAACACACACATGTAAAGGAAGCACTCAAAACGTGCGGCTATCCTAAATGGGCGTTCTTAAAGTCAGCAAAGAGGCACAGAAAAGAAGACCAGACACCAGCGAGGGAGGATAAGAAGGACAGACGCAACAACATTGTCATCCCCTATGTAGCCGGTGTATCAGAGAAACTCAGGAGAGTTTTCTCCAAGCATGACATCCCGGTGCATTTCAGACCCAGCAACACGCTCAGACAGAAACTGGTTCACCCGAAAGACAAAACGCCAAAACACAAACTTAACAATGTGGTGTATGCTGTACAGTGCAGCGAGGAATGCTCAGACCTCTACATTGGAGAGACCAAACAGCCACTTCACAAGCGCATGGCACAACACAGAAGAGCCACCTCCACAGGACAAGACTCAGCAGTCCATCTGTATCTTAAGGATAAAGGACACTCTTTCGAGGATGCCAATGTTCACATTTTGGACATTGGCACCTGAAACTCTGGCTGATTGGGACCCACGCCCAGTTTCCCACCTTGGCTCAGGCGATTAGAGGATCATCAGGGGGTCCTTTTGTCCCTCTGTGGGGGGAAACTCCCACTAGGTTTATATCTGGGACTCTCCACCATTTGACCTTAGAACTGAAGAAGCTTCTCGGATGAGAGGTGAAACGTCTTCAAGCAACTTGAAGACGTCCAGACGCTTTTCTTTGCAAGCTCCTTTGACTACGATGACCTGGATGACTGAGAACCTTCACAGACGTAAATTAACGTTAAATCACTGTAATGTAATAAAACATAATTTTCATGATTATTAAATGTATCTGTCTGTACATATGCATATTTAGATTGTTAAAATACATTCACAAATGTATCATGATCTCACAAATATCTGTCCGTTATTTGAAAGATTGAACTGTTGAATTCAAATGTAATGCTATGGAAAAGTATATAACATGATTCCTATAAGTTTGTGTTACATCACATAAGTATTATTATCATTGCTATTTAGGGTGATCATGGCTCAAGAGTTAGCAGTTCGCCTTATGATCAGAAAGTTGCCGGTTTGAGCCCCGGCTCGGACACTCTCGGTATTGTGTCTGTGGTCAAGACTTTTCGCCTACTGGTGATGGCCAGAGGAGCCGATGGTGCGATATGGCAGCCTCCCCTCTGTCAGTCTGTCCCAGGGCATGCAATCCATTATTATTTAAACCAACTGTTAACTGTATATTTCTGTACATTTACGTATTATGATTCATATTGCCACATTCATTGACCTTGTTTATAGGTAATTTCTTTGTTTGATCACGTTAAAATGTTCCTAATTTAATGTCTAAAAGCACTTGGTAAAGGCAGAATCCCATGTGAAATTAGCGCAACAAACTGTATTGTCATTACTGGAAATAACCGTATTTTTATGAGGAAGTTATTTTCTGTTATGTTACGGTAGTATTTTGGCGCCCCAGGTGCCAGAATATTACCGTTTTTTTTAAGATGTTTTTTTAACAGTGTAGAGATAACTACAGATGATGTGCATTATGCAATTAATATACAGAACAGTCAGGTTAATTTTACAAAACAGAAAAATATTTGTAGTAGTAAAAAGTCCTTTTAGCAAGTTACACAATTATTTTGAAAGCCACTTTATGAGATACACTGTGCTAGTAGCAGGTTGGGCCCTGTTTTGCTTTGCGCACTGCCTTAATTTATTTGTGTTACACATTCAACAAGCTGCTTCCTCACAGATTTTACTCCAGCATCGCTCAATTGCTGTAGATTTGTCGCTTCATCTATAATGTAAATTTGTCATTACACTACATCCCAAAGGTGATCTGTTGGATTGAGATCTGGTGATAGTGGAGGCCGTTTGAGTACAATGAACTCATTGTCATGGTCAAAAAACCATTTTGAGATGATCTGAGTTTTGTGACATGGTGTGTTATCCTCCTGGAAACAACCATCAGAATATAGGGACACTGTGCTCAGTGGATGACTTGGTCAGCAACAATACTCAGGCAGGCTGTGGTGTTTAAATGATGCTCAGTTTGTACTAAGGTGCCCAAAGTTTCCAAGAAAGGATCCACCACACCATTACACCACCAGCAGCAACCTGAACCATTGATACGAGGCAGAATGGATCCTTCCAGCCATGATGTTTTATGACAAATCCTGACCCTACCATCCAACTCTTGTAGAAGAAATTGAGACTAGAAAACATTTTTCCAATATTTCTTATGTGTATTATTCCGGTGTGAATTGTATCCTTAGTTTCTTGTTCGGTTCTTCGGTTCTTCTATAACTTTGGTTAATTGAGTTACTGTTGCCTTGCTGCCACCTTGAAGCATTCTCCTATTACCTCAACAACCATACCACATTCAGAACTACTTACAGTAAATCACCTTTCTTCACAGTTTGAGTGATACCTGGTTTCAACTTTGACAGGTTGTTAAACATGTCTATACACATGCCTATGTGCATTTAAGTCCTGTCATGTGACTAGCTGATTAGATCTTTGAGTTAACAGAAAGTGAACACCTGTAGCTATTAAAGAAGTCACCGAGTGCAGATTGCAAGAAGTTACAAAAAGAAATTGTATATTTATGGTTAAGAGCAAGTGACACCAACCAAATGCTGTCCTTTGACACGCCGAACTTCTCCCCTGTTCTCGTGTAAAACTCTTCAATTATCATGTTGCCATTTCCATCATGAGCTGCGTTGAAAACTGTTACCACCCTGGAGGGAATCCCTAGAACTCTCATTACTGGAGAGAGAAAAAAAAAGGCTTTAATATCATTTAAAAACCATATTTTCAATAATCACATAGCAATGATGACATAATGCCTATGGCAAGTTACCATGGGAATGCAGTGTAAATGGTATGTCCCTTCAAAGAAAGAAAATAGATCCAATAATTGATCTAACAATCAAGGGGCATATGATGGAATTCTGTCAATCTACAGCATTTTAAGCATCACAAGAGCAACTTTAATCCATCCTGTGTGGACTCGCCTGTATACATTTAGATTTTGGGTCTGTGCTGACTTGTTTGGACAATTCTTGAGACTAATACTGGTATCACTTCTGTACTGTAGAGCAATTAAGACAGATTTAGGTCAACAAATCTAGAACTCCATGAGACATAGAACAACAGCTCTGCACAGGAGATAACTCAATCAAACACAGATTTCACCAATGATCTCATCCTAAACACACATCCTACCTGTACAGAGGACGGATGCAAAGACCCAGCATTGGCCATAACGCACAGGTCTGCATTTGGATGAGGCCCAGCGGAGAAGGATGTCAGCGCTGCCACTCCAGTCTGTAGGCTTCACACCATTTTTGTAACTGCCCTGCCACTTCCCCTCCAGAATACCCAGGTCATCGTTACAGTTTATCTAGAGCAGGAAGAATCACATTAATGACTTCACTTTTTTCCTTTTACTGTGGACAAAATTGCTTAGCATTATACTATATTGTCTCTCACCATAGCGCAGACCACTCGGCTGAGGTAGACAGGGTCTGCTCGTAATGTATAATCTTTGTTTTTGTCAGTGAGGTGTTGCGGGCTGAACTCCAGGAGCTTCAGACATGCTTCCAGGACTCCAGGCTCATACTGCATACATGTGGATGGAAATTTAGCATGTTACCTGCTAATAATGCTACTATATATGATCTATGCAGACTTGTTCTATGATTCTGGGTCACATACCAGACCAAATGACCATGGACGCTTGCTAACATTTAAACTGCTCCCCATATACACTAGCCCATAGTCACTTTTGATGTACTCTTCTTTATGGGCATCCAGTGGCATGTATACTGGATCACCTGAAAAGCGGTGATAGTTGGAATTATGTCTACAAAAGGATAACAGCAGACTGTGGACAAGAACAGCAAGTGGCAGCAGCTACATGGACTCACCTTTCAGCCAAGGGTTGCACAGTAGCACAAATGTTCCCAATACATAAGTTTTTCTGCTCCGTCTGGTCTCTATGTGGGCCAGGAGTTCATACAGAGCCACTGATGACTGAACAGGAGCGCAAATGTGGATAATGACTGACTGGGGATGCATGTTCCCTGGGTAGATTGTAGCTTTCCAGTCATAGAGCTGGGGGTGGGACTGTTCTTCATAGAACAGAACTGGGATCCTCTTTGACAGGCCACCTGTATGGTAAAGTAAATAAATAAATAAATAAAGATAAAAGCAGCATAATTTCCACCTTATAATTTGAATTTGTAATAAAAAAAATATAATAACTAAACTAGTTTTTTTAAAAATTGCAGAGGGAGTGTTCGCCCGGGGCGCCAAACAGGCTAGGATCACCACTGCCTTTGGGAACTGTACATTTCCCAATGCCTCAGAAGGGTGTGGTTCTCCCCTTTTTGACCTGTTGCTTTCTGGCAGCTGCTACAGTTTCTAATTGCTAATATCAGCACTGCCCTGGTGCAAAGGTGCTCCTGAATGCTTTTGAGTGCAATTTTTCACTTGAAAAAGTATGAGTGTGGTATTTATAAATCAGAAGTATTGCTTTAAATATGAACAGTCTTAGTCTTTGATACCTAAACAAACCTCCAGCACCAGGCTCTCAGTGCAGGGATTCCACAGCCAACTGTCAGACTTTAGCGTCACTTTGAAGGGTTTCCCTCGTCGAACCACAAGTCGGTTCCTACTAAGCCCCTGAGTTTCATGGGAAATGCTGTTTTCGGGAATCTCAAAGTTCATGGACTTTAGTCGGCAGTGGCCATTAGTGGTACCTGTAAAACAGATGGCAGAACCCATACTGATCTGAAGACAGTACACATGACAAAGATCTGTCAGGAACTAGAGAACAGACGGGGATAAGAAGGTAAGACGGGAGCTTTGGAGATGAATTTCAGCAAAGCCATCAATTTTAATTTACAAATCAGTGTTAAAGGAATTACAGGTTTTCTGGATTACCGCTGGGTAAAATGAACTTTAGAAAACGCAAAAAATAAACAACAGGACAAGAAAAAATATTGCAATGAATGATTTAAAATTGTTTCTTTCTACCTAACAAACGAAATCACTTAACAAATGATGCTGCCTCTCTCATTCATGTTAAAAACTATCCTATTCCGCTTCACAACTGTAATATTTATATTTATTACATAAAGTCCATGTATCAGATTACTTGGTAGAATATTAGTGTTATTTTCTTTACTCTTTGCACTTAATGTCTGCTGGAATAAAACTTAATTGGATTACTTTCAGCTGGAAAATAAACTGTTTATGCAAAATCATATGAAATTTAATCAATCCATTTAAGCAAAACTCAAAGCAGCTCAAACGCACACATGCGCCTTCCTATGGACAAGAAAAAGATTAAAGTTACATCTGAGTGGCAGAGTGCACTTACCATTGATGCTGTATATTGTCTGCTGCATGTTGTCCATGGTGTGACAGCTAGAATTGCAAGTGTTTGGAAGAATGACAAGCATGCTTTAAGTAGCCCTTCGCAAAGCTAAACATCTCACACCTCTCCAGTGATTAACCAATCACCATTCTTTTTTTTTTCTTCTTATCTGATTTTAATTATGCAGGTGTCTGACAAAGTGTACGTCATACATTACAAACAAATTGCACACAAATCACAAATTGCAAAAGCACAGCAGGAAATTGTGTCAGTGTCCTTATTCTTAACTCAAAGTGCAAAACCTACAGAAAAGTCAACAACCTTAACACAAAAAAACATTTCAGACTTCATACCAGCAGGAGACACACCCTCCAACTTTTCAAGTATTCACTAGCCAAGCATTCGAGTGATGTCACTTCAAACTTCCAGAGAAACTGTGTGGTTTATTATTAAGTTTATGATTCACTTTCTCTAGAAAATGACACAGGTTTCATGTGATGCTCGCTGACACATCTAAAACCTGCCATGGTCTTCTGCAGAATGATCACCCTAATGAAATTTGCATTTGCCTCTGAGTCATTAATGATACTCTATGTACTCCATGAAACATTCAGTATTTTAAAATATAGACCGAGAACATCTTGGAGCGCATTGTCATTAGTGTGAATGCTTGAAAAGCATTCACAGTATTGTTCTTCTAATCTTTATTATTATTTTTTCCTATTCCGTACGTTTTTCGCCGACTATCTCCTTCAAAACCGTTCAACTTAGAAAAACCATTCAAACACCATTAGATTCCTCTTCTTTTGGAATGGTGTGCTTCTACTTTTCTCATTTTTAACATTTATATTTTTAATTTTATTCAACTTTATTCAACAAAAATTTCCCATGTATTTCAATGGGGAGACCCTTCAAATTCTCATTCAACTTACTCATTTTTAAACTCTTACTACTTCAACATACGTTCACATAGAGCCACCATTCAAACTTTAAAACGAAGACAAGACATTCAACTATTCAACTTGTATTTATCTTTTCAATATCTATTATACTTTTTCTTCAGTTCCAGTTTAAGTTTCATGATGTTTTTTCACCCGTTTCAGAGTTTATAATGGGTGTGTATGGGACGGAATGTTGGGGCTAGAGTGAGGCAGCTCAACTGCTAGAGTGAGAGGAGCAAAAAAATTAATCTTAAAATCTTTTTTAAAACTGCTGCTGTGTCCGGAGCGTTTGCTCTACAGGTATGATTTTACCCTCAAAACGTAGCCATGGCTGTCCTCTTTCATCCAATGTGTTTACTATTGTACTAGGTGTTATGGTTCTTTCATAAATGTCACCAATGCACAGCCTCCTCCCTCCAACTCTTCCATAGACTCTAATGTTAAAATGGCTCAGAAGGTTCGTTTGAAAATCAGAAGAGCATGGTGTCTTTCCACTGTCACCACGTCCATATAATAAGCTCCACAGGCATGAAAACTGAGAATTAGGTAGACTAGACATTGCTGTCGCTCACAGTGAAAGAATTTTGTCAATACGACTTTTACTTTTCATTTGGGAGCGATTTGTTTCGGCCTGACTTTTCTGTTCATTTTAAGCAGCAAAAGTGAGGTGCATGTCTGTGTACGTGTGTATGGAGCCATTGGGTGCGGTCACTATAGCAACCAGGCTCACACCTGCCTGCTTAACGAGCTCTCTCTCTGCCACTCTGCCAAAATTCATCTTAAACACTTCTCTTTCAACTGCTGCTGTGTCCACAGTGTTAAAGCCATCATTTTACCCTCAAAACGTCGCCATCGTTGTTCTTTTTCCAACATCTTGTCTTTCAAAGCTCAGAGATGTAAACTTTTTAAACTGTGTGGGTCCAAGTGGAGGGATCACATTTTAGTCATTCAGTGATTCAAAGAATATGACCTTTTAATATTCTTTCAGATGTTTTCTGACTCTAAATGTTCTTTTCTCATTTCTTAGGTTTTTCTAATTTACAATTAAAACATTTTCAGCTTTTTTCCAACTTCTTCTTCTGTGTAACCTTCAGCTTTTAGCAGTTCAGCACTTTTGTTTTTAGGTTAAATTCGGGGGTTTTTTTTATCTCATTCAAGATTTTTAACTTAAATTCAGTAACTAATTCATTTCAGTGCATACATTCAGATTCAAGCATTCACACTGCAGTTTCTTCAGAAAATGCACTTTCTAGTTGTTATTTGATGTTCTATTAAAAGTTCACAAAACACAATCAAACAGAACAACTCTAATATAATAGTCTACATCTTTAGCTTCTGAGATAAAAGACTGTGGTATTTTGGTGACACTCAAAGTTCATCCATGAGTTTATGAAACAGTATGAAATGAAGTTCGTGTGCTTTAAACCAAACTTTAAAACCTATTTTCATACCTTTCACTTAGTGGGTCCGGAAAATAAAGCACAAACAGAGGACTGACTTTCATCAGCAGAAAGGTTGCACAGACTCTTACTTTTTTTTCAACGTATGCCCCACCTGTTTCTGTAACACAAACACATCACACATTTCCCTGAATGATGTTGCAAGTGGACTGCAAGAGTGTAGCGCTCCCTCTAGTGGCATAGGGGCGACATTGCATTTACGTCAATATGATAAACAGCTGTGCAGTGGTTAGCGTGCAAGCAAGAACCCGCAGGCCAGCTGGGGCATCTCTGTGTGAAGTTCTCGATGCCTTTTCATGGAGAACTCGCTACCCCACACATGCATGTTAGATTCACAGAGTCTACCCAGGAAAAAAATCCCATTACCATAAGTGAAACGACAATAATGTCAGTGATCAAATGCTGAGCAGCAGCACGGCACCACTGTGAGTCAGCCAGTCAAATGTGTGGTGATGGACTTGCAGGATTCGATGAATACATTTATGATTTATCATTTTTATATCACAAAGAACTAAAGATATATTTTTAAAGTCCTTTAGAGTCAATATAAAGGACTGAACCCTTCAGGAATTACAGCCATTTTTGCAGAGTGTCGTCATTTTCAAAAGCTCAAAAACTAATTGGACATTTGAGCAATTTCATTGTGGCTTGTCTCCTCACTGTTTAATTAAAGTGAAGTCATACGAGGCCTTCAGACTATAGCAAGTGCAGAGTTTGCCTTGTGTCATTTAAAGACTGCTTTGGCTGTAGAGTTCAAACTACAAGAAAGGAGAGGAAAAAGTCACCGTCTAAACAGTGACTGCTCATAAAAGAAGTAGGCCTATTTTGAATGTTCTGACTACAGTATAAAATGCCAGGGAGTTGAGAGAAATGCCTGTTTGTGCATATATACATATGATTATCACTAACTTCAGGACTGATCTACAGCCAGTCTAACCCAGATTCCTCACATGCCACTTGGAAAATGCTGAGGGTGTAGCCTGTTACACTACCAGGTCACAAATACACATTGTTTAACTAATGACATGTGATACCACTGATTTCCTTTCCGATCTGATAAAATTCAGGGTGGCGTCTACGATACTGATCTGATACCGATACTTTGTACAAAAACTTAAGGTGTTATTGTATTTCAAGTTATAGCATCATAATGATTACAGGACATCAGACTACTTGTTCTTATTTTTTAATTATGAAGAATTATTACATAGAAAAAAATTACTGAAGTTGTGTGTTAATTGATGCTATTTGAACACATATATCTTGTCATTTAACATGTATCAAATCACTTTTATTGTCACATCATTGCTGATACACTGGTGCAGCACATGTGAGTGAAATTCTTGTGTGCAAGCTTCACAAGCAACAGCGGTGTGCAAAATACAAGAAACACAAGAAACAAAGTAAAATATAAGAATAAGAAATATGAGAAATATAAGAATAAATATATGTACAAATATAAGAATGTATGCACATTACTAATTATGCATACATCTACACATACAGTACATATAGTATACGTGTATGGGTGTACATACATATATATACAGAAGTCAGCAGATGAATATTGTGCAAAAATGGGATTTATGTACAATATGGAGTGCATACGTGTTGTAGTTTCGATAAGTGACAATGAAGTGTCTATGAAGTGTTAGTGGTCAGTGTTCAGCAGTCTGGTGGCCACAGTAGTGCTGTGCCACACTACAAAGTTTGGTATCGATCCAATAGCAGCTAAATACAGGGCCAGTATTGCCAATATGAGTACCGACAAAGTATCAGTCCGATACCAATGCTAGTGTTGGTATCGATACTATGATATTTGGATCGATCCACCCACCTCTAATTTTTTTTTTTAGCTCAGAAATGTATAGCACAGACTTTATGTGGCTCCTGTGCGACTTCCACTGCTAACCTTTGTGGGGGAAATGTTTTTGATAGTACTAAATTACAATCAGCCTTCTGAAGTAAACAAACATGGTTCAATAGAATACTAGTGAAGGTTTAACTACGTAATAACAAGACTTACCTAATGTAAAAGAAAGCATCATTAGTCTTAGGTAATAGCTACACCTCGTATTTTCTTTACATCACACAAAAACAATTTGCGACACAAATGATTCAAATGAAAATAGTTATTTTTATTTTGTCAAAAGACATTTCGATACAAAAGGGCATATTGGGATCCATAAGTAAATCACAAGTACAAACTTTAACCAGAATGAAGGAAGAAGAAAAAAAACAAAACAAGAAGATTGTTAAGTTTCTCGATAAGCCAGCACTGAGAACAGCAACTTAGTCAGGGCTGCACTCCGTTCACTTCTGTTCTGTTAAGCCACATCATTTTTTTAAAGATTTGTCAGTAGATCTGGATTTTATTTTGTACTCTAAGGTGACTTCAACAGAAAGAAATCTGCCTTTCAAAATGTGCATTTTATAGTGTTATAAATCTAGGATCAAATGTCATTTCATGATGAGTTCAATATAGCCCATTGTTTCAGAAAAATCCCACTTGTGCCCTTAAGCGTGCTTTGAATCTTACAATTGCAAAAGATTTGCGTTTAAACTGAAGGTGCAAAGTTTTTCAAACAAAAATCAAACAGATTCTACATACAACTAGCGGAAAATCAGGACGTCACACATTAAGATTTCCTGATCTGAATATTTTTAGGAACTTACTGCTTTACCTCAGCAAGGCACTTGCTGCATTTGTCCTGTGAAGCAGGGCGGCGAACACAATAGATGGGAGCTGAAGTCCAACACGGAGACGAAACGTGTTACATCATCTGTTATAAAAGGAGTCTAGTTGCTTGTAACAACAGTTGAAAACCTCTCAGATGGTATTTTGAAGATATACGGAAACAAGACAGCAGTTACAACATTTTAAAACATTTGGATGAGACTGAGGCACCCAAAGGCTACAAAATACTTCATGTACAACCTTAGAACAGCAATGTTGCCTGCAACATGACAAAAACTTAAATCTGAACTGTAAATAAGTTACAGATAAATCAATCAACAACAAAACAAAAAAAAAGACTTCTCTTTTTCAAATTTTGGCACCACACGGCAATTCAAAGGTTGCACATGGACAACAGCTTAAGGCAGGAAAATGCACTGAGTAGAAAACACGGCAAAAATCTAAAAACGTGCTACGAATAAGAAGCTAATTGACAAATAGCACATTTAGAAATTAATGATTTGCACGGATTTACAAAATAAAAGTCCCTTCCTGACAGAAAACATCAAAAAAATTTTTGTACCCTTTTTAAATAAATATTAAATTCCAAAAAATAAAAACAAAATGTGCATTTTCCACACGCATGCACCTGCACACAAAACCCAATATTTAAAGAATGATAGGGGGGGAAAAAATGTTAGCTTACATAACTTAGGACGAGAAAATACGACAGACATTTTTAACTACAATGATCATCTCATACTCTTGAGTACATGATGTGAAAATGTCTGTTATTGCCACATACTTCTGAAAATCAATATGGTTTCCTTAACAACACAACAAAAAATGAAAAAATAAAACAAAGTAGTACGTGCAGTGAAGCCGGTGTGCCCGTTGCAGAAGACACACAGAATCGATCACTCGCACCTAAGATAAGATGTACCACCCTGTTGACCTGACTGGGTATGGATTTAAGGCATGAACATCACAAACAACTTTCTGAACTGACTCGATGTGCATGTACTGAACAATAACAGGATGCGCCTGCTCTGAACTCTCAAGAATCCTTCCTGGAGTCGTCACTGCTTTACACTGATTGGATTGGTAAAAGTAAAGCTCCAGCTGTCTTTTGATTCACCCAGGACGACAAACAAACCACACTGAGTGCGTCCAGAAAACAATGACTAGTTTGGGAGGTCCGGGGTTCGGGACCTGCTGGAAGTTCCTCCCCACCTACACGACACGAACAGTCGGGTTGTTTCAGGAACTTCCATCTGCAGACATCCGGTGAACTCACTTGAACCTACAGCTAAAATATTTAAACGACAATTTTTTAAAACACACACCTTTAAAAATCTACCATTAACCTACGTAACGCCCACACACCTTTGCATCAAAACAGTTGATTTAAGACTTTGCTCTGCTCCGAACACCTGAGACTATGGCTAAACGCTTAGCTAACTAATAGAGAACAAATCAGTATTAGTTTTTACCCACCTGGTTTCCTGCACACTGACAAAACATACCTTAAGTTTTCAGGCTAAGTTCACATTGATCCTTCAAAGCAAGCGGCCATTTTTTTTGTCATGCAGTGGAATTTCTATCTTTGCCATTTTCATACTTTAAAGCGCTTGACTACTGTGCAGATGTTTTCTTTACAAAATGAAAAAGAAATTTAAAGTGTCGTGGTGAATCTTTTACCATTTATTAAGTTCCAGTTTCCCACAGTTTTTCCCCAGTTTTACTTTGTGTTAACAACAGCAACACTGTATCCAAATCCACTGACTGTGGTAGAGTTTGGGTCTGTGCAAATCTCATTTGGAGCTCACAATGAAGCCATGTTACCATTAAAAGGGAAAAGCCTTTTAGATTTGGGTTTTTAATGATCTCTGCGGGTGTGAAAGAAAAATAATAAACTACACCGCAACGCCAAAATGCTTCTGTAAAGCCCAGCTGGCCTCACTGAAGCAGCTTTGGGCTAAACGTGCTGGACGCGTGCGGAAGTTTCTCGTTTAGTCCGAGCCATCTGAGGAACAAACCTGAAGAGGTATAACATGTCAGTGTTTAAGAAACCAGCCCTAAGAGTCCCAACGCCACACACACACACACACACACACACACACACACACACACACACAAAAAACACCTGCACAATCCGCTTGGGAAAAAACATCAAACACAAAAACCTCACAAGGTACAAAATATGAAAATAACATTCATATAAATAATTTAAATAGCTATTCTAAAGCTAAACTCTTGGTCTAAAACTTTTGAATGGCCAAAGAGAAGTGCTAATGATATGCTGTACAATTTAGGGGGAATTATTTGAGATTTTAGTTAGGGTGGTATTTCGGGGAACACAATTAAAACAATACACAAAACATTTCTCCAAACTCCCACAATGAAAACACTACATTTTTGATAATGATGTGTCCATAAAATATTGATTCCCATTCTTTTTTTCTTCTTTTTTTGTTTTAAAGGAGCTCCAGATCACTGAGGAGAAGGCCTGAATTTATAATCATTTGCCCACGCGCTCCTCTTCTTTTGCTTTTTAACTTCTAATCGTCCCCCAAAACTTGTGACAGGTCACCAAAGTCACAGTCAAACAGTTCACTGATGCCTTCATGGTCCTCTAGTCCATAGTGGTAGTCGTGACTGTGAGGGGGGGACAAGTTGATGAAACCGTCCAATGGGAGAGGAAGGCCCTCTCCGTTCAGGAAGTCCGTAGAAGAGAGCGGTGAGAGATCAAAATCAGGTAGGTCTCCAAGGTTGGAGAATGGGTCGCCTCCCAGGATGGATTCTGTCACAGAAAGAGAAATGTAAGAAACAGTAAGAGATTAAAGAGAGGATTAAAGAGCTGCACCAACTTACAGTATAAGATCAGTGAAAATTATTTCAAAATAAATCATGAAAAGCTCAAGAATAAAAAATATGGAGCTGGAAATAAGCACAGTAAGTCCATTACCATGATCAAAACCAAGCTAAAGACCATAAATAAAACAATTTATTCTTAGTTTTGCATTAGGTACCAGTGTGCATAATATTTTATCTATGGGAGTCAGGAACACTTCAGCAGCAGTGCCTCAAGCAAAGCTTTTTCCACTGTAGACATTTTGACGTGGCACAGCAGGAAGGGGATGACTGCATTCTACAAGTACTGATTAATACAATTAAAGCCACCTGTTTGATGACACAAAGTGTCAGCAGTGAAAACAGTGTCTCGAAAGAGTCACCAAGGACACTCTTTCGAGGATGCCAATGTTCACATTTTGGACAGAGAGGACAGATGGTTTGAAAGAGGAGTGAAAGAAGCCATCTATGTCCACTGTGAGCGACCATCTTTGAACAGAGGCGGGGGTTTACGACACCAACTCTCTGCCATCTATAATCCAGTTTTGAGATCCCTTCCCAGACGCCTTAACGCCCACTCACATCCTGGGCCATCTGACCTCAGGAATTCGCATGATAAGGTGGGGCCAGGTTTCACAATGAACACACCCGAAACTCTGGCTGATTGGGACCCACACCCAGTTTCACACCTTGGCTCAGGCGATTAGAGGATCATCAGGGGGTCCTTTTGTCCCTCTGTGGGGGGAAACTCCCACTAGGTTTATATCTGGGACTCTCCACCATTTGACCTTAGAACTGAAGAAGCTTCTCGGATGAGAGGTGAAACGTCTTCAAGCAACTTAAAGAAGTCCAGACGCTTTTCTTTGCAAGCTCCTTAGACTACGATGACCTGGATGACTGAGAACCTTCACAGACATGTTGCAAATGCCATTTCTAGTAAATACACAACTCGCTCCGACCGACACAACAGCAAAATGTCGAAAGTCTCATATTACAAGACTAAGCGTCTACTTTATTAAAAAAAAAAAAAAGTGTTACAAAGTTTCTGAACTGAGCCAGACTAAATGTATATATTGGGATAATTGGTAGTAGTTTTAATTTATTCTTACTTTGTCAAATCTGTAACAGAAATAGCAGAAATCTAAGCTTCATTTACCTTTTTGGGGTTTTAGCACTAAAATGTGTTAATTTTACAATAATGATTACAGGATGTAGTTATGCTTTGCTGTGTTAAATCCTACATCAATATGGACAATATTATGGGAAGGATTATCATCATCTATATAGCTTTTGGGAACCCTATTATTATAAAACTCAAAGCCTCACAAGTTCTATATAATCAGAACAAACTGTGACATCATGTCAATGTTACATGTTCACTGTTGACATTGTGTTTATGTTAATGTGTTCCTGTATGTTTCTAGATACATTCTGATAAACTATTTTTAGTGCAGCGGCACTTTATGAGACGTGGAGTGTGCCGCCATCCATATGTCCTTGGTGAAATTTAAGCAAAATTGTGGGACTTCCTGCCAAGTTTGATATGTTATTAATTCCACCTATTTGCTGTTCTCCTTCTTCGGTTACCTGTGAAGCAAATATTTGCTTCAAAAACTTCCAGGAAATATATCAGTCCAAGAAAGGTGAGGCAAACATTCCCCTCATGTTTTGTCTGCACTGGCTAAAATATAAATGTTGGAAACAGACTGTGTTACGCAGAAGTGGCCTTAAAATAGTTCCTGATGATAATTATACAAATTAATACATAAATGTGGTTTATTTACAACACTCACCTGTGTCGCCACCTAACACCAGTGATGAGGGGTCCTGTTGCGACACTGCTGTTACAGTGGATGATGTGGATGCTGGAGATGATAAACCCACTTCCAGGGCTGTTGAGCAGGTTCTGGGTTGTGATTGGTCGGTGGGTTGTGTGGAAGGTTGAACAAGGGAAGGGTCGGCAATGGGTTTAGAGGGACTGCCTCCTGTCACAGGGCTGCAGACGCCAGAGCTGTCTTCTGGACAGAGGAAGACGTCGATCGGACCTCGCGTGCTCTTCAGCGACACCTGGTAACCCTGGGATGTGCATGCAGATGTGCAGATTAGCAGAAACTCCAACAACAGTGAGTCCAGTGACCTGGGCAAAATGTTTTCAAAGCTTTTACCTCAGAGGGTTCTGAAACTTGCATCTGGGTTTCTGGTGGAGCTCTGATCACCATAACCAGCTGGTCGGGGGAATCGAACGACTGCCTCAAGTCCTGACAGCGCACATACCCCAACGTGATGAACTCAGCGATTAAGGAATAATTTCATATATTCATTAATGTAAATGTTTAGGCCATCTATTTTTTGACATCTGTTTCTGAGTGACGCACAAGTCACGAGCATCACGTGTCCAGCTCAGCTCCACTGCTGCTGCCAGAGCCACTTTCTGTTTAACAGATCGCAGCTCATCACTTAGAGATCACAGAGCTGTGCACACGTGACGAGTCTGCACACGGCAACACTCAGAGCTCTGTAACCGCTTCAGACAACCTGATACTCAAAACAAAAAGGATATTTTTTGTTCTGTGGGTCCTCTGTGAGCAATCTGAGCTGCAGATTGCATTTGGAAATGAGCTCATCCAGCTGCTCCTCAGCATCTGTGAGGTCACACACCTCCCTCTGCAGCTCCTTATGGCGGGAAACCAGAGCCGCATCAATGCGATTACCGCTGCAGGGGTAGACGAGAGAAAAACTGACTGCTTAGGGTCACCAGATACACACACACACACACCAAGCACTCAAATTTATTCTGCCACAGTTCTTGCTCCCGTTCCCAGATTTCTTTCATTTGCTGTTTTAGGCGTCTTTGAACACTTACAGCCACTGGATGTTGTTCTTTGACTTCTTGGAGATGAGCTGGATCCCCTCCAGGACATTGGTTATGTCGTAGATGCGTCTCTTCTGAACATCGAGCACCTGAGACGCCCAGTTCAGATCCACCACGCCGTCGGCCGACTGGGACAACAGGTCCAGAAAGCGCTTGGTGGTCAGGTTCAAAGAAGTGTCATACCGAGACTTCTCTGCCGTGGTCCGAGGAACTGGGCAGAAAGAGAATACATACAAGAATGAAAAGAAATGCACATATTACTGGTCTAGAGCGTAAGCTGAGACAGCGGTTTGCGGTGGGCAAAAGGTTCAAATGAAGATTATCAGTCACTTTAAAAAAATGGGACTCTTCAGCATCAAAAGAACTTAACCATTCTCTTCTGCTACTGCTTATTCTAGCTGCCTTAGGGCGAGAGGCAGAGTACACCCTGGACAGGTTGCCAGTCTGTCAGAGGGCTAACACATAGAGACAGACAACAACACACTCAGTCACACCAATGGGCAATTTAGGGTTACAATTAACCTAACCCACACTGACTACAATGTCTTCAGACAGTGGGAGGAAGCCAGAGTACCTGGAGAGAACACAAACTCCACAGAGAAGGATCCTGACCTGATGGTGGAATGAACTGAACTCAGGACACATTTGCTGTGAGGCAACAGTGCTAACCACTGTGCTTTTGATACCGTATTTTCACGACCATAAGGCGCACTTAAAAGTCTTAGATTTTCTTCAAAAAGTGCGGCGCGCCCTATGTGTTGTAAGGAGGACGTAGTAGAGAACACCATGAGAACGTTAAAGGATGAAGTGTGGGCGTTGATCGTATATACCGGGACAATCGCACATACCTGTATAAAAGAACAGGTATGTGCATTATGCAGGACATCGTTGTTTTAACAACCCTGAAAATGGCAAAGAGACACGCTTACGAAGCACAGTTTAAACTGAAGGCCATCAGCTACGCGGAGGAACATGGAAATCGAGCAGCGGCGAGAGAATTTAAGATTAATGAATCGATGGTTCGCAAATGGAGGAAGCTGGAAAACAAGCTCCGGCAGGTCAAGAAAACGCAGCTGAGTTTCCGCGGACATAAGGCGAGGTGGCCCGAGTTGGAGGAAAGACTCGAGCGGTGGATCATCGAGCAAAGAGCGAGCGGGAGAAGCGTTTCGACGGTCACCATTCGGCTAAAAGCAGTTTCACTAGCTGAAGAGATGAACATTGAACATTTCCAAGGAGGTCCGTCTTGGTGCTTTCGTTTTATGAAACGGTGCCATTTTTCCATCCGGACCAGGACTACGGTAGCGCAGCAACTTCCAGCGGATTATAAGGAAAAGCTGGCCATCTTCCGCTCCTACTGCAGCAAACACATCGGCGACAAAAACATCCAGCCCAGCCACATCACAAACATGGACGAGGTCCCGCTCACTTTTGACATCCCGGTGAGTCACACTGTGGAGAAGAAGGGGACCAGCACGGTAGCGTGCCCATCTCACAGCCGATGTGAAAAAACTTGTGAAGCAAATGAACTGTGAGCTTGCTGTCATTCCGGGAGGCCTGACAAAGGAACTCCAACCGCTGGACATCGGTGTGAACCGCCCGTTCAAAGTAAGGCTGCGAGCGGCCTGGGAGCGATGGATGACCGGTGGAGACCACAGTTTCACTAAGAGTGGAAGGCAGCGCCGGGCGAGTTACGCCACAATTTGCCAATGGATTGTAGATGCTTGGGCTAACATGTCTGCTGGCACTGTTGTTCGAGCTTTCGCAAAAGCCGGCATTGTTTCCGAGGAGCCGCACGGCACGGAAAGTGACTCTGACGGTGAAGACAGTGAACCTGGCATGTTTGATGGAGATTTAGCGCAGCTGTTCAATTCAGACACAGAGGATGAGGACTTCGATGGGTTTGATTGATGATAAAAATGTGAGTACCAAACTTTGTTTTGCTCCTGCTTTATTTTTAAATACGCACACTTGTATGCTTGTGTGTTGTTGATGATGACGATTACCGGCAATAGAAATGTGAGTAAGGTACCGAATTCAGGTTTGCTCCCGCTTTATTTTTAAATACGCATACGGTACTTGTATGCGCCCTATGGTCCAGTGCGCCTTATGTGTGTGTTAAATACAGTAAGGGCACACATAACTGAGACTGCGCCTTTTAGCACAGTGCGCCTTATGGTCGTGAAAATACGGTATATAAAAATAAAGAATTCCCCCTCGCTCCTCTCTGCTATGGATGCAAAGTTGCTTTGCATCCATCTCCTTCCAAACAGATCCCAGTGGAAATCCACATGGACTGCATTTCTAACAATTCAGAAGTCTATCTTGCATGAGGGATAGACTCATATTTCTACATTATACCAATTAATATAATGTGTGTGTCACGTGTAGCTTTTCCGTTTCAAGTCCATCATTTGATCCTTTTGGTGCATGCAGTGAGCCCAAATACTGCAAATGAAAGGGATCAAATGAACTGATAAATCGCAACGCCTCTTCTCTTGCTCCATTCTCAAAAAAACAGTCTCTCCATTATTTGAATAGAAAGATATTTGTAAGTTTCTCTCACTACAGCCAGCCTGGAGGAGACAGGATGACAGGCCGCGCTGATAAAAGAACAGCTGCTTTTATGACAATGACTGAGAGCAAAGGTGAGCAAGGATGTGTGGGCGAGGATTTTTTAGAGCGGGGTGTGGGCTGTCAGCTGTACCTCTGGGAGGAGCAGGAGTGGAAAGCGGTGCCTGGCCTGTGGAAGGTCGAGTGGTGCTGACATACTGATGGTCACTGTCCAGGTCCAACTTCCTTTTTACCTGAAGGAACACACGTCTGGAGTAAGAAACAGACGTAAGACAGTAACAGACTAACTGCTGACACAGACACGCACTGTTTACGAGCAGAGAAATGTGAAAATTATACCAGCAACAGGTGGGTAACTTACAGCAGCTCTGCTACGTGCAGTATGTAAACGAACAACTCCTCAGTTTAACCACTTCCCTTATTGCTCTTTCACTTTCTCTCTCCCCTTTCCTCCCACACCTCCCTTCCTCACCGGTGGCCTTCCCAGAGACGGTCTCCTCTTGTCCTGGATCCCTACGTCAGCTGGGCCCTGCGGAGTGGCGAACAGCAGGATCTCCCCCGTGCTCGTCGGGGCAGGGGCTGGGTGGAGTCCTTCATTGCTGGGGCTGGTGATAATCACTATCTGGTGGTCCTCGTCCAAGTTGATACTCCCAGAGTTCAGCAAAGTCTCAAAGTCTGCTAACAGATCCTCCGATGTCTGCCCTGTTATCAGAGTCTCTGACATTGCAGTGTGTCACCAGGAGCCCCTCTTCACTGGACTTGGGTGGCGGTGGTTGTGGTAGTTATAAACTAAGGTGCTGTTATGACAGTATCAGCACCGACTCACATCTGCCATTTTTTTGTGAATAAAGGCAACAAGGGTGAATTCTCGTGAAAACTGTCTCGAATGAGTTCATTAGCAGGTGGAACATTTCATAAACTGTTTTATTTTGTTACACATTTTGATTACACCACAGCAATGTAAAGCCACGTCCTAAAACTCAGACTGAGGCTGAAACAGCAAGCCAGGGTGTGCTGCCAAACAGGAAATTTGGCACATGAAATATTGCTAAATGCATACTATAAAAGCTCCGCCGCGAATAAGTTATCAGAGAACCAGTCCGAAACTGGCCGTGGGAGAAATCCAGTCAGGCAAGCTAGCAAAGGGAGCAAGCTAACCTTTTGTTTTCATCTCTCCTGTCAGTACAGTAGAGCCGAGGCCTGGCCACACTGCCCCTGAACAGCTACCACCCCGGCTAACGAGCTAGCTTCCAACCAAATGACAAAGACTCGAACAGGGTCACAAAACAAACTCGAGCAGCCGCCAAACTAGCAGGTCACGCCGGTAGAACAATATTACTTCTCCTTGTATTAAACACCGAGCGAAGTTAAGAGGCTATTAAAACTTTACAGCAGCTTACAGAAGTGAGCGATGAGAACAAAATATCCACGCAGCAAAAAAGCATCACGGGAACTTAAAATCATCTTTGAGACTATATCTATAAAAGCGAGCATCAGTCCAGCGGATAGTACATAGATGTGGTCGAATATGAATATATAGGGCAGATTAGCATGTTAGCTAACTTATTAGCGGCAGTTGTTCAATCCCCTTGTTTTGTTGGGGCACGCAGGAAGCAGTCCGACAAAATTGGAAATATAAGCACATAAAGCGGCGAAAAACAAGCGCACGGTTTAACATAACAATCGGTGGACCTCGCCTGCTCACCCCGGCCGCAATCCACCCGTTAAAACGCCGTCATTACCCCGTTATCGTCCTTTATTGTTGTTTTTGTCTCAGCTGATCTACATCTAAACAAGCCCCTGACGGTTTTCGCGCGAAATCTTTTTTGCCGCGAAACCAACACGTGCGCCAAGCAGTCGGTTGGGATTGGTCCGAGCTGTGCGCTTTTCGCGGGGCGGGGCCGAGGAGCTCTGATTGGCAGAAGCGGGTGTCTGTCACGTCACGAACGCAGATAAATCGATGAGAAGCGCGTTCGCGGAACTTGGAAAATAAAGCATTTTATTTTAGTTGAAGCAAATATATTTAGTTTATTAGGCTGATGTCAAGCAAGTTGTTTGTAATTAATATAAATTTACATTTTTGTTGTTGTCGGAGTAAAAAAAAAAACTATTAACCGCAGTTCTTCTTGCCGGTCTCGCGTTCGAGAAGAGTTTCTCACAAATAATAATACTACTACTACTACTACTACTAATAATAATAATAATAATAATAACAACAACAATAATAATAACATTAATAATAATAAAACATGTCTGGGTGAAAGCGATTTTCCTTAGTTAAGCAGTTACCTCAAGAGGCAGCCATAAGTAATCGAGCGCCTACCACCCAGTAGGAGTGCTACAAGATGGCGCAGGCAATATTTGAGGTGCTGGAAGGTATGAGTATTTATTTATTTGCAGCGTAATTACAGTTACCCAAAACGTTTGCTCCTACTTTAGATATTTCACTGATGTAGGCCCATTCGGAAACGCAGAAAAATAACGTAAATCCACGTACAAGCCTCTGGTTTTGTTTCAATCAGGAAAACAGCACATAGGAAGGACTCTGTATGAATGTAAACAAACAAAGTGATTAAACACTTTTTCGACCTAACGGACAGCTTATTATTAATCGTAGTCATCGTATTGCAGTCAGATGGTAAATGTATTTACATTTCAGGGTGATTTTCTTTCCTTCAGGCCCTCTTAATGACAAGACTTTGTAATATTACTGGACTAACAGCCTGTTTGTTGTAAATGGATTATTACTGTTTTTGTTATTGTAAGTGAGTACAGTATCAGGAGATTACTGTACGCAGATTTGAAGTGGATGTAGAGATATCCTTATCGAAAGCTGTTAGTCTTCCACACTAATATTGCTTCTGATCACAGTTGATTAGATAAAACTACTAATTCATGTTTAGACATTTCAGTAAGTCATGCATCAGACTAAAATGGATCTTTGCAGCAGGTGAATTCTTCTTCTTCTTACTCTTCAGGCATGGACAATCAGACAGTGCTGGCAGTCCAGTCACTGCTAGACAGCCAAGGAGGTGTTCCTGACCCAAACAACCAAAACGTCTCTGGGACGCCAACAATCCAGTCTATGGGTATGTAATAGCATGCACAGCTGTGGGACAGGCTGTGTCATTGTCCTGTTATTCTTTTATGTCAAGAGACATGTCATCCATCCATCCATTTTCTGACGCCTATCTGGGTCTGGGTTTTTGGGCAGAAGGAGAGATGCCCGCCCATCTCTTCTAGCTAATCCAGGAGGACACCAAGACATTCCTAAGCCAGCTGAGATATTTCTCTTCATTCTGTCCTGGATTTTGCCCAGTTCATTCTAAAGGGAGGATGTGTCGGAAAAATCCCTCAGGTAGCAGGTACTTTTGCCAGAATCACCTCAACTGGCTCCTTTCAGTGTGGAAGAGGATCAGACAAAGGGCAATTCAGAAAACCCCAATACCAAGAACTAAAAATAGAGAACAGTTTACCCTGCCTAGGAGAGGGTTACCAAGGCCCAACCATGGAGTCAGACATGTGGCTTGAGGCAGAGCGCCTGGTGGTCAGGCCTTATCCACGGGGCCTGTCCAGGCATAGCCAGAATGAGCAACAATGAGCCCACCACAAACAAAAGGTACCACAGGGGTTCGGTGCCTTGTGGATTGGGTGGCGGTCAGTGACCCTGGTGGTTGGATTCAGTTTAATTTGATTAATCATCGCAGAGACCAAGGTTCTTGAAAAGTCTTGTCGTCAGATCAGCTTATTAAGTAAATGTCAGTTAAAACAATGTAAGTAGTTTATAAGCACATGTTTTTCATCCTGATGTTATTGCAGCTCATATTTGTGTCACATAACAAAAACCTTACACAAAAAGAAGAATCTAGAGGCAAGAATTTGACACGTTATTACGGTTGTGTTATTAGTTAGTTAGCTATTAGCTGGTTCATCAAACCAAAATGAGGTCCTCGTGACAGACTCGACTGCTAGTTTAATTTATCTGGTGGTGCACACTTTTTGCTGTGAAATGATGTCATCGTGTGCAGTCTTTGAAAAATACTTTTCCGCTAAAATAGCTATTAAAGCCAAGTGCATCACTGCAAAAACATTAAAGGATGAATATCACCACCCATTAAATGTCCAAAAGTGCATTAAGATCCTCAAAATTGACTCATGTGTGTCTTTTTTTCCCCCGTCTGCTGTTTCTTGCTGCCTAAAACCTTTATACAGACGACGAAGACGTGTTCCTGTGTGGGAAGTGTAAAAAACAGTTCAACTCTTTGCCTGCTTTCATGACGCACAAGAGGGAGCAGTGCCAGTCTAGCACCCCTTCTCTGTCCACAGTGTCCTTGGCCTCCACCAATGCTTACACGCCTGTCCCGTCTATTAGTTCGGTACCGCAGACTCCTGCCAACAGACAGGTGAGGAAAGCAAAAGGGCAATTTATCTGTGGGGGTGATAAATAACTTGCTCGGTTTAATAAGTTAGTTGTGCAGAGTGCAGAGCTTAAAGCAGTAATAAAACTGATAAGAAATGTAAGGAGAAGTGGGAAAGAGGTAATGGTCTGAGGTAAAGCTGACCTGATGGTAAAAGTATTTTATAAATACGTTATATAAGAGGCCAGGACTGTAAAGGAAAAAAGATTTTGTTATAATGATTCAAAAAGCAGCTGATGTGACTGTTTAACTTGGCACTCACACAGGTGTCCACCTACATCACAGTCCCTCCCTCCCCTTTGACGCACACTCTGGTCCAAGGCAACGTGCTCGTCAGCGATGACATCCTCATGTCTGCCATCTCAGCCTTCACCTCCATCGACCAGCCCATGGCCCCCATGCAGACTCCCATACAGGTACTGTTTGCTTCCTTCTCTCTTTCACGCCCAGCATTTGAATTTATTACATCCTGTCACCAAATCTGTGCGCTTCCTTTATGACAGAGTAACCTGAGCATGCACACAGCCGGTGTGTCCTACTTACAGCACCATCACCACCACCTCCATCACCTTCATCAACCGCAGCAGCAGCCCCCGCAGCAGCAGCAGCAACAACAACAACAACAACAGCAGCAGCAGCAGCCGCCCTCCCATCCCCTGCCACCTGCACAGCCCACCCAGCAGACACTCACTTCCCAGGTCCCGGCGAGCCACAGCAACTCAGTGGTGCAGGTGTACAGCACTCTGCCCCACATGGTCGGAGGTGGAGGGGGTGGCGGGGGTGGAGCTGAGATCCACACACTGGGTTTGCAGCCTTTCCATCCTGTGCAAGTGAGTGAGGCTTGCTGTTTGGTTGCCGTCGCAGTGGTTAAAATGATACGTTTCCAGTTTCTGTGACCATGCGTGTCTTCCTCAGGTGCCCAGTCAGGGTGTGGAGAGTCATTCGTTCACAACCCCTCCCGTGTACAGCCCCGGGAAGCAGGGCACCAAAACCAAGACCTGCAGCATCACTGCCAGCATGGCGGAGCTGGGTGACTTTGAAAAGGTTATCGTTCCCAAGCGACCGAGGAACTGTAAAAAAAGCTCAGATGGAGTCGCAGGTATGTGTGGAAAAAGATTACATTTGTAGGCTACAGTTTTTATCTAATGGAACTGTAGAAGACAACATGATGGATGTTTATATAAACTGTATTAACTGTTTATATAAACTGTATTAATTGTCTGAATTGGACTCCTCAGCAGAGCAGCTCAAGGGAAAAGGTCCGAAGCTCAAATGTAACTTCTGTGACAAAGTCTTCTCGAAAAACTTTGATCTCCAGCAGCACATTAGGAGGTGAGTTGCTTTCCAGGATGTAGAATCGACCAACTTTAAAGCTGAAATAAAGGATTCATTAAAACAATTTCCCTCTTGCAGCCACACGGGAGAGAAACCGTTTCAGTGCATCGTCTGTGGCCGAGCCTTCGCGCAGAAGTCCAATGTGAAGAAACACATGCAGACACACAAGGTGCTGTGATATAGAGGTATCTGCATGATGTATTTAAATTTTAATCAACACACTAACAACAGCTGTCTTTATCTTACAGGTGTGGCCTATGAGCGTGGCCAGCACTGTGTCTAGACTACCAATCACAGTAAAGGTGGTACCAGTGCCCCCCAGTGAGGAAGAAGAAGGCGGGGAACAGCAGCAGGAAAGTGAGCGGGATGAGGACGGGATGCAGGAAACACAAACAGAGGAGCCAACGCAAGCAGGTACCGTCTGTTAAATAACACACTGTGAAAAACACACTGCAAGCAGAGCCCGGTGTAGATCCAGAACCCACTGAAGAGACTAAGGCCCAGTTTACTTACACATTGTCAGTACAAAACTGGGCTTGTTTTACTCTCCCTTTATGTATTTTTGGGAGTTTACTAACATTTGCTAACTGTGCTTATATCTGACGCAGAACAAAAGCATGTTTTTGCATTTGATATTAAATGAACTGACTGCACCTGTGTTTAGAAAGCAGCACAGCTTTTGTAAATCATCTGTAAAACTAACCACACATATGAGCGCTTTTTGGAGATTGTACTTGCATGGTATTTTGTCACGTTTAGTTAATCTTGCCGTATATGCCCTGTCTGACCTGGGAATACTTCAGGATCTCCCAAGAGGAACTAGAAAATGTTGCTGACGACAAAGACATCTGGGACACTTTGCCACTGCGACCTGATTTCCAGATAAGCACGAGTTAATCAATGGATTTCAAAAAGTTTGCTTAAAATGTTATTCAGAACATCAACAATTGAAACTCAGGAGAAAAGGGCTATGTAAAGTTAGAAGTAACGATCAGCTACAACACGAGACAATTTTAAAAGTAAAGTAAAAAATGTACCTGATTTAAATTTGGTCAAACTTCTCTTCGAGATTGCATCCTCGCACACTTCTGGACTGTTTCCAGTCTCACAGGAAGTCCTGTTCTGACCCTTTGTACCACTGACTTCCTGTGTCGAACCAACCTGACTGTCATGTTGAGACCAAACTGCAGTTTTTCACAGGGTCCAAGCCCAGATGTGGTGCTCCAGGTCAGGACCATGACCAGGCACAGACACTTTACCACCTCAGGTCCTGTGATAAAGTTCTACTGTTTAATATTGTGACATCTAAGTAGGAGCTTTCTAGGCAAACGCTCTGAACTCCTGGAGCAAAGCAGTCAGCTCAGTACTACTCAGCACATTTGCCTCCTTTGTAGTCCTCGCCAAAATGACAGCTGATAGGTCTGACGCTGACACTGCCTGACACCAAGTCAGAGTGAATGAGCGAGCCAGAAATAGCAGCATCAGTGAAATCATTCCAGTGATTCTAAGGACATAACGTTGAATGTGACAGCAGCCAGATTTAAATCAGGCGGGCAGATTGCTGCTGTGTCCCTCAGCTGTAGAGGTGTGGCGGTGTTCCTCAAGAAGTCTGTTTTTGTCAGTAACAGTGACTGTCACTGATAAATCAGCCTCTACTGTCTTTTCATTGTTATGGTTTCTTGACACATGTGGACACTCACTGCTTGACTGCAGAAGCACCTGGGGAGCTGGAGGAGAGAGTGGCCGAGGTTCGGGCTGATCCAGAGGGCAGCCAAGTGGAGGATGTGCAGAGCAGGCAGAACCAGCAGTGCCCGGCTCAGACCAAACAGATCGTGGTGATAGACAGCTCCTACCAGTGCCAGTTCTGCGCCAGCAGGTTTAAGACCTACTTCCAGCTCAAGTCCCACCTGACCCAACACAAGGGGGAGCAGGTGAGTCATAAAGACATGATGGGTACACATTAGAAAACTGTGCTGATGAGTTGGATTGACTGAAAACGTCCAGACACACACGGGGTTAGTCACTCGGACTTTGTGACTGTTTTCCTGCAGGTTTATAAGTGTGTGTTAAAATCATGCTCCCAGACCTTCCAGATTCTGGATCAGTTTTTGGAACACATCCGGACGCACCAGGAGCAACTGACCTACCGCTGCCACCTGTGCAGCAAGGTGTTCCCCTCGCTCTTTGAGCTGGGACTCCACCAGTACTCCCATTCCCTCTGCCCGCAGCAAAATACACGCAAGGAGGCCACCGTGTACAGGTCAGCTCAAGCACTTATCCTCGAGTGGAAGGAGTAGAGAGAAGAAGTTTGGAGAGGTGGAGAGAGTCTGCTTGCATAAATCCCATAACACATATGTCATATTCCTTTGTTGCATAGTTTGTCTTGAGCAGGTCTCACGTTCACTGTTCTGCTGCTGTAAATAATCACTTGTACTTTTGCCTGTAGCAAAAATTATATATCACGTCTTACTCTGAACTGCATGTCTACTAGTCATTTCTACAGTTGTCAGACTGAATGCGCTTCTTCATAGGATTTGTTAACAGTGACAGTTTACGTTTTTCCTTCAGATGTGTGAAATGCCAAAGCCGATATTCTACGCAAGAAGCGTTAGAGCAACACCTGCTAACTGCATCGCACAGCTTTCCCTGCCCACACTGTCAAAAGGTACACTATGACACACCCGACGTTTCACCTTTTATTCACTGTGTATGCACATGTTAAAGTAGGCTTCAGATTCCCTGTGCCTAATGCAACTTGGCTTGAATGGTTTAGTTCATGAACATAGGTTTGAGCTGTTTGAGGCGTTTTGTTTCCCGTGTCAGTTCAGTCTCTGACTCACGCCCTTTGCGACCATCAGGTCTTCCCATGTGAAAGATACTTCAGACGCCACCTCCCCACTCACGGCGTTGGCGGCAGGTTCAAGTGTCAGATCTGCAAGAAGGCCTTTAAGACGGAGCACTACCTCAAACTGCACACACGGATTCACTCAGGTTATCTTTTCATCTGTTTGGCTATGTTGTATGACCTCATGCACCGCAGACTATATGCAAAACATGCACAGTTTCCCTTCTGTTCAGTTATTATGAAGGAGGTATTTATTAATGTCAGAGGAAATTAGGTGGTCACAGTTGCTCCAAGTGACTAAGAACAGCAACTATTAATACAATGTATTACAATGTTACAAAATAGCTCTAATATATACAGATACATACAATGGAAGACTATGGGACTGGAATAACAGGACAGACTAGAGCAGACAACAGACAGGTAACGATTAAGTCAAGGCTGCATGACAAGAAGGTGCTGAGAGGGGTGGGTTGTAAGGTGGTCTGCAGATGTGCAGTGACTCTAGACTGGTTTTAGCATCTCATGAGATGTGAACACCCGATTTTGTTCGCTGTGCATACAGCTTAGGCGTAAGTTTAATGCTGATTCCATTTTCTAGGTGAAAAGCCATATAAATGTTCCCTCTGTGAGGCGACGTTCAACAGGAAAGACAAAGTGAAGCGACACATGCTCATTCATGAACCCTTTAAGAAATACAAGTGTCCTTTCAGGTGAGACCTTTAAGTGGGAAAGCCCTGTTCTCTTCTGTTTGTTTTTCCTTTTCTAAAAGTTATTCACTCTTGTTTTTCTCATTTTCATCAGGACACATGTCGGTTGCACCAAAGAATTCAACAGACCAGACAAACTCAAGGCCCACATCCTGTCACACTCTGGTGAGTGGATAACACCAAGAATATTTTTGAGGAAAAAGATGAAGAAGCACTGTTAGGGATCTTCTGTATTCCAGATACAGTATGTATATGCGAATATTTTAATGCATCATCACATGAACTTTTTTCCAGGTATCAAGCCCTACAAGTGTCTGTTCTGTCAGAAGGCGTTCAGCCGCAGGGCTCACATGCTCGAGCATCAGCAGTCCCACACTGATAACTACCGCTTCCGTTGCTCCACCTGCAACAAGGGCTTCACCAGGCAGAGCTATTACAGAGATCACAAATGTCCTGCCGCAGGAAATGAGCTGGAAGCAGAAATGGGGACGGGAGAAATGGAGGGAGACGAGGTAGAGGAGGCTGAGGAGAAGGACGGAGAGGATGAGCAGAGAAGAAACGGGTTTACGAGAAAAGCAAAAAGGACGGAGACAGGGGGAGATGATGGAGCGGTGGGCAATGGCATAAATGGCATCCAGCAGCAAGTGGAAACACATGGGGAGGCGGGAGAGGAGAGAAGGAATGATGAGGGCTGTCAGGCTGTGCTGTCCATCAGCACCATCGAAAGGCAGACAAAGGGAGAAGAGGAGGAGGATGACGGGGTGAATCATGGTGGAGGAGGACTGGAGCAGATTTCAAGCGATGACCAAAACTGTTTGCAGCAGCCATGTTTGTAGTCCTAATGCCAAGTCCGAATGTTTCCAGGACCAGTCGACAAGCTTTGTTATCCTTTTTTTTTATTATTTAAACCACACATTTACATAACATTATTTGTTTTAAATTAAAACGTCATTTAAATTATTACACTGGATTAACAGGAACTGGAAGATTTGAAGGATCTGTTGGATCTATGATGCCCAGTGGAAAGTTTCTAAATTCTTGTATTATGTGCAAGTTCAAACCACGCCGGCTCCGTCACAACATAATCTCAAGCCTTTGCCAAAATGTTCTGTTTTCATGTCATTTCATGTAACGACAAATAAAATTACTTTAAGGTTTGTACGTGACTCAAAGTGTAATTGTGTCTATTTAAATGCATGTTAGTGCATGTTTTAGTGCAGGTGCCACCAAAGCTGCTGACGTTATAATGGTTTCAGTTTTGGCTTTGGTTGGGTCACTCAGCGAGTCTGAGAAGCATTTCAAAGCAGCTCTGGGGGAAAGGGGAACTTCTGGGGAACTCCTCATCAATGCACTCAAGAGTATTTTGGTAGGCTGGCCACTGCTGGGATGGGTCACCACACTTCCAGGTTTTCTGTTTGGGTAATGGGTCTTATCGTGGCTCACTAGAGTCCCAAAGCCTTAGAAATGCCTTTCTTTTACCTGCTTCACTTACCTCTTGGTCTAGATCATAGGTGTCAAACTCTGGCCCGCGGGCCATATTTGGCCCGCAGCCTAATTACATTTGGCCCGCGAAGCCATACCAAATTATTATTAGAGCTGGCCTACTGGTATTATACAGCTAATATATATTGTTTAGTATTAAGCTTTGCTTGTTCCATATTCAGTTTTTCAGCAAAACTTGTTTGAGTCCATAAGAAGAGATTCATTCTTAAATCTGGAGGAAGATTTTTTTCCAATAAATATTAATGTTAGCCCGCGACCTTGTTCCAGTTTTGAATTTTGGCCCACTGTGAATTTGAGTTTGACACCCCTGGTCTAGATAATGAAATTTATTTCAAACTTCTGATAAAAAAAATGGGGTTAATTACATTTAATTCATGATTTAACAATAGGGGGTGATTACTTTTTCATACAGGTTTAACAAATTCCTATAATTAATAAAATAATTTATAAACTAGCTGTATTTACACCAGTAATCTATGACTGATTTAAAAAAAAACACAAACTAAACTATACAGAATGACCAGTTTTTAACATTGCTTTTAACTTCAGCTCAACTCGCAGTAGATGGTAAATCTTCCTTTAAAATCAGCCTTTACTGTTAGTTTTAGAGTGATTCATTGCCATTCATAATGGTGAATCACCCAAAAATGTTTCCAACACCAAATTTCACTTATTTAACTACTTCTGTATATTCTTTCATCCAGACTACATTATGCTTTAGACCAGTGATTCCCAAAGTGTGGAAGAAACTCAGCTTGAAATTAAACATATGTAGTTACATGTTTATTGAAATGTATTAATATAAAAAGGTCAATTAAAATCGGTAAATAAAGGTAGTTAGTTTGTGATTTAACCCATTACTCTGACCAAAGTTTATTGATCTCATTTGTCTCCCAGTAACAGGTGGGTCACGCATCGGCCTTTACAATTTGCATATGCCTGGGTAGATTTAGCAGTTTATAACAGACGGCTCGCGCTGACTTAGACTTTGACCCTCTTGCTGTTGGGTAACTGCAGTTGCATAACTGCAGTTGCATTTTAGATCAGAGTCCCAAGAAAGCATGCAAGCTTGCTTATTGGGAAAAGCAACCAGGATGCATCTGGCATAGTAAATACCCTGATAATGTGGGTAGTGAAACACCACATGTAAGGAGAAAATGTTTATCATAGCAGAGAGGATAAGGAACCAAACCACAACTGTGTCCTTAAACCTGCCAGGGCAAGCAAGACTAAGTAAATCAAAGTGATAAACAAGATGATACAAAATGTCTTTTTTACCAACTGCATCCCAGTAAAGGCACACACACATTTCTGAGTTAATTTATTAAGGTGGCATTATCTATATTACACATCGTTCATATACATCAGAAATTAAACAGGGAAAAGAAAATAGTGTTAACATAAACCTCTTTTTAAAACCTCTCTTTTAAAAAAGAAACTTTGTTATTGACACCATTTACAACTTCATGTACAGGGGAGTGACAGTGGTTTATTTGGATATGGAGGCTTCTAGACAAAAAAAATTAAAACCAAAAGAAAAAAAAAAAAAACCCAAAAAAGAAAAAAAGAAGCAGTTAATATTTACATATCTATTCAACTATGTTCCCAAGATTTTAATATGCGATCGACCCAGAACAAGATCAAAACGTCATCCTGCATCAGGGAAAACAATCTGAGGCAAAGCTGTAAATAGGCAACTAGACCAACTTTCCATCTTGATACATTCATCAGTTTTTATGCTAGCATTGTCTCAGTAGTTGTTGTCCTAGCCGAGGTCACACTTGACTATTTAAAAACAGGCCACGTGACACCCCCCCCAAGCTCAATCTGGTGCAGTCCAGAGTATTCACTTTAGCATAAAGCAACCTGCGGTGGATCATCTCTGCCGGCTTCAAGCTGCTAACAAAGCATGCCTGAAGCCCGAGGGTGGAAATAAGGCTACCTGAAGGCTAATGACAGATGATCTCACCATGCACGTGGAAACGGTGAGTCCAGGGGTACAGACAAAGCAGAATGGAACTCGCACAAGCTGGGGGTGTTGGGAAAGAAAGTGCCGTGCTTTATTAGACTAACACCGCCTGAATCCAATGCCCCCATCAGTGACCCCAACAGTCTTTCAAGTGTGTAACCTGAATCATTCAAAGGAGCGCTCTAAAAATGAGAACCCACACTACCTGCTGCTCTAAATTTCATATGATTGATGCCAAACTACACCAACCTCAGCGCACGCGCGCACACACACACACACACACACACACACACACACACACACACACACACACACACAAAACTCTGGATACCACCTTGGCAAAGCATCAGGAGGTTTCTTTGTGCATTCACATTTTAATACAACAATCTGCCCAAGTCAGCTGTTCCATGATACATAACCTAGAAGGTGAAGCAAGAATCTCTCTCACACACAAACACACCTTTTCACTTTCGTAATGCATTCTAGGTAAGGTAAAAAAATTTAAGAATACGAAGCTATGGAAGACTTATCATTTTCAAAGAAAAAAAACCAAAAAACAAAACAAAAAGCTTAAAATCATGACATTAAAAATAATGCAGGATTTAAAAAAAAAATAGAAATAAAAATCAAGATCCCGTCTGAGATTAAAGTGGTTATTTTAGGAGAAAAAAAAGTTTTGGTAAGAAGTGGTGACATTACAGAGTGCTGGTCTGTGATAACAACTATCACAGCATCTCGGTCTGTATGTTATTTTCATTTGAACAGGCCTGAATCATGGGCGAGTATCTTCAAAGTGCAGATGTTTATAATGAGAAGGTCATTTTGTGACCATAATTGTCAGCTGTGATACACTGCAGGCACGAACCAGCAGGTGGTGTCGTCTCGGGTCTGAATTTGAAGTCCGGGCTCACCCCTCCCCCTCTTATAAATTGACCACTTTAATCTCAGACTTTTTCTTCCCAGGAATTCATGACTTTTATTTTTTTTCCTTGAAGCAGTACAATGCCTCGCACAGCTTTAAAATTCTGTTTTTCTTAGAATTACCCAAATCCACAAACTATAGAATTACAAACTGCTTTCTCTGCTAAAAGCATTTAGAGGTAAAATGTTCCTCTAAGTGGAAAAGGGAAGACAGAATTCAACCTTTTTCAATTCCAAAACGCTTTGTCTCTTTCATTTTGTCTCTCGCTGTAGGGTTTGTAAAAGTTCAACTAAGGCAAAGCGCTCGATCCAATTCAAATGCTACACGTGTACAAAAAGCTACAAACTGCTTATTTTCAAGCTGTTAAGTGAGCATTCAAAATATCCATTATCATTTAAAAGTTGATTTGGTTTGACTTGATTTTGGTGTCTTGTTTTCAAACTTTTAACTTTAAATAGCATCAAAACAAATCTCGATTCATTAATTACTAAAAAGGATTTCCTCAGGATGTTAATTTATTTAATTTTTAATCAAGACTATCCCGTGAAATAAAAGGAGAAAGCTGGAAAACATTTTAAAGCTGATACTAAGATGAATAACTTAAAAGACTCCCCCAGGATACTCTAATCCACAGTGTCCCCCATCACACATCACAGCGTGCAAACTCTGGCCCTATAAAACTAGGGCCTCTAAGTTCTCTTCCACTCTTCCCACCACTAAAGACAATGGAGGTTACAACACTTTTCACAATCATCGAATCGATTCCCAGATCAAATACTAAAGAAGCAGGAACGCAAAATAGGCATGTGGCCAAATCTCTCTGAAGCACCAGGATTGTCTGTTAGTAAAAGTTTGAAGCACTACTTTTGAGAAAAAAAAAAAGGGTCTTGTTATAATTAACATGCAGATCAAAGTGTGAGTTCGATTCTAAAACAACAGAATTTAAAAATGATTTTTGGTGACTCTCACGTCAGTTTTAGAAGAAAAAGCAGACCCTCTCAATCTCTTTAAAGGTTTTACTCCTGGAACTTCTTGTGCTCCGTCAGGTCAAGATGTTTTCAGTTTAACCCCTCCTTCTTACCTGACATGATCATATGAGTCGAAAGCACAAAACAAAAGACCTGTAGTCTTGTTAAACAGATGTCACAGAGGACGAGTTCACCGGGCATAGAGCGGTGCACATTCTGAGAGATGGGAGCAGCGTCCGTGTTTTGGTTTGAAACGATACAAAAATTTCTCCAAGCTGTCGGGCGTGCTGAGACTGCAGTGTGCAGGGCCCGTGCCCAAAACCCAACAACATGCAGACAACAGTCTAGCATATGCTCCCATAGAAGTACTACACATGTGAGTGCATGCATGAGCACAAACTCCCAAAAACTCCTGCCTATTCTAAAGAGGCTCCCTGATTTGAACACTGGTGGGGTTTTTTCATTCCTCCAGACTCCTGCACCCAGCTCCTCCTGGTTTTCTTTACTCCTGTCCAAAGCCTTCCGTTTCCTCAATGGCAAACATCAGCTTCTCTTTCAGCTGCTCGTAGCTCTTGTAGGGTGGCAAATCCAGTCTGTTGAAGCTGGAAAATGAACATTAAAAAATGTATTTTAGCTTGAAAAGCTGATTCTGGTGCTACCACAACAAACCTAGCTTGATTCTGAAGTGAGTCTATGTCAGTGTGGAGCTGTGTGCTTGGATGAAAACTAAAGAAGTTTAAGGACAGTTGAAACAACTCTGAAGTAGGTTGTAAATCTGCATTCATAATATCCAGGCCCAATTGGAAAACTGTACTGTCTCCATAGTTATTTCAACACTGTCCATAACACTTCTGCAACTCAAAACAGTTCTGTTCTTTTACATGAGGTGGGGTGTATGCCCATTATCATCCATCCGCACCCAGTAGTTTCTTTAGTCCTCTGTATGAACTCACCATGTGTGACTTCTGGGAAGCCAGTTTTCTTTTCCCACCTTCTCAATGCAGAACTTTTGAGCACCGTTGCTTCCTACGAGGTGAAGCACAACTCACTGTTAAGTTTGATCCTTACAGAAAAGGTGAACTTTCAAAACAAATTGCAATAATTTGACAGTTTCCTACCTAACACACTAAAGGCTACAAATGGCTTAAATCTTAACAATGAGAACAAACATACAACTGAAATAAACCACCAACAAAACTTTGTAGGTTATCCTTTGGCGTCATGCTGCATGTAGAATCATTTGGCACTTCAAATGGTCATCCCTGCAATATTTACCCATGAGGTCATTGAAGCCTCCGACTGGCAGGCGACAGGTACCAGTGACGAACTGCAGCAGTCTCATCCTCTTCTCATTGTCCATCTCCTTCACCAGCTGCAGGAGAAAAAACAAACAAAAAACAAGAAAGATTAAAGACCATATTATCATATTATTATAAACTTCAGTTTAATGAGTCACTCCTTCGGCTTCACACTGACCTGCCAGAACCAGACGATCTGTTTACTGCTGCGAGCATAGTGTCTGTAGATGGTGTTTCTTTGCCAGTCTACCAGGTCAATCTCCTGCATACCACACAGCATGACCTGGGATGGAATACATTTTCATTAAGACAAAAAGTATACCGCCCACTCCATTCTTGAGTATTTGTCTTTAAGCATACCTCCAACTCTTTTGCATCAAAGTACTGCAGGTACTGCTGAGGGAGGACCTCATTGAAGCCTTCAAAGAAAGCCTGTGTCTGCTCTTCTACTCCTCTGGACAGGCGCCACTCTGCCACCAGCCTGCACAGGCAAACACAAGCCCAACCTTAAAACCTAAAAAAACCTCTTATCTTAATAAACATGTCATATGAGCCTTATATTGAATTGACATAATAATAATAATAATAATAATAATAATAATAATAATAGACAATGATCTGAATTAACAACTAAATGGAAAACCCTGAAATCCACCTGATGTACTCCTCCTTGTTCTCTTCTGTGACTTGGATGTCACCTCCTCCTGGCTTCAGCTCATGGGTGGAGATCTCCCCCAGGATCTCCTTGTCAACAGAGAAGAACATCTCCAGCCCGCACTCCTCAATGTTGTTATCCCTAAAGAGCAACAAGGTCCCTGCAGCATTACTGTTACAACAAGTTTTCATCCGTGTCATGTTATTCCGTTATCATGACACATTCTACACTTAAAGCTCTGAGAGTCTAACACCACAGGAAATTTGCTGCAGCCAAGAATGATTTGAAAACCTGACCAAGGGTTAAAGACTAACACGTTTCAGTGACCTATTAATGCTGCTGACGACATTTCTTCCTCCGCTCATCCAGCTAAAATGTTGCCTAAGGGGATTTAGAGCTACTCAAGGCCCAATTTTAAGAACATTTTCTTCATGGTTTCCCCAGGAAATGTTAAGCTTGAATTAGATTAGATTAGCATTAGAAGGTAATTAAAAGTGACTGAAGAACATGGAATCAATTATTTTGTAAAAATGTAAATTCAGTTTTGAGTTACTAGTCACAGTTATTCATGTGACTAAAAAGGACTAAAAATCACATGAGATGTTTGGCTAACCGCAGGATGTTAATGGAGGTTTTGATCATTGTGCTGGGGTTCTGTTGACAATTAATGATGGCATAAAAATATTTATGTCATCTGTAGCCAGTTAATATAAAACTTCCAGAACTGAATAAGCTTCTCGGATGAGATGTGAAACGTACTCAAAAAAACACTCAAGTCTAGCCACTTTTCTTCTCAAGCTTTTTAGATAAGACTTCACTGATTTTTTTCTCCAGTTCTTTGTAGGTTAGATTACTTAATAGGACTAGACTTTGCAATCCCAAATGACTGAGCTCAGTACTCATCTTGAGGGGGTTTTGAGGCATCATTTCAATTGGCTGTCCCCACAAAGACAGGAAATATGTAATCGGCTTAATTTGTTTTGTTTGTCAGCAGTGTAGCATCCACAGTTTTCAAGATATTATGTGATGGTAAAAAACCCATGACAGCTTGAGTCTATTTAATTTTTGGAAATAAATAAATAAATAAATAAATAAATAAATAAAGGCACGGTGGTTAGCACTGTTGCTGCACAGCAAGAAGGTCCTGAGTTCAATTCCAACATCAGGCCGGGGTCTTTCTGTGTGGAGTTTGCATGTTCTCCCCGTGTTTGCGTGGGTTCCCTCCGGGTACTCCGGCTTCCTCCCACCGTCCAAAGACATGCAGTTAGTGGGGATAGGTTAATTGGATAATCCAAATTGTCACTAGGTGTGAATGTGCGAATGAAAGTGAGTGTGAATGGTTGTCTGTCCCTGTATGTTGGCCCTGCGACAGACTGGCGACCTGTCCAGGGTGTACCCCGCCTCTCGCCCTATGACAGCTGGGATTGGCTCCAGCGCCCCCCGCGACCCTGAAAAAGGATAAGCGGAAGCGAATGGATGGATGGATGGATAAATAAATAAATAAAATAAAAAATTATCGGATCAAAGTCAAGGCCCCACAAAATGTGAAAAGCAGTAAAAGCTTTATTTTACCCACAATTTCTTTTCTTCAAACTTCCCAATAACAGGGTCTCTGGGGATGTGAGCAACTGGGTTGACCTTCATTTTTAGCGCCCAAGTTGACCAGTGCAATATGAAAGGACATATGGTTACTCCCCCCCAATATGAGACCCTACAACGTCAAGATGGACCCATAATGTTTCGCAAAAGAAATCACACGCTGCATGAATACATCTTAAAAATCTCACGTTTTTACAGCTTATAAAAGCAAAAGATTTCAGCCAATTCTGCCCCAATCATGTGGGTGAAAAAGATAGAAAATAAACCATTTTAGACTGTATGTGCTTCAAGGTCACAGGTCAAAGGTCAGGTATCAGCTCGTTGTCAGCAGGCTGACGTCAGCATGTTGTAATAAAAAAAAAAAAAAATCATAAAACATCAAAGTTTTATTACAGCCCCTGCCGTTTGGGGGACAGTTCTTCTTTCATTAATGAGTTAGTGTAACAAAGTGCAGTGATGTGTCATTTCTCCACACAAATAAACACGAGCAGCACATTAAGCACACTGTTACTCTTCTCGTCATAAATAAAACCTGAGATGTATAGGGTGATACACACCAATACAAAGACATAAACAATCTAATGTATTAGTAACTTTGTAATAAGAAATGTCAACAAGTTCATTTAGAATGAGAATAATTAAGAATGCATCGTCTCTCAAACCGCTTTACACACACAGCAGTTTTGTGAACTCACTTGATCCACATGAGGGAGTTGTAGAACTCTGGATCAATGGACTCCAGGTCGTGGAGGGTCAGCGGCTTGTTGAGGATGCGCTTGTAAAATGGCAGTGAGAAACCAGTGTCGATGAACTTGCCATGGAAAAGAGCCTGAGGGGGAAATGCATGTTCATCATTATTACACACAATCAATCAAAGCTTTATTCGCCACATGCAGGTTGCCCTGCAGTGAAATGGGACCCCCCCCCGACCATACACACACAACACAGACATTACATGGGGATACAAGTCTGAGATCGGTAGCGTTACTGAAAAACACTGAAATGTACATTACAATGGGAAAGTACAAGAGGAAAAAGAGACCTCTACTCATGCTGTGCTTCCATGGTAGGACAGCATGAGAACAGGAAACAAAAAAACTCCTCTGCACAAAAAGCACAAAAATGTCCACAGCACAACATTGTGAAGGACATGACAAGCCACAGGATTGGGTGGGGGTGAGGAGTAATCCGAAGCGAACACAGCAGCCGCCCTGCACAGCGCTACCATCCCAGCGCGTCACACAGACCTGACGTGTTCCCCCGCAGGAAACAAGCATCGAAGGCGTTTGGAAATGGAGGGGGATGAGTGTGTGCTTATCAGTGTAAGTGTATGTGTGTGCGTGTCCATAGTTCAGCTGAGACAGTGTCCTTTGCCCTGCCAGGCTAAGAAAACAGTCTACCAGCCAACCCAGGTGGCCTTGCATGGAATGGGAAGGAACAGACTCAACAGTCGTTATCAGGGAGTTTTTGTTCGGTTCCGGCCTTGAGCCCACAGCTGGCGCCGAAGGGGTAGCCGCATTATTATAATGGTGATTTTTCTTTTACAAACAACTCATGAGAATTTCAAGCTGTTTTAACACTCCGACACCGACACTGGTCTCTCAATCTCCCGTTGGATAGCTGCGAGTTTCTCCATGATGTTATTTACCTTCAATTCTGTGGTCTTTTCAGTTTTTTGCTCACAGAGCAGATTCTGAGACCTCATGACCACAGCCAACTGATCCGCGATGTAATCCAGCTTCCGCCCAGAGGTGTTGTTCCGAGTGGATTCTTCCCTGATGTAATCCAATATACGCTCAGAGGTGTTATTCTGAGCCTTCACTGCAGCCGTTAGCGCCTCCAAGCTCTTAACCATGCTGCATTCAGTGAGCCCTACCTGAGAAGCCGCACCTCGTCCCATCGTTTCAATCCCAGCGGGCAGCCTTGGGGGGGTTTGAACAGCCAGTTCCGCTTTCTTAATTCTCCGATAAGCCAGGGCCAAGCCAGCTCCGATCAGCAAGAACCCTGTTATCATGGTTCCGAATAGGTAGATATCTTCAGCGTCCTCGATCGACAGTCCCGCCAGGCACACGATCCTCCATGTCTGCCACCCGTCCATTGTGTATCCGGCAGGGAAAGTCCCTCCAGGGCACTCGGGCTCTCCCGAGCCCAGACTTCTCGTTGAGAAAAGGGTGTCAATAGCATTCAGAGACCAGTTGATCAAATCCATAATTCTCTTTAGGTTTTAGAAACAGACTGTGAGAGTGTGTTCCAGGGAAAGTAATACAAAAAAAAAAAAACCAAAAAAAAACCAAAAAAAAAACAAAACCACGAGACAAGACAAGGACATGAGGAGCTAAGCAGGGAAGATAAGGGAGAGGAGAAAAGTGCGACCGCCTTCGCTGAGAGCCAAAGAGAAACACCTTACTGTTATAAATAATGCTACAGTGACTCTTACAATATCTTACTTGCCATTACAGCTTTAAAACCAGCATATGAGAAAGTGACTAACCATGGCAATAAAGCGTCCTATGAACTTGAAATACTTGAGGTGGTCAGGGTTGATGTAGGAGGCTGGGTTGATCTGAAGACAGTAGTTATCTTTACCAGCATATTCAAACAGGCAATACATCGGGTTCAAAACCTCATGGGACAGCAGGAAGAACCACTCCCTGTGAGTGAGGAGAAGACAAGGCAGAAGTGAGTGTGGGATGAGAAATCCAGCAAATACATAAATAAAAATGACAGCAGCAGCCCAATAATAGTTCTATGCTATGAATTCTGAGACTTCTCATAACTAACCTGGAAACACCGCCATAGTCAAGCCCTTCTTCTCCAGGGAAGATGATCCACAGCCTCCTTCGCAGATCTTGAGCATTTAAGCTCATTATCTACAACAAAGACAACAGACTGATATACCACCTGTGAAATCACTATTATTCTAAAACAAAATACCCCAGTATCATAATTAGGAATTTTACAGTCTGCTTACTTTATGCCCTGCACTTTTGTCATTATTATGCATTAATAAATACAATGAACAGTGTGGCTCAAGGTGGTTGCTGTACCTGCTGGAAGGAGTCCTCAAACAGGGTTTTTCTGGATACGTTGATCTTGACGTGTTGAGGCATCGCCAGTTGCTGGAGAAAAGAAAAATGCCAGCAACAGTTAATTTTGCAGTGAAGACTCACTGGTTCGCCTTAAAGGAAGGATTACGTTTTTTTTTTTATTTAACATGGTACGCACACAAATATTACACATGCACACTAAATAAAGCAAAAACAGTGCACTCCCCTGTTTATGATGACTTGGGATTTTTTGTTATCCATCGAAGATTGTGGGAGTTCAGACTTGATAACAACAAATTGAGTTGAAATGAACCTAAGGTCATCAGTCACCGTGAATAAATTTATGACTGACTAAACGGAATTCATCTCTACTTTGTTTCATCATGCGATTTGAGAGATCCATTAGAAAGATATGAAATACTCCATTTTCCACATAGTGTCAGTGGATATGGTGTAATGCCAGGAATCTGCAGATTTTTATTCTAAAGACAACAACTCTCCTTTCCTGTAGCGACACCCACCTGGCACCAGAATCTGAAGTACTGTACTTTGGCTTTGAAGTCTCGAACATAGGTGATCTGGGGTCCATTTTCACTGTGACAAAAAAGAAGGAAAAACCAGAGTTTCATTTAATCCGTTAATACCTTAAATATTATTTTCAGATATTTCGATCTCACACTCGCTTCCACTCCCATGAACGCCCACATAAATGTCCTTGCAAAATATATTTTAAAAAAGCGATCCACTTACAAAAACGTACATGAGAAGGTTATAAACATGTGAATTTTGCCACTGTTCATCTTAGTTTACATAACCACATTCTCATCACCTTCCACCCAAACTGGTTTTTCCACCTGAGAGAAAAAACCAGACCCAAGCCTCAACTCAGTAACTATCAGGACTGAGAATGCTGTAGGAGACTAGGTGACCCATTAGTCATATCAGGCTAATGCATCACGACTTCTAAAATTAGAGAGGGATTCTTAGGACAGTGACACATATGACTGAAAATCAGCTGAAACATAACTATCAGGTATATCAAAGCTACCTTGTGAGATGCTAGATCAACTGTGAAATTAAACTATTTATGTTGATCCCCCCACCCCAAAAAAAAAAGCAAAACAAAAAACAACAACAAACAAAAAAGGTCTTCAAGTACCTGCCTTTGTTTCAGTAACAGCTTATCAGCACACCAGAATGACTTTCTGCACAACATTAAACCAGTCTTTTGTATTCTCTGGCTGGAAACTCAAACGCACTTGCTTACTTATCTGTGGCACGTAGAACTGTTGAAAAGACTGTGTGCAGCCAGAATGTCACTGACAGTGAATCCAGATCACATGTCACTAACAAATGATAGTTAAAAAGGGGCCACTAAAAGGAAAAACTAAATCCCAAAGACAAACCAATAAGTTCTTTTAGAAACAAATTCATATAGCAGCACAGCTTTTTGTTGTTGTGTTTCTTTAGTACCTGCTTCGGTCAAACCAGACTATTAAGATAAAACCTTGTTTCCAAAATACTCAGAATGTCTTTTAAAAGAATGATGATTATGTTTAGAAGAACACAAGATGGTTTGAGATATAAACGTGTTTGTTGCTTCTGTTACAAAGTATCATTATGGCAGTAATTAGCAATAAAACTATTTTTGAAAAGAATGTACGTCTTTTAGTTAGCCAATGTGACTGTGTCTTCTATATCTTTCTGAAGCCTTAAAATTTTGGGAGAATGGAAAAGAATGCATTGGAATAACATACAGTGAGGATTTTCCAGTGCGGGGGTCGATGTAGGTGGTGGTTCTCCTGGTGTGGTCGACAAAATAAGGAATACCGTCTACAGTGAAGCGCATCTCCCAGCCTTCAGGAAGGGGCTTCTCATTCAGCAAACTGAAAAACAACATTAGACCTTTTCCTGTTTAATGTTCTCAGTAAAGGTTATGAAAAAAAACACACTACAGATATACAAGTTTTATGTTTATCTGATAACAAAAACAGTGGAATATGCAAACACACACTAACCCCTGTGTTCTTGGATCCTCCCACTGTGTTGACCGTGTAGGGTGATGCACAAAATAAACTCTGCCATTGGAGTCTGTTCTCTTCTCTGCAAGCACACAAAGTGAGACATTATATTGCCCTACCCTAACTCAATCTTTACTTTACATTATAATAGATTAATGCAAAAGCCACAATTAAGCATAGCTACCTTTGAATTATTTAACTTTATTATTATTGAGAAATTAGGGACGAGTGTCTTTTTCATGCTACAAACATCTCTACCTTAATCAAATATAAAGATAGCTTAATTTAAAGGGGTTATATTAAATAATAAAAATAAATCCTGCTGTGGCTATCATGATATAACACTTTATATCAGGGCTGGCAGCTCAGCAGCTACCAGGCTACTGCTAGAAAAAAAGTCCCCAATGTAGACATCGAATATAATCCAACAGGTTCCAGAAGGCAGTCACAATAAATGTTGAAAACTGATGTTCAAATGCTAAAACAATGAAAAATCCAAATGTGACAGAAAATATGAGAACAATATGCGATTTAAGCCACTTCCAATGAGAGCGTAGGACACTGATTGACATATGTGAGAGTTCATCTCAGCAACTGGAACCTTGAATGTCCGCTGGTAAAACACTATCAGCAACAAAGCATTGCACAACAAGCAAATGGCTTCCTGTGTGGATGTCTCTTAGCAACAATTGTAGTTAACAGTGACAGAAACTTTTGTATTTAAATTAGAAAGTCATTATGACCTTACCCCATCCCTGTGGTAGAGGCCCAAGAGGATCATACTCCTTATTTTGAGTGGCTGTGGCCTGGTCTTGGGCCTACACAGCAGAAGATGATCGTTAATGAAGCGTCTTCACTTGTATGTATGACATAACAGATATGCCAAGCTTTGTGTTTAACAAGCTTGGCATGTTTTTAAGATAGTGGCGTGTAAGGACATATGCAGTGGCACAGCGATCCCAACTACTGTGCATCTTTTTGTGTTTTCCCCCCACACCCCGCTTATTCCTGCTGTCTACTATTTGTATTTTATTCTGACACAGGTGGCGTGGAGCACCCACAATTTCGTTGTACATGTACAATGACAATAAAGGGCTATTCTATTCTATATTAGAGCAAGAGGCCTGTAACTACAGGGCCAAAGTAACATCTCAAAAGCAGTGAGCCACCTTTTTCCATTAATAGCAATGTCACAGAAATATGGCAACATAAAGTAAACTATAAGCTATATCCAGCACAGTACTTATGTATATATTTTGTATAAAATGCTTCAAGAAAAGAAAGATATCTAGCTTTTTTTCTCAACTTGCATCCTTCAATCGATCTTCAATCAAAATCCGATTTCCTAATCATTTAGTATTTGTGTCTGTGAAGGTTCTCAGTAATCCAGGTCATTGTAGTCAAAGGAGCTTGCAAAGAAAAGCGCCTGGACTTCTTTAAGTTGCTTGAAGACGTTTCACCTCTCATCCGAGAAGCTTCTTCAGTTCTAAGGTCAAATTCCTGAGGTCAGATGGCCCAGGATGTAGATCCTGGGCCAGGAATTCGCATGATAAGGTGGGGCCAGGTTTCACAATGAGCTCACCCGAAACCCTGGCTGATTGGGACCCACACCCATTTTCACACCATGGCTCAGGCGATTAGAGGATCATCAGGGGGTCCTTTTGTCCCTCTTTGGCGGGATACTCCCACTAGGTTTAAATCTGGAACTCCTCACAGTTTGACCTTAGAACTGAAGAAGCTTCTCGGATGAGAGGTGAAACGTCTTCAAGCAACTTAAAGAAGTCCAGACGCTTTTCTTTGCATTTAGTATTTGTATTACAAGACTGTAAATTCAAAGATGAGACACACCTATAGTCACTATATTCCAGCTTATTACCATCCAAGTCAACACAATGCATCACATGATAAAGAGGATGTCTCACCCCAAATATAAATCTCTGGTTGAATTGCTGCATGGCGCCCTGCAGCTGGCTTCGCTGGTGCTGCCATTGTTCATAATTGCGCACTGACTCCACAGTGGGGCGTTGCCATGTGGTGGTACGTGTCATGTGATCAACAAAGTAGACCCGCCCCATTTGGTCAACACGACGCTCCCAGCTGAAGGTGTAAAGGGGGGGAATAAATGCTTTAATGACAGAAAAACCATACACTTTTTCCAGGCTAAAGGACATGACAAATATATCACTGGACGAAGTGAACAACAATAATATAACCAGTATCTACTATTATAACAGTCCAATAACACTAGAGATGACTTTCTAAGAAAAATCTAAGTGATAGAGGGGTTTTTTTGTTTACCCATGGGGCAGTGGTTCAGGCCGTTCCCACGTTGTTTTCTTCTCCACGTGATCAACATAATAAAGCCTGCCGTTCTGATCCACTCTCTGCTCCCATCTAGAAAAAGGAACAATGATAAAGTTCAGGCCACTTTTCTTAATGGTGCAAGACACTACTCTAGCAGATTAGGTACAGATTTATAATTTCTAGCATTTTCTACATGAGTCATCCTAGTAGAAAAACAGCTAACAGCCAGTGAAGGTCACAATGATGTCATAGGAGCACAGAGCTCAGAAAGGGATGTTTACAGAATTACAGGCTGGATGAAGCCAGACCAAAAAAAAGACCACGATTGTCACAACCATGTTTAATATATAAAATGTGAGATAAAGTCATTCACTGTTTAGGCATATCTGCTCTCAACAGACAAACAAGTAGCATGTCACCTTGTCTTTTCAGTAAGAAGATTCTGCTATGCTAAAAACTGCTCTCACATTTATCACTCATGTTTGCATATTCGTTTGATTTTTTTATCGTTACAATATTCAGCATGCTCCGTCATCTAACGTGTCATTAGATTGATGAATGGAATATAAATGCTCATCTGACCTTGCCTTGTTCAGGTATTTCTGTTCTGTTTTAGAAAACATTAATTTACGGCTAAGCAACAGCCCCTTTTCTTTATTTTTTCCTCAGTAGTTAAGCATTTTTTCTCTGGATGAAGCTTCCTTTTCTTGGTCTATTTATACTACAGCGCAGTCAGCCGCTTTAGCAATTAGTAGTTTGGCTTGGGCACTATTATTGCTTAGCATGGCTTTGGAGATTAGATAATCATTTCCATTCTTTCACATTCATGACTTATGACTGTACAGAAAACCTCTCTCAGTTCTTCTGCAAGAATTAGAAAATGAGCACCAACCCAGGAGGCAAGGGTCCTGTGCTGACTGCAGGGACTCTGGGAGTGACAGCAGGGGTGATGGTGCTGGTCGGCTGCCTGGTTGCTGCAGCTCCAGAACCGGAGGCCACTGTGGAGTTCCTGTCAGAGCCCCATGATGGACTTGAGTCTGGGGCTGATGAGGGACCCGAGGCCGGCGCTCGCACTGGGGTATCAGAACCTGACTGGCCGTCGCTGCAGTCTGCTGCAGCAGAGTCATTGCTGGAAGATGCTGAAGAAAGAAAATGGTGGATCCTCACTTTAAACACGGCCAGAGCATATGAACAAGGCTTCAACAGGCTTCAACAGGCTTCACACTGCTCTAAACAAATTTTAAGACAGTTTTGTCTGCTCTTGAATGTCACTACTGTGTGATGTCACCATTTCCTTAAAATATTCACCTTAGGGACATGGATCTAACTATGAGCATTTTTGTTCAAATCTTTTTGTACTGGTGAGGGCCAGCCAATTAGAAGAAACTTAACTTAAAATGCCTCGTTTCAGACAGCGAATGAACTGCATAGTTGAAACAAGGAACACTGTAAGTTAAATAAAGTTCATTTTGAGCTGCCAATCATGAATTGTGTGAATCGGCCCCATTTTGGAGTGCAAGAACAAAACTGTGGAATTAATATGATTATAAGAGATCATTAAGGCGCATGTGCGAGAGGATTTAGCTAGAAATGATCTTATTGTGCATCTCTGTGTTGTTGTGCATGAAGAAAGCTCATATTTAAGGAAACCGGTTGTACAAACATATCAAGAGCAAGTTGTGCTTTGGCTCAATTCCAGATCTACCTCTGGGTTAAATATTTGACACTGGAATGATGGTAGAGAGTGGGTATAGAAAAAGAGTGTCTCTTCTTCTTTGTTTTCCTTTAGTTCATAGTTTCAGTGTCTTGACAGATTAGAGCAGTTTTCACTCATTAAATCTCTTACCTGGTGAAGAGTTGGGTCTGCGTGGGGTTGGAGGCGGAGGTCTAGATGGCCTAGGTGGTCGAACAGGCCTCAGCCCTGTTGAAGATACCGATGGAGACCCTGTGCTGTTTACTGATCTACGGCCACTAGGAGAGGACTTGTGCTCTATGCTGTCCACAGCCGGAGAGCTGTCTCGACTGTGCCTGTGGAGGAGGGTGGGTGGATACTGATAAACAAAGCAGAAAAAAAAAAAGAAGAAACCAGAAATGTGACACTGGTAGAACTTGCCTAAAGACAGGAAGATGTACTGTACCTTATGGAATGATCACCATTTGGCTGCGACTCCCCATTTGATGTACCTGAAATAAAAGCATGCAAGAGAAAAGAGTCAAAATGAGAGATTCTGTTAGAATGTAACATAACCAGTCAAATAATTAAGAACTCTGCTATTAGTACTGCTGATATGGATGAAAAGTTGAACTTCTGAAAAAAAAAACATGTCAAAATATCTTCAGTCCCCTTTTTCACTTTAAAAAAAAAAAAGTTGTAAAAAACAAAACAAAAACAAAAAAACAAAGGTCCTGTAAAATAAAACAAAAAAATGACAACATAAAATGAAAAACTTCACATGCTTCCAATGTAAGTTCCTCTTTGTGCTCTTCCGTGACTCACTGTGATGGTCGGCTTCTGCTTTTGCGAACATATCAGGATCAACAGTCATGCCGTCAAGGCAGACAGACAGGTCCCCCACCACGTCTGACTCGTCCCTGTCTGCACACAGTTGTAAGGTCTGCACCACCTCAGAAACTACATACAAGAAACACACGATGGTCAGTGCTACTATGGCATCTGAAATACAAACCTTGCCATTAATGATGCCACCAAACTTTACTTCAGTCAGTGGTATAATGTCCCTTAAAAAAAATTCTAACCAACAATACACAGTAGTATTTTATACAACATTCATAGTAGAAAAAGAAGTACTTTTTGCCCCCCGTAAGCCTCCTGAGATCACATACTGGATACTAACAAAAAGAAATATAAAAGTACTGTTATAACCATTTATTGATAGCACAGTGACAGAAGCAGTTTACCCTGCTCACCGCCAGGAGATGTAATTATATATTATAATACATTTTTTAATTAAATGAGAAAGATTACTTAAAAGACTGTTTTCCTGCTTCTGTTATGGCTAAATATTGTACCTAGTACAATAATGAAAAGGTTCATTTTTGAGGTGGAAAACAACACCAAAACACAAAAAACAAACATGACAAATGATTTCAAACATGAAATCTTGAATATTTAAATTACAAAGTTATGGCAATCAGCATGTGTTTCCCTGCTCTGATATCAAAGTCAGCTCTTGACATTTGATTTGCTCCCAGAGCTCCCTGTCATTAGCTCTGCTCTGCTGGACAGGGTCCATGCATATAAAAAAATTAAAAAATGACCGCACAGTGAACTGGTCTTTATGAGGGAAAAACAAAAAGATAAACAGACCAAAAATCTTCCAGCATACAAGCAGATGACAAAGATTATAAATGGAATACTCTACTGATTGTTTTACTGGGTGTAAGTCAGATAAACCACATCTGTAAGCGCTCTGAAATTCTTTCTGTATGTACGTGTGCTGCAGTGAAACCATGTAAACCTGCATCAACTCACACAGACAGCAGGAAATTATCTGACAAAACTTTGGTGGGCAGGAAGTGATGTGGTTTATACTTGCAGCAGTTTACTTTTGCAGTAGAAAATTACTAGTTAACCATTACTGTCTAATTGTCTACACATATAATTTCTTATATTTAGCAATCTCCTTTGTTCTATGTGCAACTGTTGTGTTACTTGGGTTAGCCAAAGCGCATTTCTACGGCTTGTATCCAGGATCTTATTTGCTGGATCAGTCAATTCATTGATTTTCCGCTGCATATTATTATGTGCTGGAGCCTATCACAGCTGTCTGACTTGTGTATCAAACTTCTTTGTCAAGGCACAAGAATTTGTAAAACAGGGACTTAATTTACATTTTCTGTGGTACTTTTGAGTACATCTTGCTTCATCACTGGCAAACGGCTGTATGTGATAAACATCATTTAAAGGGTTGAGGGTTTCCCTTTTTTTTGTCATCAGATGCTTGCAAAATTTATTCTCTATATTTGATCCCTTCGCAAAAATTTTACTAAATTATATATCTTTATAATCATATATGTCAACTCTGAGGCAAGGCTCAGAGTGACAAGACACTGTTTTTACCAAGCTAACATGTTTCATCCTGCAGCTCTTCTAGGGGTAAGTTGAGGTATTCCTCAGAGAGCCAAGAAGCATAATCTCCCAGCTGTTTCCTTTCAATTGGACATGTCCCCACACAGCTCACCTAGGAGGCATCTTAGTCAGATGCCTGAACCACCTCAGCTGGCTCCTTGTAGTGTGGAAGTACAGGAGCTCTACTCTGACCCCACCCAAATGACTAGACTCCTTACTCTACCTTTAAGGCAGAACGCACCGCTTGTATGTAGGAACCTTTTTTCCCCTTTGTGTCATATATACTCACTTTTCATGTCATTAGATTTGAGTGTTTCACTAAGATCCAGCGTGGCCATCCCTAGCAACAGATCTGACTTCAGGGTCTGGTGGCTCCACACACGAAACACTAGTTTGCTGAATGGAGTTACGATCCTGTGAAAACCAATATATTTAGAAACAGTTACTTTTGAAAGTTTAAAAAACAAACTAAAAAGAGAAAGAAAAAAAACAAACATGCTTTTTTCGATTGAAAAGCTAACATAGGAAAGTTCTTCATGGCCGTGTACACCATTTCAACAACCAGGTTGACAGATTAATATGTGCTGATAGTGTTTTTATAGACTTTCCATTGTCTAAATGAATAAATCTGTAAGCAGTTCTTATTCCACTTCTCAATCACAAGTCCTTAGCTAGCCAATGTCAAGTGAATACCATTTTGTGTGAGTCTTAAAACCTTTTACAGCTCCAATCTAACATTTGTGTTAAGTACAATTCCCAATGATAAGTTCTACAAGCATCAATAATTACAAATATAGGAAATAACAACCAATTACTCTCAGGAATTCCCAGCACTGCAATCTATTTGACAACTGTTTTACCAAGCTAAACAGTGAACACCACTTTGTCTGTATGAGCAGCAAAAATCTTTGTGTTGTCCTGAAAGCGAACCACAGACAATAAAGTTCAAAAGCTATTCAGGGACAGTGAGTGTCCATGACCGTCACTACGACAGTTGTTTAACAGTCACCAGGAAAAGAGACAGTGGATATGTGGACTGGGTCCGGTTACACCCCATAGTAAACACTTGTTATATAATAACGCTTCCCCCGTTGGTCTAAAAGAAACTGTAGGAGGGTTCTATAATAAGAAGGCCACTTTGCATAGAAGGAGACATTAGATAGGCTAAAATTAAGGGGGTGCTAAATGTGTGAATATTTTTACTGCAGGAAGTGAAGTGGTGTGAGTGCACTAAATGTGAAGTGCATTCTTGGAAACAGGAGTCCTGTAAATGCACAGGACACTCACCCAACTGTGTGGGACTGTAACTGCTAATGGAAGCCAATTCCAAACACACAGGTCTTTAAACTTCTCTTTAAACTGGAAACTCTATGAAAACCGAGCCCAAGAGCGTATGCACGAAAAACAATTGCACAGTTTCAGTGAAATTCTATTTTTATATTCTCATGAGAGAAACTGACAGTTTGCTGGGGAAATGATGATTTGTCTTACCGCATAGTGCAGTCAGCAGTAATCGTGCATGGTACACTTCTTCCTTTGAGCCAAAACCCAAATTACCACACTGTTTTTATTAATCACTTAATGCAGTCTCTAGGGATTATAGCCATTAAATGGGCTGTAAAAATGTTTGAACAATGGAAAGATGCTCTTCTCACCGAGGAGCACAGGCATTATTTACTATATGCTCTCTTTTTGATATGCATATTTTATAAGCTACAAATATAAACTACTATCATTTTATTAGTGCCAAAACTTTTGTTTTCCTTCAACATAGTTGAATATTTCTCACTCCATAAAGATGCTTAGAGAATCTTTAAAGGGTGCCCTTTATGCTTTTGCCGATTTTCATATGGATATTTATACAAACATGGGCAAAGTTTCAAATAATGAGGTCAGCATTTGTACAAGTAGTTCTGGTGAGTTAAAAATTAGGGTTTTAGATGTTGTATGATGTCAAAAACAGGGGATATCCTTAATATGGTCATCTCACAGCTGTATTAACCTACTGTTCAAACCTCCTGTTTGCAAGAAGAGGACTGAAAAGGGTCTGTCGCAACATAAGATAAATACAGATCTATCTTTTTAAACTGTGAATGATGCAATTACTCTACTCTGCTCTCTAGTTGTTTCGTTTCTCCCTCTGAAAACGCTACATCCAGATGAACAAAATTGAGGATTTGGTAAATACACAGTTGGTTTGGTTTCCTGAAAATATAAGTAGTAACATTTATGACAATAAACAGTCTATGGCATCTGAGTAAGTGGGCTATTAGATGTTTTATGGGCACATTTAAACATTAGAATTCATTCTGTATCCTTTCTCATAAATTCAAACATTTGCAATTTAAATACAGGTTTTATTTAGACAGGTTTGGCTCGAGTTAAATACCTTTTATGGGTAATAAAATAGAAGTATGGCATAGGAGTATCTATGATATGAATTAATATAAGAGTCTAGTAATCCTGGCAAGACTGACTCACACAGTGAGCGGCTGCTTCCATTTGGGGCTGTGAGTGTTGGTACATTTCTCTGTTTTCTTGGACTGGCCGTCGACTGTCACTTCCACATAGGGACTGGGACCAAACCAGTTTTTCTTGTTTTCTTTCAGTTTTGCTGATAGCACTAAACAGGAAGAATACATATAGTAAATGAGCAGTCAGATGTTGGAGTCCAAAACAAAACAAATAAATTGTTTACAACTTTAATTTAGGAACAAAATACTAGTATGAAGGCAGTGGGGGAACAATTATTTGATCCCCTGCTGAATTTACAAGTTTACTTACAAAGAAATGGACAGTCATTTTAATGAAGAGAAACAAAGTCCCAAACGCTAAAACTCTAAACCCTTTAGGTTTCTAGGCTGCCGCTTGGCAGCTTGAGGTTTCTTTCCCTTCACAGATTTTTCTACAGGATTCAGGTCTGGAGACTGGTTAGAACACTATGTGACCTTAATGTGCTGCTTGACAGTATGTTTTGAGACATTGTCATGATGGAAGACTGATCCACGGACCCATGTGCATGTCTACGACCCAGCTGACGTCTTGGGCAGCTCTTTGGTCTTGCCCGTGGTGACGGCTATGTTGGAATGGAAGAAATTGATTCTGTGGAGAGGTGCGCTTCATACACAATATGAGTTGAGATCAGGAATATAATAAATATAATTGAATGACTGATTGTAATTAGTGGGAGCCAGAATTGTGGTGTGGTTGTAGGGGATGAAATTCTTATTTCACTCTATGACATGCAAATCAGTTTGTTCTGGATTTTGTGGTTGGTATTCTCTCACTCTATTATTACCATAACAATTAGAGACTGTTCCTTTCTTTGTGAATGAGCAAACATACAAATTTTGTTTTTTTAACTGGTAGTAAAAAATATGCAGTAATAGCAAGAAGCACAGATTTTTACTAATGAGAACATCTGAAAAACTTAAGCAGCTATCTGAATGCTCAGAAATAAAATAAGTCAACCTGACTTTTATTTTAACCTCTGTGTGTCGGTCTTCACTTCTTGATGAAGACCGAAGACTCACCAACGATTTGTAGCTGTGCCCTAATAGGGTATCCATTGGAAGTGCCCGACTTGGTGGCTCCACTGGCCATGACATAGGGCTGGTATAAAGGCCTGTAGACAACACATCATTAGGTTGGTGACAATCATGCAGAACTCATACAGATATGACTAAATGATCTCATCTGTAAGTTGCAGATGTGCACCATACTGGTGAGATCATTTAGCTCAAATATATTTAGCTTACATTGTGAGCTGAACTGATTTCTGACTATTAATAGGTTAAAAAAATATGAAACACTACATTAAAAATATTTATATTTCACAAATTATCTCTGCAAATCTACACTGTACAGTAAAATAGAAAAATATCAGAGCTTTGAGCAAATTTTCATTAACTACAGGAGTTATACTGCAACTATATTTCTTACTGAAATACTCTTAAAATGTACAACATCTGAGATTAAAATAGTACACAATGACTTTCATTCATACACAGTCACAGACATTTGGTGGCAAAGCTGGGAAACAAACCACTAACTATTTGATTAATGGAAAACTCGCTCCAACACCTGTCTGTAAAGTGCACTGAGACTACATTTGTTGCAACTAAAACTGAATTAATCAATTAGTCAATTTAATCAGCTGCAGTTCAGCAGTCAAAGCTATAACAGTCAGTCACTATAAGAACCTTGCAAGATGCATAAAGCACATCAAGCTCGTACATCTTCCATAGCTGACACAAAAGTATCATAACTGTGGGCTCCAAATTACCTCTAATGCATATTTCTTCCTATATTCCTGTGCAAATGCTTTCACTGGGTTTGGCTTGAAGCAAGCAGCCTTTACCCAATTATCTTCAAAGTCTAAGATAAACAAGAAAATACGCCAAATCACTATTCTCGCCAAATCTGTGCAAACAAGTTAGCTTAGCTTAGCTCAACGGACACCCTACTTAAGACATCAGCAACATGCATACATATTTTTTCCTTTGTACAAAGACTTCTACCTAAATAATCTCATCACCTGGAGAGTCATTTTGAATAGTAGAAAGTCTACATTAAATAAAAAAAAAAAAAAAAAAATTGTATTTCCTTTCAGGATCCCATCCTTAACAACACTAAACAGTATAATGACCTGTTAAACGTCCGCAACAAGGGAACAGACTGACGGTAAACTCAAAATAAAAAGAATATCAGTTCAAGCAACAGTAAAAATCTCCTAAATGCTGCGTCATCATGGAAGGTAATAAAAGACCACAAAAGGAGGCAAAGGCCAGGGCTGCAGGCTGTGAAACCTGTAAGGTGGCTGTAAAAGAAAATCTTATGGGTCTTACAAAAAAACTTGTGATCTTTGTCACCAGTCTTCACTTTAAGATCACAATTTCATTTATATAATACATGAGAGCAATTACATAAAGCTCATGCCAAAAATACACCGACAACAGCAATAATTGGTTCTGAGGATAAGGTTGCCAGGGCCAGTTATACTGTTTGCTTATAAGCATGTCAACAGTATATGAACTCCGAAAGCTCTGAAGCAGGCCCTGTGATCTTTTCTTGATTGTGGTTACTTCAGTGTGGCACTGAATAATGCAGGGTCCTCAGCTCTAGCTCATCCAACAGTCTACGCACACAGCAGAGCAGGAGACAGTGAGGAGCTCCCGGGTAAACTTTCACGTTGGCTACGGGTCTCAGTCAATAATTCATTATAATTGCTGACTTTGCATCCTTGCAAGTAGGCTGAATGTGTATCATGGATGAGTGTATTTCCTGGATACTAAACTGGATTTTTGTGTTTTCAGCTAAGCAACATCTCCCACTATTTCACAAAGTGCATCTGGGGTTTCTTGAAACTAATCTGAACTCAGACTGATTCAACTATTGCCTGTTAGTGCTGTGGTGTTGCAGGTGAACCAACTATTTTGAACAGTATGACCAAAACCGCATAAGAGGAGCTTTTCATTACTACATGCTGAACTTCTATTGTCAAGGTTGCTAACACCTTGTTAAATCACATGGACACGCTGTTTACATCATGACTAAGAGGGCAAAACAATGCAGCACATCAAAACAACATACCGTCGCAATGACGAACACGAAATCTTTGTCAGATAAAAGGGACAAATGGGTTTTCTAATATTACGATTCAAGCAAACAATACTCAAAAACCGTCATTATAAGTAAAAATCGGAGACTGTTGAGAACAATTGCGACTGAGGGCACAAAATAACGTAAACGTCATTCTTGCATTATGTTTACAAAGCAATTATGTCAAAAGAGAAAACTATGCGGTCAGGACAGCTTGCTAATGGAGGGCACTTAGGAGCAGTGACGTTTGACAGGTGCAGTCAGTTTCCCGAAGAGTCAACAAGCTTCCGTATACCTTTAATAACACTTCTTTTCACTGCTTCACTGACACAAACCCATTTATAATAATATAAATTCCTACCAAATCACTTCAACATTCCTCAATAGCGTACTGAGAAATGACTCCATGACGTCTAAGCGTAAAGATTTAATCGAACTACTAAAATATCAGATTGAGTGTGGCGCACCTTCCTTCGCAAATGACAGCACATAGCTGAGAAGAAACTACTCAATGTACCTCCACATTCCGTGTCTTGGATGCTAAGCTAAGAAACGTTCGTAAGATTACATAATTTAATCCAACTAGGAATTGATAACAAGCTAACGCTAATTCGGTTAGCCGGAGAAAGAAGTACAGTATGTCCTGGTTGCCAAAGTCAAAAGCCATGAAGTTGACCACTTTTAGTTATGTTCGCCGCTGTGGCTTTTTAACTAGAGTTGCTGAGTACGTGTTGAATGTCAGCTGGCCACCAGAATTGACAGCCTGGTGCCATCCCAGCCCAGGCTAATTACTAGCCTGCTAGCTTGTGTCATCATCATGGCTGGCTGGAAATCCCAAAGTCCAACGGCTGTGGAAAAAGCTAATATCACCGATGAGAACTCCAGTTATTGGCTCCCATTACTTACCGGAGTCCGAGCGAGGAGCTGTAAAACTAACGCGCTGTATCTAAAGTGTCCACCCAGCCTTCGCTCACCAGGATGTTTGGGTTTCTGTTGGGGGTTTCACTTCAAGGAAGAAGAAACTTCCACCATCTTCGTAAGCTCGTATCACGTGATCGAAACAAGGTGGAGCGCGCACGCTACTCCCTCTTTGTGCCGTGATTGGACAAGAGTTGTAGTGCTACGAACCAATAGACGGTCAGTAAACATAATGATGCATTTAAGGTACTTGCAGTCTACTCATAAACCTTACGTTAACGCATTGTTTTTAATGCCTTGTGCAGCATTTTTTAAAATAACGAATATATTTTTATATATACTTGATATGAAGGATATCCATCATCTTCTGTGGCAAACTTGATACATAAATGTGTTTATGATGTGTTTAGTGAAAATAGGCTTAGGTAAATACAGTTAGAATAAAATATCCACAAATCTCTTGTGTGCAAAAAGAAATTCCTGTTCAATCTTAATCTGTCCTATGTAGCTCTTGACAATGTAAAATTTAACATGCCATTAAAAATATCAAAAGACTACTTGATAACCAACATATTTTGTATTTGACTTTAAATGTAGTCATATTTCTAATTTGGTTAGAAATATTTCTTATGGAGGCTGTTTCCTATTTACAGATGGTGGTCCAACAACAAACGGCAGATGGAAGTGTTGTGCTGTATAGCTGACTGTGTAATCGTTGTCACCTCCTCGGTGAGGACAAAGAGCTGTAGGGACAAAGAGAAGAGTGTTTACTAAAGCTTACTAAATTTAATATTGCAATAGGTTAATATACTACATACTGCGTGTGTTATAATTCATAGATATTACAATCTAATAAATAGAACATAAATGTAAAATAGGATGTATTGTACTATACACTTAATGAATACAAATATGTCAGTTCAGTTCAGAGATGCTTTATTTTGAAAGTGCTAACAGGAACGTAGTATTCGCTATGACATTTGTCTTGACTCCTATAGCGGGGTGGTCGGGTTTGGTCACTGTTGATACAGAGACAGCATGAGACAGTTCTCTGTTCGGATCATGCAAGCATGGGGATATTTGGAGGAGAAGACAGTTTGACAGCTAACTCAAAGAAAAGGTAAGCCACAAATCTCAACATCAGGCATTAGGAACAGTCCAGGGCACGACTTATTACAATGTTTATGAGCCTTCACTTGAATTGTGGCCACACAGCGCAAGATGCAAACGTGTTGTGTCTTATGAAAAAGAAAAACTGCACCAATGCAATGCATAAGAAAAGTTACTCCATGACTGTGGAAAATCCACGATGTAGGCATGTAAATCCGATACAAGGTGTCTGTAACACGTAGTAATAATCATGCACGTTGTATTTTTTCACAAAAAATAATAGAACTATTTACGAGTATGTTTATTATGATAGAGAACAATAAGGTTTTTGTAGCTGACACTCACTGAAAGCATTTTATGCAATATTAAAAGATTCTAACATTTTTTTTCCCTTATGGGGTTTTGTATATAGGGTTCATGCAAGTTGAGGGAAGGTCACACCCTGAGCTGACTCCTTGGCTGCTACTGCTGTTGCAGTTCTAAGTAATATATGAATAGAATACAGAGGGATAAAATAGTGTATGCCATGATTATCTTCACTACTGCGAAGCACAGATGGCAGATGGTCAACATCAGGGAGTCTGCAGTGAGTCAACATAGCATGAAAAGTAAATGACATCTGACAGTAAAGATGGACAATATAGCAGTGCTTTAGTGGGAGGTGATAGTGTTTCCTGTCATTAGGAGCACTCTGAGATTCAATCAAACGCTAGATGGCTTCTAATAGAACAGTTTTTTAAAGCAGTAAGCAATGTGGGGAAGGGATTTCTGCTGAAATTGACATTGCTGTTGTAAAATCTTCACATCCTTGAGTAATGCCGGTTGATAAACTAATTACAGAACGCAAATTAAGGAAGGCATCCCCAAGTGCTCCTTTTGACATTCAGTCTGACTTAACAGCACAGAGAGTAAAATAATATAGGAAACACAGAGGTGCACACAAGCTTGCTCGAAGTTGTTCGCATCAGACTGACAAGTGCTTTGTTATTTCTCTTAGCATTTGCATTTCTCCCGGGTGATTTTCATTTCCTTCTACATGCACATTAGCAATCACTAGAAAACCTCTGCAGACTGGTAGGACCTGCTTTGAATGTGTGTGTGTTTAAAAAAAAAGAGCGATAGAGAATTACATGCTCTGTATAAGTGACTCTCATTTGTTTTATTACATTTCTATCAAAACTTTACAAGAAACTTTTATGTCAACAACAGTTTCCTGTTTTGCTTTGTGCATTTGTTTCTTATATTTGCCATTCTAATTAAGTTTCTTCAACACTGTGCTCTCGACCTAGTGTTGCCAAGGTGTAGTCATCATACCTGTGCATTCTCAGCTTTCAGACCACCTCATTGCTTGATTTCGTGTGAATGCTCTAAGATGTTTCCTGGACTTTGCATGTGCCTGTGGGAAACTTTGCACCCCTGCACTCTAGTGTGTGTCTGAGTGGAACAGCCTGCTCTTGCCAGGCAGCTATCAGTGTATTAATAGGTGTTTGAGCTGCTACTTTGGTCCCAACCCCCAACTGGCTTTTCAGTTTTCATAACACAAACAGGCCAACAAACCCCCCTGCCCGACCCCCCCCCCCCCCCCCCCCCCCCCCCCACTGCTACATAAAACAAAACAAGAAAATAAAAATAAAAATATGAGCTTATTTTAGGCTCAGTGGTAGATAACTGACAGTTTGGGTTGCATGCTGTATGTTAATAATAGGTGGTGAGTTGCAGGGTTTGTTGTTAGGTAGCCTAAGATGACCTGTCATTCAGTCATAGATAGGATTTTTTATTTTTTTTTAGATTGTGTTATCTATAAAACTTTAGAGATAAAGGTCATTTTAAAGGTTATTTCTACAACAGGAACCACCTTGTTGATGTCACATTTGAATTATTCCATTTTTTACATGGCTATATTAGATTTTCTTTTTCCTAGGAAGTTGAATAAGTGGAGGAAAGAAAGAACAAGACTGAGTCTGTTTATTCTCAAGGGGAAACTAAAGAAGAACTTTAGTGTGATATATGGGAAATGGGGGGGGGGGGGGGGGGGGGGGAGAATCATAGTAGATGCTTTGGTAGTGAACATGGTGTCAGGCTGACCATATCTGGGAACTGTGTCAGGGTGTGCTTGCTCCCATGCTGGCTGATAGATGGGAAGGATGGCTAAACCTGGCATATTTACCATTTTATTAGTTTTAACTTCCCTCTGTGTCATCATTAGCCACGGGTGTTGGCAGTAATCTGTTAGGTGGGAGCGCTTGTGTTTGGTTGGATAGAGCAGTTAAGAAGATGTCAGACTTCCTCTATTCACTGGTCCGTGCTGCTTGTGCTTCTTTTATGGTCCCAGGGACAAAAAAGTATAAATAAGAAACAAAAAAGGAACCGCATGGCATAGCTCCAAGCTGCAGGAGCTATTTTTGGGTCCAGCTATGGGAACATAACCAAGCTCCCAATAAGTCATACATGGACAACATGGTGGCTGTAAATCCTGGTGGTATTGGTGGGCTGACTCTCATAAGTGATTTACAGAATCAGATAATGTTAAGAGACCACTTTCTGCACACCTTGCCGTTGTTCATAGCATCAAACAAACACAGAGCCTCAACTGTAAAGTGTATTAAATCAAACAATACGTTTTGTCTGGATCACTTTACAATGTGGAGATCATATTTCTTTGAGGTCACTCTAAGTAGAAAGCATTTGTTTTATGAAAGCGCTGTGCATCCTTTCCATCACCCCCTGCCGGTAGGTTCAAGTACCCTGTTTGACCTGTAATTAAAGCTCCTTGTGGTTATTGCATAACAGGCTCTTGTGTGTTGACTAGTTGCTGGCTCTTGTTGTTCTGCAACAGGTTAGTGGGCAGGTTTTATAAGTGACTCTCACTTGTTTACTATTGGAAATATGTCTTCTATTTCCAAACAGCTGCTTATAAGATGTGTGAGTAGATATTGCCAGACAAAAGAAGAAAGAAGCTACCTTCACTTTGTTCCTGCATTCACAAGGGGTCTTCCTTGTAGCTCCACATTTTCAACTTGTTTTTTTTTTTTTTAATTACACCAGACAAATGCAGAAATGCAAAGACCTCTGAAATTTTTCAGTTCACTTTTGATTTCTGAAGGGAGTTATCAGCCAGTGCGCACCAAAATGCCTCTGGATGCAGCTGGACAGAGATACACTCACAAAAATCTGTAAAGCACTAATTATATAAAATTATAGGTTCATTTATTCAAATAACTAATCATTAAGGAAAATACGCTTGGTATAAACTGAATACCAATCAAGTCAATTTCATTTGACCAGATTTGATCAAATTCAACATTTTACACTGTACTAATGTAACATGGGAAACTGAAATGTAATCAGATTATTTAAAGTCAGTATTTGGGGCATAAATATTTTTTTTCAGTGTACAAACAACTATAGCAATGAGTCAGCATTTCTAAACAGATCATAACATGCAGATATGACTCAGTAGCATATCAATGAAAATCTCTTTGCATAGAAGGGAAAACAGAAACACGAGTCCTCAGATCGGCCTGCATTGTTACGTAATATCAGTATTAAATGGAATCAGATACAAATATGATGTGAAATGATTCAAACATAGTGACAAACAGACTGAGAATGATCTCCTAACTCTGAACCGCCATGATGCTTGTAGATGCTTTTCAAAACACATTTATCATATGGTTGAGTCTCGTGGCTCTCACTAGCTGCATCAAACAACAGACAAAATAAGGAACCATCTGCTTAGCAAGCTAAATACCTGAATGTAAAAGCAGTGTTATATGGGGGGATGCAATGGAATTGACACTATACTAGATACACTAGATATTTCCACTTTTGCCAGACTTACAAATCAAGTGAAAAACATTTTATAGGATGTGTTTTTGGAAACATTTCTGAAATTAGAAGCAAGATGTGGGGTGCTAGCGAGGTAACCTCGGGTTTAATATGAATGGTTTTTATGAAGCAGTTATTTTCAGAATATTTTCAATTCAGTTTAGTTAGAACTAGTGAGATATTCAACTCTCTTCAAAGCTAAGCGTTAAGAGGTGGCTTACTCAGAGACCAGCAAAATCATATCTTTTGCTGACAGGCAGCTTAATGAGATGTTTTTAGATATAATCTTAATTAAAACCCTAAAGACTTGTGCAGGTTGTCACTATAAGGTTGTACAGGTTTTTATTGTTAGTTGTTTAACTACTCACCATTCAACACCAACATGGTTGCAATATTAAGGACAAGTGTAATCCATGCTACATGCACACATCTAAGAAAGACATTAATTTAGTGGAACACAGAATTGTAACTACAGAGGGATCTACCTTTTTGTTAATGCAGGGGAAGTGTTATTGATAAGGCTTTCAACTTCACAACTTGGCACAGTCTGGCCAGAGCCAGCTTTTCTTCCTGGCTTTGGCTTCACCAGCTTTGTCGCTTATTCCTCATATTTGTTTAGGTTTATAGTTTTTTCCTCTTTGTGAGAAATAGAACAAGAAGTGTGCACTCTCACTCCATGTTTACAAGCTCCTGGCCACAAGTGACTGGCAAGTTGATAACCTCTGTTGTGTGACTGCACAGCATGATTAGGTTTAGTAAAGCCAGCTCATGGAAATTATTTCTGGGTTTGTGAACAGTACTGAACTATGAGTGCAGATGTGGTAAATAGACTTTCTCATCCTCCCGTTTATTAAAAAATAATAATAAAAATTATGTGACGTGTGTTATATTACTTAAGGCAAACAAATGAATCTGTAATGGTATTGATATCTCCAAACACACTCCAAATTACTGTAAACGTCTGCCTACTTGTGAGAAAAATGACCTCGGGGCTGCTGTTCAGGACTAGCTGAGCTGCTCTGTGCTGCATATAGTCTGTTTTTTCAATTAGTACCTCCTTGTTTGAAATTACGACATAGCTTATTTTTCTAGTGATGTAAGTTATGAGCAACAAAGGAGGCCTTGTTTGACCTTTCATACTGTTCATTTTTTTCTTCTTTTTTTCTGCCTGTCCCATTTGGTTCTTTAGCCGTCAGAATTGTTGTCTGAAGACCAACAAGGATACCCAATGGATCATCACGGCCTTGCTGTATTGCTCCATTTGATCAACCTTTGTTGTTGTTATTATTTATTTTATTTTATTTTCACTTGTAACAGATGGGACAGACATGACTGAGGGATAGGAAAGGGAGAAAGAAAGATGAAGGAAAAGAAAAACAGAAGGGAAGAGGGACAGTGAGAAAGGGCACGTCACCTGTTGAGAGAAAAAGAAGAGAAAACAAGCAAAAAAAAACAGAGCAACATACTAAACAGAACACCATCACGTTAATCTAGCTAAGTGTAAACAGCAGTAAATACTAAATATTGAATGTTGTTGTGTAGCAAGCAGGACCGACAACGCATAATGTGCTTGGAAATAGCAGCCAATAGAGGTGTAGTTTATGTCTATGAACAGTGAACACCCGTGTGCACACCTGTGTGGATCAGCGTGCTTGTATTCAAAAGGTTTCCCCATGTAATGGTCTGCTAGAGGATGTAGAGAGCCATAGCCCCGTCCCCCAGGGCATGAAGCAGGCATGGAAGAGATCCAAGCTCCAGACATCCAGAGGCCCCAGAGTGCGAGAGGGGCATCCGTGCCACCCTCCTGGGAAGAGCTGAGGAGAGCCCCAGATGAGGGGTCACCCAGTAGCCACAGAGCAGAAGCCAGAGGGGGCTGCAGTGGCGTGCCCGCCGGCTCTGCCGGCAGCCAGCTGTGCCAGAGTGAACCGAGCCAGAGGCCCGAGGGCCCCCTTTGCCCCGGAAGAGGCCTGACCGAGCAACAGGCACCAGGCCCCGCCAAGTAGTCACCGGGAGTGAGCTGGTACATATCTCAGCACCCAGCCCCGGACACCAAGAACCACCAACGCACCGACCCCTGAAGGCATCAGTTGTGTGTGTGAGTGTGGTGAGGGGAGATAGGCCTTTGGAGGGCCTGAGAGTTCCCAGAGAGGTGGAGTGTAAGACCCGACCTGACCGAGCAACAGGCACCAGGCCCCGCCAAGTAGTCACTGGGAGTGAGCTGGTACATACAGTGGGGCAAAAAAGTATTTAGTCAGCCACCGATTGTGCAAGTTCCCCCACCTAAAATGATGACAGAGGTCAGTAATTTGCACCAGAGGTACACTTCAACTGTGAGAGACAGAATGTGAAAAACAAATCCATGAATCCACATGGTAGGATTTGTAAAGAATTTATTCGTAAATCAGGGTGGAAAATAAGTATTTGGTCAATAACAAAAATACAACCCAATACTTTGTAACATAACCTTTGTTGGCATTAACAGAGGTCAAACGTTTACTATAGGTCTTTACCAGGTTTGCACACACAGTAGCTGGTATTTTGGCCCATTCCTCCATGCAGATCTTCTCGAGAGCAGTGATGTTTTGGGGCTGTCGCCGAGCAACACGGACTTTCAACTCCCGCCACAGATTTTCTATGGGGTTGAGGTCTGGAGACTGGCTAGGCCACTCCAGGACTTTCAAATGCTTCTTACGGAGCCACTCCTTTGTTGCCCGGGCGGTGTGTTTTGGATCATTGTCATGTTGGAAGACCCAGCCTCGTTTCATCTTCAAAGTTCTCACTGATGGAAGGAGGTTTTGGCTCAAAATCTCACGATACATGGCCCCATTCATTCTGTCCTTAACACGGATCAGTCGTCCTGTCCCCTTGGCAGAAAAACAGCCCCATAGCATGATGTTGAACATGCTTCACAGTAGGTATGGTGTTCTTGGGATGCAACTCAGTATTCTTCTTCCTCCAAACACGACGAGTTGAGTTTATACCAAAAAGTTCTACTTTGGTTTCATCTGACCACATGACATTCTCCCAATCCTCTGCTGTATCATCCATGTGCTCTCTGGCAAACTTCAGACGGGCCTGGACATGCACTGGCTTCAGCAGCGGAACACGTCTGGCACTGCGGGATTTGATTCCCTGCCGTTGTAGTGTGTTACTGATGGTGACCTTTGTTACTTTGGTCCCAGCTCTCTGCAGGTCATTCACCAGGTCCCCCCGTGTGGTTCTGGGATCTTTGCTCACCGTTCTCATGATCATTTTGACCCCACGGGATGAGATCTTGCGTGGAGCCCCAGATCGAGGGAGATTATCAGTGGTCTTGTATGTCTTCCATTTTCTGATGATTGCTCCCACAGTTGATTTTTTCACACCAAGCTGCTTGCCTATTGTAGATTCACTCTTCCCAGTCTGGTGCAGGTCTACAATACTTTTCCTGGTGTCCTTCGAAAGCTCTTTGGTCTTGGCCATGGCGGAGTTTGGAGTCTGACTGTTTGAGGCTGTGGACAGGTGTCTTTTATACAGATGATGAGTTCAAACAGGTGCCATTCATACAGGTAACGAGTGGGGGACAGAAAAGCTTCTTACAGAAGACGTTACAGGTCTGTGAGAGCCAGAGATTTTCCTTGTTTGAGGTGACCAAATACTTATTTTCCACCCTAATTTACGAATAAATTCTTTACAAATCCTACCATGTGGATTCATGGATTTTTTTTTCACATTCTGTCTCTCACAGTTGAAGTGTACCTCTGGTGCAAATTACTGACCTCTGTCATCATTTTAAGTGGGGGAACTTGCACAATCGGTGGCTGACTAAATACTTTTTTGCCCCACTGTATCTGAGCGCCCGCAGCAGCAGGGAGGCCCCGCATCCCAGATCCCAATCGGACGGCCACACCTCCTCCCAGCCCCCCCGCCCCGATGGCCAGCAGAGAACAGGGGTGTGTGAAGACCCCAAACCTCCCTCCTCTCGCTCACTACTCATGTGTAGTGTTGCTGCGTGTTGTTCTAAGGTGCAGACCTTTCATACTGTGTAGATTTATTGCATGTTTACATATTAGCATGTTAAACAAAGTTGTGACTTACAGCGAACTTGCCCTCCCATTTTACTTTGTACTCGACACCCACAAACTGAACTACAAAGGGTGACAGAATAGATGCAACATTGTTCAGTTTATAATTCTGCAAATGAACTTCCTCACCTCTCCCTACCGAACTGAGTGTTTTTATATTAAGAAGCTTTGAGAATGTTATCTGTGTCCCCCCGCTATAAAAGTCCTTTCCATATCCCTTTGTGTACACATTACAATGGCTTATTTTTAACCTGTTGGGCTCTTTAGAAGTGGCAAGGGGAGAGCAGGCAGGAAGCTGGTGCAGGATGACAGAGGATCCATCCTTCCTGTCTCCCTTCCCTCACATATTACTATGGTTTGTGTTGCCGCTCTGTGATGCCCACCCCACCCCCAGTGAAATACAAATAAATAAAAATAATGTGTGAACAGATGCACTGAGGGACACTTCCTCAGCCACAGTAGACCTGCATGGGAGAGAAGCTGTGACAGTTTGACCTACTAGATAGTGTTCGAGAGCAACTTACTGAAAGGAACTGGAAAAAACTCACTTTAAATGTTGGATATTTAAGAAACATCAAGCAGATAAGAAAACATGAGAAGCTGAGCTGAATAAAACATATAGCTGGATGGGCGGGGATGGGCGTCCAGGTACACACCGGCTCACTCCTTGGTGGCTGCTTATTGGGGCCTGGAGCCTGGGGCTCGCTCGGGCCACTTCGGGGGTGGGGTGCCCTCGGCCTCTCGGCCTGGGGCTTGGTCACTCTGGCACAGCTGGCTGCCGGCGGAGCTCACGGGCACGTCACTGCAACCCCCCTGGCTTCTGCTCCGTGGCTGCTGAGTGACCCCTCATCTGGGACTCTCCTCAGCTCTTTCTGGGACAGTGGCGCGGCTGCCCCTCTGTTGGTCTTCCTTGGTCTCTTGTGTTCTAGGGGCCTCTGGATGTCTGGAGTTTTGATCTCCTCCATACCTGCTTCATGCCCTGGAGGACGGGGCAGTGGCCCCCCCACACCCTCTAGCAGATCATTACTTTTAAAAACAAGCGCGTCCATGCTCACAGGTGTACACACGGGTGCTCACACACACAAACTACACCCTTTTTGGCTCCTACCTCAAAGCACACTGTGCGCTGTCGATCTTACGTGCTGCACAATAATGTTTAATATTTAGTATTTACTGTTATATTCCCATATATCATCGTGATGTTGTTTATTGTATTACTCTCGTTTTCTTCTGCTTGTTTTCTTTTTTCTTTCTCAACAGGTGATCCAGGTGATTGATATATGTATTTTTTTTGTCTGCTTATTTAGTTGGTTTTTGGTTTTTTTGCCCTTTATCCCCGTCCCTCTTCTCCGCTGTTTTCCCCCCCTCTTCCTTTCTCCCTTTTCTTTTCCTCATTCAAGTCTGTCCCGTATCTAGCAAGTGAAAATAAAAAATAAATAAAATAAACAATAAAAGGTGAATCAAATAGACCATTACGGCAAGGCTGGGATGGTCAATTTGGTAAAGTAAATCCGTTGGGCATCTTTCTTCGCCTTTAGACAACAATTCTGATGGCAAAAGAACTAAATGGGACAGGCAAAAACAAAAAACAAAAAACAAAAAAAAAAAACATATAGCTGGATGAGCCACAAATACCTGTTTGACTCTGTAAGCATTATTAGAAACAAAGTAAATTCATTCAAATCTAAATTTACTGTATATGAGCACTTTATTTAACAATTCAACCCTAAGAGATACAGTTACTAGTTACTTTTCTGCCTCAAGGTTTGAGTTTAAACAGTACTTTTATGAAATGTTATTAAATTAAAAGTATTCTGTGTGCACTTTGGAAACAAGCTGTAGAGCTTATTAGAGCTTTGATGTGCAGAACAGTTTTCAGCTACAGTTGAAATATGGCTTGTAAATAAATATCAAGGCCAGTTTTTCTTTTTCTTCCCTCTGGTTCTCCATGGTGTTTGTGGTATTTTATCTTATCACTGATAAACTCTCTCTTATCCAGTGGAGTGCATTCATTGTTGCTTTGAGTGGCATTTGTTTTAGTTATCTAACAAAGAAGAGTTTTTAATTACACAGTCCTTTTTTCTGTTATGTTGCTGACAGCAGCGTGAGAATTCCAGCCAGCTATTTGCTCTTAGGCCTGTTAGTTTTTAAATTGGGTTTTCATAATTAATTTAAGCTTTCAGTCTGAGCTTTTGTTCTTTGGGGTCTGGATTTTCTCAAACTAACTGCATTCTTCCCAAAATAACTTTCTCGAGTTACTGCTTTTAAGGCAAAAATGCTTTTTTCCCCTACAGTTGAAATTCCTTTAACCCTGCAAAAATGCAATACTGCAATTGATAACACATGTGCTAACAATAATATTCTATTTTAGTTTATACAAAATTAGCCATTGTGCAATTATGCAATAATGACCACTAGGGTCAGTGGAGGAAAAAAAAAGTCGTTTTATTTCACAGCAGCATCTGCAAATGGTAAATGGCCTGTATTTGTATAGCGCTTTTCTAGTCCCTAAGGACCCCAAAGCGCTTTACACAACCTGTCATCCACCCACACATTCACACACTGGTGATGGCAAGCTACATTGTAGCCACAGCCACCCTGGGGCGCACTGACAGAGGCGAGGCTGCCGGACACTGGCGCCACCAGGCCCTCTGACCACCACCAGTAGGCAACGGGTGAAGTGTCTTGCCCAAGGACACAACGACCAAGACTGTCCAAGCCGGGGCTCGAACCGGCAACCTTCCGATTACAAGGCGAACTCCCAACTCTTGAGCCACGATCGCCCCACATCTGCAGTCCATTTTACTGAGTAAAAGAACCAATAAAGCTAATTCTGGGACAGCAAAAACAAAAACATTTGGATTTCTTATTAGTTCCGGCTGGTGAGCTGTAGTACAGACCATATAGTCATGCAAAAAAAACAAGTATGTCCCATGAAAATTATAGGAATTTCTTTTTAACCAATTTTTTTTTTTTGCTTTTCTGAGCAAGAAGCAAACATTTTATCAAAATTGATAGTCTAAGATAAGATAAGATAAGACTTTATTGATCCCACGGCAGGGAAATTTGTTCTACCTTCAAGCAAGGAAAAATGTGCACTTTCATTCATTTATTAATCAAAAATATCAGCAGATGTGACATAGGCTCCTGATGGAGGTTACATTAATAATAAAAATGATAACTTTATTTATAAAGCGCTTTTAAACAAAGTGCTGAACAGCTATTTTAATATTTAAAAAAAGATAAGTGAATAAAAGCAATACAAAAAACATTACAATTTAAAAACTGATAACAATTTAAAAACTAATAGGCATAAAATTAAGACGCATAGGATCAGGTGACCAAGTAGGTCTTTAACTTAGCTTTAACCCTTTCATGCATGAATTATGACAACCTCAATCAGGATTTTTTTTATTAAGTACTTTTATTCATCTTTAGGCATGAAAAAATATTTTTGAACTTCATTTTTTAAAATATGTACTTTTCAAAGAGTTGGTTACATGTCCACTTAGGTGCACAACATACGTTTTGACTTGTGAATTTGACACATCAGTGTCCAGTGTAGTGGTTTATGTGCAAGTATATCAACACTGACACAAATACAAGAAAACAGCTGTCCACAACGATAGCTGTCCACTGTAGTGGCCACTATGCGTGACATGGTTAAAGCCTTGTAGGTGAGCAACAGGAACTTAAAATCTGCTCGAACCTGACAAGGCAACCAGTGAAGACATTTCAGTACTGGGGTAATGTGCTCAAATTTCACAATTTTTGGCTAAAATCCAAGCAGCTGCGTTTTGTACCATCTGTAAATCTGTAAACCTCTAAAACCTTTTTTTGGTAACCCAGAAAGAAGAGTGTTATAATAATGCACAAACACACAAATGCAGTCTTCTCCTGGTTTCAAACACTTGAACTTTAACAAGAGTTACCTGCAGATCCAGTGATGAAAGTTTGGAGTTCTTTAAACAGACTGAATTTGCTGGGGAGCCGAGTCTTGTCAGACATTTAAAAGCTATGTCTTTTGTTAACGACCTTCCTCACTGTGAAATGATTTATATAAATTAATTGGATTTTTTTTTTTTTTAAACCCTGGCTAAAAAGTTGTAGTTGCTATCTACAGCCACTGGATAACATGTTTGTTAGTTCAAGTGATAATACCAGTCATGTCTCTATTACATATTATTTGAGACTGTATGACTTGTACATCACCTACCCACATAGCAAAATTGGTATGGCCCCGATCTGGCCCACACAATGTTCTTATACATGGCCCACATACCGCAAAGAATAACAGCCCTTTGGTGGCCCAGATCTGGTTTGCCAGAGGTGGCCCACACATGGGCCAGCACAAGACCAGTTGCAGACACACTGGTGGTCCTTTGCTGGCCCATGTGTGGATTACCTCTGGTAAACCTGATTTGGGCCACCAAAGGGCCGTCATTCTTTGCGGTATGTGGGCCATGTGTAAGTTGTGTGCAGCCAAGGGCCAGTTGCAAACACACTGCTGGCCCTGTGCTGGCCCAGATGTCAGCCTAATGTGTACCTTAATCAAGCCATGTAATAACAACATGTGCTGGAACATAATAGTGCAAAAGTAACATGACAAAACTGTTCAGACAGTGAATGGACTGATTCATATATAGCGCTCTTCTACTCTCCCAGATTACTCAAAGTACTCTATACAACATTCCACATTCTCCCACTTTCTCTAGACTGAGTGCTTTCTAACTATATTCATACACAGACTTGCAGACTAGAGGAGCCAGGGATCAAACCACTAACCTTCCGATCAGTAGGTGGCCTGCTCTACCTCCTGAGCTACAGCCACCCACTGGTGCAGAGAGTAAACCGTCACTAGGTTTGGGATATAGTGTACACTCACAAACTTGTCAAATCTGCATTTGAAACGTTGGCTACCATAGCAGTATAGTATTGCAACATGGCATTTAGGTCTTCTGACTAAAATAGGAAAATAGGAAGATAAATAGTGCCATCATTGCCAGACCTGGCCCACATCTGGTTGACATACACCCTGCCATGACACCAGTCAGTCAGAAGTGCCAGCTTGATGCCGGATCCAGGGAAGACCTATTTTCTATGGGCCTGGGCCACATACACCAAACCACAATCGGGCCAGATGTGGCATGCCATCGCATAAACAGTGGCATCATTGCCAAACCTGGCCCATATCTGGATGACATACGTCTTATCATGCCAGAAGTCAACCAGCAGTGCCGGCTTGATACCAAATCCAGGCCAGACCTGCTTGCTATGTGGGTAGAGGTGACTGGCGTTGTGTTTTGGCACTACAGGGAGTGCAGAATTATTAGGCAAGTTGTATTTTTGAGGAATAATTTTATTATTGAACAACAACCATGTTCTCAATGAACCCAAAAAACTCATTAATATCAAAGCTGAATGTTTCTGGAAGTAGTTTTTAGTTTGTTTTTAGTTTTAGCTATTTTAGGGGGATATCTAAAGCCACAACTGTTTGACTGTTTGGCTCAATGGTCAAAGAATAGCTGATATTGTCTAAACAAAGTGTTAAACTGCTCACATTTTTTTGTGAAAAAAATGAAACAATATTTTTCCTTTAGTGAACAGCACTTATCCTTGAAAGAGTAGTTGTCAAACAGCTAACAGATCATCTGCAGAGGAATGGTTTATTTGAAGAGTTTCAGTCAGGTTTCAGAGTTCATCACAGCACAGAAACAGCTTTAGTGAAGGTTACAAATGATCTTCTTATGGCCTCTGACAGTGGACTCATCTCTGTGCTTGTCCTGCTAGACCTTAGTGCAGCATTCGATACTGTCGACCATAATATCCTATTAGAGCGATTAGAACATGCTGTAGGTACAGGGAGTGCAGAATTATTAGGCAAGTTGTATTTTTGAGGAATAATTTTATTATTGAACAACAACCATGTTCTCAATGAACCCAAAAAACTCATTAATATCAAAGCTGAATGTTTTTGGAAGTAGTTTTTAGTTTGTTTTTAGTTTTAGCTATTTTAGGGGGATATCTGTGTGTGCAGGTGACTATTACTGTGCATAATTATTAGGCAACTCAACAAAAAACAAATATATACCCATTTCAATTATTTATTTTTACCAGTGAAACCAATATAACATCTCCACATTCACAAATATACATTTCTGACATTCAAAAACAAAACAAAAACAAATCAGCGACCAATATAGCCACCTTTCTTTGCAAGGACACTCAAAAGCCTGCCATCCATGGATTCTGTCAGTGTTTTGATCTGTTCACCATCAACATTGCGTGCAGCAGCAACCACAGCCTCCCAGACACTGTTCAGAGAGGTGTACTGTTTTCCCTCCTTGTAAATCTCACATTTGATGATGGACCACAGGTTCTCAATGGGGTTCAGATCAGGTGAACAAGGAGGCCATGTCATTAGTTTTTCTTCTTTTATACCCTTTCTTGCCAGCCACGCTGTGGAGTACTTGGACGCGTGTGATGGAGCATTGTCCTGCATGAAAATCATGTTTTTCTTGAAGGATGCAGACTTCTTCCTGTACCACTGCTTGAAGAAGGTGTCTTCCAGAAACTGGCAGTAGGACTGGGAGTTGAGCTTGACTCCATCCTCAACCCGAAAAGGCCCCACAAGCTCATCTTTGATGATACCAGCCCAAACCAGTACTCCACCTCCACCTTGCTGGCGTCTGAGTCGGACTGGAGCTCTCTGCCCTTTACCAATCCAGCCACGGGCCCATCCATCTGGCCCATCAAGACTCACTCTCATTTCATCAGTCCATAAAACCGTAGAAAAATCAGTCTTGAGATATTTCTTGGCCCAGTCTTGACGTTTCAGCTTGTGTGTCTTGTTCAGTGGTGGTCGTCTTTCAGCCTTTCTTACCTTGGCCATGTCTCTGAGTATTGCACACCTTGTGCTTTTGGGCACTCCAGTGATGTTGCAGCTCTGAAATATGGCCAAACTGGTGGCAAGTGGCATCTTGGCAGCTGCACGCTTGAATTTTCTCAGTTCATGGGCAGTTATTTTGCGCCTTGGTTTTTCCACATGCTTCTTGCGACCCTGTTGACTATTTTGAATGAAACGCTTGATTGTTCGATGATCACGCTTCAGAAGCTTTGCAATTTTGAGACTGCTGCATCCCTCTGCAAGATATCTCACTATTTTTGACTTTCCTGAGCCTGTCAAGTCCTTCTTTTGACCCATTTTGCCAAAGGAAAGGACGTTGCCTAATAATTATGCACACCTGATATAGGGTGTTGATGTCATTAGACCACACCCCTTCTCATTACAGAGATGCACATCACCTAATATGCTTAATTGGTAGTAGGCTTTCGAGCCTATACAGCTTGGAGTAAGACAACATGCATGAAGAGGATGATGTGGACAAAATACTCATTTGCCTAATAATTCTGCACTCCCTGTATATAAATAAAACTGAACTGAATTGAATATATTTTGCTACAATATCACTGATCATGAAGAACTAGATTTAATAATGAATTAAATCTATTCAGTAAGGACTGGGGAAGATCTAAACTCTTACTCTACAATAGGGGATTTTAGCAAACACAGTAAAACAGGGAAAACAGTGCTATACAGGACATACTGACCACACTACAGAAACACTATTTCTCAGAAACAGTTACCTCAAAAGACCGGAATGCAGTGATGTTATGAGACATGCTGTGTCTCTCGTAGTTCCCCCCTAATTGGAAGTCTTCTTGTATCTTCTGCTGATAACATCACCACTGCTTCTCCTGCCTACACATGTTGCACATGTAACTTCATGATGGAAATGACCACTCTTTGAATGCTGTCAAACTGGCATTGTGGAAACTATAGGACGTCACAACTGATTTAAAGAAAAAGGCAGTTTGAGAAAAAGTAGGCGTTTAGGGAGCTTGTCAGTAAATAGCTCGATTCAGATGGAATTGACTTGATTCGTCTCATTTTTGGAAAAGAGCGTCCGTTCACACTGAAAGATAAAATAGGAGCCAGGTTTAAGAACTGTGAGACTATAAAACTAAATATACTGTTCAAATTAAAATGGTCATGTAAATGAAATAACTAAATGAAATATAATAATATTAGCTGGATAGACATAGTTCAAGATAAATATAAAACAGTGTGTGTCCAAAAGGCAAAGGATAAATCGTAAATGGACTAGTATTAGTAAATGGACTGATATAGTCCTTTCTAACGTATAAGTACCAGTCCAAGTACCAGGAGGTTGATGGGAAATTTGCTATGGTTATGTCCAGCTGGAGAAATTGTGTACTGATCCTGTAGATAGTGTGTTGTGTCCTGATTCATTTAACCCATTTAACTGTAGTTTGTTCCTGTAAGTGTTTCGTGATTCCCGATCTAGTACGATTATTGTATTCCTGATCCAAATGTTCTTCGGGATTGTGCCAATGTTCGTCATAGCTACAAATCAAGCTATCACTGATGCTCTTACAAAAGACCTGCAGAATTCTTTCGATGACTGTATATTTTTACATTTTTCACCCCCAGAAAATGTAGGCACTCTTGGCTTTTTTTGCAAAGATGACCTCACCGATTTAAGGTGTAATCCATTCCTTCAAAAATGGAAATCTACAACAATTGTATTGGTTTTAGAAGCGCCAAGGTCAAGCTTTTTCTCCCCTGGGCCCTGGATAATGCAGGAGAGCTCAAGGGGTCCTTTATGTGGGCCACAATCTTCAGTATGTTGATGTGGTTTTGATGCCTGCTGTATCTGAAGAACAGCAACCATTTCAAAGCTCCTCATTACAAGAAGTGTTAAAGCTACAGGGTGGTGGTTTTCTTGTGGGCAGGATTGTTCTTCTTGTGTATTTTGTGCAAAAACATTCCAGTGTGGTGATATTCAAACACTGGAAGGAAATGAAAGGGTGGAACACAGGCCAAAGAAACATAGCACGGTTGTTGTTATTGTTAAGCTATCTCTACATTATCAATATTTTTCTCTGACTTTTTGCTTAATACGGGCCACTCCAGTCAGACTCCCATGTTTCTGTTTCTCATGAACTATCAAGAGGTACAGTTTGTACTTTTTCAGATGTAGACATATTTATGTTCTGCCTTCCAGAAAGAGGGAAAGGGACGATTTATTAGAGTCACTTTGGTTTAACAAAAATAATGAGAAACAATTCTGTTTAAGGAGAGAAAAAGTCTTTAGCAATAAAGGCTTCTCACAATACCACAGATGACTGATCCTTTTTTTAAAGCATTTTATGACCTCAGAACATCAGGATCCTGGTATGTTTCTTCATTTTCTATTCCATAAAACGTGTTAGGTTTTATTGTTAGGTCGCTCCTTCTTTTAGAGTCTGACAGTTTATCTTAATCAGAATTCATTTGCCAAAATCACTTGTGAAGTAGCAGTTTGGCCTAATTACTTCAAACTGCTGCGCATATGTTGCGAGGTCTGTGAGTGAAACCTCGCCATCCACTGAAAACATCACCTTGAGTTCTGTGGTTGCCAAGAAAGGCTACAGCATCTGACACGTGTTTGGACTCATGTTAGTATTTCCTGTTATTAGCACTTCCAATAGGTGATGACTCTCTGCTGTTACTCCTGCATTATTACTAGTGTGAGGCTGCTACATGTGGTGAACTGGTGGCCTTGATTTGTTTTTACAGCTGTTACCAGACAAGCAAGCAATGCATACCAGTTTGACAGTGACCGCTGTCAGACCATCTAAACATCTCACTAGGGAAAGAAAGAAAGAAAGAAAGAAAGAAAGAAAGAAAGAAAGAAAGAAAGAAAGAAAGAAAGAAAGAAAGAACTCTATTAAAGGAATGCACTGAGCTATTGGAAAAAGCCTGACCTATACTGAAGTTTAGTTGCTGTTATGTAATTTTGCTAATGTTTTTATTTTTATTTTAAAATTAAAATTTTAAAATAGTGCTTTTAGTGCTTTTGTCACTAGTTCAATAATCATATACATGTCAATCTAATTCCAATTAAATTCAGTTTTATTGAGATATGATATTGGAGAGAAGACCCCAACATTCAAATAATCCCTTATGAGCAAGCACTATGTGGAGCAAGCCTTCCTTTTTAACAGGAAGACACTTCCAGTTAAAAGGTCATTATTCCAGGATCATCAGCCTGGAAGGAAGTTTTTCCAAGATCAGGATCAGCCTCATGGAGGACTGTAATGTGAGCAGCTAGTGGATCACGTGATCCACAGTAACAGTAAGCTTTATCAAAAAGTCAAGTCAAGTTAGTTTATTTCTACAGCACATTTAAACAACAGACATTGACCAAAATGCTGCACAACAGTAAAATCAAAATCAATCAATCAATCAAAAAAGAAAACAATACAAATGAAGGATAAAAAAATAATAATAAAAATAAATTCATAGCAACTTTCATAAATACTAAAAATGAAGATAGTAAAAGAAAAAGAGACACAGTGGGGAAAATAAAACAGAAGCTGGCCTGAAGCTGGGAAATGAGAAGAAGAATGTTTAAAGTTGGGAATTCAAGATTGGTAGTTGGGTAGATGACCTAATCTGAGGAGGGATCTGCCCGATAAAAAATAAACTTTGAAACCTAATCTTTAAAGTATTTAATTTAATTCAGGTTTATTTGTTTAGCCCCAGCTCACAACAACAACACCTTAAGGCAATTTATACTGTAGGGTAAAGACGTACAGTATCAATGGGGAAATGATAACCTGTGAGAAAACAGTAGGTGACGGTGGAAATTAAAAGCTCCCTTTTAACAGGAAGAAACCTCAAGCACAATCAAGGTCAGAGAGGCGGGCGTCTTTTACCACGATCTGTTGGGTTTGAGAGGAAAGAGAAAAGAAAAGGATAAGTAGTGTATGAGCAGAAAAGTAGAGAGGATGTCTGCTTCCTGAAGTCAAACTGAGGGTTGATTTCACAGGTGAGGAGCCTGACAGATGAAGGCTTTAATTTTGGAAAGTCAAGGAACCACAAGAATGCCTTAACAGACTTTTAATTATTTTTTATAAGAAAAAAACCTCATCTGTGGAAAACTGATCATTCAAGTATAAATATGGTGGTAAATCACAGCACAGCTGATTAAAACCAAAGCCGTGTCTTAGGTCTACTAATCAGAGCAAGTTACTGAACCACCATGTAGTGGCAATGAGTGCGCGTGTGCTGGACAAAATGCACCAAAAGGGCATAGAAACTGCTCCGTGTATGTGTGTGGATCTTTTGGTTTTACAGTGTAAATATTTGAGCGCTGGGTAAGTGTAGACTAGTGCAATATAAATATCTATCCAAGTAAGCCATGCAACACAAGAAAAGCACAGGGACTTGACCCACATCAGTGTCTGCTCAGCTGTTATGCTACTCTGCTACATGTACTGCAGACGGTGCTGGGACTTTTAATAAACATGGTCAAAATTTGGAGATTGTTTGGAGATTGACAGCATAGTGACTTATAAAGTAAAATTTCTTAATATAATGGTGTGGAAAGGTTAACTAAATTAGGGGGGAAACTTATGTTATTGTTGTTATTTTACACAGTATTAGTGATACTGTCCCAGCTGGCCTGCTGTAATGGTGCTCAGAGCTACAGTATAAAGACTCATTGTTTTCTTCATGAACCAGGTTATTGTAAGCTGCATGTGCTGATGCTTTGTCAAAGTGATGTGTTTTTTTATGTCTGCACTCAGTACGACTTTTCTTTTTTTAAACACTGTTTGAATCTCTGAGTTCAAACACTGGTCAGCAGTGATTCCCAGCTTTTTTTCATAGCCGTAAAAGAAAAGCAGTCACAATATTCTTCAGTCTCACTGACATGTCAGTATGTCAGTGATTTTCGGGCTTTTGTTCTCACCAGATGAACCGGTATGACTGAGATAAATGCTGACAGGAAGCAGTGTAGGATGAGAAAAACCAGAGGACAAAAAATAGTTTGAGAGGAAGAGTCTTCAAGAGCAGCAGTAAGAGAAAAAGAAAGAGATCAAGCGGAAAGGGTGTTGGCTTTATTGTATGTGTGCGTCTTAATGTGTCTGGCTGAATATAGGACACACAATTCTCTGGGCACAGTCAAATCAGCATGCATCTGCTTCACCTAAGTTCAAATTGAGAGGTGACGGCCTAAGAGAAAATAAAAGACAATAAAACCACAGGGACAAAGGAAGTGACGAATCAGCAATAGCATCTCAGTTTGTTACCGCAAAACAAAAACAATCCAAACCACTTGGCTACAATTCACAGATAGATTGCAAGCAGTGTTTATTGGTGACAATGGCACATAGCGAGCACTTGCCAAGGCATTATGATATGTGCGGGTGCGTGTCCTTGGGTTAACAATGTTCTGATGGGGAACAATACATTACGAGAGGCAACTGTGTACAAAACAGAAAGAGGGGCAATCATTGTTTGGTTCTTGATGGATTGAATCATAATTATAAATATTTGTGTGTGTTTGTGCGTGTCATCATTGTCACTGACGGAAACTCAGAACTGAAGTTCATGGGAAAAACTGTCACAGCACAGTTTGTGATGCGAAGAAAAAAAAAGTAAGGGCAGGCTACAATAGCCTGTGGCTACGATGTTGTTCTTCGCTGGTAGGATGGCATTAAAAGACCAAATCAGAAACCTATTTGCACATGGTAGTAGTAAAGATAATAGTTGATGATTCTTAATATAAAGAATGCAAAAACACAAGTGACTTTTTTACTTCTGTAAGTTACTTAAAGATCAATATTCACATTAAATTCCCCCTGTGCTGCAGTCGATTTGAAATACTCCTCAGCTGGGGGAAAAAGCTGTGGTTAAACAATCTAAAGTAATCCGTGGTTGCACTTGATCTTAGCAGACTCAGCAATACCAAAACTTTCTCTGGGTTGGTGGAGGAAAACTGCAGAAGCAAGCAGTTCGGAAAGAATCTTGCAGGCAAGCTTTGCTGTAATGAGCTTGGGACATTTCCTGTGTGTTGCCTTCACTTCAAACCTAGTTACGAGTCATTTTTGTATGCTTGCGACTGACTCATGAGCATTTGAGAAGCACTTGACTTTAACCTTTAACATTGGCGAACTGATATTTTAATTATAATAAGTGTAGTTTAAGCTGTTTTACGCAATACAACATGACATCCAGTCTGTGTCCAGACTTATAAGAATACAATACAACTTTATTTAAATAGCACGTTTAAAACCAAAGGCTTGAAAAGTGCTTCACAATATTACAATAGATCAAAATAAATTTATATAAAAGGCATTACCAAAATACAAAACAAGCACTAACACTAACAGATGGGAAGCACTAATTAGACCAGAAGTGTGGGCTAAATAAAGTAGGTATCAGACCTCAATTCGGAGGGTCAATTCATACAAATATAATATCAGCTAAGAGGCTAAACAAAGATATAATAATACGATTAAAATAGATGAGATGAGGGCACTAGCTAGTTGGGAATGCCAGATTAAATAGGTAAGTTTTCAACCGTAATGTGAAAGATTGGATAGAGTCCGAGGCACGAATAGTAGTAGCAGGAAGGCTGTTCCAGAGGTTAGGTGCAGCTGAGACAAAGGCACGATCGTCTTCTGGTCCTCAGTCGAGACCTAGGCTGCACCAAGAGTAACTGACCTGATGATCTTAACGCTCGACTAGGAGTGTACAGGCTGAGAAGGTCAGTGAGATAGCTAGGCGCAATATTATTTATTAGCAACAAGATTTTAAAATCAATACAATATTTGATGGGTAGCCAATGCAAGTCAGCAAGAACTGGAGTGATAGAAGCATTTTGAACAAGCTGTAATCTGTGAAGAAATCAGCATACATTTAATTTTCTCTGTTATTTTAGTTTATTTTTAGTACACTAAAAAAATATTGATGTCGATAATGCTGACTTAACTTCATTTTATTATATGGTAATTTTACTTGTGTAGAATATAAAATGTTACATTTAATGGAATCTGGTCAAATTAAATTTACTTAATTGAAATACATTAAGTTTATATTTTAAGCATGTTTTCTTAAATGTTTAATTATTTGAATAACTAAGCGTTTGATGGGTCCTGTTATTTGTTAATCTGTCTACCAAGCCTGCTTACTGTCCTCACCTACACCGTTCAGTGTTTGTTTCTTTCTTTTCATCACCAGTGTATGTTCAATTAAAAATAAGAGAACTAAATTTTCACGAGAGTTACAAAACTATTTTTAATATATTCTATTGTCACAATGAGTAAATAAGCAACAGAGACAAAAGCATCAAACAAGAATATTTCAGTTGTAAACTTAAACGTTTTCATCTTATATGTTGGATTGAGTGGAGAAAAAAATGATCCAGTCACGCAGAAGATTTTGGATGATGAAATCAAGTCTGCCTGTATTCTGAGAGCTCTTCTCTCCAGGCTCTTTTACACACACAAAAATAATTATAAAACTGAATATTTAGAGAAACAATACCGCTGACTCACAACATTTCCACACATTTCTTTCCCCTTTTGCTTTTCTATCTCTCTTATTCGCATCTGTCAAAATGCTTTCATTACTCTGTCCCCTACAGAGAATTTATTGACGATAATGCGAACTCTTATTGCTTTTTCAGATATTTTTCTCATACACTCTTCAGTTTATATCCCTTTCACATCTGGCAAAATGTTTTTGTAACCATGTTGATAAAATGTTGCTATTTTATCAGTTGTGTTTGACTTTAATCATTTGAAATCTTAAAAAAAATGTAGATGCCTCCGTTTCACAATACATTTTGCTTCAAGGAAAAATTAAACAGAATATGCAGCTGTAGATTTTTGCATTGAGCAAATCCCCGAAACAAAGTCTGACTATAGAGAGCGAGAACAACAGAATTAAAGCACTGACTGTGTATTTGTTGTTAGAGACTCTGTAACTGGCTGGCTCATTAAAGATGAAAAGCTAAAGGGAACTCGCTGCTCTTTTGCCCCAAAATAACAATAAACACACATCTGTTTCTGTGACCCTGAGTGGACAGTAGAGAGAAATGACTGCGGGAGCATGAACTTCCTTTGCTGATAAATGAGAAGATACACAAACAGCGAATAAACATACACGAATGTGCTTATAAAAACTGTGCGTTCACACAGAGGCATTTGGGTTCGGCCTGCAACAGTGACGCTATGCGGAGCGCTTGATTTCATGCATGCTAGTGGTGGTTTTATGTCGTACTTGAATGATGCAGCTGAAGCCACTTCACATGTACATATGGTGGGAGACTTAGCGTACAGATGTTTCACAATTACATTGTTCATGTTCTTCTTTTCCTTTTAGAGAAATGTGGAAAACCCTAACACTCTCCCTGCTGGTTGCACTGGCACTCTTCACAGAGGTGAGTACTCCTTTCACCCATTAGCTATTTAAGTGTCTAATGCTTTATGTCAAAGCCAGAATGTGCTTTGATTAAATTAGAGGACGTAGATTTGTAGTATCTCTAACATACTCTTTGTTTTTGATGACTACCTTGCCCAGGTGGCCCACTGTCAGGATATGGAGTCCCTGGCAGTCACTGAAAAAACAATGCCACGGCAGGAGAATTTTACTAACATGGATTTGGCCGACTTACTTGGACAGTCGAGACGGCAGATCCTGGCTGCTCAGTTTGAATGCTACTTGAAAATAATCCACGATCCAGTAACAGAAGAAGGTGATGATAACACTTTACCCATTGTTCCATCCCAGCTGGATGAATTTCTTTTAAGTATATTATTCCTGGTAGATGGAGGATGCTGCAGTATTAAAGAAGCATTGAAATCGTTTCTTCTGCAAATATAAACATGCACAGTATGCATGAAACAATTAATTAATAAAATTAATTAATAAAAATTCATCTATTTTCATTGTGTTTGGAAAACATTCCACATAATTATATCAGAGCCAGTGCTAGAACAGATGACTTGTTGCATTACTAGTAAATGAAGAGGAAAGGGAAAATAAAACTTTAACTCATGATCTCACCAAGGCAGAAGAAAAACTCCTCAAATTCCTCACCTATATCGGAAGACTTTAAATGTTGGTAGCAATGGCATTTAAAAGCTCCGTAGAGCAAGCATACACAGGAGGTGGGGTTGTTTACCGCTAACCCACTAAGTTGTTTTAGAATGTGAAATTGGCTTGAAATAAACCCCTGAACCACCATCAACAAAAGTCTGGATATTTTCCATCCTCCACCTTTCGGGGGCAGTAAAGGAGTCCATTGCTATTGTGTAGACCTCTCTGTGTGATAAAGCAGTTGCTGTATTTTCTGTTTATCAAGTAAAAATACATAAAGGCACTTGATGATGTTGATATTAGGGATCTGTGGGGGCCATAGCATCACTTCCAGTACTTCTTGTTCTTCTTTACGCTGAAGAGAGTTCTTAATGACTTTGGCTGTGTGTTTGGGGTCATTATCCTGCTGCAGAATACATTTGGGGCCAATAAACAATCATTTCTTTTTCTGAAAGCACTCTTTGTTTACAGCATTTTGTTTACAGCACAGTAGTGTATATATATCGTAAAGCAACATATAACATATTAAGTAACTGATAGCAGTTGAATAGTAAGGAAGTGAGGTGTATTACTGGCAGTCCTTCCTATTTGGTGTGTGCACATTCCTTGGAAAAGAGAAAGAGAGAGGGACAGAGAGAGAGAGGAAGAGAAAGAGAGAGGAAGTGAGTCAGAAAGAAAGGAAACTTGCCCTTTGTATTTCCCCAGTGCCTGTTACTCCCATTCAGTACTTCACTGCCTTTGAAATGTTATTGTGTGTTTCAATTCCCAGCATGCCTCTGTGGGACCTGGTATAAGCGAATTTCCGAGTATTGTTGAGAAGCTTTGTGTAGCCCAGCTGTGGTTACACTCTCTATATAAGAGTAACACACTATTTATAATGAATGGAAAATCTATATAAATAGTAATAATAATTTAAAGGGTTGCCTGTGGATGATAAAATAAATTCAAAATGAGCAGTTGGTGTATAATCACTTTAGGGTGCCTCTCGCCCCTCCGGGTGTTCTTTTAGCTGTATCTTTGCTGTTCCTTGGACTGCGCTCTTCTGGACAGAAATCTTGGATGTCTGGGATCTACTGGTGGCACTTGCCAAGCTTCAAGGGCACTGCACTCAGTGCTCTGATTACCAACGGAACAGCTATTGCCTTCACCCTTAACATCTTCTTGAGCTCTTCTCTCAGCCCTACTTCTCAAGCTTCTTGTGTTCCTTCGTCCTGATGTTGCTATTACTCAGTATAGCTACATCTATCACTACAGCCATCTTCCTCTGCTTGTCCACCACTACCATGTCTGGCTGGTTAGCTATCACCAGTTTGTCTGTCTGTATCTGGAAGTCCCACAGGAACTTAGCTTGGTCATTCTCAACCACCCTAGGAACCATGTCCCATTTTGACCGTGGGACTTCCAGGCCATAGTCAGCACGGATGTTTCTGTGTATATGCTGGCCACTTGTTTATGTTGTTCCATGTATCCCAGGGAATCTTTGCACAGCCTGCACCTGGGATCTTGCTTGGTGTGGTAGAACCCTGCTTCTATTGAGCTCGTGCTAAGACCTATTTCTTGTGGTGCCATGATTAGGGCCTCTGTATTGTCTTTCAGTCCAACTTTGTCCAGCCACTGATACAATTTCCTCAATCTGCCTTCATACATACCATGAAGGGGCCTGTCCTACCATGATGATTCTTCTCCTTGCTCTTTTTCTTTCTTGGGTTTCTGCTGCCTGTAGAATTCATTTCTGGTAGTTTGATCCCCTCTTTTCTGACTACCTTCGCTCTCTTTGTTACTATTCAACTTTTTCCAATCCGAATGACATTCCGATGTCACTGCTGTAGATCCTAGTGGTGCGGATTGGTGAATCGATGTCTCATTCACTCTTGGCATATAGCTCGATGTCATCCATGTAGAGGAGGTGGCTGTCAATTGCTCCACTCCATAGTCGGTATCCATAGCCATTGCTCACCAAGGGGTTTAAGGCTTATGCAGTTGAAGTTGGCTTCTAGAGTTGTTTGCCATGTCCCCATTGAGTTTGTAATGAAGTTCAGTTCAGTTCAGTTCATTTTTATTTCAAACATGCGCCTTCACATTCATTACAAAATATCATTCCATTCTTTTGTTTGAAAAGGAGTAGGCAGAAGTCTACACTTATTATTCCCTACCCCCTCAAATTTTGCCTTTAATTTAATTTTCTTTTAGCCTTAAATTAAACAAACAACATATGAAGTAAAAGTAAAGCAAAGACAAAACAAAACAAACAAATAAACAAAACAAATAAACAAGCCCCACCACAGTATAGTTACTTTCATATAAATAAGGACTGAGTGGTAACGTTTGCAGATTGACAAATTATGAGACAAACAAACTAAAACACTATTACGAACAACATTTCCGCACTGGGTTAACCCTGTTTTCTTCATTCTTATATTTGTTAAAAAATTGTTTTTTATATTTCATTTTAAACTAGTTTATGTTGTTACTTTCTTTCATTTCTTCTGTTAGACTGTTCCATAATTTAACTCCTGCTATAGAGATAGACATACTTTTCAAAGTTGTTCTAGCGCTTTGTATTTTCAAATTCTATTTCCCTCCCTCTTTAGCTTCTGTGAAGCACTTTGTGATTTTTATCTTGAAAGGTGCTATATAAATAAATTTTTACTTACTTACTTAAGTTACACCCACCTTGTCTTTCTATAAGCAATTTACAGATTTCTTTTGGAAGCAATTTATTTCTTACTTTATATATTATTTGCTTTCCCCAGGACGGCAATGCTCCGTGCCAATTTCCCTCGAACATAAGTAATGTGTGGTTTCCAACAGACCTTGTGGTCAATGATCACACCAAGAAATTTTATTACATTTACTCTTTCTAAATATACATTGTCAACACATATTTCTACTTTGATATTTTTATTTTGGTTTCCAAACAACATAAATTAGTTTTTATCTAGATTCAATGATAATTCATTTATATCAAATCACTTCTTTAATATCGTTAATTCCTGTATGATCATCTCCAAAACCTGTGGCAATTCCACACCTGAACAAAATATATTTGTGTCATCTGCAAATATTACAAACTTTAAAGTCTCCTAAGGTCCTGTTGATCTTGTATAGTGTTAGGTATTCTAGGATCCATGCGTGGGGCATTGAGTAATATGCTTTCTTGTAGTCAATCCAGGCAGTGGACATGTTGGTCAGTCTGGTCTTGCAGTCTTGAGGAACTGCTCTGTCTACAAGTGGCTGGTGTTTTACCCCTCTGGTATTACTGCCAATTCCTTTCTGTGTGCCGCTGTATTGAGCTATTTGCAGGGGTGCACAAAAGTGGTCCGCAGGTGCGGATTCGCTGTCAAAATAAAAGATGCGCACCAGATAAGCTCCTTTAAGCAATTACTTTGGTGTTCCTCCACCTCCAAAGAAATGTCATAAGGAGTCCGAACCGCAAAAGAAGCACGTATTGAAAAGTGGTTGCAGGAGGTGAGCTGGCTTCAAATGATGAACGCACAGAGATGTGGTGCAGAATATGCCGTGAAAATCTCACTCTAGCGGACAAAAACAGCGCCTTTTATCTACGCAAACACGCGTTGCAACTTCTTATCTGGTGCACGTCTTTTATTTTGACAGCGAATGCGCACCTGCGGACCACTTATGTGCACCCCTGTCTATGTGCCTATTCATCTTAGCCACCACTTGGTTAGAACTTCCAAAAGGCTTATAGTGTTACCACTACACTATCCAGCTGCTCTCTCTCTCTCTCTCTCTCTCTCTCTGTCTGTGTGTGTGTGTGTGTTTGTTTTATGGTTATCTTACCCTAAATTACCACTGCACAGACATGCAAATCTCAATGACATTTCTCCTCTGCCCTCTTTAGGCCCTTACTGTAACCGTACATGGGATGGCTGGCTATGTTGGGATGATTCAGCTCCAGGAACTGTCATGCAGATGTGTCCAGCATATTTTATGGACTTTGACCCTACTGGTAAGGCCGTAATGGACACACATGGTCTCTTTGTATTCTTCTTTTTTATTTGTACTGATACAGTAAGTGAATAATAGATTGAACAAAGATAGTTATAGTTTTGAATTTACACCACCATAGTTCATTTTAAATCAAGTAATGAAGATGTGATTGATCTCTAAATCACAATCAAACGGGTTTAACAAAAATGTTGTATTATTTGTTTAGGAATTAGAGGCATTTCTATACATAGTCGATACATAGTCACCAATTTTCATTTTCATTGGACTGACAAGAAGTTTCTTGGACAGGTGTCCATTCCCTTGCTATTTCGTGAGAAATAAAGGACACGTAATGTCTGAATTTCATTCAAAGTAATGAATTTGTGTTTTATAGCTTTTTTAGTCATTTTAGTCAATGTAAGGCTCAAAAAGTTATCAGTGCAAGTGAAGAAGCCCGTCATTAGGATCAAAACCAAAATAAATCTATTAGTGTGATCGGAAAACTAAAGGAGTAGCCAAATCAACAATCTTGTGCAGTGTTAAAACAATTTTTTGCACTGATCAGAAGACAACTAGAGAGGATGTTGACAGAATTCTGTCGATGGTTCAGAAAACCAACTCTGAAACATTTAGCCAAGTCAAGAACACTTTCAAGGGGGTAGGCATGTCATTGTCAAAAGTCTGCAATCAAGAGACACCTTCATGAATGAAGTACAGGTGGTTTACAACAAGGTGCAAACCACTGGTTACACTAATGAACCTGAAAACCAGATTTGACTTTCCAGAAAAATCTGATGAAACTAAGGGTAATTTACTAGAAAAGGAAGACAAAGCGGAATCATCTGTCCAACATAGTGGAGACTTTGTTATGGCATGTGCCCGTACGGCTGCTAGTGGAACTAGATCACTAGTGATGAATGGTGTTTTGACTTTTAGTTGAAATAGCAGGATGAATACTGAAGTGAACAGGGCTATACTCTCTGCTCAGATTCAGCCAAATGCTGCAAAACTGTTGGGTAAGACGAAAATGACCCAAAGCATATTGCAAAAACAACCTTTTCGCTAGTTAAATGCAGAAAGTTCCACAAAAAAACAGCAACTTAAATAAGCTACAGTAAACACATGGCAGATCATTTCAAGGGTGAAAAAACAGCATTTAACCCTGGAGAACCAATGGGGTCAGATCCGAGCCCATGGGTTCTCCAGGGTTAAAGATGTCCATGGGTTAAAGTCTTAAGGCAGTCATTGACTTCATGTAAGTATTAAAAACAGTCCTGATATTTAAAAATTAAGTTAGTTTGTCTAACTAATTTAGAGACTTCAAAAATGGGGGACTGTGTTTAAAAGTTGTTGCATTTGTTAAACTGTAATAATTTTGTTAAACCCTTTTAATTAAAGCTAAAAGCCTTCACTTCAAGGACAATTTGATGGTTTTATTTAAAATCCACTGTGGTGGTTTACAGGGGCAAAACTGCAAAAATTGTCCCTTTGTGCAGCAAAGAACAGACCTAACTGCATGTACTACAAATCGTCCACGTGCTGTATTTCATGTATAATGGGCCTATCATTGCCAACTATGACAACATGTAAAATCTGTTCATTCAACAGAGAGGGTTACCAAAGTCTGTAATCCTGATGGCCAGTGGTTCCATCACCCAGAGAGCAAGAGAATCTGGTCTAACTACACCATGTGTTCTGCACACACTAACCACAAACTCAAGGTAAAATGGAGCTATTTTCATCATTTACTGCATTTGTTTAATTTGGTTTGGTTTTGGCTGAATTGACCAAATTGGAGCATTGACCTTTACTGTAATCTGGTTCTGTGTGCCACTGTTTCGGGAGCAATTTTTCTGAATAAATGAATGTTTTTTGTGAAATTTTCTGACTGGAGTTAGAATTTGTTCGCACTTTCAACTTTCAACTTGCAATTTTATCTTATCTCATTTGATCTGATTTGGAGATGCCAATTTAACTATTAGAAAGCCATAAAACTTTGCAAACTCATCTAACCCTCCAAAATATGTCTAAGTAGAGTTCTGATAGAAATTTTCACCTTGCTCAAATCTGCTTTTAGTCTAATCAACCTCATGTCTAGACTGAACAGGCCAGTTGTTTGAAGAATATTCCTGTCAGAAACAAATCTCTAAAGCCTGTCAGACTTTTTGTATATTGTCTTTAATCAATTTAAAATTCCCATGCCATTTCTCCAGCAGTGATTACTGTTTAGTGCATCTTAATTGATGGCCATTCAGCAAATACTTTCTCTCTCAGAAGAGAGTTTACAGTTGTTTTATTTGCATTGCTGTGTGCTGCTTTCACATACTGTGAAGAGAAGATGCAAAGATTGTATTCTGTGCTGGCTAACATCTTAATTTTAAAAGAAAATCACTCTTAGTCAGCGATAAATCTATTTACATTCATCATAGCTGAGCAATTTGTTCCCTGCAGCTTGCCATCAGTGTCTACTACATGGCCATGGTGGGTCATAGTCTTTCCATTGTGTCCTTAGTCATCAGTCTGACCATCTTCTCCTACTTCAAGTGAGTCATGGGAGGTTTCTTCTGTCTGGGTTAATTGACTGCTTCTTGTTTTTTCCCTCTTCATAATCATATGATTAAATTATCATAGAAAATAATGGTGATTGCTTGAATGGGAATATTAATCTCCTGAGAAAAGTATTAGTTCACTCTGAAGCACCCGTAACTAATACGGTAGTCCATTAATGCTGTTCCTTTGCTCTCTCTGCTCTCTTTCAGGAGCCTTAGCTGCCAGAGAATCTCCCTTCATAAGAACATGTTTCTTTCCTTCATCTTAAACTCAATTGTTACTATGATATGGCTCACATTCAGCATAGTCAATAACCAGGGCACAGACACCAGCAACTCTGTGAGCCACCAACTAGTCTTCATCTCATTACACTCATGAGTTTTCTCTGTTTTCAAAAAGGCCTTATAATCCATAGTCTAGTGCCTTTCTCAGTTTTCACCTGTGGTCCTCTGTTTGTGTTTAATTACATATTTATAAAAAATCTGCTTATAACATATTCAGTATATAAGGACTTACGATATCCCCTCTATCAGGTGAACTGTAAGATCCTGGCTGTACTGACTCAGTATACCTCTACTTCCACCTACTTCTGGATGCTGTGTGAAGGCATCTACCTCCACACACTCATCATAGTGGCCGTCTTTGTTGGGGAACAGCAGCTCTTCTGGTACTACATCCTGGGGTGGGGTGAGTCAGGAGGATCACACACATTTGTGCCTTTTCCAATTCTTCTTGGAGTTCCTTAGTCTAGTTATGTAGGAATTTGCATCATGTTAGCAGCAAATTTGCAGACCTGGCTCTGGCCACAAAGGGCCAGGTAGGTTGGGATAGCTTTTTTCCCCCTTAATATTATTGTTAAGGGGATTATTATTATTATTTCCTCTTAATTATTTACTCTGGTTATCTTTGTCCACTATTAAAATTTGCTTGATGATCTGAAACATGATATGCATGACAAATATATATATATAAAAAAAAGAACAAAACAAAACTAAGAAATCAGGAAGAGGGTAAATACTTTTTCACGGCACTGTATCCAAACACGTGAGCATGTATTATACATACATATACATCCTCATTCACTAATACACTAAGATGTACTGCTGCGGCTGCAGCAGCCTCTGCAGAGATCCTGGGTGTCAGACTAGTATTCATTTCTGATTTTCTCTCTCTCTGTCCAAAGGTTTTCCCATCGTTCCTGCTGTCACATACGCTGTGGCTCGTGGGCTTTTCCACAACGACCCGTAAGATGCAGCACATTTACTGTTTTGCCATTGTCATCTCTGTAAATCAGAAGCTCAGACTAAGATGAGAAATGTAGTAAGACGTGTAGAGATATCCGTACTGGAAGTAGAGCAAAGCACAAGAGAGTTTTTCATCTTTTCTATAGTCTCTAAAATATGAAGTGGATTCTTGTATAGAAATATTTGACTGAAAAATGTTCAACAAACTAAGGTCAGTATATAATGGATATAAGCTAATGACTGACAAAGCCTGACTCGCTGAGAGTAATTTGATTCACTGTAATCCACATGTACAAGCTGCAATGTGACCCATTCCCATAAGCCACAATCTTTACAGCCTGCGAAAACACTGATAAAGATTGTGGCTTACAGGGATAGTTTATATAGCGACTATGTCTACAGCAGCTTCGTAAAAGATGTTTTGCCATCATCATTATTATAAGCAGATGAACACCTTTGACATTAGTTGAGTAAAATATATTGTGGTATTATATTTTTAATTTGTCAGTTATAGTTTTTGGATAATTTGATAGCTCCACCCCTTCCACACCTTTATTTTACTTGCTACGTGCTTTTTTAATGTAGAATATTAAGTTCACCTGATACAGTCACATGGTTTATATTGCTGGATTCATCACAGTCAGACCTTCTCCCCCCAAAAATGTTTGGTGTTTACTGATCTTTATATTTTTATATATGTAGCACTCTATTCAATCAGTCCATCATGATATTTATATTCTTTTTTTCAGATACGTAGAAGAACCCTCTGCCCACATCTGTCACATCTACTTTGGTTTGAATCAGAGCTTCCATTATGAAATTTCTCCCATCTGAACTTTGTTCAGAAGTTTTTAAAATTTGGGGAGTTTTTTTTTTTTAGAATATCTGTCAATTTAACTGCTTTTTCAGTAAAATATTTTTATACAATAAAACATAAGAGACTATATAAGAATATTTAAAAAAAACACTGTGATCCTTTGTTCGGCCTCCGGTATGGACTCAAAGAATAAAGTGCTTTTGCAGGTCTTTACTCTAGCCTCATAGTACAGTCTTTTGTTAAGAAGAATTATAAAATATAGAATTATCTCATCAAATTGCAGTGTTCATTGAGTGTGGCACAAACGATGAACAATGATTTCCTCTTTGTGTTTGTTTCAGGTGCTGGATTAGCACACACACTCAGCTGCTCTACATCATACACGCCCCCATTCATGTTGCACTCATTGTGAGTTGATAACAGTGCATTTTAAATATCTTTTACCCAAATTTTAAATATTGAGTGACAGTTCATTACACTGCTGCACACTCTGATACATGAAATAGACAATATACCAGATACACATTCATTTATTAACAGAGAGATCAAATACGCTGTGTCAGCCTTTAAGTGCCATGATAAATATTGCCAGCATAATTACAGTAAAATGATAAAATGCTAATAAAATCATAGCTTTGGCACTAGTTTCAGAACCTGGATGTCATTTTTCAAAACGCTAAAAACAAAATTCTCATTCAAAACACTGCATTTGCGTTCATATGTTTTTAAGGAAAACTGGTACAGTTTCACTGTTTAGTTGTTTAGAAAATCATTGAATATTAGAGTACATGCAGTACACATATGTCGTTGCTGTAAAAGAACCAGTAGAGAGAATACAACAGATGCAGTGGAGTCAATGAACAAATGTTAAATTTACTAATGAAATCCACTGTAAGACGAGGAGAGCCTCTGCTATGCACCTCCTAGATGAGTTGCTCCAGGCATGTTCCACTCAGCAGGAGGCCTCTGGGGCAGACCCAGGACATGCTGGAGAGATTACATCTCTCGTTTGGCTTGGGAAAAAACTTGGTCTCCAATTAGTCTGCTGCCCCCACAACTGGGACCCAGATAAGTGAAGAAAAATAGCCGACTAGATAGATAAAATACACTGTAAATAACAGCGTGGTTCCCTTTAAATGAAAGCAATTTGCTAAAAATAATATACATATTGGAACATATTGGAAAGAACCTTTGGCGAGTCCAGGCCCGACACTTGTCTGCTGTTATGTTGCATGTCTGGAGGATGATCACTTGTTGATGCAGATGCCTGTCACATATTTTCTACTTCCATGTGGGGAAAAATCCTCAGTCACACAGAGGAAAGGAGAGTGCATGGGCAAGTCTATGATGGTGAGCTGTGGATGATCCTGAAACCATGGCTCCAGCTGAAAGCATCATGCAAATTAACATTGTCCCACACAGTATCACAGAATTCCCCAGCAGTCCCAAAGACCAGATTTAGCTCATAAAGAATGCTACAAGGAGCTCTGCATTGTATGAGCCAACACAAGATCTGCATCCCACCACACCATCTTCTAATATAGCAGCAGACATGTGATGTTGGCCTCACGTTGTCAAGATACTGTGATGGTGTTCCACTGACCAGTGAAATTCTGACCTCGCTCTTTGTCTTGGCTTGTTGGAAGCCTGCCTGAGCCACAAAAATGAACTTAAGAGTGTTTTTACTTGCATCCAGAGCCATAAACTGAACATACTTAATGGTCTGTTGCTTCTCTATGTCTGCATTTCTCTCGAAAAGCACATAGTAGAGCTGTTTTAGGGAAATTGGGTACCTTTTCAGCATATGTGCAGTGGTTGGGATACTTACAGATTCCACATTGTTGAAGTTGTCTTCTGATGCAGAAGAAGCCAATCACGGCCAACTATTGTTCATCAGTTAAGAGTGTGTCTCTGCCTGGTTTAGTGTCAATTCCACTGGAATAATTACAAGAGAAAAAGTATTACTGTAGAGCAGATTTGGCCTGAAAACATGTTACACATTAGCACGTAGTACCCAACATGACATCCAGGTTCTGAAACGAGTGCCAAAATGATTGTATTAAACTGTAAAAGGCACACAATGTAGACAGTAAGTAGTCATGTATTAAACTTCAGTCTCCTTAATTACTGGGACTCCAGTGCCACCATCAGGCCACTTGTTGTATTTTCCGTATAAAAGATTTTTTTTAAAGCCTCATAATAAACATTATGTCTCATTCTTTTCATCCATATTTGTTTTAACCACATATATTTTTCTCTATCCCCCTCCATCCATCTATCCAGGTGAACTTTTTCTTTCTCCTGAATATCGTCCGGGTTCTGATAACCAAACTGAAAGAGACACACTGTGCTGAGTCCACGACCTACATGAAAGCAGTTAGAGCCACGCTCATCCTCATCCCTCTGCTGGGAATCCAGTATATCCTCATACCTTGGGCGCCGAATGGACGCATTAGCCACGCTGTCTATGAGTTCTTTCTTAACATCTTCACTCACTTCCAGGTACACTCAAAACAATGGCACACTTGAGATACATTAAACTCTGTGATCAAACCAAAAGAGTGCTTTCGATAATTTGCAACATGCAGTGACAAAGAGCACTTTTTGCTCCTAAAACTGCATAAATAAGCACTGTGTATTAATATTAACCCATTCCAAATTTACCATGTATAGTGCTCTCACTAAAAAATGTTTTTTTACTGCTATTGAATCTGTCTGGCTGTTACTTTTCAGGGACTCCTGGTGGCATCTATTTTCTGTTTCTGCAATGCTGAGGTATGTCTAAGAAATTTTCAAAGTGCTAAAGTGACTAAGACTTCAGTCATGACACAAATAATGCAGATTTTTTTTTACTCATTCGATATAAATTCTGTCCGAATTTCCAAAATGTTGACTTAGAATTGGCAAAAGAGCATAGATAAGATGACATTTATTCACTGTTGATGTGCAGGCTCAAACAGCAGTGCGGAGGAAGTGGTTTCAGTGTAAATCTGCCTGGGGCAAAACCGGCTGGGGTGAAACACCTCTCACCAACAACCACTTTAACTACCACACCAACTCTTCCATCACCGAAACCAGCCGCATCACCATGAACGTAGAGCCGTCTGCCAATGCACCTTCGGAAAAAAAGGACTCGATCTCCGTGGTGCCGCAAAACGCCAGCAGGAAGAAGAGCAATGCATGCACCAACGGGGAGATAAGCAACATTCTGGAGACCACTCAAATCTGATTGGATAAAACACAGAGGTGACGGTTTTAGTGCCATATACACACACACACAACACACACACTGAAAAAAACAGGGACTGACGGAGAGTTTTCACAATAAATGTTAGGTTTTGTATGTATGTACATAATGTCTGGAGAGCGATTTAAAAGCATGTAATGTGTAGCTCACACAGGCACATTTCTACGCTTACGTTTTTGGACTTTTAGGAACTGATGAAAAAAACAAGCGTTCATCATCGTCGTTCATCATATCCAGTAATATCCAGTAATCGTATTGTAACGTTTTGTTATGTTGCTGCAGTCAAGTCAAGTTTCAGTTGTTGTTTGTTTTTTGTAGTTTTCATCAGAATAGAGAAAGATGACAATCCTGACACTGTATCTTAGATGCAGTTAGGAAAATAGATTTTTGGACAATGACACATCTCTACACCACCAAACACGATCTACAGCAAATCAAACAATCAATATGCGATTAATAAAAGTATTGCATTAGCTGTTTAGGAATTCTAGCCATTTTATTACATTGTCCCCTATTTTTTTTGAGTAATTGGATAAACCAATTACTTTAAATTTTAATTTTAATTGAACAGTTTTTAAAGATTTGGATGAAAATCCTTTTGGAGTCTAAAAACTATGGATATCATCAATGGTGCATTTCCTTTGAGATGCTCTGCCAGGTCTTAACCGCAGCCACATTCAGTTGCTGCTTGTTTCCCTGCCGCTAGTTTTGTATTTAGTAACTGAAAAGCATGCTTTATTAGACTGAGATGAGGTGACTAGCTTGATTGTAGACTTTAAAATTATACAGCTACCTCCCTGAGAGCGTTCTTGGGTTAGCTAAATTCAAAGGGTCTTGCTAAACAAGGAAAGAATTTGCAATCATCTTCTTTAAGTTGCCTTTTGTGGGCTTCCAGATCTTTTAGAGCTGTTAATGGTCAGCACTACATTTTCTACTAAATGTAGTAGATTGTTGATTTGGCCACTTGAAAAGCTTTTGCTATCTGTCTGATAGGTTTATTTTTTGGGAATGATTTCCTCTTTCACTTTCATGGACACCTTGCGGGACCTCATATTGAGAGTTCCAGCAACTGCAATCAATCCAGATATTTTATCTGAAGCCTTATTTAAACCTCTGATAACTGTGTATTAAAACATTGCTCTTTTCTAAACAGTTAATGCATATTTTCAGGTGAGTGTTTGTGTCATTAGTTGCCCCATAGAGCTGCCGAATGCTTAACTGTATATCAGAGTGACCAAGTGAATGTCGTAGCCCAGAGATGTGATTTTTTTTTTTTACAAACTTTTATTTAAGAAAGATAAAAACACCTCATGTTTTCTTGAAAGCCAGCATCCTCATTTAAGTTGTTTCACATATTAAATTTCACATCACAGTGAATCCTATAATAGAGCTGGAATTTATTACCAGAGGGAGTGCTGTGCCCAGAGAGTTTGGAAAATACACTGTTATAGAACTAATCTGCCCTATACAAAATGCAAAAAAGGCAAAATGCTGTAATATTTAGTTTGAGTTGGCTTTTACTGTAACAATGAAAAAAAAATGTTAATTTTTTTTTTTCAAAACCAAATGATACAGAAAGGCAGCTAACTAGACATGTAAATCTAAAAATTATATCCAAAGTTTAAGCTAGCTGGCCCAATAGCTGCAGCTGGATAATCTGAAACTTAAACCCTACGTATTCTTTAGCATTTTGTCGAAAAATACCAATTTTGGTAAATTGAAGTGGCGTTATGGTACTTCATCACCTAAGTAAATGACACAAGCAAACCCACTGAGGTGAAAAGCTGAACCAAATTAAAATTTAGCAAAATGTGAAGCTAGCAACTGCTATGCTAGCTGTTTCTTACACAATGTAATTCAGTTAGTTCAGTTCAAGAGAATGTAAGGTAAAGACTAAACAATATTGTGTGTTGTTGTGGTTTAACTAGACTTGTCGTGACTAGTTATAGTTTGGAGTTTTATCCCTTAACTTCAATCTGTAACTGAGCAGCCAGAATGTTGGGGGTTTTTGGACAGTCAGCAAAAGAGCTAAAATACAGGAGTGGTATTTTATTTTTCAAAACTTTATTTACATATTATCCAAACTATATTTACATATGCAAAAAAATATTTCTTTCGCTCGTCTTTTCTCATTGTCTCTTGCTGAGCTCCGGTTTCAGTTTCTCTACAATGAGATTAGAACTAGAACGGCTCAACTAGGTTGGCTCAAAACTCTGAGGCTGAGGTTTAAGTACAGGAAAGGCTCAGAGAAGTTCCATAAATAGTGTGTGCACTAGACCCTGACCAATTTATCGGCAGACCAATACTATCAGCCAATCTCAGCCAATCTGTTGGTACTGAAGACATTAAATATAGTTGATAATTCAAATTTGTAAAAGAAAACAAGATGGAGAGCTACCCTTCAACTATGTCATGAATGTTGATGATGAATATTTTGTCCACCAGGGGGCACTCTGCAACTTCCCCGTTGGTAACACACCTGTTTGGAATGAAGCAAACACAACAACCAGCTGGGTAGAGCATATAAAAGTAAATAAATAGCTACACACAACAAAAATATAAGGAAAATCTATTCATGTTTCATGTGTTTAAAGGGGGGGAAAGGAATGTTGAACTTTAAACCACCAATTGTTGGTATCAGACGATTTGTTTCTTCACAAATTCCCCACTACTTTCTCGTGAACAATGTATGAAAAAAAAGCACTTATTTAATGTCTGCCATTAATGTTTCTTTTATAATTATATTACTTTTATTGTAATGGAACAGGTTATACTGATCTGATGTAAAGCTTTAATACCCTGAGGTTTCAGATGAAACGAAGATGAGCTTTTGTCTAACTTCTGTAGACAGGAGAAGAGTTTGTGCGTAACAGATGTGTGTGCCTTTTTTGTTATAGTTTTTCCATAGTGTTGCTGTTTTATTATTTCAAAGAGTGCTTATTATTGTTACACAATGCTTTCCCCCTCCCTTTGCACAGTTATGCATTTACAGTGACTTTACAGAAATACAATTTAATAGTAGTGCACTGTATGTATCCTGGCTACAGTCCACTAGAAAACTGAACAAGTCTTATTGTTAAAGGTGAGCTGTTAGCAAATGTATTTAGCTGTTATTACAGCATGCATACACACACATCATAATAGAAAAACAAAGGCTCCAGTGTGAATATAGTGAGGTAACAGGAAATTAACTAAGCATGAGAAAGAGCTATTTCACTTAATCCCACCCACTTGGGAAGTGCCTGCTCAGCAGAGAAACAACTGTCATGGATGCATTTGCAAAGCAATTTGAGAAACATTCCAATAAAGTGCCAAAACAAATTTTCACTTCAAACATATTACTCTAAGGAGCTTGGAAAGAAAAGCGACTCAAGGATGGTCGTTCACAGTGGACATAGATAGCGTCTTTCACTCCTCTTTCAAGCCATCTGTCTTCAAGAACCCTAAAGAACTCCAGTCGTGTTTCTTTCACAGCTGCTTAGATCGCCATGACGTGGATGACTGAGAACCTACACAGACAAACATAATACTGTATTTATATTTTTAACACTGCCATTTATGTGTGGAAATAAATTTGTGTGACTATAATCCAGCTGTGTCTGTTACTATTCTATATTTTGGGTTATTTTGGGAATATTTGTAATTTACACAAGTGTTTCTGCTGTTATTTTACATACTTATGCTCAACTATTTTCCCATTAAACTATTTTAACTTTTGCTAGTTACTTTATTATTTGGCGTATATTTAATATGGCAATCTGTGTGCTACTTTATTTCTTTTTTGGTTTGTTTATTATTTATTTTATTTAATATATCTTATTTAGTGTAAACCAACACTATATAAAGTAATTAAAATAAGTACTATTAACTTTAACAGCTAATTGAGATTATATGTTGGGAAATAAGCGGTTTGCTAGGATGACCAGCATCAAAATGAAACGTTTCCTGATTTATTAATGAATTGTGCAGTAAAATATGTATTGGTAAATTTGTGTACACATTAATATTTCACCTTTAATACACCAATTCATTGTTTGATCATTTCCGAGGACCAAAATAGTCACTGAAATGCTAAAGTTAATTGAATAGTTAATCCAGCAGCTAATAGGGAAAGCAAATTGCAATTTTAAATAGATTTAGGTTTTATTGAGAGTTTAATGTTTAGAGTTTTTTCTGTAAATTCGTTTTTCATTAAAGGCATTTGTTAATGAATTGATAATTCATTTAGAATTATTCATTTAGATTTCCATTCCATTGACCATTGACCTCTGTCAATGGCCCCAGGGTGGCTGTGGCTACAATGTAGCTTGCCATCACCAGTGTGTGAATGTGTGTGTGAATGGGTGGATGACTGGATGTGTAAAGCACTTTGGGGTCCTTAGGGACTAGAAAAGCGCTATACAAATACAGGCCATTTACCATTAGATCATCAAATAACAAATCACTTGGTTGATACGATAGGACAATCTTCCCCAAGTATTTAGGTGTATAATACATTATTTTGTAAAATATCTTAAACATGGGCATACATCTGCTTTAAGGTTATTCGCTGTTTTCTTAGTACATGTCGATTTTCTGAAAGAAAACCGTATTTTATTGTACTGTAGTAGAAAAGGACGAGGTCCCACCGAGATTTGAACTCGGATCGCTGGATTCAAAGTCCAGAGTGCTAACCATTACACCATGGGACCGGATGGTATCGCCAGTGTGGGTCGTCGACTTTTGAAGAAAGTGAAGAGGCTCTCTGCTTAAAATTTTAGGTGTATTTGTCTATTTACGTTCAGCTACATTACAACGACACAGCTGAAACGATGACATTAAACTGTAATTTATGTTTATAGCTTTTTAAAGACAGCTAACAGGATATGAGTGACGTTAGCTGCAAAGACATGTTGTAAGTTTTAAGCGAGCTCCTTTAGCTAACTCAAACATGCCAAAGACTGAAAAGGCAGCGTTGATTCTATGCGCTTTTATATGAGTAGTAGTTTACGTGTACTCAGTAGTATAACTAGCTAGCATTACAACACAGTTCTCATATGAAACGCCGCTAACCTTAACCGTTGCTTCCAGGTTCATTCTTACCGCACACGTAAATTACTTTGGATGCTTGAAATGAACTGAATGATAAATGAGAAAGCAGGGTGAGAATAAAGTACATATATACATATGTTATGTTATGTTATTATCATTAGGTGTTGTTGGTTATTGCTGAGTTGTAGTAACACAATACGCCACGTGGAGGCAGCAGAGGATGTGTTTTTAACCACACTCCACACCGTCGTCTACTTCTCTATGTTTTTGTATCGTTTGCATTTTTATTATATAATTTCACTAAAACCGTGCTCTTTATTGGGCTGTACAGGAAGGAATTCCACGCATATTAAATCACCACCCCCGGATGCTTTGTTGAAAATGCAGGTAATCAGACAGGCTATAAGTTCTGTCCCTACACTGTTTAAGCTATTGTAATGACATTTTCCCCCTAAATGAGATTGATTATATTTTAATCAAACCTAAAAATAAGTTTCCACGGTCACTGAGCTTATGCACTACAGCCGAATAAGCACGACTGGTTCTGCCCCAGTTGTGCAGACCTAGATAATTACAGAATGCTGTGGATGAGCTTCTCTGTATAAGCTCTGCAAGTCCATCCAATACAGCTCCATCCACACATAGTGTAATAGAGAGGTGCTATGGTGATACATTCACTTGATACCCCACAGCTTATCTATACTAACAGCTTAAAGCAGCCATACTCGTTACAATCTCTAGCATGTGAGCGGATGCCTCCCGCTTCACCTTCGGCCCCATTAAAGACTGGTTTTAATGCACGTATGTTTAAGCAAACAGGCCACTTGGTTACACTCACATTCGACCTAAGAAGGATCAGAGGGAAATCAATGTGGTGTTGAACTTTGGATGCAGGAATGTGACTGAAATCAATTTAGTGGAGTGTTTGTTGCAGATCATCCTATACTGTGGTAACCCCTATAGAAGTAGGTCAGCCACACAGAAGGAAATAGATAAGATATCATTTCAATCTTTATTTTGAGAACAGCCCTGATAGTTTTAATTTCACCCAATTATCAAATGCAGGGTCATTATCGATGTGCTATGTTTATCTCTACCCAACTTAAATTTACACACACATTTATTGACATTTTGAAAGTTTCATGATCAAAGATCATTTGAAGCATTCGAGGTGAAAAACTGCTGAGTGCAAGCATGAATAAATCCCATATGCACATCACATGTGAGCAGGCACAGGAGTAGATGAGCCTCTTTTCTTTTCCTTTAATCCCAGCCTGTCAGATTTAGGCTAAATCCTGTTTTAGTGATAGCCTCAGTTCTTGTCCAGGCAAGACAAGATGGTATGCGTGGCCCTTCAGTATGTTCTACACACTATACACTGTTTCATTTTTCTGGAATGCGCTTTTACAATGTTTATAGTTTTAGTATTTTTAAGTCATTTTTTTGCTATAGTATGCATCAGTAAAGTTTATTTTAATCATGTGTGAACTGGGGTAGAATCAGTGTTACCAAGTTAGCACATAAACTATTGATGAGTGGGTCAGTGGACTTATTTTTCACCCAGTTTTCACATCTATTGACTTAATACTGTTTCATGAGTCAACAGCTTTAAAAAAAACAGCTCTATCAACACAAATCAGTTACAAATCAACCATCTAATCTTTTGAAGCTTTAAAAAAAACCTCTTTCATGTATAACACGTGCAGTGCACTAAAATGTTCAACCTTTATTTAAGAAATTGGAGGCTGAGCTTAAGGCATTATCATTATAAGAACATGTCTGACAGACAAAGCCAGCAAGTTCATGCTTCAAAGAGAAATGAAAAGAGCTGCTGATCATTTTTAAGTCCTTCTTAGCTGTAAAATGATGGCTCCTTCCTAACTGCTGCTGCCCTTCACTATTACAGTGAGGAAAAGAATGAGTGAAGGTAACAGGTTTCAAAAGCATTAAGTGAATCATTTCTTAAGATGAGCATGAAAAGCATTCTGAAAAAAACATTATTTTTAGCTACTAAATTGTAGCTGAATTATACCTGTGTTACAATAAATGTCAAAGCTTTAATTCAGTGTCTAAGCTAAGTGAGCAATGTCACTGCTTAGTTTGTGACCAATCAAAACTGACAGCATAAAGTATTTGCTCCGATCGCCTAAGTCTCTCTTTGCAAACACACTATGGACAGAAAAAGGAGTTCAGGTATTGCAACACTGCAATACATATTTCAAATCTGCAAACAGCATCTTTAGCTTTCATGTAGCTCTTCGGGCCATAACTGCAGATATCATCGTCTAGCTGGGGTTTGTCTGGTCTGATTTTAAAGGGGTGTGATTTGCAAAAGGTGGATTACTCTTGAGAATATTTGTTATTGATTTAAAGGCTTGGTCTTATTAAGGCTCATCTTTTGTGGCAACATCACAATGGGATAGTATTCCAGTTTTTCACAGGAAAAAGTGTCAATGAAAGGTCTGGCGAAAGACAATGAAGTAAGATCCCGCATTTGCAGTAAATCAGGAGAGGAAAAAGACAGTAAAGCACACTGTTTCTTCTGAACTTCAAATTTACAGGCAGGCACCTCAGCTAACCCCCATTACTCTACGCAGGTGTGCTTTGCAGCATCTCTTGAGATTTGTGATCTAGCTCTTTGATGGCTGTGCAGCCTCTCTTGGTATGAATACACTCGCTCCCTCTTTGGCATTTTAACTGAAGCGTGTCCAAATTTCGCCCTTGCAAGCCATCACATATTTAATCTGATATTCTGTGATGTTAGCCAAGCTCGTAAAAGGTAAGGTGTGCGGCTCGAGCAATGTGGGTACTGCAGGTGCTGCAGGAAAGAGCAAATGCAGGCAGCGTCCAATGGGTCACACATGAACGACACTTTTTTGGTTATAAAAAAAACTATACCTCAAACATGCACTGTGAAAAATGTGTGAATCTTTTTGTGTAGAGACAGGCATATTTGCAATCCAGATCTCCAAACCCCACAAAAAGCTAAAAGATGTGTTTTTTTGTATTAGCTAATTATAACGTACAGTAAAAATCACAGTGATTTAGTGGTCATTAAAATGTGTTCAGAATTGGCAAATTAACGACCATTCATCTCATGAATCACGACACACTGCTCTCCCTCACATAAACTGCCATTATATATCAACAGTATTGGTATTGGTGATACTGGCCCTGTATCTGGCATCAGATTGGTGCCAAAATGTGCAGTATCGCACAGCAATATCTTCAACCACGCTAAGGGTACAGCGTCTTGGGATGGGATTACATTGTATCCCTAACAGGATGAATCTAAACAACTTTTAACAACAATTACCAAAATTACGCCTTTCCCCCCCTAATCTCCAGAAAATCTGTTCATCTTGGTTAGTTTTCAAAAGGCAAAGAGTGTAGAGCACTTGTGAACACCGCTATGAGGCAACAAGCCAAAAACATATTTCCTAGCCCTTCAGTGTACTCTGGTGTACTGTAGATATTATTGGTGTCTCAGCCTGCTGTGTCACCTCTTGGCTGTACATAGCGTCCTGGCCATGATTGTGACCTTAAATGCTCTGACTGGATGCTGCAACCTGATTTCCATCCAGCAGCAAAGCAAGCAGGCAGGCAGGCAGGCAGGGGTCAGTGTTTATGTAACTCACACAGCTTCAGATAAGCACCTTTGGACTCACACCCCCCTTCTCAGCTTGCTCTTATAATCTCTCCTGATCTCACTCTAACACGTCTCTCGCTCCCTGCGGTTGAGATGTGGTCTCTTGACAAATTGATTTTCTTTTTTTTCACACAGACTCACAGTTACAGATCACTTTAGTTTTCCTCCCTGCTTTCGCGGTGATGGAAATTGTATATGAACCAATTACAACCTCTTCCTTTGTGTTCACTTCTGCATGGGCAGTGACTGCCACCCCCTTCTATGTCTCCGTAATGTCACTCTGTCCGCAGTGGTAGATGTGCAGGCCTCCTTCAGTGCAGTATTGTCACATGTGATCTAGTCACTTCCTGTCTGTGCTTCCATGCCTGCCTGGCCCTGGTGAGAGTCTCCCTGCCTGATTGCCACAGAGGAGACAGCAGAAACAGAAAGAAAAAGTAAATAAATTTAAAAAACCAATACCATTCTGGTTTATACTGCAGCGATACATAATAAAAAACTGAACATGTCATCCACAGATCAAACCTTCCTTGCTACCATGAGTAGAAATTTTGTGGTTTTTTTATTGTGACTAAACTTCAGTCACAGTAAGCACTTTAGTGAAATCCACACTCTAAATGGCCACTTAAAGCAAAATGAAAATGAAATTGTACTAAACCTTGCTTAAATATGCAACCATAAAGCATGTGCAAGATTGGCAAATTTATAATCACTAGAAAACTATGAGCAGTATCTCAAAATAAGGCTCTGAGAATGTTCTCATTTCAGGATAATGAGATGAAATTGAAACCAGAAGCAGCGCAAATTGTAGCCTTTCCGCTAATACTCGCCTTCTTTCTGTTTTATTTACTCCGACTTCACAGTGGTTTATTTTTGTATCATCTTTACTTTCAGTTACTGGATCACTCTGAGGCTTTATCTAATATTCTAAAAATAACAATATTGTAAACACAGCAGCCAGGACATCCCTTTAACCTTGTTTTCACGACTTTGTGCAGATTGCCTAGTTCTCTGTCTTTTGTCTGTTGCAGCTGTTTCACGTATTGACTTTTTGTGTTGTCATTATTTTACATAACAAACATGTACAAGTATAAAGTGAACAGAAATAATCTTACATTAATCCTAATTTAAGATTCTCTTAAATTCTACAGTGAATACTTTATATTTAGTGTCATACTTTTAGGTGTTGATGTTAATCTATTACATTATTGCTCCATATATATTCTTCTATTTTTTATTATTTTTCAGTGTGATTTTTCTGAGCAGTACAAGAATTATTCTTTGGGATAAATAAAGTTTGATCTTTTTATCAAAATTTGTTTGTTTGTTTTTTTAATCTAGAAAAATAACTCACAAAAACTCAGGCAATATATAAAGTTTGATGTCAGTAGCTATGACTGTACATCAGATCCTTATCAGTGCTAATGCTAATATGTGTGCCATGAATGTTATATTAGCACATGGCATAATCTTCTAAGTTGCCTCTAAGTTGATCCCTTCCTGCATAGGTTGAACATTTTTTTAAAACTTCACAAACCCTTTATCTCAGTGAGCCTTTGATGGCTTCAATTGCGTTTCTTTTGTAACCATCGGTGAGAACAATACATGTCGAGTTCTGTGATGGTCACGTGATGTGAAATTTAGAGCGTGATCAGGGGGCTAAAATTGCCTCGCAGTCTGCTGTTGTTCCTGGGGGACCTGAGCTAAAGGACACAATAGTTGCACTACAAAGGCCCAAATGTAGATGATGGCAAATTATTAGTTACACGAGAGCTTTCACAACTTTTCCACCTTGCTCAAAGCCGTAATGTATAGAATTATAATAATTTCACAAATTCAAGCAAAAGAAAAAATACTAAATACTTTTGCTACACTGGAGACAGTCACCATGAAGAGGGGCATTATTAATCTGAGCTCCCCTGCATTCAGAGTGATCACAGAGAACTGTGGATTTATAATGATCATTTATCACATTAATTGAACGTGCTATATGTTTATTCTGAGGCTTCATGAATCTGCTCATAGCGAGGTCACCTGATTTGGTTTCCCTCCATTGATACATATATATATCAGAGAGAGAGCAATCATTATGATGTGGCATACCTATAAACAGACTATAAACAGACGTGTTCTGATTGTAACCACATGCACTTTTGACAAGTCATTAAAAAAGCATATACTCGTGCATTTTAAACGTGTTAAAGAAAAAAAAGCATAACCACATTAGGTGAGGCTTTTGTGCCAGGCTTAATTTTGGTTTTAATCTTAGTCAGCCTGACTAAATTAAATCCGAGGCACATATCAGCCTCAGAAACAGGCATGTGACCTATTTTTGGCCCTTCACTATATTTTAAGAAGGTACACAGTTCTCAGTAGTGACAGCTGCCGAACACGTCTTCCTCCTCCATCCACAGAAAATATATGACTGGATATGCCCAGAGTTGCAATTCAGACTGCTCTGATTTTGATTGATTGGTAATTTATTTCAACATGTGAACAATATACAAGTACATTTAGAAAAGAAATGAGAGAAAAAAAAATATACTATACAAATTACATACAAAAAAACATTCTGATTAATTTACATGTTGAAAGGGAGTGGGAAGAAGTATACACTTATTTAATCCCACCCCTGTCCCATAAATTATCAGTGAATATTTAGTCAGCTTCCTTACTGATATAATTTGTAATAAAAATAGTGAACAGATTTCTGATATACTATATACTATAATATCACATCATGAATTTTTTGTTTGTTTGTTTTTAAATAGAGACATTCACTTAATTTAAATATTTTCCTTTTCTTTATAGATCGAGAAGATCATATTTTTATAACTCTTTTTGAACAGTTTTATGTTTGGACATTGCTTTAATTCCATATTCAGTTTGTTCCATAGTTTCACTCCTTGAACAGAAACACAAAAGCCTTTTCTTGTAGTACGTACCTTCATTGTTTTGAAGTTACAAAAACCCCTTAAATTATAACTTCCTTCTTTCAAAAAAAACATACTCTGAATATTACCTGGCAGTTCTTTATTTTTTGCTTTGAATAGAATTTGTGCTGTTTGGAATTTCACTATATCGTCAATTTTCAATATTTCAGACTGCAAAAATAGTGAGTTTGTATGTTCCCTATAACCTGCATTGTGGATGATTCGAATTGCTTTCTTTTGAAGAGTAAAAAGTGAATGTAATGTGGTTTTATAGTTATTGCCCCAGACCTCTGCACAATAGCTTAAGTATGGTGAAACCAGTGAACAGTAGAGAATATGAAGTGATGTTCTGTCGAATACCTGTTTTGCCTTGTTTAGTACTGCAATGCTTCGTGATACTTTGGAATGAATATATCTTACGTGAGCTCTCCAGTTAAGTTTTTCATCTATTATTACCCCCAGAAATTTATTTTCACTGACTCTTTCAATATCAACACCATTTATTTGAATCTTTGCATTTGTATTTAAACTACTATTTCCAAATAACATAAGTTTAGATTTATTCAAATTTAATGATAATTTGTTTTTATCAAGCCAGAACTTCACTTTACTTATTTCATTAGTCATATCCTCCAATAAATTCTGCAGATCATCACCAGAGCAAAAAATGTTTGTATCGTCAGTTTGATTCTTAAACTGGAACATTTATGTGTCTCATCTTTTCTTAAGTGTCCTCTTTACCCAACATTAAACAAGGTGCTAAAAAGTTATGAGGAAAGCCTTGCATGGGGAGATTAATAGCTAACAAACCAGGAACATGCTTGACTCCAACGTTCTTTTTAAAAAATGTTTTTTTCATTGAGGCCTTTGTCATTTCTCTTACTCATTAAAGGCTGGAATTCTGCAAAACACATTTTAACATTGTTATTCATAGGATGAAAAAAACCTCTTTGACATGTCAAAGATTAGTCAAGGCTAACTTTTCACTGAATAATAATAATGAAAAAGTGCAGAAATACTTTGCTTTCCTTTAATTATAATCTTTTTGTTGCTTCTGTGTGTTCTGTCACCATTTCACAGATGCAAGACTTTTATCCAACGGCATCATTATGCATCCTCACACCCCAGGAGCCACTTTCCAATGGGAGGCTCGCTCTCAAAAAGAGAACTATTCAAACACGGTGCAAGACAAACACCGCTCGTTCATTCCTGTGGAGCAGAAAGAGCTCTAAATCTGTCTGAAGCTGTGATTTTGCCTCCAGACTCCCTCCAGGTGGGACGCCTCTGATAAAACCCACAGACTGCATACTGTACTGAGAAGAACTCCCACAGACAGGCTCACACTGTAAGCAAGGATGTGTGCGTGCGTGTGTGTGTAAAATAGTGAGGCTGCCTTGCAAATCAAATGGAGTCATAAGGGAAGGCGTCTAAGGCAAGAAGACACATCAGAGTATTATTCTGACAATCGTTTTGCAAATCAGCATTTGAATATTAGTTACTATCATGCAAAAAAGGCCATTTGGATCAAAACAAGCAAAAATATATTTTTGCCAAACGAGCTAATTTTCTAGTGATTCTTATCCTTTGCTTGTTTTTGAACCTGGTATGCTACACTGCTTCACAAGATCTGTAATACTGCCCCCTGCAATATAACACACACAGTATATACCATAAGTGGCCAGGATAGTGTTAAACTTGCTGCTCCACTGCGGTAGTTCAAGGCATGAAAGAATTTAGTCATTTTGATTCCATTGTTGATATCACTTATTCTTAAAAGTAATGCACTAATCACATTTTTCTGTATAATGACCTGAAACACATTGGCTCATAATTACCATTTAACAATATAAAGCTAGGCTGCAGTCCCACACTGACACAAATCCCTTTCCTAATGAGAAGACACATATGATCCTGTCTACAAAAACTGGTACTTTTACATGTTTAAAGTTATCTTCAGACAAACACATTTTTCACTGAAAACTGAAAACGTTTTGAGTTAACAGGAAAGGAACTATCCTTTTTGATGTTCCAGTACCCAGCATGCAGTTTCCCCAGTAACCAAAGTCAGACACAGTCATTTTTTATAATTAAGGTGTGGAGATTAAACTGAACTTGGCAACAGCACACTGTGTACAGAGTGCCAGGTCTATGAAGAATTATTCCCCCCTTTTCAGCGATTTACAGGTGTTTTGAGGATGGCAGGAGGTGCCCCCTGGCATAGTGCTTAATTTTATTAATGAAGGGGTCCCCTTCATCAAAGAAGCAAAAAGGCAAAGGAAAGGCACAACGTGACCTGATTCACGCTGGCAATGAGCCTATCCAATCATCATTATGCTAAATACAGAATGACCAGACAGGTGTTTTTAAACTTGCCGTTTGGATTAGGTAAGTAACATATTCATTGTTGATAATTGAGCTTCTGATGTGCTAGAAGAAGTTTATTTTAACCTTTGGACGTAGACAAACTGGCCAATTCTGCATACCAAGAACAAATTAATATTTTTTAAGCTAAGATAAAAACTAGCTGATATCTTAATATAGCTTCAAATGCATTATAGAGAAATTGGAGTGATGAGCACATTCAATAAACCAGAGTCTCCCAAAATATCCAACTAATCTGTGTTTGAAGAAACTTCTTCCCCAAAGATTGATTGTTCACTGGAACAGTAGTTTAGTGGATCTTGAGATATGAATATTTAGTCACACTCTTTCCTAAAGTTTAGAAGAATTTATATTTATTTAGTTCCACTTGTGGTAATTTAAATCACGCTTTCACAAAGAAAGCTGCTGGCGTCCTCCTGGGATCCTGCTTGTCTGATTGGCTTAGATGGTCCTGGGCTGTAATTCATTCCAGGTTTTTTGCAGGTGGTTTGCAAACAGAAGTATAGTGTTAATGGTCTTATTTTAGAACTTTAAAGACTTCTACGGCCACACGCTGGACTTTATGCTCTTGATTTGTAAGCCATGAATAATGTTACAATGTCAGACAAGATGAAAGATGTTTCTTTTTTCAGCTCGTAAATGACAAGAAGTCAGTGTTTCTTGCTGAAAGGGAAAAATTGGATTGCACGTTGGCTATTATGAGACCATTACTTTCCACTCTAGTCCAACTAAGTTTCTTTTGAGGTTTCCGATGCAATGTAATGTGTAATGAAAATTAAATTAGTGACAAAATACTAACGTCTTTAATCCCATTTCACTCTTTTTAATCATTCTGGCTGCCAGCTTAAATACACATGGATGTATAAAACTAACTTGTATTGCAAGAGACCTTGGAGATGAAGTGCCATCAAAAAGCTAGTTATTCAGGCTTTTCAGAAGTCTGGAGAAGAATTTCCTTTCATTTTGAAATTAAAGACATTTTTCTAAACACAAGTGAATACTGTTGAGACACTGATTTCATGAGGACATGGCTTTACATGCTGTCATTCACCCATTGTTAAAAAAAAACTAAGCTTGACGCTTCTCTTCTTAGCAGCTACAGACCAATTTCAAAATTACCATTCATTGCTAAGATTTTAGAAAAGGTTGTTGCTAAGCAGCTTATTGCTGTTCTAGATATATACAGCATTCTGGATAAATTCCAGTCTGGTTTTTGTAGAGCACACTCTACTGAAACTGCACTTATTAGACTCTCTGGTGACATCCTGATGAATTATGATGCAGGACAATGCTCTGTCCTGCTGATGTTGGACCTGACTTCTGCCTTTGATGCTGTTGACCATCACATTTTGCTAGATAGGCTGAGACATTGGTTGGGTATATCAGGGTCCGCTTTGGACTGGTTGGCATCTTATCTGTGTGAACGATCTTTTTCAGTGGCTAATTCTAAATACAGGTCCTCTTCTACTTCTCTTGAATATGGTGTGCCACAGGGCTCTGTTTTGGGGCCTTTATGGTTTTTGCTGTATATACCCTCTCTTCAGCACTTATTGAGCACTTTTAAAGATATTTCTTATCACTGCTAGGCAGATGATATTCAGTTATATATCTCCTTTAAGCCCCAAGATGTTTCCAAACTACTGATTTTGCATAGGTGCTTAGATTTCGTTAGGGGATGGATGGCTGATAACATTCTTCAGCTAAATGAGGAGAAAACTGAATTCCTTGTTGTGCTCCCAAAAAATTGGTACCGTACATCCGTACATTCCCAGCAGGTCCCTGAGGTCATGTGATCAGGGCTTGCTGGTCGTCCAACATATGAGGCTGAAAACGAAAGGCGATAGAGCGTTTGTAACTGTGGCCCCCAGACTCTGGAACTCCCTTTAAGCCTGAGATCTGTGGACTCAGTGGTTTCATTTAAAAAACAGCCAAAAACTCATCTTTTTAAACTTGCTTTTGGTTGATTTATGTTTTTATGTTTTAGCTTTTCTGTAAAGCACTTTGTGATTTCTGTCTTGAAAGGTGCTATACAAATAAAATTATACGTGTATAGTATAGTATAAAAAAAGACATAAAAAAAAAAAACAAGCTGAAAATTATGCTGCACTACACCACACAAAAATACATACACTATCAAAATGAAATAAAGGATAAGCCTTCTATGTGCAGAAGTATACTTAAGTCACAAACTATTGCTTTCACTCTGGCCACAGACTGTCATCAACTTCACACCTACTGCTCTTGTAATGTGATGTGCATCCCGCAACCATCCTCTGCACCTTCTGCATCTTTGTATAATTTGTCGTCTTCCCCTCGCCACACCACCACATGTCATCGCCCCTTCGTGTCCTGTGTAAAATGTTTATCTGAGTAGCTCCCACATTATTCATTCGGAACTCATTTAAGCTTAGAGTTTTTCCCAGTTGCTTTGGCTCAAATCTCAAAATGATCACAGAACGTGACGAAAGACTCTAAGAGCAATTATTGGTAGTATTTGTATTTTGTGGTCAAAGTATTCTACAGGTGTAAGTCATGAAATTGAAGACTGTAAAACATGCAACAATTTGCAATCATGGTGGATCCTGGTCAGATAAGCACATCCTGTCCATGGGGAAGGAAGAGGAATAAGGATGGGGAAGTGAGACAACAGCATTTAAGATTGGCCAGAGGGGCCGATGGCACGATATGGCAGCCTCGCTTCTGTCAGTCTGCCCCAGGGCAGCTGTGGCTACAACTGTAGCTTGCCTCCACCAGTGTGTGAATGTGAGAGTGAATGAATAGTGGTATTGTAAAGCGCTTTGGGTGTCTTGAAAAGCGCTATATAAATCCAATCCATTATTATTATCCATTATAACAAATTGTTTATTTGTCCTGTTTTTAGGTAATACTTTACAGAAGGACAGCATTAAGTGTGAAGTTTATGAGAATTTGTAGCCAAAGGTACACAGCAAAATCTCCAGTGTTAAATTAACACTGGAGAGTGTCTATATGGGTCCACACCTCTGAGTGTTAAATACAACACTGTTGAGTGTTAAATTAACACTTTTGACAGTGTTATATGTTTAAAAGTAACCTAGTCAGTTTTGAAGATTAACCAACAATGGCTAACACTGAGCAGTGCTGATTTTCTAACACTGGAATATTTCTAACATTTTGAGTTATTTTCCAGTGTAGAAGAATGACAGGATGTTCAGTGATTCCCTGCACTGTTTTGTGACTGTTATAAATTATTGCAGTTGCAGTAGCATGCAGCAGTCGATGCTGACATGGTTTAGATGTTGTATTCTGTTTACAAAGTCACTAATGGCATAATGTGTGTTCCAGTGTATATGTAAATGTGTGTGTGTTTTTAGAGTGTTATAGAATGATTGCTTAGATTAAAGAGACATTATTAGTCTTTTTAAGTTTTGCTTCTCTGTCCAAAATTAATTACACAAAATCCAAAAGCAAAGTTTTAAAAGAATACATGTTTTTCTTTTTCTTCTTTTTTTTAAGGCATAAGAAATAAAAACAAATATTGCCGTGGAACAAGATTTATTTCTTTTGTTTTGGATGACATGATAGTGTAAATTTTTTCCCTGTGTAATACCAAGTAAATCATTGCTATGACTGTGCCACTATAATTCAATTCAATTCAATTTTATTTATATAGCGCCAAATCACAACAAAAGTCGCCTCAAGGCGCTTCATAGATACAGAGAAAAACCCAACAATCATATGACCCCCTATGAGCAAGCACTTTGGCGACAGTGGGAAGGAAAAACTCCCTTTTAACAGGAAGAAACCTCTGGCAGAACCAGGCTCAGGGAGGGGCGGCCATCTGCTGCGACCGGTTGGGGTGAGAGAAGGAAGACAGGATAAAAGACATGCTGTGGAAGAGAGACAGAGGTTAATAACAGATATGATTCAATGCAGAGAGGTCTATTAATACATAGTGAGTGAGAAAGGTGACTGGAAAGGAAAAACTCGATGCATCATGGGAATCCCCTGGCAGCCTACGTCTATTGCAGCATAACTAAGGGAGGATTCAGGGTCACCTGGTCCAGCCCTAACTATATGCTTTAGCAAAAAGGAAAGTTTTAAGCCTAATCTTGAAAGTAGAGATAGTGTCTGAATCCAAACTGGAAGCTGGTTCCACAGAAGAGGGGCCTGAAAACTGAAGGCTCTGCCTCCCATTCTACTTTTAAATACTCTAGGAACAACAAGTAGGCCTGCAGAGCGAGAGCGAAGTGCTCTAATAGGGTGATATGGTACTACAAGGTCATTAAGATAAGATGGGGCCTGATTATTTAAGACCTTGTATGTGAGGAGCAGGATTTTGAATTCAATTCTAGATTTAACAGGAAGCCAATGAAGGGAAGCCAAAAACAGGAGAAATCCGCTCTCTCTTTCTAGTCCCTGTCAGGACTCTTGCTGCAGCATTTTGGATTAGCTGAAGGCTTTTCAGTGAGTTTTTTGGACATCCTGATAATAATGAATTACAGTAGTCCAGCCTGGAAGTAATAAATGCATGAACTAGTTTTTCAGCGTCACTCTGAGACAGGATATTTCTAATTTTAGAGATGTTGCGCAAATGGAAGAACGCAGTCTTACATATTTGTTTAATATGTGCGTTGAAGGACATATCCTGGTCAAAAATGACTCCAAGGTTCCTCACAGCGTTACTGGAGGCCAAGGTAATGCCATCCAGAGTAAGAATCTGGTTAGATACCATATTTCTAAGCTTTTCAGGGCCGAGTACAATAACCTCAGTTTTATCTGAATTAAGAAGCAGAAAGTTAGCGGCCATCCAGGTCTTTATGTCTTTAAGACATTCCTGCAGTTTAACTAATTGGTGTGTGTTATCTGGCTTCATGGACAGATAGAGCTGGGTGTCATCTGCATAGCAGTGAAAATGTATGCTATGTCTTCTAATGATACTGCCTAAGGGAAGCATGTATAATGTAAACAGAATTGGTCCTAGCCCTGAACCCTGTGGAACTCCATAATTAACCTCAGTGTGTGAAGAGGACTCTCCATTTACATGTACAAATTGGAGTCTATTAGATAGATATGATACAAACCACTGCAGTGCAGTACCTGTAATACAGGGAGTGCAGAATTATTAGGCAAATGAGTATTTTGTCCACATCATCCTCTTCATGCATGTTGTCTTACTCCAAGCTGTATAGGCTTGAAAGCCTACTACCAATTAAGCATATTAGGTGATGTGCATCTCTGTAATGAGAAGGGGTGTGGTCTAATGACATCAACACCCTATATCAGGTGTGCATAATTATTAGGCAACGTCCTTTCCTTTGGCAAAATGGGTCAAAAGAAGGACTTGACAGGCTGAAAGTGGCATGGGTTTTGGTGCCATAAATAGTCAAAAATAGTGAGATATCTTGCAGAGGGATGCAGCAGTCTCAAAATTGCAAAGCTTCTGAAGCGTGATCATCGAACAATCAAGCGTTTCATTCAAAATAGTCAACAGGGTCGCAAGAAGCGTGTGGAAAAACCAAGGTGCAAAATAACTGCCCATGAACTGAGAAAAGTCAAGCGTGCAGCTGCCAAGATGCCACTTGCCACCAGTTTGGCCATATTTCAGAGCTGCAACATCACTGGAGTGCCCAAAAGCACAAGGTGTGCAATACTCAGAGACATGGCCAAGGTAAGAAAGGCTGAAAGACGACCACCACTGAACAAGACACAAGCTGAAACGTCAAGACTGGGCCAAGAAATATCTCAAGACTGATTTTTCTAAGGTTTTATGGACTGATGAAATGAGAGTGAGTCTTGATGGGCCAGATGGATGGGCCCGTGGCTGGATTGGTAAAGGGCAGAGAGCTCCAGTCCGACTCAGACGCCAGCAAGGTGGAGGTGGAGTACTGGTTTGGGCTGGTATCATCAAAGATGAGCTTGTGGGGCCTTTTCGGGTTGAGGATGGAGTCAAGCTCAACTCCCAGTCCTACTGCCAGTTTCTGGAAGACACCATCTTCAAGCAGTGGTACAGGAAGAAGTCTGCATCCTTCAAGAAAAACATGATTTTCATGCAGGACAATGCTCCATCACACGCGTCCAAGTACTCCACAGCGTGGCTGGCAAGAAAGGGTATAAAAGAAGAAAAACTAATGACATGGCCTCCTTGTTCACCTGATCTGAACCCCATTGAGAACCTGTGGTCCATCATCAAATGTGAGATTTACAAGGAGGGAAAACAGTACGCCTCTCTGAACAGTGTCTGGGAGGCTGTGGTTGCTGCTGCACGCAATGTTGATGGTGAACAGATCAAAACACTGACAGAATCCATGGATGGCAGGCTTTTGAGTGTCCTTGCAAAGAAAGGTGGCTATATTGGTCGCTGATTTGTTTTTGTTTTGTTTTTGAATGTCAGAAATGTATATTTGTGAATGTGGAGATGTTATATTGGTTTCACTGGTAAAAATAAATAATTGAAATGGGTATATATTTGTTTTTTGTTGAGTTGCCTAATAATTATGCACAGTAATAGTCACCTGCACACACAAATATCCCCCTAAAATAGCTAAAACTAAAAACAAACTAAAAACTACTTCCAAAAACATTCAGCTTTGATATTAATGAGTTTTTTGGGTTCATTGAGAACATGGTTGTTGTTCAATAATACAATTATTCCTCAAAAATACAACTTGCCTAATAATTCTGCACTCCCTGTACCTACAGCATGTTCTAATCGCTCTAATAGGATATTATGGTCAACAGTATCGAATGCTGCACTAAGGTCTAGCAGGACAAGCACAGAGATGAGTCCACTGTCAGAGGCCATAAGAAGATCATTTGTAACCTTCACTAAAGCTGTTTCTGTGCTGTGATGAACTCTGAAACCTGACTGAAACTCTTCAAATAAACCATTCCTCTGCAGATGATCTGTTAGCTGTTTGACAACTACTCTTTCAAGGATAAGTGCTGTTCACTAAAGGAAAAATATTGTTTCATTTTTTTCACAAAAAAATGTGAGCAGTTTAACACTTTGTTTAGACAATATCAGCTATTCTTTGACCATTGAGCCAAACAGTCAAACAGTTGTGGCTTTATATTGAAAAGCAAATGAGAACTTACAAATATGTACACAGTCCCTATGGTTAGGTAAATACAGTAAATAAGAGCATGAATAAGAAAATACAGAGTATACAAGTGTGTGATAAATAGTGCGAAATAAAAAGTGCTAAAAAGTGTCTAAAGTGCACATATCCGGAAGCAGGAGTGTATGCGTACATACCCTGGTGCGAACATAAATGATAATTAAAAAAATTTAGCTTAGCTTGCATGCTTACTCCTGCTTACACTGCTTACTGTCTGCTCCCCTCTCACAGGCCTCCACTGCACGCTAGCATGCAGCAAATATGACAAGCACGGACACTCGTAGTCAAACATTTACCCATGACAACTCAGGGCGACAGCAGCAGTGTCTAGGGGCCTAACAGTCCTGTTCCTTTTCTCCCTCTCAAGTCAAGTTCTTAAGCTGAACATTTAAAATGTAAGCCAAATGAGTCTGAACCAAACAGGGGTCGCTACAGCAGACGCTCCGTCCCACACCGACCTTCGAATGTTTACACGCAAGAGCTTTATTTCCTCTCAGCTTTAAAATGCTTTTGTCAAAACCTGACAATGGAAACACTGCCTCAAACAGTCACTTACCGACTGACTGAGCTTGCTTTATTATGTCCTACCTGTCACTCATGCCCGCGCGCGCGCGCGCGCGTGCACGCACGCACACACACACACACACACACACACGCACACACACAGTTCCCTTTCCCCCCTCACATTAAACATTTAACCTGAGCTTGTCAGGGAGCTTATTGCTTTGCCTGGAGACTTTCAACAATCATGCTTCTCCTGGTTTTACCTCAAAGCTTTTTAAAAGTAGAGGTTTAAAAAATTAAAATAGAGCCGCCTTGCAATTACATAACAGTTTGGTGGTCAGATAGCAGCAGTGGCAGGCAGACCTTCATCGGTTGAGTAAATACAAAGCCGGGATGTTAAGGAATAATGCTGCGTGCACTGCCTGTCTCAGTAGGAATCGTGTTTGTGGCGAATTTCAGTGTTTCCATGTCCAAGCTCAAGAAAGGCGGTGTTGGTACGCCAGTGTGTAATTTTCTATGTATAACCCTGGCTCTGAGGCTTTACGCTTTTCAGCGTTTCCAGTTTATGATTTTCTTCTGATGTTCTTTTATTTTAATGGGATAAACACACACCACTCATGCACAAAGTATAAATTTATGGACTTACACACACTGTAAATACGCATATGAGCGTGTGTGCTCATGCACGTTTTGTCTCTTCATTCGGCTGCACAGCTGGGGAAAGCCAGAGATTTTTCAAGCCTTTCATGCCTCCTCAGATCTTCCTTTCTCTCTTTTTTCCCCTCTGTGGAAATTATACAGGATAATGGAGAAAGCATTCGGGCTTATCCAGATTTACACCTGTTGTCTTAGAAGGAGAGCAAAACATCAGCAGCACAAGACAGCCTGTACTTCGGTGGAGTATGCCTGGCCACACACAGAAATCCTGGTGTATGCCACCAAACATGTGGAAACATATCCTGAGGCGCCCAACCATATGTACTGCTGTAATATGCATCAGGCATTTGTTTGCACACATGCAAAGGTCTAAAACAGTACTGTCAAAAATAAAGTTATGTCTTCATCTAGGGATTATTTCAATTATAAATAAGACATGGATTTTTTTCTCATTAGACTAATTGTGGTAAATTTAAATAATAAACAAATAGTAAGTAAATAATTGTGGAAATTTAAGTGTAATTCAATGCATTTATTTCATATTATTATTATTATTATTATTGCTTTCAGTTTGGACTTAGTTTAATCAGATCACTGCCATTTAATTTAAACCCTAATGGCCAAACAGAGTAACAATTCCTCCCACATGTTTGTTTTCGGATGTGTATGTTCCTAGAGTCACATGTTCCGTGCTCAGTTTAACCCCTGGAGTATTGTGATGTGTGTTACCTGGATCTGCTCACGAATATTCTACAGCTCATGCTAGAAAACAGCACTTGAAATTCTGTGTAGAAATGACAAAGATTTCCAGTTGTTTCATTAACTTTTGTGCACTTAGAATGAGTGAAAGCGTACGTTTTCCAGCTGTGTCAGAGGTGGTAGAGAGCCGTGATCATTTCCATGGACTGTAGAAGGAAAAAACGAGGGGCAAAGACAAATAGACACTGCCTAACCTCCAGCGGAGGGAAAAGCAAAACAGCAAGAGCCTCTGCGCCAATGACATAAAGAACAAACAAACAACATGTCCAACAATAGGGCGAAGAAGAACTTGTAAGGCACCATCTCATTTTTGAAACCTGCTGCCAGTTTCCAGCTGTGGGGAAACCAGTGTGGGATGTGTGGGATACTACATAAAAACAGGAATTTTAGTGGTAGGAAATTGCCAGTAGTCAAAGTGTATGATTTCATAGTTCAGTGAAATCACATCAAAAAAAGGGACAAAAATGCCATGAGAAAAATAACACGAGTAAGGGCGAATAATACAGCTGGAAAAGAAGAGGTCTCGCCCTGCTGCTCTGTTCTCTAGCTTCAGTTCTAAAAAGACAACCCCCATTTTTTTATATATGAAGTTTAGATGATAGCTGGAGTTATCAGGCTTATTCGTGCTCATGAGAAAGTATGTCATCTGTGGGCTTCTAGCCAACACTGGCACTCCCTTTTGGCCTCTGACACGGCGGGTATTCCTTTATGCTGTTACGCAGCACGTGGACTTTTTGGAAGATGTGCGGCAATTAAAGAAAGGGAACGTGAGCAATTTGGACACGGAAGAGTGCTTCAGTTTAGGCTGGCAGGGCTTCCTCCCTTCCATTTAGCAGTACAGTGGAGGTCATGATGGGCCGGTGGGAGAGGGAGGAGTGACAGGAATGAAAACAGCTGAGAAACCCTGCATTGAAAAAAACAACAAAAACACTAAAAGTCTTTACCTAATGTAGCAATGTAGTATATAATGCTGTAGGATGAGAGATGAGGCACCAAACTTTGGAGGGCTTATTGAACTTTGAATGTTGACAAAATGATCCATTTAAAGATTTTCTGTGTTTTCTTATCATGTCTTATTGTCACCACATCGTAGCGGTTTGGGATCTTTCTTATTTTGGCTTCAGAAAGAATAACTTTCTGTAATTACTTCTCCTGCATGGACCGAGCGACAGGAGATGAAGCAAGAAAGGAGGACAAAAGAGAGGGGGTTTGGTGTTGTGCAACCGCTTGACATTGATCAGGGTTGTCGAATGATGACGCGGCAGTCCATTGTCTCATCCATCTGCACTGTGTGCAGTCTCTCTTTTTGTGACTTCTCCCTCCCCACCCAGAAACTTCTCCTTTATGTTTGTGCACATACTTTAGATAGAGAATCAGTTGAAGTCCACATTACCACAGCTCTAAAAGAAACCTAAGATGTTGTTTTAAATGTGTGGACTTAACCCCATGTAATGGTCTTGTGTTTTGTGAATTGATCTTACCTAGTCTTAAAATAAGCCAAAAATTTAACTGACACTTTAATTTATCGAGTAAATTAGAGAGGCAATGAAACATGTATTGACTGAGAAAAATCAGTTTATGTTTCAAACACAAGGCTTTACTGATTTTTGGTAATCTAGCTGCATATGTTTGAGCACCTCCCAGCTAGTGAATTGGCTTGGTTAATTCTTCTGTACAACAGGCAAAGCTGTTCCCACGACAGCTCAATAGATAGCTCCAATATAAAGAAAATACTAAAGTGTCCTGCCATCAGAGGAAGTTGCTCTGTTCAAGCGGTATCCACAGGGCATGGCATAACCTCGTAAAACAGGGTGATAATGTTCCCTGCTTCCCACATAAATCTTCAACTTTAGCACCAAAGTATCCCAAACTATCACATTCCCTCGTATTTCTTTTCACTCAAGAATCTCAAACTGTCATTCATCTGTCCTCAACACTTTCCTCCGTGTAAATGATCACGACTCTCTACCACCTCTGCCACAGCTGGAAAACAGGGCAGGGATAGCTCAGTAGGTAAAGTGGTCGCCCCATGATCGGAAGGTCGGCGGTTCGAATCCACTTAACGGCTACCCTGAGGTACCCCTGAGCAAGGTACCGTCCCTACACACTGCTCCCCGGGTGCCTGCTTAGTGGGCTGCCCACTGCTTCACAGAGTGAATGGGTCAAATGCAGAGAAAAAACAAGTAATTTCCCCATGGGGATCAATAAAGTATCCATTATTATTATTATTAAAACGTATACTTTCACTCAATCTAAAATCTGTAGAAATCTTTCTCAATTCTACACAGAATGTCTAAGAGCTATGTGTGAAATGTGGGAGCTGCTTTTCTTCCATTTTTGCTTCCTCTGTGCTTTCAGCCAGGTTATGATTAATATGTTATAATGTGGTAAGATGCTGCTCTTATAAGTACAATGTATATCTTCTTTTTTTCTTTTTTCAGATGATTATATCTTTAGTTTTCTGTCATTATTTGCTTATATTTTTTTAAACCAATATTATATGTGAACAAGAAGATGTATTATAAAACAAATGTTTAAGTTTAATTGAATCTTGGCAGACTATATTTTTTAAATCTAAAGAAAAACAATCTATATAGAACAAACCAATTTTTTAGTGCAATATTTACTTTGTTTTAGTGTTGTTTAACTTCAACATAGATGTTTCCTTTTGTATTTATTGTTTTATGACTTATTTTATTTACCTTCAAATACATATTTGGGTACACAAGGCAAGGAGAGGTTTTTTTAATTACAAACACAGCATCTTTATTAATACTTACATTACTGAAAATAATGAATAAAAGAAATTACTGATAAGTTTCTTCAAGTCGTTATTTGGTGTTTATCAGAATTATCACATTAAATATCTGACAGTTCTGATCATTTGTTCCTAATTGATTTGCATAAATCAACATAAATGTTAATGAATTTGCCAAATAATTTAAATCTGACTGAAGCAGTGGTGACATATAGTTAAACACATTCAAATACTACAATTAAGCACTATCTTAAGCTATACTTAAACTGCACTACTTTTCTGGAAAGCTATTTTACTCCGAGACATTTGTGTGGTTTTACTTTACTTTGTAACGTTTTTGTAGCTCAGGGTTTTTGCAAAATATTTGTATTCATAGCGATCTTGTGCATTTTTTCAGCCAGGTGCTTTCCAAGTGTTTTGGTTTTAAACATTTAAACTATTTAAAACATTTCACTTTGAGCTCTTTATGACAAGTATTACAACCCCACAGCTTGTAAGAATAATTCTTTTCTGAGGGTTCAATTAAAATAACTGTTAGTAGCAAAAAAGTAAGAAAACTGTTTTTTAAAGAAAAGTCTTCTGTGTTTTCATCCTCCTGCTTCTATTCAGTCAACCTATATCCCAACTACTTCAACATTTATGTGTATTAGGCATTGATGCAAATGTATAAATTCATTTTATTTATAAATACAGCTTTAAGTGCTCTGTGATATTGCTGTTGTATGGTTTTACTTAAGCTGTAAACTCCTAGAGCAGCCTGTGTTTTTTCCACATTGAATAATTCTACAATTATTCCATCATTTGACCAAAATAAAAAATAAAAATCTCTTTTAAGCGCAGATGGAAACTATTTTTGCAGACTCTGTCTGTACACAGGTGGTGTGTTATGATAGAGGTGATTTATGACTGTGTAGGTGTTCGCGGTGGACTGCTCCACTCTGGCTGGAAGTGCTTGCGCTCTCTCTCCCACCCAGCCACTTCACATTAAACGCTTCCTGAGGAGCTGAAAAGACTGGAAATAATCCATCAAATAACCCCACCCCTATGCGCTCGTCAGTCAAGTGGCAATACAGTAACGTAACATATTGGATTTCTCAGATTGTGAACAAATAAAATGAGCTCCAGCGGCACAGAAAGGAGTGCTTGAGTGTGTCTAAATGTGCAGTTTACACAGGCAACATATTTTGTAGCTCATCACTTCCTGAGGAAACGTGAGACACGGATGTATTCTGAGAAAAAGGAAAGTGCAAGAATGACTGTTACAGTAACTCTATAAAGATATTTGCATCACATTTACACAGTAGTTTCGAGACATTGATGTCTTCAGCATAATCATTATTTTTGGGGGAAACCAGTTGCATGTGTTCTGCTGGTTCTTTCCTTTTCATATCCACAAACAGGGAAAATTGTTGATGATATTAATTAATTTAAAGTAAATGATATTATGAAGTATTGTGATTTAGATATTTCATTCCATTTTATTGTAAAATTGTGTTGAAACATATATAAAATATAATGCAGGTTTCTACAAAAAATCTCCATTGACAATAAATTTAAATGATTAAGGGAATCATTTACTACAACTAATTAAAAGCTCAAATGCAATTTTAAGAGATATTTAAATATTTTTGTGTGTGCTTTTTTGTTTATTTTTTCATTATTATTATTATCAGTATTATTATTGCTTGTATAGAGCACATTCTATGTCCCTGTTGGAACCTCAAGGTGAAAAAAACAGCATCTAAAAAGGAAGAAGCAAATTGTTTGAAATGGTAAAATAAATACCTGATGTGTCAGACATGTGAGACAAGAAAAATCTCACATTTGTAAATGCTTTTTGTATTTTGTAAACAGAACAAAAACCACTTTTTTAAAAACAGAGTCAAATAAACAGAATCAGTTCCTCTTTGTTAAAAAAAAAGCCAACCATTTACATAACATGTAACCAGATGAGTAAGTAAAACTGGCGCATGTAGAAAACATGTCATCAAAAGGAAACTTAAAACTCTGAAAAGAAACAACAGGTCAAGTTTCACATTTTCTGCGGCTCGATTGGTTCTTGTTTATGTTCCGTAAAGTGGACTGCAGCGTCAGTGGGATTTTGGCGGTCAGAGCTTTTACTTGGTACCACTAATCTCAGGATACAAAACTTCCTTTATGTGGTTTGTAAGAATTTTAACAGTGTGTTCTGGGCACAATGGGCAAGGTGCTGAATAGGCACTATCTGCTGTGTATGAGAGAAATACTCCTCGAGTTTCATAATTATGTTGAAACGCAGTGCCAGACTTGAGTATGGCAGATGGATGGACAGATTGCACGGCGGCTCTGATTTCTGTAAGGTTCTCCCTGATTTCTGACAAAGCTACACTGATAACACATTTGCTGCATTTCTACACTGCACTCTTGCTGGACCGCATTCATTACAGAGCAAAAGAACTTAGCTAAGAAGACTGTCCACAAGAAATATGGCTTGTTATAATACGGACATGAGTAATATGTTATACTGATATTTATAAACAGAGGAAATAAATAAGTCAGTCCTGCTTACTCTGGTGATTCATGGGCTTTAGTCTTACCCCAAGAATGACATTTGTGATTATGACTGAAATGTCTCAACATTAAGATGGATTACCATGAAATGTAGCACATTTCAAGTCGCTGTTGCCTTATTTTTAACTGTTTTCTGGATGAATAAAACTGTAAAATGGATTTCCATTTACATGACTGTAATCTAGTTCCAATAACATTACAGTTCAGGTTTGTAAATTCTAATCAGAGCGGACTATGCTAACAAAGCCTGGTCTATGCAGGAGTGGCAAAAACAATTTGCTGACTTACTGACCCCATGTTCCACTTTTGCTCAGCTCTCAAATTTCCTTGTGTCTGAATGGAAAGAATGCAGCAAATTTGTTGAGAATATAGGGTCCAGTTTATTGATGTTGGAGGCTTGTGATGACATTGTCGAAGAGCTGAAGGATGAGGCAGAGCCAAGGAGCATAAAAAAAATCTTAAAATGGGGACAGAGGAAAGGGCCTGATTGTTACTGAGACTGCTCCTTTCCCTGGACAGTGTGTTCCTGTGTAGGTGCCAAAACATCCCTGAGAATCTTGTGGCTCACTCAGGGGACACAGCAACCAATCTTCTGGCTGCACACTGTGAAGCTGATCAAAGAGTGTGTTTGCCAAGTACTGCAGCATTCCTTTAGGTTTGTGCAAATGCACTGGTCTTTGTGCCTTCTGACTGCAGCTGAAAAACCAGTGTGAGGACTGCATTCATCCAAGTAAAGGTCCAGTCATATATAAGAGCCAGTGGGCCAGGGCTGCCTGCAACTATTTGCTTTTCCAGCTGTTTTCTAGACTCACCCTGTGAGTGGGAGAGAGTGCTGTGTGTGTATGTGTGTGTGCGTTGGTTAGTAGGTGGGGGCATTAAAGTGAGATGGAGACATTCCGAGTTCTAGGAAGGAAACTATTGAGGAAGAGAGAGCTATGAGGAGTCCTCGTGTTTCTTCTGCTCCTATTGCTGTAGTGTGTGTGCACAGTGAAAACACCCCGAGAAAATCCGGGCATCTCATGTGATACTCGCTCACTTTCTCTCTCTCGCTCTCTCTTTTTTGTTCTCTTTCTCATGCACACACAAACCCAGAGGAAGACTAAGTCCCTTGTGCGCATGCCCCTGACATAAACACGCCCATATGCCTTGCATCGTATAGACTGATCCGCCTCTCAGACACAAAGCAACAAGGGATGGCCTAGATTCCAGCACATGCACACACAGGCAACGCTGTACAGAGGAAATATCCCGTACACGTGATTGTCACGTATATTGGTTTATGAATGTACATGCATATATATTTGCCCTGTTAAAGCTGGCTGCACTGATTCATGCACCGCTTGATTGAGATAAGAAAGTCAGGCGGGGGGTGGGGAAGAAGAAACATTACTGTTATCAGCCAAATGGGAGCAGCCATGCTGCTGTAAATTTGAATAATGCATTTATTGCAGTTACAAAGGCTATTTGGCGATAGGAACCACATATCCAGTTTTGAAGGATTCCATTATATTTTTCAGTAAACATTAGTTTTTTGACATCCATATTTGGTTAGTAAATGGAGATTGTCTAACCCAGTTAATATTTAAATGAAAAAGCGGGAAACAAATAGAAAAGCTTTGATCTCCCTCCCTTATGTGATATCCAACCATACAGATCATTTTAACCAAGGTGGCCTGTTCCTTATATGCAGAAAATGACAACTAAACTACAAGTAGGCAATGCAATTCAATTACTCTTAAAAATGGGAGAGTGACATGAATAGAAGTATGAGAATCTGCAGTCGTCAGCTCGAATGACCTTTACAGTGCCATTCACTGCTGACTATCCTCATGGCGCAGAGCTTAAAAGTAAAGATTTTCAATGCAGTAATCAAGCCGACATTAGGCTTTGACAGAATAATGCCACATAACTGTATGACCGAATGACTCAGCGAGATAGTGTATTGACATGCTCAGTCGCACCTATAAGAAGGAGAAGAGCAATGTGTTAGTGTTTACTTGAATTGAAAGGTTAAACAGGAACGCGTGAATACCTTTGACCTCCGGCAGCTAGACTGACCTGCACAGCCTCAACCTGTGTGTCATCAAGCATTAATGGTGACAACATACTGATAAATGACACTTGTGGAAAATGTTTCAGTAAGTTGCAGCATGGGTCTATAGTGTACAGGATGCAGAAGTGGCTTAGGCTCGCATGCATATCACACTGTGACGCAAAGACATGTAAATGCATCGAGATACCACAGTGGCTACTTCTGTAGAGAAATATCTCAATGTTACAGTGCATCTAAGAACACGCAAAGCATGTAGGTGTATTAAAACAGGAGGTCTATCAGCAATTGCAGGGGCATAGAGCAGAGAAAGTTAGCATGGTCTGCTGCAAAAACAAAGCACAACAAGTTTCCTTATGCCAAATGCTAAAAAATTCCTACTTCTACAGAAAAGTTCAAGCCATCAATATGCTCACATGGTATCAGTGCTTTCAGTCCCACATGTACAGAAACTTATGGATTTATGTAACTGGCTTGTTGTCAGTGCCAGCTTTGCATAGGTTGGAAGGTTTGAAATCCAGCTCATGGGATTTTCATAAAGCAATGAGATCAAGCAATAAATAAACAAATAAATAAATAAGTAACATAAACCAAGTCATACAGAGTGATACCCTGAGCCATCCAGGGAAATGACAAGAGATAGCTAAAAGAAGAGAATCAGTTCTAATTACAGAGTGGGCGATGTGGTGATTGATGTGCTACAGTAACCGCCCAGGGGTGACACAGAATAGCACCACAGGGCCCTATCATTCCCACAGAATTCTTTCACCCAGTAAACAAATTAGCTTTGGCGTGTGTCCCAATATACGGTAAATTATGGACACATACCAATAGGCGAGTCGGTCAAAATGTTTTCTAGGCTAAGCCGTTATCCCGTCATCATGGGTATACTATCAGCTACCACCAGTTTCCAGTACAGAGGGAGCACAAAGGTTAGAAGAAGCTGGAACTTTCATATATTATGTATAGGTGAACCATATATGATTCATGATGAGAAATGCGGACACATTTAAGCTTCAAATGCAACGGTATTAAAACAGATCCCTCCACCCACCCACACATACACACACCCGTGAATTGGTCAAAACACGTGTAGTATATTTAGTATACATCTTTATAGATTCATACAGCTAAACGCCCTGAACTTTAAAAGCTGCCCTTACTTTTTTCGACTTTACCCCTTATTTCAGTTTATATTCTTAAGGTTTATTTCTGCAATTGTTTACTATCTATCGGACCGTCAGCTACGTCACGACACACCCCTATATGGTACGGAGACAGCTGGAAACTCAGCACGAGACTGAAAAGCTTCTCGACCAATGGGAAAAGACACTATTCCAGAGTGGAGCGTTGTGATTGGACATCTGGGAGGGGGATTATATATATGTACAGATATGCCCGACTGCTAAACCATGTGGGGCGGGACTACGGAGAAGTGCTGTCCATCTATGTTGATACAGATCTGAAAAAAAAACTGGACTAACGGAGCGTCTGCCTACGTTGCTTTTCGCGTGGACTAATGTAAGTTATTTTAGACTTTCCCGTACCTTTGGGCGTGCCTCGCGCTGTCTGACGTGTTATAACACTTTTGTAGCATTATACTTAGGCCATTTACCCCCTCTCGTTTCGTTTAGCTTAAAACTGCTTTTCAAGCCGAGTGGTACACGCGCTTTTCAGGCCAGCAAAGTGGTGCTGCCGTTAACGTTAGCTGTTGTCATTGCTCTCTAGCGGTCTGCATTATTTTGACATGCAGCTGACACAAACAATGCGTCCAGTGAGGCTAGGTGTAATGCCATTGTAGAGAGGCCATTTTCACAGCCGTCCCGCTACTGTAACACAACAATTCAGTAATAAGCGTGGCGTGTGAAAATTAAAGGACACTTTGGCGGTGTGTGACCGCTGGTACCGCTGTTTTTCTTCTTTTTCTTTTACTACCCCGAGTCCGGTCCTCGATCAGGCTCAGCCCGCTTGTGTGTGAGGGAAAAGGAAAGGGGCAAAAAAAGAGTCTTTTTAATTATGTGTCAGTTGAATATGTACCGACACATTTACACGCCATGTAACCTCCGGTGGTATCGCAAATGCTCAGTTTGCTAGATTTTCTGGCTACACGTAAGCACTTGGTTGTCCTATTCGGGCAAACAAAACAGCGTTTAATGGCAAAGCGGCGTGGACGTGTTGCAAAGTTTAGTTTGAATGAAGTGTTGCATCATGTGTAACTACTGCTCCTCACACACGAGCCCGTGAAATGACTGTGGAAAAAAGTCCAAAGCCCCTTCCTCTGGACGTGTTTACCTCGAGCACGTCAGGTCGTTAAAATCGCCAGATTTATAGAATGACGTTTGGCGCTACAGTGTTTCCATGCACGAAATAACGGCACGTCAGCGGTAATGTTACCCAACTCCCACCTCTCCGACTGACCGTTAGACAGTCCTGCTTAATTCACTTGTCTTTTTTTTCTTTTTTTCTCTGTTTACAGTTTTTGTTTTATACAGAGGGCAAAGTTTTTCAACGCGGGGGGAAATTGTTCACCTTTAGCTCCACTAGTTAGTGACCTGGCTGCAACATCTGGGCACCTCTCTGCTACTGTACAAAAGTGAAGGTTGATATGCAACATCAGGTAAGACGGAACTCACTGGCTTGGTTTTGTGGTGCATCACAGCTTCGCTTAGCGTGCGTGGCGATTCTTATCAGTTAAACACGAGCAAACAAAATGAAATCTGTATATTTAAAAAAAAAAGCTTTTCGCTTTGTTTGCTCGCTGTGCCGTGTTCGGGATATTTGTGAAGCTCTGCCGCTTCTCCACTCGCCTCATCCCGGTGTCGTTTTGTGTGTTGTGTTATTGTTACTCCACATTCTACATGTGTATGTTCGCCTCCCCTGCAGCCCAGCAGCAGGGCCAATGCGCAAATCCCTATCCTTTATTACACTGCATTAAAATGAACATGTGTTAGCCTGGCGTGCAAAACAGCAGGCGGATTATTGATGTGGCTTTAGACACATCAATAATTTACGGGGTTGCATACTTTCCTTCTCAGAGGTTGTCCGCCTCTGGTGCTGAGGAGACTGCAGGGAAAAGACAAAGGGACAGATTAGCATGGAGCCAAGGGGAGCAGAGTAGACATGCATAGACTTCAGTAAGGTGACATGTTGTCTGAGTCTGCTGTCCCATTCTATTTTATGTCTTAAATATGCATTAGCAGATACGAGCCACTAAAAGGTCAAAGCTACACCATCTAGTGATTAATTTCAGTGTTTGTTTTTCACAAAGTAAACTTTAACTATCCTGAAACCTGTGCGTCTTTCATTCTCAGTCCTTAGTGCCCATCATATCATTTGTGTTTCTTATGTGTTTCAATTTAATAACACACTGTTAGGCTTGCTTTAAATAAGAAGAGGTAAATGTTTTACTCACTGGAAGAGCAGGACATATTTCTTGGGATGTTTCCACCTGCGCAGAGAGTGGTTTCCTTGACTTAATTATTATTTGTTTATATAGCTGTTTTGCTTTATTTTTAGTGCTAAAGTCTCTGTACGTCTTTTCATGCCAAGGCAACCAGGGCATCAGAAAGTTAATGCTAAAATGAAGAAAATGAGCTGGTAATTTGTCATATTATGGTTTTGTTGCATTATTTGTACATCTGTTTTTTGGGGTTTTTTTTGCCTAGCTCTTCTGATCTTACCTGCTTGTTGGTCTCCTTTGTCCCGAGGAAAAACACAATGCTAGCCTGTGCAATGACATGATTTCTTGGCTGCTTACGCTCATATTGCCAGGAACGATTCATCTATCTATTTTCTTAACACCTTATCAAATTTAAGGTTGCAGGGTGCAACCTATACCATATACCTCTATCGACTCACATAGGGTGAGATGGTACACTTATCACAGGGTTTAGCAAAGATTCATCATGCACTTGATCAGTGTTCACTTTATTACACTTCTATGAGTATGGGAGAAGCTAGAAGTTGAGATGAATTTGAATAGAAGCAGAAACCGTAATTTCTGCCACTTTGCAGTTTTATTTATTTCATTTAAAGGATCCTACCTCCCATCTATTACCTTAGCGGGATACACAGAACCTTTCTTCTGTAATGAGGTGCTTAGTGGGGCACATTGTGCTTGAGAGGTTTGTACTCGCAGAGTTACAGGCAACTTGTAAAATGATAACAGATGCATAGAGTCTTCAAGGTGGAGAGTGCTGTTTTGAAATTCCCAGGAATATGAAATGCACATGTACATACATGTGCACATGCACACGTACTTGTTAGTGCGTGTTACATTTTTTTGTCTAACTTTATGCCGGTCAAGTCATCTGTGATTTGTGTACTAAAGTCTCGTGGCAATGCGGGCACAACCACTTTTCTTACATGTTGAAAGTGATCTTGGGTAAAAACATTGAAGATAAGATAAGCAGAGTCATTGCTCTGATGGGGATAGAAAATCAATCACTTTAAAAATGTAAAATTTTAGAGGGAAGGCTCATTATAAAATCTAAATAAAACCAAATCCCCTGGTTGAAATCAGTCCTATAAAAATCAGTTTTTAAGATCAGGGTATGTATTAGATGGTAACCCCATACCCTGGTTGTCAGCATTTTTCAATAACACTTGTTGATTGTTTAAGGGTTTTTTTTTTAGTGTTTTTTTTTTATTTGGCACGCTGCACACAAAAACTTTTGGGTCTGATTTGGAGAATTGGCTATTTGCTGGTGTGAGTTCAACTGAATACTTCTGTTCATCTCCTTATTGATTAAAACACCTGCAGAAGCAATAGTGTTATTTTTCTAAAGCTGCTTGATCCAAATAGTGATAAAGCTTGTTGAATAAAATGACTATGTCCTTAATTGTACTAATTAATCTTACATTTAACCTGGACACTCTAGCTTTTAAAATAAGTGATTAGGGTTGGACAATAGGCTCTGCACAAACTGCAGTCATGTGGCATCTGGGTTGCAAGTTGGTGATAAAATAATAAATGATAACACAAAGAGACAGTGATTTCGCAAATGCAGCAGACTACTATACTGAAAAGACATGGTGCCAGTAAGCACATGTAGAATTTAAGTGGCTGATTAAAGTAATTGACACTCTTTGCCAACTCCCTGGCCCAAGTCATTTCTTTCAGAGGGCATTTTCACAGCTGAGGCATAGAGAGACAGTTGAATAGCTGTGTCTTCTTCTAGTTTGCTGCCAGATTGGATTTGTGGTTAAGTTGTACATCCATAAATGAGCCTCACTGTCTATGTCACTGAGACAGTGATGCACTTCCTGTACATTTTTTAAAGTATCCATTAAATTTGCTGATTGCTTGCTTACCCTGGACCATAAGGGAAATAATACAGAGTAGTCTCTTGAGATTTATTTTGCATTCATATCATGTTCTTGTTATTTGTTTGGAATTGACCAAAGGAGTTAGTTTCCCGTTTTGTTTGTATGCTTCTGCAACATTTGAAGCCTTTGACTGGTCGGAATTAAGAGTTTAGTTTATTATATATACACCTACAGTTGTAAATGTCTTGCAGTATATTTATCATGTTCAAATTCTGACAAAAATAAATTAAATTAACCTCATATCTAAGGAGTAAAAAGGAATCTTTAAGCTTGACAGAAATAGTGATTTGATTTATATGATGATATATATCAATATCAACTGGTGTGAAAAACATTACTGTGATTCAAGTATTTTGTAAGTGGAAAAGCATAAAACTATAGCAAACTATCACCACTGGTTTGACAGTTGCCGATCCCTGGTGCTGATGGATATCGACATCATCCATCGGCACAATCCTAGTAGAGATACAGAGACGAGGTTCTTCTTTTTAATCTTCTTGCTTCTCAGAGCGTTACAGCTTGAGTCAGTCATGGTCGCAAAAAAATAGTTTTCCTTGTTTACGCACTTGCATGTGCAGCAAAATTCATGCTGAAGAGCTTGCTACCATACAGGAGAGCAACAGTGCAACATCATCAGAAAAAAGGGGACAATGCAGAGCAGATCGAAATATCATGTCCTTCATTTTAGCCAATAGCAGTACCGATTAGCTCAACCACCATCATCAGATCAGGATGGGGTGTTGTCTTTGGGCTTAGAGAGATAAGCACTTGCTGGCCTTTACCACACATGAATGAATCAGGCTATTATTAGGTAGTATTTATAATACCGTCAAAGGTATGTGGACACAACTTTAAAGTATACTGACAGTAGCAGTGTTCTCATTCTTGTGTTTTAATTTGTCCATATATTGTTGTTAATGCTTTCAGTGTTTTCTCTCTGACCTTTTTCTGTTCAGTTAAAAAACTCAATACAATATCTTTTCTCTTTTTTCTTCTGCTGCTCTGGTGATCACACCAACCACTATCTCCTCAGTTTTTTGTTGTTTGTTTTTTAAAAAACAAACACATCACTCCCTGTGTGGCGAAGGTTTTTCCCCCAAGGGAAAGGACTAAAAGACAGGTGTTTTGTAGTTTCAAAATTTTAAGCCTGCCAGCTGTTGGATTTCTGCTATGAATGATAAATCGGAAATTCAGTTGAGGAAAACAGATATTTTTCTGCTTCGTGGTGTTCACATGTAATAGATTTTCCTTTATTCCCATAGCCACATCTCCTCTCCACCTCCCTTTTTAATGCGAACATGCTCAACAGGGGCTAATAGATTCCTTATGAGAGGTAATTGTGTAGCTACAACATAAATGCAGGGGAGGTTCTGGTGTTATGGTTAGTCTGATTAGGTCTTGTTTGAAGCCCTAAGGGATTTGGCGAGATAAACGTCAATAGCAGCTGACCTCACAGCCTAAGGTCACAGGCTACCATGCAAGTAGCGCTCACAGAGCTGCAACTTCTCTGGGTCCCACACTGAATGTTGGTAAACAGTGGCGTAGATCACAGGGTTTGTGCACTATGTTGTGGTCAAGTGCAACTTTGCATAACACTAATGGGGTTAGAGGTTCAATTTCCACAAGGCAAAAATGCTTGCACCACTGGAAATAAAAAGCTTTTTGGATAATAGATCTCCAGTCAAGAGACAAACAGTTCCTCTGTGCTCTTGCTGGAAATTCTTTTCTCAGGGATTTTAAAATGTTTTGTCAGGAGCCATTTTAATTTGATGTAGTTTTCAAGATTGCAGGGATGGTTGAATATTGGGTGAGGGTTTTTCGTCAGAGGTCACAGTAACCGAATATTGTTATCCATTTAACAGAAAAATTTGACTGCACGCTGCCATAGCGACAGATTAAAATTCTGGTGGTGGAGCTACTGTTAAATGAAATACTACTACTACTAATGATAATAATAATAACAGGACAGAATGAGTTGAAGTTAGAGCTTGCTAGGGCTAAATTAAAATCCCAATTACATTTTGGCTTGAATTGACTGAATGATTGTTCACTGACAACATTTGCAAATTTGTACTATAAATGTGTTGCTACTTTGTGTTATCTATCTGTCAAGGTGGGGTTTTTATAATAATAATAATGCATACTTTATTGATCCCCGTGGGGAAATTATTATTTTTTTATAAAAAAATAATAATGAAAACTGATAACAAGCTCTGGTACTTGCACCATCTGAGAGTCCATATTCAATTGGTGACATCTGTTTGCTTCCTTGGAAGAAATGTTAACCATGCTATCACGCTTCCTTATGAGGTGTGAAGTGTGGTAGTAGTGAGTTCATGAATGCATGCACTTTTTATATTTTTGCTATTGTCATTTAAAATAAATTGTAATGCTATTAAATCTGTGCTATTTTTTTTTATCACATTGTGCATCAAAATGATAGACAATGGCAAATCTAACACAATCTCTGTGTAATATATGATTGTGTTAGTGTTTGTGCACTCTGGCTTTAAACAAAACATTTATTACCGATTCTTGGTCTTGGACATTTTCCTTCAACCAGATCAATTTCAGTTAAATTGAAAGTGGCCGTACCTTTGATGAATAGTTGGAAAATTTGCTGCGGTGATGAAATTACGTCTTCAGGTAAAGATCTAAGATCAGTCAATTTAACGTACAGCATCATCCACTTACCTGTTAGACTGATTTAAAATAAAACACGGGCTTGCATTTGTTTTAGCATGGCCTGCACAGTTTAATGTGCCCAGAGGACAACAGGAAACTAAAATCACTATTCTGTCTTTGCAGAGGTAGATTGGTGTTCAGGTGATTAAAAAGGTGCCAAAATAATAAGTAGCAAACACCCGATACAAGAACCATATACTTATTGCAACATATAATTCTTTATACCTGTAAATATAAAAAGAGACAAATGTTTTATAAGCAACAGGTGAGTAAGGAGTGATGGAACTGAATTACTTGAGTGTGTTATGTCAGACATTGTACTGCTGTAGGATATTACAGAATTAATCCACACGTTTCTGTTTTCCTGCCCATCCCCGAGCATGGAACAGACTTTTAGAGGTTCTGCGTCACATTTTGTGCTTTGAATGTTGATGAGAGTGATATATGTACAGATGGTATTGAAGCTGGCAGAAAAGCAGTCCATCAGCCATAGATTCAGTCTATGCAATGAAAACCTTGTCCACAGGCTGGCAAAAATAAGCCAGTCACAGTTTATTTCTACAGCTCATGCTGGAGGACAAGATACACACTCTTTAAAAGAAGGAATCAAATTGTGACTGTTTATCCTGAATTGCACAAATCATTAAGTGTCTTTGATTCATTTTAATTAAAGTCAGGCAGCCAAACTTAAAATGCAAAAGATATTTCTTAAAGCAGCAGAAAAGCTCTTTGTTACCATCGCTGCCACCTCTGTGGAAGATTAGACACACTTTCCATTGATTTAAACTTTGGGCTTTTTAATTAGAGTGATGTGAGACTTCACTTGGATGTGTTTTACAGCCACACTAAAAGCACGACTGGCTCATTACTGTAGTCACTCATTAAACCCAGGAGCACATGTGTTTCAGAGAGTGCATGAGAATATGGCAAACTGGACTGTTATTTAACAGAAGACACAGGGAGAGTGACGGACAGCTCTCAACACCAAGCCTTCAGTGCAGAGTGTTTTGAGTTGGACAAAAAAAGTTTTTGTAATTTTTTTGTAATTTGAATTAAAATGAAAGCAGCTATGTGTAGTTGGCAGCAAATTTGGAGTAAGGACTGGTCATCGATTAGTGTAATGTTATTTTGGCTTCAGCTGTCCCTCAAATGGGTAACATCATATCATTTTCATCATGTCAATATTTCATTTTAAAAGGATCGTAGAATTTCTGACTGTTGCAGAGAAATGTTGGAGGATGAAACTCTGAAATGAGATTCAGGCTTCTGTCTGTCCTACTGTGTCTGTCTACGGAGGCCCACTGTAAGGGGCTTTCACTGAGCTGCTAACTCTTCTTCTGAGCTCTTTTTTCCCCCCATTCTTATTTCCACTTTCCTTATGCTACCTTAGCACAGAGACAGAGAGACAAGCCCACTGAAGACGATTGGCTGTTGCTTAACGGGCCCCTTACAGAAGACTCCGCCCATCTCACCCTGTTTGTCCAATAATTAGTCATCCAGAAGGGCAGTGGATGACCAAGCAATCCACTGTATATGTGCACACAGGTTCTATGGTGGTCATTACTACTGGTGTAATTATGTCCTTCTTCTCACTATTTTGCTTTCGTGCAGATTTTTTGACACGTGTACATAAGCGCTATACAAATACAGGCCATTTACCATTTACCATAATCACTTTGGATCCAGTGTAAATTTAAAACAACAGGCAGATGCCAGCAGAAAAAGCAAAGACAAAGCATATCTTGGCTCAGAGGCAGAGCACTTTTATTCTGTGTTTTTACACACAGTCACAGGGAAGCACACACTCTCTCACTATTATTTTCTCTTATTCAGAGTATTATATTATGGCCTGCAATAGTCAGTTAAGACTCTTTATAGTTGGATTTTGTTTTTACGCGTATTTTCTGTTTGTTTCTTTGCCATTCCAAATTGTTCAAGAGTTTCTAAAATAGTTTGAAATAGCAGCTTGTGAAATTCTGTGATGATTGATGTCAATGTTTACAATAAGTTCTTTTTTTTTTAAAAAGCTAAAAAAAGTAAAAGCTATGAGATCAATACATTTCAACCTAAATATAAAACAGTAAAATAAGTTTTCTCTGATCTGTTTTTATGGCAGCTGAATTGAGAATGTTGTTACAGATGTATCCATTTAATGTCCATAATTATTCACCACAGTTAGTAGGATGACCTCTGCATCAGATGATAGAGGAATCCAAATGTTGTATTGATTTAGACAAATAGCGTTTCTTCCCACATTTTTCTTCTTACTGCACAGATTAATGTTTCTGTCCATCCGAAAAATCCTGAAGCCAGGTACGGTCACACTGTCGTTTAGGAAGTGTTAGTGTAGCAACTCCTCCATGAAACACATTGGAGTACACTCTGTAAGCTCTCTGGGTCTCAGTCACATCACTAAGCTCGTCCACATTATTGCTCAAAGAGCTCACATTGTTATGGTGATGGCTGGAGCCTCTTAACCCTCTCAGGCTCAAATTAAACTTTTTGTTGCTAATGCACAACCAAGTCCTGCAGTGGTACTTATGAGTAAAAAAAACCTCATAAAATATGTATGTGGGGTAATCAGGTTGTTAGTTTTTAACTGTTGCAAATCGGCAACGCCTGCCTTGAGAGGGTTAACTCTCCACTGAGCTCCAGCTCTGAAACTCTGTCCTTCTAAAGTGTTGTCAAAATCATTAATAAAATTGATATTTTTTTAAGGTGTCAGGAAAACAGTTTTTTTTCCCATCAAAGAATAAACTTTATAGTTAGAACTTTGTCTTGAATAATCAGACAATATAAACTGTGGCTTACATTAATACTTATAATATAATATAATATAATATAATATAATATAATATAATAATATTTATTTTGAATTAAATGGGAGAAACAAACAGATTAAGAATGGATCTCGAAAAGGAGTTTTTCCTATGGTGGTGTTATGTTAATTAGTTCCACAGGTGGTAAGAGATTTTTATTTGCATACTTCTCCACTAGCAAATGCTTACAGGATGGGTTTAATTCAAAGCAGCTTTCCCTGTTTTTTTTTTCTTTCTTTGTGTGTGTGTGTGTGTGTGTGTGTGTGTGTGTGTGTGTGTGTGTGTGTGTGTGTGTGTGTGTGTGCGTGCGCGCGTTTCGGTTTGTTTACAAAGTTGTCCTTAAGTCAGATTCCTGTTAGCAGTAAAATCTTAATATGTCTTTAAATGTGCTCTGTCACACTACATCATGCAGTCTCTGCCTTTTCTTCTGTCATTGTTTTTTTGTTGTTTCTTCTTTTGCCAGCGTTTTACAATGTTTTGTTTTTCTCTGCCCCGGTTTCTCTCTGTCCTGTTGCTATTTTCCATCACTTTTTTTTGCATCTTGTACCGTTTAAAGCTCTGTTTGCTTCTGCCAGTAGCTGGAGTTTGCTTGGGTCACATTTGTTTTAGTGCTACACTGATAGAGGCTTGTAGTATGCTCTCCAGAGAGTACAGTAGACTGCTGCGCAGACACTCTTGCCAGCCTCTTTCTCTAACATATGTATACTGTATTCTGCCATCACCAAATGATTTATTTTAGAAAATGATGCAACTTGAACTCTATAAAAGAAACTGAGATGTGTGTGTGTAGCCACTTAGATGCTGCTTTTATTACACTTGCCTTTGTTATTTAAATAAGTGTGCTCTATTTTAACCAAGTATTCTCTGAATATAGTACATTTTCAGTTGACAAGGTCTTACTGTTTCAAACATATAAATGAATCTTAAAATCCCTTTTTTGTCCCTAGTTTTGTGGTATTATAATTTTTTTTGAAGTTACTGGAATATTTTGTTGTTTTTGTTTACCCATTATGCTCTTTGGGCTGGGTAACAAAGTTGGATAGAAAACACAGCCATAGAAGTGTAGACGGGGTTAGTCGGCAGCAAACAGCAGGAGGTGTGTGAAGAAGTAAAAGATGGCTCAGGCCACCAAGGCTGTTCTCATGAAGCAAAGCCAATAGCGCCAGTAATTATAAAACTGCCTAAAATGGCAGTTTTGTGACTCAAGTCAAATTACAAGGAAATAAAGTGTCATTACTTATTTCTTGCAGCTGTGATTGAGCATCGGCATAACTGCGCATTTTAAAAATGTAAAAAAACAAAATGCAAAAAGCACCACAAAGAATTTAATAATGCACATATCTTATATATCAGTTTCTTTCACTATTGTTTTATTTTCTGCTTTGTACCTCATACCCTGCTATTACTGAATTATCCCACACATGTCTGAAATGATGGCACTGTTATGATGTTTGGCAAGATCAGGAGTGGTAAGGGTTTACATTTAAAGCCAAAGAGAGAAAATTTCTACTCTAGGAAATAGAAATCTGAGGGAAGGCTACAATTATGTTCATATTTGCACTATGCTAACAGTAATATTTTTTATGAAGTAGAAAACCCTAAATCGAGCAGTCTGCTGATTCTGTCTACTTATTTGTCTCTTTGCTACGCATGCTGACAGATAACTAAAGCTTGTCAGCTACTGGTGTCAAAACTACCACCCTTTTCCTGCTTTTTCAAAATTAGTTAGTGCATATGGTTTGTGTCCCATACATTTATTTATTTATTTATTTTATTTTTATCTTTTGCACATTCTGAGCATTTAGCAAGATTTGGGTTGATGGATGACTATATTTTGGTGTCTGCCCGTTCATGATGTTTCCTGTGCTTGTGTGTGTTTGTGACTAATGATGGGTATCGTTTAGGTTAGGATACCAGTACCAAAACCGGTACTTTTGAAACGGTGCCGGTGCTTAAACGGTGCTCGAACTGGTGCTTAAAGAATGGAGAACACAAAATTGGTCCAAAAACCTCTCATGTTCAGCTGTTTTTTTTGTAAAAAGATAACAATTTTAACAAGTTTAACTGTTTTCCACTTTTTCTTTGGTCATTTTAGCCTTTTTGGCCAGGGTGAAGGGAGTACCTGCCATCAAACAAGAAGACAGCCGCATGTAACTACAACGGTGTTTGCGAGTTCACCTTACATGTATTAATTTAATAACGTGGTTAGCTTACACACGAACAACATTAAGCTACTCACCCAGAGAAGAACAGGTGCTGCTGCCATCATCATCCGTCATCATTTCTACTACACTGGCAGGGCTACGGGCCAGGACTCTCCTCTTCGGGTTTTTGGGGGATGTTGCTAACTTCGAATCGAATTTTAATCACGATTACGATCTGGGCTTTCAATGATCATTAAAAATGACTGAGCCGATTATTAGCCCCTCCCTCATTTATCCGCGACACCTTAAAGGCCGGTCCGTGAAAATATTGTCGGGCATAAACCGGTCCGTGGCGCAAAAAAGGTTGGAGACTGCTGATTAAGAGGACCCGAGGGAAGCTCGGAAAGCTAAGCAGAAGTTATTTGGAGAGGAGAGTGACTGCCGTTGGTTGAAAAGAGAGGTAAAAAAAACTTCAGTGGTGTTGCACACTATTTTATATTATTTTTTAAAGTCATTATTCAATACATTGTTATTGTTAACCCTTTAAATCCGGTCAGAGCAGCAGGCTCCGTTTTGTGTAACTATTTTTAAATCCCTGTAGAACCTGAACCTTGTAAGCTAGCGCAATAATTTGTTTTGCATATGAAACTTACATCTTATGCCATCAGCTTGTCCTCGGTCACGGTTTCCTTCCACATAAATTGCATAAAAAGCGCTTGCAGGAACAAAAACATAATATTCCAGAAACACGCTTTGCCGATCCGATCAGCTGTTCGTAACACTTCGCACATTGAAACAGACGTCACCGCTAACTATCACATGTCCGCCATTTCCTGCCCGAAACCGGAAGTGATGTCATTTTCGCGGAAAATGTAGTTTTTTTTTTACTTGTAGGCCTTTAAAGCCTATACTGGTCATGCTTGACTTTTCTGAATAGTTTCTGGGATGCTTAGAACTCGAATTGCACTGTTGGAAATAGTTTATTTTGATGCACATGCTGTTTTCTTTGCAAATTTGCATCATAGGATTGTTTTTGTTTTTCCTGCAGTATATAAAAATTGCTGTATCTCCAAAATAAAACTATGAAGACACTCAAAATAAGCTTTTTTGTATTTAAAGTTTTGAGGGATAAACCTCTTAAATTTCTCCAAGTAGAAATATATGTTAAAAAACAAAAACAATTTTCAATTTTTTTGTAGTTTATTGCACTTTTTTGCAATTAATGTAGTTACTATGGACTTAATGCATACATATTATTAAAATATGGGCTATAACAGTTGTATAGCAACTTGAAATGCTCCCACAAATGGCACTACAACATGTAAAAAAATAATATAAGCTCTGGCGGACTTGGTTCTATAGTAGGTCTTAAAGGGTTAAATAAATATCGTCAAATAATCGCGATCTCAATTTCAGTGAAAATAATCGTGATTATCATTTTTGCCATAATCGAGCAGCCCTAGCTATCGGCTTTTAACACAATGCTATACGTCGCCAGGTGTTTCATCAGATTTGAGGTGTCACCTCCTTTGCACAGTATCAGCACTTGTTGCAGGCTGCTGAGTTTGCATCTTTTGCTGTGAAGTACAGCCAGAATTTGACCGCTTCGGCTTGGGCATTTTTAATCTGTAGCTCTGCTCTAAAAGAGCGTATGTACTTGGGCCCGCCTACTATCCTTGGAAAAGTAAAATGGCTAGAACCCAAAGTGTATGACATCTCAGGGAAAAAAAAGCTGCTTTTCGGTCTAGTTACTACCGTTTATGTCAGAACTGGTGCCGTAATGGCACCGGATACCAGTACCCATCCCTATTTGTGACATACTTTAGTCTGAATCTATGTGGATGACGTTTATTTCAGTGTCGGCGGCTGTGGGCGTCTGCAAGATCCGACATTCCTGGATCTGGCAGCTGTGCCGAAGTTTGTGTGTGTGTTTGTGTGTATTCCGAGCTTGTGTTTCGCAAAGAAAATGCTCCTGTTTGATTTTGATTTTGTGTAGTAACCCCACACTTTCTCCACACCATGTACAATTCTCCCAGTTTTTTGTCACCTCCAGCTACTTCCCCATCACTGTTTTTCTCAGTCTCAGATTTTCCTTTCTCTCTGTTTTGCAGATTCACTTCCTGAGTGTGTGTGTGTGCATTTTAATGTGTTCTCACATTGCCATTATTGTGTCCTTTTGGTCAGCTTACACCATTTTCCGTTATGTAATATATTTACTGCACTAGATGGTTCCTTTTGTTTTCAACTTTGCTCAGTGGCCAGGTGCACCTAGCTACTTCAGATGGCCATTTTGGTCACTCTTTGTGCACACGTCTACCAGGAAGTCATTTATACAAATTAGCTGTGTGAGGTCTAGTTTCAGGAAGGTCACTAAAACGGAAAAGCAATTGCCTGGAAGGAAGGATATTTTTAGTCATTGTGTAAAAAGTGATCAAACGATTCAGAGATTTTTCAACAAATGACAAAAAACAGTTTTTTGTTGGTTGAGGAAAAACAAATTATGAACTAATGAAGAAAATACATTAAAACAGCAGAAATCACATTAGGGAATTATAGTGCTGTGCAAATAAAGGGCTGTACAATAATTGTATTTGACCACTTCCAGAGAAATTTGTGTGTGTGTGTGTGTGTGTGTGTGTGTGTGTGTGTGTGTGTGTTTGTGTTTAGTCACTTGACCACTGAACGTTAAACCAGTGTTGTGTCTACACATAATGGACAACCTGGCAAAGATGCAGTCTTATCTTTAGTCATTCTTCTTAGTAGCCTGTAACAAAAACACACCAATTGTTTCCATTACATTAGTTCAGTTGAATCAAAAAAAAAAAAAAAAGATGCCAAATTACAGACAACTGAACTGAAAATCAGTGTTAACACATCCCATGGAGTACAGCAGTGAGTTTGCACAGCCGTCTGTGAAACATGGTGGAGGCTGTGTCATGGTGCATTTCAAAATTGATGGAGTTATGAACGCAGGAACGTGCCAGATTTTCCTCCACCATGCAATAATAACTGGAATTTGGTTGACAACAGTGGTGTTCAGCATGACAGTGATCCCAATCACACTGCCAATGCAGGAGGAAAAGCATGCCTGAATAGAAAAACATACAACCAAACACTATCAGTCATGGACTGGCCTCCTCAGAGCCTAGACCTCAACATTGAAGCAGTGAAAAACAGAGCAAAAGGAAAGCCATGAATTGTTTTCCCTGGCCCGGTCTCTCTTCAAACAGATGCAGCAGTGGGTTGATTGGCATGCATGATAGAGGCTGGACATTGTAAAGAGGTGTTGGTGTCACAATGAAGAAGGAAAAAATGTATGTTCAGTAGTATTTAACAGTGACACATTGTGTTATTTTAGCATTTTGCTGTAGTTTTCTCCATCCATATTAGGTGAACAGAATAGCAACCTTTAATTATAGTAGCCCTTTAATTATGCGCAGTTCTGAGTTTTATGCGATTCCAGTGTTATTCAGCATGGAGCATAAACAACCAGTGTGTTTTTTAACTATTGTGGCCAAACAGTGGAATGTTAGGTCGCCTGTCCTGAGTCCCACTTGCTGTAAACCAGAATGAAACCAAGTCCTAAAGCAGACACAGAGTAGAGTTCTGGTAGGGCATCACCAGGATGGGTTAGCACACTTCTGATGGGATGTATCATACAGAGTAAATTTATATCATTACTTATTTCACAAATGTTCTTTTTATTTGAAAAAAGTGTACTTAAGCAGCAAACATAAAATGCTGTTACAGAGGTTTGGACAGTGTTAACTCATTTTTATTGCTTTTTCCTAATGGATCATAAATTTCACAAAGATCCTGAGAGAGAAAATGAATGATACAGAGTGAGGGTTAGGTAGAGGCTTTCGCCCCCATCCTCCAGCCTCAGAGGCCTCTGGGCTGGCTGGGAGCCAGGGGCAGCCGGGAGGTGAGGTATTTTAATTCACCTTAGAAAGGAAATTGGAAAGGAAATTATTTGCACCACAGTGAGGCAGACAATGGAGGCAAGTTTTGTGATAGTGAGTATGCCACCAGGCAGTAGTTAGACCAGAGATGTTTCAGAAAACAGATTCAAGGTAACAAATACTACCAAATTATAGTGTTATGATTGAAGGGTGCAAAACAGAAGCATATGAAATTCCAGACATGTTATTATAACTCGTCCACTGAGTACAGAACAAAGCGTGTGGGCCATAACATACAAGGAATACAGTAGACATGCAGCAGAAAAGAAAAAATCTTAATTAAGGTGTAGGGCTGGGCCATATTATACCGTTCACGGTAATACCGGTATAATGTTAGGCAACGATAGGAAAATGAAATATCGCGATAGAATGGGAGTAAAACGCGCATGCGCAGTGCCTTTGTTTTCATACGCACATGGCCGATTGTTGAGTGAAACAGATGAACCACAATTGGTTTGTAAAAATGGTGCAACTTCCGTGATGTGGAACTGGTTTGGTGTTTGTCCCTCAGATACACAACAAAGCACATTTTTTTGCAGAACATGCAAGCGGCCGTTGTCATTGTCATATTTGTCGGACTAAGATGCTCTTAAATCTGGGAGTAATCTGGGTCCTAAACTCCGTATGCTTCAGGTCAAACGAACACTGCAGCATCACTTAGAGTTAAAAACTGTCTAAATTCTTTCATCTTTAATAAAACGATCAGCATTGCTGCTTTACCAGGTGTAACTATAAAGTTTAACTTCCAGGCATCCATGAAAACAAAAGTTATTACATTTAACGGAGTTAGAAGTTAGCAGGAAGCTAGCGGAAGTTAGCTCGCTAGTTTCGCTAGTTACCTAAGCATGATATTGCATGTTCTGACTGAGAGATTTCTGAAAAAATTCAAACGTACAGCTCTGCTATCACTTCCAACATAAATGAAGACAGGAAACTAAACAGCAGTGACGTTTGTAGGGTTACTGAAGTTGGGCTAGCTGGTATATAATGATGTGCTACGTGACCGCTAGCGATACAGCTATGTTAGCATAACATAAACAGTGAAGCTGGAGGACGAACACTAACACTTTTCCACTTATAAAAGTTAACGTGAAGGTTCTTCATGGTTAGAGACAAATGCAATCGCATGGCAGGATGCTGTAAACGGACCAAACTTCAGTCAGGAGAACAACTGAGATAATCCATCCACAATACGAGGTTAGTCATTAATATACTGCAACAACATGGGAATAGAACAGCTGCCAGAGAATTCAACATTAATGAATCAATGGTACAGAAGTGGAGGAAGCAAGAAGAATGAGTTTAATAAAGTTTGATTTATCTGACTGCTTTGTTTCGCTTAATGTGCCTTATAATCCCGTGCACCTTATGGTCCGAAAAATGCGTACTGCACACTGCAGTTTAATGTTGCAAAGCACCTATTTTTAACTTCAGTGGATATTATACATGGTTATGCTCAGGATATGTCAGCCCATTTCTACTGGAAATGCCTTTTGGTTAAACTTTCAGCAAGGAATTTGCATTTGCACTGTTACATTTTTATAAAGCTTTAATGTACATAAAAACCAGCTTCTTGTTTAAGTGAAAATAAATGGAAGGTTGTCTTTTTGCGCTAGTAATGTTGTGGAGTTGTATTTTGTCTCGCATCAATTATATCGTCGGTTATATCGTTATCGCAAATTTTCAAATATATATCGTGATAAATATTTTTGGCCATATCGCCCTGCTCTATTAAGGTGTATGAAATCTGTTTCTCTTATACCACTCATCTGTATTTTACAAATCAAAAATGTGGTTTAGGGAAAAATCAATTTGTACCGCTGTCCTTACAACCTCTTCTCAGATGACAGCTCTCATTAAATGGGTGAAATGATGTGTGGATACAAACTGCAATTTGACAGGTTGAAAAGCACACAATTGTGAGTCATTGTGTAGTTGGTAATGTCATGATTAATGTTTGAATGTGTGTAGGTAAATTAGTTAAGTTTTCCCCTGTGGTGGTGGTTTGCAGCAGCTGTTATGTTAAGCCTTGGGTCTCATATGGTTTTCACATTAGAGTCAATGCCAAAACCCAGCATGCAGGTACGTTTATATATTAGGAGGTTGGAAAATGAGAATGTCGTATGTTTTACTTAAGTAGAGAGGCTGTTGAAGCAAGCAGGAAGGCCATAAACGTTAGTCATCAGTGTCTATCTCCGCTGTAGATTTATATTAAGTGCTGTACTTGTTTGAAGGTCTGGCTCCTCAGTTCTAGTTATTATGGGTTATGGATGAAAATAGCATTATCTGCATAGCATCTAAGTGATGCTCTACTTTATTAAAAGAGAGTGTGGTCACGTTTTGTTTTTGTTTTTAAATGAGAAGGTCTCTTTTTTTAAATTACTTTTCTGTGTGTTTCAGATGCAGCGTACATATGTAATAAAGTATATGTATGTTTATGGTGATCCTGGCCCATGGTCAGAAGTGAAGTCAACTCAATTTTAAAAAGGAAAACATCTGAAGAACCCAAATTGAACTCGGGCTCATATTTCTTTTCCATCCAGACTCCCTGATGGCAGCTTTGACTGGATTCAGCAGCAGTTACATAACGTTGTCATTCCACAAATACCTTGTAACTTAGCTGATATTATTTCTACATATTGGCCTATGAATCAGATAATTAGCTCTTCAATTTGATGCTTACTGTCTTTACTGATGTAAAGGAGTTAATTGTTACTCTTAGTTGAATGCATAAAGATGACTGTCCTGTCCTGAGATTACTTAATTTAGGTCGTTTTCAAAATTGTGCTTATTTTGTTTAATCACTACACCCAATTAACGCGCGTGTTGCTGTTTTATAGCTCTTAAACCTGAATTGGTGTGTGTACAGTTAAGTCGCCGTGTGTCAGTCAATTTTTGTTGTGTTTAAACAAGTGGTTCATAAGTGTATTCATATGAAAATATTTATTTAAAATATTTATTTTCTGTCAAAGGTTGAACATGATATATGTACTGCAACGTTGTACAACTGTTTTTAAAATAGAAAACATGAGTACATATAGTAAACTAAACTGTTAATTCTGACTAGGCAAACGCTTTAAGTTCTCTTTTTCGGACTTTAAATGGCCAAACTATCTCTATCCTCCTGAACTCTCACTTCTAATGTACTGGTGTGCAGCAGCCCAAACAATAGCACGTATGCTGTTGCCGCCCACTCCTATGCTGTTAACCTGACATGACGTGACTCTACTTGATTCGTTCAGCACGGTGCTATTCTCGTTGTCATTGGCCTTTTTTGTTGCCTGCCATTTATAGTTTAGTTGAACTTGAGCACTGAGCATGTTTCATATCGCTATTGAGGAACATTTTTGCGCAATTTATTATTTTATCACCAACCTCTACAAGGAAGTGACATCGTGATATATCACTGACTAATGTACACAGGTGTGTTTAGTGTTATGCATATCACTGTATGTTGGTTTTTTGGCTGAGAAAGTGTAATGCTGATGATGTGTGTATAGTTATACAATTTTGGATTTTGCTGTTTGGCTGCTTGAGTGTTAGGTTCTGTAATTCTGGTGTTTGATTAATTGTAAAAAATACCAAGAGAAATTGTTCACACTAATTACAGGCCATAATATGATAAATATCACTGGGGAACAGTGATGTAGTCTAGCAACAGAAAATCTTTTCATAATGTATATAGATGAAAAAAAGTTTCTTTGATGTTAAGAAAATCCTGTAGGATTTGGAGCTTAACTAAGTATCTCCAGGTTTATCTCTGGTCTTTCAGTTTAAAAAAAGGGTGGGTTTTTTTTCTTCCTTTAATGCCATGGTAACCTTTGCTAAACACCTAGCAAGCAACCCCAGACTGCTGATGACCTGATTTAATTTTGGTGCTACAAGATCCCACAGACCTTGGTGTACAGATTAGTTTTTCCTGATGATCATCAACGAGAGATGCTTTTTCTTCTGTCCCTTTTTTTCCCTGCTGTCTGCCAGCTATGTTAAAGAATCAGAATCAGAATCAGAATACTTTATTGATCCCTGGGGGAAATTATTTTTTGTTACAGTGCTCCATTTTAAACCAACATTAAGACAAGACAGACAATACACTAACTAAGAATAGTACAATATATACATATATATACATACATACATACATAAGTCACTCAAAGGACTGCCATTGTTCGATAACATGAAACAGAATATGCCCTGTTGATCAACAAAAAAACAAAACAAACATTTTTCTTGCTTCCAAGACTGTTTAAGACCACCAGGGTTGTAGATCAGATCTGCCCTAATGAGCGGGCAGTGACACTGATAAACCTAATCGGTTATGCATTGTGTGCTGATGGACAAGAATTACTCTGCCAAGAACTTCCTAATCAGTGCTCCTTCTTCTAGCTTATTTCCCATGGATGCAATAAATAAATCTAATCATTATTCATTTGCTATTAAAAGTAATCTGCCTCATTTTGCATATAGCAGACAGTTGTCTGTTATGTGCAAAGATCCAAAAGGCTCCAATGCTGTTGGCACTGTTTCAGTAAAATTTGTAAATATTCAACAGCTATTCGTATTTGAGCTTCACTTCTCAATCAGCTGAGTATTTTAGCAGGACACTGTGCGTTGGGCTTGTGTTGTGCTTGCAAAAGCAACATAAAGCTGAATTCCAGTGTACATACTTTTGTATGTCTGCGTGTGCATTATTGCGTGTGTGTGTGTTCAGAGAGACATTGAAACCGGGAGAAAGCGGTTTTGTTTTTTCTTGGATATGCGGTCAGTAACCCAGAGAAGAAAAACCAAGCAACAAACAACACACACGAGTCTAAACAGAGTTAATCGTTTCCCTCCAGCTTCTCTTCTCCCCACAGTTTCTCCATGTTTTCCCCATGTTGTTGTGTGGTTGTGGTTTTTGTATTCTGCAATTCTTTGTGTATGTAATGATTTGTTGTAGACCTTGTGGCTGCTGTTTTTGGTATATGAACTTATACATGCATCTGCATGCACAAACAGATAAAAATCCATTAATTCAAGCACATTTGCAGGCGTCAAGAAAGCAGGACTAAACGTCTGCACGCTCACCATTTAGCCCAGCCTGTTCCCTCCCATATCCCACTTGTTTACAGTTGTACTGGTTACCGCAGACTCAAAGCTGCCACTCAAAATCAGATTCTACTCTCACATGTGGTGATGTCGACCTCCTGTTTAGAAAATAGTCGTCCTGTTTGACAGACCTGCACTTTCAGAGTTCCTTCACAGATTTAGATTTACGTATCCTATTTTGACAGCCGCCCGTAGTTGTTTATGTTCAAATGGTAAAATCTTTTGTTGATGAGGCTCCTTGTGTAAGTTTAAGGGTGCGTCTTTGTCTGTTACGCCACAACCCCCCCCCCCCCCCCCCCCTCCCCCGATCTCTTCTCTGTGAGCTCTCACTTACTGAACTAATGTCAAGAAAGTAATCCATAAAAGCAGTGGCAGATGGCACAACTTCAATGAAATCACTGTTAGAGAAAGATGCCTTCAAAAAAAGAAAAAGAAAAGGAGTGGCTTTTCTCAGTAGAAGGAAATGCCATTTAAAGATCAAAAGAAATTCAAGCTAAATACTAGGGCACAATCGATAAACATCTTTTAACAGTCATAAAAACTGTTTAAAAGTTAAAAAAACCCCAAAACAAAACAGAATAACAACAAATGCGGTCATACAGCATTAAAAGGATTGTCTGACTGTTTGTTTACATGGACAATGAGCATTGTTTTTTAAACCTTTTATCCTCTTTAAAAGCAATTAGGCAAAAGAAAAACTTAAAGATAGCCATGTGATGGACAGGTGTCGTCTGACACAAACAACCAATCACACTGCCAGAGGACAATTTTAGAATACAACTCAAAACGTTTTAATCTCCAAGTTCTGTTGAATGTGCCACTCAATGTTAAAATAAATTTGCATGGTGAATGAGTTTTGGCCACCTACACCTGACGGTGCAGTGTTCGGTAATGACTCTGCCCTACTCAACACTCGTTGCTAGTGTTACAGTTCTGGTTAATCAAAGCCAAGAGGGCGTGGCATTACAGATAAAGGTTACAAAAAGCTGTGTGCTTTTGTTTCAAATCATGACACAAACACACACACAAAAACAGAAGCGGCATATCTGCATGTGATTCTCTGAGCCTTTTATCACATATCAGGTTCAGTATAAACATTTACCCACCAGTGTGGCAGAAAGCTTTCTCTGATTTACTTGCCAAACAGAAAATCTATCCGCATTATGGCACTAACCACAGCCTTAGTAGATCAGTTTCGGTTTTTTAATTGAATGCTGTCAGTGTAATCTAAAGGCTGCAGCAGCACAAAGTGAAACTTGATTTGATTTGATATACCTTTATCAGTCCCACAAGGGGAAATTTCACAAGGCTGCCGACCTATTGCACACAATGGCGGCGCCATCTTACCCTCCAACCATACATACATTACACAACTTGCAGGAGAGAAACACGACATTCTAATTAAATGATTTTAACTTGCTCAGGCAAAGCTTGGCACAATTAGGTTTTAAAACCAAAATTCCCCCTGAGATGCAGCATCACAAAGTGTCAGTGAGAGTCTCCTGGGCTCTTTCGGTGGCTTTTAAAGTCAACGTTGGAGCCTGTGAGTGAAGTGAAAACGTTGTTTTTCACTCTCCCCCCGCTGCCCGCCTGTCCAGGTGGCAAATGTCACATGAGTATCTGGCTCTTTATGGAAGAGCCCTGTGACATTTGATTAAATGTGTAAGCAATATGAGCAAAAGGCACCTCTACCTGAGTGTCAGAAGGCTTCCACTAAAACAGATGGAGGGCAGAATATATTTTTTTAATCAAGCACAAATTTGTTTTGGTGCTACTTATCTTGCCCTTCTCACATTCTCTTTTATTTCCTTTCATGCCCAAAGCCTTTTTAAATAAATCTTCATGTAAGTCTTACTTCATTTTTCAAACCATGAAATTGTGCATGACAGGGCCAGCAACCAGGGTGTTGACAGAGACTAAGTTATTTAGTTAGTTGCCAGAAAAAGCCAAAACTGAAGTCGTGTCTTAGAGCATGCGCTTGCAAATACATGCACACACATGCTTGTTGAAAGACGTCCTGCTGTTTGCAATCTGGATCTCCTTTATTTTAAGTGGGGTTTCACGATAAACGAGCATCTTACAAGTGTCCTTCACATGCTGTTTAAACCCCCCCCCCCCCAAAACACCAGTGTGCACACACAGACACACCTATGCACACACAGATTATTCATTGTCCTTAGTCTCTGTGAATCTAATACTGTTGCATTATATTACATCAGATGTGGTTCTATAGTTTCTTATTTGTTGTCATCAAAACTGTTGTTTTCTTTATCCAGTAAAATGACAATAGATTTGGACTTTCTTGATGTAGTGTGCCCAACTGCTGATTCCTGCCCTTTGCCATTTGAAGTAAGATTGATGAGGGTGAACCTTTTGTTTTTCCAAGAGATTTTTTTCTTGTTTTCAATTCAATGCGTTAATCTGAAAGCATTTATGCAGCAGTGCTGCTGCTGATGTTAATGTTTATGTCTCAGGGACTGGAAAACAGTGGAAAGCCTCAGTTACCGAAAACTGGACAGACTTGGGTATTTTGAAAAGACCAAGTTATATTCCTTGCCCCACCAGAACTGGTTGAGGTTTTGTAATGTCAAAGTTCTGCAGTGTGTGTGTTAAGCCGGCCTCTGTTAGAGCTGGAGTCTGTAGATGACGGAGTACAAAATATTTGCAAAATGTGCTACATTTGATGTGCCAGCCTGTCATTTTAACGGATTTTTTATTTTTATTTGAATTTTATTGAATTTTATTTTTTCCATTTATTTTTGCATGTGTGTTGCTGCTGCCTGTGTTTAATTGAGTAATTTCTGTAACTGTGAGACGCTGCTGGCCAGGTCTCCCTTGAAAAAGAGGTTTTTAATCTCAATGGGATCTTCCTGGTTAAATAAAGTTTAAATAAAAAAATTTAATTAAAAAAAAGCACAGTACTGTACAAAAGCCATGCTACGGATACTTCAATTTTTTTCCAAGGAACCAGATTTTCTTGTAATATTTCTAAAGTGTTTCCTGAGCAGTAGTTTTCAAGGTTTTCTGAAGGGCTTTCAAATTTTTCTTTTAGAAACCTAAAGACTTTCAGGGTTTTTCCCCCCCTTAAATATGAATCATTCAGGCCTCAGAAAGACACCAAACTTAAGGGTTGAAGCAGAGAGTTTAGCAAAGAACCAACTTTAGACAATTTGTCAAAACCACGCAGTTTGTTCCCATTTCTTTGGCATATTTTATATATTCAACTAAAGATATCAGTTTGGCAGATATAAAGTCGTATTTTTAAAACAACAAGGAGATTCATGAAGAATGATTAGCTAAATATTTGGCATATCTCTACATGATGTGGATTTTGTCCTTAAAAATGAAGCAGTGCTAGGCCTAAAAACCAAAAGTAAAAGCAAACATCATATGCTGAAACTAACATAGGACCTGAGAAACTGGCTCTGGACTACATCTCAAGTTAATCTATTCACTGGTTGCTGAAGCCTCATAAGAAATTATCTCAGTGGAAGGTTGGCTGTCGACAAGCCGTTCTTATAGAAGGGGGAGATATGCCAAGTTATACAAGTACTGGACTTAAAATCAGTGGCAACAAGTGTTAGTGATGAATCTTAAAATTTAAAAGAATTTCATTTTAATTTAAGAATTTAGTGGTTCAAATCAAACATTTGGTTCAAATGTTTGATATGTGCATAGGAGGTCAGGAGTGAGGTAACAGTGTGTGTCATCACACAGTGAAGGTGATTTATTGCATCTTTCAATACATAACTGAACTTATTTCCAATTTTCCTAGTGAAATAGAACAAAATGAGGTGTGGCTCAAGACACATGTTGAAAACAAAACCTGGATCTTATTGAATTCTTAAAAGAATCTTTCTGAATGTGACTGTAGCATCAGGGACAAATTTCAATTTAATAATATGTATAGACATTCAAGCTGATAGTCTTTAGATCTGCATCAATTTGTGCAATTTTAGAGTTCAAAAATCCAAATATACAGCACTATGCAAAACTTTAGGTCCTGGAGATATTTCCAGTCTTGTCAGATGATACCAACAGGCTGGAGTCTGAGGGGTCTCATTTCCCTCTACCCCTGGAATAATGGAAGAGCTTAAGCTTTAATCAAGCTCCAACATGTGCTAGGCTTGCCAGTTACCTGAGCCACTTTCTTATTTTTTATTTATTTATTTTTATTTTTTGCACTTTCTTAGCAATAATTGTACTTTAGCAGGAGCCTGACCTTCACACGAGGCTTATATGAGGGAGGAAAATGAATCTTATCTAGTCAAACTCTCCCAGTAGATCCTCCCACTAGCTGTTACTAATGTCAGAATAAATCAGCTGATGGTGGAGGCAAACTGCCACAACTACATGAAAAACTTTGGCAAGCAATGCAGACTTCATGCCACCACTTCATATATTATATGTGGAAATATGGTTATATAAAAATGTTTTTAGTTCTTTTTTGTTTTGTTTAAATGCGTGTATGTGTGCTGTATAGTATATAATTAAGACACTGTGTTATTTAACCTTTTTTCCCCTCTGATTGCTCAATTGCTTCTGGGAACAGAGGTAGTATGCTGGGTAGAGTATTATGGTCTATGTTCTCATTCAAGTTGAGCTTTGTTTTTATGTACAGGATGTGCTCAAGCTGGTAATGAGAAAAAAGAGGAACATGGAGAGTGAGAGATGGAGGGATGGAGTGAGAGATGAGTCATTTTCTCTGTCAGACGCTGTTGTTTTCCACTAAACCCTGTTATTTTCGCTCATAAATGGTTGCCAGGTAGTGGGTGGAAAAAGAGTATCTTTTTTTGTTTTCACATTTGGTGTAATTTTATGATGGGGCAGACTGTGGTTTTTACTTGAAATATTTTTTTATGAACTTATTCCAATGTTCCTTTCACTTTGCATGAACCAAAACATGTGAAACGCTCATAGTTCTTACAATACTTAATGCGGGGAGTTCTTAAAAAACCAGTAATTCGCAAATCTCTACCTAGTATTGACACTTGTTAGCTTGAAAGATTGATGAAAATTAGGGTCGATCTGTTGTTTAGCTTTGAGCAAGCACGTGGTTGTGTCTGAGGGTTCCTCCTGCTCATCAGGAGTTTTTCCTTCCCACTGCCACCGAGCTCAGGGAAGGGTAGTGTTCTGCCGTGACCAGTTGGGTATTAGGGAAGGGAGACGGGACAAAAGACACACTGTTGCAGAGAGTCAGACATTAATAAAAATAATTTTGCAGGAGTTGTGAGCCAAGTGCACAAGATGACTTTAAAGGGGATAAAAGCTACATTAAAATCAGGCATGGTTGTTAGAGAGACAGTTCTTGATCACAACTTGTGTAAAGCAAACTACTGACAGGAAGAAAAATAAAGCAATGAATATTTATTTGGCCCTTCTTGGACAGACGCTGGATAGACTGATATGGAAGATGGCATTAAAATCTTTCGAACTAAGTAGAAAGGTATGGAGTATTATTAGATCACCAACAGCTTTTATTGAGCTAATTCAAATGACACATGAACTGGAATTGAATTGGATAACAGGGTTTGAGTAGATACTTGTGTCTGCATTTGGATTTGAAGGAACTCTTTTAAGAAACCATTTGCTCCCCGTTAAGCCGCCTGCGAGAGCCTCTCCTTTTATTATAGTGACTAATCTCTGGTTTGATCGCTCCACTGTAAGCGCTTCTTTCTCTCCATGATTGAAGCTTCCACACCATAAGCCATTGTAGAGAGTGGCATTTACTCTTTAGAAAACCTGCCAGATTTTTGACAGAAGTAAACCACTGTTATTGCACCTGTCGCAAGCAGGCTATATTTTGTTGAATAATTCTAATCTTACCTGTTAACCTTTGATAGGCAGATTTATAAAGAGTTCAATGAAAAGCGCAGAGTGGTCATTAGCTCCTTATAGCTGTAAACTCTATACATTGTTTTTTTCCTATAAGAAACATGGTTTTTATTTTTTGTTCGTTTTGGTCATTCATCACAATGTTGCTACCCTAATTTTCTTCTTTGTGCTTTATTTGTTTTACAGCCATATTTCTATATAGCAGGGCTTCATTTTTTGCACCTTTTAACTGCCTGTTGGCACATCAAACACAGTCAATTTAATTTAATAAAATCTTGAAAAATATATTTATTTACAGAAATAGATCCTTCCAATAGAGGAAGATGTGTTAGGACAAGATATGGCCATATAGTATATACAAAGTGACTCTATCTCAAAATAGAGAAGATATAGGCACACGGAAAAATGTGCTTTAACTGACTGAAACTGAATTTCATTGTTTAGTAAATAATGAATGAAAAATCCACAAGTAAGCAAATGGCTTTTGTAAAATATATGTAAATGTATATATGTAAAATAGCCACGTAAAATTTTGTTGTTGTTCAGAAAGTGAAACATGCACCTTCTGTTTCTTTTTCCGTCAACCTACTTTGGACTAATGGACTCCCAGAGGCTGCTTGATCCTTAGTCCCCACAGGTGTGTGTGTGAGACAGAGAGAGCGAGTAAATGATCAGGTATCCATGCGCTTATCTGTAATACCTTGCTTGAATTAGGCGCATTAAAAATTTAAGCCTATGTGTTTACACTTCAAGGTTGTTGTGTCACATGTGAAAGTGACACTTGCCTCTTGCTTCACAAAACAAAAAGTTGCTTTGTTTATTAGAAACCATATAACATTTTGCTATGTCAACCATAGATCGTTGATACCAAAAAAATAAAAATAAAAAATTCACAGAGGCATTCTGAAATGAGGTTTAGAAAAGGAGAAACTGCCTTTTCACTACTATGATCTTGGAAAAGTCAGGCTCTTCTCCTTTAGTGAGAGGCACATCTGCTTAGCTGAGTGCCACACAAGGCTCCTTCGGAGGGACTCTTCTTTTAACAGCTTGCCAACCACATCAGGGAATGTGAAAGAGTCTGTTTTCAAGGACAGACTCAAGATCCTTCACTTCAGTTTTTATTTTCCTAACCCCTTTCCTGACCCTGAACCCTGTCTTCTGTTACAGTCACCAGTTTTTTATGGGGTTGTGCTCTTACATCTGTCTGTCCTTCCTGTGTTATCTGTTTGTTTATTTATTTATTTGTCCTGAGCACTTGTTCTTGTGTTGTAATGCTCGCTGAGAGCACCCTGTTAACTGCACTTCTCATTCATGAGAAGTTTAAATGTGAACTTTTGGGTTCGTTTGGTGGTGTTTGTGGTAGTGATGGGGGTATTGATTTACATCTGCATACTTGGCAGTCTAGACAAGTTGGGAGGAGTACTCAAACAATGCTGTGGTGGAAGATAAACTGATACTTGGCTTAATGCTGCCATTATAACTATTACCTACTTAACAAAGGACCTGGCAGCTGTACACAGGACCACCTCACGTGCCTGGGGTGTCAAGTCTGAGGATGACAAGAAGGCATGTAGGAGGCGTGTTTTTGGTCTAGTTTGAGTGTGTATAAGTGAATGTGTTTTTCATTTACAGCACATAATTAACACACAGCTGAGACACTACATTTTTGACTGTTAGTTGTCCAGATAATACCTGTGTTTATCATAATGAATGTTGGGATTATGACTGTTTCTGTGGGCCTCTTTCTTTTCATTCCACTGCCTGTTTTTGTTAACGCAACAAGATAATACACAAAGGAATTCACCTTTCTGCCTTTAAAGAGAACAAAAGGAGCTGCAAGCTAGAGTTGCATACCGGGCTGGCTTATCGTGTACTTTTGGCTGGTAGCAGTTCCTACACATACAGTGTACCCGCACCCAACACAGTCAGCTTGCTAAGCTTTCAAGACTAAATAGAATAATATTTCCCTGTGAAATCCAACTCAAAACTTATTTTTTTTAATTTAAAGAACCTTTCCCGTTGTCAAGTAATGATAAAAATATAATCTAATTTCTGTAAACAATAACCTTATTCTGCCTGCATTTCTGTTTGTTAGTGTATGACAAATATAGCCTTTTGAAAACTAATTTTGGAAGTTAGACTGATGAAAAGGGATGCCATAGACCAGTTACATATAAAAGTAGACATTAGGGACAGGAACTCCTCCCCATCGTCTCATGACTGGTGGAGAGCTGATGGAGACGACGTGGGCATCAAGCTCACTGGACGAGATCCGCAATGTTGATATTATAAATATAGTGATTTTTAACAGCATGGGAACATGGACAGGAGGATGGAGCAGCAGGGCTACCCCAAATGAACAACAGGAAAAGAGGCAGAACTTGAGGGAATACATATTCATTTGCTTTGCATCTCAGACGCCTAGAGAGCAGTTCAAACTCCCAACCATCCTGGTCACCATTATTAAAAATATATACTCCCAAACCAGTTGGCAAGTAATTGCTGGAGGTTGCTGCCTCAAGCAACTATTTTAATAAATCAATCAATCAATCAATCAATCAACAACTGATTTCAACCAGCAACAGCTGGTTAACGTTAGTCACAAAGAGGGGGCTGATTGGAGGCAGATTGGCACGGTTGCCTATCCGGTTGTTCAGTCTGACGTCACTAGCCGTGTCTGGGTCTAAACTCCGCTGCAGGTCCATATATCAAACGATCACTATGGCATTACTGAGAGTTGAAAAACTGTCTAAATTCTTTCATCTTTAATAAAAATGATCAGCGTTCTGCTCTACCAGGTGTAACAATTGAGTTTAACATCCAGGCATCCATGAAAACTGAATTTATGACATTTAACGGAGTTAGAAGTTAGCAGGGAGTTAGCTCGCTAGCTTCTATCTAAATACAATATAGCATGTCCTGACTGCGGGGTTTTGGAAACAAATTAAAACGTACAGCTCTGTTATCACTTCCAACATAAATGAAGACAGAAAACTAAACAGCAGTGACGTTTGTAGGGTTACTGAAGTTTGGCTAGCTGGTACATAATGATGTGCTACGTGACCGCTAGCGACACAGCTATGTTAGCATAATATAAACAAGCTAACTTTTTTTCCACTTGATAAAAGTTACTGTGAGTGTTCTCGGTGGTCAGGAACAAATGTAATCGCATGGCAGGATGCTGTAAACAGACCAAACTTCAGCCAGGAGAACAACTGAGATAATCCATCCACAATACGAGGTTAGTCATTCATATACTGCTGCATGGGCTGGGCTGTAGTTACATCCTAAGGTTTTAAAAACTGAGCTTAAATAAATGATTAGCGGTAATAAAAGCCGAGGGAGGTCAACAGTGATCGCTGACTGTTTTAGGAGCTTTTTGAGATCAAATAGAAGAAAATACATAAAATTAAACATGTTAACAACACAAATGCCATATTAAACGCAGACTACTTTAGACCCGGAAGTAGGATTCGTCGCGTCATCACTGAACAACCGGATAGTTTGCATGGAAGATGCTGACTTCTTTGTATTTTAATTTGCTGACTAACTACCATGATGTCGAACAAGTGCAATGGAAATTGGGACTCCACAATTGACTTGACTACTTCCAGCAACAACTCACTGGCTGGGGAATTTAAATTTTTCTTTTGCAAGCAGTGGTTGCCAGGCAGTTGTCAACTTTTTTTCTAGACCTGTGTGTATAGGGACTTACTGAATGTATGCAGAAGCTTCCTGTTCGGGAAATTTCCAGTTAATAAATTATAATGGGAGGTGAGTAGGGACTGTCAATGGCCATTGATGTCATAGTCTATCATCCACCCTCCTAAACGGTTTGCTTTTTTTTTTTAATAAAAAAAAGAACAACATGTTTTTGTTAAATGTAGCAGTTCTTTACAAGAAACAGTGTAATTAAATACACTTTTGTTTCGAAGGGAAATTAACAGTAAGTAACCCTTACAAAGTCTTGCTCCGTGTTTAGTACATGCGTTATGCCTTCATCTTTGCAGAAACAGTGCGGTAAACAAACACCAGCCACAAATTTCTCAGCAACCCTTTAATATGGCTGCAGAGGACGCCGTCCTTATGAGTTTGTTTTGAATCCTAAAAACGGTTCTGTCAGTTCAGTGAGACAAAGTTCATTTAGTCTTTGTCAACATTGAGCAACCTGCACGTCAATAAGCTGATATGTTAGTTTTGGCATGTTGTGTTTTAATTTTGACGCTGAGAGTTTGGCAGTGGCCAAAGGAACCTTACGTTATTGTATTTGTTATTTTTTTTAAATTTCAAAAACTATTTTGTTTATTTTTTCAAACTTTCTTTGGGACTGTTTTTTGGAGTTCCCAACTTTGGCATACAAACGAGATTTGACCTTTCATAATGGCGGTGATATTGCTTTCTTTCAATGCATTCTTTTCAACACAACTGACATTTTCTCTTTATTTCTGTACAGTTATATACCAGGAATCATAAGTTGGTGATGCATGCAGGGCTTGCCATTATATTGTGCATCACTACATCTGACATGAATTTAAGCCGCAGTCTTTCTTAAGTAATCTGTCCAAATAGTAACAATATGTGGGAAACACTTCTATTATGCTGCTTAACTCTCTGTGAAGTGGAATGGTTGTAAGGCCACAAAAACTATATAGTGCAGTTAATGAATAGAGAATCAATGAGGGAGTCTTGATGAGTCAACTCCTATTTTATTTACTTAAGTTAACACAGATGTGTCAGAGCAATTTGGTAGAATTTTTTACCTTGCAAACATGTTGATCCAAAAATGCACATCTGAACTTCAGTTTGTCTTCATTTAAAAAGACTAACCGTGGTCTCCTCAGGCTGTTTGGGGCTTAGGAAATTCTTCACATCTAATGTCTGCTGCTCCATGGCTTTCCATTATCATGTGACTTGCACCCTTAGTTTATGAGGGGAATTTTACCCGAGTAGAGTAGTCACCAACTCAAGTACCTTGTTATTCGGCTTACACGACTCCAGGTGATTTTAGGATACTTGCCTGTGGTTGAATGTCATCTGTCATATTTACATGCTACAGATAAAGCTGCAATAACTATTTTTTTTAAAGAAATGATGGATCAGAATACTGTTTTTATTTCGTAAAGCATAGATGACGTTTTTTAAAATTTTGATTTATTCTCAGTGCACTGCACTCAGTCCGTTTCCAGATACATAACTGTTTTCAGCAAAAACTCAACTGTCACAAACTGGCAAGACGCAAATAGCATGCAAACAAAGTTAGTAATTAGCTTCCGAACATAGTATTGAGTTTTTCGTGGTTCAGGACTTAAAAACAACTGATTACTACACTTTATAATTACCAGGTGGCCTGAAAGAATTATGATAATGTAATACCTTTCCTTCTGGATGTGTAGGAAAGCTGTAGGCAACTAATAATGCATGTGCTTTATCAACTTTATGAGGTGATAATATGTGAATGTTATGTTTACAGGTTGTCCTGTGGCCCAAAGGCCCAAACAATCTATTATTACTGCTTTAATTCAAGTTGTCTACTAATAAGAAATCCCTGATATTCTCTCGTATAATGCTGATTTTATTTACCCTATTAAAATGAATCTCATGTAACCATAGTTATGGGGATTTATCTGGATTTTTAACATCATTTAATATATTAACTTGGACCACATTATGAATCAGACGTTGTCATGGATCCAGGGTTTCGTTCCCGAGGTTTGGTATTTATAGATCCTTACTTGTTGGCTTCTTTATGTTATACTCTCTGGTTTTTGTTCAATAAGAAGAGCTCACTAGGAAGAATTGAATATAATTTATCGAGATAGAGAAATTCATTTATTTGGCAGTTAGATTCCAATGACCCATCATGGCAGAACAAAATCCCAGCAGTGATAGGATTTAGGACAGGACCCCCCGGAGTCTAGACGCTAGTGGTGGCGAAGATGAAGACTGAGGCTTAAATAGAGCTCTGGCTGAGATGTCTGAGGTGGAGATGAGGAGGAGGAGGTGAGTTGCACAAAAGAGTCTGAAAGGGAGAATGACAGAGAGCACAGATTTAAACATGTGAAGTGGAGGCTGATCTCTATTGTGTTCCTTTCTCATATTTTTGTATATATTCTCCTGTTTGTTATTTATTCCTGCTGTCTACTATTTATATTTTATTCCAGCACAGTTGGTGTGGAGCACCCACAATTTTGTTGTACCCGTAAAATTACAATAAAGGGCTATTCTATTCTATTCTTCTACTCTATTCTTCTAATCTATTCAAATAAAGCGGGCGAGAAAATGATTGGAGTAATGATTACAGTATTGAGATTGACAGTGTGGGTAAGCTGTAGTCATGTAAAGAAAAGAAAAGCATATGAACACCCAGGAAAGCAGGCAGATGAGTGATTACAGATCAGAAATGAAGCATAAGCTTCATTTGAGCTGTCTGTGTTCGGTTCATGGTTATAGTTTATCTTTTATTCCTTGAGCTTCAGTTTATCCTGCCCCCCTCATGTTTTTGTTAAGTGTCTGTCTGTGTTAGGTGCAGTTAGTGATCATATTTTTTTTTGGTATTCGTTTGCCTCTTGTGCCTCATTTACTTTTACTTCCCTTGTTTAATCTCTGATTACTTTCAGCTGTGTTACTATTTTGTTTCCACTTCTCCCTGATTTAAACCCTCAGTTTGTTGTTTGTTTCCAACTCATTCCTTGAGAGTCCTAATGCTGTAGTTGTCCTCTTGGTATTTTCAGTTTTCTTTGTTATCAATAGACTTTCTGGCCTAAATAAATGGCTCACTTTTCGTTTGTACTCCACCTCTCTCCATCTTTGCAATTGAGTCCCCACTAGGGATGGGTATCGTTTAAGTTTTATCCGATACCGGTGCCAAACTGGTACTTTTGAAACGGTGCCGGTGCTCGAACCGGTGCTTAAAGAATGGAGAACACAAAATTGGTCCAAAAACCTCATGTTTAGCTGTTTTTTTGTAAAAAGATAACAATGTTAGCCTTTTCTGCAGCTATAGGGCATATATGGTATCACTCTTGGCTGGAAGCAGTGCTTAAACAATGGAAAAAACACAGACTTTGTCAAAAACCTCTCATGTTTAGCTGTTTTCCACTTTTTCTTTCGTCATTTTAGCCTTTTTGGCCCGGATGAAAGGAGTATCAAACAAGAAGACAGCCTCATGTAACTACTACGTGTTTGCTAGTTCACCTTACATGCATTAATTTAATAACGTGGTTAGAGTACTCAACGTAAATTACACACGAACAACATTAAGCTACTCACGCAGAGAAGAACGGCTGCTGCTGCCATCATCATCCTCATCATTTCTGCTACACTGGCAGGGCTACGGGCCAGGACTCTCCTCTTCGGGTTCTTGGGGGATGTTACAAACTCCAGGTCCGATAACAGGCACCACACCCGCAGTAGATGTGCTCGGTGTGAGATCTTGTAGCAAGCTATCAAATACAGTGCATTTCTCGGCGTTTATAAAAACGCTACGCATCGCCAGGTGTTTCATCAGATTTGAGGTGTTACCTCCTTTGCACAGTATCACCTTAAAGCACTTGTTGCAGGCTGCTGAGTTTGCATCTTTTGCTGTGAAGTACAGCCAAACTTTTGACCGCTTCGCCTTGGGCATTTTTAATCTGTAGCTCTGTTCTAAAAGAACGTATGTACCTGGGCCCGCCTACTATCCTTGGAAAGGTAAAATGGCTAGAATCCAAAGTGTATGACATCTCAGGAAAAAAAAGCACCGAAATGTGCGCTGCTTTTCGGTCTGGTTACTATTGTTTATGTCAGAACCGGTACTGGTACACATCCCTAGTCCCCACTACATCACACTGTGAGTAGATGATGAACTCAAATGCTCAGTAACTTTCTGGGGCTTTTATTCTGGATTATTGGGCTTTGTGGATGGTCATCTGATTTGTTCACAGAGAAGAAGTCAGTTAGGATCCAGATTAACTGGGCAGTTTCCACTAATCCAGATTATGTTAATTATACTCACGATACCCCACCACCTGAATCACTGTTGATGAGGGTTGGTTAGTTTAGCTTCATGCCAGCCAGCTCCCTTCCCTCTATTGCAGCAAGCCAACTCCACATTGCTCCTCCAACTAACCAGCTTCGGGTGCTTCAGGTGGAATTGGAATCAGTAGCCAGTGACCTCTGTCAGCTCACTTTATCTGGCATCTGCCTTGCTGGACTTGGCTCTGGGGCTCACGGACTCTGTGCTTACCACCATTTCAGCTCCGATTCTGCTACTTCTTTGGCAGTCACATTAAGTGCAGGTGGAAGTGAGGCTCTCGCGTTCCATCAGCTCTTTCAACACCAGCCTCCAGCCAAGCCACCAGAGGGTGTCCTTCAAGGCCAGCCCCCTGAACTGGTTTTGTGATTTTTTTTTTAAGCTTTCGTGCTCCCTGCTTTTTTTTTTTTCTCGCGTCAGTTGAGCTACTTACCCTCATGTTTTTTCACTTTTGTTTGTTACCAATGGGCTTTCAAGCCTGAATAAATGGCTCACTTTTTGTTTGTATTCTGCTTCTCAGTCTTTGCATTTACATACTCACTACATCACACTCCAACATGACAAAGGTGGTATGTTTATCGTCAATATATAGATTAAAGATGTTCCTGCTCATTTACTCTCCATCGTACTATAAACAGGAATTATATAAAAAGGTTGTGGTGCCGCCAAAACACAAGCAGTTGCTAGCTTATTTATCTCAAGAGTTCAACAATTGCTGTAGTAAAAGCTACATCAAAGGTCTCCACCTGCATCCATGCATTTGAATGAAGCCTTTGTTGTGATGGCTAACACATTTTTCTAATTTCACTTTCTTGAGAAAATTACCAAATTGTGGATTATAAAACAGTTTCCAGCAGCTTCATTGAACTTTTAGGAGCATTTACACACTCCTTTGATCTAATGATGTCACTGAAATTATTGCTCAAGTCAAAGTGTTGGGAATGTTTGTGCAGCGGTTGTTTCTTGTCAGGTTCCTGCTGAGTTCAGGGAATCCTCATGTTTATTTTGGTTTTCATTAGCTTTTTTTCCCCTCCTTTCACTCTTTCCCCACATTTGCACCTGTTATTTGTCTCATTCACTTTTTTTTCATCATTTGTTTCCTTTTTCCGGCTTCCTTTTATCTGTTAGTAGGAATCTCCCTGACAGTTAAGTATTCATGCCTATTTCCTTTTCATTGCATTCCCATTTTATCATCCCATCTCTTGCTTTTACTTGTATATTTCTGTTGTCATTACGTTGCTATTTTCTCCTGCCTAATTCCCTTGCGGTCATGGCTTTGGCTATATTTATGAGGTTTCCCACTCTCCCTGCTGAGCCTTATTATCAGGTTAAGCATTAACCTTCAGGCTTTACCTTGCTCGTCCTTAACTTTGTGACATCGTTGACGTGGCCACAGGCTACATTACTCTGTTCTGATTCCAGTATGTTAACCTCTTGTTAATAAGAGAGGAAGAGAAATAAAGGGAAGTTACTGATGTGATAGGAGTACTGGGAGGAAATAGTCAGGATGCAAAGAAAGAGGCTTGCCGTGGGAGTATGGGAGTAGGGCTGGGCCATATTATACCGTTCACGGTAATACCGGTATAATGTTAGGCAACGATAGGAAAATGAAATATCGCGATAGAATATGAGTAAAACGCGCATGCGCAGTGCCTTTGTTTTCATACGCACATGGCCGATTGTTGAGTGAAACAGATGAACCACAATTGGGTTGTAAAAATGGTGCAACTTCAGTGATGTGGAACTGGTTTGGTGTTTGTCCGTCAGATACACGACAAAGCACATTTTTTTGCAGAACATACAAGCGGCCGTCGTTATTGTCGTATTTGTCGGACTAAGATGCTCTTAAATCTGGGAGTAATCTGGGTCCAAAACTCCGTATTCTTCCAGTCAAACGAACACTGCAGCATCACTTAGAGTTAAAAACTGTCTAAATTCTTTCATCTTTAATAAAACGATCAGCATTGCTGCTTTACCAGGTGTAACTATGAAGTTTAACTTCCAGGCATCCATGAAAACAAAAGTTATTACATTTAACGGAGTTAGAAGTTAGCAGGAAGCTAGCGGAAGTTAGCACGCTAGTTTCGCTAGTTACCTAAGCATGATATAGCATGTTCTGACTGAGAGATTTCTGAAAAAATTCAAACGTACAGCTCTGCTATCACTTCCAACATAAATGAAGACAGGAAACTAAACAGCAGTGACATTTGTAGGGTTACTGAAGTTGGGCTAGCTGGTATATAATGATGTTTTTTAACTTTATTGCTATGTCTGGTTTTATTACTATGTGCATATTAGTATTGTACAGCACTTTGGTCTACCAGGTGTGTTTTTAAAGTGCTATATAAATAAATAAATGATGATGATGATGTGCTACGTGATCGCTAGCGACACAGCTATGTTAGCATAACATAAACAGTGAAGCTGGAAGACGAACACTAACACTTTTCCACTTATAAAAGTTAACGTTAAGGTTCCTGATAGTTAGAGACAAATGCAATCGCATGGCAGGATGCTGTAAACGGACCAAACTTCAGTCAGGAGAACAACTGAGATAATCCATCCACAATATGAGGTTAGTCATTAATATACTGCAACAACATGGGAATAGAGCAGCTGCCAGAGAATTCAACATTAATGAATCAATGGTACAGAAGTGGAGGAAGCAAGAAGAATGAGTTTAATAAAGTTTGATTTATCTGACTGCTTTGTTTCGCTTAATGTGCCTTATAATCCCGTGCATCTTATGGTCCGAAAATACGTATTGCACACTGCAGTTTAATGTTGCAAAGCACCTCTTTTTAACTTCAGTGGATATTATACATGGTTATGCTCAGGATATGTCAGCCCATTTCTACTGGAAATGCCTTTTGGTTAAACTTTCAGCAAGGAATTTGCATTTGCACTGTTAAATTTTTATAAAGCTTTAATGTACATAAAAACCAGCTTCTTGTTTAAGTGAAAATAAATGGAAGGTTGTCTTTTTGCGCTAGTAATGTTGTGGAGTTGTATTTTGTCTCGCATCAATTATATCGTCAGTTATATCGTTATCGCAAATTTTCAAATATATATCGTGATAAATATTTTTGGCCATATCGCCCTGCTCTATAAGGGAGTATCAATAAATGTTATTGAAGTAGCTGCAAGGTTCTTGTAGAGGAAGGAAAGCATATGAAGAGTTGAATTAATATTTTTGTCCCTGGGGTGTTTTTTTTTTTTGTTTTTTTTTTTGACGGTAAGCTCTTGTGTTTATCTGTTTGAAGGGAAAAGAACAAGCCTCTCTTATTGACAGTGCCCTTAGGTTACGTTAAGTGTCATATTGTTTGCTTTCTATCAAAATGTTTTTGTCTTTCTGATTTAAGTCACACTGATTTAAGTTACACTTTTATCTGTCTTTCTCCCCACAGATATGAGATGCTAAATAGAAAGTATTTCTTTCTGAATTTATTGTTGTTTTGTTCTTCATAAAACAGCCATGAACCCATGCTACATGAGTAATGTCTGACTCACACAGAACAAGTTTATGAGGCATGTTTGGCTATTATTCTTCCTTTATATTGCGGGGAAATCGGCACCCATGAAACAAACAATTAGCCTTAATGAGTCCAGGCAAAACTTATCCAAAATTCAAAAACAAAAAAACAAAAACAGAGATACATAGGCAAATAGGACTTTAATAATTATTTTATTTATTATACTGGCAGTTCAAAAGGTCCATTGATTGAGGTTTCGTTTTTTTGTTCTCTAGGCAGATTGCGCTATGTGGTATTTTTCAGGGGGTTAGTTAAGTTCAGTAAATTGATAGAATAATAACGGTATGGAAACCTGTCTTTTTTGTACACCCTTATATGTATAAATTTAACTGAATACACTTTCAACATTCAGCTTTAAAAAATGCACTGTATAGTGTAACTTTGTATACAGAAACTATATTAATTAGACCAACACAGACAAAGTCCTCCAGTCAAAGCTCTTCATTGGCTGCCTTATCACTGGAGCATTCTTTAACAATCTAACTAATAATAAAAAAGCAGCTAATTTCTGCTGTTCCCTGACTTGCTTGGAACCACTATAGTGTTTCATTTGGCATGATTTTACAGCAGGTGCCCTTCCTGATTTTCTGTGTCTCCTCCTGGGTTTGAACTGGGGATCTTTGACTTGTTATGCAAATAGGTAAACTACTATTGCTCCTACTACTAGTGCTACTAAAATAATAAAAATAATAATCAACTTTTGATACATATAAAATGAGTGAAAAGAACAAGTAATGCAAGTTATACAAAGGCCACTCTGTATTGGTGGGTCTTTGAAAGCTTTTTGAAATGAGGAACTGATCATGCTGGTGTTAAATAAGTAATGTTTGTTCCACCGAATTGGGGATAAAACAGATAAAGCACGATCCTTTATTTTAAGCCTGTAACCTTTTAACTGTAATTGATTATGTAGTCTGAGTCATCTGGGCGGTGTAAGATGTTCACACTTCCGAGATATAGAGTCACTACATAGTGATTTGAAGGTAATCAGTAAAGTCCTTTCCAGATGAAACTGATATAAACTAGGACTGGGTCCTGTCGGACCTAACATGCTTTGAGGGGAGTTTCTGCAGGTCTAATGTTTAGAAGCCCTCCTAAATCACTGCGTTTTATCTTTCTGGTAACAGTAATAAAAATGTAAGTGCTAAGTCATTTTCCACTAACTGTTGACACTGATAACATGAATAGACATTGCAAAGCAATGAAATGCCTCATTAGAAGTTACCATTCACTTTAGGCAAACACTGGAAAGCAGTACAGATGTCTATAACACACTGTTTGCTGCTACAACTACACGTTTCTTTTCCAAATATTTATTTATAAGTGACTTATGTATGTATGTATGTATATATATGTATATATTGTACTATTCTTAGTTAGCGTATTGTCTGTCTTGTCTTAATGTTGGTTTAAAATGGAGCACTGTAACAAAAAATAATTTCCCCCAGGGATCAATAAAGTATTCTGATTCTGATTCTGATTCTGATAAAATCCACAGCAATTTCAGATGAGCGGCAGTAGATTTGGCTTTATGTAATGGAACCCATATCTAGAAGTGATTGGGAATAAGAAGTTGAGCAAATGTGTGCCAAATCTGATAATGACATTGTGAAAGAAGGCATAAGCTACTTTCCATTGTTCTGTGGTCTTTTGTTATGGATGTAATGCATTACGCGGATGTGTCATAATGCTTAAGTCAAAATGTAATGTGAAGCATTTCCTTTGCACTTTGCTGTGTTTATCCTTAGAAGATACTGTGGTAGAAAACAGGTTTTGTTCTTATTTAATCATACTCCATGTGCTTTTAAAACACGAAAATAGTACACATCCAATGCAGAATTTACTGTCTAATTTTTAAATGCTTGTCATTTTTTTGTTATTTCCCACACATCATTTTCTACTGTGCAAACATATCTATGTAGCAAACACTGGTGTATGTCCAGTGCTTGCTACCATTTTTGCCCCGCCATCAGATCTCTCCACTAGATCACAGTTTACGTCAGCAGGGATCTGGCCTGAATTGCAGCCTTTATTAATGTGCTATTTGCTTTACTTGGCCCAGCTTTAAGGGAAAGCAGGGGCATTATTAATATTAAGTTATTTAAATAGCATAATGTCTAGTAGAGCAGGGCGATATGACCAAAAATATTTATCACGATATAGATTTGAAAATTTGCGATAATGATATAACTGACGATATAATTGACACTAGACAAAATACTTTCCAACTCCACAACTTTATTAGTTAAAAAAAAAATCTATGTATTTTCACTTAAACAAGCAGCTGTTTTTTTATCTGCATTTAAGTTGTATAAAAATGTAACAGTGCCAGTGTAAATTCCTCGCTGATAGTTTAACCAAAACGCATTTCCAGTGGAAATTGGCCGACATATCCTCAGCATAACCATGTATAATATCCACAAAACTTAAAAAGAGGCTATACACACACAATACGGTAATATTATGTTGAAGCACAGTACGTATCACTCCGCGAGGCTCCTGCCTACGATAGCCGTAATGCTCCAACAATCCATCAAGCAGTCCGGGTTCGTAGTTTAGTAAAGTCGTACTGAAACATCTGACAGATTTTCGAGCGCCGTGTACATAAAATCATTTCGAGGTCAGTAAACACAACCAGAATTCAAACATAAGGCACACGGGATTATAAGGGGCACTGTTGATTTTCAAAAAAATCAAAGGATTGATTTTAAGTGTGCCGTATTTTCCAAAAAACACGGTAATAACGACGGCCCGCTAGCACGCTCTACCAAAAATAGTGCTTTGTTGTGTATCTGACAGACGAAAGCTAAACCAGTTCCACATCACTGAAGTTGCAGCATTGTTACAAACCAATTCTGGTTCATCCGTTTCATTCAACGATCTGCTTTCGCCATTTTCATTCCCCGTCGCCTTTTTCGCCATGTGCGTATGAAAACAAAGGCACTGTGCATGCGCGTTTTACCCATATTCTATCGCGATAGTCGTTGCCCAACATTATACCGGTATTACCGTGAACGATATGATATGGCCCAGCCCTAATGTCTATGTTGATATCCACTCAGCTGCTTGACAAAGACCCTTTTGTAAAGTGCAGTTTGTACAGTTTTATGTATATGTTGTTTTAGCTTTGTAAGCTAGCAATCAGCTGTGTTTAAAAGTATAAGAGATGCTTTAGTCAGTCCTAAAATTTTGAATAGAATCGCATATTATTTCTTTTGATGTAGTATTTTGACAAGATCCACTACTTAATCAATTTTGGAAATAATCCAGAAGTAGGGGCTGCCTTGTATGCTGACATTATTGAAAACAGCAGAACTAGCTTACAGTTAAAACAGATTGGTTGCTTGCGTCGTTATCTGTGGCTCTGTTTTCCACACTGTAGCTGTACTCTGACTTTGACTCTGCATGACAGCTCAATCAGCTGCTGTTTGCCATTATTCACATGTTCCAGGTCAGCAGATGATAAGAATATATTGATCACTAATAACAAAGCCTTAGCTCATCATGTGTGCAAGTGTCTTCTCAGTTGAAAGAGTTGAAGGAGTTGTGCAAAGAGCCTCTGTTTTATCCCAGATCTCTTTTGGGCATTTTGAATTTTACCCAGACATAAGTGTAAGTAACCCCGTATGCCCTCTAAACAAAAGTGGATATGATTTGTGCAAAATAAATGGTCTCCTTGCCAGTGTGTACATCACAGCTACATTTCTCACTAAGCCAGCAAAATCAAGCTTCCACATCCAGTGCTGGACACACCACGTGACACCCTGTGGCTCCAAAAAAGACAGCTGTAAACTATGAGGACAATTTCCTGACTAACATATCTGAAGAACTATAAGTTGTGTGGAAAACATTTGCAAAATTTGGCCCTGAGGGTGCTACCGCAAGAAAGCTCATGCAGTGAGTAATGGAAAGAAATCATCTTCATTGTTTCCTTCTCTTTATCCACACTCGACTGCCTCATTATTTTCTGTTATATTTTCAGCAGTGGCCTTCGCTGTGTTCTCAAATACTACTTTTTCTTTCCTCTTTTACGCCTTCAGTTTCCATCTGTCTCTCCCTTTTTCACTTTCTCCTTTCATTACTTAATTCCCTGCTTTCATTTTTTTCATGACTTCATTCCTTTCTTTACAAGCTCCTCTCTGTCTCACCCTCTCTTTCTCTCACTCCTCCCTCTTCGTCTCCCTGACAGTCTGCCAACAGCCCAACAGCCCAGCCTGTTCGTTTTCGTCCTCCGCCTAGAAAACAAGGTCTAAAGTTCAAAGCTGCTGTTGTGGATTGGCGGAAGGAGAGGGAACACAGAAGGAGGCCAGACCTGGGTCAAAACAGACTTGAATATCGTCTTAAGTAGATGGAATTTAAATTTAACCAGATACCACATTTTAATTTCAGCACACGTAATCACTTTGAATTGGGTGAATAAAACAGGAATCGTTTACTCTGGTCTTGACCAGCGTCTCAACACATTTTATTCAAATGCGATAGTCCATCCATCCATCCATCCATCTTCATCCGCTTTGTCCGGGGCCGGGTCGCGGGGGCAGCAGCCTAAGCAAAGAGGCCCAGACCTCCCTCTCCCCAGCCACCTCCTCCAGCTTATCCGGGGGAATACCAAGGCGTTCCCAGGCCAGCCGAGAGATATAATCTCTCCAGCGTGTCCTGGGTCTGCCCCGGGGCCTCCTCCCGGTGGGACATGCCTGGAACACCTCACCCAGGAGGCGCCCAGGGGGCATCCTTGCCAGATGCCCGAACCACCTCAGCTGGCTCCTTTCGATGTGGAGCAGCAGCTGCTCTACTCTGAGCCCCTCCCGGATGGCCGAACTTCTCACCCTATCTCTAAGGGAGAGGCCAGCCACCCTTCGGAGGAAGCTCATTTCTGCCGCTTGTATCCGCGATCTCGTTCTTTCGGTCACTACCCACAGCTCGTGGCCATAGGTGAGGGTAGGGACGTAGATCGACCGGTAAATTGAGAGCTTCGCTTTTACACTCAGCTCCCTCTTCACCATGACGGACCGGTGCAGCGTCCGCATTACTGCAGCTGCAGCCCCAATCCGTCTGTCGATCTCCGGCTCCCTTCTCCCATCACTCGCGAACAAGACCCCGAGATACTTGAACTCCTCCACTTGTGGCAGGAACTCATCCCCGACCCGGAGTGGGCACTCCACCCTTTTCCGGCTGAGAACCATGGCCTCAGATTTGGAGGTGCTGATCCTCATTCCCGCTGCTTCACACTCGGCTGCGAACCGTTCCAGTGCGAGCTGGAGGCCTTCACCCGATGAAGCCAACAGAACCACATCATCTGCAAAAATCAGAGATGAGATTCTGAGGCCACCAAAGCGAAAGCCCTCCGCCACTTGGCTGCGCCTAGAAATCCTGTCCATAAAAATTATGAACAGAACCGGAGACAAAGGGCAGCCCTGGCGAAGCCCATCACCCACCGGGAACGAGTCCGACTTATTGCCGGCAATGCGAACCAAGCTCTTGCAACGGTTGTATAGGGATTGAATGGCCCGTAGCAATGGGCCAGACACCCCATATTCCCGCAACACCTCCCACAGGACACCCCGAGGGACACGGTCGAATGCCTTCTCCAAGTCCACAAAACACATGTAGACTGGTTGGGCAAACTCCCATGCACCCTCAAGTATCCTGGAGAGGATAAAGAGCTGGTCCAGTGTTCCGCGACCAGGACGAAAACCGCATTGTTCCTCCTGTATCCGAGGTTCGACTAACGGACGAACTCTCCTTTCCAGCACCCTGGCATAGACTTTCCCAGGGAGGCTGAGGAGTGTGATCCCCCTGTAGTTGGAACACACCCTCCGGTCCCCTTTCTTAAAGATGGGGACCACCACCCCGGTCTGCCAGTCCACAGGTACTGCCCCTGATCTCCACGCAACATTGCAGAGGCGTGTCAACCAGGACAGCCCTACAACGTCCAGAGCCTTCAGGAACTCGGGGCGGACCTCATCAACACCAGGGGCTCTGCCACCAAGGAGTTGTTTAACTGCCTCAGTGACCTCGCCCCCGGAAATTGGCGGGTCATTCCCCTCATCCCCAGACTCTGCTTCCTCCTCGGAAGACGTGTCAGTGGGATTAAGGAGGTCCTCGAAGTATTCCTTCCACCGCCTGACAATTTTCTCAGTCGACGTCAGCAGCGCTCCGCCAGCACTATACACAGTGCAGGTAGAGCACCGCTTTCCCCTCCTGAGACGTCTGACGGTTTGCCAGAATCTCTTCGAGGCAGTCCGAAAGTCTTTTTCCATGGCCTCTCCGAACTCCTCCCACACCCGAGTTTTTGCTTCAGCCACTGCCCGAGCCGCATTCCGCTTGGCCTGTCGATACCTGTCAGCTGCCTCCGGAGTCCCACAGGCTAACCAAGCCCGATAGGACTCCTTCTTCAGCCTGGTGGCTCCCTTCACCTCTGGTGTCCACCATTTGGTTTGGGGATTACCACCACGGCAGGCACCCACCACCTTGCGGCCGCAGCTCAATACAGCAGCTTCGGCAATGGAGACTCTGAACATGGTCCATTCGGACTCAATGTCCCCAGTCTCCCTCGGAATGCTGTCGAAGCTCTGCCGGAGGTGTGCGTTGAAGATCTTGCGGACTGGGGCCTCTGCTAGACGTTCCCAGCACACCCTCACTACGCGTTTAGGTGCACCAGGTCTGTCCAGCGTCCTCCCCCGCCACCTGATCCAACTCACCACCAGGTGGTGATCAGTTGACAGCTCAGCCCCTCTCTTTACCCGAGTGTCCAGAACATATGGTCGCAGGTCTGCTGATACGATTACAAAATCGATCATCGACCTACGGCCTAGAGCGTCCTGGTGCCACGTGCACTTATGGACACTCTTATGTTCGAACAGGGTGTTCGTTATGGCCAAACTGTGGTTAGCACAGAAGTCCAATAACAGAGCACCGCTCGGGTTCAGATCAGGGAGGCCGTTCCTCCCAATCACACCCCTCCAGGTCTCGCTGTTGTTACCCACGTGAGCATTGAAGTCTCCCAGCAGGACAACAGAGTCTCCAGGTGGAGCATCCTCCAGCACCCCCCCCAGGGACTCTAAGAAGGCTGGGTACTCTGAACTGCCACTCGGCGCATAAGCGCAGATGACAGTCAGGACCCGTTCCCCGACCCTAAGGCGCAGGGAACAAACCCTCTCGTCCACCGGGAAAAACCCCAACGTACCGGCAGCAAGCCGAGGGGATATTAGGATACCCACCCCAGCCCGCCGCCCCTCACCAGGGGCAACTCCAGACTGAGACAGAGTCCAGCCCCTCTCCAGGAGACTGGTTCCAGAGCCCAAGCCATGTGTAGAGGTGAGCCCGACTATATCTAGCCGGTACCTCTCAACCTCACGCACTAACTCAGGCTCCTTCCCCACCAGAGAGGTGACATTCCATGTCCCTATTGCCAGTCTTGGCAGCCGGGGGTCAGTCCGCCAGGGCCTCTGCTCCTGGCCGCCACCCGGCACACAATGCACCCGACCCCTATGGCGCCTCCTGTGGGTGGTGGGCCTGCGGGAGGATGGGCCCATGTCTCCTCTTCGGGCTGTGCCCGGCCGGACCCCATGGACTAAGGCCCGGCCACCAGACGCTCGCCCTCGGGCACCCTCCCCGGGCCTGGCTCCAGGGCGGGGCCCCGGTAACCCTATCCCGGGCAGGGTAAACTGTTCCCTCGGTGTCCTTTTCATAAGGGTCTTATGAATCGCTCTTTGTCTGGTCCCTCAATGCGATAGTGAAAGAATAAAATGTTTTTGTCTTAAGTCTTGTGCCTTAAATGCATTCAGAATAAGGGAAATACCCTCTGCACCAGCAACAACAATATGAAATGTTAATACAAGGCAGAATGGATCCATGCTGTCATTGTTGTTTATGACTCATCATGACCAGCAGCAGAAACTGGGACTCATTAGACCGGGCAACATTTTTCAATTTCTTTTTTCCAGTTTTGATGAACGTGTGTGAATTGTAACCTGTTATGACAGCAGTGACTCCTGTAGCCCAGTTGCTTCAACGTGAGATGTTCTAGTGCATAGCTTGGTTGTACTGAGTGATTATTTAAGTAACTGTTGCTTTTCTATCAGCTCGGATCAGTCTCCCCATTCTCCACTGACCTCTGACATCAATAAGGCATTTTTTTACATGTAGAACTGCTGCTGGATCTTCACTTTTTTCTAGTTCATTCTCTGTAAACACTAGTGATGGTTGGAAAATTGCAGCAGATCAGCAGTTTCTAAATTACTCAGACCAAAACAGTGTGGCACCAACAAACACACGATGTTCAAAGCCACTTTCTGAGGAATTATATTTTGATTGGTTGGTCATTTTTCATGTTTCCACATCCTGCCTATGCTTAGTGTATACCAGCATATTTTCTATGTGACTAATCTATTCATTTGTACGGCTGGGTTGTTCTGGGTTGTTCCAATGTTAGAATGTGAGTGTGTTTGCCACAAAGACATGTATACTCTATTGTTCGTGGGCCTCCACCCGAGTAAGCTAAGTGCTCACCTGTATTTTCCCAGCACATCTTCTTTCAGCCTCCATCTTTGTGGTACCTGTAATAAAAAAAAAATAAAACAAACTGACCTACTAACTTGTGCACACGCTCAGCATGTACCATGCTGGCAAGTAGGCACATATAAAGGAGGTAAGAACATGCTCTGGTTTTGCAATGTGTTCACTGAGTTGTATGTAATAATTTGAGTAGGGCTAATGAATAACAGGAATTTATAGTGCATCTGCATTTTGTGTTTTATTGAGGAGTATCATTTATAGATGATTTGTTGCTGGCTTGAAAACTATATTTACTTAAAGCACATAATGGTTAAAGACCTTGACAAAGCTGAAACATTACTACTTTCTTAGCAGTTCAAATAATGTTAATAAGCCTGCATTAGTAGAGGACTTTTAAGTCTGACTTTGCTCTTACAGCAGGAAGATCACGACTTTGTTGTTGCGTCAATTAAATTTTCTGATGGCCTCCATTAGTACTAGGGCTGCACAATTAATATAATTTTAGTCCTGATCTCAATTTTAACTTTCCACAATTACCGGTACATTGTGTCTGAGTACCTGACCACAGGGTTGTATGTGCCAATTACAGCTGTTCCTGCACAAAGTTTCTTGGACATAGTCTTGATGAGTAACTCTCCATTAAAAGACAGATATGCAAAAAATCCAAATGTCTACAACAGTAGAAAGTGAAGAGCTTGTCTCTGGAAAAGAACCATCATTTATTGTTGGAAATTCTTGGAATTAGTGCAAATGGTGCTAACCAAAAAATCCTCCAAAGAGTTTTGAAGAGTTGTGTCTCAACTGTAAAGCAACACAACTTATTCAACTGACTGAAAACACACCACAAACTGCTGGATAATTTATGCCTGAAGGCCAAGAAAAGCAATGCAATGGTTACTAACGCATTCAAAAATCAACTAAAGTCGTCTCTAAGAAAGAAGACTCTGCATAGCAGTCCAGCTCACAAAGACGGAGAGAAACCACCAACACAGCCATATTACATTTGGACAAATATTTTGTCTCCAGGCTTCTGGAAAATGGTCAGCATGCTGGACAAAAGCAATTATTTTTTTCAAAGTAGCAGTACCTGTACTGTGCGCAAGAGCATGCAGGGGAAGTGGAGAGGGATCTCACAACTGGGGAGTACTTTGCTACGAGTTTCAATTGCAAGCAGGTACAATTAATGATGTGTCTGCAAAGATGTTTTAATTAGCTGGAATGTAATACATTTAAAAAGTGAAAGCGAGTACACTGTTGATTTAGTTTTGTTTAAGATTTTGGCGCAATTTAAAAAAATATATTTATAGTTTTCTCCTAAGATATGTGCAAAATTTAGTTTAATAAGGGAGAGAAATTTTATTTTGATGCAAAGATTTGTACATTAGTAAACTGTAGTCCAATAATTGTGACAGCAGTGTCACAGTTGGGTGCAACAATAAACTTTTTTCACTAAAAATGAATAAACATGACCAATAATTGTGGTTTCAATACTGATCATAATAAGTCATCCATCCATCCATCTTCATCCGCTTTATCCGAGGCCGGGTTGCGGGGGCAGCAGCCTAAGCATAATAAGCATGATAGTCATTTTGGCCATAATCATGCAGCCCTAGTTAGTATCTTTAAACTGACCTGGACACACTGAAGGACGAGAACTTCCTTTGCTTTCATTGCATTCAACGTTCAGGCATCTGTTTGCGTAAAATCATAATGTTTGACATCTTGTGACGCCGATTTTTTACCATACTTTAATCAAGCCTATTGTAGTTTATTAATGCTGACATCCATGCCTTGGATGATAATTTACTCATGTTATTGTTATGTGTCTGTGCATGTTATTTCTACGTGTTAAATTATTTTCTTGTTGTTTTAGTTGTCAGTGAAATATTTTGCTTGTTGAACAAAAAAATTGAATTCAGTTCACATGTTTATTTTAAATCCTTGCAGCCTCCATTCTTCCAAAGTCAGAGGTATTGTGTTTTAGCGTGATCAGACCATTTATTCTTGTCAGTTTGAAGCCATCTAGAGTAGCCTTGAACAGAATTAGTTTTCTCAATTTTTCAGAAACTTTCAGTTTTCTGTTAACAAACAATGTTTGGTTATAACTCAAGAATTTATTGTCTAGTTTCTACATTCTAAAGTGTCTACATTTATTAAACGTACCTGCTGCTTTGAGTTTGTTTATTTCCCCCATAATATTGGCCCTTTACGCCCCAGTCACATAGACCCAGAGACCAGTCGGCAATAGACACTCATTTTTCCATAGAGACCGGTGGTTCCCAGGCAGTTGCCAATCGTTCTCTAAGCCTGTGTGATGAGTCCTTTGGCACTTCTTCCTCCACTGAGCTTGATTTCTGAGCTCACTGAAAGTCCGATTCTGCTTACCAGATAGCACCATCATACCCCTACCTATAGTTGTCTTTCTATCCACTATTTACCTAGTGTTTGCATTGAAGGTCAGCCTGTTTCTGTCACAAACAGTCTTTCTTCTTGTTCCTTTTGCAGGAGAATGTTTTGACAGCACTGCAATTTATTTCATAATGTGTCTAAAACATAGATCATATGTCAAGATTGTCTTTGATATAAGATCATAAAATCACCCACCTCCCTCTGTATGTTTTGATGTCCAGGATTCATGGAGCCAAATGGGAATCAAATGTCTTTGGACTGAAATTTTTAAAGAGAAAACCCACCTTGTCAAACAAAATTTAACTTGTAGTTTCTCACTTTCCAGCTCAGTAAACAAAACCAGTCAAGCCCTGAGGTGACACAGCCAGAAGTCTCTGTATATCACCAGAGTGAGGAAACATTAGAAGTAGTCATTTATTTTTCGAGTTGTGGGATTTTTGAGTATGTGTACGAGTTAAAGCTCCGGCTCAGCTGCTGCTCTGTTGTGATGTAGTGGACTAGAGTTTATGGCAGTTAGCTTCTAGTGAGGCCCACTGTGAGGCAGCTGGTAGTAAAAGTAGGCCATGTTCCCTGTAGTGCCGCGTATAGAGGAGTTCACACTATATCATATAAAGAACAACAAAAAACTTTTTTCTGCTCAGCTTTGAAGTGAAACTATTCGGAGGGAAAATGTTAGGCCCCTCTTAAGCCTTGCAAGATTTTGTTAACCAGAAGAAAATGCTGATGGAAAGTATTTTGTTGAACTATTTAGCCCAATGTTGTTATTAAGAATGCCCCACCTTAGACAGCCGAGAGGGAGAGGAACCTCAGCGTACATGCAACAAATACAGGACAGTTGATGTTGATGTACTGCTTCATAATTTTAAAATGGCATTACAGTGTGCAGTGCATAGTTGTGTTTCGGAGTAAAATATTGTCAAATAGATTCTGGTTAATTTTGACAGAATATTTTGACAATATTTTACTCTAGTTTTAGTCGACTGAATATTATAAGATTATAGTAGAGCAAATCTAAGGCTCAGTTAAGTAAAATATAAAGTGTACAGGTTTGTCATGTTTTTAACCATTGAAAGTTGCTTGCTTTCAATTGAAATTAACACTGGTTTAGACTTTATTGTTACTATGGTTCATTAACATGCTGTGTCCACATTCAGTCTGGTAGGAGTTACACTGGTGTTGGATTGCACATCTCTAATTTTATGCATCTTCTCAGGAGCTTCAAGTATTCTGAAGTTCAGAAGTTAGTGTTTGTGTGGTAAAAGTTATTTTTCAACTAGTCACTCAAAGAGTGTAATACTGTAATACTTTATTGATCCCTTTATTGTTCTTTTTTCTTGATGTTTACACCAGATCAAAGGTCAGCAGCAGCAGTGTAGGTGGTAGGAATTAAGTTTATCTGCTGTGCTCAGTTAGTGCCAGCTTTAAGTTTCAGTATCTGTAAAACACTACAGCAGCATGTGATGTGTTATGATTCTGATCAAACAAGTCAAACATTTTTATTGACTTTAAGATTTTTTAAGAAAGCCAGTCTGCCTTACTGTTCCACCTAAGTCTTTGTTAATCTGTGCATGTATTTCAGTCACTGTTACTAGAAGAACTCCCCTTTGGAGCTTAGATGGCATGTCTGGGCAAAATCTTTTTTTTTATACTTTCTCTTTATTGATTTTCATCTTATTTTACATACAGAAATAAAGAGGGCAAAGGAAACCAACACATTCACATATGTTCACATATTCCAAAATACACAACGCCTTATTTTACTTACATATATTACATATTACACAGTTGCATGTTCCATTCAAACAAATTCGCAGCTGTCCCTCTGCATCACAGAGGTATCAGTTTCTAGTCTCGTGACGTATAACGAGCCCATCGTTCCCAAAGTCTCTCTCCTTTCTCCTTCTGTAGCCGCAGTGAGAGGGTAATCGGTTCCATACGATGAATTGTGTTAATAATGTCTATGACCAGCTTCCGTGTGGGGCGGCTTGTCTGTAACCAACGTTTAATAATTGCCTTTTTGCATGCAACCATAATTATTTTCAGTAAGTATGAGTCTCTTTTATTTATATCCTCAGGGATATTCCCAAGGTACATGGTACTAAAGGAGAAGTCCAGTGCTACTTCCAGGTCTTCAGTTTAGGGCATGACCAGAAGACATGGATGCAACCTGCAGCGACCTCCCCGTACACCCTCCAGCATGAAGCGCCTGAACCACTTATTTTGGATTTCTGCTTTGGTGTGATGAATAATCTAATTAAATTCTTCCATCCAAAATCTCGCCATGTTAAAGAATTTGTGGTAGATAACACATTCTTCCACATCCGCAACCAATCTTCCTCTGAGATAGTTATACCGGCTTCTTTTTCCCATCGACGACTGACATGTCTTGTTGAGGTCTTTTTCATAGCTATAAAACTTCTGTACATTTTGCCTATAGTACTTCTTATAATGTTCTCACCATAAGCATCCATAAATATTTGGATCACCCCACTAGCATCTGTGTCAAACATTCTAATTTCCTTCCGGAAGAAGCTCCGAACCTGTAGGTAACGATAAAAATCTTCCCTGCCGATCTCGTAAATCTGACACATGTCCTCAAAATTTATCAGCTCCCCATGCTTACCTATCTTACAGATTGCAGTGATTCCATGCCTGGACCACTCCCTGAATTTATGGTCTAACAATGCTGGAAGGAAGCGTGGGAGATACACTGGCCATCCCAGCAACCCTATTTCTCTATTAAGACCAAAAATTTTAATCACATCTGCCCATTTTTTCAGGGAATGTGGCACATTTCTGTTTCTTCCACCACAACCATGTGGTCTTGCTGTTTTAGCAGCATGTAGGATATAAAGATCTGTCTAAGTAGAAAATGTGATTTATGATAGAAGGGAAGCTGGAGTAAAAGAAAAACCGTACCCACCCTGTGGTGAACTGTTGTGGGCGGGCTTTATTCCAGTAGAGTGTTTTCCTACGCAAGAGGTTGTATTTATTGGTCTTCAGTTTTATCATCACTCATAGCTCTTTTAGTTGTTTTTTTCTTTCATCCATTTCACAGGTAAAATAATTCTTTTCTTCTCATATGTGTTAACATCATAGGCTGTAAAAACCATTTTTAGAAATAGTTATAAATCAGGGTAAGTGCATTGAGGTGCATAATTAATAAAGTAATCAAAAATGACTAAAATGTGGTTTTACAACTGGAAGCAAACACCCTCATGTAATCACCACAGGTGTACTGCAGCGCTGACCTTTACTGCCTGCGTCTTTAATAGATGTTGTTTTTAAAAGCTGTGTGGCACTGCCGCTTTTGAAAAAGCTTCAGTGTATTTTATGTTATGAGCAAGCACAAAGTAGTGATTCGGTAAAGAATTTTAAATGTCCTCTTGGTGAGTGTTTGTTCTGTACGATGCACTGCTATGGGATTTTAAAGCCTGCTTTGTGAAACTAGTTTTTACATACGATGAGGGGATTGCTGAATTTTTAACAAGACTAGATGGCTCTCAGCTGCACTGCCCACTGCTTCACAGAGGATAATTGCATCAGCATCAGCATAAACAGCTACTGTAATCTAGCCTGTTTATCCCCCCTCACTACATATTTCATCTGTTGACATTAGATGTCATCTGTATGGCCCTCAGAGGCATTGTGGATGTGTTTTTACAGCTGATGCTGGAGTGTTAATTACAAAAAAGAAGGGGGGGAAAAGAAGCCACAAACAATGTAAATTGGCTTATATTCCTATATATTTATATACTTGAGAAGTCCTTAAAAGAACAGTGAGATTCTAGAACTGGTGTCCTGTTCGCGTCTTTCTGTTTTATTTAAGTCATTAAATTCAAGATGCTGTGATGCATAAATAAGATCAGACCTTTTTTGGTTTATTTTCATGCCTCAGTCTATGTATGTACACACCCGGGACATGAAATTTTAATGACTCTTCTGGATAACATTTAGTAAAATGATTGTTTGGTACACATTTGATTTACCATTGAATTCTGTTACTGAGTATTTACAGTGAGATGGGAGTCACACGGCTCTAATAGTGTGGTGAGCAGGGGTGGGCTTTCGTTTCAAAAACAGCATAGATTCACTTATACATGGAAGACATTATTCATTCTATGTCTTGGTAGTTTGAATATAAATAGTAAGAAATATAAAGTAACTGAGGTATAAAAATAATATGAGGTGACTGAGTCAGATATTCACATTCATATATTTCTTTACAAAAATGCTATATTATATTCAGTGCTATTGTAAAATGTCTTTGTGTGTGTGTGGGGGGGGGGTTAAGGCAACATGGCAAAATTGTATTCATAGTTAGAATCCATTATTCACAGCTGAACTGTTTTGTCCAGAAATATTGCCTGTGTTAGCTCCCTTAATCCAGTTCAGTTTGTTTTAGGGGTGTAAATGTTTATCAAATGTTTAAACCAGTAAGCGTGCAAAACCCTGAAAATTGCTAAAATGAATCCAAACAAAGCACAAAGACTTCTGGCAGACTGCGGTAGCACTATTCCATCAATTATGCTGATCTTAGTTATCACACATTTCAAGTATGATTCCAGATTTGTGGAAAAAGTGATTTGCAGATCTAACTGCTGTTTTAAAGGAAAGATAATGATGATGAGATTAAGGTGGTTTCAGTAACAGGATTAGACAAGAGGAGAGACTGAATAACCTGCCAGGTAAAAAAAAAAAGAAAGAAAGAAAAAAGGAGAGGGACAAGAGAAAAAAGAAGAAAAAAGGGCTGTCATCTCTATCAGCTAATCATGCTCGCTGTGAATAAATAAAATGACAGTTATTAAGCAGTGTTACAAATGACAAACGAGAGAAAACACAAAAGGGGGAAAGTGTTTAAAGGAGAAGTACCGTTTGAGTTGTTAATTACATACCTGCGGCTGAATCGCATTGTTGTTAATCAGCGCTATTAATGAAAGTGCGGGTTGTTATGGTGTTTTTTGTTTTTTAGATCTGTTGAGAGGTTTGACACACTGTCTCCCTGCTTTACCTTCTCTAATTATTTCATTATTCACCTGCTGCTACATCAGTAAACAAAGCTGTTTTTGTGACAGGATGACTAATGGTGGAGGTCTTGTGTCTGTGTGTGTGTTTGTGTGTATGTGTGTGTGCAGATCTGTCCTATCCAACCACCCCAACACACATGCACACGCACTGTTAGAGGAAATCACTGATATGTAAACACCGATACATACGAGCCAGGTTTAGATGGTGAACGTGTGTTAAAGTAATATTCCTTCAGTATTAAGTATGTTTGTATGTTTGCTGGTGTGTGACCTGCACTCCCACTACAGTGTATTCTGGGTAAGTGGAGTGATGCCTTCACAGCCAGAAGCTCCCAGCTCACGTGTCTGTGGGTTTATGTTTTCCTGGGAACTGGTGTTACAGCTTCTACTTCTATGAACGTCAGCTCCTCCCCGGCTATATTCTGCAGCCACGTGACTCCTGCTGCTCCTTACTTCAGTGCATGCAGCCCCCTCCTCTCTTTGTCCTCATTTTGTTGTCTTCCCCTAACTTGACCTCCCCCTCTGTAGTGCTGTTTATCAGCAGGCTCCAACACACTACTCATTTATATGTCACATTGAAATCTCCATCTTTGTTTTTTTCCTTGTATTTTCTACAGTTTTGTTTCACTTTTTTCAAGAACTTTATTCTTAAAAATCAAATTAATTTCAACATGTTTCAAATTTTACTCTTGGAAGTCAACACCACTATCTATACGATTATTACATAGGCAACACAAGGGGACAAAGACAGTGAAGACAGAATCATAAAAAGTTTAAAGAGAAATTCAATTTGAGTCTAAAGGCGCAATAAACATGTCATAGAATGAACATGAAAGGCGGTAAAAAGTTTATGTTCTGTTTTAATGCTTTTTAAGACTTGCATAAGTAGCGGGGTGTTTGTCATATGTGCACTGCGAAAACAGTGAATAAATAAAATTGACATCTTTTTAACACAAAGAGAAAAAGAAATATTAACCATTAAGCCAAATGAGTTGACTTGATGAAAATACAATACTTTAATCAATGCACAGATGAATGGGGAATTAAATTAAATGAAAAACATCAAGCGATTTATTAAGTTAGTGGGCCACAAAAACAGCTTTAGTGATTCTTGTCATTGATTCTTCAAATCTCTGGAAACCCATACGGTGATGGGTGGAGCACCATTCCTCCAAACATTTTTGCTTTAAATGGTGTTTTCGTGATGATTGTGGGCAATTGTGCTAGTTTACATGCTGGTTCATAAGGGGGGAGATTTGGTGTCTATCATTTTAAAATCATCCACCCCACAAAATCTATAAATAGAGGCACTGTCGTCCAGAAAGTCTTGGTCTTAGTCAGACTTTAGACAAAGTTGCATTTGGAGAAAAAAAAAGACTGTTGCTGGTATTATTTTGGTCACAGTTGCCAGTAACTTTTTGTTACACTACTCCTGCATATCTCTCAGAGGAAAGCCAGATGGTGGATGTGCTGGAAAAATTCCGATGGCAGAGAATGTTTCATCTTGGCAGTATTAAATGCATCAGTCTTTTCACAGCCTCTTCAAATGTACGCTGTTCTGTCATTAATTCTTTTTGCCATTAACACAGTAATTTGAAAATTCTTGAGGCGCGTGTGTGTGTGTGTGTGTGTGTGTGTGTGTGTGTGTGTGTGTGTGTGTGTGTGTGGCTGTGGCTGTGGCTGTCCCTGCAGACTCATTCAGCCAATAGCTGCACAATGCAGAGTGTGACTGTCAATGCCTTTTGCTAAATATGCTAATAACCCAACACCTGTTTGTATAAGAGAGAAAAATACACACTTCACCTCTCTGTCGAGCACACAGTCAAAGACTCCCACAGAAGACACAGGCAAAGAGATTTTTAAGCTTATTTGAGGTTGGCTTTTTTATGGATCTGTGCTTAGAGTATTTATGCTGACTTTAATGTCTTTTTGAATTTTTGTGACCAAGACAGCATGGAGCCGCAGTGGTAACCTCTACTGTCTTTTCCCTTTTCTCCTTAGTGATGGAGCCCATGACGGTGACGACGTCAGTGGTCGGGCCGGAGGAGTTCGATCGCAATGCCCCCAGGATCTGTGGCGTCTGCGGGGACAAGGCCACCGGCTTCCACTTCAATGCCATGACCTGTGAGGGCTGCAAAGGGTTCTTCAGGTGAGTTTCATACTTCAGTTGATGTTTTTGCATGTTGTCTGTTTTGCGTTTTGGTGTATGTTTCTGCTGAGTGTAGGGTGTTTCTGGGTCCAGGCAATGTGAATACATCCTGCTGGGTATTTCAGTCTCTGGTTTGGGGGTTTGTTTGCCCCCTTAATAATGTTGTTTGCACATTTCTGCCAAAAGGACCATTAATCAAGTTAAAATAGTGAAACTTAGAAATAAAAAGTTTGAGATAAGAAATAAAAGCTGTTATGTTTTTACTTTCAAACAGCAAAGGGACCTTCTGTTGTATACTTCTGGGTCTTGCTAGTTTAAAATAAATGAAGTTGTATATTCAATAGCTTATGGGAAAAGAAAATGATCATTCTGTTTATTGAACATTGCCAATCTGAGTTTACATCATAACTGTAGATATTACTGCCTGCATGTTAATGAAGAGTGCATTATTGTTGACACTGAGGTACAGTTTGTCTGTTTCTGCCTGGCTGCATGACAACGATTGCAGTGCTTTCAGAAGATTATAAATTATTCAGTGTTCACCACAGTCCTGTTATTTTTCATTTTCTTCCTCATCTCTCTTCTCCTTTTTCTTACCCATTACTCAAACAGTGATATTTTAATGTATGTATACTATTCAGCCACAGTGTGAAAATCACTGACAGCTGAAGTAAATGACCGTCTTGTTACAATGGAAAACGTTGCCTGTTGGTATTTATGTGGATGTTACTTTGTTGCGCACCACCCACTTAAACACTGTTGCTAACCAACACCCATTGTTACACAAGCTGTGGCTTCCCCACAAGGTGCCACACCAAACCACAAAAACTGCTCGGAAACAACTCAATTCATCTGTATTGTGTTTCTTATCTTTGTCTTCAAACTCAGATCTTAATCTCATCACAGAAGTATGTAACCCACACGACTTAAGAGACCAAATGTCCCAGTTTCAGAAATGTTGTGAAACTAAAAGGATTTTTTTTTTTATTCATGTCCCAGCAAATCATGTTTTTGGCACCACAGAGTATATCTGTACAGTATAAAATGGATTTAATCTTTTGGTTTAGGCCTTCTCTTTTTAACTTTAAAATTTTGGATGTCTACATTTCAGTAGTATGTACAGTTCATCTGTTGCTGGGTTATCACCAGAAATGCCTGTTTTTAGTAGTATATCGCTTATGTTATAAATAATAAATGATCCCAAATGAGTAACTGATTCTTTGTGGCTCTTCATAGGCGCAGCATGAAACGTAAAGCTTCCTTCACCTGTCCATTTAACGGGAGCTGCACCATCACTAAGGACAACCGGCGTCACTGCCAGGCCTGTCGTCTTAAACGCTGCATTGACATCGGCATGATGAAAGAGTGTAAGTTGATATTTATGACCTCTAATAGTCTAACAGCACTTATGTTGTTGATGCCATTGCTTGACATGTAAAACATGACTAAAGTATCTTGTATGTAAGTGATCCTTTTTTTTTAATGATTAGTTGTAAGTTACTGGGCTGGGTATCAGAGTGAAACCTGCTGGTTTATATATTCAACTGTGGGGTTGAATATATGCTTTGTTAATGAGGACAAAGCATATAAACAAATGGGCATATAGACAAAGCACTTTTTTATTTCAGTAAGATACACTGAAATAATATTATTTTTATAAATTACATTATTATAAATTATATGACTATAGATGGAAAAATTACGATAGCTTCAAGATCACGATTATGATTAAAAATCATGCTATTATTTGATGTTTGTGCTGGACTTTGATATATGCCTTTGCAGAGTGATACTGAGGCTGATATTAAAGCAAGCATTAACAGCTTTGCTCCTGCTTGACTTACCTTTGATGTAATATTCATGTTCGTATCTGAGATACTGAGCAGCTGGTCTGATGCTGCTTCTGTGTCACTGCTTAAATTAGAAACCAAGGCCACCGCTGCACAAAAGACAATTGAGCTGTAATAATTATTTTATTTCTGTAGCTGGGATGGAAAATCAGCCAATAGCATAAATGGTTTTGGTGTAAATTGATCAAATTTATAGGAAGTAGATATCATAAGGTTTGCACCATGTGGCAAACTCAGTTGTGGGTCAGATTGTTGCTGAACTTAATAATGTTGTTAATTCTCCTTATAGCCTTCCAGATTAGGGCTTCTGTAGTTAGTGAAGTTTAGTTGGTAGGATTAAAGCATTGTAATCAGTTACTGAAGTAATATTGTCTTATATTTTCAGTTTGATAGTGTTCTGCATTTAACTGTGTTGGTTATGCATGCAGCAGCAGGCCTGGGTGTAACACAAGAAGAAGGTGCTGTCAAGGGAAAATGAGCCATCACCTCACCTTTTGTTAACACAAAATAGCATTTGATGCGCAGTGGCTACCATAGTTATTTTGCATGTTTACAAATGATCATATTATACAGTGCTTACATCAACGGTCCTGCATCCAACTTATTTAAATGAAAAATAGGGACTTTAATGTTACAAGCCAGTGTGCATTTCAGTCACATTAAAACTAACTATATAGTAATAGAAAGTACCGCCAGCATCACTGCATGAGCATAATTGTAACAAGTTGTAGATGACAAGAGGTAAATAAGAGAGCAAGTGGGAAGGAAGGAAGGGGGGAAAGAAGGAAAGAAGGAAGGAAGCCAGGAGGGGTTAAAGAACTTTTCAACAATGGCTCGCTTTCTTCAAAGAGACAGAATTGTTGAGCTTCCATTTCATTCACAAAAAGACTGTGTGTGTGTGTGTGTGTGTGTGTGTGTGTGTGTGTGTGTGTGTGTGTGTGTGTGTGTGTGTGTGTGTAAGAGGGCACAATTCAGACTGGTGATTGCCACCGTGTTCACCATAAATAGACATACTACACTGCAGTGTCTGTTTGTGTCTGATGAAAGAAGAGCGAAGAGAGAGCGAGAAGTTAGAGAGCGACAGGGACTCTTATGTGGATAAAATGGTCTCTTTGTCAGAGCTTATACACAGGTTTGTGGGGAAAACGCAGCCCACTGTATTCACTACTGGGAATTACAGCTGCTCTGCTTGTCTCTATTGTGCCTGCGAAGCAATTTTTCCAAATAAATATCCGTTGTATGCTATGTTAAAGCCTCAGATCTTTGGTAATGATAAATCTGTTATAGAAGAGACGTATTAATACCAACTGCAATTGTGTCATTGACACTGAAAAGAAATGTAGCAGGACTGTATGCTAGCAAGCTTGACACTAAAGCCCAGTTCACACGACTGAATCGAGTCAGATTATTAGCATTCTGTGAATAGAGTAACTGTTAAAAATATTAATATATTATCAATAGATAACATGTACAAGAGTGCATGCAAAAATGCATGCAGTATTGTACAATATAAAATCCTGTCTTCCTTCTCTCACCCCAACTGGTCACTGCAGCTGACCACCCCTCCCTGAGCCTGGTTTTGCAGGAGGTTTCTTCCTGTTAAAAGGGAGTTTTTCCTTCCTGCTGTCGCTAAAGTGCTTGCTCATAGGGGGTCATATGATTGTTGGGTTTTCTCTGTATGTATTATTGTAGGGTCTACCTTGAAATATAAAGCACCTTGAGGCAACTGTTGTCGTGACTTGGCGCTATACAAATAAAATTGAATTGAATAAAAATTACGTAGTGTATGCACCTTGGAGCTTCAGCAACATACATACAGTTGGCTTCTTTCTTGAGTTATTTACAAGTTTCTACATCAGAGAATAAAGTTATGTTGAAACCAAGCACACCATTGTTTTTCTTGTGACATTACCAATAAGTTTGATGTGTCACATGGTCCTCTTCCTATTGAAAAAACAAAAGTTGTATCCAAGATGGCCGACTTCTAAATGGCCACCATGGTCACCACCCATCTTGAGGAGTTTGCCCCCTCACATATACTAATGTGCCACAAACAGGACTTTAATATCACCAACCATTCCCATGTTATTACGGTTTATCCATATAAATGGCCCACCCTGTAGAAGATAAGATCAAAGTGTATATGGACTGCTGTGTGTACCTCCAGTTATAAAAGAGTACAGTTATCTTTACTGATGTGTCTTTGTTGTGATAACATACCCGCAGATTACTGAAAATTCAAACTGATCCCAACACAGAGCCAGATACAGCATTCTATCTACTCAAACATTTATTTATTTTTTATTTATTTAAAGTGATATGTCGAGTTGATAAAGGAGAACAAACAAGTGCTCGTAGTAGTTTTCAAAGCATTGTTTTTAGGGTAATTTTGCTTGTATGACAAAGAAGATAACTCTGATAACTCGTTCTGTGCATATATCTCCATGCGGTTCTTATGCGCCAATCCCAGCTGTTTGTGATTTATTTCATCAGGCGGCCTCGCTGCGGTTGCGTTAAAACTTCTGACTCAAAAGTATTTTCATAAAAAAATAATATGTCTTTGTCAGCTTTTATTTCCATGGAAATAAAATAACATAAGGATTAGGTTTCAGGATTTTTTTGGGGTTTTTTTTCTTTTGTTTTTGAGGATAACATGTAATAAATGAATTTGAACGAGTCTTTTCATTCACACAGTTCAGTTAGCATCAGTGTTGGTGTGTATGTGTTTCTGTCTCTGTATTCTATCCTCTTTATTCTGACGGCTTTGTCTAAGCTTCACCGCCATTCAGATTAGAACTCCGTGTGTGTGTTTGCCCTCTGGTATTTGTGCCAGCTGAGTTCATAGTAAACACCCTTATGCTGTCCTTATTTGACAGAGGTTAGGTGGATGCCAGGACACCCCTCCCCCACGCCTGTGTGTGTGTGTCATAATACTTGCAGTGTTTGTGTATTTTTGTGTGCTTATCCTTGGGTGGGTGCTTATTTGTAACAGGATTAGAAGTTAAGGAGAATTTCTGAAACATTTTACCGTTTAGGTGGCTGGATTCTCGCCTGCTGTTGCCAAGCCCATCAGTTCCCTAATTTAAATTCTTCACCCTTTCTCTAATGTTTTTGTATTCTGTCCTTTTGACAACCTTTACTCTTGTTCGATGTAACCAGAATTGCCAGATGCTCACTTTGTGGACCAAACATGTTAAACAGAGGGAAATGGTGTGGATCCAAAACTAAAAGCTTGATCTCCCAGCTTCATCGTCATGAATCTAATGGGCTATTTCCTCTCTAAATAGTAAGTGCAGTAAGTGCTGCAACAGTATTGGTCACCAGAACCACCTTGACATATATCTAGAGCTGGGCGATAGAACGATAACGATATGTATCGCGATATAACTTTTACTCGATAGAGAAATTAAGCTATCGCGATAGACCTCGCCGCTCTTGTCCTCTTAAAAAAAAAAAAAAAAAAAAAAAGGTCAGCCAATCCAAATTAAGTAGCGCAGAGCCGAACCAATCACAGCCGCAGCGTCACGTCGCGTGACTTGTTGCATACAGCACAAGTGCCAAGCCGCACGTGTGTTTGTTTGGGAAGCAGCCAGCGGGTAATGGAGCCAGCACGTAATGGAGGAAATGAGTGTGCCGACTAGAAAAATCAACCGAGCGTGACCGAAGAGAAAACAGATGATGGTTCCAATGCCGGAGAGATTGTCGAACGGAAGAGCCATAGAAGTTCCGTAGTGTGAAGGTATTTCGGCTATTTCAAGTCTGACAAAAAACAGAGTAGGGTGCACTGTAAATTGTGCCGAAAGCAAGTCTGGAAATACAATAAACTGGTGCATGCGTCACACTGTGCGCCACGTTATTGTTTCGGTGAAATGAATTTCTACAATACTGTTACTGTTAATTCTACTCTCTGCAGTGTTTAAATGCTTACATATACACACAGTTACTGTCCGTCCACACATACGACTCGGGTCTGCTTCTATGCCGCAGCTTTGTTTACTTTTTCCCACCGAGGCTTCTAGACTTCTGATTGGCCAACATTTCTGCACGGTTAGGAATCTAGCGCCACCTGCTGCTTTGGCATGTTCATAGCAGCGTTTTCCTTCATTTCTGCCTTTATGTGTGGACGGGATTATTTTTTAAAACGAAAACGGAAAATCTCCGTTTTCAAAAATACCCGTGTACGTGTGGACGTAGCCTCAGTCTCTGACTGGAAGCGCTAATTCGTCATTCGGCTTTTGTCAGACTAAAGTAACTGTTAAAACTGTTTGAAAAGCTAAGCTATACAACAAGGAGAGATTGAGAATTTCCTTTTAGTTCTCAGTTTATTTGATATTGACAAAAGTTAGTCAGTTTTGTCTGATCTTCTGTAAAACAAACTAAGATTTATTTTTAGAATTAATATTTTGTTTCTAAGTGGAATTGACAGTTTAGTCTGTTTCGTTTGTTCTATTTTGAAACTTAAACGCTTTAGCGGCTGCCTTTTGTGTAGTTTGCAATATTTGCCTTTATTTATCTGAAAAAGTCTCATGTTCCTTAAGTACATCTACCCTGTTGAACTTATTATGGGAAATAAATATTTAAATAAAAACAAGCTGCTGATTATTTCACATTTTACTTGTGAGCAACGGCACATTTAAATCTTACAAATATAGTTATTTGGCTTATATCGTGATAGATATCGTTATCGACTGAAATGAAAAAAACATATCGTGATATGAAAAAATCTCATATCGCCCAGCTCTACATATATCTCACCAAATTGGAGTATTAGAAGTCTCAATTGTGTTTAAGTGGTTGGTTGGCTGGTTTATGAATAAGCCTGCTGGGAACCTCTGGGCCTCCACCACAGGGGCACTCTGCTGCTCGCTTATTGCCAGGGAACAGGACCGGTGTTGACCAAAACTTGTTGGATTTTAATTAATTGCCCCCATCACAGTTTGCCTTTCTTTCTTTCAGCCTTTCTCTCTTTGCTCTCCTCTGCCACTCTGGGCACTTCACCACATCCAATCACTGACTTTACAAACAGCAAACTTTCTTTTGGTAAACTGCTGCTGCCTGCCAAGTGCTGTGGGGTGGTCAAGATGTTCCTTTGATGGTTGGTTGTTTTTTGTGGAAAGCCTTAATGATTCCATCCAGTGCTCAAACTTGGCTGGAAACCGGTTCAATCATGTTCTGGGCTTTAGAATAGCTTCTTTGACGGCTGGTGCCAAACTTGACCAAATTGTGCCCATTCACGATTGAGTTATTTGGATGTCTTCACCACAAGGAGTGGTTCAAGACAGTCCTGGCTTGTGACTGGATGGACACCGGAGTGTAGCCAAAGCCTAATTAATTACAGTCAGTTAAAAGAGATGAAAGCCTAGTAAAACCTAGTTAGCTAAGCAGTCAAGCTTATTGAATTGCCTTTTTAAGCCTCAAGTAGTAGTATTTGTTGTTGTCGTTGGTCTCTGCATCACCCAATCATTTGATTATGTAACGCTGCTTCTGTGGTTGCAGTCCAGGGTGCAATTACAGAAAGTTCACTTTAAAATTAGTTGTTTACAACTTCCAGGGAAACAACCAGTATTCAAGATGAAGTGTGTGTTTTCTGAGTTCTATTTAATTTACAGTCAGCCATGACATATAATTGGTCTCTTAAGCTCTAAAGTACATAAATATTTGCTATCCTTGTACCTTTGATCCAAAGATGTATTTAAAATTAGAAAGGCTACAGCTGAATTACAAAAGTTCCCTGTCTTTTAAAAATTGCACATGCTATAAATACTAAACAATTTAAAAAAAAAAACAGCATAATGTGATTAGACTAAATTAATTGTGCATAAAACGTAAACAAAACAGTTTTTCTGTAGCTGTCAGATTGCAGCTTCATCTTTTTGGGCTTCAGCCATGACAGTCTGTCTCTTCTTGGCAGTCGCAGCCTGTCTGGCAATCACACTGTCTGTCTGCCCAGTTGAGCTCTTCATGGGTAATCGTTTACTATGGCGCAGAGTCAAAGGTATAATATGGGCCAAGGCATTCATAGGTCAGTGGAATGCTTCAGCAGTGACTACAGTGACCCATGGGCTCCAACTTCAGATAACATAAATACTAACTGTAAAAATATTTACCAGTATTTTTAGCATTTCTGAAAACGTTATCTTCAATAATTTAAATTACAATCAGGTGCCCCTTCAATTCGACAAATATCCAGATGCTCATTTAAAAGAGAAACTGAAACTGGAGTGTTTATTGAACCTTTTGTTTAATTTAAAAAAAAGAAATTAATGATCAGTTTAATTTGTATCATTTTTGCTACCATTGCTGGCATTTTTGTGTAATTTACGGCAATGTGTTATTTTGCGATTCATTTATGGGTTTTTTTAGGGGTGAAAAAAACTTCTGACAAGATGTTACATAAACTCACAAAACCCATGTATCAAATATGGTATTTATGAATCCCTTGTGGCAGGACCATTTTATTGTAATGTAAAACCAGAGATTAGCCACTTCAGGAAATGTTGACAGTGATCTTTTTTTCTAATACAATTTTATCAGCGCCATCTATCATGGTTTGCCTAGTCAAAGGGATCAGATTTTGTCAGAGGATTCACGGCCATCTGTCATTGTATATCATATTTAAAATCCAAAGCAGACAAATGCAGGTCAGCGGCAATCTGTAGTAAATAATATGTTTTGATAGTCTCTGATTAGAAAGCAATGTAAGGCTTCTGTCGGGCAGCATGAATAAGGAAAAAGGCACTTAAATATCTAACATTAACCGCATCATCTGAATGAAAAGACAGGAGACATGACAGGCTCTTCTGCTTGCCAACTTGAAGCGATGCAATGGTAATGTAACCTGGGATGGAAATATTTGGGGCTTACATTACATCGCCCTTAGCTACTTTTATTGCTGACTTTCTCAGATTTCATCTATGAAAGTTGGTAATGATGCCTTAACTATTATCTAAGGTACCACACAGGAATTGCTTTCCTTTAACTCCTAACTTGATTTTGCTTCTTTTTCATAATTTCTTTGTAAAATGTTTTGATGTGTCTTTTATTCTATCTTCCATTGCAGTCATACTGACAGATGAAGAGGTTCAACGGAAAAGGGACATGATAACGAAGAGAAAAGAGGAGGAGGCAGCCCGAGAGGCCATGAGGCCCCGGCTGAATGAGGAACAGGCTCGGATCATCTCCTGCCTGGTGGAAGCTCACCACAAGACCTACGATGCCTCCTATTCTGACTTCACACGCTTTAGGGTTAGTCCTGTGAAAAGTTACTTTCTTTCTTCACACCTGCCAGAGGTCCTGGGTTAAAATCTGAGACAAGCCCCCACTTGTTAAGTTCTCCTGAAAAAGTCCAAGGGGTGTGGGAAAGTAAAAAGTGTCCGGTTTGAAAAAAAGAGACATGGAAGGAAAATTGTTAAAGTTTTAAAAAATGAATAATTAAACTTAAAGAGATGGACGAGCTGCTATCGCCTTCAAAAGAAAGAAAACATAACAAAAGCCTCTCTGGCGTCATGGGCCACATAAAGCCCAGTTTGACCTTAAGATGGGATAAAGGAAAATCTCCTCTCTTTCAGTGCAAATATGTTTAACTACACATGAAATCACTGAGATGTGCAATTTTAACTGCATGTCTCAGGTTTCGACATGAAAAATGTGCAAAATTACAGAAAAAAGTAGCTCACTGCCCAGAGTCTCCTGTATTTCTAAAACATAAAGTTTCTATATTTCTATAGATGGTTAATGACAGAAACATTTCTGTCATGTAATTGTTTATGTACTACTTAGTTCAGTTGATTTAGCATGAACGACCATGGGGGAGGAGAAACTGTAAAACTTACAGTTAAAAGTCCAAAAATGTATGCCCCTCTTTCACGTTTTCCAGCCTTCCAGTGGGTCTGACTGGAGTCTTTGCTGGGCTGACTCTGGTCCGGAGGCCTTATGTTTGACACCCCTGCACTAGCGCTCTCTATTCTCTGGTCTTAATTGCTGAGTAGAGTCAGCTGTACAAAAAGGCTAGCACCTTACCCACGACCATACAGGGTAAAACCACAGCAGGCCCTACTAGGACAGTGACAGCTCACTTTATGATTAGTGGAGCAAATTCATTTTGTTTTCCAAATGACTATGGGTGTACCAGGTGTCATGTGTCATGACCTGGTACACACAGGATGAAAGCATGGAATCAGATCTGTCTTTTACTTTGTGCCTAATGAATATGATTAGATTAAATTTGTCTGCAGTAAAACATCAGGAATTGCTGCAATGTGTTAACACCACAGCAAGCCCCATTCATTATTACTGAGCGTTAACTCTTACACAATTACACTGACTTGAGCTGGACATGTATATGTGAGGTGACATACTTTAATCACAGTTTCCACTTATGCATATTTTTCACAGAAAATAATTATAAGTAACAATGAAGCAAATATTTTTGAATGAGTAATGAGAATTTGAGAACATGATTTTGGTACTTTTTGGTAATGTCACTGTTTTATATACAAAAATAGAGCTAATAGAGCAACAGTGTTGTGCCATGTGTGCCGACCAGGTTAGCTGTTTAATAGTTCACTGTTGTTGAAACGTGGGCTTTATTGAAATTCATCAAAGTGTTCTTCAGTGATCAGTGATTACATCAGCTGCTGGTGAGGCAGGGGCTGTTTTTGCTTGTTCTTTGTTTTTTTGGTAACCCCAGTACATACAGGAAATTTTCAGAACACGGTGTTCATGCACACTGTGCGGCAAACCTGACATTTCTAATTCTATTATGTGAAGCTTTATTACTTTATTATTGCGACTGCTATTCTGAGTAAAACCTCAAATAGAAAAAGAACAGTTCCAGCAGTCCCTGCTCCTGTGACACAGACCTGTGGTGTGTTGTGATTACTTGGACTTTTGGAGCCCATGAAAACAAGCCAAGCAGCACTGGGTAATATTAATGCTTGTGTTTACGTGTGTGTTTGCAGCCCCCGGTACGCGAAGGCCCGGTTACACGCAGTGCCAGCAGAGCTGCCTCTCTTCACTCACTCTCTGATGCCTCGTCTGACTCATTAAACCACTCACTTGGTGAGACAATAAAGGGTCCCTCTTCTCTTGTGTGTTTTATCAATCAGGGTTAGGACACAAGGACCCAGCTGTGAAGAGATCTATTGATTAAAAATAATAATAACTAAGCTCCATTTTGCGGTTGTATCACACCAGCTGCATTGTCAGTGAGCTCCTGGATCATACCCACTGTGGAAAACAAACAGACCCAATAAAGGAATACTCATATTTGCAGTTACAAGAAATATGAGGGGTGCTTGTGCCCACTGTTAGTCATACTGACTCACTGATGCTCCACAGTGAAGCTGTAGTGATTGTACTGATCTTGAGCTGCTGTGTGTCACCCATGTGTCTTTTTTAGAATTTGTTGCTTCTTTGCCATATCGGCCAAACAGAATACACTTAATACCTTTCATTAAATTACTTAAAAGTCTTTGGTGCATTTATTATTTAAACCCATCGGTTCAAGGTGAACTCACTTGCCATCTCCGCTGTGTAACCGGTAACTTGCTCTTTGCTATTTCTGTCCGTTCTAAATGTTTTCTTGTAATCCCTCCCTTCCTTCCCCACCCTGTTCCCTTTTCCCCCCTTCCTCCTTTATCAACTTGTCTCCTAATCCCCTCCTTGAGCAGAGTCAGTGGACACCAAAATGAACTTCAGCAACCTGTTAATGATGTACCAAGATGGCGCAAGTAGTCCAGACTCCAGTGAAGAGGACACAAAACTTTCCATGCTGCCCCACCTGGCTGACCTGGTGTCCTACAGCATTCAGAAGGTTATAGGCTTTGCCAAGATGATCCCAGGCTTCAGGTACCAATTAAAGCCTCTAATGAGATTTGCCAAGAAAGTACATTAAAGCATTTTGTTATTTTTGTAACTAATATTTTTAAAAAGATGGATTCATCTAATTTGCCATAATTTACCAACAGTTGCTAAACACTATATAATGTTAGCTTTATTTGGGTTTACGTGGGTCCCAATGCACCGATAAAATAGCTGATCAGCTATTTCGGTAGATTACTCATTTGATTCACTAAGAAAACATAAACATAAATGCTAAAAATTTGGCCATTCTAACTTTCAATATGTACGGATTAACTGAATCTGCTAATTTGGCTATGGAAGATTCTAAAGAACATTTTCAGTTTCTTTTTTCCCACATAGATTTCATTTCCATAGACATGAGACCAATAAAGTGATTGGCAGATTATTCAGTAATCTGACTGAACATATAATTTGAATACTTTGTTGTGAATGTAATTGAAATGTCTTAGAGACAAAGCAGACTGCTTAATCTGATCCAATTAGAGATAAGCAGGAAAATTGCTGGGCTCAGAGGGGCTCTGATTGCTAGACGTCTCATACCATAAAGCCGCTAATATTCTAGCAATCTTATTCTCAATGCCATTAACTAAGTTTCTGATATGTTTTTTTATGGACTCGTTACAGTATATCCATGTTATATTTTCATTTTTAAAATTAAATTTGCAAGAATTTCAAGCAAACTTTCTTCACTTTTTCACTATGGGCTCTTTTCACCAAAGTTTTGAGGTGGCACATGAATTTAATTAATTTTGAAATAAGACTAACATGATAAAATGTAGAACAGGTGAAGCACTGTCAATACTTTCCCGATGCATTGTAAATTCTGGTGCATCCAATGGGTAGCACATAGACGATGCCCCACCCACATGAAGGGCCCGGTTGTTTGCTGGGCATTACCGAGTAAGGCGAGATGCTATTATCAACCCCCAAACAAACATGCTCTTCCAAGAATACTCCAGAACAGGCTGTAGCTTTATAAATACATGCAGAGCAGAGATAAATTTGTAAATGTATGCACATACAGAGACGATGAAACAGAAGAATAAACATGGAATACTGTATCTCTCACATGGGTGTGCATAACGCATACATGTCTGCATCTTGGGAAACAATAATGGATCATGGATAAGTAAGGTCTATGCTGTGAGGCCCAAATGAAGAAGTTTGGGATTTCTTTGTCAACTTTCTTTTTTTCTTTTCTTTCTGTAGGCATAATTATAGACACATTTAAATAGTGTTTAGATCCTTGGTATATAAAAACAAAGAAAAAAAAATCTGATTTCATTCAGCAGTGATGGCATGAACATGTAGATAAAAGGTCTGTGGTTCTCTTACATTTGCATCTGCTTGCATCAGTGAATGCAGATGCACATACTTTTAGTTCTGTTTGCAAAGATCTCTGTTGCTAAAGTACCTGTTAAAAATACATTGTTTTATTTCTTGTTCTACTATCTCTCTACCTCACAGACGAACAGTTATTTGTGTATATAGGTGGTTAAGTGGAACTCGTCAGATGGAACAGGGTCATGTGTATTCTGGGGACAAGAAAGTTTTGGGTTTTTTATTAGCACGCTTAATTTGCATCAATTAAAATGTAAAGTTTGTTTGCAGCCAGTGTTTGTTACCGTGCACGTGTACCGCTATATAACAGTACAATCTGACCCATTTCCAAACTTACTACATGCACTATTTGTTTCTTTGGCTTTTTGTTTTTAAACAAAACACTTTACAGTTAAAACTGTATTTTAAATATATTTACCCATGATTAATTCACAATTTATGATAATCTATTATTATTTTATTTGCTCTTGTATGGGTTATTCATGAAGTTATACATGTATAACTTTGTATGGTTAATGCATTATGAAGGCACTATTTCTCTCAGGGCTTCAAAAAGTAAAGTAAACCAAAGAAAACACCTTCTTCTTCTGTCCCAGGTCCAGATTCACTGATTTGACAGTGCTTGTGCCTGACTGAACCAGTGTAGTGTGACTCATGCTTTTATCTGTAACTGTGTGTGTTGTACAGAGACCTGACAGCAGAGGACCAGATCGCTCTTTTAAAGTCAAGTGCCATTGAGATCATCATGCTGCGTTCAAACCAGTCATTCAGTCTGGAAGACATGTCCTGGAGCTGTGGAGGACCTGACTTTAAGTATTGCATCACCGATGTGACAAAGGGTTGGTTTCCTCTCATTCATGTAGCAGCTGCACAGTAGAACTAAAGCATCGGTGACTGCATTTCATGTTTACAGTATGTATTTTTAAAGAAGCGTGTACAGAGCGTGTAAGAGACCATGCTTATCTGTTATATATACTCTTAAAACATGGACTCCTCTTCTTGAGTCACTGCTCTGGAGGCATTGGTGAATAATAGCTTTACACACTCCCAGGTATAGAGTGTTAATTGTTGAAGCTGGTGACACAGCTGGGATTATTTTTCTCCCAGTTTATATAACAGTCTTACAAGGATCCCCCACACTCGGCTTTTTACGCACACTTGCACATTACTGTGAGGTTTCAATTTCAGGTATTTTCAGCCACAAGCGCACACTCTGTGCTTATTCACTCGTACATGAAGGGCAGGTAGCGATGTTCTCTGTCCGCAAAATCGAAATACACATAGAGACCAGGTGTGTTTTCATTCATAAGCACAATGTACTAACAGTGAGTGTGTGTCATCCTTCACAGCGGGTCACACTCTGGAGCTGTTGGAGCCGCTGGTGAAATTCCAAGTCGGTCTGAAGAAACTCAACCTGCACGAGGAGGAGCACGTGCTGCTGATGGCCATCTGCCTGCTCTCCCCAGGTACTGCCGCTGCTGTTTGTGTGTTCGTCCGTGCCTTCATTGTCTTGGAGTATTTCCAGCTGAGCCATGCTTTAAAGATTGAGAATAGAGATTAGAGATGGTTAGTGGTTCGTTTCACTACTAACAACACCGTATCATCAAAGTGTGAACAGCATGGCGCAGGGTGTGTGTCGCATTCTCTTTCCGACCTAGATTCCTCCTATAGTCGTGTGCTGCCAGTAACACAAGAAAAAGCTTTTCCTGGAAGACCAAATGTGCTGTTCAGTACATTAAAGCATGAGGTTACAAAACAGTGTGGGAAGCAGAAGTTTGCATGCTGTAAATGACAAGTTTGAACCAGTGAATGAACATTAGGAGTATCAAATCCCTGAATCACAGAAAGAATCTGTCAAGCAGCAGGGTCATTTGTAGAGAATGTACACCATTTCAAAAACAGTTTGTTTTGTTTTCCTTGAGACTCGAGAGCCTCAGGGACACACTATTTGTATCAAAGCAACAGCACTTAGAAAGTAGCCGCAGTTAGAAATTAAATTCTTTGAGGGAGGGAAAAAAATCATTAGTTCTGTCCTTGTTCTCTGTTGCTATTATGTTGAAAGTAATCCAATATAAACTTGTTATCTACACATCTTTAGTTACAGTACACACTCTGTGGTGCAGATTTCTAAGCACACAGAAAAGAAAAAGGTTCAAAATATATTTATCCAGTAATAAGAAAGACTAACAGTGACAGACGTGTGATCAAGACCCAGAACATCCCATCACCATGGCCCTTACACGTCTCAGACACTAACTGATAGCAGACAGTGTTCTTTTTATAAACCTGTTCATATACAATACTGTGCAATACTGTGAGGTCTCAAGGCAAGCTTTCTTTCCTATTTTTTTTTAAATTTCCTTTATAGTCGTTTCTGATGATTAAGGACCTTGAAGTGCACTTTATACATTTTTTGTTCTTTACTTCTTTGCTTTAAACATATTGAGTCCCCCTGCTGGTGATGCAGCTTCTGCATGTGTGTCCATTTCATGTTTTAAAGAGGCAAAGTGTGAAATGGACTCGACGTACCGGCGTGTCTATTACATGTTTTGCCGTGATACTGGGTTGATGGGTAATATCTTCTGATGAATCACTTTGTTGGTGCTAGAATTATGTAGGCCTTTTTTATGCTTGAATGCTTGATAGGTCATTATGATTGGGTTAACTATCAAACTTACAAGAAAATGTGAGGGATGGCTCAAAACTTTTGCACAACATTTTATACAAAGCAGGTAAATGTTTTCTGTTAGAGCAGCAACATTGTTGTACAATCTATGAAAAAACTGTTTATAGTTCAATTTGAAATGCACACTAGACAGCTGATGCATTTTTCTTGAAGAGACAGTAAGAGCGTCTGTGCGTCAGCTGTCTCTGCTGAGTGCAGGGAGGATATTACAGAGTGAAGATAACAGCAAACATTCCTGAAAAGAGACATTCTCCCACGTCATTAATCACGTCTTGTACACGTGTATATAAAGATCCTAAAGTCTGAGTCAAGCATGAGGAGCATATTTAACACAGAAATGAGACAGAAGTAATAATAATAATAATAATGGATTGCATTTATATAGCGCTTTTCGGCAACAGTGTTAAGTAATTGATATGATAATTACATTAATTTTATGATCAAATCAAACTTTTTATTAACAGGGAGCATGATACCAGCCTACAGACATGTAGGCTGGTAGCATTACTACTTAACATTTAAATTCAGTATTTTCAAAAACAAAACAATTGTTCAAGATGGGCTTTACGTCTACCAACAACTGCTCACACTGCCAAACCAATTCACCGGACAATTATATCCACGCTCTTTGGTTCTGTCCACCAGTTCAGAAGTTTTGGCGCGAGATATGTGAAGACTTATCGAAGTGTCTGAAATGTAACATTCCAACTTCCCCCTTAGTGTGTTTGTTGGGCAGCTTAGATAATGTCACTTCAGAAAAGAATATCGCCCATATGGTTTTCACTGCCCTATGCATAGCCAAGAAAACAGTCCTCATGAACTGGAAAAATAAAAATAATCTTAATTCTAACCAATATAGAAATTATCTATTAGATTACATTAGTCTTGATACAGCCTCTGCCACCACATCAGATCAATTGCTCTGGGCTCCTTTGATCAGCTCCATCACCTAGTGGGGGTGGGGGGTCATAGTTTGGTCCCGCCTTCACTGTTGTGATTGGTGTGGGGGTAGGGACAGGCTTAGGGCGTCGGGGGGTTCCCCGGAGGCATCTTCCTTGGGGGGCTCAACCCGGGGTAGCGGTCATGTCCGGTTAGGGGCTCTGTTGGCTCTCCGGTGACTGTTTCCTCGCGGCTGCGTGCAGCGGGGCTAGGGGAGGGTCTGTGCTGACGGACGTGGGTTACTGACCTGGTAGCCTGGCTGCCCCTGGGTGGGTCCGGGATGGGCGTGAGGTTCTGGGGGCGCTCCGTCTCTGGGCTGGGACCCGGACCGGGCCTCGGGGGCTTGGGTCCTGGTTGGTGTGTTGCCGGGGTTGTGGGCGGGTGGGTGCATGGGGGCCCAGCCCTGGAGCAGGGTGCCGCCGGTGCGTCGAGCCACCTGGGGGGCTCTTCAACTGGTGGGGGAGATTGTCACATCTTGCAGGAGCTTTCCTCTCCTCAGGAGCTCCCTCTGTAGGAGGGGGAGATACAGGAGAGGTGGAGGAAGATCTCAGCCTGGGTGTTTATTGTCTTATGTAGTCTGGAAGATGAGTGGATGGTGGGGTGGGTGCAGTTTTCTCTGTGGTGGGGTTGGGTGGACTGTCCAGGGCTCTGTGGGGCTGGGCGGCGCTGCTGCACTGGGCCCGGTCTGGATGGGCCTGGGCCCCCTTTCCCTGGCGGGTCGCGGAGTATGGGGGTGCCTACTGGGGTCAGCGGGGGAGCTGGCCCCAGGGAGGGGTCACTTGCCCCTCCCTTCCTTCCCTCCCCATCTCCAGCTGCCTCCCTCTTCCCGCTCCACCACAACCACCCACACATGCAGGGCCTTGGAGTAGGGGTATGTCACCAGGGTGCAGAGGAGGCTACCCCCCCCCTGTCCCCTTCTGGCTGCCTCTGCCTCAATTTTATCCCACAACTTAGACATTCACATTACTCACACTCTCATTACACATACATATAGGATCTTGGGGGTGGGCACGATACACGGAGTCCATATTACCATCAGGGTGTACACCCCACCCCTGGCATCGTTGCCCACCTCTCAATTTTAAATACACGTAGACATTGAGGGCTAGCAGGAGGGACCATGTGCTTACCTGCTGCTCTCTGGCAGGTAGCTCCAAGCCCTCCTGGGTTTTAAATGCACCTTAGAACACACATGCATCAACACTACAATGAGCAGGTGGAGGGAGGTTTGGAGTCTTCTCTCACCCCCGTTCTCTGCGACCTGCTGGAGCAGGGGGGCTAGGACTAGGAGGAGGAGTTGACCGTCCGACTGCGGTCTGGAGTGTGGAGCCTTCCTGCTGCTGCGGAGTCGGGGCGGTCTGCCTCCCCCCACCGCAGGGAAAAGGGAAACACCACCTGGGTCTGGGTGCAGTTCCCCCCTCCAGGGGCGGGGGCACCTAGACCCGGTTTGTAGAGTACGCTTGGGGAGTGTGATCGTGTGTACAGCGTCTCTTTATGTCTGTCTCCACGTTGGTTGAGTGTGGAGTAAGTGCATATGAGAGCATGAGGGTGGGAATGGATGTTTGTATCTGTGTGTGCCTGTATGTCTGTGTCTATATGTCAGGTTGGGTGTCAGGCGCCACCTCTCTGGGGACATCTCAGGCCCTCCAGGGTTTGGAGGCCTATCTCCCCCTACCACCACTTTCCCTGCCAGTGGCGGACCCCCTCAGACATCGGTGCGTTGGTGGTTCTTTGTGTCCGGGGATGGGCGTCCAGGTACACACCGGCTCACTCCTTGGCGGCCGCTTATCGGGGCCTGGAGCCTGGGGCTCGCTCGGGCCACTTCGGAGGTGGGGTGCCCCCGGCCTCTCGGCCTGGGGCTCGGTCACTCAGGCGCAGCTGGCTGCCGGCGGAGCTCACGGGCGCGTCACTGCAACCCCCCCTGGCTTCTGCTCCGCGGCTGCTGAGTGAGCCCTCATCTGGGACTCTCCTCAGCTCTTTCCGGGACAGTGGCGCAGCTGCCCCTCTGTTGGTCTTCCTTGGTCTCTTGTGTTCTGGGGGCCTCTGGATGTCTGGAGTTTTGATCTCCTCCACACCTGCTTCACGCCCTGGAGGACGGGGCTGTGGCCCCCCCACACCCTCTAGCAGATTATTACATGAAGGAACCTTTTAAAAAACAAAAAACAAGCGCGTCCATGCTCACAGGTGTACACACTGGTGATCACACCCACAAACTACACCCTTTTTGGCTCCTACCTCAAAGCACACTGTGTTCTGTTGATCTTATGTGCTGCACAATAATGTTTAATATTTAGTATTTACTGTCATATTCCCATATATCATTGTGATGTTGTTTATTCTATTACTCTTGTTCTCTTCTGCTTGCTTTCTTTTTTCTTTCTCAGCAGGTGATCCAGGTGATTGATATATGCATTTTTTTTCTCTGCCCGTTCTGTTGGTTTTTGTCTTTTGCCCTTCTCCCCCGTCCCTCTTCTCAGCTGTTTCTCTTTCCCTCTTTCTTTCTCCCCTTCTTTCCCCCAGTCAAGTCTGTCCCGTATTCAGTAAGTGAAAATAAAATAAACAATAAAAGGTGAATCAAATGGACCATTACGGCAAGGCTGGGATGGTCAATTTGGTAAAGTAAATCCGTTGGGCATCTTTCTTTGCCTTTAGACAACAATTCTGATGGCAAAAGAGCCAAACGGGACAGGCCAAAAAAAAAAAAAAAACAAAAAAAAACAACAATTAAATGTTCTGAAATATGTTTTCTTTCTCGTTCCATCCACCCACACCTCCCGTCTCCAATCTCACCCTGCTGCTCCCTCTTTAATTTTCTCTGTGCTTCTGTCTGATTATGCCTTTCCGTCCACGCCCCCACCTCGTTTGTTGTGTGACCTTGCTCACGATGGGCTATATTCTCCACTCCCTCCACCCTCTTTGTTCTCCCATGTCAGATCGTCCCGGTGTCCAAGACCATGCCCGCATCGAGCAGCTCCAGGACGACCTGTCCGAAGTGCTGCAGGCCTACATCCGAGTCAACCACCCAGGTGGACGTCTGCTCTACGCCAAGATGATCCAGAAGCTGGCTGACCTGCGCAGCCTGAACGAGGAGCACTCCAAGCAGTACCGCTCGCTCTCCTTCCAGCCCGAGCACAGCATGCAGCTGACCCCACTGGTGCTGGAAGTGTTTGGCAGCGAGGTGTCATAGCGGTGGAGGAGGCCTGCGTGGATGCATTCACACGCTCGTAACACAGAGGATGAGTAACCAACCCCTGCTGCCTTTTCCCCAAGAACGCCACTGCCCTCATAAAAACCTGGGCATGTGGGAGAAAGATGGATATTCTGACAGGTAGACAGTAATCTTCACCTCTTCATCATCTCTTCATCCTCCTAACCTCAAGCTACAAGACTCAGACAACTGGACCTCTGGATTTACAAAAATGAAACACACTAAACAGGTTCTTGCTTTCTGTTGCACTTGGATAATCAGATTTTATTTTTGCTTCTGGATTTGCAAACACTGTACAGAATCAGATTTCATTAGATCACTCAGATATCCAGACTCTTTGACATCCTGGTCCTCTCTCCATCCCCAAACTCCAAAAATCACCCCTTTATCATGATGGCCTTTCCTCAAAAACTACTAGATTCCTGCCGCTTTTCCTGCAGTGGGATGGACACAAATGTCTCATCCTCTTTGTAACATTGCTCCATGTTCACGCCATTGCCACAATACACAGGAGCAAATGCACAGATTTACTTTCATTACCCATGCTGGGTGATAAACTCGGTTTAGATAGCTATTAACTCTTGTTGGTTTACAGTTTTCAAAAGCAAAGACATCCAAATATATTAAATATCAGAAGCCATCGGCAAGCTTACAGTAATCTCATAGAAATACAAAGTGAGAGTGGAGCAGGCGTGTTTCCCTGTGAATCTGTGCATGTAGTCTCAGATAGTGTAATAGACTGAAGAAGGACATTTAAGTAGGAAAGCGTCAGGATGGGAATGGTGGGAAGGAAGGAGGAAACGAGGTTGGATAAATGGAGGGAGGTGCTACAGATGATGGAATTCCTTTTTCACAGGACAAAAAGGAATTTAGTAAAAAAGAATGTATGTATAAAGCTATATAAATATAAATGATACGTATAAGCTGACATATATGGGAAAACATGGTTGCTTCCATGGAAGCAAATAGTTCTGACTATTGTACTATGTAGAGGATTTGAAGGCCTCTCCTCTGTTGTGTGTGTGTGTGTGTGTGTGTGTGTGTGTGTGTGTGTGTGTGTGTGTGTGTGTGTGTGTGTGTGTGTGTGTGTGTATATGTCATATTTCAAAAGGCAATTACACACACACACTGAGAAGCGTGTGAGGAGTCCTTTTATTTGCGAGATACGTGTACAGAGAGGGAGAATATTGATGGACCACTGGGGGGGGGGGGTGTACAGGCTCTGACTGAGGGTCTAGTGCAGGGAAGCATTTTGGACCTGTGAAGTTTGTAGAGTGACATACACAAACACAACTTCATGTTGCATGGATAGTGACTATCCAAAAGTATTTGTTCAGCTGGTTAGATTGCTGCTAAGACAGAGCTGCGTAGTTGGAGAGAAACCAGCTACCAGCTGTTGCCTCAGGGAAAAGTTTGTCTGATCATATTGTGTACTTGGTGTTTACGATGTGTGCGGCGTAAGCGTACAATCATGAGTCCGAGATTGTTTTTGAAGCTCTAGGCATCACTGTGATTTCTAATCATACTAAATAACAGCAGGAGGAAGCTAAAAGAGGGACTTTTTGAAATAATAGTTAATTCGAGACTTTGTTTTCTAAGCTTATCTGATCAAAGAAATTACATTAGAGGTCATAATTAATACATTTCAAATGCAGACTCATTGGTGTGAAAGTATCTGCCTTAGCTTTAGTTTGTCTGATTGTTTTTTTCCCCCAAAGTCAGAAAAGTAACAATATACAGTAGTTTAATGTTGTGAATGAAATCCTGAAGATGCTCTTAGTAGCAGAGTAGCGATACAACGCACGAGAAAGATTTTCTTTATTTGTAAAAAGGTAAACTCAAGCCTCATATCTTTTTATCACATTTGTATAATTTTAACACCAGCCACATAAGCGAGGTTTAGAATGTTAATTTTCAACATCACTACATATCATACATCACATTTCTGTTGACACAGTGTTTGCTCACCCTCATGCAGACCTGGACCACCCCCTTGTGGACAAACTTTGTAAATACCACTTGCTAATTCTGTACATATTTAGAGTTTAACGTAGGATAATATAGGAAGAGAATTCACTTGTTAATGGCGAGATGCTCTGCTATATGCAATTAGGAGTTGAACTCTTATGTTTTATTCTGCTAGAACGGACAGACATGGCAGTTCTGGACAGGTTGCTGAGCTGTTTCAGGGAGAACCGGAGAAGACTGCTGGCTTTTTTTCTTTTTGACATTAAGTGGAAAGAAATGTACCTGTTTTATATGAGTAAAACACCACCACAGCTAAATGAATTCCTACTGAATTGGCCAATATAGTCCCAAATAGTGGACAAACATCAATGAGACTTCGAAAAAATATGTTTTATAATTACAAACACTTCATATGATTAAACATTCCCAGTGGCATTTGTTTTTGAGCATTCCATCTACACAGTATACACACAGTTGGTGTAAGCATCCTAACACACTGGCGGCCTTTGAAACATGCCCAACAGCTCAGTAACTTCTCGCTAGTAAATGTCTTCTCTGTCCATTTCAGGCTTATGGATGTATGTCTTTTTCTCTCTCCTTCTAAAGTCAATCGATAAGCTTCTGACAATTATACAGTATATTCATAATCTTTTCATTTTGGTGAACATCTGATTTTATTTACTGATTTAATTTTGTTCCTTTCAAGACTGTCACTTGTATAGCGTGTCAGAGTTTGCCGTCTTGCTGGCGCTTGGCTTGCTGCGCTGCAGTGTCGTTTTAGTGAAGCAAAGATGAGCAAAGCGGACTCCTGGAGCCGTTTTCCAAGAACAAGCTTCTTCTTCCCTTTTTTTCCCCCTGATATCAAGTGAGTGAAGATGGAATAGCTTTTTCTTAACTCACATAGTGGCTTCATCCTCACATACGGGGAAGGGAAGGAACACTGACACTGATTTTTGTTAATGGAAGGAAAGAAGTCAGTGTCGCTGTTTTCCACCTGGAGCTGCATCATTTTTTTGTGAACGGAGAGGCAGTCCCCAACTCTGTATAGAAAAACAAAAACATCTCCTTCTTCAAACCCTCATGTGATAAACTAACACTGCCTCAACTGACTTTCACAGGACTTAACCAACGCAAACTGTTGCAGCTACAGCATGGGCGTGCCTCTTTTTTCATCAACCATCTAACCACCTCAATAACCAGTTACAGCAGGATTACTCTTCATAGCTTTAACTCAGCAGCGAGTCAAGCTCTACTTTGGAAAACTGTGGTGCACCAAGGGCTGATGGGAGTGTAAGTTTTAGGGGCCACAACTGCTGTGGAATTGTACAGGTCGCTCAAATGTGGAGATGACAACCGAGAATGGCTCCTCTGTCCGGCTCGACCCAGGAAACCTTTGGAGTGGACCTCTAGAAGACTGTGTAGAATCTGTATAGAGGATTAAAGGAGATAAAAGACTTTTTAAAAAGAGAATTGCCACAGATGTGCAAGACTTAGTGACACACTGTGACACTGACTGACTGATACGTCGCCTGTTAAAATCCAAAGCGGGATGTTACCTTTGTCACTGCTCTGCGTCTCGCATCGCAGCTGTTTAAATTCAGATTTGTTTTGTTTTAAAGTAATCGTCATTTGCTAAAGAACAGTTGTTGACAGACTTTTTACATTTACATCTACATCATCTGTTTCAAAAGAAATGAAGGAGAGGGTGATGGTGCGAGAGTCTGCTCACTTGTAAGGATTCCCTATTTAACTTTGCTATGCTGCTGCTGGATGCTGACTCCTCTCTGGAGAAGCCCTACTTGCCATTATTAATGTATATATTTAGGGTTAAACATGAAACATCTGGCTTATACATTTTAACCTAATAGTTGTAGCTGATGCTAGAGGCCGTTAGCGTTCAAAAGAATCCAAACAATGCACAAGTCTCTCGCACCATTACCCCTCCACCCTTCAACCCAGGTCAGCAGCTCCACCTCGGTAGCCTTACTTACAGCAACCTCACTCAGCTGGAAACATTTAACAGATACCTCAGTAATGTACAGGACAACTTTTCACAATAGCCTTCAAGGGAACCAAACATAAACTCATACCACAGATGTACTCAGCACACACCAATACAAACACACACACTACAACTCTCTCCTCAGCAACCTTTGCAGTGTTCATAAGATATACAGGAAACTAGTTGCCAATTGTTGTAAAAAGGTTGTTAGGTAGAATCCTGTTGTGAGTAGGCCAGTGGATCCCAATGTTTCTCAGTGTTAACTTTCACACTCTCATTTTTTTTCTCTTTACTCACTTGCTGTCATCACTGCTTTGCTCTCTTTTTTCTTCGGACTTTGTCGTCTCTCTGTCTCTGTAAACGGACGACGCACCGCTAAGCTTTAGCAGTGCGTTTAGCCAAACATACTACCTCTCCCTTCTGCACATAAATTTATAAATATATATATTTTTGTCGCAGCATGATTGTGCTTAATATAAAACATCCATTTTTACGTTAACACTAATTTAGAAGTTTTTTGGTGTATATGTACAGTATATTCCTTTTTTATCTCTTTTTTTAAAAAAATGCTGGATGATATCTATTTTTTTTTTTTACTTCAAATGTCTATATAAAATTTTAAACTCACTTAAATCCGAGGCCTCTTTAGCTCCACTTTCTCACCTAAGTGTGTAGATGCATGTTAAAAATGATGCATGAAAGTGAGGCTACATTCAGAGCAGCAGAAAGTGCCAGAATTCTTTTGGATTCTTTTTATGTGTCTCAAAGAGCAGATTTATGTGTTTTAAATTATTATAATTATTATTATTGTTTTACCCAGGAGAGAAAAAAAACCCATTTGTTTAGGTAAATATCTAAATGAGCAACTTATTGGTGGAACAGACATAATTTTGATGAAACAGTAACTTTACAAAGTCCCCTTTACCAAGCAGAAGAGTTGACTCGATAGGTGAAGTTTTGTAGACTGAAGCATCGTATAACAGAACTTTGAAATGACTGAGAGGTAGAGCCTGACTGATTTATTGGCAAGGCGATATTATTGGACTATATTTGCTATTTTTTGTTATCTGCATTTTTAATTGAAAATAGAAATGGAAAGAAGAGACAGAAGAAACACCCTTCAGCCATGTTGCGAACGGTGATATTACATAGTTTTTCCACCAGAGGGCACTTGGCACAAACAACAAGCGGATGATCTGAGGTGAGCTGGATAGAAGGTGAACAAGTGAATAAATAACTACACATAACAAATGTTCAGGAAAGTTGTATGTATCGTGCATACGAAACAAAAATAATCAGCCGATATTTTGGATTATTGGATTTTCATACCACTCGATTTTAGAATCGACCTTGAATATCCTGTATCAGTCAGGCTCTACTGCGAGGTTTGCGGGACCTAAAAACAGTTTATAAAAATTCTGAAGAGAGATGTGTCATAAACTCAGCAAAATAATAGTGACAAGTTTAACATTTATGGAAGTTCATTTTCTTGCTTTCATGAAGCAAGTTAGACGTTTGATTGATACCACTTTGGCTCGGTGCAAATATTAAGCGGCGACTTTGTTTCTGTAACAAGATGTAAAGTTATATAAGCTCCATATTTTACCTCCACCCATACAAACGTTGCTGTTAAAGTGGACCTGTTATGTTTTCCCTATTTGTTTGGGGGGTGGGGCTTGGTATCATTTATATATATACTTATGATGGAAGCTACTCATATTAAATATGGCTGAAGCTTCAAATAATGAATGGCTTATGTACAAGTAATCACTGTGAGCCAAAACCTCAACTCTGTTTTTATACTCCTAGATCTGTATGATGCCTTTGGTCTTGGTGTAAGCTTCACCTAGTTGCTGTACACACTATGTGTGTGTATGAGGGGCAACCAATCAGAAGAAAGTTAGCTTAGGGGGAGGGTTCCCTTAGAGGAAAGGAATGTTTCGAACAGGATGAGCTGTGGCGCTGCACCAAGGACAAGTATAAGCTAAAAGAAGGGATGTTCTTTTTTTATCCTTGAATCATGCCAACTACTCAGTACAGACCAACAATAAAAATATGGGGCTGGAAATAAACATCACAGGTCCACTTTAAGGTAACTGTCTCCAGGATGTAGCTTTATATTAGGCATACAGACATGAGAGTGGTATGAATCTCATTTATACCATTGCAAGAAAGCAAGCATCACGCTGCCCCAACAATTCATTTAAACAACAAAGTCACAGAAGGCAAAGGTAAAGTTGAGAGCAGTTAATCAAAGACAAAGCAGGGACAAAATACAAATGAGTGATTTTAAATCAAAACATACTTGACAAACTTGAGTTTCATGAGGCTAATTGATTGCATGTCAAAATAGAGATGGTTCATTATGAGCAGTCAGGAATCGAGTCTCATGGGTTGTTGTATGAAAGTAGCATAAAGCCAGAGAACCTAAGTGCAAACTTTACAAACAAACCAAAAGAATCTGAGCTCTGCGAAACAAGAGGAAGCTGGTCCCACTTGAGTCTGCTCGTCAGTTAATCAAAATAATACGCTAACAGATGTTTGTCTCTACTGACCCACTGCTGTTGATGAATTCATCCCACACAGTCAGAAACCTCTCAGTCAAACTTATGTAAATGTTGTCAGCTTCAGCTCAGATAATGAGAAATGCAGTTCGACTTTGACAACTTTGTTTTCCCCCTAACATTCAAAATGTAAAAAAATAACTCCCACCACAGTGACCCTCGGACAGCTTTGTTTTGCCGTTACTGTCTGCGTGTGTTTTCTTTTTCTCTAGTGCCCTTCAGTTGTCTGATAAGCTTTTACAACATTGGGATCCTATTTTAGATACAGTAACAGTTTTGGGTTCTTTTGCATCAAAGTATCACGCACCTGCACCAGCCCAGCACTTCTGCCTTCTTCTAACTCTGAATGCTTCACCTATGTGCTGCTCTCACTTAGCTTTCAAATTAAAGCAGGCCTTTAGAAATATATGATATGAATGACTTAGCGAGACTTCACTGTGGCATTCTAGAAATTAATGGGTCATGTTTCAGCTCACAGCATGTGCTTTTGGTATTCTAAGGTTCATTTAGCACCCTCATCTGTTGCTGATGGAAATCCTTTGGCAGATGCTTCATTCAATTTGCCTCCTGATTGACGTCATATAGTGTCCTTAAAACTATTATTAGTCTTAGTTTACACTTAAACGAGCTGTATTCTGAACAACAGGCTGTGACTCATATGATTCATTGCCTGTGTTTGAACCTAAGGAGAGCGGACAGATAGAAAGCCAGCTTTTCTGTTGTCTAACAGATGGATTTCACTCTAAACAGATTGTCATCTGTTGCATTTCTTTGCTACCTCTTTCAATATGCGCTTACACAGACACACACACACTGAAAACGCTGCACTCAAAGGTCAACATGCACCCATTTGTAACTGACTGTAAGAAGACAGTGAACACATGACACACACTCAAACACACGCACACTTGTGCCCACTTCTTTTCCCTCACCAGCAGTTTTTTGCCAATGATGCACTTGTGTTTTTGTCTCCAAATGCTCTGCAAAACATATGTTTAAAAACATTTTTTTTTAAAATTAGTCATCAAGTTTTATTTTTTTAAAACCTGTAATCTCCATAGTAAGACCTGGGCTAGCCAGGTGCTTAGAAGTGAGTAGGTTTTTCATTCATCTGTATAGAAAGATTCATGTCTTTAAAAATACGAGAGAAAAGAAACATAAATGCACATATATCTCAGCTCAGTTGTACCTTGGTGTGCCTAGAACCCACAGCCTTATTTTGGGACAATATCAGGGGTTTTAACCAGAATACACGATGTTCTGTAGAGGACAGTTGAGTTTTATCGAGTAGCCCTCCCCAACCCTCCCTTTATTTCCACAATCGGTTTTACGATGTGCATGTGGAAGGTGCGCATCCTCCACAGGGTGTGCTATGTCAGTGTTTCAGCTAGTTGTGATACTTTATTTATTCCCCTTTCAGACGACACTTTAGAGTTAAAGCAAACAGAAAAACAAGCAAGAAAAAAAACATTTTGGAGTCTGATTTAATTTTTTTAAATCTAATTTGGCTCGATTAAAAGTCTTTTTAAAGGGTTTCCAGTAGATAACGATCTATTATGTAGGTCTGTGTATTTCTTGTAGAATAAAAATAAAAGTTGAAGTAATAATTGATCTCACCAGAGTCCCAAAATAAGTACTTTTGCTTTCACACATGCACACCACCATGCAGTAAAACTCAGCAGATCTCAGTGCTTTGAGCAGAAATTTGTCTTTTTCAGAATACACAATTGCCAGGGCGCTGCTGTTGATGGCACCATCAATAGCCTTACGTAAAGACAGATAGTGTTATACATACATGAACTAATGTCTCTGTGTGGTATGAATCACCACCTTTTATTTTGTTTTTTGCTCTTTTCTATTTGCTCTTCTCTTTGAAGTTGATCCATTGTACTTTGGTTAAATGCATTGTATTTAGTAAAATACTGATGATGTTTTGGGGAAATCACACAAATAAAACAGCTGTACATAGTGACGCAAAACAGCCCTCGTGTCCTCGCTTCTTTGTGTCGTGCTGTAGAAGAAAACATCGCTTATTTCTAACTTAATGCTGATAAATGAAAACTTTTTTTTTTCCTAGAAATACATCAGTTTTCACATTTTTAAAAAAATTTGGAACAGCATAATTCAAATTCCTTTTACCTCAGTTAGATTTTTCCATCATTGTGGAAAAAAAACCTGCAAAGTTAAAATGCTATTTGTTTTTTTTAAAGGCACAAATTAGTCCCTGCATGTCATCAGAGAACATGTATGGGGTGATACTTTAAGGCACATATGCAAGTTTCTTCTAAGTTAACTGATTTTACTATAATCACCAGAGGCCCCCAGACTTTCCATTTATTTTTAATAATCCACTTAATTACAGTCACTTATACTCAAAGTGAAATAAATCGACAAACGAGCTTGCAAAGCTCTTCTGCGTCCACTGCTCATTGAGAAATATGGAACTATTTAATGAGCAATATTTTTTTTCCATGAGTGAAGTTTGTTGATATTCTGTCATTTTATCCTCCACTTGATGTTGGGGGAAATAAGTGAATTAATTAAAATAATTGTATTTAATTTAATTGTGGGACTGCCTCGTTTATTACCACATGGCTGTACACTTCTTTGGCCGGTAGAGGGCGCAAATATGCTGCTGTAGTCCTGAGCGGCTGATAGACTCATCGAAGTGGGTCATTCCGTATGTGGAAATAATCATACCGAATATAGAACAATATTCCGATTTCACGTCTCCGAAAAAGTCAAAGGATCATTAAATTTAATGTATTTCAGCTACTTTTTCTTGCATTTTCCTTTCAGCTTTTGGACACTTTCAGATCTTCACCTACATCCTGATTAGTGACAGCCGCAGTGAGAAGCTGCCTTCCATTTTCTTAACGTGCATTAAAGATGCGCATGATTTATTTTTTTTAATCAAGTACCGTTACATGTCTTTGTCACCTCAGAGTGGTGACCAAATTGCTGCTGTCCCAAACATGACCACTTTCATTTTTTCCGTGTTAGACTTTCATCTGCACAGCGCCATTCCTCGTGACTGATCTGTGTTACGTTCACTTCTCTCCCTGACGGATTGCCTTATCTAATGATAAGACAGCAGCTGTGGCACGATGAAAGGAAGAAGGGCAGTAGATGTAAGGAACAAGATAGATAGGGCTTCCCACTCAGCGAGAGCCGGGAGGCTCATTTTAAGTTTCTCTTTGATCACAAACGTATTCGCCCCTCTTGTGACAAACTCCACCCAACCACGATGAAACAAATGCTGTAGTTTATTGCCAGCCTCTGCACGACCAAGGTGAGCATGAGCAGGATGCTTTGGCCTGCCTGTGATGACAGTCATGCAGACCTCATTAGGACAGTCTCATTCTATGTGACCCTCCGGGAACGACGAGCAGTGCTGTGCGATACCGCACATTTTGATAGCAGTCTGATTCCAAGTAAATGCTGGGCCAATATTACCAGTACCGATACTTTTAACCTATAAAGGCAGCTTATGTAGGAGGGAGCAGTGTGTCATGATTTATTAGATTAATCATCATGAATTTGCAAAATCTGAACACATTTCATTGAAAATTAAATCTTTATCACTTAGGTTTTCCAGAAAAATGAATACATCAAAACACACCTTTTGAGCTTTTTATTTATCTTGAAATTGGTATGTAAATGTGCCGCTATCTCTAAAGCACTTTGGGTCAACCTCTGTTGTTTATGTGCTATAGACTATAGATAAAATAGACGTGACAGTCAACACAAAAAAGGTTCAGACATTTTTCATAGTGCCTTTCAGGAGTATCTGAACAGCTGAGACACATTTTTTCTAAACACTGCATTCCTCTGGCTTTTAAACCCCAAAACACGCCGCGCCAAAAACTGGTCCACCCCAAGGATTGAGTGGACCAGTTTTTGGCAGAGTAATATAGTGTACGCTGTTAAGTGCCAGGAGGATTGCCATGATTTCTACATCGAGAAAACCAAACAACCTCTGGTGAAGTAGATGGATGATGGAGAAGAGCTGGTCAGGCCAGGACTCTGCAATCACACCAAACCAGTGGACACTCCTTCACTGATGAGGATGTACACATGCTGGACAGGGAGGAACACTGGTCTGAATTGAGGAGATCTTTCACCATCTTTGCAGCCATTCCCCAACTCTCTGTGAATGGTACTTAAGGCCACCGATCATTGGGCTTTGGTCGATGATCAGTAGTTGATGATCAATAGTCATGTCAATTGGCGTATTAATGATCCAAAAACTGACCTCACAGCCCTACTCTTTATAACGTTGGGGAAACCTGGAGTCAGCTGAGACTGAAGAAGTCACTTGGATGAGTGACAAAATGTTTCTCCCACTGAAAACTGAGCATAGAGGCTAGAAACACAACACTGATCCTATCACGCTAGTATCGATCCAATACCAGTACCAGTATTGGCACTGATATTATTTTTGGCTCGATCCACCCACCTCGAATGAGAACAACTGCTGGCTGAGCAGTTGAGATCCTAAAAGCTAAGCTCTTTAAACTGAATCACTCTCATGACAAAAATTAGGAAAGGCTTTTTTTATGACAGCTGTCTGCTTAATCTGGTATTTGTCTTTGTTTATGTTAATGACACAGCTCCCAGTGGCTGAATGATTGTGTTCTCAGCCTTGAAATAAACTCACAGCGAAGCCGCCACGAATGCTTCCACCATGTTTGCGCTCATTGCGGTTTTCATAATAACGGCTTCTCCCATATTAAGTTCCCCGCTGGACCGCTAACCAGATGCTAATAGCTCACTCTGTAGAGTGTTGATTGACTATTATCTCGCCGGCTTTCATGGCTCATGTGAAGAGAGCTGCAGTTTATGGATGAGTCTGAGAAGCCAGGCGTCTCAAGTGTTTCTACAGTCACATTCCTGCATAATTGCTGCACATAGCCGTGTTGGGAAAGAGTCATGATACACAGAGAGACATGCCATGGCACGAACACACACACACTGTGTTATTGGTATCCCTGCTGAGCTTCGTTAGTCACATCCTGCACATGGTGACGTGTCCAGATGCTCTTTACTGGAATGTCAGAGAATGTTGTAATACTGCAATGAATCAGTACTCAAAAAAAAGAAAAGTAGAACTTGTTTAAAACTGGAGAGTCTTTTTTTTTTTTCTTTTGTCAGGGGGTCTTTTGCAAAGCAGATTATACAGATTGTTATTTGTGGCTCTGAGTTGGTGTGTGCAGAACCAACTTAAAATAAATTACATTCATCATAATAAAGCAGCTTGTCACTGAGCACACAGGGAGTCCTCCACAGATGGTTTTAATCATTTGAAGTAGAGTTCAAAAGCAGTAAAAGCACTAAGTCAGACTGTCCATACACACAAAATGAAAATTCAGTGTGTCTTCATGTTGACAATAAGAAAGGAGATATAGTAGAAATCACTGGCTGCAAATCATGGAGCATATATAAAACACACACACATACATATATATATATATATATATATATATATATATATATATATATATAAAACAACTTTTAAAAAAACCCACAAAGCAAAAAACAAAAAGAAGAAAATATTGGCTCCATTCATCTGTCCAGCCCCAGAAGGGAGTCACCTCCAGTATTTCTTACATGTCTCATTTTCACATCCCCATTGTGCCGTGCTGTGCAGCTTTTCCCAGAGGAGGAGGAGTGTTTTACTGAATAAGATTCTTGTTTCTCCGGCCAAATGTCCGACATTCACAGCTGTCGCAGCAGACAAATGCACAAGAGGTCGAGCCTTATTATGACTTTTATATTTACGCCTCATGTTTCTCACAGTTTCTCAGGCCCCTAATTTGCATGACCTTGCACTTTTAAATATTAAATTTAACACACCACGACCGCCCAGGTGTGTGAGCTCTAAAGATTTCGTTCCTCGTGCTGCTTTTACAGTTTTAACCAGCTGGTTCATTTCAGTAAGTGAGCAAAATAAGAAGAGTTTAATTAGTTTATAGTTAGCAAGTCCTTTATTTTCCCTGTACTATCCCTTTATCTGAGTGAAGTTGTGGCTTGAGAGGAAGACGAGTTAAAATGAAAGACTTGTCATCTGATTTGATTTGTAGCTACTTGAGGGCAGCAGAAGCAACTGAGCAGCGAAAACCTTTATTCTTGCAAACATAAGATTTCTTTATGTCTTCCCTCCAAGGACTTGCTTGGACTTGCTTGTCATTTTTAAAGTGGTCTTGAGCGCTAGTTCTTGAGGCTTTCTGAATGTTTTCATTCGGACATTGGCTTCTTTTTCATTCACGTTCAGTTCCGTCCTTGTACCTGATCATTTTCCAAGGAACGCTTTTCATTCGTTAAGCCACTTCACGCTGATTTTAAGTGATGAATAGTGTTCCGTCTACACTAAAGAGACAACTTACCAAAGAGTCCATTTTAAGTAGACTCTTTGTTAATAGCTGCCTGATGCAAAAACATATCATGTGTTTCTCTAGATGAATCTACACCACTGATTGTGTCATTCCTCTCAACAGACTATGCAGGTTCCTTGATATCAACTGGCACTTCTCAAATGATTTTCTTCATACCTATGTGACAGATACTTCAGGATTCATATTTACAATGATCTGTGCTCCTCCTTTCTGGGGTTACACTCAATCCTTGGTGTAATTCCTTTATATATGCTACCCCTGGCCGTCTACTAAACAGCTTCAAAGACATCTCCTGCCATTGCACTGCGGTACTTTTCTGTTCGGCCAAACAGCCTCAGCAGGCTCTCCTATCCTGGTGAATCTTTCACTGGCATTAGATGTCTTCAAATTTCCTCCATCTCGAGCAAGGCTGAGCTCCGTGACAGCTTATCAATAAAGTTATTACACTGGTCTTGTCATGCTTTGGGGCAGCAGCCCACATGCTGATATTGCAGTAAAAGCTTACCAGGATAGAGAAACACACAACAGAACACTATCAGTCATGGATTGGCCTTTGAACTTTGATTAGCTTTCAAGAAGCCTGGAGAACTATTCCTGCAGACTACTTAAAGACATTACAGCAGGGGTGTCCAACTCCAGGCCTCGAGTGCCCATGTCCTGCAGGTTTTAGACGTGTCATTGATCCAACACAGCTGATTCAAATGGCTATATGACCTCCTCAAAATTGCCTTGAAGTTGAACTCCAGAGGCCTGGTAATGAACTAATCATTTGATTCAGGTGTGTTGACCCAGGGTGATATCTAAAACCTGCAGGACACCGGCCCTTGAGGCCTGGAGTTCCTCCATCCCTGTATTACAGGAAGAATAAAGGGGGTCATACCAAATACTGACGTTCAACCTCATTTGATTTGTGTAAATTCTGTTTTTAACATCTATACTGAACTGTATTTCCCTGTATGTTTGCACAATTCAATAAATCGCTGCACCTGTTTCCCATTTTGATCACTTGACTTCACATAGTATACAGTGAACAGGGAAAAATCCCACTTTGAGTTGAAAGCACCGGCAGTTTTTGTGTGGGGGGTCTTCTTCTTTTTTTTTTTTTTTGCCTGTCCCATTTGGTTCTTTAGCCGTCAGAATTGTTGTCTGAAGACCAACAAGGATACCCAATGGATTTACTTTGCCAAATGGATCATCGTGGCATTACCGTATTGGTCCATTTGATCGACCTTTATTGTTATTATTTATTTTATTTTATTTTCAGTTGTTACAGATGGGACAGACATGACTGAGGGATAGGAAAGGGAGAAAGAAAGATGAAGGAAAAGAAAAACAGAAGGGAAGAGGGACAGTGAGAAAGGGCACTTAAAAAGAGAAAGAAGAAAAAAAATCTCCTGGATCACCTGTTGAGAGAAAAAGAAGAGAAAACAAGCAAAAAAAAAAACAGAGCAACATACTAAACACAACACCATCACGTTAATCTAGCTAAGTGTAAACAGCAGTAAATACTAAATATTGAATGTTGTTGTGTAGCAAGCAGGACCGACAGCGCATAATGTGCTTGGAAATAGCAGCCAATAGAGGTGTAGTTTATGTCTATGAACAGTGAACACCCGTGTGCACACCTGTGTGGACACCTGTGGGGATGAGCGCGCTTGTATTCAAAAGGTTTCCCCATGTAACGGTCTGCTAGAGGATGTAGAGAGCCATAGCCCCGTCCCCCAGGGCATGAAGCAGGCATGGAAGAGATCCAAGCTCCAGACATCCAGAGGCCCCAGAGTGCGAGAGCCCAAGGAGGACCACCGGAGGGGCATCCATGCCACCCTCCTGGGAAGAGCTGAGGAGAGCCCCAGATGAGGGGTCACCCAGTAGCCACGGAGCAGAAGCCAGAGGGGGCTGCAGTGGCGTGCCCGCCGGCTCTGCTGGCAGCCAGCTGTGCCAGAGTGAACCGAGCCGCAGGCCCAGAGGCCGGAGGCCCAGAGGCCGGAGGCCCGAGGGCCCCCTTTGCCCCGGAAGAGGCCTGACCGAGCAACAGGCACCAGGCCCCGCCAAGTAGTCTCCGGGAGTGAGCTGGTACATATCTGAGCACCCAGCCCCGGACACCAAGAACCACCAATGCACCGACCCCTGAAGGCATCAGTTGTGTGTGTGAGTGTGGTGAGGGGAGATAGGCCTTTGGAGGGCCTGAGAGTTCCCAGAGAGGTGGAGTGTAAGACCCGACCTGACATATAAACACAGACAAACAGGCACACGCAGACACAAACATGCATTCCCACCCTCATGCACACATATACAAATACTCAGCACTCACCCAACATAGGGATAGACATACATGGACACTTTACACACAATCACACTCCCCAAACAAATTCTATACCCCAGGTCCAGATACCCTCGCCCCTGGAGGGGGAAACGGCACCTAGACCAAGGAGATGTTACCCTGTCCCCCGGGGTGGAGGCAAGCAGACCGCCCCAGGCTCTGCAGCAGCAGGTAGGCCCCACATCCCAGATCCCAATCGGACGGCCAACACCTCCTTCCAGCCCCCCTGCCCCGATGGCCAGCAGAGAACAGGGGTGTGTGAAGACTCCAAACCTCCCTCCTCTCGCTCATGTGTAGTGTTGCTGCGTGTTGTTCTAAGGTGCATTTAAAACATGGCAGAGCATGGTGCTGCTGCCAGAGAGCAGCAGGTGTTAGCACGTGTGTGGGGGGTGTTCTTCCTCACGCTCACCGTGGCTGCATGTTTCGATTTCATGATAAAGCTGCAGACTGGATCTGTCATCCACTGCATGTTGGTCTGAGGAAGAGTTTCAGCCAAGTGTTCAGCCAAGTGTTGCAAATGTGAAACAAAGTTTTGAAGGCTGGCTTTTTTCCCCCCTTTTCTTTCTTTCTTTTTCTTTTTTTTTTGGAGAGGGGGAATGAAAAAATTATTTAACTAAATATAAGAAAGAGGAAGGAGGGAGAGAAAGAGATGTGTCGGGTGAAAACAAGAGGGTGGGGTGTTTAAAACGAGAAGGATCGCGGGGTTACAGAAAGAGGCTGCGGTAACGCTGCTGACGCACATGTGAAACACGGAGGGGAGGGAGGGATGGAAAGGAATCTCTGGCTGGGATCACCAAAACCTCGAGACGAGGTCAGAAAGCCACTGGCGACATGATGAACACACACACACACACACACTAGAGTCCGAGCAGCACTAATAATAACAGATCTAATAGTAGTTTAATGGGTGATAATCAGTGATCGTTTAAAACCACGTGGAGCACAGGAAAACGGGGGTGAAACCTCTTCTGCGCACACTTTATAATGTGTGGGATATTTAACAGTGTGTGTGGGTGGGTTGGAGATATCATTTTTAAAACATTTTGTTGTATCGCTGTTGTTATTTCCCACTTCTGGGACAGTCCTCTGTCCCTGTCCTCTGTGTGTTTACCGACTCTGACATTAACCAGTGTGTTGCACGCTTAGTTTGTGTGTTGGCTTTTTGTATAGCTGTGTTTAACACTCACACATGCAGTTTAATGTCAACTGCAGGTTGTGATAATCATGTGCGCGCTGTAGTTTGTCTGTCTGCAGATGCGTGCGTGCACGTATATGAATATGAATTCATTTTATATTGCACGGGTATGTTAATAAGTACATCCAGAGGCAGAAAAGTCACCGTTGGTATGTATGCGGGGTACATGTGTGCGTGTGTGGTTGCACGCTTATGTGCGTGTATGTTCTGGCCAGTCAGAGCGTGGGAATGTGGTGAAGGATTTCTGTGGTATTTTTAATGTTTGTTATTAAATATTACCACAAGGGACTAGGACCAAACCCCAGACACTCCTCTTCTTCTCTTCCTCGTCCTTCTCTCCCTCTACTCCTCCTCCTCCTCCTCCGAATAACAATGAAACCAAAGCGACTCACCACTTGGTTTAAATAAATCTGACACTTATGGAAACAAAATCCTGACCAGACTCTGGAAGGGGTAAAAAGTCAAAATAACCATGGTAACACAAGAAGGCAAAACTACTTAGAAGTAAAGCAAAACTATCAAAAAAAAGAAAAACAAAGTGACACCCAGCAGCAGGTGGAGACGTTATTATGGGATATGGGGAACAACAGGTCAGCTCAGTCATAAACCATCTCTTTTTTCTGAATTCCCAGATTTTAAGCAGTGATGTTGGCTGAGTGTGTTTCCATTCTCCTCACATCACAAATAACAGTAAGTTCCAAGTTAATGGACCCAGTTAACCTAACATACCCTTACCTAATTAAAAAAGAAAGAAAGAAAATTACAATATCTTTGTATACTTTGATAACTTGATCAATTTTTCAAATGTATTGCTGTCCAGGGCTGGGGGCAGCTGACCTGGAAGTGTCGGTCCTGCAGGTCTTGAAATGGCTCCTTGAATGTCTCTCCAAAAAGAGGCACTGAGGTTAAAATTACCAACCTAAATTAAACTCCAAAAATCCCACCTGGCAGTGATCAAATCGCAGACGTTAATGTGGAGTCCAGAAACCTGGACAGCTGAACTCATTCATTTAATATTGCTCACTCAGAAAAATCAAGTTACTCCTAGTGCTCTCCACTCACAATGAACACGACCCCTACAAACTAAGAAAACAAAAGTTAGTGAACTGTACTTAGTTTTTCTAAGGAAGAGAGTTTGCATCATTTTTTTAAAGCAATGACAACAACATGAAATTTTACAAAATCAAACCTAAATCTTAAATCTAAACTCTCAAATTGACCTTTTATAGAACCTTATCACTCTGATGGTGTAAAACTCCACTGAGTTCTCACAAGGGTACTTTGTGAACCAATGCCCTGCATGTAGCATGTTTAGGGTGCGTCTATGAAGTTCACAATTTTGTAGTTTAGTACCTACTTTTGATGATTTATTTATTTATTTAGGTCAATTCATTTGTCATTATGATTGTTTTCTATCTCTTTATGGCTGTTTTGCTTCACATTTTGATTGAATTATGGGTCTCGGGGTCTCAGCTGATAAGACCAGACAAATGTTCTTCTTCCTCTTCTTCTTCTTGCTTCTTTAAATTTTGTGGTGAATGTTTTCCTATGTTCCGTGACGTGAACTTGGACTTGCTTCAGTTGTTTGAATTTGGAGTTGTCGGAGTCAAAGTTGACTGAAAAGTCATACGGTGTTGACGTGTTGGTCTGGAAACAGGAGAGCAGAGCAGCTTTTATACCGATAAGAAGAGTAAACAGTGTGAGCGATTATCAGATCCTCCCATCTTTGCAAATTTGATCTTTCCAACCTCGGTGTCAAACTGGACTGGATGCATTTTTTTGTACTGGAAATGTCAAGACTAATTTTTCCTGTTTAAAAAAAAAATCCTCTGCACAAAAAAAATGTTCCCCATCAACGCTACAGACAGACCCCATTCAAAGCTGACATAAAGATCTGTTTAAATGTATTTAACTCTCCTTTTCGCTGTTTGAAACATGTGCTACGAGAGGCTCTGTTTGTTCAGAAAGAAAAGTTCAAGCCTTGGGTGGAGCAGACAGATGGATGGATTCAGTGCATACAGTAAACATCTTTTTTTACTTACCAAATGCAGACCTCATTATTTTCCTCCAGCTGAGCATTTTTTCATCTTTAAACTCTCACACCATCGAAACTCGCCCCTCCAGAGACTCTTTCCTGTCGACCATCCCGACAGGGCGGTATTCGTGTCTCTTTGGTAGAGCACGAGGCTTATTTCCTATCAAAGGCAGATATAGTGCAGATCAGAGGTCATATAAACAGGAATTCCAAAGTACACAACAGGAACGCCTATTTTTAGTTGAATCTGATGACTTACATTTCTTTCTTCTTGTTTTCCAGAAATGGGGGATGAAAATCTTCCAGTGACATGAGGCAACCTCTCTTTTTCTGTTCTTTCTTGTTAATTTTAGTGAAAGATTGATTTTATTTTTATGTGTTCTGCTTGGTCATATATTTCAATGATAATAAACCTCAGGGTCATCCTGTTCAGGACACATCTCATCCGTGGGATTAGTTTGAAAGGTGTATACTTTTCCAGTGCTCAGTCCACAGTAAAGTCTTTCGAGACAAACTTTTGTCCCCCACATTCCCCCATCAGCCCCCGCCCTTTATATGTCACCCATTTCCATGTGTTTCCAGCTTTTCTCCATTTTTCTGTTTGTTCCTCTCATCTCCGCCTCTGCCTCTCAGCTATCTGTCTTCTTGTTCTTTCCTTAAAGAAGCATGTGAGAGCGCAATCACGGAGACTCCAAGCTTTTCCGCACAAGCAGCCAAATTTATCCTCGTGGTTTTCCGCATGTTTATTTTGGGTTTTCTTGAGGGACGACATATCTGCGGGAAAACCAAACAGCCCAGAGCGGGTGCTTTCCCTCTGGGGATCATCGAGGCGCGGGTAAAAATAGGAACGTCTTTTTTGGGGAAATGGAATTAAAGATTAGTGAGGGCCTCCCGAGGGTCCCCCACCTCCCCTCACAAGAAGATGGCAAAGATCATAACTCTTTTTTTCTTTCTTTCTTTCTTTGTTTTTTTCTTTTTTAAATATCTTTTTTCCCATTCTGCAGCGAATGTTGAAAATGACAAACTGGGTCTCGTTTTAGACACAATAGAAAAGCACCACTGCTATCCGCTGCTCTCCATTTTTAATCTGACTGTAATTTCCTGGAGCAATTAGCACCAAAACATCACAATTATATAAACGCCGGTGGAGCAAATCATTCTGACTCCTTTGCGGTCCCGCCACCTCTCCTATGTAAAGCTACCCCAAAGAGGGCATTAATCTCTGTCATCACTTTCAAAAACTCTTTCCTTCATGCTTTTTATTTTCTCGCAGCTGAACTCGATGGCTGTCATTGTAGGATGTGCGTGTGGGTTGTAAGGAATTCTGGGATAGGAAAAAAAACCCTCCTCCGCTCTGACTTCTTGGTTTGACCTGTGTTCAACATGCTGTCTGCTATGGTGATCTACTACTACTTCTGCTACTACTGCTGCTACATTCATGGAAATCGTTTTTCTGCAGGGTGGGCGACCCGCTCGGATTGCACCAAGGGGGATAGTGGGCGAGCAAATTGTTTTGTTCACCCATGGTTTTTTTGTTTGTTTTTGGCTATAGCTACTCTGCAGGAAACCTTTACAATCTCTGGGTTGCTCTTATTCAACAACTGCTATCCATATAATGTCTGTGTCTTCCAACCTAAAACCGAACAGGGTTTCACTACTAAGGATGGGGCTCAAACATGTGCATGATGACAAAGCAATGCTCCAGCAATGATGATATCTGACTCATATTCTTACTCAGATGATAAAGTTGGGAGTTTTTTTCCCCCACATTTCTATTACTGTTGGTTCTTTTCTTTTTTTTTTGCAGTTGTTGAGTCTAAATATCATCAAGGGTGTTGGTTTAACTGCTGGATACAGTCAAAGGCTTTATAAGGATTCTGTGCAGTCAAACTAAGTACACCACATGATTAAGTAGCTTAGAATAACCTTTAGCAGTAATAACTTGAAGTAACTTTATCAGTGACTTTTTGGCCCACTATTATTTACAAGGTTGCTTAAGGTCATTGAGCTGTGTGGGATTCATTTATGTGCAGCCCTCTTCAGGTCCCACCTGAGTATTTCAATCAGATTGAGGTCTGGACTGTGACTGGGCCCATGCAGCACCTGGATTATTTCCTTTTTCAGTCATGCTGTTGTAGTTTTGCTGCTGTAATCCTGATTTTTGTCTTGTTGCATGATCATGGTCCAGTTTGGCCCCAACTGTTGGCTGTTGGCAGATGGCCTCACATATGACTCTAGAACTACATGGTCGACTAAAGTGACTGCAAGGTACCAAGAGCTTGTGGCTAGAAAACAAGCCAAAATCATCACCCCTCCACCACCGTGCTGGACTCAGTATGAGGTGTTTGTGCAGTGCATTATAGCCAAACATCTCCAATTTTCTCCCATTTGTAAAATGACATTGTTTCTGAACTCTCATGTCCTTTCAAACCCTTTTGAGACTAGTCATACTTGTCTTTTTCTGATCTAACATGCTATCTGAGAACGAACAAATTTGCTGGGGCATCCACTTCTAGGGAGATTTTAGCACTGAGTTAACACACAAACCAAAGGGCTCCAGATCAGAAAAGTGCAATAATACTTTTGCTTTTGCTGATCATCAATTAATCAGCATCCTCAGAATTTGTGTGGAAGCAGTACGGATGTGTTTAATTTTCCTAGGACTGCATAAAGTGCTGTGAAAGCTCTTCTTTCACATGACTGTATATTATTTTGGAGTACATTAGTTAGTGTTAGAGATATGGTTAGTGATAATAATTAAGTGTAGTCGGTAAAAATTGTGACCAGAAATTCCAAAAAGTGGAAACAGAAAGGGGATGTGGTTATCAGTTTTTGTTGCCTCAGCAAATGGCAGTATGACGCAAAGTGGAGATATGGTCAACTAACGAAGACGTTCAAACTGTAGTTCATATGTGAAAACACCAGAGAAGGATACAAAAGTAACTAATCTGACTATGCCCATAGGTTAAAAAAAAATAAGAAAAAGAAAGTTTAAGCCACAGAAGCACGCGGCTTTATGTCTACGTCAGCACTGACCACAGCTCAGTCATCACCATCACTCAGCTGGTCACTTGGGAGTGGCTGGGTCTCAGTAGTCTGCTGTCACTGTGACTAATAAGAAGCATCTGCACATCCATAAATATAAACAGACACACAGACTATTTTATACTGCACACAGAGTGACTGGTGCACATAAAACCTCCTAATAGTAGGGGTTACACAGTACATCCACATATGTGTGCAGGAAAAAATCATATCCAGAATGCAGCTGAGATTTGTGTGAAGACTCCAGTAGTTATTGGACCCAGAAACCAGGAGAATAGTGAATCACATAAGCTGGATTGAATTGAGAGTTAGAGCAATCCATGAGAAGCTTGAATAGTCAGAGGGCCCGGTGGCGCCAGTGTCCGGCAGCCTCGCCTCTGTCAGTGCCCCACAGGGTGGCTGTGGCTACAATGTAGCTTGCCATCACCAGTGTGTGAATGTGTGTGTGAATGGGTGGATGACTGAATGTGTAAAGCGCTTTGGGGTCCTTGGGGACTAGTAAAGCGCTATATAAATACAGGCCATTTACCATTTATTTGTAACTTTATTATATTTATAGCACGATCATTTCTTTTTAGGCCAGAGAAGAGAAGAAGAAAAATCAGCTTGTGCATCGGATATTTGGGGGAACATAAACTGAAATGTAGAACATAAACATTGTATGTATTACAGTTATGTAATTAATGTGTATTCCTTTATTTTCACAGTGAAGGAAGAGTCACGTTGTTAAACATGTAGCTGCATGAAGGAGAAGGCAAGCTAATTATAATATTAACACTGCAAACAGTGGCTAACAGCTAGCTTGGCTTTCTCCAAAGGTTAAAATAAAAAACTCACTCTGTAGTGACAGAGTGAATATAATACTGTTTTAAATAAATAAATAAAACTGTAAGAATGAAGTAAAGAACATATAGCGTGCTAAAATTTGAGTGTAGCCAGGTTAGCTTTTTCTACTTTTTACAGTGTTTATGCTAGGCTAACTAAGCTAGCCCTTTTAACTGGACAGTGTGTGTGTTTGTGTGTGTGTGTGTGTTGCACAAAGTGCTTTTTCAGCAGGTTAATACCATTTCGGTGAGCATTGTTGCTGGGAGCTATAAAAAGGTAAGTTCTGTCACCTTGTCATGACTTGCTGGGTTTTTCCTGGCAATCAAGCTAGAACCCAAAGTTAACTTACCTAAATTTAACAGTAATACTTTAACTATTATTAGTATTCTTAACCTCCTAGGACCTGGTGTCCAAATATGTGGATATCACATTTTGGGTTGTCTAGACCAAAATACACAATTTTGCCCTACAAGGGCCTGATATCCACTTTCGAGGACATTATACTGCCACTGTTCTATCGAAATTTGAAACAAATGTCCTCATATGTCTCTCATTTGTCTCAGAAAAATAAATCAGGGAAAAAAAATCTGTTAATTCTTTGTTTTTACATTCATCAGGTCCCAATCAGCCCAACTAGCAAAGAGAAATTAAAAATGCATGCCATGAAAAAGTTCAGGTCTTAGGAGGTTTTAAAGCAGAGTAGAGTCAATTCTTTAACTAACCTTTTTAAGAACTTGCGTTATTTTTAATAAGTGTGCTACTGCTGCTAGACTACTGGAACTACTGGACAGATGTGGCGGTTTTCGTTTAGGACAGTTATTATAGTTGTTTCTACTCTACATTCATTTTATTGTTGATCTAACTGCATCGTATGGATCATTTTAGAAGACTGAAGTCCTAGACTCCACCTTTGTCTAGGGCACTGTTATTCTATGTGTGTGCAGGCAACGAGTCAAGGTCCCCCATCAAAGAGGAAATGACTTCAGAAGACCCGAGGGCCTCTGCAGGGCCAGGAGGGAGGCTGGTATGCACACACAAACACACATGAACTCACATGCACACCTGCAAGCCCATGCAAGAATGTGCACAACAGCTTCACACATACTAAAAGGTACTTGCTGGACAGCACACACATACACACACACTGTAAGCCACACATATATGTACTTTAAATACACTAACCCCAGCCTGTCATCTCCTGGGTCTGTTGGGTCTGACTGTGTTATTTGTTTTAGCTAGCCTGTGTGAGAGTTAAAAATGGAATGTTTCAGCTACATAAAGCACTTCCTGTTTTGATGACTCCCTCACTGAGCTGTTCCCCCAAGCTAAACAGTCCCAGAGCAACACGTAATGATGGTCGCAGGAAAAATTGTGCTTATTTTCATCTAAATAAACTAGACTTTCACTCATGGTTTTCCGCTTCCATCAGTGTGTCAAAGCACCTTCTCCCCATTGGTCTGCTTGCTTGCGGTGATGGAGGTCTTGTTCTTGTTTGTGTTGCACGGGGTCTTGTCTGTCTGCACTTTGAGAGTGTTATCACAAGAACAGGAAGTAAGCTCTGTGTTTTATTTGAAATCTACCTCAGGACAGATACTTTTATGGTACTGCACAGGGATGACACAGGGGGTATGTTATCATCACAGTTTGTCTGTTTGCAAAAGAAACCCTACCAGGCCTAAACACAGTACTTTATACGCTGTGTTTAAATATTTGAAATAATGCATAATGTCCTTGGACGAGGACATTTTCTCTGATATATCTTTTCCACTAACTCCCATTATGATACTGCTGTGAAAGTTCTGGCGTGGTGTCTTTTGGGACTGGGCCCACATTTTAGGAATGGGCAGGTTTGAAAACTGACCTAATACAGTGGTACAAGGCAAAAGTTGGGGTAACTGGTAAGATGTGGTAAAGGGGTATAACTTCCCTTCTAGCTGTCACCATATTTAAGTTAGAAAAGCTAAATTAATGATTGTAGTTTCATTAGTATTTTCAGTACAGGTGGGATACAGTTAGACTCTTGCTAAAATCCCAAGTGTTTCTCTTTAGTCAGCAATGCTGCAGTCAAACTAGAGAAAAAAATAGACTGCAGTACAACCAAAAATATTGCAACCTTGTGCAATGAACTTACCATTTTGTTGCCTTTGAAATGGTTGCTTTAAATATGGAGACGGGGCTGCAACCATTAGTCAGTTGCCATCTTCAAAACTACTTTGGTGCATCAAGACAGGAATAAAACAACAATAAAATGGACTCAGTCTAATCAGTGTGTGATTAAATTAGGTCCCAGATGACAAATACATGCAATTTGTTTGTGATAATTCAGCTATTAACTCTGATAAACTTGCCGTCTGCAACGTGTTGCTACAATATGACCATTTAACTGTGAAATGGCATAGGTGCAATGGAACTCTGCTTTTATATAGCAGTATAACCAGAATACAACCAGCTGGCAACCAGGTGAGTCGAGTTCCTTACAGCAACAAGATTGCAGAGTTACACTCATTGATGCAGACTGACTCAGATTGATTGATTGTTGTCTGCATGCATAAATTGCACAGCATTTATTTGCAAACCTTAACCACTTTGTCTAAGAGTGACTGCAGTGAATCCATGATTGCTTGGAGACAGGCAACCTGTGCAATAGACTGGATCAACAATGGTCAAGTGTTGCATGCTCAACCTCTGGGCGACCAGCTGTGTGTCATCTGTCCCCAAATATGAAAAAACATTCAGTGCAATCACCAAGCAACCACAATTTTTTCCTAATCACAAGGAGGCTGCTGTCCTATTTTTACTCTAGTGTGAGTGAGGTAAGAGGCACTTATCATATTTCTATGTGATCTATCAGATTTTTCACATTTGTAAGGAAAATGCATTTGTGGGTTGAGCAGCAGAGTTGAGTATGTGAGTTGTGCCCATGAAAAACTTCCCAGATCTTCTCTGCTAATGCTTAACAGCTTATTCTGCTGTTGATTCTTGTTCAACATTTGTTGGATTGGATGATTGAAGTTTGAAGATTTAACAGTTTATTTATTTGACAATCAGGGGCCTCTGTTGTAATATGTGGATCAGAATTCATCACAATGAGTGTGATTGTCGCTCTGGCACAAAGAGCACACCCAAGCTGATCCTACAGTATTCAATGGGGTTGAGGTCAGAACTGCAGGCAGGCCATCCCAAAGTCTGGAGGTAGTCTCTGATAATCCCAACTCTGTGGGGGTGAGCATTTTCATGTTTGAAGACCGAGTTTGTTCCCAGGCTGTAGAGATATGAAATTGCCAATGGTTGCAGAATCTCTTCCAGTAATGCTTCAAGTGATGACAAGCCTTTTCCACTGCTGCCCCGTACCATTAAAACGGTCTCCACCGAGAGCTGCTACCCTATTGGTGCAGCAATCAGCATAGCATGCTCAGTGTTTTCTCCACACTTTGACCCTACGATCCAACTACCATAGACTGAATCTGGACGCATCACTGAACACAATGATTCTCTACATGTTCAGGTTCCAGCGCAAACGGGCCTGACAATGAGAGGCAGCTATTGCAGGCCTCCTGGCAACCCTTTGGGACCGACCGGTCATTGGCTGCGTCTAGTCTGTTGTGGATTGTCTGGGCAGAGAGCCGTTGGCATTATCATTCTGCAAACATTGACTGCAGTCTATGGTTCCTAGGTGCTGACAGAGTGATGAAACTGTCGTCTTGTGGATCTCATCTTCTTGGGACTCCCACTTCATGGCTTGTCTCTGACATCCCCTGTTATGTTAAAAGTTGGTCTTCAATTTGGAAATGGTATGAAGGCTCAGACCAGGATATGCTGCAGCTGGGTTTTGCAGAACACCAGCTTGAAGTCACCCTATGGCACTGGCCCTATCCAGATCAGTGAACATGCCATACTTGTAGCAAACACCAGCTGACCGCTGTAGCAGGCTCCATGCTCCGAGGTGCTGCTAATCAGGCACCTGATTGTCAGCACTAGAAGCTCAAAACAAGAGTCAATATTTTGTGCTAACATTATCTTTGGTGGCGACACGACGTCATGTTTTCCATGCACTGAGAGAAGCCACTTAACTTCTACACAGATAGGACCTTATCATAGCTTGTGCAAATAGCCTTTGTGGTTGTTTTCTCACATTTACCTATGCTCATTTTAGAATCATCTATTAGTCTGACATGCATATTTCTGGACTGTGGGAGGAAACCTGAGAGCCTGAAGGGAAACCCACACAGGAACAGAGAGAATATGCTCACTCCACACAGAAAGACCCCACCACACTGAGCTGAAGAAGAAGTAATCCAACAGAAAGCCTAAAATAATGAAAAGCAAGACATAAGCAGATTGCAAACATAAAAACAATTTCACCTAGAGCTAATAATTAGCTCACTCATTAGGGGAGTTTCAAAGTGATGCTTGTCTTTGTGGTATTAAACAAAATAGCTTTAGAGTTGAATAAAACAAGGCCAAATAAAACAAACATCTTAGGTTGTGGAAAATTAGACACTTTTAACAGATTTTGAGCGATTTCATTTATTGTGTTTGTCCAGTTGTCATGGAATCGCATTTTTCTCCGATAACTTCAAGACTACAAGTACCAGTTTCACCTCTGAGTAAGGAATCCTATCAGTGGACCTTTTGGTGACTTTAGGTGAACATAACCAAACAAAAGCTCCAGTTTCCAGTTTCACTAAATTCAAGAAATCATCGCACTCTGTATCAGACTCATTAAACATGCAAACGTCCGCTGAGTAACATTTGTAGCCGTTATCCCCACTCCCCTCGCAGTTATGATTAAAAACAGAAAATCGTCTAATGGCAGAAATCCACGCTCCAGATGTTTATTCGTGATTTTTGGCAAAATACCAGCTGTTCTGTATTCTCATCACACCCAGGTTTTTCTTTCTTTTTTTTCTGACGTTCTCCTGACAAACACAAATTTCTGCAGAGAGAAGTGAGCTGCCGCAGACGAGAGCTGATTACATCTCTGCGCTGCGACATTGTTGATGTTTGGCTGAGTGAAATTACAGGTGTTTCCAGCAACAAAGTACATGCTTTCACACATACACACACATCTCCCACTCACTGCTCACTAAACCACAAACCCTCCCCCAGCTGAAACAAACCATTATATAGGTGCTTGCTATAGATCTGTGAGATGTACAGGGTCTGTGGTGGAGCTGCTAACACACACACACACACACACACACACACATATTTGAATTAACACACAAGTTTGTTCGTTCTCTTTTCTGTTGTCTTTCTCACCCACAACCACTTTTTTGTATTTTCCCTTGCACACACACACTTATAAATTCACACACACCCCACTTTGAAACATTTTCTCTTGTCCAGACTCTACACACACACACACACACACACACACACACACACACACACACACACACACACTCACACTCACACTCCCACTCCCTCTTCCTTTTCCCTCCCTTGTCTCTAATCCCTGCAGCTGTTGCTCTTACTCACATTGCTGCCTCCTCCAGACAAAACCTCATCTGTGTGTGTGTGTGCAGATGTGTATGTGTATGTATGTATGTGTGTGTGTTAGTGTGTGTCTTAGAGATAAGGAAAGTTACGTGTTAAATCAAGGAGGAGGGACAGAAAGAGCAAGGCTGCAATGAGAATGAGAGGATGGGAGATGGAGAGGTGAAGGAAAATCCCCCTCCCCACAACACACACACACACACACAAATCCCCCCTCCCTCACAGTCTCGGGAGAGCCTCCGTCTTCCCCTTCTCCCAAACCCATTGTGTTCCCCCTTCACCTCCTTCCTCCGTCCATCCATCTCCACATCCTCGGGGTTCTGCTTTCGGATATCACAAATCTATCAGCCGCATCTGGCTCCATCATGAATGTCAAGTGGAGAGTTGGCAGTGTGCAAATAGTAGCTAAATATATAACAGGGATATTACATCTCAGAAAGACGGCTGTGGTTTGGACAGGGTTCATTTCAGTTGTGTCAGAAGTGAACAGTCTGATGAAGGAGATTTGTTTCCGCACTGAAGTTACAGTGACACGAGAAAAATATTTTTATTCTGCTCTATTTGTCTTCAGGCTGAGAAATATACTAGAAAGTAACCCTATTTCTATCATTCTGGCCACATTACTTTTAGAAGCACGTCCGTCTGACCATAGCCACTGTGGTTGCAAGGGATATAGTAGATAGTCACCACTAAAGGGACAGTCAACCAATTTTCACATGTCACGCTAACAGTCGAGTCATGAGAAGTGCCGCTCAGTCTGTGAAAACAGTTAAGCATCTACATCTTAACGGTTCTGCAGGAGCTTTGCCACATTTGAGAAAATAACCCCTGACGATGACATCAAAGTTCTCCTGGTTTGAGTACTTGATACGACAAATGTGTAACAGAAAGCTTGGGTTACAAACTTGCAGCATGAGGGTTGGAAACATGTAGGATTATCAGTGTAATGACCCAGAAGTGTCTGAGTGGCATCCACGATGCACTCAAAAAAAATGAAATTGGGTGGTTGTTGCATGTACAAGATTCAAACTTGTAATTTGAACTAAATAATTTCATGTTTCTATGGTGAACGTAATTAAATCATGTAGCATCTGCATGAAATTCAGAAACTTAATTTGTTCTTGTTGAGATGACATGATACAATCTAGTAAGAGTGGTTAGTTGCCTGGACTCACGAAATTCGCAAGATCACATTAGATGTCAAATTGGAGAAAAATCACTGGAGTTTTAAGAGGCAGACAACTACACCCACACCACGTGTATGCTATCGCTATTTATTGTGGTTTAACCTGTCAAGGACAAAAACGTACAGAAAATTCTGCATCAAGCCTTGTAATCATAGCTTTTCTACTTTTGGTAAGCCTGGATTGACAGCTTGGTGGTGTGATGGTTAGTGCTGTTACCTCACAGCAAGAAGGGCCTGGGTTCAAATCCACAATCTGGCTGGTTTGCAGTGTGTAATTAGAGTTGGGTTAATTGGTGATTCTAAATTACCCATGAATGTAAGTGCAAATGGTTGTTTTTCTCTATGAAATCATCAACCCCCATATTGGTTCATTAAGCAAGACTAGCAGTAAATGCCTTGATTAACAAAGTAGTTGTTCAAACAACAAGATTTCATTGCATTTTCCTAAAGTTTTTAACTTGTGTAGAATGAATTAAAACAAATTTCACTCTACATACTTAAATAAATCACTTCAAGTCAATGCAAGTATACTACGTTGATTCAGCATAATCTGATTACATTAAACCACCAAATGCCAAATGTGTTGGTTTGACATGGTCAAAAATGGGTTATTGTACTTGGTTAAATCACGTGGAAAAAGGTGCCATGATTAAATTGTGTTTATCCAACAACAGATTTTTTTGAGTGTGGAAGTCCGTCAAATTCTCTGAATGCTTTAAATACTCGTTGGGGCTTCCTCCTTCCTCCTTTAGTCTGGACAGATCAGAGTGTGTGCATTCAACATAACACAGCATTGTAGTGTTTGAATAGCGTACAGTGTCTAGGTTTTACTGAAACTTGGATGACTTGTAAGCATATGGTGGAAGATTTCTAAACCAAACACTTGCCTATTTATTTTTCATACATGTAACAATTGCTTTCAGAAAATTATATTAAATGGCAGGATGCGCAATGAGCATGAGAGTTGGTTTGTGACCGGTAATTCCGATGTTGGTAATGAAGTCACATTTCTCACCAGGTTACCGTCTTTATGACCTGCATAAAACACCGCAGTGTGCACAGGGTGAAGTATCTGAGCGGTGCTTTTAGGTTCACCGCTCTCGAGCCACATCAAGAACACCTGCCGCAGCATAATTATGTAGCCTAGTGCATGAGCAGTCAAATTTTCTAAGCAGATTTTTGTTTTCTTTTTGTCTTCTTTGACTTCACAGTCACATTTCGTTTGTCTTGACTTTTCCATCAAGCTCGAGAGAAGTGTTTAGAAAAGAGACAGGATTGTGGGAGTAATCCTGTAACTCTAATGTATTAGAATTATTTCTAATATTATTCAAACTCACTACACAGTGTTCTGAAATGTGAAAGTACATATATGGTGTTATTACTATATATTATTATAAGTCTATCAACTGCAATTGTCCCCTCAATGGTCACTCAGATCTCATTTACACATTTTATCACAAACTTTTTGTGTTTGAATAACTTATCTAGACAAAGGAAACCCCATGCCAAGTATAAATGTAAATGCATCTGAGCATAGGAACCTCTACAGTGTGTCTCACAGGTGTTATATGGCTGAACGAGCGACTCTGTTCTCTCTGATGCCTCCCTTGCAATTACATTGATAAGCAAGGAAACAACAAAATACAACATCAGCCGTTGCATAATGCCAATACGTTTGTGGCAGTGTGATGAGTAAGGATTTCACTGTAGTAACCAAGAAGATCTTCGATGTTGCAGTTATTTTTGTTAGAGGGTGGATTCTTACCAAAAACCAAAGATCGTTCAAACTTTGAAAGTTGTGGTTTTTTTTGCTACTGAGTAAAAATAAAAATGTATGCAAATAAGAAAAGAGCAAATGTGACCCATTCCTCTATGACTAATCTTCAGTGTGATCTTCAGGTGTTCATTACTCAAAAAAAGTAATGCATTACACATAGGCTACCGTTTTACACACCAACACAAATACATATCCTAATGAGCACACACATGTGATCTTTCTGTAAGCTTTTAAGTTACAACACAAAATCGACAACACGAAGATGAAGATGAAAACCAGCGTAAAGAGGCTTCAAAACGATCTCGGTCTGCATTCACTTAACTTCATTATCATTTTGAGTTCTTGGCTAGCTTTGTGTTAGCATGCTGTCTGCGCAGATGCTAGCAAAGAGCTTAAGTTATGTTAGCTGTACAATGCAGCTGTTTCTGAGGTGAATGCAGTTTGCACTTTAGTTTGAAATGCATTACCCCCAACACTGCTCATCTTTGAAAGGTGGGCTTTCTTACTCCTTATCCTACCTCTACCTACTTTCTTTTTGGCAGAAACATAGCCATCCAATAGAGGGTCTTGGACAGCAAATCTGCAAAGAGTCACATATGTTGCCACTCTTTTGACATTTAGGTACAGCAGCAAGTTGGAAAAAATAGCAATGAATGCGGGTCTGCAACTCCTTTTGTGCGCTCTCTTGGCAATTCATCGAGCAAATTTAAATCCAGTCACAGTGTGGACAGGTGCTGAGCATGTGAACAAATATCTGACAGATAATATTCAAATAATAGATGTACAGATTACATGATATAATCTGTAAATGCACTTTTATAAGGTTATGACAGGTTATGTCATGCAGTTTTGCATCTGTCACTTTAAGTATTTGAACCTTACGGAGGTTATAATGCTAATGAACAGATGTTCATGGGCCACTCATCTGGAAATAAATAAATCCTTCCTCAGCTTTTGAGTGTTACACACTCTGAAACGACAATCAACATCAAAATCTATTTAAAATCCATCTGGGAAAAAATATTAACTACCATCCTAAACTGTTCCGTAGTGGCAAAAACTATTTTTTAAAAAAAGGCTGTGAGCCTCAAAATATCACTTCATAATTTTGGGTCTCAGTTAAAATCACCCACACCCACACAGGTGTTACCAGTGTAAACACAAATTATAGCCATGTGTCACTTTAATGGGCTTAATCAAATGTTCACGTCATACCCAGATGTCCATTGCACACATGATCTTGTGCTGCGTCTAAAAATACACAAACACACATCAGCCTGTCCGTGTGCAGCTGCTTGCAACTGTGGTTTATGAATACTCAGGGTAACACAGCTGTTAGTTGTCCTAAATTGGTAATTGTTGACATTATGGTGACCATGTGCCATTTTATTTATACTTGTGATTTTGCAAAAAAAAAAAGCTTCCTGTTATTTTAGAAAGGTTTCCACAGCCATTGTTAATGAGGATTTTGAAGGTATCAATTTTAATGTTGATTCAGTAATTTTGAGTATGCTTCATCTCTCAGTGTCTGTTATAAACAGTTTTAATGAGGTGGACAGAATGAACTATCCACACAGCCTCTGTCAAGCTTGTATACATCTCTGGCAGCATCATGTACACACTGATGTTTGGATAAAACTAGGGTTTATTTATATTCACTTTAGGCCATAACAACAAGCTGTTAAATACACTGAAATATGGCTGTTGACGCAGACTGTGGACTCTTAACAATGAGGTTCATTCTGTTCTCCAATCAGCTGATCACAATTTCTTCATTCTAGCTGGCACACATTTGGAAGACTGCAAAGAATAGCAAAGAGATGGACTGCACTGTTTTAAAAAGTTAGCCTATCACATGCAACTGAGAGCTTAACTGCAAACAAAATTCTATGAACTTCCTAAAAAGATCTGATGAAATCATTAGATCTGATGTTGCCAAAGAACTATACAAGCACCCCGTATCTAGTTAGCTTTTACAAAGCTAACGGTAGCTATACTTCACTTTCAGTTTACTCTACTTAGCTAGGCACGTCCCAAAAACTACTCATAAGTCGGAATTATCCTAATTCTGTCATAAAACACTGTATAAAAAATGCTTTAGCATAAATTAACACCTTAATAAAATTAACAACAGGTGCACTGGAGGGGCAACAAAGACCCTGTCATCAAAACAGAAATGATGTTACAGTTGGAGGACACTGACATTTTATCTCTCCTTATGTTTTCTCACTGTTTTTTCACCAGCTTTGCATTTTGCTGTGTTCAGTGTGACTACTGGTTGCAGGAGCTGATGCCTCAGCTGTACAGAGGTCACACAGGTAGTTCATCTACTCCACGATGGCACATCAGTACCTGGCCTCATTTGGCAAGAGTATGCTCGCAGTTCCTGAAAGATAAAGGATCGATACCATTGCATGACCTCCACACTCACCTGACCAGCAGAACACCTCTGGGACATCATGTTTCAGTCCATCTGACATCGTCAGGTTGCACCTCAAACTGTCCAGGAGCTCATCTGGGAGAAGATCGCCCCGAACATTATGATTAGGAGCATACCCTGATGTTGTCAGGCATGCACACAAACACGTGGGGGCTATGCAAGCTAATGAGTACCATTTTTAGTTGCTGCAGTGAAATGGACTAGCCTGCTGCATCATTTTTTCACTTCAGCCCTTTCATTTTCATTAAACCATGTAGCATCCTTTTGTTCATAACACATTGCCTAGTCCATATCAGTATAGATATCCAGCATGATTTCTTTACTCACTGACATATGATGTGCTTTCAAAGTGGGTTTTTTTTTCCAGAAGTAGTAGCCTAATACCTCTCGTTTTATTCTTTTCACTTGTTGCCACTACTGACTTTTCATGGTCTAAAAAGCTTATTTTTTTGGTAAAGCACTCCATCCATCCATGTTCTTCCACTTATCCGGGGCCGGATCGCTGGGGCAGCAGCCCAAGCAGAGAAGCCCAGATCTCCCTATCCCCAGCCACCTCCTCCAGCTTGTCCGAGGGAACACCCAGGCGTTCCCAGGGCAGCCGAGAGATATAATCTCTCCAGCGTGTCCTTGCTCTGCCCCGGGGCCTCCTCCCGGTGGAACATGCCTAGATCACCTCACCCAGGAGGCATCTTCGTCAGATGCCTGAACCACCTCAACTCTCTCCTTTTGATGTGGAGGATGAGTAGCTCTACTCTGAGCCCCTCCCAGATGGCCGAACTTCTCACCCTATCTCTAAGGGAGAGGCCAGCCACCCTTCCACTTGTATCCGCTTGTATCTCGTTCGTTCTGTCACTACCCACAGTTCATGACCATAGGTGAGGGTAGGGACGTAGATTGACCGGTAAATTGAGAGCTTCGCTTTTACACTCAGCTCTCTCTTCACCACAACAGACCGCACAGCGTCCGCATCACTGCAGCACCAATCCGTCTGTCGATTTCCTGCTCCCTTCTCCCATCACTCGTGAACAAGATCCCGAGATACTTAAATTCTTCAACTTGGGGCAGGAACTCATCCCTGACCCTGAGTGGGCATTCCACTATAGCACTCCACTAAAGCACTTCAGCAATAGCTTATTCTGGGTTCCTTAGATTTTTAGTACCCCAACATATAAAAGCATATAGGCATTTATTAGTCTCTTCTTAGCAGATGTTCATGGAGAGCTCTGAATCTCCTCCAGTTTGGGCTGAATACACTCTGTCCTTGTGCTGGCCGTTTTATGTGGCACATTTCAATCTGGATTTGTGAATACCAACAAAGTTTCCTGAGAGACAAATCTTTCATCATGATGTCATCAGGAAATTAAATGCTGGATACGGCTAATTTGAAGTGTATGAACAAGTGCATGGCAGCTTTGTTGCCACAGTGACAGCACACATGCATAATTTGGACACAAATTTGGACGGGGCGATTGTGGCTCAAGAGTTGGCAGTTCGTCTTGTAATCGGAAGGTTGCCGGCTCGAGCCCCGGCTCCGATAGTCTCGGTCGTTGTGTCCTTGGGCAAGACACTAACCCCGTTGCCTACTGGTGGTGGTCAGAGGGCCCGGTGGCGCCAGTGTCCGGCAGCCTCGCCTCTGTCAGTGCGCCCCAGGGTGGCTGTGGCTACAATGTAGCTTGCCATCACCAGTGTGTGAATGGGTGGATGACTGAATGTGTAAAGCGCTTTGGGGTCCTTAGGGACTAGAAAAGCGCTATACAAATACAGGCCATTACCATTACATCCTTTGATTCATAACTCATACTGTCAGTCCAACATTTACTCTCAGGCCAGCTCTACATTCTTCATGATCTCATATGTGCTATATGTTCAGAACTGAAGATCTGTGTGTGTGTATGCCCAATGTGGTTTAAGGTGAAGAAAAAGACATGACCCATGTTGGAAAGCTGCTGCGTGAGAGGCCAGAACCATACCACTTAACCTCTGCATGACACACACACACACACACCCAGAGTCCTCACCACATCCATTCACTGTAAAATCCCCCAACATATGGATGCTATAAATTCAACCAGACCTATAAATTCTTGCAAAATGCATTTGAGTTCAAACTATTCAGACTCTTTTCGGTTTGTCACTGTTTTTTATAAGATGTTAAAACCGTAATTCTTTGCAAAAAGACAGCTGGCATGTTAAATTGACCATGATCGCGACGAGCTCTGACACCCGGGGCTCCAACAGCCCTGCCACTCTTTGAATAAGAGGTGAAAAGCGTGGGCTGCATTTTTCTTCTAGCGCTTTGTCGAAAATAAACAGTAAACTTCTGAAATGTTACTTTTATGAATGAATGCATGAGGTTCTAGAAACTGTATTTCATTCTTTGCTAATAACAACCTCAATGAACTGTGCAGATACTTTACCGAAGCCCCAGCTGGCAAAAATTATTAGTAAAATAATCACGAACGTAAAACTAATCAGAAAGGGTTTGAAAATTCAAAACAATCCCTCTAGCCAAAGTTTTCCTTCCAGAACTTCAGTTAGTCAAAACCATTTTAAGGTCCTGCTTCCTAAATTATGTGGTCTTTCAGCAAATGCTAATAAAACAAGATGACAAAACAGCGTGTGTCGCTTTGCATTGGATAGGAAGTGAGTGAGTGAGTGCTGGGAAGCCGGGGGAGTATTGTATGTCATCTAACACTAACATTCTTTAAGTAGGTCAAGTAGAGAAGTGATGCTCAGCCTTTTCCATAAACCTACTGATGTAATGCTGACCTACAAAACAACAGCAGCTGCTGGGATCAGCGGTCTGGACCCCATCCTTTCCTTTCCTTTCCTTTCGTTTCCTTTCCTTTCCCTTTTTTAAACTTATATGCAGCTTAGTCATCCATATCATTACATCACTCTGTCATCACAGCATTAAGCATCCCAACCTTAACAGTATTGTTTTAGCTGCCTAATCTTTACCATAACCACAGCAGCTCATTTGTCTTTTTCTTCAGTTTGAACTTCATAGCTGTCCTGTCCAAACAAACACGGATTACTTTTCCATCACGGTTCTGCTTATGCATATATTTTGATTGAACTGATGTAAATACCTGTAAAGATGTTGTACAAATCTTCATTTCTAGGTATATGGGACTGAGCCACGTTGTTTACATCTGGGTTTCATTGCTGTTGCTCTGAGAGGAAGCTCTTATCCTTTCACTTAATAACAGCCAGAGTCACAGATGCTCCCAATAACAGCAGTAGCGAGAACACTGAGCAGCAACGGGATGCTTTATTGTCCTTGTAGGTGATTAAACAGACTTTTTAAAAAATCCATTTTAGGGCCATACGGCAAGGTTTTAAGATGATAGTGGCATGCTAACACACCGTGTTCACCTACTTTTAGTTTTGAAACTGGTCTCCACCAATTTCTAAACTAATAAATTGGTCTCTGCCTTTCAGCAAGCTTTGTCTTTTTCATGTGCATCCATCTAATAGTCATAACATTAGTCTCTAAGTTATCATTTTTATCGGTCTTTTAAAGGCAAAACACAAAAAAAAGGCCAACACAGCACTGAAACAAACACAAAGAGCTTATGCAATTAACATGATGATATATTCAGCACTATATAAGAGACTATTTTTGCATCAATAAGGTGATACCTTGTTCTTTGCGATTCCTTGGTGAGAACTAATAGCTAAAAACTTTAAGAAATTAAAAAGCATAAGTGGAAGGCCGAAAAATACCTACTGCAGATGAACAGTATCTGAAATGTATGTTGTTAAATAGGAGAAAAAAATCCAGCAAAGGCCTGAGAGATTCATCTGGGACTAGTTGCTCCATCTACTCTTTGTTTAAGGCTCATCAGAAATGGCCTCAGTGGAGGGATAACTGTTAAGAAACCATTCTTAAGAAGATAAACAGGGAGAAAAGAGTGAGGTATACCAAGTTACACAAGAACTGGGTGATTAATCCAATGATGAATCCAAAATGTGAAATGCAAATCACCCTGAGTGTCCAAGGAGAAGGTCAGGAGAGTGGTACAACAGTGAATGTCAATAAATACTTCATTGTGTAGTATAAAGACAGCATTGACGGTATACTGTCAGTGCAGAGGACGGAAATCAGAAAAGGTAGCTTGTGAAGCATCTGCTTACATTTTATTTAATTCAGTTGTGTAAATCCACAAGGAGCAGCAAACCTTAGAGCAGCATCAGCAGCACGGGTCAGCTGATTATAACCTGTACACAAACAAAAACTACTGCAGTTCTTAATACAAATTACTGTGAGATGTGATTCCAAACACAGTGCCAGAGAAGAAAATGTAAAAGTGGTCACATCAAATTCTGACTGACTCAAGCCTGCCCATATTTTAATAAACTCCTGCCCTTATTTCTTATTTTCCTTGCAAAGTATAAAGGAATGGGGGGTTTCTCATGACTTTTGCACACTGTACATGCAACAATAGTGGTAATTGTTTGAGTTAATTACTGTCGTTCACACTGCACACTTACTGTGCCCTGCTCACAAAAAAAGATCGGTGCTTTATTGTCATTTTTTTTTGTTCATTTTATATGCAAACCTGTATTTCCTGAACAGAACAAATTCCAAGGTACGAATGAATAGCAGACAACATGTTGAACTTGAGGCTTCCATATGCTCTCATTTAATACATTTATGTTGAAATTAGGCCCTGACCTCAGCTCATTTTGTCTCTCTCGTCCCAGTTTTCACCAGATCTGATTTCTCTTTCCCAGAATATTTTTAGCAGCGTTTGAGAGAGTACAGTTTTCTCCAGGAGTTACAGCACCATACGATCAACTGCCAGTCAATATGGGCTGCTCATGAATATCTTGCTTAATACCTACTAAGCATGAGCTCAAAGAGCTTACTGCATATGATTTTTGTTTCTGTAATGTCTTTGTTCTTTTGTATGCTGAACAGCAGCTTATTTAGACTGGAAATTTACTGTATGAAGACTGACAATATGGAGTGAGGACAATGCTCCGAGTCACAAGCAAGTTCACTGTATATGATATGTTCAGGTCTTGTGTTTCTTCTCTGGACCCCAGAACTGCTTAGTGAGGCTTAGCAGACCAGGCTGGTAACCAAAACAGAGGAGGGGAGCTGAAAACATACAACACAGTGTGCTTGGTCACTAATCACTGTGTACTAGCATCACACCCACATCTGAAGACATCTTTCCACGCGCGTGTGAGCGAAAGGCAGAGTGTGAACAGGAGTTTAGTCAGACAATGACAGAAAAGGTGTGTAACGGTCTGAGCGTGTGCGCTTTTGTAATTGTTAAGTCTGTGGTTAGAACAAAGAGTTGTTTGTCTGAGGTTTCAGAGAGAAGTTAGAGAGGACGCTGGTTTGATTCCCAGGAGAGATGTAGTCAAAGGTAGATGAGGCAACATCGGCGTGAGGCGCTGGAAAGTAACATCAGCTAAAACCCCAGGTTTGTGCATATGTGTGTGTCTATGCTCCAGATAGACACACACACCCCTCCAAAGGGACCTCGCCCTCATATTCAGTCATTTTAATGACAACCATATTCTCTGCGTTTGGACACACACACACACACACACAGTCCTAGTCACGCACTTGCACATGCACACACACTCACACCCTTATGTTTGCCATGCATTTGACAGTGAAGCACAGCATTGTTTTATTTGGTCAAAATGGGACTCAGATGTTTTGAGCGAGTCTCATAAACAACCTGCAGCAAGCCAGCCGTCTCATCAGGCTGCATTACCCAAATCATTGGAGGAGCCCAACAGATCTGACCACTCGCTTCAAATTAAAGCAAGGATTTTTTATTAAAATCTCATATCCTCCGTCTTACTGTGGGACCCAGGATTACATGTTGCTAGCTTGTGTTCTGCTGGGAAGCCTGCAACCTATTTGGGCCCCTATCCCAGGTTTAAAATATAAATTAATAAAAAATAAAAACCTGGGAGGGGAACACAAAAGGCCAAAGAGCATTTGAGGCTTTCATGAAAAAGTCAGACCAACGGCTGATATAGCTCTGCATTCTGCATCTCCACCCTCATTTTAGTGATTTTGACTCATTGTAGCATTTTCTGTGGAGGCTGTAATAGAGACCTCCACAGAGCTTTAATTAGTGTTTAGTGCTCTTACAGCTGGACTGTAAAGGTATAAATTAGAAGTGTGGATGTAAATACATAAATATGGTTGCCCGCTCCTTAGTTTGTGGCTATTTTATACTTTTCGTTTAGTTTGTCACAGAGCTTGCAATAAACAAGCAGCAAATCTAGATGTCAGAATCTTGCACACAGCTCTGCAATCCAACCTGTAATGTACTGTGGTGTGGTTTAAATACAGTTTTATCTTAAACAATCTGCTAAATACAGAATCTGCAGCTGACAATGCTTCCCCTCGCTGAGCATCATCTGAAAGAATTACTAACTTGCAGTGTTACTGTATTGCACAGCTTGCATTACTTTGATAATGAAGATCCAGTTCTTAACCAAAATTGGTGACACTGACTGTATAAAAAAGACAGACATAGCCACTGTGATGTCACCTACTGTTTTAAACCTCTGTTTTAATGTGAGAAAGAGGACGAGGAGAGGAGGTTGAGGTACAGATTTTAGTTTTGGATAAAGGTAGGAGAGGAAGAAGAGCAGTGGAGTAAAACATGGAGAGCCAAAGTCAGAAAGTAAAGGTTTATTTAGGTCTAGAATATTAAGTGTAATACAGCAGCCAGGGTGAGCATGAGCTAAAACATTACAAAGATTACTGGATACGTTTCTATGAAGTTCATCTCCAAAGTGCTGAATCCTATTACCACTGGTGATCCCACATAGCTTTACCTCAAATCTCACCATAGGTGATGAATGACCCAGTTTAGGCCAAGTTTTAGCTGTCAGACCTTACGTTTCACTCCAGAATACTTGACCTGGACAAGTTCATGGTCAGGTGCCCTTGCCCTAGTCCTGCGGCTGCAAAACAAGCCTGGATCATCACCACTTCATCACCGTACGTGACAGTTGGTATGAAGTGTTTTTGCTGATGTTCTGTGTTTGCTTTTCACTAAATTTGGGACTGTGCATTAAAGCCAAACATCTCCACTCTGGCCTCATTTGACATGGAGGTATGAAGTGAATGATTTCTATAGCTTTTTCTTGTGACGTGCTATTCTACATCTGATTTCTTTTTCTGTGTTATTGCACTACTGGAAAAAAAGTAAAAATGTCCACATTATAGCAGCAATGGATCCAACTGGTTCCAAAAAAAAAGCATGTACTTTAGTTAAGTACTTCTATATAACACAGTATCACTTGTTGCTTTTAGAACAAGACTTACCTGACTCCATTAAATATTTGCTGTGGCGACTGGGCCATCGTATTACAGCACATGGAAACAGTGAGCAGCAATCTGTGAGTGCTTTAGGATCCCAGTGAACTGGGATATTTTTTTTCCAGCACAGAACAGCTCTAAGTGTATTGTTTGAAATGCAAAATTGCAATAAGTGGATGAAGAACACGCACACACAGTTTGGATCTTGGTCTCTTCATCAGGTTCTTAATCAGTTCCTCCTTATGGACTCACATACACACATAAACTCACACAAAGGTTGACCCCGAGGGGAGGAAATTGAATTAGCAGTGTGTAATGCAGCTCCTTGTGTGTGTAATCAGCGCAGGCTTAGAATACAGGACCATTGTAAGACACTGTGGTCGGTGCCTGGAGAACCAGTAACCGCTGGGGGAAGCTGCTCTTATCACCAGATATGATTATAGCTGAGGGAATGTGTGTGTGTGTGTGTGTGTGTGTGGGAGTGGTGGTGAGATTTGTGTGGGAGTCATGACTGCGTGGGGAATGTGTGTCTACATGCCTGTGATGGTGCACAAGTACACAACTTTTAAAATGATGCAAATAAAAAAGAAGAAGAAGCTGAGAACTGTCGTCCCCCCCCCCCCCCCCCCCCCCCCCATGAGACCCAGCAATGCACTTTTTTATAATTTTTGCATCCAATGTTGCGCCAACAAAAATAATAGCGGCATTTTTTTACATTCGTTACAGCTAATGCTTTTGATCTGTGTACATTTTTTCTTTTGTTTTTTTTCTTATAGTGTTTTTATAGCCTGTGGTTAGAATAACAAAAATACATTCGTTTTTTTTTTGTTTCCACTATCATTGTTCGAAGCAGGCTGCAGGCTGTGTTTTCCACTGTGGATGTCATTGTTTTTCAATGTCTGTTAATTATTTTTGTGCTGGTATTTTGCCTCCTGATATAGTGTTTCCTGCTATTGTCTTTTTCTACCAGGCTAGCTGCCTCTGGACTTGAGCCAGCCAGTCCCTCCTACCTTAAAATACACAAGCACACATACACACACATCATGACCATGAGTGTGCGCACACACACACACACACACACACACACACACACACACACACACACACACACACACACACACATTCTCTGTCTCTGCCCTCCCTCTGCTCTCCCTTCCTCCTCTTGGCACTTGAGAGAAAACACAAGAAGTCAGTGATACGGCAAAACCAACTCTGTGTGTGTGTGTGTGTGTGTGTGTGTGTGTGTGTGTGTGTGTGTGTGTGTGTGTGTGTGTGCGCACACTCATGGTCATGATGTGTGTGTATGTGTGCTTGTGTATTTTAAGGTAGGGAGGGAGGGAGGGAGGGAGAGAGTCCACCAGTCAGCTCAGAGGGGTTAATCTCTCTCTCTCTTTCTCGCTCTCTCTCCCTCAGTCTCTCCCTCCCTCTGTTGCCTTTTGTTGCGGCCCCTCACTTTCTCAACTCTTGGACAGAGGGAACTGATACTGTGCCTTTGCATGTGTGTGTTTGTGTGTGTGTGTGATGTTGGAGAATCCTCACCACTTTCTGGAACTGTACATGAACATGACTGATGGGACTTTGTGAAGCACTCCTCGCGCTGAATGTTTACAAGGCAGACTGGTAAGGCAGTCCTGTTCTTGGGAAAGCTGTCTGATTTCATGCAAATGCAAAAGTGTCCGTGTGTGTCTATATGTGCGTGTATGTGTGTGTGTTTTTGGGTCTGCGTGTGGGGAAATGCTGTCAGCAATCCAGCAGATTATTTGCAAATGTGTGGTGTGTTTCTGCGTTTTTTGAGCTTTGCGAACTTTTTTTTTTAATGTTTTCAAGATATAAAAACGCTTGCAGAAGGTTCCTCTGTCTTTTTGCTTTCCTTTCATTCCACCTCCTCTCCGTATCCCCCTCTTTCTGCCCGGCCCAACTTACTCAAGTTACCGGCTTCCTCCTGTTGTTATGAGCCCCGTGGTTTCTCTGCAGTACTCTGAGGGCGCTCCCACGCTCTCTTAAAGAGAAAGAAAGGAAGGGAAACGGCGATAACTATTTCAGAGCCACAAAAGAAGTGGGAGAAGCATGGTACGGTTTCGCTCCACGTCTCTCTCTCTGCACCTCCGTGCAAATTTTTGTCCCTTTTAGCACTGAGCAATTTGGAAAAATGGATCTTCCTTTTGCACTGGTTGCTTACTTTTTTTTCTGGACAAAAGTTTTCTCTTTTCTTCCAAGGTGGTGGGGTAGTGAGAAAATTGGAAACAGAGCCACCCACAGTGGAAGTGAGTCAGCCCGGCATTTAGTGGTGTGTTGACTTTGGAAATGGCAGGGATTGGGGGCGGTGGTGGTGCTAGTGCAGGGGGACAGAAGAAGTTGTCAGAAAAAGAGAAAGAGAAGAAAAACAAAAAGTGTCAATTTGTTCATATTTTCTGGTGAGGGTCCCAGAATCTGTGCAAAGTGGGAGCTGAGTTGTGGATAACAGGCATTATAGGAGAGGAGAGGAGAGGAGAGGAGAGGAGAGGAGAGGAGGCTGTTTATAAAGGGAGGGAGCGGCTTGTGTCCATCTGGGACAATCCCAAGTGCTGAAAGCTTCCCCACCCTGATCCCAAACATCTCTCTCCCCCTTCACTCCCTCTGTCTTTCTCATTGTCTCTCTCCTGCTCCTTCACCATAAAATGCAAGTGGATACATTTTGATTTCAGTCTGTGGAAGGCATCCAACTTGTTGCATTTACAGACACATGCCGCTATCATTTTCCTTCTGCCTTTTCTTTCTTTAAATATCCTTTGTCACGTCCTGCCTCTGTTTTCCCCTCTGCTTCCCTGTGGATAAACTGCCAGCATGTTAGATGTAACATGACAACATAAAACTAAGAGAATGGGGAAGCCCTGCTGCATTTTTGAATTGCATGTTGCATAATATAAAACAGTATCAATGCATTGTGGAAGAAGCACAGGCAAAGCACAGACTGTGCAACATTGTGATTCAGTCACAGCAAGTCACAGCCAAAGGCTATTGTTTTGTCCCATGGGAGAGATTATGGCTGATGGTTAACAAAACAGGCAAAAAGCTGATATCACAAAAAAAAAAAAAAAGAAAGAAATTTGATTTGTCCATCAGCAGCGCCTTACAAGCCAGTAACAGACATTTTACACATGTTCTCCTCTTTCTCATCACTCACCACCTTTAAATATTTACTGCTTTCTAAGTAATTTAATGCCAGAATGTAACCCTGTAGAACATAAGCCACAACCCAGTCAGTCTCTTCAGTCCTCTCCCTTTGTTTAGCCTGCATGACCTTCCTCCAGCTCCTCTACTTCCTCCTCTTCCTCTTCCCTCCCTGCTCTGCCTTCCTCCCTCTGCTCTGCCTGGATACCCAGCGATAAGGGGACAGCGACGGTAGCACTTCCTCTCGCCACAGGAAGCAGGAAGTGTTGATTTCCACCACAGCCTCCCTGGGCAAACTCTGCACTGAGTCCACTGGGATCCTCATTCGCACTCTCAGCCGTATAGCAGCGAGCCTGGGATACAGGCAAAGAAGCGCATGTGTTGTGATTGGAAGCTGTCTGCTCACAATGACCCCAGTATGCATTTGCTTTGCAGCTGTGCCTCCTGACTGATTTTCATGGGAAAGCACCTGGGAAGCAGCCTGGTTTGCGTCTCTTTGACCTCAGGCTTGGCTTGCAGGTCACAGGATGATTGGCTAATTATTTCCCTAATCACGCTGCATGTTTTGTTATCACCCTCTGTGGCCACTGATGTGGATGGAGGCGCTGTTGAGCTTAAAAAAACACAAACAACCATTCATCAGCTAATGGATTCCAGTTACGCTGGTGGGTGGGAGGGCTGGGTGTGAGCCAGAGAGAGAGAGAGGGAGAAAGAGGTGACATAAAGAGAAGATGGGGAAGACAAAAAGTTGTGCATTAGGGCAGAAACGATACCTGAAGGGTTATTTTTCCATTTTCTTACTTGTTTTTGTTCTGATTATGTTAAGATTATTATGATATTATGATATCTTTGTGTGTGCGTGTTTTAAATTTGCACTGCCAAGTGAGGTCATGACTTCTTTTTTTAAAGGTTGCTTGAACAACATCTTCACTAAATGAAAACAAGGTAAAGAGGGAAAGACAGATGGACACAGCAGCAATACTGAGAAAATTATATTTGATTTGGGAAAGTATTGGCATCAAATAATCCTAGACCCACTCAGTTGGGTTTTTTAAAAACTTGTTCCAAGATAGTATTAGGAGGATATTATTTTTCAGCAAGTGACGCACATGGCCAGAAAAACAAGTGGAATTATTTTGAATTCTGAATCAAGGATTTGTAAGAGAAAGCAGGAACACAGCGGGCGGAGGGAGGTTTGGAGTCTTCACACACCCCCGTTCTCTGCTGCCTGTTGGAGCGGGGGGGCTAGGAGGAGGAATTGGCCGTCCGATTGGGGTCTGGAAAGTGGGGCCTCCCTGCTGCTGCCGAGTCGGGGCGGTCTGCTTCTCTCCACCGCAGGGAAAAGGGTAACACTACCTGGGTCTGGGTGCAGTTTCCCCCCTCCAGGGGCAAGGGTACCTAGACCCAGTTCGTAGAGTACGCTTGGGGAGTGTGATTGTGTGTACAGTGTCTATTTATGTCTGTCTCCACGTTGGGTGAGTGTTGAGTAATTGCATATGAGAGCATGAGGGTGAGAATGGATGTTTATATCTGTGTGTGCCTGTTTGTCTGTGTCTATATGTCAGGTTGGGTATCAGACGCCACCTCTGTAGGGACATCTCAGGCCCTCCAAGGTATGGAGGCCTATCTCCCCCCACCACTTCCCCTGCCAGTGGCAGACACCCTCAGGTGTCGGTGCGTTGGTGGTTCTTTGTGTCCGGGGGTGGGCGTCCAGGTACACATCGGCTCACTCCTGGTGGCTGCTTGTCGGGGCCTGGAGCCTGGGGCTCGCTCGGGCCACTTCGGGGGTGGGGTGCCCCCGGCCTCTCGGCCTGGGGCTCGGTCACTCTGGCACAGCTGGCTGCCGGCGGAGCTCACGGACACGTCACTGCAACCCCCCTGGCTTCTGCTCCGCGGCTGCTGAGTGACCCCTTATCTGGGGCTCTCCTCAGCTCTTTCTGGGACAGTGGCGCGGCTGCCCCTCTGTTGGTCTTCCTTGGTCTCTTGTGTTCTGAGGGTCTCTGGATGTCTGGAGTTCTGATCTCCTCCATACCTGCTTCATGCCCTGGAGGACGGGGCTGTGGCCCCCCCACACCCTCTAGCAGATCATTACATGAAGGAACCTTTTAAATACAAGCGTGCTCATGCTCACAGGTGTACACACGGGTGCTCACACACACAAACTACACCCTTTTTGGCTCCTACCTCAAAGCACACTGTGCGCTGTCGATCTTACGTGCTGCACAATAATGTTTAATATTTAGTATTTACTGTTATATTCCCATAGATCATCGCAATGATGTTGTTTATTATATTGCTCTTTTTTTTCTTCTGCTTGTTTTCTCTTTTTTCTTTCTCAACAGGTGATCCAGGTGATTGATATATGTATTTTTTGTCTGCTTATTTTGTTGGTTTTTGCCCTTTATCCCCGTCCCTCTTCCCCACTGTTTTTCTTTCCCTCTTTCTTTCTCCACTTTCTTTTCCCCAGTCAAGTCTGTCCCGTATTTAGCAAGTGAAAATAAAATAAAATAAACAATAAAAGGTGAATCAAATAGACCATTATGGCAAGGCTGGGATGGTCCATTTGGTAAAGTAAATCCGTTGGGCATCTTTCTTTGCCTTTAGACAACAATTCTGAAGAGCCAAACGGGACAGGCAAAAAAAAGAAAAGAAAAGAAAAAAGAGAGAAAGCAGGAACTGTGAAAGTCAGAGCGACTAAGTATGAAACACCACACACACAGAGTTTTTATAGTGCTGCTCTTATTATTATTATTTTCCAGTGTTTTCTGTGTGTGTGTGTGTGTCTGTGTGTGTGTCTATATATCTATGAAAATCATTCATCATCTCTCATGCATAACCCTTGCATGGTGGAAAATGAGTTGCCTAAGTGACAGAAGTGGATGAGGTCTCATGTTACTAAACTTTACGAGCTAGAAATTTGCATAATGAGAAAAGGACACATCTACTTTTTAAATTAATTCAATTAAATTCAATTTTATTTATATAGCACCAAATCACATCAACAGTCAAGCAGCTTTATATTGTAAGGCAAAGACCCTACAATGATACAGAGAAAACCCTGTCAATCGGATAACCTTGTAGCAGTCCGAGCAAGCACATGGAGAAAGTGGGATGCAAAAACTCCCTTTTAAGAGGAAGAAAGCTCAGATGGATTCAGGCTCAGGGAGGAGCAGCCATCTGCCATATACTATGACTGTCTGCACTTTCCAGATGGTGAAAAAAAAGATAATTTGCACCTGGGATGTGGATTGATGCTAAAGGTTGTGGCCCTTGTCATTAAATGTTATGGATATTGGATTTAAAGCCTAGCATTATAACTTGGTTTTTCTCGTAATTAACCACACAAGTCAGAAGGGGGAAAAAACATTAATGAAATAAACAGAAGAGTGGCAAAGGCAGCTACTTGTGAGTTTGACTAAGCAGCTGAGTAGAAGAGAAAGCAACAATGCCATAGCAAAGGATGCTGAGACATTTGGGCGATTAGGAAACAGCGGAGATATGAACCTAAATTGCGGTCGGGTTAAGGGTCAAGAGGGGTGAGGAGGTCAGATAGAGCCCGGCTAGCTCAACTTATAACAGGATATCCTGCAAGGAAAAGCCATCTGGTTCTCCTTCTCCCTCTCCTTCTCTGTCTTAAATTCCCACAAAAGGCACAGCAGTAAGCAGAGGTATAACCTTTCCATGAAAACCCCTGAGAAAACACAAGTTCATCAGTCATCGGTGGCAGACAGCTGATGTATGTGCCTACTTCATGTTCTTCTTCTTCAGCAGAACTCGGAGCACACTGAGTGTTTTATATAAGTGTGCGATGACAGCTGTATGATGTTTTTATCCACTTGTTTCAGGGGCTTCAGCAGCTAGAGGGAATTTTCCTACAGGGGTAGCAAAGTTGATCTTATCTTAACCAGACAGTGTCTAAAAAACACAATGAATCATCCCTCTTCTGTTTCAGTCAGTCATGCCTTAAACTGATATCAACAACTTACTACTCAGAAAGAACTGTTATTCAGTCGCAGTTAAGCCCCATTTATGGAAGAGGAAAATGAATTAATGGAAATTTGTCATATATTAAAGGTATTTGTATCAGACGGCACTTGGCACTTTTATACATGTTTTCCTTCATTTGAACCGGTGTGAACAATGACTTACAAGCACAATCAATGCCAGAAATTGTGAGGCAATTCTAAGAAAACCAGTACTGTGGTTTGTCAAGACATCTAATAGCAGGAAACTACCGAGAGCACAAGATTTTTGGTTTTGTTGCTTCAAAGGTGTCACCATCTCATTTGCTTCTTTGCCACGTGTTGTTGTGAAACCAATGAAGGGAGAACGTCTGAAGCGCATTTGTGATAGTAAAGTATGGTATACCCTCACGGCCACTTTATTAGGCACACCTGTTCAACTCAGACATGCTCACACGGCAGCACCACAATGCATTGAGGCATGTAGACGTTGGCCAAGCCGAATTTCAAACTGAGCATCAGAATGGGGAAGAAAGGTGATTTAAGTGTGTGAATGTGAGTGTGAATGGGTGAATGACTGAATGTAGTGTGAAGCACTTTGGGGTCCTTAGGGACTAGAAAAGCGCTATACAAATGCAGGCCATTTAAGTGACTTTGAATGTGGTGGTTGTTACCAGGCAGGCTGGTGTAAGTGTTCCAAAGACTGGGCTTTTCCCACATGACCATCTCTAGGTTATACAGAGAATCGCCCGAACAAGCGGAAATATCAACTGAGCAGGAGTTCTGTGGGAGAAAATGCATCGCTGATATCAGAGGGTTAAACTTGTTCAAGCTGATAGGAAAGCAACAGTAACTCAAACTGCATCCAAGGTTTGCAGAAGAGCATCTCTGAACACACAACATGTCAAACTTTGAAGCAGATGGGCTACAGCAGCAGAAGACCACACCGGGTGCCACTTCTGTCAGCTAAGAACAGGAAACTGAGGATACAAGCAGGTTCACCAAAACCGGACCAGAAAAGATGGTCCGATGAGTCTCTGTGTAATTCAAATGATACAGTCAGAATCTGGTATAAACAACACCAAAGCACGTGTCCAATGTGCCTTCAAAGATTCAGGCTGCTGCCATAATGGTGTGGATATTTTAGTACCAATTTTGAATGCTACAGAGCAAGGATACTGGCTCAAACCTGCTCTGTGTGGAGTTTGCATCTTCTCTCTGTGCAGCTAAAAGGAATGCATGATTCTGTGTCTGGAGATCACACTATCAATATCAGTATATGGTAAAGGCATATAGTCAATCTTAACATTAGCTTCTCACAGATGATTTTTATGTAGATGAGAGGTCTAAATGGTACATACCCCAGCCGTCTAAAAATGGATGTGACCAGACAACCACATATGTTCTCGGGGACATTGATCTGTATCTGCATGTAAATGATGTTACTGTCTCGTTCTGTGCTGCACGATGAGCTTATAGTTATGGGCCTTAGGATCTTCGAAGCTTCTTGTTCCAGATTAGACAAGTTGTAAACATTCAAAGACTTTTTTCTTTCTTTTTTTTTTTTTTTTTTTTTTTTACCTTGAACTGAAGTGGTTCAAATAACCAGGTTAAACTCTGGCTTGTGTACAACCCATTCTGTTGTTGGAGCTCCCTTTTTCACATATTTACTGTAAGTGAGGAGGATTCTACTATAACAGAAAGCAAGACCCTAATAATTCAAAATGATGCTTTAAGCATACACACAGCTGGCTTAACAAAGCCCAGGCTGACACTGCCCGAGAAACAAAACCATGCCAGCCTGTTTTGCTTATTTAACAAGTACTGCAATTATATTTGTTTAAAAAAAAAATCAGTAACAACGCAGGATGACAGGTTACTAAAACTGTCCGGTAAACACCTCGTGAGTCCATGTGACTTTTGTTTACAGGGGCTGCTTCACTTGTAATTGGGTATACTAAATCTAAACAAACTGACAAAGTTGCCACAATGCTTTGGACCCCGGTTAAATATCCGTGAGCGTGACAGCACTGTGAAAAAGATGCAGGAAAACACAGGCCAATCATAATTTACTGTATGTGCATGGCCAGAGTGTGCCAGCAGCTATTTTAGTCTATCCTGGATTGTTTTATTTTGACAGGAATTTAGAGGGGAAAAAAAGATAAATACTACTTTATGATCTTCTACAGTTTCTTCAGAGAACTGCCTCATTTGCTCAACGTGTCAGACAGACTTCAACCAACTAATTCTTCCCATTTTGTGAAAACCTTCATGTTTCCCCTTATGCAACAGTTATGCCAAAGTATAGTCATTGTTCTCTCCGTTCGCTGAATCACATACTCAGCCTGATATTCTCACATTCGAGTGCGCTCTTTAAGAGGGTGACATTTTCCATATGGAAAAATTAACTTATTTTTTTCCTACCCGTGGTTAATCATGACACAAACAAGACACACAGAGAAACACAGAGGGACAGACGGAGAGTGAAACGAATGAGCGAAGGATTGAAAGCGAGAGAGGGGGAACAAGAGTAGAGCTATTTTTGGCCTGTCTGGGTGTTTCCTACACACACACGCTCACGCTTCTCAGGCTTGTTGTTGTTCAGAACGGTGGGTGTTATAAGGCTGAGTTTTGATTTGATTTGACTTTACGTTTTGAGGCTTTGTATATGTGTGTGTGTGTGTGTGCGTATGTGCTTGTGTGTGTGTGTGTGTGTGTGTGTGAGCTGGCTGCTGACATCCCTGGGATTTTCTTGTGGTAGCTATGGTTTCTTGTGGTGTTTTGAATAACTTACCATAACTCCAAACGTCCTCGGGGTGTTAAGGGATCCTCGGTCCTTCATCATATACTCCTCTTGTGCCGTCACCGGAGCTGACCTCAGTTCACTTTCAATCAAACCAGATCAAACGTCCAAAAGAGAGGCTGTAATTCATTTAGTCAAAACCGTCTTTGTGTTCAAGTACTTACCGCCATCTTTTGTTGCTCTGCATTAAACCTCTCACAGATCTCTTAGTTTTTTTAATGGCTTTGGTAGCGCTCGGATTTTTAAAATGCTGATAAAAGTTTCTCTGCAGTTTAAAGATGCTATATGTATAGTTTGTATAGATAAATAATGCTATACGACTGGTGTGTGTGGTAATGCCTCTTAGACCGAAGTGGATGATGAGATATTGCACATAAAGCTGGAAAAAAAGTAACACTGTTTCTTTGTTTTACCTTTCAGTGGTGGTTAGTGATGACTGCACAAATGACACTGTTGCTATTTTGCGGAAAATGCCTGTCAGCGATCCATTGTGTTTCTGTGGACTGCATATGTCACCGAAGCTTTCCATGCACTGAGTCCTTTCAGACACTGGTTCAGCCTCAGTCTTTTCACACATATCTGTAATTTGAAAGTAGAAAGATGTATATTAATTTCCTGGAACTTCCCTCACTTTGATCTTAATCAAAGGGCTTTTTTTAACTAACAAAAAATGCAAGTCCCCAGAACAAAGACATCCTATAATGTGACTGGATAAATACAGTCCACACAACATGAATAAAACCTGAAAGACTTTCAAAGGTCTGTACTGTATATAATGTATGTGCTTAGCTTATTTATGTATTAGGATTCTGCTTGAAGATGCTAACAGTCTCATGTAAAACAACGGGACTAACAAACTGATGCTGGAAAAAACGTAAATATTTAAGACTCACAGCAAAATTAAGTAAATTAAGAGTAAACCTAAAATAGACTTTATAAAATAAAAACATAAATCTTTAGTAAATGATAATATATAAAGGTAACAATCTTCACAAGGGAATGTGTTCAGGATTCTTGTTTTGCCCAACTCTTAATACCCAAAGACAACCTAATTAACTAACAATAAAGAGGAAGCAAACTTCTCATGTTTATATTTATTTCTAAATATCTCTATATTTATCTCTTATCTCTATATCTATATTTATGTTTTTTTACGCATTTTATTCTCATATCATTAAGAGTTCTTTCAATTAAGAATGATTTTGCAATCAACGCTGTGCTATCGACCTACAGCTTGGATTTCCTAATACATGGTTTCCCATGCAGCTCATTGTTACTCACTCCTCATATGAATTGGTCCACAGCACAACAGCTAGACCGCTAACAAAAATCTGCAAAACCTGCCACTCCATATCAGCCTTGATCCCTGCTTCCCATCTCTGCTTCCAGTGAAATTCAGAATTCATATCAAAATTTTATTAGTGCACATGCCTTTTCATGGCCTTATCCCCGCTTATACAGGAGAACTGCCAAAAGCTTATTACAGCAGTCGCGCTTTCCGTTTATCAGATCAAGGTCTTTCAGCTGTTCCCCATTCTGCAACCACACTTTTTAGGTTGTAGCTCCTAAAATGTGGAACAGTCTTCCTCGGTGCATTAAGTCGGCTGAGTCTGTGGTTTCTTTCACATCTGCTGACATTTTTTATAGGTTTTGCTTTTTAACATTGTGTCCTTTTTTGTTTTAGTCTAGTCATACTGCCTTTGTGTGCAGGTATGTACAGTATGTTGGGCTAGGCAGACCCATTATGACGACTGCAACATTTGTGTCTGCTCCTCCTTAACTCCTCCTAGACAGGTAATCAATCTGGATTAAACTTATATTATATACATTGCCCAGGTTACCAGCACTGTCGACATCTAAATAGCTTTTTAAAATTAATTTTATAATTTATATAATTTGAGCTTTTCAAATTATATAAATTTGACATTCACATATATATATTATGTGAATGGTGGCTTAAAACATTAGATCTACATTATACGTATATTGTGTACATTATGTGTACTCTGTTTCTAAACTCATGTTGATAAAGTACTTTTAGTACAGTGAAACTTTGGGGTCTGAGAATTGTGTTGTCATCTGTAAATAAGTGTGGAAAAAGTGGCGCTAATAATGCCTGTACCCTGATTACCAATGAATATGTAGCTTGGAAGAAGAAGAACAATAAATATATAAATCAATTATTTAGTTATTTAGTATTTATGCACAGCCATTTTTGCCACCTCATATACCTATATATAGTGATACAATGAACATAAAAAGAATAACATCGTAAATCAACGTACATGTCCGTGTTTTAATACATGAGCGAAATGAGGAAACAGTGAAAGCTCATTGTTCTAATTTCCACATCCATATTTTTACTCTTGTCCTTTACTAAAATAGCTTTATATGGTTTAGAGTTCAAAATAATCCTTACGTGTCATGAATGGGTCTCAGTTTATCATCTGTCTTGAAAACAACTACTTTAAGCATCTTTTCTCTGATTGGTTGCTCCTCACAAGCTTAAATAGTAGGTGGGCGGGGCTTCTGTTTGCCTGAGAAGACCATATTAAGCAGCGGTCCCCAACCCCTGTGGTCCCGTGGCCCATGGACCCGGGCCATATATCTGGCCCAGATATCTGGCTGCGAGAGTTGAGGCTCGGGTGTGAAATGTATGGTTTTCAGGGTTTTTATTGGTTTTTAGCATTTTTTTTTTTTTAGCATTTTTATCATTAACTTGGTTTCCCCGGGTCTTTTTCTGTGTGTTATGAATAAATCTTCTTTTTTTGGTACCGGTATTGGTTTTATTTTGTTTATTTATCCACAATACCTTAAAGGCCGGTCCGTGAAAATATAATCGGACATAAACCGGTCCGTGGCACAAAAAAGGTTGGTGACCGCTGATTTTAAGGACATCTCATCCCTCTAAAATTAGGACATCTGGACAACTGGAGCAGTTTGATGTCTGAGTTTTCAAATCATAGGGATTACTTACATATACATTGACCTTTTATAAAAGCTTCTTGTTTTATGCTTTGAATGTGTGGCTAATGCATTTTTTTGTGTGGGTGTGGGTGGGGTATTGGCAGTTTCTGGTATAACTCAGAATGCAGGCTCTGAGCTTAAATTTGTGAAGAAATGCATTTCTTCTGTGTGCTCAGTTTGGTGGAACTTTAAAAAGCATGTCTGAAGGTTTCTGTCTTTATATCATGATTAGAAACTGATGATCACCAGACTAAGGCAGACTCAAACATGGTGGGGGGAAGCATTTTCAGTATGTTACACATATATAATTTTAGCTGCTTAAATTACTAGCAAAGAGAATTCTGAAATGAAAATATGTAAACGCACACAAACACATGGCTGTGTGCATACATCTATGTCCGCAATATTCACAAAAATAAAATCCCAGTGCTTTTCCTACCAAATATTTTCCAGCCTTATTATTTTTATCCTCTTTGTTCTTGTGTTTACACAGCCCCACTAAAGATAATACATCTTTTCCTCCCCGTCTGCCCCTCCTCCTCCTCCTCTTATTACCCTCCCTCTTCTGCATCTTCCCATCTCCCTCTTTCCGTCTTCATCTGGATACCTTTCTTTGCTTCCTCCTCCTTGGCTTTTCTTCATTCCCATCATCCTCTTCTGTTTTCTCTCCCTCAGCTCCTTCCCTCTTCTCATGCAGCATTCCTCACATTCTTGTTGGCTTCATAAGGGGAAGGACCCCGCTGGCAGACCAAGGCCAAACATTATTACAGTGCTCCCAGCCTCTCTCTCTGTCCCTCTCTCCGTTTCTCTCATCCTATCTGTCTTATTTTTTTCCCCTCGCTTATCTCCTAAACCACACTGCTCAGGTCCTCTTATCCTCTTCCTGACTTTCCTTTAACTTTTTAATCCCTTCCCTTCAACATTCACTCCTTTATTCGTTTTCTCTTAAGCCTCCACTAATTCCATTTTACTGATAGTATCTGTAAGCTCGGACTTTAACTATGTTAAACCAGTTTACTGAGACTGCTGTCTCTCATAATTAGTGGAAATAAGGGTCATACCATTCCCTCTTACGCACAACAGACTCATTTGTGTTTATACCAGAGCATGTGCTGTTTTTTAACGACACACTGTCTGCACATGGTAGATCAAGTATCAGACACAGATGCTCACAGCAAAGGCTCCCCCAAGTTACCCAACGCACACATACACACAGACAGACATCCACTTTACCTGTAAAGTAGATGACATTTAAAGCATCCTAAATGAATTTAATCAGTTGCCTTTTATTTTGTGAGGACTCCAGTTTAGTTTTGCACATTCTTTATTTTTTTATTGTTGTTTTTGTGAAGAATCACTTCTTGTGTCAAATGTTGTTGCTTTAGCAGTAGCACATCCCTGCAGGTGGGAGGCAACTTTGTAGCACACATTTGACCACATCCTGCCCCATATACTAAACTGACAAAAAAAAGAGCCGTACGTCAAACTTTTCTATGTCATTTCAAATTAATTTACATCTGAAAGGATGACTGATCATGTTTCTAAAAAAAAAAAAAAACCTGATGTGCATTGCATCATTTTTCTGCACTGTCTTCATAGCTGTGTTATCCCCTGTTGTATCTTAAGAAGATAACATGGATTATTTGATTTCTTACAAAAGCGTTAATACATGCAATGAGTTTTACAAAAATGTGAAATCATTTTGATTTGAAAATCTCAGGAATCAAAGCATAGCACACTGAAATAGACGCCAGTTCCTATTATTGTTTGTGAAAAATACCAAGTGACCAATGCTGGACAGAGTGTGTATGCATATGTATCTATTCCTCTCTCCCTGTGGGCGGTTGCCTGCTGCGCTGCTTTTCTGTCACCCTGTGGTTTGGTTATTTTCAGCTCGAAACCGGATGTGATTCAGACTGCATGCTAGATTGTGTAATTGAATGGACTAACCACATACACACACACACACTTTTTGAACGCGCACAATCGCATAAACGATGCAAACACAAACACACAGGACACAACCCTCTCTCACACACACCGTTATATCGTTAGATACACCCACACACTGAGGGTTTCTGGGAACAGTGCTGGGTTCCCCCCGTTCAAAGAGCCACCCGAGGGTGAGCGAGCGGACGATGAAGCACCACCAGCAGCAGACAGAGCGCTCGTTTCTTGGTTTCAATATTGGTCTTAAACATCAGTTGTTGACCTGGCTTACGCTGAGATCGGAAAAAGGATAAAACGCTTGCACACGCTCGTGCTCTGTGGAAACAAAAAGGACGGTTAAAAGTGGGGAAAAACATTGTGAAGTGCTTGTGAAACTTATTATAAATGTCAGTTTCTGACTCAAAAAAAAAAAATTTAAACGGTACTCTACAGATGGTGCTGAATTAAGAAGAGTGAGAAAAACAGGGAGTAGATAGCGTCTCCAAGCACCTCCGCCATGCATGAAGACATTCCCTGCGGCCTTATTTAAAAATAATAATAATAATAATTCAAACTAATTTCTAGCAGTTTGGTGTATTAGTTTATGTTTTAAAATGTCTTCTAAATGTGAATGTTTGACAGGAAGTTCTGGGAGGAAGTTTGTTTTGCAGGTACAAACAGAGGTTTGATTTTTATGGTGCTACCCTGGAGAAATTACAGATTTGCAAATTATTGTAGAAAAGGGCCAGAGAGGTTTACTGAATCATGCAGACCACAGTGGAGTGGTTGTGACGCGAGGATGTGTGCGATTCACTGTCAGTGGCCTCTACCAGAAAACTGCCTCTTGATTCTAGGAAGACTTTGGGCTATAAGATTTGACAAGGCAATGTTCCTGCGTCACGCAGGCTTCCACAGCAGCGTGTTGTACTGCAAGTGTGTGCGCTTGAAAACTGACAGGATGCTCTACTTCCTTGGTGGTCTGAAAATGTCAAGAAAAAAATGTGTATCTGCACATCTGAACATTGCACAGAACTTAGTGTCTTTAATCTCTGAAAAAAAAAAGTAGTCTGCATTACCGCAGGAGAGAATTACAAACATTCAGTCCTTCGTTATTATGAGGGAAAATAAAGATAGCTAGACATCGAGAGCATCTATTTGGATAGTTTTACCCTGATTTTAACTGTTTCAACTGTAAAAGTCTATTATGACTCAACTTTGTTAAGGATTATGTCAGCCTGCTTTATTTACTGCCACATCCCTTGTTTAACCGTAACTGCTCTTAATTACCCCCGTTTTCTTTTGATATTAGCAGTATCTGCTGTATCAAGGCAAGGTGTGCACCGATTACAGTGGAGTTATTTTTACTGTTATGCCTGTAATACTTAAAAGTTCATCAAAAACAGCTGACAAATGATGACTGAAAGCAAAGTTCTTCGTGAAAATTAAGCATTTTAAAGAGAGGATTATGGATAAAGTCTTTTCCCATAAATAGCAGGACTGATCACGTCAAGCCACCAGCAACCATGATCTCTCTTTCTGCACAACATACTTGAAAGCACAATAGGAAGCTTGTTCACACTTAATACTCAATTAGCGTGAACAAGCTATTGAAAAACTACACAAAATGTCCATGTTTCTACATGACTGCATTTTCTTTCATAACAGACTTCCTGCTTGCTCTACCACACGAGTGAATCGGGTGCAGTTTTAAACACACAGATTTACATTCTTCACGTACAGGAGCAAGTAAAGTCATTTGTATTTGTAGAATCGAGACTACAGTATATGGCATTGGTAATTTGGCACATAGAAACTATCTGAGACATTTTTTATGAGGGCCCCTTTAAACAGCCTTACTTTGTTTTTCCTGCTGTTCTTTGGGACAGCAATGAATGTTATTCAGCTTCAGCTCCAACTGCAGATTAATTTCCAAAGATTAATGTAAAGTTATTTCCTGCGCTCCCACAGTTCAGTTTTGTTAGGAAATATCTCTAATACTTACCTTTGTGATTCTATATAATACTGTGATAGTGGTCTATATAAGTTATTTAGGAAACAAATCTGAAATAGCTTCATAACTGAGCACTGCAGGCAGGAAATCAGAATAAAAAAGGAAACCAAACCAGGTTCAAAAATTGTTTTTGTTTCCTGAGAAAATACTTGCAGCTTTTATGGTTTTGTGCAGAAACTCACACAGACTCGAGTTTTAATGTGCACCCAAACAAGCTAATTTGTTCGGTGCTATAATGGTTTTCATTGCACATTAGCTCAATGGTGTATGACTGTAATCAGAGATTTTCTTGTCCACACCTACACCACAGACAGACAAAGTTAATGGAGTGGGGGGTATGAGGCGTTTGAAAACGCTATTCAACAGTATGTAATTTACTGTAAGTACAAGCTCAGGAATCAATATGCAGGACAACTATTTATATTCACTGTACTATAAATAAAGTGAGCGCTAAGAAAGGTATTGCACAGCAGATCTGTGCAAGTCAGTGCTGTAGTGATGGAAGTTCCATTTTGACCAACATCTGTCTCATCTTGGAGGGTCACATGTTGCCGTATCCTGACATGAATAACACTGTGTGGGTTGTTTGTTGTTTTGGAAACATTTAAGCATTTATGACAAATAGTAAATGTTCGCAAAAAGAGCCTAATTTTGTTTTGGTTTTTTTTCTGGGGGCCTCCAAAAGAACCCTGGAGATCCCAGAGCCGAGTCACTCTGCTTGCTGCTGGAAGTTCTTGACAGCAGATGGAGCCACAGAGAGGGAGCTATTATTTTATGTGGCACAAAATCCCCATCTTATTTGTAAGAAAAAGTAAGAAAAAAAAGAAAAAAAAAGAAAAGAAAAAGAAATAAAGTTAAGAACGCCATACAAGTTACGAGCAGTCAAACGCGGAGCGTGCACTTAAAGGGAGTGAGTCGGTGCGGGAAAACAATAGTCAAGAAGGTCCTGTGTGAAGTCAAGGCTATTTTTGGTGGGGCCCGCCTCGCCTGCTATTTCTGTCAGCAGGAGAGCGAAGGGGAGGGAGCAGGGCTTCGAGGGGGCCGGACTTACTTCTCTGTAACTTGCCTCCGATAAGTTCCTGTTTCGGCTCCTCAGTCAGTACAGGCTTCACTGACAATACCAGCGGACCTCTCCATCTCGCTTCCATCACGTTCCGTCAGCTTTTTGGCTCTTTTTACTTGTTCAACGTTTCAAAAACAGACTCCGATACAAGTTGGATTATCTTCAAGTGTGACTGGACTCTTTGAAGGGGCGGTTAGGTGTAAACGGGCTCCAGTTTACAAGGTAGGCAAGCGCTGGTGGTGACACGGTCCGAGCAGCTGAAAGTTTGATAAATGTTCTTAAATTTCGGGCTGTTTTGAGTCGGGCTTTCGACTCGTCGGGCAGGTGCAGTATGGCGTTAAGCTACGTGCGCAGGTGCACTCTTTTAATTGCTCGCGAGCGCTTGGAAAAGTGTCACGCGCGCGCATCTTTGACGAAAACTTAAAAAAAAAAAATTGGTACTTTTCTCGAGCTTTAATTTATTTCATTAGTCTTTTGTACATATATGTTACATAAAGTCACCATCAACTCCAACAGTCGTTTTAAAACATGATTTGCATTACAGCTCAAGTCATTATGAAGCAAGAAAGTGACTTTAAAGCAAAGTGCCGTTGACAAGCTGTAAATCGCGTAAATAATGTCTGCCTTCCTAAACAGAGTAAGGAGTGCTTTGTTGAAACTGCCGGAGGTGTGTTAACCACAAACCTACGTTTCTTATCAGTCATTTCTTAAGATAAGATTCAAATATTATTTACTTTTGGCCCCAGTGAGGTTGAGCAGATGTCGGCCAGCATCACAGTTTAGCAGCAGCACCTCCGCAACCCAGTTTAAAGTGCAGGTGCACTGTTCGCGTACTTTTCTACGACTGGGATTATCGCGTGTGTGTGTGTGTGTGTGTGTGTGTGTGAGAGAGAGAGAGTGTGTGTGCGCGCGCGCGCGTGCTTGCGTGGTACAGCCCAGACCACCACACACTTTTCTCATCTTTTCTATCCACATGTGGGTCAAAATAGTGCACTAGACCTGTGGTTGATACATCACATGAGCAGCTCACATTGTGCCAAGTGCCAGCACATGGCAGTGGTGAAATCTATTAACACACACCTGCAAGAAACGTTGTCACCTCTCTCTTTAAGGCTGGTATTAAAACTGCTTTGTTTATTGTGACATTTTTAGGAAAGGTTCAGAGGTGAAAGCTGCCAGTTATCAACTGTGTTTGTTTTTTTGTTGTTGTTGTTGTTGTTTTGTTCATTGTTGTTAGATATTGTGAATATGAGCTCCAGTTCAGTGATATACTTTTGTCTTTGTCCCCACAGATGGAATCGGCACCTCTGGGAACATCGTAAAGACTGACAGACAGGACAGCGTACTTCCCACAGTGGCAGGTTAGACCTTAAACCTCTGCTGAAAATGTTCAGAATGCAGTTCTGATTTAATAAGTAGTTGGGTTTTTTGGTAATATTTTACTTGAACCTCTTAAAGTTAGGCAAAAGCCATTAGCGCTGAAACGCTCTTGTGGAAAAAGATGCTGCTGCTCTCCAGGCAGTCCCTGCTCACGACTACATCTTGTTTTCTTTACATCATTTTCTTTTTAACATGTGCGCGTGCGCGCGCACACACACACACACACACACACACACACACACACACACACTGTATGCAATTTGGGTGACAGCAGTTTTTCCACAATGATCTAAGCTGCAGTAAAAGTAGAGAACAGGTGCTGGCCTAGTTGGAAAGACGCAGCCTCCTCGGCTGTGTTTTTCATGTGGGTTTAGAAGTTAGTTTTGCTGCAGGTCATGCAGAAGTTTAATTGAACATGCGTCACGCAGTCCTACAAAAATGTGTGAATGTAAATTTACCACATGAGCTATTTATTGTTTAGTAAACGTCCAATAGCATCCGGTTTTAGTTAGTTTCCTACTAAAACAAAAGACTTAGTTCTGTGTTCGAATTAATATTAGGAAATCACTGGTACCAGTGTATAGTACAGTAGAGGGATTCACTTCACTTTTTTATATTTTCACTTCCAGGATTGTGTAAGAGTCATCAGTAAGGATTCTGACGGTCATTCTTCTTGGCACAAAAGCTTCTCACATAAACATCTGGAGATATCAAAACATATTTCCTCCTAATTATGGCTGATTGCAACTGTTTCTTTCACAATGTGGTCATGGTTAGATAATGAAAATGTTCGCTCTGACTACTAGTGTGATGCAGGACGTGAACTTAGGTTAACCCTTTAGCACTCATTTCAAGATGCCACCATCTTTCCAGTAAAATAAGAGCTGGCTTGTTACTTTTCTTTGTAATCGTGTCAAATTTTCAACAATTTTCAGCAACCCTTCCTGTCATGTATTCATCTGTTGTGCCTCTCTTTAACAAAAAGCCTAGTTGATGCTTTTGTTCTTAAACCTGAGCTCAAAAAGTATTTGATCTGCTGCTCCAAGCATCAGAAACAAGTGACCCAGGCTGGCACTTTTAGTCCTGCATTTTTAGTTTAGATTAGCATTCTCTGCTGTGAAGCATGCCTGTGTGATCACGCTGTGTAGGATTACAATGCATGACTCTCTGAATGAAAGCCGGCTCTCGCTGTGCCAGGCTCTGCTGACTGCATGCTAACCAAGGACCCACTATGGGCTTTGTGTGTCTGCGTGCATGTCTCTGGAAAAAAAACTAAACAAAAAAAACCCCATTGCAGAGTCTGGTTACATGCGTGTTGTCCACACAGGGCAACTGGCACTGGCTCTCTATCCTTTGTCTTCCTCTCTCTAATTTCTCCATCTCAAACATGCACACCTTGCTTTAAATCATTTGGCCTGTGGAGTGCATTGCCCTTACGCCAGACGTCTGAAGTCGGAGATTGGTTAGCGATCTAAGGTGGCGGCGGTCTGCGCCAGATGTGCATAACATGTGAAACCACCATTTTAAAAGCCTCTGGAGCTCAAACAGCCCTTTAAACTACACAGAGTGCTATAATAGACCTGCAGGGTTACGTCCCACTTGTCCTGCTGTGTCTGTAATAGCCTTGAACCCTAATTTTCCACATACGTGAAACAGAAAACACGCAGAAGTGCTGTTCACTTAAAGAATAGCTTGTAATACTTGGCTCCTGTAGCAGTTACCAGAAGTGAGAGCATACAGGTATAATGATGATTTCGGACAAGTTTCACAATGGCTTTCAAAAGCTATGTCTATTAATAAAAAGACCTTCACCTCATATTCAACTTCTTCCTCCAGCAGCCTTTTCCTCTACACGCCCTAGAAATGAAAAAAGACACAACTCTTAATCCTGCAAACAGAGATATTTCAAAATAGTTCAGTTTTTTTTTTTGTTGTTTTTTTTTTGATTGACCATAGTAATGTTATTTTTCAATAATTGTTTTCCTAATAAGGAGTGAAAAAACTGCCTTTTTCAGGGCTGTCAGTGAAATCAACAAAAATTCCTTACAAATTTCTTCATAGAAAATACGACTTATTGCAGTTTGCATGTGTACTCTGCTCATTTTCTCAGGCCTTTACTCTATGGATCGCTAAATGGAGTAACTCCAACAGTCATGCAGTGGAGATCACATATCCTAGTTGTGGTTTCCAGCCACATTGGTCAGCTGATCTGGGCACTGTGTTTCTTTTAGTTACCGGTTCCTGTTGAATTAAAGACTCAACTGGAGGAAAGTTGATAAGCAACAATCAATCAATCATTACCTCTAATGCTGGTAATCGTTCTCACTTATTTGTATATCTAAGTAACATGATTCCTATTGAAACATTTAATCAGCAGGTTTAGCCTTTTATTGAGTTGATATATCACTAGAAGACTGTAATGTTGCAGCTGCTAGACTGTTTATTTAGAGCTTAATTGTGCTCCTTCTTGAATTTCCAGTTTGCGCTTTGGCACCCAAATAGCATTAGGTCATTCATCCTCTGCAGCTGCAAATTCAAAAACGTACTGACATTTTGTACTAATGAACAACATATACATTAAGGTGATTTTGAACTCTAATACCCATTAAAGCCAAATGGGAGTGCAGACACAAGCTGTTCAGTAGTCGAGGTAGTAATGGTTGTAACAGTAGACGGCGTTGGAGGTTTGGCGGCTATTTTTGACCTGCTGAACAAATGGCTCAATTGTCCTGCCTCGAGGTGCATGAAATCACTTGATATGTCAGGGGTAATGTTATATAATACTCTCCAAGGGGGGCTCACAGGACTGTGTTTGTGTGTGGTGCAGTTGTCTACTTTTTATTTCATTTTAGAGCGTGTGTGTGTGAGTTTTTCTGTGTCTGTGTGACAGGCTGCACATATTTAAAATATTTTCTTGCAAGGGGACTGAGAGACTGTAAGAGTGTGCGCTGTGGCTTGAGGTAAGAGTGTCCTCAACATTTTATTACTGTGTCAAATCAATTCACGTTGCATTAACCTTTGAGCTAAAATCTTTTTGCTGTGGTCTGCTGGGTAACTGGTCTCTTATTGGCCTCCAGCCTCACTCTGATACCTCCCCCTCCCATTTCTCTCTCACTTCCATGCACACAGCCGTGTACATGCCGAGGCACGTAATTCGGATTAAATTTACTGAAGTCAATGGAATTCTTTCTTCTAAGGATTTATTCCTGTGGCATTCAGGGTATAAAAAATCCCGAAACACTCAATTTTCACCTCAGTTACAGCAACTGTGCCAGACGAGAAGCCCTGGATCTAAATCTGTTTCTGAGTTCCAAACTTTAAGGAAGCTGGGGTTGTTCCCGTTTCCCACTATTGGTGAGAAACAAATACACGGAAAGTAAGATGTCCTAGCTTTAATTAGTATCCTCTTCTTTTTTTGTTTTATCTTTCCCTCACTACCAGTGGCTGGGTTTTGCTGGAGATTTCTTCCTGGTAAAAGGGAGTTTTTTCTTCCCACTGTTGCCTAGTGATTGTTTCTAGGGGATCATCTGATTGTTGGTGTTTTCTCCAGCTACTGTAGGCTCTTCACCTTGCAGTATAAAGCACCTTGAGGTGACTGTTGTTATGATTTGGTTCTATATACATGAACTTTCATTGAAATAAACTTGAATCAAAGGACACATTTTACTATTTGTGTACCATTTATTTTAAAGCTAATTTGCTTTTGTTTATACAATTAATACTTAAGTCACCGATCCTAAAATATTCAGGATCAGTGACCTTGTCTTTGTTCTTTTTTCTTTGAAATGGTTAGTTGCTGACTAAACATTACATATGTAGAAATAAAAATCAAGAACATTCATGTAACAGCCCTGAACAAAAAATAAATTTAGATGTTAACTGAAGCATTAAAGTTCTTTGGAGATACAGGTCCATCATTAATGCTAATCATCTTGCTCATAGATAATAAGTTAGCCTGATTCCTGATACTGTAGAAGCCACATATCAGTCACAAGTTCTCCGAACCAGATGATACCGTCTGACCTAAACAGCTCAACCAAGTCATGATTCAGCTCACACCGACTGATGCTGACCTCGGATCAGATGGCTTGTTGTAGGTGCGGATGTAATAGGATCTGACCGGACTCCTGACTTTACATGTGACTCCGTGTGTGTGTGTGTGTGTGTGTGTGTGTGTGTGTGTGTGTGTCTTGATTATCTTCAGTGACGTTTACAGCTTCAGGCTGATTTCTTTGTAATTGAATAGGAGAACTACACGATACAGGTTTATACAATGCCCATCTGTGGTCAGTGTGTCTGTCTGGGTGTGTGTTTCAGTATATGTAAGACAAGTTTCTGTGAGACACCCCTTTTCACCGAGGATGATGAAAACAAATAGTACTGCAACAGAGGTGAGAAGAGCTGCTGTGTAGTTTGAAATCTCCAGTAAACTAAAACCCGACACGTACAGGAGTTTTGGGCCCGAGGCAGATGCCTATTTTTAGAGAGTAAAACATTCCGATATTGAAGGGTAAAGTGAGGTTGTGCTGGAATTGCATTGAAAGGGGAAAACAATGGTGTTGCTGTTTGTTGACTTTCCAGAAATGTATTTCCCGAACTAGTTAGCAACTTAGGGCAAAGATGCCACTTGACTCCATACCACCATTTGCTCAGCTGTGATGCTTGCAGCTACATGTCCTGCAGGAAGTGCTGAGAGCCAGAGCTGCTCTGTGGCAAAAAGTATGGGATGGCTTTCTGCATTATGTAGTGACGTTTTTATATTGCACACCATAGACGTTACTGCTGTTATGTCTGTCATACCATCCAACAGCCAAAGAGGCAGGCGTCACATGTTACCAATCTCACAAAAATGAGTACAAAATCATCTACAAGTATTAGCTTTTTTTTCTTTTTTCTTTTTTTTTTGTCCAATGGGCAGAACAAACATCTGTTTATTTAAAGAAATCAAATGAAACCAGAAAATTTCCACATTTGATCTACTAAAATTAGAAAAAACAAAACAAAGAGACTTTCTTTTAAAAATATGATCAACCCTTGATTACCAAACAATTTCTCTTTTTGAACATCATCAACTTAATGTTTGGCCTCCATCTTTGTGTACGATTGAGAATGGAATTGGGTTTTTCCAGAATCAATGTTTTTTTTTCCTTTGTTAGATACGCGCATGTGTGTTTGTGTGTTCATCCCTGACCAGAGTGCAGAGCATGTGCAGGAATGTTAATGCCTTCTTCCTTTGTTATCTGTGCAGACGGCAGAGTGTGATGGTGCATATTCATGAAGCTGCTTTCCTGGAACATGTTAACTACTCCCATGAAATGAAGAGATTTAAATTTAAGAGAAGCAGATAGAGTAGAGCGATACTGTAGATTCGCTCTCTTCTCATTTTGTTTCTTTTCAGTTTTTTCCCAAATCCTATTTCACACATGTACTTTATTGTAGTTCATTAATGTTTTGCAGTTGCAACAGGCACCAAAGCTGGGTGCTCTGGCAGTCAGCCACTCCAGCATGTTATCACCGTTCCAAAAAATCTCCATGTGAACAGGTCACGCAGTCAAGCTTTGCATCTTGAAACCTGTTATAAAACAAGTAGAGGGGGAAACCAAAGTTGCGCCGATGTACACAGCATTTCAGCAGCGTTCATCAAGTAATTAAATTGGGAGTCTTTCTTTATCCTTCAGGAACGCTCATCAAACTTGTTTACGCTGAACTGGATGTTGATGTAAGTTTTGTCCGATTTTGCTGAGTTAAGTCAAACTACGTCTTCCATGCAAGACGGGCTGAGGCTTCAGCCAGATAAGCAGATATATTGTGTTGTTCTTATCAGCCAAAGGCCTTTGCTGCAGATTGTAGCCACCAATCTCACTACCACAGGCTTTTTTTCCCCCCAGATATGGCAACAGCCACAGGCTATCAGCATATCAGTCACCACTGTCATTTTGATGACTCACTGTTTTCACTTACAACCAGCAATATTAGTTTATTTTAAATAATCGTGCTTACAGTATCACACAATATTTGAGAGAAGAGATATGAGCAAGACACTTAAGGCATTATTATTTATTTCCCTTACCTGGCTCTGTGTTTAAGAAATGTGTGAATTCTGTGTTTTGTTTTGTTTTCCCCTTTTCTTCTGGCTTTTTATGGTGTGTGTGTGTGTGTGTGTGTGTGTGTGTGTGTGTGTGTGTGTGTGTGTGTGTGTGTGTGTGTGTGTGTGTGTGTGTGTGTGTGTGTGTGTGTGTGTGTGTGTGTGTGTGTGTGTGTGTGTGTGTGTGAGTGAGAGAAACGTGTATTATAAAAGATAAAGAGGGAGATCCCGTCGAGTGTGGTGTTTTTTTTTTTTTTGTTTTTTTTTGTTTTTTTTGTTGGGAAATGTGAAGAATGTGTTTGATGTGAAGGACAGCAGGAGTGTGAAGGAGAAAAGGAAAATGTATACAGATGTGCAACAGAACTGAAGTTGGATTGATCTCTAAAGTAGAGTTTGTGAAGATTAGTGCAATGAATTCTTAAAATTCTGTGAGAAATTACAGAAAAAAATGATTTAAAAAAAAAAAAAAAAAAGCAATTTGCTGTTCTCGTACTGTAAATGCAGATGGCATTGAGGGGAAAAATACTGGCCACAGTTGAGTAATCATTCAGGCTGCAAGGGAGTGTCATCCATTTATAGTTCACAACAGTTTGTGTTGGTGTGATGTAGGAACACTAAAACAGCAGTATAATGGCAATCAAACAGTTATTGTAGTGTAAAGTTTATATTTTATACCACATATTGCTGTGTTGTTTTTTTTTTGTTTTTTTTGGGGTTTTTTTATAGTAGAGAAACTGTAAAATAGCAGCTTAAAGACTAGAAATGCAGCTGCCGGTACTTTACTGTAATTTTACAGGAAATGTTATTCCTGTGTGGCTCAGCACACAACTTTTAAATGTAATCGTATTTTTTCGATGGTGAATAGTTTCCTCATGTTACACTGGGAACAGGAACATGCCCAACACAACCAGTGCTGCTTTTGGAAGGTGAGCAGCTGTATTTCATCAGCTGGAGAAGTGCCATTCAGCAAATAAACGGTCCTATTCCTGTCAAAGAAGGAACTCAGTTTCTTAAGTCTCCACATTACCCCAGTCTCGGAGTATAAGGATTTATTTCTTTTTCGTTTGTTTCATAGTTTAACCTCTGGTCTCCTGAAAAGTATGACACAAGGAAAAACCAAAGTGCCTGTATTGAGCAATGAAGGTGTCCGATGTCATACAAAGAAAAACTCAAAGAATCTGAGTTCGTGCAACACAAAGAGAACCTTTCCTCACCTGTGTTATGATTAACATGTTGCAATACCAACTTGGGCCTTAAGAACATTTGTCAGTCAGTCATAGTACTCATTTCCCAAGTTACAGTTCTTCTGTTTGTTGCAAAACAAAGCAAACACAAAAAGTATCACTTTCCCCGTGCTAGAAGAGTGTTTGGAGTAATATCTTAACCGACAGTATGTAAAACAGCAATGGGGAAAAATGGCAGACGATCTGGTGTCTTTTAATGTGTCACTGAGCTAGTGTGTGGCATTCAGCGGAATACAGGAAACGGAGATAATGTGGCTCTCTGAACCACGTCTGTGTCGACTGTTATTTGTCAAACAGGAGAGCACACCTGGTGTCACCTCTGTGACAGACGGAGGCATTCAGATGAGTGAGTTGTTTCCACCTTCAAGCAAATTATAATACTGGGTTAAGATAATTAAAAAAAAAAAAAAAAAAAAACCCCAAAGTGACAGAGATGCACTCTGTCAGAGTTTTTCTATCTGTGTGACCTGTATGTGAGTTATGTAAATGGGTGTATTGCTGGTATGCTGAGCTGGTGGAATCCCAAAGCACCTGTTTAGATGAATTGGAACAGGATGTAATGACTTAGATTCCTCACACGATGTTCATAAATCTCCAGATGGAAAAAGTGAAATGAGACAAATTTTAAAAACGTGTAATTAAAAATAAAGTGGCTTTTGTTTCAAATACCTTGCCCTTGACTCAGATTTGGAAATACTCGGTAATGACTCTGTTATGTCCTTAACTTTAAAACTGTTTCCATCTTCACTGTGATTCAGGAGGTGGAGCTCTTTCTGTCTGTTTGTCGAAGTCCCTTTTTCTAAAGACTGTCCCAGATGTATCATCATGTGAATGTAAAAGAAAGAATTACCATGTGTGGTATAAGAAAAATGCCATGTGGCAGATTAGGCTACTGAAATATATAAATTCAGTCAGGTTTAGGGCTAATTGGCGAACATTAAAACACAATATTGCTATGGTGAAAGTGGTAAACGCTGTAGCTGTATAACGTCATTGTAACTGTTGTTAGCTTGTGGTTGGTCCTGTCGAAGCTGCTAGTATAGTTTATTTGTAGACTTATTATTTCAGTGGCAGCTGGCTCTTATCTTATTTTTGGAAAAAAAATATAAAAATTGTGATGTTGCATAAACACGCTGATTACAGAGGCAATGAAAACTTCATTTTTGAACGATCAATAAATTATTCATCAGGCTGGTTTTTGTTTATATAAATAGAAGTCAAACCTCACACACTGAACCATTATCATCTCATTTTAATCCCACGCCAACTGTACGGGGGCTGGCAAACAGGATTCTTAGGTAACCTGCAATCTAAGTATTAAAGCGGGAAGAAAATCATGAATTATTTATTGATTTATTACAAAGTAGTTATGTATTGAGCTTGGCAAATGTTTTGGAGGAGGGTGAAACGAATCCAAGTGTGGATTTTTCCTGTCGTTCTCACATGAAGGCCTGCAGCCAGATATCTTTCAGAGGCTTGTGGATGATTTAGGTGCCTCTGGTGTCCTCACTTAACACTCGGTGATGTTTTCACTTCAGAGGGTCGTCCTCATTTTTGCTGTAACACATGCATACGGACACACACACTTGCATACACATAGCAGAGGGTAGTTCCTAAACTTGTTGACAGCCACACACACTAGCATTTACACTTGGATACTCCAACTATGCACCAGCAGAGCGAGATCATAAATATAGAAATATTTTGGCGACAGTTGTAGGCAGGGAGGCCCACACCCATACACGCGCACTTGTGCACACACGCACACACAAACCACAGTCTGGCCAGCTGCTCTGGGAAGACGAGGTTTTGAATGGGAGTGACAGCTGTGGATTCCTCTGGATGAAGGAGGGAGAAAGGGAGATAGTAGATAGGAAATGTGAGCAAGGAAGGGGGATCAGTTGCTGAAGGAATGAGCGAGTGAGAAGAAGTGGTGGAAAAGGAGAGCGGGAATGACAAAGAAAAACACAGATGAATGAAAACCCGTGGGGTGCATCAGAATTCCTTTTTCCTCAACGAACTCCCTGCAAATTGAACCGCACTCTATGGAGCAGAGTAATATCAAAGCTGATCAATATAACCTACCCATGGCCCTAAAAAGTATCCTAGTATCAATATGTGTCTCATTTTAAAATAAATGTATTATTTCAGGTTTGAAAAAGATTAAATAATGAGATGTAAACATGTCCTGGCAGCAGTTAACTTTTTGATGTAGCACACAGTTGAGTTGGTACTCTTAGAGAGAACAAAGAAACACAGAGCGTTCCCAGAGTAAAGAGCATGTGATTCTAACTGTCAGTACCAGACTATTTATAAAGATCCTGTGTTGCACAAGGCTGATTTAGCAACTTCGTGGATTTTTCTTTTTTTGTGAATACACCCCCATGTCTTGTGCTTTTTACTCTGTTTGATTAGCTGTAGTAACAGCTATTGCAAATACAGATTTTGTCATTTAGCATTTAGTACAGAGCAACAATAGTAATTGTTGCTCTGTACTAAATGCTAAATGACAAAATCTGTATTTGCAATAGGTTTTCTGAGTCCCTCCCCCAGTGACTTGGATCTTTCCTTGTAAGACGCTTCGTAAGAACCTAAAAGTCAAGATGAACAAATCATTCTTCTTTTCTTCCTTTCCAAAAATGGAAAAGAAGAAAAAATTAACAGTGTAATCAGGTGTCGCCATGGCCGACAGACAAAACAAACAGCTCCACCTGTGGAAACCAGGAAGGAATTGAACAATCCATTGAAAAAGATGTCGAATTGCTGTGACCAGTTTGCCCCATAGTGGCACTTCTCCCCCGCAAAAAAAAAAGTTATAGTAAGCTTTACAGCTGAGATTTTTATTTTTTTTTAATATGCTGTTTAAAAAATTTGTTTTAGTCATTCCTGTAACATGTGTTTTGTTAACATGTACTGACAACAGTGGAAAAAATTTCTTGCACCACTCCTGCTTCCTAAAAATTAGCTGAGATAATGTCCTAAAAAGCCAAAGTATTCCTTGAGTAGTGGAAAAACTAAATGTCCTGGTCAAGTAGCACTGCAAAGTTCTTGAACTCTTTAAGCTGTGTCTGAGCCTATTTAGTACTACAAACAATTGAAATGGATGAAACACAACTTATCTGGGCTGTCAATAGCTGACTTAGTAGTTTTCCATGTGCCTATAACGTGTGTGTTCATTACATTAGTCTGTTGCCTTCAGGGCCAGTGTTAGTCATTAATCTGAGTCGTTAATGGATGTCAGACTCTCGGCTCATCGTGAACAGAAATGGCGATTTGAACCGATCGGGCGATAGTGTCCGACAAAGAGGCCTTCAGAGAAAGCAGTGTTATTCTAATGAGAAACTTTCCAGCTGTAGGGCTCAAGGGCACTGTGGCAGCGTCAGCGTCACAACAACAGCAGGGGGAGGAGGAGAGGGGAGGAAATGGGAGTCTAAACTGAGCTCTTAAACAGGAAGCCACCCTGGTTCTCTCATTGTTGTGTTTTTATAGACTCGACTTCCTGCTGACATGACCGCCCCCGTTACCATGGTTGCAATCCATGTTGTTTATGGGATGGACTTCAAAGATCCCCTGGTGGCAAGACACTAACGGTCACTGCTGTGTCAAGAGTGTGATGCGGAAAATGTGTAGTGTGTTTGTGGGGCTGAAATATGCTTTTAGTTGTACAGAGGTGTGCGCTCGTGAGGATTTAGAACGCTTCCTTTAGTGTTACTACAGATGTGAGTTATCACTTAATTTATGTAGTTCAGATTTTATTTGTTATACTTACTATACTAATTATGATATTCTTAGGACTGTTTTGCTCCAGGTGAGTGAGGGAGTGTGAGCAAAATGATGAAATGAACAGTCTGGTGTCAGAGAGATTCGCCAAATAGAGGCAGAGAGAGGGAGGGAGGAAAGAAAGAGAAGGAGTTAAAGAAAAAAAAAGAGGATGTGGCCGACAGTAAAAGATGACTGGAGGGGAGTGGAGCTCTCTGTCTAATTATAGATCCTGCTGTGAGTTGGCTGAGGCAGAAGTGCTACTGGGGCTTTCACATTGCCGGATATTTACAAGACAAACACGGGTATGTGCCACTGACTTTTTTTATTGTTACTTCCATGTGTGTACTTGTGCATGCGACAGTTTGGTTTTTTTTTAAGAGAGAGTACGGTGAGGGAAAACTTGTACGAAATTCACTGGATACCGCGCACTAGAACCCTGCTGTGATGTGTGCGTCTGAGAGTGTGATGACTGACCTCAATCAGCCCAGCTTGTGTATTAAAGAGAGCGGTGCAGAAAGTTAAAGAGCTTCTTTCTTGCGTTGTTTAATTCTCAGCCCTGTGTCTCACTTTTCTTTGATACTGCACTACTGTGCTTCGACAGTTACTACTAAACTTTTTTTAACAGCGGCAGCACAGTTTACGTGTGTGTGTGTGTGTGTGTGTGTGTGTGTGTGTGTGTGTGTGTGTGTGTGTGTGTGCTCTTGCTGATCTCACACACAGCAGCACTGGATGTTTATGGAAACTCGTTGAGGACTTGGGAAACTGGACCCTCAGTGCATTATACATCAACCTTCTTCTATTACACACACACACACACGTATACTGACATAACCACACACTTGCAGTCCCATCTGTTTGTTACACACACACACATGCACACACACCTTTTATACACTTAAATGGTTTTGGGATGACTGCTCTGGTTGTTTGCACGTGCCAGCGGTTCCTGTGAGGGAATGGTGGCAATATTAATCGAATGAAATCAATCAACATGTGAGATTTTTAGCGTTTACTTCAACTTCCATGTGCCCGCAATACTATGCAGTAAAACCTGCCTTTGACATAGTTTTCTGCTGCTATTATCGATGGATGGTTCTGGTTGAGTCAGCAACATAGAGGAAGGTTTAAAATGCACTTCCAGCATAAAGTTCAGATTTTTGGTTTGGCAAATAAGGAAGTGAGAAGTAGTAGAATTTCAGGAATATACGTTGCACGAGTGTGCAATTTAGCATCGAGGGAATTTCTAGTAGTAGCCTAGTATAGATCAAAAGTCACGCTGCTAAGTGCTGTCATTTGCCAGATTTACATTGCATCAGAAAATGGTGACATAAAGTTTCATAAAGCCACTTCTATTTGTGTCAATATGTGGCTTCAAGAGCTGACCATTTCTCATCCTGCTTCCGATAACTGCTGCAGTGTGTTATTTTAGTTTAGTTTTTGCAGATTATAAGAAGCTGCTTACTTAAGAAGAGCCAGGCTTAAACCCCATGGGTCTGATCGTGCATTTGTTTGCTTTGGATGAAACTGGAACTGTTTTCCTTGGCAAAGCGCTCCAAAGACATGCTGCAGGCTTGGATCAGGAATTCTATGGAGCAAGTATTCACGCGCACATCCTCAAATACCATCACACTAAGCGCACAATGGTTTGACAGGTGTTCAGAGTGTGTGCGCGATCATATTTGACTCCACATTATAAACACAGGTGGATTCTTCTATTACATAAGCTTGAAAAAGCACTGTAATAACATGGATGAATGCCGTCTCAGGCTTAAAGAGAAAGACTCGAAAATCGGAGTCAAAAGGCAGCCTTCTTTCAGATTTGATTTGATTTGATCTCTGAATGTCGTTGAACCTCTGTTAACTGTGCTTATTCTTTCCTTCATCTGAAAGGTCCTAATTTGCATTGGAGTCTTTTTTTGTGCCTGCAGCTCAACAGATACCTTGCGGTAATGACATTTTTATCTTCTGAAATTAGCTGGTGCCTCTAAAAGGTGTAGTGTGATTTAGACACACACGCATGCAGCAGAGAGAAAAGAGAAGGAGTTCTAACTATATTTGGATGTGTGACAAGACACAAAGTGGTTGTGTGCTCTCTTGATTGTTGACTTTATAGTGAGTGGTTCTCACTTGTGGCACTATTCTGGCTGTCAGCTCTCAGTGAGTGAGAATAACTCGCCTTATCTACACGGTGTTAAAGAGAGGGGACCTCTTCACCTTTCTTGTCTGCTTGTACTTTTTTCGTTTTGTTTTGGGGTTGTTTTTTTTTCTTTCCAGTGTTCCTCAGTTTTATTGCAGCGGCTTTTTCTCTCTCGCCCCATTTTCCACTCCACAAGATGGTTTTGAGGAAGAAAGGGAGAGAGGAAAATACCAAGCGAGGGAGAGAACGAGAGAGAGGCCTTTGCATATCCTTGTCTTACCTGTAAAACCAGTCCAGACTGAGCTGTACACCAGTACAGAATAAAAGAATAGAAGAAGGGAGGACTCAGATGTAAGGGATTACCCAAAATCACTTGCTGTGGGAAGGACTCCTTGTCTCTCTCTATCAGTCACACACATCTGGACGCACCCATTTGAATTTCATGTTGTCTTCATTGAGGACATGCACCTAATCTACATAATCTGCCTGATAATTCAGCACATTCCCAACGGTTTCTGCAACTAGGCGAGCAGTATCGTACTGCACCCTTGGTAATTTTCATAATGACACACTGACACTCCCACACGTTCTCACTCGCACAAACACACTCACTGAATGTAAACCTCTCAGTTGAATTTGTCTGTCTTTGTTTCACAAAGAGCTTAGCTGTGTGTCACCGTTAAATCCAAATTTCAAAATAAAACGTAACCTATTACAGTGTTAGGTATGTTGAAGTTTTAATCTTGGCAACAAGAAGTCTTGGAGTTCTGTGCACATTTAAACACACAGAGTAGTTACTTTGTTACCCTTGACTGGAAGATGTGGGCACCGTTTTGTTTTAGTATAAAAGTCTGCCGATGCTGAATGCACGACCACGTTGTTTTCTGAATGTTGGTCTCAGATTTAGTGTAAGGCTAAAAAAAAAACACATTAACAAGAAGCACAGCTCACTCTCTGGGCAGTATTTACTGTTAAGGAAACAGTACTATCGTTTATATATATATATATATATATATATATATATATATATATATATATATATATATATATATATATATATATATATATATATATATATATATATATATATATATATATATATGTATGTATGTATGTGTGTGTGTGTGTGTGTGTGTGTGTGTGTGTGTCACTGGACATAAATAACTTGACCTTATTATATAGTATTTTACTACTTCAGTATATTTCCAAATAATTAGACAGCACATTCTCTCTCTTGACTGTACTTCCTTTAGTGATATAACATATTTTTGGGGTCAGCTATTAAAAATCATAGTTATCAGGCTTTCAGTAAACATTTTTCTCAAATAAATCATTAAGTCGACCTTGAAGACTTTGATGGATGAAAGTCATATTTTAATGGATAGTTAAGATGACCCCGCCCTACACCCCAGAATTCTTTCCAAACTGTCATGTTTACACACAGAAAGAATGGCACACACACAATTACCACGCATTACCAAAAACATAACCTCTTTGGTACTCCTCCGGAACTTTGGGACAAATAAATACATAAAACCCATCAAGTTCCAAATGCAGTGGGGGTTTTAAAATAAATTTAAAATTAGTTTCTCAACTTTCTTTGGCTTTCATGAGTATCATGTTACTAATGCTCGAAAAAGGACCTATTGCTTAAATGTATGTGTGCATGATATGCATGTTATTTTAGCACATGCATTCCCAGCTCTATTTGCAGAAAATAGCTGTGCTTTTTAAATAAAATCAACATGCAATCATAAGCACAAGGCCAAGATTTGTTATTTCTATCTGAGTGCAACATGCAGATGTAATGAAGTGTAACATAATGCCATTCTTTAAGGGAACTGAAAACACCAGAGCCTCGTATTACTGGGAGAGGCCCCAGAGAGAGAGACTTTGAATGATTTAAATGTGCCTGCAGAAGTTAAACCACTACATGGTGTCTAGCCTTAAAGTCATGTTGGCTTCATGGGCAGCTCATGAGGCATTCAACCAGGATGACTACTGAGTCCTATCCGGTTGTTCAGTCTGACGTCACTAGCCGTGTCTGGGTCTAAACTCCGCTGCAGGTCCATATATCAAACGATCACTGTGGCATTACTGAGAGTTGAAAAACTGTCTAAAGTCTTTCATCTTTAATAAAATGATCAGCGTTCTGCTCTACCAGGTGTAACAATTGAGTTTAACATCCAGGCATCCATGAAAACGGAATTTATGACATTTAACGGAGTTAGAAGTTAGCAGGGAGTTAGCTCGCTAGCTTCTATCTAAATACAATATAGCATGTCCTGACTGCGGGGTTTTGGAAACAAATTAAAACGTACAGCTCTGTTATCACTTCCAGCATAAATGAAGACAGAAAACTAAACAGCAGTGACGTTTGTAGGGTGACTGAAGTTGGGCTAGCTGGTATATAATGATGTGCTGCGTGACCGCTAGCGACACAGCTACGTTAGCATAATATAAACAAGCTAACTTTTTTTTCCACTCGATAAAAGTTACCGTGAGTGTTCTCGGTGGTCAGGAACAAATGTAATCGCATGGCAGGATGCTGTAAAAGGACCAAACTTCAGCCAGGAGAACAACTGAGATAATCCATCCACAATACGAGGTTAGTCATTCATATACTGCTGCATGGGCTGGGCTGTAGTTACATCCTAAGGTTTTAAAAACTGAGCTTAAATAAATGATTAGCGGTAATAAAAGCCGAGGGAGGTCAACAGTGATCACTGACTGTTTTAGGAGCTTTTTGAGATCAAATAGAAGAAAATACATAACATTAAACATGTTAACAACACAAAAGCCATATTAAACGCAGACTACTTTAGACCCGGAAGTAGGATTCGTCGCGTCATCACTGAACAACCGGATACTCCAATGTAAGCACATCACAATACTAGAAATGCAGTAGTTTGTACCAAAACCAGTATAATTACACGATTTTCAACCCCCCGAAATACAAAAACAAAATGATTGTCCTGTGTTTAAATAATTACTAGCAAATGTTTATATCTTGTTAAAGGACAAAGACCAGATATTAGGATGGTTGCGTTTACTTTGGGTCTTCATTCACAGTGAGGTTCCACGCTAACGGCATGTCAGTGCGAGGCTGTGAGTGTGTGTGTCCTGCACTCCCGTTCACATGGGCTTACCGGACAATGTCTGGTCAGGGTCAAGAGTGCTGGAAATCAACTGATTCCAGTCCCCTGGTCAGTCTAGTTTGAATGCAGAGTAACATGTAACAGACGTTCCTTAGAGGTCTGCTGGATATCAACAGTGTCAAATAAAGTTATAGCTTGGTACACAGATTACACATCAGGGAGTAACAAGTTTATAAAAAACTTTTTTACATTGTATTCTGCTGAGATAATTGCGCTCTACTGCCAAGTGATTTCATGTTTTGTAAGTTCTTCATAAAGACAAGCAAGTTTAGCAACATTTGGCAGTAATGAGGATTTTTCCAAACTCTTGAAATTAATAAGAGAAAGCTGTTTTGTGTGTGTGTGTGTGTGTGTGTGTGTGTGTGTGTGTGTGTGTGTGTGTAGGTCAGCATTTCATGGACATCTTCGTTGTGTTTTTTTTAATTTATTTTTTTGTTTTTAATTTATTTTTTTTGACAACTAACTAGAAGTTGCAGGTGACATCACTGGGTTACTCTAGAAGAGAGATTGTGGTTTCCCTGTAGAAACAAAGACGTCTATGTAGGTAAATGTTGGAATAGAGTGCCATTTGCTATTTATAACTCAGGAGAGCAGGGTGACAGACACTGGTGTGTGTGTGTGTGTGTGTGTGTGTGTGTGTGTGTGTGTGTGTGTGTGTGTGTGTGTGTGTGTGTGTGTGTGTGTGTACTGTGCCAGCCTTTGTTTCCTTGCACGAGCATGTTCTCCTCTACATTTCCTCAGAATAATGACGTTATTATTCTGTGTTGTCATTAAAGAAAATATGTGTGCATAGCCGCCTGTGTCTTTGTGAATGTGTGTGTTTGCCAAGGGATTTCTATTATTCCAGCCACGGCCGGCATTCGGGATGTCTTTCTGCATTTGTAGCCTAATATGGAGGAAGAGTACTGACGATCTAATACAGTAGGTGAGGTTTAATGTTTGTTCTAGGAGACACAGCACTACTGACATCATCTGTCTTCTGTACTGTTGTGTTCATGCCCAGCCTTGTCGCAGATTGTAAAAATAGTCACCTTCTGAAGAAGTCCATGCACATTATGTAATTATTCACAATGAATAAATCATCCATTTACAAAGCGAATGATGATCAGCGTGAGATGCACAATGTCAACATGGTGCTTTAAATTTCCATCTTCAGTCATTCTGCGGTCACTGTAATAAACTTTTAAAAAGCATCAGCACAGCTTCTTGGCTTAACCAGATAGTTTTGTTGTAAAACTTTAGACTTCTGGCTCGGACGGAATTAAAAGTTCAGACAAAAAAAACAAGAAAAATCTTCCCTCCTTTATTTAAATCTTTTACATTTTCCAAGGCCAACTAAAGGGGCTGGATTGGCTGCTTTTAAAGGTGAGTTTCTGGCCCTCAGGCAGTTTGCTTGACGTTATGTGGTGCACATAAACATGAATGGTCCTGTATTTCATGAAGGGCAGCAAGATTTTGAAACTGAAAGTGTGTTTTCTGACTACATTGAGTATTTTTTTTCTTTCTTTAAACTCCTCTGTTAGGACTCGTGACTGAGGTAACCTACAAAATGTAGTAGCTGTCAGACATGCGGTAAAGGACTTCTTTTAACCTAAACCACAATCTTTTCTCAAACCTAACCAAACAGTGAGAGAAAAGGCAGCTTAAGTGTAAAAATATTTATTTTTATGATAGTGTGGGATTCGAGCTGCAGTCTCCTTGGTGAAAGCTGTTTGACTTACCTGACCACCACCGGCTCCTGGCTCGTAAGGTGGTCTTGTTTTTCAGACTGGAAGCAGATCGTTTTGTTTGCACGAATACAAATAAGATTAATTTTGGCGATTACTTTACAAATTCCCCTGAGACTGTGGCGTCTATTCATTTCCCTTCATGCCCATATCCAGTCAAGTGCTGCTATTGGCATCAGGCCAGGCCACGCTGTGAGTGACATTTACTTCACACTCTGCAGCCCGACATCTGAGCGGCACCCAAGATGATGTCATATGAAGTTATTTCATTGTGCTGTGTGTGTGCGTGCACGCGTGCGCGTGTTTGTGCACACATGCAAGTTTAAGCATTAGGCAGGTTTGTGCAATCGGTATTTACTCAAGCCTATTTTGTGTGCAGCTCGTGATTGTGTGTAAATGTTTTTTACCGTACGTGTGCCTGCTTGCTTTCGGAAAGCTTGTTTATGCGTGGGTGGTTATTCAAATGTGTGAATAAATAAACCGACATATGCAGGTGAATGTGTGTCACCTGCTGCAGCATTATCCACATGTGTGGTGAGATATATTTGAATACCTATATGTGCTTACAGCTCTGTCTCTTTTTTGGTTTGAGCCACTATATATTATTTTATTTATTTATTTATTTTTAGTCATGTGTAGACATTTGTGTCTGTGTGTGCCTCATGGACGGAAACCCCCCACCCCCAAGCTGTTCCCAAGCTGTTCCCTCCCTGGATCTTGTTTTTAGCACTGGGTGAGGCAATCTTTCCCATTGACTCAGCTGTGCGATGCAGATAATCCCAACAGCAAAAAGCATGGAAGTGTGTGTGTGTGTGTGTGTCTCGTGTGAGTGTTGGTAATGAAAGACCTACACAGATGCCATAAATGCTTCAGGAATGCTGTTTCTACTTGTTGTGTTTACATAAACCCAACTTTCTTGATTCCTGTGTCAGTTTCTTATTATTCCTTCACTTTGGGTCTTGGTGTACTGCATTGGGCATCAGCTTAGGTAGTTGCTGAAGAGCCTTTCATGCTTTCACTGCTGTAGTTTCAAATCCTGTTGTAATTTGTCCCAAGGTTCCTGAAAGCTATTTCAAGCACAGATCTAGAAGGCCCAAATAATTTTGTGCTTTTCCGTTTTTATTGTAAAGCAATTTATATAAAGCCTTCTTCATAGCGACTCCCATGTGCTCCTTGAAATCCTAAATGTTTGTTTTTTCAGCACTTCCCACAGAGCATCAACTGTTCCTCATTGAGGATTGGGCAAACTGTCTCTCTCTCTTCACTTTATCCTTGCCTTTTCCCAGATTCCTCAGTGGCAGTGGCAGTGTCGCGCACATCCTTGCTGTTTCCCATGGATCTCAGGGTGGGAGAGCGGGGGATGCGCCCTGGTTCGGACACGGTGCTCCTCACCCCGCTGCACCCGCCTTTACACCTTTCACCATTCTCCCCACAACCTCGCAGCTCCTTCTCCCAACAACAGCTTCACCAGCAAATCCGGGTAAGGGGGAAAAAACTGAGTAAAACCATAAAAGACTTCTTGGGAAAACTTGTGTACAATATATTTATTACACTGCAGTCTTACCTGACTTTTTGCTTTATAAATGTTGCTAATCTGTGTATGTGTTTGGTGGGGTAGTTTAATATGGAACAAAGGAGGCGAGAGCACGAACATCACGAGAAACAACAAGAGTTGCAGCAGCTAAAGCACAAAGACAAGAGTCAACAGAGTGAGTCCACACACACACACACACACACCCACACACAAAATTGGAAATTAAACTCTAACTTTGCTACTCTACAGGTCTCTACAAGACTCCAGCTAATATTTATTTATTTTTTTCACTTTTCATAAAACCATTTCCACAAATTTAAGAATAATTATGGCCCAGAGTACTAATCATGGCCAGAGAGGAAAGTCCCTGCAAGAGATCATCTTCATCTTTGCTACACAGTGTTTCTTCAATTGCAAAGCTGCTTTCTTTGAAGTGAGATCTAAATATAACCTGAAAAAGTGGAGATAAATATAGTTTTGCATCCAGGCACATAAAGTCCCTGGGTCAATATTGACTTGATCACTCCTAGCACCAGCTGCCACCTCGGTGTGCACACTTACACACAAGAATGGAAGCAAACATAGTCTCAGGCCTAACCGGTGACTTCACAGTGCATTGCACACAAATGCATCGACACTCGGAAGCATACATGCATGTATAGTATTTGCGTTTTATTTATGTATTTATTTCCTGCACAACTATGCAAATAATGTCTAGCTGTGAACACTGTGCTTTAGGCAGGGCTTGCTCCTCCCTTCATGCTGATACAGCTGGTAAATGTTTCTGTGGATTTGATTGGTTGCTGTGGCTGATTGACAGGCGCGGTGGCAAGTTCCTTAGTGAAACAGAAACTCCAGGAGGTGATTCTTAAGAAGCAGAAAAAGGCTGAGCTGGAAAGAACAAACGCTAACTCTCTGACTGCACCTCCTGTCCAATACAGGTAACGCAGCATGTGTGAACAAGCAGAACACTAAGTGTACAACACAGTCACATCATAATAATAGTGTTATTCTTTAAATGCACTTTATATCGTGAATTTGAAGTAAAGCTGTACCAGGTGTTTACATGAATGGCTTGATGTGTAATTGTTGTTATGTTGTGTTTTTTGCAGAAAGCTGGGCCCTGACCCTAGCATACCCACTCTTGTTTCCTCTTCAACGCAGCCCCCTCATGAGGGTCCAGAGGGCACGCCGCTGCGCAGAGCAGGTGAAACATTTGACGCAAAATCCTATTAAGGAGAAATCTGACGAATACATATCATGGCGGAAGCTATGAATTGACACTATAGGGAAGTGAAAGTGAGTTATGACGTGAAAGACCCGAAGACAGCCTGGTCATTTATCATTTATCATTCAAATAGCAAAGTGAAATATTTACTTCAGTTAGTTCTTTCAGAAGGGAAGAAATATTGCACTGCTCCTGACTTCATGCCAAAACCGGAGGAATCAAAATCTGTTTAAAAAAAAAAAATAAAAAAAAAATATATGTTTATTTTGAAAGGTTGTCTCCAACCTTTCTATCAAAAACTACTGAATAATCTTTACTCAGTCCAGAGAGTAAGAGTTCCTGTGGATTAAGTATTTGGTAACACTAACATTTTCCTGTTATGACACATTGTGAACATTTGGGATTTCATTACATGGAAATTGATTCATTTTCAGCTTTTGCAGTCAGCAAACAGCATGAAGTAATATTCCTTTGTTCATCTCTTATTCACTAGCGTCGGAGCCTAATCTGAAGGTGAAAAACAAGCTGAAGAAACACCTGAATACCCGCAAGAGTCCGCTCACCCGCAAAGACAGTGCCCCACCCACTGTCAAGCACAGAGTTCCTGATACACTGGGTAACCTTACAGACACACAAATGCAGCAATACATAAGAGCGCTGCATTATTGTAGCCGTAAGCTGTTCTCAATTATTACCGATGCGAGCAACGTTTTTCATTTGTTCATTTTTGTTTTTTTGCCTTGTTTGTTTGTTTTGTACATGATTGTTTGATTGATCTGCTGTGATGTGATTGAAACACAATCGAGCTTCATAGTCAAATATCAAACTCACCTTCTGTCTGTCTGTCTGCAGACTCGTCCCCGAGCAGCAGCAGCACTCCAGTCTCTGGCTGTAGCTCTCCTAACGACAGTCTGCCTAATGAGAATGGACTGCTGCCATCTGCAGGCGGTCTCTCTCATGAGGTTTGACAAGAAACACACACACACAGTGCTGTTGAGTCCTCTCAGTTTTACTGTATTAACTCTATCTAAGTTGACGTAATGATATTAAGTTATTTTCACACTTGTTTTAGTAAAATAGTAAAACAGGCATTTTGAGCAGGGTTAAAAAGTTGTTTTCCATGCATTGGCTGCTGCTGAGATGCTGGGTAATGATATGTTTAAATCCATAAGAGTATGGGAACACTGTTTGTCAGCTGTTTATACATAATTCATTTAATCATCAAAGTCAAAACAAAGCAACCTCTGTCACACCTGCTGCGAATGTCTGACTCATGATTTCCCAGTGTAGAGGCAGCTAGAGACAAAACATTAGCTTAGGTTTCATTAGACCATGCTGGTGTAGAGTAGCTCAAAACAGACTGAAATTATTCTAAATAATAACATTTTCAGTTATTATTAACAGTAGAAAATGTTAGACAGTATACCAGCTTTGGTTTAAAATGTGAAAATCAGTTTGTTTGTTTTTTTCACGTATGGTGTAGATTAGGAAAGTTTATTTTCATCAGCACAGTTTCAGTTGGATTTCAATTTTACATCATGTTTATGTTTGGTATTCTCAGGCCCAGAAACTGCTGCTCAGAGATGGTACTCTAGCTAACTTCACCATCCAGAGTCCCTCCACCCTGCCCACCATCACACTGGGACTACCGGCTAACTCGAGGGTAAAAACTGAACTCATTTCTTACCTCTGCCAAGAAAGTTATGTTTCTGGTAGCGTTTATGTGTGTGTGTGCGTGTCATTTTGTCATTCTGTCTGTAAACGCGACATCTCGAAAGCTTTTGGATGAATTCTGACTGAACTTTTTAGGGGTGTAGAGCAGTTTCATGTTAAACATCTGTTCAAGGTCAACTTGATTATTTGTTAATCAAAAAGTGACAAAAAGCCTTATAACATAGAAACTGTGATTGAAGTTTTAAATATCGTGACACATTTGACCTCTGACCTCACAATAGATTGATATGAAGGTGAAAAGTCATAATGCGATATAGAGCTATTTAAAACTATGTTTCTTAATTTCCTTGTGTGGGTGGGTTAGGGTTGGCTGTAGCTCAGGCGATGGAACTAATCTACTACTGGTAAGGTTCATGCTTTGATCCCTGGCTGCTCCAGACTGCTTGCCAAAGTATCCTTGGGCAAAATACTGAACCACATGTTGCTCTCTGATGCATCCATCAGAGTGTCGATGTGTGTGACTGTTAGCTAGAAAGCATAGGAAAAAAAGTGGTTTTATGATTGGATGTGAAGGGGTGACTAAGTCATGTTGTAGGTAGGAGTAGAAAAGCACTACATGAGAACCACTCCAGTTACCAGTTTGTATTGAAAACATATAGGCATACAGGGAATGTTATATAAGGATTCTAAATATCATATTAATTATTATGACTTTGTTATGTACATTAAGGTAAAAAAATTAATGTACACTGTTTCTGAATAAGGTTTTTTTTCCTTTGCTATTTATTGCTAAACATAAAAAAAAAACTTAACAGTAAAATGAATGCTATATATTTACTATATCCCAATATATTATAAACCGTATATTAAAAAGGATTTCAGCAAGGCAAATAACAAAAGCCTGTACTTTGTATTTGTTCTTATGGCACTCCAAACTTCTGAATGTAAAGAGAACAAAGAAAACAAAACAGATATATACAAAATACTTCACTGTGTCCTTGAAAGTAAAGGCTGCGCAGAGAGTGAGCTGATTTGGCGGAGGTTTGCACTATTAAATTTGTGTTATAATAAATTATCTAGACTCAAATCTGAGTGTTGAGATGACTGTGCAGTGCAGTCTGTAGTGTTACAATTAACCTAAGTCACATCACAGTGACTTCAAAATCTCTCTGAAGTGAATGAAATAATCTCTGTTTCACATATCCTGTTTTACAAAGGAAGTAAGTCAATTAAAGGAAGCTTGATTCTCAGGAGTTGCTGTTTCACTATGACCTGAAACTCTGGCTTTCTGACATTACAGCGTGATGAAATTAAAAGACACTTTAGGCGGTTATGTCACTTCCGCTTTACATCAGTGTCGTCAGAACTGATCAACACAGAAATGTTTGTCACAACGAAATGTGTGTTGTTATTTGTTGTCCTGTGAATTCATCCGTGTTGAACGTAAACTAGTGTGTTTGCTGTGACTACAAAGTTTTTTTTCAACTGTGTGTGCAGACTGAAGGAGAGCTGTCCTCGCTGAAGGTCAGCCGAGTACCCGTGGTCACTGCCGGCGGCTCTTCAGTGTTCCTCCCCCTCAGCAGAGAAGATCAGGCAGGGCAGATGAACCCACACCTACCTGTCATCATCCTGGAGCCATCTGGACTGGTCCGCACTCCGCTACTCACCGGTGAGACTCTGCACTCATCCACAGTGTTGAGGCAAAAGCTCTGCAGTTCATAGTTGAAAAGTTTTCATTTTAATGTTATGTGTGATTTATTTGCTAAACTACATCAGCATTAAAACAGAAGCACAACGCTGCAAAATATGCACATCCATGGTATTGACAGTTGTGTAACCCTGTTATTAGTTTTAGTGAATGAAATGTTACAGCACCACCTGGTGGTTACATTGGGAATGCACTTTTGTTGACTTTCAGACTATTTTTAATCTCTCACCTTTTTTGTGTGCTTCATTTGAGTAACTTTTCTTTCTTTTCATTTTGTTTGAACGTATGTCTTTGCTTTCACGCAAGTGAATTTCCTCTTTATCACCCTGTCTCTTGGCAGTTCAAGGCCTAGACTCCGTTCCGCTTCAGTTTGCGCAGCCGTTGGACCACCTGTCTGCTGGAGGTGCTCAATCACACAAGCCCCTGAGCAGAGCACGCTCAGAACCCCTTCCTCAGAGTCCCCACGCGCTTCACACACATCTCCTACAACAACAGCACAACACACAACTACTGGAGAGGCTCAAACAGCAGACACACCTGGGCAAGGTAGGAATACATGTGCACCTTTCATTGCTGTTTGAGATCATACATGATCTCCTCTTTGCCACATTTGCATCAAGACTGATAAAACTGGCTGCCTGTAACCTTTTAAACATGATTAAAGGTACACCCAGGTTTGTCATTAAGGGGGGTGTGGGGGAGGCTGAGCCTTTCTTGAGATTGTTTTATTAAGCCTCTTGTCACAGCTCATTGCCCTTCACTCGTTAAATTCACTTTACCTGCGACATCAGCCATTCTGAGCCGTTCTTTTTTTTTTTCTCTCTTTTTAATGGATTAAAGTGAACTGAACACAGATTCACAAACATTTTTTACTTTTAAATCCATCTTTAACGTGTGTATGTCCATGTACAGCTGATGTCCAAGTCCAGTGAGAAGCCCAGATTGCATCAGATACCTTCTGAGGATATGGACTCAGAGGACGGTGGCGGGACGTCACCCACGGAGCCAGCCTATCACAGCAGAGGGCGGTCAGAGTCGCTGAGGGAAGTGGAGCCATCAGCATCCAAGACACAAGAGGAGCAGATGAACCTGCAGCATGCCCTCATACTTAATCAGGTTTGGAAACATAGACTACCTTCAAACACACACACACTCTTGTACAAACACAAACAGGTAGTTGGGTAAAACACAACTGTGGAAATTTTTTCTTCATCATCCAGTCCTGTAGATGGCAGCCTAACACTGGCATCTGCATATTTCATATTAGTAGCAACTGAACATTTTTCTTTGTGTAATTTAACTTTTTCTCCTTTTTATTCTTTTATTATTGATAACTATAGACTGTATATCTGATTTATCTATGTTCCCTATCAATTTCTCCCACTAGTCGTTGCTATGGGAACAGCAGAAGCAGCTGCAGCAGCTCCACCGACAAATGGAGACCCTGGCAGTACCTGTGTTGCGTGGAGGCGGCGGGGCCGTTGGTGGCTTGGGCGTCCATCGCCCCGTGTTCCGTACGCAGTCTTCCCCAGCCTCCACCTCTCTCACTCTGCCAGAGAAAACCCTCAGTCTGCCTGCACAAGACACCAGCAGCAAGCCACGCTTCACCACTGGTGAGTCACAGTGTTCTAATGCATATAGCACCTTCTGTGTACAAATTTTTATTATTTTTAGGCTGGGGCTGTATAACATGTCAGATCTATCAAACAGTTGACAGGGTTTTTCCAGATGGTTTCACAAATTATGTGCTGTAATAGCTGGTCTACTCACGAGAGTTAGTTGTGTTTTATTAAATGTAAATCTTTATATTGATATGTTGACAAAAATCATAAGTGAGGAGCATGCTCAGTTAATAGTGGTTAATCTGCAACAGTGGGTGTGTGATTACTGGTGGCAGTTCTTATCAAAATGGCCATCTCGACTAACATGTTGTTATTAATCCTTTTTTTGTACACAGGCCTCGTCTATGACTCTCAAATGCTGAAACACCAGTGTACCTGTGGAGATAACAGCAGTCACCCAGAGCATGCTGGGAGGATACAGAGCATCTGGTCCCGACTACAGGAGAGAGGCCTGAAGGGACAGTGCGAGGTATGACACAGGACGGACACACACACACACACACACACACAGGATATGGTTAGTCAGGTATCATTATTGTTATTAATAAGATATTAATTTCGAATGTATCATCATTTTATGCATGTTATGCTCGTCTTGCAGAGTATCCGCGGCCGTAAAGCCACTCTGGAGGAGCTGCAGTCCGTCCACACGGAGCGTCACGTGTTGCTATATGGCACCAACCCGCTCAACAGGCTCAAACTGGATAACCGCAAACTGGCTGGTACGCTTCACCTCATATTGATTGTGTTTAGAATCATCAAAGAGTAATTTCAAGGGTTTTAGAGTGAAAGAAATTATACTTTTATCCACAAAATGTCCTTTGAATTCAATCCCTGCCAAATGAGTTCATGCAGTGCTGATTATGCCTGTCAGAACCAGTCAGATCTCTCTGTATTTGGCAGCGTACTTGGGTTTTAAATCGAGTGATGACAAAATGGATTAATTTTATTCAAACCAGTAAAGGCTGGTTTGACAGAGCTGAAGAGAGATGATCAACAATAGCAGTGAAGACAGAGTTTGTTAGGAGCTGCTTGGAGGCATCAGCAGTGGAAAAATGGTGGAAAGATTTTAAAGAAATTAAGAATATTAAATGAAGATCAGGCATGTATAAGTCTTTTGAGGGATTAAACTGTTAAAAATCTAATGGCAGGGACAAAAACAGTTTATCATCAAAAACAGGTTTTCAGTTCTGCAGTTATTCTCACTGCCAGATGGGGGAGACAAACACTCTGCACTTCTCTTTAAATATTTATATGAAATAAATGTGTTTTGGAAGCGTGTATTTGTGTATGCTGTCTTATACACAAAAATGACATTTATGGCATTATGATAGCTTAATCACAATATGCCTGATTCCTCATGACATAAAAGGATTATACAAGCTTAAAAAACAAAACAATTACTTCTAATAAATGTATGAATGCACAATAAAAATGTATATTTCTCTTTGATTTTCAGGGATCCTGTCTCAAAGGATGTTTGTGATGTTACCATGCGGCGGTGTAGGGGTAAGAAAAACCAACAATACACACCAAGACTTAATGAATGCCGTAGAAAATGCCACAATCGCTGAAATAATGAAAGTCAACACTGTTTCAAAGAAAAGCAGCAAAGACACGAATATTACAAAACAGACAGAAATAAAGAGAATATATTAGAGTGGAAAAGAGACCTGGCTCAGCCCTGCACTAACATTTGCCTGACAGTCCAAGTCGAACCATGACAACTCAGACTAATGAGAACAACATGTCCAGGACCCGGGATGAAAGGAATGCCTTAGATTTCATCGTCTGAGCCAAATGCAGTTATGCCAGGTTGCGAACAAACAGAGGAGAGAGAAAAAAGCCAATGGAAAGAAAAATGACTTGTAAATATAGATCTGTGTTAACATGGGAGAGAAAAGTGACATGTTTACTCTCGAGTCACATTAGTGCAGGAGATTCTGTTTTAAAAAATGAGATTATTTCAGCAGCAGCGACATAAAATGTGTAGTTTTTAATGCTTCCTTCAATGCATACTGATCATTTGTATTTTTGGATCGGCAGGTTGATAATGACACCATTTGGAATGAGTCGCACACCTCCACGGCGTCACGTCTGGCAGCAGGAAGTGTCGTGGAGCTGGCGTTCAGAGTGGCCAAAGGAGAACTAAAGGTGAGACTCAAAACTCTGCAGTCATCTAACGCTGTGTGAAAGAGACAGACCACAGATGGACAGGCTAGTTTCAGACATGTAGTTTTGTTTGCAAAACTACATGTCGGAAACTAGTAGTTTCCGACATGTAGTCACCTGCGGCAATTGCAGTAAAGCACTTTATTTGGAACCACTGAGCTACTGAATGGACCGAGTTTAAAGTTGGCATTCAACGTTAGCTGTCGGTGGTAACGATCAATAAAGTTGACGTTTCTAAGCAGCTATAATATGATGTAATGTGTAGCTGTCATGATGTCAGTAAGTTGAACAACTGCTTCACCAAAAACTGCACAGCACCTTCTGAGAAACAGTATTTTAAAAACATGTAGTACAGTAAGTGTATTTATGACTGTTACGTTCCCCCCGAAGGGGTCTAGGCATGTGAGAGAGGGGACCAGTAACAAATGAGTCCGGAATCAGAATGAAAAAGGAAAACAAACAGAGTTGTTCTGCATCAATAAAACTTTATTACAAAATGGTACAGGTTAACATTAACTTAAAGGGCCGGCAACGCCGTCTTACCAATAACGCCAAAGAAACAAAGAAAACGCTCGCAGCCACGAAAGGCAGGAGGACTACCAAACAAACACAATAAAAAAGGAGGCACTTCCCACACTTCCTACCCTACTCCCCACCACGGGGAGACACTCTCAGGGCCCACAAGCCCGTCTGCTCACTGGTCAGAAAGAGGCTGTCTGTCCAAAATCTAGCACAGAACCGCGTAGAGCCACCGAGGAAAAAGCCACCCTGCTCACAGCTCATCCCCAGTTTAAATAGCCTCAGAGGATGATTGCTGACTGGAGTCAGGTGGCAAACGAGGCTAATCAGCAGCAGCTGTGTCCTGGGGAGAGAGAAGAGCAAGAGAGAGACGGGGGGTGGAGCAAAAGAGGAGGAGGCGGAGAAAAACACCACGCCCACACAAGGGCAGTATCAGGAGGCCCAGCTAGGGCCGTAACAATGACTTATTTAATGCTCCTCAGGCTCTGAGCTGTGGGCCAAAACAAATTAGAGAAACTAACTTGTTTTCGAGGAGGTTATATCCACCATGGCGGTGCTTTGTTTCTACGAGTAAACTAGTAGACTAGAACTGAGCAGAGAAGCGTTTCTCAGCAGAAGCCACTTCAAAGGTGATGGGTTTCAAAAAAGGGCTTTTCTGTTATATTATGGCCTTAATTGTCTTTCTTTTCCTCGTTGCACTCAAAATTTGGGATGAAAGACTTTTTTTGTTGTAAAAACATGATTGGTTTAATAAAAAAAGATGAAATAGCAGGTTGACCTAAAAGGTTTTTTGTTAAAAACCCAACCAAACGAGCATGAAACAAATGTGTGAAACGAGCAGGTCAAGTACAGTGTTAAAAACAGTAAAGCAGCATCCTGGCGTTCAGCTCCATAAACTGTGCATGCTACATTCAGTGCATATTATGCATGCGCTTTACACACATAATTAGTATTAATATAATAATGTTGTTCTTATGCCTGCACCTGTGCTTATGTTCTAATATATCGCATCAGTGTATTACACTGGTATAGTAGAGCTAGCTAACAAAGCTAGATGTTACACTTAAATAGTACAAACTGCCAAAATTATAACATTTGTTGGGATTAAAAATGATCTATTAAGAGATCAGAAAGCTACTTCACTCCTATAAATGCAAAGAGCACTGATGTAAACCATCCTTCCTTACGTGACCTCTATCAGTTAGCTTGAGCCTAGCAGGGTTTTTGACAGTAGCATTGTACCTTTTTGGGCACGCGTGAGTCTTTAGTCTTGTGTGCCAAAGATCGTAGGTTCTGAACAGCTCTGTTAAAGTTTACCATGTCACAATGCTAATTAGTGGCATCTATCTCTTCTTTGCAGAATGGCTTTGCTGTTGTCAGACCACCAGGGCATCATGCAGACCCCTCCAATCCCATGTAAGTGTGTGTTTGTGTGTGAGTCATAGTTGGTTTTCCTGTTCTTACTGCGCTGTCAGCACGTCCTCTGTGGATGATTGTGAAAGAGGAAAAAAAACTGACAGAATATAATATTTTTGTGGTGGGGGTTTGTTTACACGATGTTCTTTTCTTTTTTTAATTTAATTTTTTAAGCAATATTTGTGCATCAATAACTTTTGCAGGACTCTTTACCCTGTTAAAGAGTAAATATAGTTTGTCTGATTGTATGCTAGGGACAATTTTCATGGTTCAGAATGATTTGGAGACCAGTCGGATACCTTCTTTTAAACATTTGTATTAGTACTGAACACCTTGCATGTCTCTGAAACCAAGAATAAGGAAATGGCAAAAGTCAAAATCACACAGGTCTTTTCATTAACCAATTACCTTTACTTTTTTGTCAGTTAAAGATTAAAGTCTTTATATTCTTTGTCTTTAAACATTGGCTCTGTCTCTGTCTTTCAGGGGTTTCTGTTACTTCAATTCTGTAGCTATAGCTGCTAAACAGCTCCAACACAAGCTCAGCGTCAGCAAGATCCTCATTGTCGACTGGGTAAGACTTCCTGTTAACTGTGGCCTCATTTTACTGTGTGATACCCATCCCCTTAGAACATGACTGTGGCAACTATTGTGCTAAAGTAATCTCTCCTCATCGCCGTGGCTAGGACGTTCACCATGGTAATGGCACGGAGGAAGTATTTTACAACGACCCCAGTGTTCTCTACATCTCACTTCATCGTTATGACGACGGAAACTTCTTCCCCGGCAGTGGGTCTCCCGCTGAGGTAGGTGACATCCAGGACTGTTTGCTTCCCTTTTGAGAGAGTAATGCTATCAGAGAAGAATGACATCAATTGTCTTTGTTATTTGGCGTTTAGGTTGGATCTGGAGCTGGTGAGGGCTTTAATGTGAATGTGGCGTGGACAGGAGGACTGGACCCACCCATGGGAGATGCTGAATACCTCGCTGCATTCAGGTAGAGCCAACTCTGGCTGCGTTTACAGCACAGTGCAGCTAAATGGGTGACAAATTAAAATATAGTGATGGAAACCTCCCTGAAATATTTCTCTTAAATGTTCAGTTGGGTTGAATGAAGGTTGCCTTGTTGAATAAGATACATGATTCACATCATTACTTTCCATTGGCCTCTTGCGCCATCCATGGAAATATCTGCATTCGCCATGCTTTATTACACAGAGTTCTTTATTCGTTAGCTTTTTCATGGAGACTGGAAATATATCAAAGTGTAGAAAGAATGAACATTTATAGGTATTTTCTCTTTTCCTGTATGACAGTAGTTTTGATTGATAAGGACAGTGTCATTTAGCACAAGTTTAATCAGTAGATTTCTCCCATTTCCTCTAAACTGAGCCACAACTGAAACACTGAAGTCGATCAGAGACTCAGCTCCCCGCTACCTCTGACGTACTTCTTGCGTAATTAATAATCCTTGTCATTTGGAGAGCATGTGTCTAGCCCTCCCTGTTTCCAATAACTTCAGATGGTTTACAGTAAATGGTCTCCAGGTCTTGTGTTTGACCGATTGCAAACCGTTACTTCCTGCTGGTGGGTTGGATAATTGTCATCGGTGGGAGTTTAGCACCAATAAAGTTTCAGTCTTGTGGGCTCTTTGGTTGTCTGGTGCTTCCAAGCCCCAAGGAAACACTGGCAACCATGTGGTTACTGGAAAAGAGGCACAGTGGTGAGCTCAAAGACATAAGTGGGGGAACTCTGCATATATGCATGTCCACAAATGTTTAAACCCAAACACGTAAGATCAAACATATTCAAGTACGTATCAGGTGGATCGGTCATAATCCAGAAACTCAGGAAATGACAAAATAGCCGTGCGCCTTCAACAGTGATCTGCCAAAATATTTAGTTCTGACTGTTTACTCCCCATAATACACAAGCTCACTCTGTGTGAGTTTTATTTATGCAGTGCTCCTTTAGTTCTAGAGCATTTCTAAAAGTGCTTGTTTTAGGACTGGCTCTTAGTTTTATTTGGATTTTTGGGTTTATCCGCACATTGATAGTCAGAGCATGTCTTATATTCCAAGGGCATATGGTGACAAAAATACTTCTGTGTCGAGTGTGAAGAGAAACATTACTGTAAGTTCAGTTTGAAATTTTGTTCCCTTTAAAGCCGGTGGATCTATTTTCTGATCATTTGTATTGAGGTTTGGTCCCTTGACTTCAGTGTTTTAATGCCGTCCCTAACATTCAGGACGCTTTTGATTATCTGGGATGTTTGTACCTTCTAGAGTAACATGATTAAAATACTGATCTCTTTTTTTCAGATTTAAAACAGACTTAGTTCTTTAAAAAAATATGATCACTAACAAAATTAAATTGAAAGGGTCTCTAAAGTAATCAGATCTTACTTGAGAGGAGCGCGCTGACTCATCTGCAGTGGACACAGTGAAATTGCTTCAGAGTATCATCTTTAGTACATAACACAGATCTGGACCTAATAGAACTTCTAAGTAATTTTCTGTTTTTCACTCTGCCTGGAGCCCCATGAGGACAAAAGATCACGACATCAAAGCTTTCTCAGATAATTGCCTTCTCAGTTATTCAAAATAATACTGATGCTAATATGTGAGCTTTTCGTATATAAGTTGCAAAACTTCAGAAACTCACATTTCTTCCACGTGCAGTGAAGTATGGTGCACCGATTTTGAGACCCACCCATTCAACACCACTGTAGATTTACTACATATTTGAATTATTCTTGTTGTGAAAAAAGTAGATCTTTATTTAGAACGTCAGGCTAATCGAATCAGCCTGCACGTCTTAAATGTAGCCGTGAGCTCATTTTTCTGACAGTGTTCAGAATAAATAAATAACTGTGCTGGATTTCCTGATGAGGATTAGCTGGAAGTATTTTTTTAGCTATTTTGAAAGCAAATGTTTATAATTCTATTATGGTTAGCCTGTAGGTCAACATAATCCCTGTTTAAGCCCTAATGGGGAGGTGCTTTGCCTGAAAAACTTTTTAAAAACCCCAACTCCCTCACCACTCAGCCACCCAGCATTTAAAGCGCTATGAATGCGCTTTGTAATTAATAAAGTTTTTTTTTGAAAGCATCGAAGGGTTTGTGGAAAAACACAAAGTGCCGGCGCTGTTTAATAGAATCCATTTTATGAGTTAAGTTTGCAAGTGCTTAGCTGCAGAGGGGGAGCTTTGTTGTATTTTCACCTTATCCCTCACTCACCCTCCCCACCCTTAAGTTTTCCATCACCCCAACCTTCACCCACCACCACCCAGCACACATTCTCGCCCTCTTCCTGTCCTCCCTTGATTGATCTTTAATAACCGTCCCCTCCTCTCCCCAATCCTGCCCTCCCCTCCTTTCTTCCATCTTTCCATTAGTTTGTCTGCAAATCTCTCTCTCTGGGGGGACCGTGGCAGCTTTAATGGCTCTACAGGGGAGGTGGGGTTGGGTTTTGCGGTCAGGCGTGTGGGGATGAGTGAGGAGTGTGCGCACGCTTTTGATTCATATCTGCATCGGTGTGATAAAGCTGAGGCCTGCTTTATGAATTACAATTTTTGGACGAATCAAAGCACCGCTGATGTGCGTTTGCATCAGTGCACGTGCGTGTTTGCACGTGCACGCTCATTTTGGAATGTGTTTGTTTTATCTCGGCGACCTTATTTCTCTCTATGAGCTCATGTTGTCCATCTGCACGCAGTCATGTCAGCAGTATGCATTTGGATATGTGCGCCTCTGTGTCTGTGTGTGCGTGTGCTTGAAGGGGGAAGGAGGGGAGGTCTCCAAAGTCCCCAGGCAGAATAATGAAGGTAAATGGATCCCAGATGGACTGTTTTTCCTCTTTTTCCCTGTGTTGTCAATGACGTGAGGAGAGTGACAAGCCTCTAATGGGAAACAGACTCGCACGCTGCAGCTTTGAACTTCTCGCCGACAGCATCGAGTCGAGCTTCTCCCCGTCTCCGGACAGTACTACTTTCTTCCCTAACAACAAGAGCATTAAGGACAATTTCATCTATTGGAAATCCACAAAGAAGTTAGCGAGTATAAGAGCTGACAAAACAACAATATGACTTTGTTGAGCTGGCTTGTGTTCCTCGAGCTCTGCAGCTTCTCCCACAGAGGAAACAATAGTTCTTTGTCAGCTGTGCTCGGGCTGCTGAGTCTGGGATCAGCCAGTACGTCATTTCACTTGTCATGTTAATGACTTCTTTAGATTTAATGGTAAATATTTGTCTTGTGTCCAGTTTGGACATGCCCACTTGTGTTTGAAAACGGCTATATTTCACTGAATGCTAGGGCCGGTCTTCATAAGCACCCTAATGAAATGAATCCACACCGAAGTGCTTCTGTCAGCAGTTTATTTAAACATTGAATCAACAGAGATGGAGACTACAGCTGGTTCTTCTTTGCTTTTCATCACTTTGTGTCCTGTTAGTGCAACTTAACTTCCCCCACGATGTTTCAGTGGTGATGTCAATATATCGTTAGCTTCATAGCATAATTGCCTAAGTCATTTGACTAAGTCAATGACTTAGGCACTTATGCTATGAAGCTAACGATATCGTTTTTTTTGTTTTGTTTTTCACGTTCATTTTGTGTTAATTTTGTCAATGGTGTTGATTTTTCAAATCAATCAGTGACTCAATTTCCTGTTGAACTTTATAATTAAGGCTCAAATGTGCACATCAGAATCTATTGTCCTATTCCTCGACAGCAATGTGTTTCTAACAACTGTAGGCGCATGTTACAGCCAGGAAAATGACACAAAAGTACAAAACACACAAGATATTTGAGTAAAATTACACACTCCTTTGAAGACTGTATTGGAAACCAGCAGAGTCCCCTACAACCATCCCTTCCCAGTCCCTTGAAGTCATTATGAACTCTGTGTGTTCATACAGGTCTGTGGTGATGCCCATCGCTCAGGAGTTCTCTCCGGATGTAGTTCTGGTGTCAGCCGGGTTTGACGCCGCCGAGGGAAACCCCGCTCCTCTAGGAGGCTACAAGGTCTCGGCCAAATGTAAGAACAGTTTCCCACCGCAGACTGCACTTGGCCTTAACTTTTGTCTTATTTGTAGCAGGAGACAGTGAAACTTTCTGTTAAGACCCTGAGTGTCTCAAGATATTTGAGTTTCTTGAAGCTCATGTTTAGCATGAACAAAAGAGCAGGATTCAAGTTCCTTCTACTGTGTCTTGCTTCACTGCTGATATTACCATAATTACAGTAATTAGTAATTGGTATGTTGCTGTGGGAGGATCTACGGATGAAAATATGCATTTGTTTTTGGAGACTATTGGAAATTGCAACAGTTCACCTGCTAAGCTTTGTTGTCATTTAATGTTAACAACTCTGTGTGCGTGTTTGTGTTCGCCGCAGGTTTTGGTTTCCTGACCCGTCAGCTGATGTCTCTAGCAGGAGGCCGTCTGGTTTTGGCCCTTGAGGGAGGTCACGACCTCACAGCAATCTGTGACGCATCTGAAGCCTGTGTCAGTTCACTCTTGGGCATACAGGTATGACTAATGGAGTTCTTTACTAGTGTTTGTTTGTTTTTTTGGGGGGTTTTTTTACAGTTAACTGGAGCACAGTGTCCCTTTTTTTTACTACAGTTAGAGGGACTTGGTAGGGACAGTGTATCTCGGAGTTCGTTATTCTTTCATTTTGTACAAGTGTCACTCGTCACATCATGGATCAGCTACCACAATGTGCTCACTGAAGTGGTGCTTCCATTTCAATAAACATAGTGCCAAGTTTTGACAGAATTGATCACAGTCCTACTTTACCAGCAGATGATCAGTGCTGAAATTCTTTCCAGGGTCAGTTGAATTCTGGTTTATTGTCAGGATGTTAAGACTATTTTTAAAGGTCTTGCAAAACAGGCAGGCTAATGAAACATTCTCTGTTTAACCAGTTTGTGCATGTGTAAGCTTCAAATGAAAAATAAATAATGTCTTTTCAATTTGTAGAAATTAAATGATACTGTCGTAGCCATTTTGGTTCTAAAGATGGTGTTTTGTTGTGTGTTTGTCCTGTAGGAACCGCTGCCGGAAGATGTCCTCCTCCAGAAGCCCAACGCTAACGCAGTCCGCTCCCTACAAACTGTCATACAGATACAAAGTGAGCAGCGCTTATGTTTCATCCTCTTCTCTGCATTTTTATTTCAGTTGTAATCAACACTTAACCAGTGGATATGATGTCAAAACTACAACGTTGAAATTCGCTTGACATTTTTGTTACGTCTTGTGTGTTTGCAGGTCAGTACTGGCAGAGTGTGAAGGCCTACAGTGGATCAGTGGGTCTGTCATACATGGCTGCTCAGAGCAGAGACTGTGAGGAAACGGATGCTGTCAAGGCTTTGGCCTCGCTCTCTGTTGGAGTTCTTTCAAGCAAGAGGTACAGTGCATGGATACAAACACACACAGTCAAAAATCCCACTTCCTTCCTTTATATTGATGCAAACTCTCCCAGGTCTCTGCTCACATGTGCTTTTCACACTTCCCTCCAGCCTCCCTGATGAGCCAATGGAACATGACAGCGACTCCATGTAGGAAAACCCAACCAATCACCTCGCAGAACGTTCAGAAGCCTCAGATCTCCCGTGTTGTCATATGAACATGAAGGGGACACATATTTTCAAAGCCACTGAGCCCCGACCTTCTTCACACATACGCAGGCCAACTGAGACACAATGCTGAACCTCTACAGACCCGCCGTTTTGAGCACCTCAACCACTCAGCTGAAGCCAGCAGCTGAGTAACCTTCTGAAACCTCACCAAAGAGCAATACAAGTTGATTTCAATAGTCTTCTCATGTCTTCTTACTGACATTGGACCGTGTGTGTGTGCGTATTGTCAGGGCCACAGCCCTGTTACCACAAACCTTTGAGGATCAGACCAAAAATCAGAAGTGGACTTGAGCTCTGATTCCTCTTTGAGCACCAGCAGCTGTTTTTGGTGCCTTACCTTTGCCTTAATACCAACATCAGAGGGAAACTTCAGATCATAAATTCTTTCTGCCACATTGCTTCTCATATCAGACTCGAACTGAGTGGGATGAAAAACAATGCAGAACAAAACTACTGTATACCATCAGGTAAAGGCGTATATGCTTGATGGACACGATGCAAACATAGCACCATGAAGAAGTGGCCCCATCATTAAGAAACAAGATTTTAAAAAAAGAGAGACCTAGTTGCTGCGTCTGCTATAATGATGTCATTACCTACAATTTAACCACTAGAAGAAGACGACTAAGCAAAGAAGAGGAAACAAAGACACAAAACAAAGAAAGAACGGGCAGTTCTTCATTGTTTTATTGCACTGTTCATTCCATAATGTGAACCATGAGAAATTCCAAAGCTCTGGGAAAGAAAAAAACAAACTTCTCCTCTCTGTAGATAATTGAAAGGTTTTTTGAAGATTTGGATGAAATGTTGTTTGCTATCTTTTTCCCACTCTTCATCTGAGATGTCTTAAATGTTCTCTGACTGACTGTGGACACGTCTGGGCTGAAATACTGTAGAGTTTAATTCATCTGAAAGTAGGCAATATTTTCAAAGCAGAATTATTATTTACTGCTGTTCAGTGTCTTACATTCATGTGCATTTAAAAGCCCACACACACACACACACACACACACACACAGCAATGACAAACTATCGATGTACCACTAGTATTCAATACTGTGTATTATTGTTTATATTTGAGACTAAAGGAGTGTTCATTCCACCGTGGCACCACTGAGGACCACTGTATTGTTCTATTGTAGTAGCAATACTGTTAATGCACTTAAAGGACATCACCCAAAGAAAATTGCCTTAAAACAGCCTGCACTTGGTGATGGGACTGTGTTGAAGCACTGCAAAGGACCAGTATGGATACTGCTCCCGCAGCGACTTGACTTTTGTAAAACAACGTTTAAACCTGTGGATTTAGATGAACATCACATATGCAGTCTTTTTGTAAATTGTTTGATTTGGTTAATGAGTACAGTGACTTGTTTTTTTTTTTTTTGAATATTTAGGTCATTATCTATAATCCATCACAGCCTAATTAAGGAAATGAATGCTATGTTGAAGTGAACTTCATTGTGAGAATCTTTTCATTCAAACTGTTATCATGCAATCAGCCTAGACAACGCTACAACACGTCAGTCCATCATCTAAGCTGATGTTTGTAATTTAATTGACATGTTGTCAATCATTTGACGTTTGTTTTTTTGGGGGGGTTGGACCACCCTCTTAAAGAAGCATATAAAGGGCTCGGCATTCCAAACAGTCAAAGTCCAAGACTGTATTTCTTCGTTTTTCTTCTAGGTTATTTTGTAGCAAAATCTAGTTTGTTAAAGTATTTTTTTTTCCCATCATATGAGGTTTGACCAGTTTCACATTTTGATGACCAGTACTAATGTTTTTAGTTGAGCTTTTGAAGGTAAAGTGTAAAGTTCAGACCTCTGTTAACAGCGAATAACTACTAGAATTCTTAACTGATCAGTGCAGTCACTCTTTAGCTTTGTCTAAAAGTTTTCTTTGGTTTTTTTTACATCCATGATTTGATTGATTGAGCAGCACAATTAGATTTTTTTGTATTCCATGATTTTGATGTTTATAAATAACAAAGAATCATTTTTTAAAATCCGGGTAAAATAAACTTTAAGCATTTGTTTTAATCAGACCCTGGGTACACTCTGCCCGACAGGAGGCCTCGGAGCTTTTACCTTAAACAAAAATTACAGTGGACACCAAAATGTATTTTTTTTCCTTTTTTAAATTTTTTTATTATCCCAATGTTGCTGCAGTACACGTGTATCTCAACAGGAATTATTGAGAAAATGTTGCACGGAGGATCGTTGTTCTCCGATAAATGCAGCTGGTATGTCTTTCTTGTAGAGTACCAGAGTATTCTCGACAGCAAAGTGGCAGCATTGAAACGCGATGCTGCGTCTTTCTTAAAAGAAAGTAAAGTATGAAGTCAACGTTATCTGACGTGTGTGCGTGTGTGAGAGAGAGAGAGTGTGTTGTTATTGCATGCACACTAGTACATAATGTGCATGGATTTGCAAGTGTTAAACTGCTTGTCTGTGATTCTGTAAATGACCTCTCTTGTATTATACTCGTGTTTTTGGTCTTATGTAGAGGCCAGTATTGCCTCAGCTCTTAATTCCCTTTATTACTTATGTAATTTGTACCTTCTTCTTAAAGAAAGACACTGTAAATAGTAACTCAAAGACCAAAATACACGTTGCACATGTGCCTTGATGCATTCAGTAGTATGTGTATTGGTAACTCTTAACTAACTGGACGTACAGTAACTCTGTATCTCTAAACATGACATTGAAATCTTTATTTCATACTATTCTTTATTATTTACTTATGTTATTTTCTTACATTTCCTACCATTTGTATGTATAGAAAGATTATCTATTTTGTACTTTTGTCTTTTCCTCTTGATTAAAAAATAATTTCCAGTATAAGCCCTTGATTTTTTCCGTGTCATTTTTTTCAGAAAGTTATTTTTTCTGCAGAAATTAACACTAATAGTATACACTAGACTGTGAAAACGAAAAGACCCATCGTAAGAAAGGAAAATACACCTATGACAAACAGAAATTATGAACATAATGGACTCATTTAGTCTGAGATCTGCTAGAACTGTTTATCCATTTAATACAAGTTTTAATAAGTGTATACATGCAATATCACTTTTGATAATATATATACTTTTGATAATAAAAGTAGCGTTTAGCTGACGGACCTGATTGCCCCCACTCAATCTGATGATTGCATTTCTAAAAGAAGTGCAGTAAATCTGAAATACTGTATATAAAAGGTGGACATTTCTAGGTCAGAAAAGTAAAAAGATAATGGAAGTACCTTAAATTAGCTTTCTTTCTAACAGTCAGCAGGGGGCAACTTAATGATGCTTAAGGCTCTTTTGTCTGCTAGCTCAGTAAACACTTTCCTTTAATTACAAAGGAAATGACAAACTACAGCATTCTGTTTGTTTTGTAACTTATTGTTTCCATTAGCGAGAAAAATGGGAGGATAAGTCAGGCTCTGCTATGCCATGTCAGTGTCGCTAACCTGTGAGGATGTAGTGTCGTAGCTGACAGCGAAAACGTGTCACTTGATAAGAGACATTTAAAAATACTAAATCACTTAGTTTCAAGTCCCACCTTTCAGATGGTTGTTATGGTTGGTAATTGATTGCTAATCAAACTTGCTAGCACTAGCTTAAAACTTAGGACTTCATCTGTTATCTGAATATCGTCACTTTTGCATCTATAAATCCAGCACGATGGCTGCTAACAAGCTAACACTAAAGATTAAAGTTGCTGGTGAGTGTATTTATGTTGTGTCAAAATCATTTGGGTTTATATTTTTCTGTAAACCACAGCACATCAGAAGCTGTAAATCGGGGAGCTACATATCTTAGCAGACAGATATCACAAGTCTTAAGATCACGTTATTCTTGTTTTATTTGGGAGCTTTGTCATCACTGGATAGTTTGCAATTCAGGGTTTTTGTACCGAAATTCTTCACTTAGTTTTATACTGTATGTTCCCTTGCGATCATAAAAATGAAAATAAAATACTCTTACATTGTGGTGCAAAAGCTTTATTCATTTAGTGTTTGTTAAATCATCAAGTTTCAAAACAGTAGCACAACTGAGATGATAAAACTATAAGTTATTATTTAGGTCTAAACATACTATAAATATTTCCTGAGCACTTAATTGCACTTTAACATGTTTCTTTTGGGAAGAATTAAGTGTTCCTGACCGGGCAAAGGCACACAGACCTCGTTAAAAAACAGAAAGCAGGGGGAGGAAGGGAAAGGAAAGGAGACAGTTTAACAAGAGAGACAGGAGACAAGGAAGGCGTGGTGAGAGTATAAATCTGTGCACCAATCACTGAAAATAAGAACTTCAAGAAAGTTTTGCAGATAGTTTTATTTTTCAGGAGTTTTCTGCTTAGGATGCTTTACGAAGTCATACTGTGTCAGTATGTAAAGCATCACACTGTACACATTTCAAGTAATAAGTCATAAAAACAAAGCCTGATTTTAAAGTCTGAGAAGTGCACAAGAGATGGATACGCTAATGCTCTCTGAAATGAAAGCCTGGCTTCGACTACACAATCTTTTACAGCGACAGCTATAATATCAGCTTCTTTAAGGTACTACAGAAGGAAAGTGGTCAAAAAATGTTCTCGGTAAATGACGGCACTTTGTATGTATAGCTGATCCTCGTTTTCCCACATTACTCTGAAGCATGACATACAAAGTGCATACGCAGAAAGAAGAACAAGGAGCAGAACAGAGATTCAAAAGAAAGATCACAGTCACTTTATTCAGCAGCTGGTCAGACAAAGAAAGACATATTACTACTGTAACCACTTATACACATCAGCATTGGATGTTGCGTATATAAAGATAATTCAAAATTCCTGTTTCCAAGTAAGAATGGCAAAAGGCAGGATATAACTATATGTTATTCTTAGGCATCTCAAGCGAGAGATGAGTCACTTCCAGTTTCAATTTGATCCATAAATGAAAATTTAGAATACAACTTGAATTACATGACAGCATAGAGAATAGGCAAGGCCATGCACTCATTTTAATGTTTGCATTTCACATAGAAATGCACAGGAGCTGCTTTTTCTCTGTTGGCCCACAACTGGATTCTTTCTAAATGTCAAGTGTCTTCTAACATGTCAGTGAAGTCTAGCCTTCAGAGACCGCACTGTGCTGACTGTGGGGCTCGGTAAACATCTCCACAAGTCTTTAAAAGAGCTGGAAACATTAGCTACCTCCCTGGGACGTTCTAATGATAGGTTGCCGGTCTTCATGTATTTTGGCAGTGAGGGATTGTCATGGATGTGCTTTGAAGCCAAACAGCATGTCAGTCCTGTTGTCTTGAAATAACTGTAAACCTTACACTTAATGTTCATTGCGTCTCACAAAACAAAAGCCTACAATATTAGAAAGAAAGGTATATCATTTGGTAATGATGTGGACTCCAATAGCATTTCCCTAGTGGAGCCAATGTATTGAAAAAAGTGTATTTTTTTAAGTGCATAGTTGCATGTGTGCACCTCTACATTTGTGTGTATAAATCAGCTCTCACCTCCTCCATCACTACCAGTGGTTTATGGGAGCCCAGCAGGGAGCCACATCAGCCTTCCCCTTTGATGGTGACACACATGATTCATGGCTTTCCGAGATCGTTTGTTTTCATTACGCCTCCTCGTCAGCTCGCTAGCTGTATCGCGGTTTCGTGCAACGCAAGCAAATTCGGGCCAGAACGAGAGGAAAGAACGTCAAGGGGAGAGGTTTTTTTGGCACTGAAAGAAACAAAGGGGCTAGGTTTTGGGATGGACAAGAAACTTAAGGCAGAGTGACGGACGGCCGTGGCTGCTTTTTTTTTTTTTCTTCCAACTTTTGCTAAGGTTCAGAGGTAGTCAGGGATTCCTTAAATGTCAATGTTGGAAAACCAGGAGCTGAAAGCCCACGGAAAAGTCAAAATCCTGACAACTCTTGCAACATTCAGTATGGTGTTCGCAGTTCTTTCTTTCTTTTAAGTCCTCTGCTCTATAGATATTACACAAACCTTTATACACTTTCTACCTCAAGAAAGAAAGAAAGTTAAATAAAAAATGGCTCATTGTATGTAGACCTATGGTGATGATTATGTTACTGATAATAGTGATAATACTGATTTTATTTAAGGTGATAAAATCAGGGGTGATGGCAATGATGATGAAACCAGCTGTCATGCTTCAGTACCTGAGAGAGCTGGTGGGTCAGGGGGCTCCAGCAGAATTAGCTGTGCTGCTATGAAGCGTCAAAGACGATCGAGTCCTTAACCATCAGCTTGATGAAGCGAATGCATGTTGAATGAAAGCTTCCATTGTGATTCATGTAAACAAAATACACATGTTAAAAGAAAAAAAGAGAGAAAACAATCCCTAAATAAGCTAGCAGTCCCTGCTTGAACTCATTGCATTTGCATTCGTGAGCAGTGATAGCTGCTTTGGTAAAAGCAGATAAGTGGAATGACAATAATCCACGGTTACATCTCATAAGTTCATAACCAATCAAACAAATGCTCATGTGAAAGCTTCCTCTCATGAAGTGTTACGCTGTCTTTTCATTGAGGCAACCAGATCGCAACCGAGGTGTCAAGTAGTGTGAATCCACTAGTGAGCAGACACAGTTTGGACATCTCCTCAGCCCCTTTGCATCATACTTTTTAGGCTTCCAGACAAGGCTAGTGACCAGCAGACATGGTTGACCAGGCTCCCTCCATCCTCCAGACAGAGAAAGCATAGCTCAGTCTCTCATGGGCCAGGTAGTTACATCCTGCCAGCTTGGTGTCCATCTCATCACTCTGCAGAACCTGGTACAGAAAGTCAATGTAGCGTGACGCCAACTTAAGTGTCTGGATCTTGCTCAGTTTGTCAGACGGGAGCGTTGGGATTATTTTGCGCAACGAGGCAAAGGCTTCATTCAGAGATCGCGTCCGCTGGCGCTCCCGGATGTTGGCGATGACCCGCTGCCCGTGTGGGTCCTCGAGGCCGCTTGAAAGACCTTCAGGGCTGGGACCGGGCGCAGGAGAAAGGGAAAGCGGGTGATGCTGAGGACTCTTCTTGAGCTTTTTGGGGCCAGTAGGATTGTAGCTCTGAATGTCATCTACTGGCTTGACCTTGCCGTCGTCTGCCGACATGGTGGGTGTAATTGCGGAAATGTGATCCTCCATTTGGGCACCCATCTGCCGCTTACGCCCGGTGATCCCCGCCGTCGCAACCACAACAGGACAGGCGTTAGAAAGTGGTCGTTTGTTGTTCTCCTTGCTGGACACCACCCCTCCCTCAGGATGGTCATTTGAGTGTTCCTCCTCTCGCATGCTTGGCCACGTTCTTCTTCTATCTCCTGTCTTCTTTATTTCACTGTATCCTTCACTCTTATTTTGTCCAGTTTCCTTTAATGTCTCTCTCCACTCCTCCACCCGTAACAGCAGTTTCCCTCCCTTCCGATTGCTGTCGGGAACTCCCTCAGTACAGCCGCGGGTTTCTCTGATCTTCTGCTGGGTTCTTCTTCTTCGCCAACCAACTTTTCACATTGTCATATCCAGACATGCCAAACCAAAACACGTAAGTAATGAGTTCAGTTTTTCTGATCAGCTCTGTCGCGTTACATGTTAAAAATCTCTTCCCATACTCGCTGAGAGAACGCTGCATCAGCAAAGCTAGAACGTTCTCATGTCCCACTCCCACTGCAGCATGTGAAACAACAGCAAATCGAATCAGACTTTTTAAAGCGAAGGGAGCATGAAGCTTTCAGCTGCCCACCCATCTGACTCACTGATTGGTCCAAAGGTTTCTTTTTCTGGGGGACAGCTGAGCACAAGACAACAGAAAAAAATGAATTCTGACTGATTGGTCGGATCAAAGGATGAGGCGGAGACAAAGGTGTGCCATACAACCAAGTGAAACGAATCGCTCTGACGTTTCTGGTCCCAGAAGTTGCCCGAGTTTATAGGTTCCAGATTTCCTCTAAAGCAAGCCATTACCATCCCCCGCCTCTCGCAGACCGTTCTCTGTCGTCTCCTCTATAACAGTTCAGCACAGTCAACCATTGCCTTCAATATAATTAAAAACAAAAAAATTCATTAAAAAGAAGCTCCACCAATGTTTGTCTCTGATTATAAAGTTGAGCAAAGTTCAACTTAGATTTTTCTGCCCCTAGGTTGTTTTTTGTGCTTTACAAATAATGAAATGTGGTGATTTTTTAAACACATTCCAAGCAGATGGAGTAATAATTAAAACTTGGAGAAAAGAAAATTCAGCTAGTGTTGCGATTTTGGATGTATGCAATGATTAAAGGTGTGGGATTAACAGGAACTGCTGTATATAATACTTATTAAATTACATGAAATACAATGAACATGGTAGTCTATTACCACAACACTTGGCCACCAATGAGGCACCATTATTTTCCATATGTAGTAAATGCAAAAATAAATAAATAATGATCTCTTGTATAAAGAGTTGATACATTTCCTTACAATCCTAAAAGAATGAAGACAGAAGGTTCTTGTTTTGGAAACAATACTGTTTTATTTTACTGGCAATGCCTTAGCTGTAGTTACTAAACACAGACCTGGAAGGAGGAAGGAGCTGGCATTCAGTCAGCACTGAGGTCTAATCACAGCATTAAGGAAAGAATGAGTACTGTGAATCAGAGGCAGGCCTGTGGGACATTTTGTTACTTTCATCCACTGTGCTTCAGCATGCACTGGTCCAGATCCAACGTGGGCTTTAGCTCTCCAAATTTCTGGGTCAGCCTCCAGTACAGCACGGCCCACAGCCACACCCTGACAAGAGAAGAGTCTATTGTTAGCATTTTGCATTTCATAGGAAAGATGCTTCCCTCTGATGAAAACACCCGGTTCATGATGCGTTTCTTTGACACTCGCAGTTAGGACACAGAGCTGGAAATTCTCAAACTCTCCCCACTGAGTTATAAGTCAAGTCCACAGTTAGAAGAGAAACCTCTATTTTCCTGATAATAAATGATGTCATTTCTCTTGTGCACACACCACTGCTCAGCATCAAAGTGCTCTTTTTGCCACAGATTTTTGTTCTAGTGAATAAATACTGCTAAAACAGTTTTTAATCAGAGTATAGGATGAAGTCAATTAAACGTCTGGGATATTGATATGCTGAGTTAAGTAGCAGAGGGTTTTTTTTTTATCTGTTTCTGTTGCTCTGCTGTTAATTAAATTAACGGCAGCTACACTAGAAGGGCAACAATGAGACAATCCCCATCTGCTTTTAAAGTAGAGGCCTTTTTTTTTTTCTCTCCTCGCATTTTCTTTTTTTCCCCCTTCACTTTAGGATCAGAATACCACAGAATACCAAAATTGAAAGATCCACCACTGGTGCCCTGTGGTTTTCACAGATGAGAGGAGGTTCACCCTGAGCACATGTAACAAATGATAAAGGATCTGGAGAAGGTCCACAGCAATGCCCGGGCTCATGCAGCAGGAGTATGCAGACAGTTCCTGGAGGATGAAGGATTGATACCATTGACTGGCCCCCATGCTACCTAAAATTCAACAGAACACCTCTAGGAGATGATGTTTTGGTCCATCTGAAATCCCCAGATCACATCTCACACTATCAAAGCCCTGATCCAGATCTGGGGGGAAATCCCCCAGGAGACATCTCATTAGGAGAATGCCCCGATATCAGGCACGCATACAAGCACGTGGGGTCATACAAACTACTGAGTACCAAATATCAGCACAAAGGTGTCTTTGAATTCACCTAGGTTGATCATTTTCACTTCCATCAAACGGCTTGGTTGTATTAACTTGAAAAAAGAAAGCAACTGGACAAAATAAAACAAAATAATTATTACTAACTAACAAAAAAACATCTGAGCAGAAACGTCATGGACATTGTCCAGCTGCAGTGAGAGAAAGACACGTCTCCGTATTACTATCTAGTTGCAGTTGTATCAGATTGCAGACATTGTCAAACCCAGTCCACCTTTTCCACAGTGGATTTAAAAAAAAACCCAAACAATTTATAACAAATTAGTCTACAATTCATCTTTGTGATGCACAATATAAGTTATTTGTCCTGGTAGGCTCAAATAAATAAGGCTACCAGCCATTATGAAGACATGATCTGAATCCTTTGATATGATTTAAAATTAAATACATATAAATCATTTAAATGACTTAATTTAAATGACTCTGTTAAGACTATCCTCCTCAGTCATAGCCTCTTCATGCTTGTCAAGATCATCAGTGTAGGATGGACATATCTGCTGCTCTGTAGCTACAAGAATATTATTCAGTATTACACAGATCATACAGAAATTAAAGCAACTGTAAATATAAAAAAGTTGATGATGGGTTCTGTGCTGTTTTGGTCTGGTTAGTTAAAGAGAATGTAACAACCACAAAAGTTTCTCTTCTGAATGTATGGTTTTTTTAACAAGATTTGCACTCCTGAGTATTTATTTAATGAAGAGCAGCTTGCTGCGTTTAAGGAGCATGATTTAAATCACTATTAGAAGACTCAACTTACAGAAAAAAACATGAACCTGACTGATGAGATTCAAATGCCCATCTGACAAGAACAACTGTTTACCCAGCTTTACACACCCAGGGATGGAGCATTGAAGGCCTGCTTTGTAATTTCCCACTAAATCACAAAAAGCAGTAAGCCACTCTCTGATGGGGAGTTTAGCAATGAGGGCTTGATCGACACTACCTCGCTAATATGTCCTAAGAAAAAAGAAGTCTTCAAAAATGTGCCCGTCTCTGGACAACCTGTAACAAAAGGGATCGATGGCACAGCCAGAAACACAGAGCTTCAATTGCAATACCGACAATTAATCAACTTTGCAGTTCAGATAACACCAGAGAATGGTCTGTTACTGGAGTTAAGTACATATCAAAGTTATTATAGTTTTGTATTCTCTTATTAGTTTTTTTTTTTTTACTTTTCTCTTTTTAATTCCATTTTATTTTAGTTAGTTTCCAGAGCAGGTTTGCCCATTTCACTCGAGTTTTTATTGTTTGAAAATGTCTCTTAAGTATTATTGTATTTATGGCAAATGCTTGATGCAAGATTTAGGAAAATCAGTATGAATATTACAGTGTAAACAGAACTTTTTGAACTCACAGTCTTTTCAACATCCAGGTCTACATTACTAAATTAACAATGGCTTTTTATATGTGTAAATAATACAGTTAACATCAACCGAACTTTGCACAAAAACTGACTTTCAAAGCTCAGGTTCAATATCTAGTTAAAGACTAGATTTCGCACACTGAACAAGGAAAAGGTGGAAAACTGTACATGAAGTCATTAAACAGCAAGAAAAATAGCAAAATCACTTTTTTATAAAGTCTTTTAAATTTTGTAAAAATGGGCATTTTGAGGGGGGATGATGGGATGATGATTAAATATACAGCAGGTCATCTGCTAATTGGAAGGTTGGTGGTTAGATCCCTCCCGTTTGTGCAAGATGCTAAAGTCAAGTTGCTCTGGGATGCATCCGAGTATGAATGGGTGTGCATGTTAGATCGAAAGAACAGAGAATGAGACAAGTTGTGCGAAGCCCTTTGAGTCCCCAGATAGAAAAGTGATATATATATATATATATATATATATATATATATATATATATATATAAAACAAGCTAATCTACAATACGGCAGCAGTGATCAGTGAGATGCTTGGCTACAAGTTGAACAGCCACAAGGGGCAGTACCCTCCATGGAGAAGGAGGCTAGAGGGCAAGATCAAAGTAGCACGGAGGGAGGTTAGCCAACTAACGGAGTTGCAGAAAGGTGCGACAAAGAAGGTGCATAAGAAATACAGCAAGCTGTCCATACCTGAGGCCTTGGAAACTGCCAAGCAAAGACTCATAGCCTTGGCCAGCCGCTTGAGGAGGTACACCAGAGAGATAGAAGGCAGGAGAATAAACCAGCTGTTCTCCACAGAACCAGCAAAGGTGTACTCTCAGTGGCAAGGGAACAATAATAATAAGAGAACAGCACCACCAAGGCTGGAGACAGAGCAATACTGGAAGAGCATATGGGAGAAGGACGCAACCCATAACGGCAATGCTCAGTGGCTAGTGGATCTGAGGGCAGACCACAGCGACCTCCCTGAACAGGGTCCAGTAACCATCACGGTGGCAGATATCCAAGAAAGGGTCTCCAGTATGAAGAGTTGGACAGCACCAGGGCCCGACATGGTTCACGCCTACTGGCTAAAGAAGCTGACTGCACTCCACGAGCGTCTGGCAGCACAAATGAACCAGCTGCTAGTTAACGAGAGACACCCGGAATGGCTAACCGAAGGTCGGATGGTCCTGATCCCCAAGGACCCCAAGAAGGGACCGGTCCCCTCCAACTACCAACCAATAACCTGCCTCAGTACTACATGGAAGCTCCTGTCAGGCATCATATCGGCTAAGATGAACAGGCACATGGGTCAATACATGAGCGGGACACAGAAAGGGATTGGCAAGAATACCAGAGGCGCAAAACACCAGCTACTGGTAGACAGAACAATCAGCCGAGACTGCAAGACCAGACTGACCAACCTGTGCACTGCCTGGATTGATTACAAGAAGGCCTATGACTCAATGCCCCACAGCTGGATACTGGAATGCTTAGAATTGTACAAGATCAATGGGACCCTAAGAGCCTTCATCAGGAACTCAATGGGGATGTGGCGTACAACACTAGAGGCCAACTCCAAGCCCATAGCACAAGTCACCATCAAGTGCGGGATCTACCAAGGAGATGCTCTGTCCCCACTGCTGTTCTGCATAGGCCTGAACCCCCTCAGTGAGATCATTAACAAGACTGGCTACGGATACCGACTACGGAACGGAGCAGTTGTCAGCCACCTCCTGTACATGGATGACATCAAGCTGTATGCCAAGAGTGAACGAGACATCGATTCACTGATCCACACTACCAGGCTATACAGCAATGACATTGGAATGTCATTCGGACTGGAGAAGTGTAGTCGGATGGTAACAAAGAGAGGGAAGGTAGTCAGAACTGAGGGGATTGAACTACCAGAAGGCAACATTGCAGACATAGAGGACAGGTACAAGTACCTGGGGATCCCGCAGGCGAATGGGAACCATGAAGAGGCCGCTAGAAAAGCTGCAACCACCAAGTACCTGCAGAGGGTCAGGCAAGTCCTGAGGAGTCAGCTGAATGGTAAGAACAAGATCCGGGCCATCAACACGTACGCCCTGCCCGTGATCAGGTACCCTGCTGGGGTAATAGGCTGGCCAAAGGAGGAAATAGAAGCCACTGACATAAAGACAAGAAAGCTCCTTACCATGCATGGAGGGTTTCACCCCAAGTCCAGCACCCTGAGGCTGTACGCTAAGCGCAAGGAAGGGGGCCGGGGACTGGTGAGTGTCAGCACCACAGTCCAGGATGAGACAACGAACATCCAAGAATACATTGGGAAGATGGCCCCAACTGACCGAGTGCTCAGTGAATACCTCAGGCAGCAGAAACCCAAGAAAGAGGAGGGAGACGAGGAACCATCATGGAAGGACAGGCCCCTGCACGGTATGTACCACCGGCAGACAGAGGAGGTGGCTGATATCCAGAAATCCTACCAGTGGCTGGACAAAGCTGGACTGAAAGACAGCACAGAGGCACTAATCATGGCAGCACAAGAACAAGCTCTGAGCACAAGATCCATAGAGGCTGGGGTCTATCACACTAGGCAAGACCCCAGGTGCAGGCTGTGTAAAGATGCCCCAGAGACAATCCAGCACATAACAGCAGGGTGCAAGATGCTGGCAGGCAAGGCATACATGGAACGCCATAACCAAGTGGCCGGCATAGTGTACAGGAACATCTGTGCCGAGTATAACCTGGAAGTCCCGAGGTCAAAATGGGAGATGCCCCCAAGGGTGGTGGAGAATGACCGAGCTAAGATCCTGTGGGACTTCCAGATACAGACGGACAAAATGGTGGTGGCTAACCAACCGGACATAGTGGTGGTAGACAAACAGAAGAAGACGGCCGTAGTGATCGATGTAGCGGTTCCGAATGACAGCAATATCAGGAAGAAGGAACACGAGAAGCTGGAGAAATACCAAGGGCTCAGAGAAGAGCTCGAGAGGATGTGGAGGGTGAAGGTAACGGTGGTCCCCGTGGTAATCGGAGCACTAGGTGCGGTGACTCCCAAGCTAGGCGAGTGGCTCCAGCAGATCCCGGGAATAACATCGGAGATCTCTGTCCAGAAGAGCGCAGTCCTAGGAACAGCTAAGATACTGCGCAGGACCCTCAAGCTCCCAGGCCTCTGGTAGAGGACCCGAGCTTGAAGGATAAACCGCCCACAGGGGCGTGCTGGGTGTTTTTTTTATTTTATATATATATATATATATATATGTATATATATATATATTTATATATATATATATATATATATATATATATATATATATATATGTGTATATATATATATATATATATATATATATATACATATATATATACATATATATATATATATATATATATATATATATATATATATATATATATACATATATATATATATATCCATTTAATATGCCCATTTCACTTTTCCATTGCTAAACTGTAACATCTACAGTTACCGGTAGCAGTTTTAGAAAGATATAAAATTAGTATTTAGCAGAATTGAGTTTAGCTTATCGGTGTGCCCCTCCACAACAGTCCCAGTTTCCCTTTGGGGTAAATTAAATTCCCACCCCTGCTCTTGACTGAAGGTGGCACTTGGTTTTTCCACTTTATGCAAAGAATGGATCAAATTGCTAAAACTGTCTTCATGAAGCTCTGACTGGGGTTTATCCCAGCTAACAAAAAAAGAAAAAGAAAAAAAGAAAGAAAACCCTTGGCTGTGCTAAACTTGCTTTGCAGTCTGGTGTGGTGACAAGAAATATTTATATCAAAACTTGAATTACCTCCAGCTCTGATACATTGTTATCAAATTTAGCTTCCATAAACACTCGTGTGCACAGATTTCTGCCAAACTGGCTGAACCCTTTTCATCTTCTTCTCTCTAAACATCAGACCATGTGTCCCGTGTGTGGGCGCTGAGACACCTGTAATGGATCACAACAATTTACATATCACAGCTCACTTCAAGCTGCTCCTTGCTGTCTAAAAATAAATAACTCCAAGCTATGGTGGTGATGGAAATTAATATCAGGCCTAAATATAAACATATAAATTGGGGCAGGGTATAGGGGAGAGGCAGATCGTGCGTGCACGGGGAGGCCTCCCAGATCCTGTGTTTAGAAAGAGAAAAACGTGCCGTACCTGGTCCGTCTGAGCTTCATGCTCAAATGAGGACTTACCATAAATATTTCCGACAACAGAAATGGGAGAATGTTATCAAACGCAAAGGTTGAATGCACACACATGGCACACGCATGTTCAAAATACATGGGTCTTTAATGTGGCATGTACAGTCTTAAAAATAAATAAAGACAAGCTTTAAAATGTTACATGTCACAGCTATGCTTTCCTCCACTGGGACACTTTGACTGTTTATCTAAAAATAACAGTCTTCACAATTCGCACGGCAATAGTAGCCAAGCTCACACGGGAAACATTTTTCTTCTGTTTTCCTCACAGAAATGATCACAAATCTTAAACCCACAGAATCTGTGATCTAAACATTTTAGGGAGTTGTTCTAAATGTTGAACAACCCAGAGGACATTTTAGATTCTTTCAGCTAATTGTTTTGGTTTCACCTCGTCTTCACTCTCACTTTGCTTATCAATTTCCAGCAGCTGAGCATGTTTGGTAAATTAAGCATATACAGTAGTATACCTACCCAGCTCCAAAAAGAGTTAGCATTATACTTTTTAAAAGAGAAAGTGTGCACACAATGTCTCACTTCATGCTTGCTCTTCACCAACCTTTGGTGTCACTTTGTCATCACTCGTGTTGTTGTTATTGTCTTATTTGTTACGATTTAGGGTCTGTGAGCATAAGCAGAGGTTTTTGCTCAGGTAGTAACTGTGACCTCTTTTTCAGAGGCTTCTCTAACATTTAATGGTTGTAAAATATGTCAAACTTTTTGATAAGGGGTTGCACTGAGGATTTTAGACGATGGTGTTTAAGTGTTGTCACTGCCCAGGATTCGTGGACACAGATTCTTGTTCACTTAGCCGCTGTTTACAGTTTAAAAGTCTCCATCAGAACAAACACTTCTAACTGTACTTTGCTCCTCATTGTCTTTGAAAAGCAAGAGCTGATAAAACAGTTAATTCCCTTTTATCTTTAAGTTTGGTATAGTATTCTGTCTTAATCTATTTTGTGTTTTATTTACTATATGGGGAAAAGTCCTGTCAGCCCTGTGCTGAGAGGGCTGTGGTCATCAATCCATCCTGTTCTAATAAAGCCAAATTTCCGGAAGACTTTTAGATGTGTTCAGTTTTATTCATATAGCACCACTGTCAACAAATCTTTTATCAAGGCACGTCATATTGTAAGGTAAAGACCCTACAGTGTTAATCTAGGACAAATGTTCACTCTGATTCATTGATGAAGCGAATGCAAGTCAGTAATCAAAGGAGAGTTTTTAGCCATAACTAACTACATATGTATAGTATATCATGAGTGGACAGACATGGATGTAAAGCACACCTTAACTGTTTGGCTGAGCCAAAACAAGCACAGCAGTGGTCTGGATATTGTTAAATGTGCAAATATTGTTTCACTTTTTTGTATGTCAGGTGTCATGTTTGAAGAAAGCACTTTGAAGCCACTTGAATGTATATGAACACATTTACATGAGCACAAACTGACAAAAAGGTTATGCTGTCATTATGTTTTAGTATAGTTTATGAGTTGCGGACAATAAAAGAATATTAAAAATCAAATGTATCAATGCTCTTGTGTACTACTTGTGCACAGATAATTTTAAGTCGTTTTGGGGGCATAAAGTGTAGGAAATACACGTGTAAAAGTTCAGGTATCCCTTTAACAAGGCTTTTTCTATTGCTTGTGCCTTGATGTGGTAGAGATATCTCATTATAATTAAAAAAGAGAAAGCTTTTAATCACTGTAAAATCTGAAATTTCTATAGTTGTGAAATAACAGGAAGATTTCTATCATTTAATCATTTATTTATTACTTTGGTATAATTTAAATAGCTGTGAGGAAGGTCTTTATCAGCAGAGGAAAATGCAAAACTTATAAAACACAGTTAAATGTCCAACATTTGTGTTCTCCCTCACATTTTCCTTTGGGCCGGATTAGTCCTTGCTTGGCCCCTGGGCCTTACACCCCTGCACACACACACCTTTTTTTTTTTCTTGCTGTGCACCAACCAACTGATGTTATTTTAGCCAAAGGGACTAGTTTTTATTTGCCACTATTTTTCAACATTTATCTCATTTTCACAATAAAAACTTAAACAGTGAACTTGCAAACTAATCCTATGAAGACTAAGAGGAAAAAAACAAAAAGGTCTTGGCACATGCTATTTTAAGACTTATTTCCTGCCACTAGAGGGAGACAACACTACATATTTGTTACCTTTCTTGATCGCTGTACTGGACTGTATGACAGCCCTCTGTCATATTACACATAATCATTGTTAGGGTGATGGAAGACATGTCCTAACAAGCCAGGTTTAGAGGAGTATTAGGTATTAAAGCAACATACTGTGATAATCTGTTTATTGGAGGCTGGATTTTATTACTCTGTAATGTTCTGTAATGTTCAATAACTGGTATTGTAACTGGTATGTGGCTTCCTGCTGTCATTCTGTTGTGTCATGAATTGATGTGCACAACAGTTCATGTTCAATAACTGGTATTGTATATATTCTATATTACATACAACACTTCGGTGTAAGCAAAACAAGAGCTAAGATGGTTATCGTTAGCAAGAGTTTGGATGTTTGTTTGTTTTTTTATGTACAAAGGCAAAGTAAGTAAGTAAAAGTAAAGTAAAATCTATTTATATAGCACGCTTCACAGATAAAAATCACAAAGTGATTCACAATACAGAGAATGAAAATGAATAAGAATGAAAATATAAGAAATAACAATGTAAAACAACATGAAAACAACTAATTAGTTGACAACTTGTGTATATAAAAATGTCTTTAGCTGCTTTTTAAAAGAAACAATGGAGTCAGTGCAGTGTAAAAACAGTGGAAGAGAATTCCACAACCGTGGTGCCACTGCCTGAAAGGCCCGATCACCACGAGCTAGCAGACTCTGACCTGATGACCTTAGAGCTCGGGAAGATGAATGAGGTTTCAGCAGGTCAGACATATACTGAGGAGCCTGACCATGTAGGGCCCGAAAGGTTAAAACTAAAATTTATGTAATCAGCAAACAGCTTCATGTAATGTCACTGTAGGTTCTCAGTCATCCAGGTCACAGTAGTCTAAGAGCATGAAAAAAACAACAACTGGACTCCTCTATGTTTCACCTGGTTCAGAAGGCTTCTTCTCTTCTAAGACCAAATGGTGCAGAGTCCCGTGTATTTAAACGCTAGTGGGGATGGTCACTTAAGAGGGTCTTTAACCCACTATTCAAAGTCTAGTTGCTTTCTTTTCAAAGCTCCTTAGACAACTTCATGTGATCTTCAACTGTACTTATTTGATTATTCTGATTTTTAATTATAATGTGATAAGACATTATTTTACCATTAAAGGCTCTGTCTTTATTTCCACGTGTTGTATTTTGTCCCCATTTATCCTTTGTCAGGCATCCAATAGCTTCACATCAGTGTTTGTAATCATTTTCAAGTAATGGTTTTACCTGTGTAAAATTATTACTTGAAACAGTAAAGAAAGAAAAAAAAAGCCACCTCTTTCCTATTGGTGGAAAAATGTACCATGTTGAGCAATAAAAAAAATGGCAACACGTGAGATTTGGTTGTTTAGGAAGAGGGGAAAGTTTTGGGAGTGATGGCAGCGAGAGAGAGTTTTGAGATGTGAAAGATTTGTGACGTTTAGCGTGGAGCTTATAGTTAGTGTGTTGTGTGTTCGTTGCTTTGTTTTGAGTGTCGGTGAGGGTACTAATGAATGTCACAAAAGCAGATTGCAATGTAAACACTGTCTCCAAATGGAAAACTGGATCCCTGTGGAGTTCTCTTCTGTCTTGTGGCGGACAAACTATTTTTTTATTTTTTTATTTTTTTACAGGCACAAATAATTTGTGTGGCATCTTATTGTGACACTTGATCGTTCTCTCATTTTAGCTATCGTAGTACTTTTTAATGGTTGTCCAAAAAAACCCCACTACATGCACTGGCTGCATTTTTAGATAAATAGTTGTATATAACTTTATTTACAAAGTTTGTGCACAAGTTTTCAAAATTTACAATTTATATTTGCATTTCAAGTTATGAAAATAATTCACTAAACGTGTCTGTGGTACTACTAACTACTACTCGGATTTTTTGTTTTTCTGTGATTTCAGATCAGTTGTGTTAATACACTGCGCAGGTGACCAAAAATTACACAAGCAGCTCATAATTGCATAATTGGTAATGTAATGGCAGAAGCCTGCAGGCCTTGAATATTTTCAACATGCTAATGGAAGTATGTTGAGCACAAAGTAAACAAAAACAACAACAACAACTTCTCTGATCTTATCAATTAAACGGCCTCCTTCGCTGTCACCTCATGATTCGCTGATTGAACAATCACGTTTCTCAGTTGGGTATAAGAAGAGCTGCTTGCAGTCGTAGCTGTGTGTGCAGTTTGGACCTGAGCAGCATCCTGCTGGCACAGCTGGCTGTGGTCCGTATCATCAAAGTCATGGTTAACATATGTTGAATGACAGAGCTGCCACAGTGAAGAGGCATTTTTAGTAATAACATCACCATCATGCATTTAGGATATCAAACTGTTTCACAGTTTAAGGTTTTTATAATAAAACCGAGATGCCCTGACGATGATACCAATGGTTGATTTTCATTGTTATACAAGACTTCCACCTGGTGGTGAAAGAGTTTCAATGAGTTCTTTGACTTTTTTGGCTTTTTCTGACGACGCATCTCCCCACACACAGCTTTAATGTCAAATCAGGCTAACAACCTAATTGTTAACCTTAGTATAGAGACGTCTTCATCTCTGTACTAATGTACAGACACAAACTTGTATTGCTGTTGTCTCAATCACAGGAAGAAAGCTGACTATAACTCATTCATTTAAGAAGAACCATTAAGTTTATTCCTACAAGAAAGTTACAGCCGTGTAATCAAATAGGCTTTGATAAGATAAGATAAGATAAGATAAGATAAGATAAGATAAGATAAGATAAGATAAGAGGTAATCTATCTTCAATGTGGTTTTACATAAATGGGCTTCTTGTTGCACCAATCTCCATAAAGTGAGGCGTCATACTAAGAATAGTTGTCTTGCTCTGATTTGTCCATGTTGTGGCTGCTTTGATCATTGCCAGAGCCCAGGTACAGTTCTCCTCACAAAGTCCCCACATCTTTCACCCAGCACAAACAGCACCTGGCATGTAATGTACAAAAATGTAATGTACAAAAGCAGCAAGCTGTCAAAATTCAATAAAACTTTACCGTTGTATACTCCTGGATGAATTGTAGTATTTACAAAACTCGTATATATCCAAAAGCTGATGAAACAATTTCCCAGCAGCAGCTCTGAGTGAATAAATGACTGTTTACAGACTTAACGTGTCTGTATTTGTCAGTTCATCAATGAAAATATGAATAACGAATTTAAAAATATTCCAGCTGATGACAGGAGCTGACGAGTAGCCTAATTTACACCGACAAGTTGAATCAGCTGACACTTGCACCAAAGATCACAAAAAACTATCAGCTTCATTTATCACAAAGTCCTACTTTGTGATTCTCTGAGACAGTTTGAAAAGCAGCCTCTAAGAAGGCATCCACACAGTGATCTTTCTGTGCTGATAGAAGAAATGTTAGTTTAAAGAGTCTTCACATTACAACCCAAAAAAGAAAATAACAGAACTATTTCTGAATGAAATAAGCCTGTTGTTGGGCACCATCTTTCATTTTTTGACTACTAAGTAGTGATGTGACGTTCTGTATCGAGGCTTCGAAGCTTGTGTCGAGTAATGGAGGGGGCGTTTCCGCGATGCGCGTATCGAGGCTTGCTTCATTTATGGGAGGAGCTGAAAATGATGACGTCCGAAGCCTCGCTGCCCGGCTGTACCACGTGACTGGTTCATGAAGTGGTTCGAACTTTGCCGCGAGCTATGACAGCAATATAAACCCCTCAGACTTCATTCAAAATGTGGGTGTTTGATGGAGAGTTGCGGTTAGTGAGAGTTTGGAGGTTTAGAGAGAAAGTCAGGAGAGAATGGAGCCAGCTAAGAAGAGGAGGATGTCCTCCGCTGTGTGGGAACATTTTGATTTTATTCCTCCCAACAAGGTATGTAAATTTCCACAGAAGATGTATTTTCATAATACTGATGGTGCAATACAATTTATGTTAAGCTGTCTGTACTTTTGTACAAGGTGAGGTGTTTGCTATGTGCCAGGGAGCTGGGCTATAACAACAACACCTCATCCATGCTTAGGCATTACAGAGCTTTGAATGAGAATAAGGGGAACACCGATTGTGGAGCAAGACCAGGTGAGCCATCAAATGCAATGATAATATAGGATGCAGTAATGTTACTAAATGATATAACAATATTATACAACTGTAATAAGTTACGTGTGTGATATTTATATTTGTGCTTTGTCTTTATTGTCTTTCCTCAGCAGAACAATCTCAAATAGATGAAGACCTGGTTAGCATGGTGATTGAGGACTCCCAGCCATTTAGCATTGTGGAGGACAAAGGATTCAAAAGATTTGTGAAATCATTAAATCCTAGCTATGTTCTCCCCACTAAAAGGTCATAAAAGCAGTGAAAATTTAGTTTTTACAGAATAAAATGTGAACAGGCAGGACTGAGGCTCAAAGCCTCAGTGTGTAGCTGTCCATACCTCAACGTTACAAAAGCACAATCACTGTCCACACCCCCAACCACACCTCACAGTAAATGATCATTTCCATTTTAACCATTTCCAAATAATCATTTTCCATACTGCCAGTATAAATATACACAGTATGCTGCCATCACTACAATATAGATGTTTTACACACTCCTTTAGTTGTTGACATTTACAGGCTGTGTGCAAAAGGCCACACTCTTCAAATTCATGCCAACTAATATTTTTACGTCCAGTAGATGTCCTACTAGAGCAAATGAAGCTTCAAGAAGCTTTGCACTGGGGTGAACCAATTGGATGAAAAGCTTCAGTGCTTCATGAAGCTTCATCTGCCCATCACTACTACTAAGAGTTTAAAACTAAAGACGACTTGAATAATTTTGACTCACGTAATGAAAAGAGAGGTTTGTTTTACTTACCCTGAAGGCTCTGAGGACTGCTAATGGGTCATCAGCTGTGAGTCTCTGCAGGAGTGCTGGCCAGCAGTGATGAGCCACAGGCAGCAGTTCATTTTCCCTGTCATTCAGCACCTGAACGTACAACTCCAGCACGTCCAGTACCTAAGGACAAAGAAACACAACACACCTAACAATTATCTCTGTTTTGATCCTGATTATATGTGAGCTGAAACTAATTACTGAGGTCTTCATTGAGAGCCCAAACTCCTGAGCAGGCACGACTTCAGCACAGACTTATTTCTGTTTCACTCCTGGACCAGACTGAATGTTTTTCCTTGATGAGCATTACACCACTGAACAGTCCTCCACACAGTTCTGACAGGATGAATTGTACCAACGCTGGCGGTCCTACCTTCACAAGAATGATTATTTTTGTTATTAGTCCAACAGTTGACTCTACATAAAACTACTGATACAGTACCTTGAGTCGGAGCCTGAGGTTGGGATCAGACAGCAGATGAATGCAGCGCTCCATAACATCCTTAGTGATGCTGAGGTGGGAGGGAAGCTCTGCTTTCACATCAGGACTACCAGTATCTTCAACATCCTCACACTCAAGGGGAAGGACCTCTGCAATGGAGCACATGTACAGTTAGACCGCCAGTTTTGCAGTGAGGTTCAGATTTCTATGACTCTTAATTACAATGATCCATCTCCTCTACACTCTGAATCTAAAATAGGGCTGCCGCAAACGATTATTTTGATAGTCGACTAGTCACCGATTATTTTTGCGATTAGTCGACTAATCAGATCATGCATCCATTGGACGTAAAACGTACAGCTTATTCCACCAGCAGCATCTGCTCTTATATAACTATCTTTAGCTTACAGCTTTAAGTGTTTAAGGTCTGTGCTAACTAAAAATAAAGACAAGATGATAGTTTATTAAATTTTAATGAAATTTGCAGATTGTTTCGGTGAAGTTTAATAAACTCAGCCGTCTGCTCCTTGCTATCTAAAATATAACAGGACACTGGAGTATATTCTCGAGCATCTCACACTTCTGATAATCAGTTGTCTGCTTGACGTTTATTCAGCTGTGTAAAAACTATAACTTTAATCTCAGCCAAACCGATTTACTCAGGAATAAATAAAATTATCAAAAAAAGCCAAACAATAACATGTTTAAGTTATCTAAGTGACTTATATATCATGTTTAACCTGAGTAGCGAAAGGGTTTGAAAACGATTTGCAGGAGTCCGGTGTTCTCACAGGCTCTAGGCTGTAGTGATGTGCGGATCAATCCCGAAATATCGATTCCTCCGATACCAGTCATTTATGTTCTAGAATCGATTCTCACATTAAAATATCGATATTTTTTAGTAATTTAGGGTAAATTTGTAGTTTATCATTAACAGCAACACAGTGGAAAGAAACTATAACATTCGGATTGTCTACATTCAAAGGAACTACTTCCTCTTCCGCCTTTCATAGTCATGTGCGAAATACGGCTGTATAAATGTCTCGCAGCCCCTTGGCGCGCGCACTCACAACAATGGCAGAGCGTAATTGTGCGGACGTATTTTACCTCCACAAACAGCTGAGACATGGTTTGCAATACATGTGGCAAAAAAGTGCTCCAACAGTGAGGTGTGGTGGCCATACTTTCCCAACCTTGAGACCTCAGAATTAGGGAGACATTCAAAAGGGCTGTTGGGGGGGTGATAAATACATTTTACAGGGTTTATTTATCGGATAAAATACGTTAAATGTCACCGTTATTATTAGCCGGCCCGGAAACAGCGGGGGTGTCGAAATTCAGAGGCTGCTTCCACCTGAGGACCCGCCCTTCGCGGTCTAAAGAAAGCCGGGTAGTACGTCATGAGTTCCCTCGGTGGAGTGAAACTGCCGTCTGCTCCTTGCTATCTAAAATATAACCGGGCGCTGGCGTAAACTCTCGACCGTCTCACACTTTGTTTAATTAGTTTTCTGTTTGATGTTTATTCAGCTGTGTGAAAACCCCGGAGGAACCCTCCCGAGGGATTAATAAAGTTAAATTTAATTTGATCTAATCTAATAACTTTAATCTCAGCCAAACCGATTTACTCACGAACAAATAAAACACTGAAAAAGCCAAACAATAACATTTTTAAGTTATCAAAGTGACTTATATATCATGTTTAACCCGAGTGGTGAAAGATCGCGGGGGTTTGAAGACGATGTGTCGATCGGCTCAGATATTTGAAGTTTACACAGCTACATTCTCACCTGAAAATATGTTAAAAGTTTTGTTTTTGTTTTTTGCGACCCAGAAAGAGAAATAAGAGTAATATTAAAACTAAGTTGCTGCCGCCATTGTTGTAAACTGGAATTGGCTGGGCCGTGCTATGAATTCTGCAATATGGTGGAAATTTGGGAGAATGGTGGCTCCGGGATTCTCCCGGAAAAATCGGGAGGGTTGGCATGTATGGTTGTGGCAACATCACTAACCTTGTCAAACACCTCAGAGTAAATCATATCACAGAATATGAGGCGCGTATGTTGAGACGAACTGAAGAGGAGGAGAGGGACAGGTGCTGCTAGGGCGAGACAGACCTCTCTCATGGAGTCCTTTAGTGCTGCAGGCAGGCAAGGTGTTCAAATAGCGCACAACTTCAGTTTTTTTTATTTCTACATGATAATTCTGCATTATTAAGTGATAAGAACAAGTAATCTGATATCCTGTAATCATTATGATGCTATAATTTGAGATACAATAAATAAAATACGTTTTTGTATAAAGTATCGGTATCGGATCAGTATCGTCGATACCACCCTGAATATTACTTGGTATTGGATCGGAAAGGAAATCAGTGGTATCGCACATCACTACTAGGCTGTATCCCAATTCAGGGTCTGCAGCCTTAAAGGCCGCATTTTAAGGCCGATTACGTCACCGCGACGCGACGAAGGCTGTCCCAATTCGAAGGCTGCTCGAAATGCGGCCCTCAAATGCGTCCTTCATTTCCCTGAATTTTAAGGACGTGGCGGTGTAGACTTCGTTGGCCCAACATATCCCAGAATGCATAGCGCGGCGGTGGGTGTGGATAATTTTGCCGAAAAAAACAGCAGATGAGGGGCGCCCGAAGAGTAAACTTTAAGTACTGAATATTATGTCACTTATTTATGTGCAAATGTTTAATAACGAAGAACATTAAAACATTACTGTTGGCCACATGTCGGCAAAGTTATGTGACATTAGTGACGTTTGTACTAACTTGGTTTTAAAGCCTTTACTTTAAAATATACGCCGTTCAATAGCTGAGCTTAATCTTACAGAGAATGATCAAAGCTCATGTAGAAACAAACAAACAAATGAACAAAAGATTTTCTCCTTCATTTCTGTCAAACAAAGCTGTATGAAACGTTTCCAGCTGTTAGTATCATGGTTGCTAGGAAACCTGGGCTAGACCGTCCCATTTCACAAGCCTCGCACTTCCGGCCTTAGCAGTCTTTAAGTACGCGGCCCTTGAGGATCGTTGAGGCTGCGTACTTTGGCTGCAGACCCTGAATTGGGATACAGCCCTAGTGAGCCTTGCCCCCAGTTAGCTATCGAACTAGTGGGTAACAGACGTCTCCGAAAACGTGTGGTGTCTTGATAAACTGAGCAAATATTTGAGGTTTACACAGCTACATTCTCGCCTGAAAATATTTTAATCGTTTATTTTGTGACCCAGAAAGAATAATAAGAGTAATATTAAAACTAACTAGCTGCCGCCATTGTTGTAAACTGAGCTGCGCTGCGCTATGAATTCTGGGATACAGCTTCTTCTTCTTTGGGGTTTAACGGCAGCTGGCATCCTTGTACATACAGTGCTGCCATCTTCTATTTCAGTCCGTTATTACACTCTTAAATCCTACTACTTATTCCTGCGTCTTTTGTGATGCTTCAAACGAGGCGTCGACTATTAAATCAGTCGTCGACGATTTTGATAGTCGACGTAATCGTGACTAGTCGACTAATCGTGGCAGCCCTAATCTAAAATAATCACCACTACAACATATAGCTTATATTCCACTGGCCCTTAGACAGACCTATTACCTTGGTCTTCAGTGTTATAATCATCCTCTATTCCAATGCCCTCTGTCAGTTCTTTCTGTTTGCGGTAATTCAGCAGGAATTGGTGAATGCTGAGGTCTTCCTGGTCACTGGAGCTCTACCTGGAGCTGGCAGACGTACTGGTACTGCTACAATTGGAAGGAAACCACCTCGCTAAAGGAAAAACAAGACAACAATATCAAAATAGGTTTGATTACAATAAAATAAGTCAGTTAATCAAAATCAGTGTGACACAGACGCTGATTTTTTTGAGAAGAGCCCATTAGTGACATTTAATTCCATATTTTTACCGTGAGGGCTTGTAAAACTGCAAAAACTGCCAACACCTATAGTGCCGCTGTCTAAATATTATTATGAATATGAATTCTACAAGAGAAAACGACTGAGCATTTAAACCATCACAATGTATTAAATGTTTCCAGAGATACTGATAATTTGATAACGAGCAAAGTTATTTCTCCTCAAAATGCGCCTGACTAAAAGTGGGATCAACCAGTACATATAATATTCATCCTGCTACATTTAGAAAGTGGCAACAACAGTAAACATGAGTAACTCCACCGTGTGTCTATCCGGTCTTTAAGTGATGACGTGATCAATCCTACTTCTGGGCCCAAACTACTCTGCGTTTAATAAGGCTGTTGTGTTTTTAACATGTTTTAATGCTTTGTAACTTGTTCTATTTAATCTCAACAAGCCCCTTACAAAAAGTAAGCGATCACTGTCGGCCTCTCTCAGTTTTTATTACAACTATTCATTTTAAAGCTCAGTTTTTAAAACCTTACCATGTAACTATAGCCCAGGCAATGCAGCAGCACATTAATGACTAACCTGTATGTGGATGGATTATCTCAGTTGTTCTCTTGACTGAAGTTTGGTCCGTTTACAGCATCCTGCCATGCCACTGCATTTGTCCCTAACCATCGGGAACCCTCACCTTAACTCTTATCCAGTGGGAAAAAAGTTCCCCTTCATCACTGTGTTAATGTTATGCTAACATAGCTGTTTCGCTAGTCACATAGCACATCACTATATACCAGCTAGCCAAACTTCAGTAACCCTACAAACATCACTGCTGCTTACTTTCCTGTCTTCATGTATGTCAGAAGTGATAGCAGAGCTGTGCCTTTTAATTTGTTTTAGAAATCCCTCAGTCAGAACCTGGTATATTATATTTAGACGGAAACTAGCGAGCTAACTCTCTGCTAACTTCTAACTTCAGACAGATTTTTAACTCTCAGTGATCATTTGACTTTGGGACCTGCAGTGTAGTTTGGGTCCAGACACGCTAATGACCAGACTTAAAGACCAAATTTCGGGTCACTTTTGCTGGTCCCAAGCCCCAATAAAGAAGCTAGCTTGAAGCTTGACATAAAAAACAATAATTGCTAAGAAACGTGTAATTTGTAGTTCTAAATATATTCTAAATGCATTTAGATCGTTTTTACTCACTTTATGTCTCTTCCACGATGTTACGTCTCTCTCCTATGTTGGTTACAATTACATAGGCACTTAGCAGGACAGTGGAAAAACCCAGGACCACAGTGATACTGAGAATTCCACGGTGTTCACTGTCTTCAGCAACCTTACGAGGGCCGGTTGAACGGCTACAGTCTTATCATACATGTGCAGTGTTCCTACAAGCCATAAGGTTACCTTGAGTGAGGAAGATGATGATTGAATGTCCTCTGAGTCCATAGGTTGAGGTGCAAGCACATTTCTCCCATTCTCCACAGAGGGCAGTGGCGCATAGGTGTGACATCACTAACACTTAAGTTGCTTTTTAGAGTGATAGCAGAAAATTGTGAGCGTTACACTTGTATGCGGCTTGAAGTAGGCACACATTGGCAGGGATGTGGTTGGAACGGCTGACTAGATAAGGCCTGGTGTCCAGCTAATGAAAAAGAGCCGAAAATTGGGGTGCGGCTGCTCACTTTAAATATAGCACTTTTGCCCTGTCATTCCGGGCCGCCCGAGTGGCTCATGGGAACGTGACAGGCCCTATGGCAGAGATTGAGGACAGAGGGCAGTGGTTCGAATCCCATGCGGACCATATGTTGGGGACACAAAAAAAAAAAAAAAAAAAAAAAAAAAAAATCCCTGGCTCTGAAATTCACTTGCTACGCTTGCTAGAAGCCTACAGGCGAGCCTACAGAATGGGCTCTCTCTGCCTTTTTTTTTTTTTTTTTTACCCCTGTCTCAAAATCTCTTCCATCAATCAATATTGGTTGTTATGGTTGCTATGGACGCCAAACACACCATGCATTGTCGCTTTCTCAATCTCTTCTTCATGTCCGAACAAATGCTAAATTTTGCCTTCATTAACACAAATTATACATCAAAATGTAGGTATTTTTCTTGCCTTTCACAAAATGGCACTGTCATTATTGTCGGAGTTGCCGTTTCCTCGCAAATGGCCTCGAAGCAACACAGTTAAAAAATGTCCACATTCAAAGTCTATGGAGACTTGAGTGAAAATGACAGCTGAAATTCTGTAACAGAGGCATTGTCAACTCCTCATATCTCCTAGATGTATTTTTCTTTAGAGACCTGACAACCGCCTTGATTTTTTTTTCTCTTTTTTATTAAAGCCTGCTGATTGTTACAGTGAAAGAATGATGTCGACAGTCCGTGTACTTTTGGAGTTACAGAACATTTTGTAACACGAAGAAACGGCAGTTTTCACCTCTCAGTTGTGGTAAACGCTTGAAATATATTATAGGGCAGGCCGCGGCGTAGAGAACGCGCTTTGGGAGCGAGAGACCCATTTTGAAATCTAGCCAGTGGCAGTATCTAATATCTTTCCCTAATTCACTTTATAATTACAAATTCTCAACACTTTTGATTTACAACTTATCCACATTTCTTTGCGGACACTCCTGCATTGCACAAAGCGCATCTGTGGCTGTGTACCATTCGTGGTGCGTTGGCTCCCTCTACTGGTACGCGCCTCATTCAAATGTCGCCACACATTTAAAATTGCAGGGTGTCTTTACACTGTCATAGCTCCTAGATATATTTCTTCAGAGACCTGAAAATCGCTGTGATTATTCACCATAGCCTGCTGAGTCTTACAGTGAAAGAACGATGTCAACGTATAGCATCGTTGGTTACTTTAATTATGTTTGGGGGTTTTTTTAATCAAATCCTCCAAAACAGGACCATTGTGACACAAAACCTCTCACACACTAACACAAACTCTTTATACAGATACAGAGCTTTACATGTATAAATAAGGCAGACAAAAATGCATAAAACACAAGCTATCCACAGACTGTCGGTGGACACCATGTCACTTTATTTTGTTTTTATCTTGTTTCTTTTTGGTGTAGCCTCATTAAACAAAATGTTTATAAAAATGACCACTTTTATTATGAATTATTATGAAATTAATAATTCATTATTAATTATTTATTATGAACACACCTGCCACCCTCAAGTAGAGGTGGCAGAGAAAGTGTCCGTGTGACTGAGTCCTGTCCCAGCTCTGCTTCAAGGTCTGTCGGTCCAGCTTGTTGAGGGCCTGAGAGCAAAGACGGATATCCTGGACCAGCTCTGACAAACTGTCCAGGTCTTGACTCTCACACACGCACACCTCGCCAAGGTAGCTACACTGCTGTCTGTCAGCCCATTTGCAGCCAGGCTGAGGTGGGTCAGAGAGCACTCGTCCTGCAAAAACACAAAAGTCTTAACCTGATTGCACAATTATATCTTTCGACAATAAATGACATTGCATGATTTTTGCATGCACACCTGTGACAGGACTTTGGCGAGGTGTTCCAGTGCCGGGTAATCAGCAGGCCCTCTGCAGACAGCTGACAGGTCCACGTGTGGGAGGCAGTGGAGGGGCAGTCTTTTTAACACCAGCTCAAAGCCGGTGGAGCCTAGGGGATTGAGGGACAGGCACACTGCTTTCAAATGGCCTGTGCCTGAACGTTCAGAAGATGTAAAGTTAGTTGCAGTTTTGCTTATGGGTGGGAGTTCAGTGAAGCTTAAGGCTTCAGTCAGCTGCTTGTTAGAGTCACCTGTGAGCGCGCTGGCTAGCAGCAGTCGATGCTGCTGAAGGAAACGAGCAGTGAGGCCGCAGGCCTGCAGAGACCGCTTGGCTAGCACAGGGCAGCAGGACAGCAGACAGGACAGAGACTCAGACACGCCGTCCCCCAGTGGGTTCATACTGAGGTCCAGCTCCTCCAGGCACTTTGAGTGGAAACGAGCAGAAAAAGCAAATGATCACGAGAGCCAATTCTCTCTGACAGATATCATTGATACGAATCAGGTTAGCTTGTTATTAAGATCTAAGGTAGTTATTAAGACCAGAGGTACTTAAATACAGGTTAGATGGTAAACCTGGAGCTGCCACTATTGGCTAGCTGAGGCCCTTACCGGGAATGCAGGTGCACTCTGTCCCTTTACAGCATTTACAGCCTTCTCCAGGCCGTCCCCTGTAATGCAGTTGGCAGAAATGTCCAGCAGCTGCAGACGAGGCATGTGAGCGTTGTGGCAATCAGCTCAGGGAGAAGGTCGTCAGACATACGGTTTCCAGAAATTCGCAGCTCCGTGAGGCTGGCCTGAAGTTTTAGGGCACGGAGGAGCGGGCCGAGGGAAGAGGCGGCCAAACCGAGACACTTGGAGTCCTGACACGGAGGAACCCCGGTCCCGAACCTCATAGCCGGGAGACACGCTTGTTCTCATCTACAGGTAGAAAGAGATGGCACTTCATAACAGAATACAAAAATGCACTTGTGTGTGTTTTATAATGCATTTCCTCTGTGTTGCTCACCCACTGCCAGACTTTGACAGGCCTTCTTGTATCGCTCAGGGAGAGGAGGGAGATCCCCACACTCTCAGAAATAGGGGTACCAAAGTGTACCAAAAAGGGTACAAATGCTTGTCGCTGGGGGTGTTCCTTTTTGAAGGACATTTTTGTACCTTATGAAGTTGTACCATCTGAAGTACAATCATGTACTTTCCTAAGACATAAATGTACCTTGAAACTATAGTACAGAAATGTTCCCTTGAAAAGGGTACAGTAGGGTACCTATGAGGGTACCCCCCCAGCGACAACCTATTTCGTACCTAAAGAGACAAAAATGTACCCCCAATATTCCAAAATATTTGGTTATTTAACCATTTATTCTCGATAATAGAATCACATCAAAGCATTTAAACAACCACAGGAATACATCCTTGATTACTTTCGTATATTGCCATAGGACATGTCAAGAAAAATACATTCATTTAAAAAAAAAAAAAAAAGTAAACAATCACATAAAGACATTAAACACCTGAACACAATGGAAAATGTGCTTGCAATCACGTCACACAGAATACCTCAAGGACACAAACAGCCTATCATCTACTAAATACGTGTCTAGAGCTTGAAAGTCTAATTCATTTCCTGGATTGAACAGGATCCAGTCATTGTCAACTGAACTTGGTAAGCATGGAAATGACATTCATAAGTGCAAGGAAGTAACAGTTTCCCACACAATACCCAACAAGTATCAACATTCAAAATATACTTGATTTTAAGGAATATAGGTATGGCTTCAGTGTGTGTATGGCCAACTACAAAAACATCCTCAAGTTCATATTTGACACTGCTGACTAGGGCTGGGCGATATATCGAGTTTTTTAAAAATATCGATATATTTTCATGCGAGATATAAGATGCGACAATATCGTTTATATCGATATAGTCTATGTTACGTTATAATTATACTTGTGGAGCCGCAGGTTTGCCTCTCTTTCGTCCACTTTTGTCTCTACGCTGCGTTACTCGGCCTCGCCTCTCCTTCACTGAACACAACTGCCCCTCCGCCATAGCTTCATCTGCAGGCAATGACAAGATGAAAGCGGAAAATCTCCGTTAGCGAGTTACCGCGGATCGCCCCGTGCGTGGGGCTGGACGGCGTCAACGTGTTAGCGAGCTAACCGCGCTAACCGGGCTGCACGGCCTAAAATCCTTTCATTTTCTCAAAACTCGACAGTGCGCCCTATGTATGAATTCTGGTTGTGCTTACTGACCGCGAACCGATTTTATGTGGTACACAGCGCTCAGCAATCTGTCAAAAAATGTTTTAATATGACTTTGCTAAGCTACGGAGCTGCACCGCTTGATGGACTGTCGGATGATTACGGCTACCGAGGAGGAGCCTCGCGGAGTGATACATACTGTGCTTCAACGTAATATTACCGTACTGTGTGTGTATAAGGACCACAAATGGCACCTGTTCAGAGACGTGGTGCAGCTGTGAAATCTGTCTCTTTGTTATTATGCTCAGCGTCTGTTAGTTTACATTTTGACTGCACAATTGTGAGCTTTTTGTTATGCACAAAAAGAACATAGTTTTCTTTTATTTATGGACCATGATTATTTAATAAATGCTGAGAATTTATTTTTGAGTAATTTTTTCATGTACATCTACGCTGTATGTAAATAAAAGTGCCCGTGTGACATCTGGGACACAGTGTGACTAAGAAATCTCTTTTTGTTCTTAACTTATGGCTTTAAAAAAAAAAAAAAAAATTGAGATATATATCTTATATCGCCATCCAGCTAAAAAATATCGAGATATGAATTTTGGGTCATATCGCCCAGCCCTACTGCTGACAGATATAGCAGACACACACTGAAGCACTTTATCCTGAAAATGCACATCTGTAAAACTTTTGTTCATTTCCAGAGCATTCTGTAAGTCACCTGGCAGAGATGAAAATGGCACACTGACACTTGTGCTGAGTGAATGTTCAAAGTCAACAAGCAACTTATCTGAAGAAAACTCCCAGCACTGTTTCATTTGATGACGATTGTTAAGAGTTGCAGTGATGTTTACAAAGTTTTTGCATTTACTCGCTAGATTTTTGAAATATTGATGCTTGCTTTCATATCCCATACACCACAAAGGGCGAAGAGGACCATACATCAAAATCAGCCTTGGGTAGTGATTAAGGTAGTGACACTTGGGTGGGGGCATATTTAATAGAGTTGGTTAAGTACCCTGGTGACACTTACTGGCAGGGGTTTGTCTCCCTGGTCTCCTATGTTGACAATGCAGTTCTGAAGAAAGACAAGTGTTTTCTTGAAGTATGCAGGGTAGGTCATGTTGAACACGAAGAAGGTGGAGAATGCTGAGATGTAGGCCTCATCCAGCGAGCGGCACGAGCAAACATCCACTCCTTCAACTGTCACAACACAGCGAAACTGTCTTAAGAGGGCAGTTGTCCAACTCTTATCCTTCATTCGAATGGTTGGGTATGGACTCGTGGGAGTATTCTGCAGAAGAGGAAGAAAAACATTAGTATACAGTATGTTTAAGCAATATGTGCCAAGTGGATTTTCAACAGATTCCTCAAATTACCTTCTTTATTTGCAGCAAAACAAAACTGTCTATTCTGATAACCTGTAAACATGGCCCCTACTCCAAACAAAAAGCTTCTTGACCAATGACTGTTGTGGTAGTGTTTGATAAGCTGCTAAAGTTTGACATAATATTCAAGGGCAAAAGCAATCACCCCTGACAGTGACAGTACCTGTGAAGAAGAATTTCCCTAAGGGGACAATAAAGGTTTATCTATCTATATAAACACCAGACAAAACCCAAGAGCACAGCAGCACTGTGGATTAACAGCAGTGTTTCCCCTACATTAGCTTAGCTGTGATGCTGAACCGCAGCTGAATTCAGCTCCATGCCAACAAAACACAGAGAATGAAACTTGTGGCCAAAGGCTATGCATTGCATCATGCATTTACCTCTCCAAGGATGATGAAATCTTCTATCTTCTCCTTGAAGATGGATGGCAAGAGAAGTGCCCCCTTGAAGTCAATTCCTAGGTCATACAGATGCAAATGCACTTCATTAGATTTTGATAGCATGCAAATTCCCATTAACATGCTCTTCACATGACACTATGGTACATCAATTATCTTTGGAAGAGAGAGCAAATGAATTGTCACAAAATTTACTATTTGTATGCGGTCAAATTAGCACCTGTAATGTCTTCAGCCAGTGCATTCTCCCTCCATGTAGACCTTCTTCAGTGGCAAATCCTTGGTCATTTGAAGAACAGCAGTGAAGTTTTTGCTAAAGCGGCGACAGATGTTGTCTTGGCAGGGATGCATTAAATCAACCTCATCACACAACTGGAAATGAAAAGAGCAGAATAGACAAAAGAATGACATTTTACATTGAGGATTTAAACTTTTGACATGTTTAAAGACACAGACTAGAGATAAATGTAAAGTACTTTAACCCTTGATCAAAAAATTCTAAAGCTAATAAACAGCTTGATTAATCAGCTAGTACAGAAAATAATAATAATAATCAGATTTAGAGACAAAAAAAAAATCATTAGCTGTTTCCCCAATCATCTTAACAATTCTTGGGTTGCAGACAGTGTCCCTGCGCAGAGCTTACAGCTCTCAGATTTGAAAATCCCAAATCCCACTAAGTAGGTGGAATGGTGCAAATGTGTACCTTCCATTGTTTAAAATCCCTTTGAGCGGGAAACAAGTTAGATGCGATAAATTTTGCTTAGAAAACGTTTTTGTTAATAGCTATATTTACATACAAGCATGTTTTGAGAAATTATTGATTTTTTTACATTGTTGTACAAGGTTAGTGACTATTTATTGATAAAGCACTGGAATACGGCGGGAAGACAGACGTTGACGATTCCACCAACAGTCTAAAATTTAGACTGTTGGTGGAATCGTCAACCAGACAAGATTTTAACCATTTAATTCTAAGGGTGCCAACCATAAATTCCAATTCTGGAGTTTTGATACCACCTTTATTGTATCCCTTCACAAGCTGAGATCTTTCTATGTAATGGGTTTTATTCCTCCACAAAAATTCGAACACATTTCTATTTATGGTTTTCATGGTATTTATCGTTTTTTTATTTCTTATATTGTTTACGTGGCGCAAAAAAGGTTGGGGACTGCTGTACTAGCAGGTTGCTGAGTAGAAATCCTTGTAGTGTTTTGAAATATACCACTTTTTCCATCAGTTTCCTTGTCAGGAAACAACTTCCTGTTCAGCAGAAATGCCTCTGGTTTCAGTGGTGTGTGTGAGAGCGTTTCAGTAGTGTGTGTGAGAGCTAAAATTTCAGTTGTGTGTGTGAGAGCTAAAATTTCAGTTGTGTGTGTGAGAGCGTTTCAGTAGTGTGTGTGAGAGCGTTTCAGTAGTGTGTGTGAGAGCGTTTCAGTAGTGTGTGTGAGAGCGTTTCAGTAGTGTGTGTGAGAGCGTTTCAGTAGTGTGTGTGAGAGCTAAAATTTCAGTAGTGTGTGTGAGAGCGTTTCAGTAATAATGTCCCTTACGGTACCTCATAGCTGACGGCCAGGTTTAAGAGAAAAAACCGAGAGCTAAAAATTGGAGTTAACTCGCTGACTAGCTTGTCAGTTTTACTACACTTCGCGCCGCTGTTTGCGCATGCGCAGCGACCTAAGCGTCAGAAAAAATCTGATGTCAACTGACTGGCTTCCCTGTATCAATCAAGTGACGGGATGGATGATAGGCTGGCATCTATTTTTTTAATGCCATGCGATCTACCAATACTACCTTTGCGATCGACTGGTCGATCGCGATCGACGTATTGAGCACCCCTGGTCTAAATAGTCCACATTTGTACCTTTCTTTGTTTAAAACTTAGCTAACTGCTAGCATTCACCCATGTTAAAGCTAGCTCTTCGGACTTTTGCTAACTCTACTGTAAAATTACACGTTGTAATTTTTATAACAACACAAAATCACACCCGACTTACCTCTAAACCTTTGCGCCTCGTCGTCTGACACATCAATGCCTTCTTCCATCAACTTTATAAGGAGCTCCTCCATTGATAACCCCCTGAGAGTCATTTTCTGCGTCAACGCTAGTCAGCGCGGAGGCGGAGCACTCACCGCTGCTGGCTTTTCAGCCTTTGGGATTAATGCGCGTTGCGAACTTGATACATGGAAATACAACATTGTGGTATTAATGCGCAGTTGTTTAGAAACCGTTATGCTGTCTTGGCGAACTATATTTGTAACTTACAAAGTGTAGTCACCGTAACATAAACATCTGCTTGACATTTTAACTTCCAAAGAACCTCGGTTTAACTTGATGTTGCAAATTCCATAAAAACCTCCCAATTAATGAACAATTCTAGGATGTAGTAAAAGCGAAAAAGTAAATGGCCAAACATAACAGTAATATGATTTCACGTTTTTGAAGGCTACAACCAAGATTTAAAACATTAAAAATTATAACTGGAACTCCAGCGAGTAGTGCGGTGCTCTGAACGGATAATTGGAGGTGAGCTTCCCTCCCTCCAAGACATCTACAGGAAGCGGTGCCTGAGGAAAGCGGGGAGGATCATCAAGGACTCCAGTCACCCCAGCCATAAACTGTTCAGACTGGTTCTGCAGCATCCGGTCCCGTACCAGCAGACTGAGAGACAGCTTTTTCCATCAGGCCATCAGACTGCTGAACACGTCATAGACACCTCAGCTTCACTACTGGAACTTCAACATTATGCACTCCACACTGTATATAAATGCCACTTGTTTTGCACATATTCAACTCTGTATATTTTATATATTTTATTATTATTATTATTATTATTATTATTATTTTATTTTATTTTTTTACTATTTAATTTGTAAAAATGTGTATACACACACACACACACACACACACACACGTAGGAAAATATTTAGTATACACATCCAGAAATGCATACACTATTATATATTGTACATATATTTATTAGTTTCAGGTTGGCCATTCTTGTATTTTGCTCGTTTGTGTTGTTGTGTTTGCACATCTCTGTTGCTTGTGGGGCTCGCACACAAGAATTTCACTCGCATGTGCTGTGCCAGTGTGCCTGCACATGTGATGTGACAATAAAAAGTGATTTGATTTGTGATTTGATTTGATTTAATAAAATGGAAATGGACCAGTTTTTTTTAACATCATTTGGTTGTGCCTGCATGTCATTGTGTGTTTTTTTTTAAAATATAATTTAACATAACTTACACAAAGGTAGGTTACAGATATTCTTTGCATCATAGGATAATTTACGTACAGAGGAGAGGACCAACAGATTTGATTATAACATGTAGCTTTTATGAGCACACTCACATCTCATATGAATTTTACAATTAACCAGGCCCATCCAGATTTTCCCATGCTGACCCATTACCACATTCTGCCACTGTCACTGCAGTACAGGTCAAAATGGTACAGATTTGTACTTTAAATTGTACCTTTAAAGGGGCATTTCTGGACTTTTAAAGGCCAGTATTGTACTTTTAAGGGAACATTTTAAAAAAATGTACCTATAGGTACAAAAATGTTCTTCTCTCATACCTCTATTTCTGAGAGTGCACGAGCAAACTTCAGCCAGAACCTGCAATACAAACCCATCAGTTATCCTGCACTGGTGCAGGAAAGTGAAGCCAAGGATTCAATCCCAAAAACTGTGATTCCTTCAGTGTCTTCTGGAAGCTGGCTCCAAAAGCAAGTCAGCATCCAGTCTGGTAATAGAAATGGTTCTAATCTTTACAGTTTCTCAGATTGTAGTTTCTCAGGCAGCTTGTTAACATAACCAGCCCTTCACCTTCTTACCAGAATCATACAGTCTAAAACCTGCACGCCTCATCTGGGTAATGAAAGATGAAGTCATTGTGGAAGGACCTAGAACCTCCATTCCTTCTATCAGTGATTTAATGAAAAGACCTCTGTGTCTATGAGAAAGTCTATTTTATGAATTTGGGCCATACTTTGCCTAAGAAAAGGAGTATGCTCACTGGCTGACATGCAAGCTGTTTCACAGTCATAGCCATCCTCTTGTCACTGTGGGTTTTTTTAAAAAAAATCCAAGATAGCAACAGTGACAACATTTGTCTTAAACACTCGTGATCAGACTTCATCAACCAATCATGGTAGTCTTCAGCATCTTTTAAATTGTCTGTGGTCCAAGTATGGTCACTTCTGGCTCTCCTCAGTGTCACCTCACCTCTTCATTTGTGTGCAGGACGGCCAGTAGCTGGTCCTGCGGGGAGAGCAGAGCGCCTTCTTTCTGCAGAGAGAGACGAGGCAGGAGGCCACATTTCTGGTAGTAACGCTGAGCTGCCTGCTCACACAGCCACGACACAGAGCAGGAGTTGGCCTCACTGGGATGCAGAGCAATGACCGGCGATTAAACAGAAATTAAAAACAAAACAACAACAACAACAACAAAAAAAACACTATACCAATCAGATTGGGATTTATTTTTATATACTGCTCAAACTTAAAAGTTTTCACCGACCTTTGTGGAACTGGGATCAGGAAGACGTCTTCCTGAACCCGGACCCTCATTCTGATTGGTGGAGGAAGTGACGTGGGCATAGGAGCAACCAAAGTTTGAGTTGGAGGCTAGAGTAAACAAAATAAAACATTCAAGCACTGTTAAAACATCTGTATTTAATGTCATCAACTCTTTGTAGAAAGACAAAGCAGAGTCTGTACTAGAGAAATCAGGAGACCTGACGAGGGCAGTATTACGCCTTTTATACCTCCAGCCTACCGTAAATTCAGTAGAAGAAGAATAGCAGCAATGGCGCCATTGAGAGATCCCATCGCGATCCTGAATTAAGTTTGAAGATGTTGGTTTGGCCGTGTCGGTTGTTGTTGCAATAATGTCTTCAGTTCAGAATCTTAGAGAGTTTATCAAGGAGAGATTAACTTCTGCTGCAGAAGAAATCTTCTCAGAGTTTGAAAAAACGATCGTCCGGTATGAGGAAGAGATCCGTCAGCTAAGACTGCTTGATATCAGACCCGGGATAAAGTCACACAATACAGGTGTGGAGGTGTGAGGGTTGCGGGATCATCGTGTGATTCACGTGGGCATGATCTAAATGCATTGAACTAGTAATACACCACAGTAAAGTGTATGAAGTTATATCTGTGCAGTGTTGAGAAGGTTACTTTTAAAATGTTTTCCACGAAAGATTACAGAATACATGGCCCAAATGGAGTTTGTAACTATTCCATTAAGTTACTCAATGTGAATAACGTATTCTGAATACTTTGGTCCGGATTACTTTATTACTTTATTACTTGCTTGTTACAACTACTTGAATGTACTATTGCTGTGTGAATTATTGCTATAACTGAAGGCTACTAGCCACCGAGCTAACATTGTTAGCTGGCTTTAGCTAAAGTTATTTCATAGACTAAAGACTGTTAGACTTGATTCATAGCATTAACATCCTGCTAGCTACAAACAATCATGTGCAGTTCTGAAAGCAATCTCAAGTAAATTTTTAAATCGTGATGTAAAATGAGTAACAGTAGGGTGGACATTAGGCAAGGCTGCAGTTTTTGCAGCGATCTCGTATAGAACACAATTTCTGTATCAGTAATAGGTTTTCTTTCTGTTTGCTTTCAGAACTGCACATAATTATTTGCAAGTAGCAGGTTGTAATGCAGCCTTCAGTAATAGTAATGAGTCACACAGCAATAGTACATCGAAGATTCTGAAGTGAGACATAACCTAGATAGCTACATAAACTAATACAAGGTAGTTGTAGTAGGCTTACGTTAGGGCTGTACAATCAATAAAGATGAGGCAGAACCTGGTAGCTCCAAACAGAAGGACCAGTCAAAACAAATTGAGGATGTTATTCCTAAATGAGGGGCTCCCCCTGTTGCATGGACATGGTTTGGTTATGAAAAGTCTGACACGGATCAGAAAACTGTACTATGGAAATTATGCCCAGACTGGTTCCCACCACGGACTCAAACACGACAAACCTCTTCGACCACCTACGCATGAATCATGTGAAAGTTTGTGGAGAGAGTTTATAGATGAGAAGCAAAAAAGAGCCATCAGGTGCTCAAAATAAACCTTAGACTCATACGTTAGAACAGGCTTTTCCCCCACGTGTAATAAATACTCAGAAAGAAAATGGCGGCCGTTACAACATATATCTAAAAATATATAGTGCATTGGTCAAAATACTCGACTCCAGGTACACGACACCCAGCTGAAAACACTTCATGAAAGTCAAGTTGCCCAATATTCACAGAATTTACAGAAAAAGCACTATTTTGTCATATATATCATTATCGGGATATATATCATATATATCATATATACACCATCGTGTAATCCATTTATTTAGAAGTAACTGTATTCTAATTATTACCAAATTATCGGTAACTATCGGCGGCACGGTGGTTAGCACTGTTGCCTCACAGCAAGAAAGTCCTGAGTTCAATTCCACCATCAGGCCGGGGTCTTTCTGTGTGGAGTTTGCATGTTCTCACCGTGTTTGCGTGGGTTCTCTCCGGGTACTCCGGCTTCCTCCCACCGTCCAAAGACATGCAGCTTGTGGGGATAGGTTAATTGGATAATCCAAATTGCCACTAGGTGTGAATGTGAGTGTGAATGGTTGTCTGTCCCTATGTGTTAGCCCTGCGACAGACTGGCGACCTGTCCAGGGTGTACCCCACCTTTCGCCCTATAACAGCTGGGATAGGCTCCAGCGCCCCCCGCGACCCTGAAAAGGATAAGCGAATGGATGGATGGATATCGGAATACAGTTACTCATGTTTTGTATTTTAAATGCATAACGCCGGTACATGTATGCCGTTACTCCCTAACACTGCATCTATGTAAACATACTTACGGCCACTTTGTTAACTACACCCGTTCAACTACTCTTTAATCCAATTCAATCAGCCAATCAGATGGCAGCAGTCCATGCATTTCAGCATATAGCGATCAGTGACGGTGATTGAAATCACTTTGATCATGGTGTGGGTGTTGGTGCCACATTGGCTGATCTGAGTATTTCAGAAACTGCTGATCTGTTTAAATTTCCAGCACAAACATCTGCATGATTTACAGAGAGTAGTCCAAAAAAGAGAAAATATGCAGTTCCCTTAAAATGACATTGAGTTCTCTGTACTCGGGTCTCCAGAGTTACCAGCTCTCAACCCAACAGAGCATCTTTGGAATGTAGTGGACCATGAGATTTGCATCATATTTATTAGTAAAATGTTAAAAGATTAGCATTAACAGCATATCTTACCTGCCGTCGTAAAATACTTTAAGCTTTCATGATCATATTCAGATCATGCTGCTGTTCATTTGTTTGTTTATTCACAGTGTGTGATGATCACTGGCAGTCACATCTAAAAATCAGACCCCAGACAGCTGTAAGGTTATCAACATCATCCAGTGAACAAATGACTATCAGTGAATGTTTCTGTGGCAACATAAAACGCAAGCTAAATTCTCAATAGGTGACCGTTTTCATCCTTCTTGAGCTTTCTTATCATCACATTAGTCACTATTTTCTTGTGTCCTTTTGTTGAACACGAAGGTCTGGATGATCAGCAGTTCTGTGACCATGAGAGGAGCTCCAGTCTCAACCAGGAGGACCCAGAGCCTCTACAGACTAAAGAGGAACAGGAGGAAATCTCCACCAATCAGGAAGGAGAGCAGCTTGCACTGAAGCAGGAGGATGAAGGGATTAATGTCTGGACCGGAGAACAGCTGGATTTGTTGTGGAAACCTGGATCACGGCTGACCAGATTTGGTATGTAAAAGTGTAATAAGCAGATTTCATAATATAGAAATGAATATGACTTATAACAAAATGTCACAAAGACACATGGCGTGCATTACCGCCTGGGATACTGCCTCACTGGAGACATGTTTTCTGTTTCAGATTTAAGTCATGTTAGCCCAGAACTGTAAGCAGAATGTAGAAAAATGTTGAGACAATGAAAACTGTGGATTATTGGCCACAAGGACCAAGTTGGAGTAGTGAGCTGTACGCCTCATAAATGATGACTTTCTGCATGTAAACAGAATTCTTCTCTGTTCGCTGCATGAGAGAGAATATTTAAATATCGCTCACATATCTGAGAGACCTGCTCACAGTGTGACTTTTTTCTTGTGTGTTCTGTCCATCAAGACCTCCCACAGCAACATGATTGTAAGGAAAATGAGGATCTGGATGACCCGCAGGTCTGTAGCCAGGAAAGGAACTCCAGTCTGGACCAGCAGAACACAGATCCTCCACAGACTAAAGAGGAACAGGAGGAAATCTCCACCAATCAGGAAGGAGAGCAGCTTGCACTGAAGCAGGAAACCAAAGGCATCATCATCTGGACCGGGCAGGAGCTGGGCATCATGTGGAACCCTGAAGTAAAGTTGCACAGAATAGGTATGCAAAACTTTAATAGATAGATTCAGTTTTGTATTAAGAAATCTAACTCATGTTGGGTCCTAATCAGACCTCCAATATACTTTATAGAGGCACATGAAGAATTTAAAGACCGACTGCAATAAGGAAACTGACGTAATATTCTAAGAGCCAAAATGTCTAGCCCTCCCAGTGTCGCCCCTGTCAGGACTGTCTTATGTTGAAAATAATTGAGTACAAGAGAGAGGAAGACACCCTACAATGAGTTGAAACGTCAGCTTGTTATTTATTCCTCCATATTCATATTTGTCATTCATATGGTCACTTTGTTTGTCCCTCCAAATTGCAGTCGTCACTCCTTCGCCTGTGCTGCGCCCCTGCACCTGCAGGCACACTTACAGTGAATATCAAATTTAATAACATATATATATATATATATATATATGTTAGGGGTGCAACGATACACAAAATTCACGGTTCGGTTCGATACTTTGGTGTCACGGTTCGATATTTTTTCGATATAAAAAAAATGTTCATGCCTTTTTAATTTGTCATTTATTAAAATTATAAATATATATTTTAACTCAAAAGTACAGTTTTTAAATTTAACCCTAACCCTTGTGCGTGTTTTTTATTTTGACAGCGAATGCGCACCTGCGGACCACTTATGTGCAGCCCTGGTTATTTAGCTTGTCATATTGCAGCCACAGAAATTATTTTGTCCATGAAACCATAAAGCTGCACTTTCTTTTTGCCTTATAGTCTGATTTGTCATAACTTCTCCGTTTTGTGGTAAGCTTTTCTTTGGCTGTCACTTCTTCACCCTGACCTGTCTTATTTGGCTCAGCAGAACTAAAATATATATATCCTGCTGCTTTTACACGCGCACTCACATAAGCTCAGCGATTCTCTGCGCGATTAAGCTGCGGGAGATTTCACTTGTCACGTTTGCATAGTAAGCTAACGATTAATAAGACGATGTCAGAGGAATTGGTGCGCAAATTATCATCACTCATAGATCAGTGCTGTCGCTCTCTATACACAGTTCGCACGATTGCAAAGTGAAAGCAAAAAAACAAGCGCAAATTCAAACGGGATTTCAATATGTCACATATTGACAGTGGCTCACCGATGCCAATGACATAATTACCCAGCTACATTTCTGAAAGAATGCAAAAGCATTGACATATATTTTTCCTTCCTACAATAGCCCGACGGGCAGGGAAGAGATAGATTTTGGTAGCCCGACTGAAAAAATTGCTAGCCCCAGGACGTCGGGCTAGCGATTTTGCGAGCCCTGTATCTGATTGAGGAATCACTCATCTTTGGAAAAGAGAGTTTATTACAGAGAAATGTCTCTTTCCAAAATAAAAGCTATACTATCCGCTTCTTCTGGGCTATATTCTCAGCAGCATATTAAACATATCAGGTCCCCATAAGGAGAATCATGTGCTAACAGCTGTCTAAATGACTCGGCTATAGTTAGTAGCATGCTTGTTGTTTTTGTCTTTGCACTAGGATGATGTCGGCGTAAATGTGCAGTCATATTCGTTGTGTTCCCACTAGTGCTTTCAGGTTAATCTCGTTGAAATGACCTTAACGCCACAACACGGCAAATCTCCGTTAACGAGCTACCACCGATCGCCCCGTGCATGGGGCTAGACGGCCAACACGTTAACGAGCTAACTGCGCTAACACACTAGTTCCCACCCATGTAATTGAGCATTGCATGGCACATCCAACATACTGTTTTACTTTAGTCCATGACTCGCTTAGTGGAGCTGTTCTCATCGAGACGACCCCTCCTAACTACAGTTTTATCAGTGAGGCCAGGGTGAGCAGGAGAGGAGGAGGGGTTGCTGTCTTATTTAATGAATCATTTCAATGTAAGCAGCTATCTCCTGGAAGTTTTCAGTCTTTTGAATATGTGGCTTTACAGCTGAAGGCCCCGTCCAAAGTTGTGTTTCTTAATGTTTACAGGCCTCCCAAATACTGCACAGACTTTTTTAATGACCTCAGTGAGCTGCTGTCTGTGATCTGTGTTGATTTCGACTGTGTAATTATTGTTGGGGATTTTAACATCCATGTGGACAACCCTCAGGACAAAGGGACTAAAGACCTGAGTAACACTCTGGGCAACTTTGGGCTGACTCAGCATGTAACAGAGGCCACACATAATAGAGGACACACTCTTGACCTACTGATCTCCAAGAGCCTGAGCATTTCAAACATTACTGTGTCTGATGTGGGCTTATCTGATCATTACTGTGTTTTCTTTGAAAGTAAAATCTCAGCCCACACAAATATATCAACAGCAGTGATCACAAAACGGTGTATAACTGAAGACAGTAGTGAGATCTTTAACCAGGTCTTCCCATTAACACCTGACCTGTCCAAAGGTTCAGTCAATGAGCTCGTCAATAGCTTCAATGCAAAAATGTTAAATGTAATGGATACTATTGCCCCCATTAAGGTGAAGGTTATCTCTGGAAGGAAAAAGTCTCCATGGAGAAACTCCACACTAGTGAAAAATGAAAAAAGAGAGTGTAGGAAAGCTGAGCGCAGATGGAGAAAAACAAACCTCCAGGTTCATTATGACATCTATAAAGAGAAACTTCACAATTATAATTTACAACTGAGGAGTGCAAGAAGGTCCTACTTCTCTGACATCATCACTAAAAACAGCCATAATGCTTGGGTCTTATTTTCTACAGTTGACAGGCTAACAAACCCTCCTGTGTCAGTGGCAGCTGAACTTCATTCAACCATGGCCTGCAATGACTTTGCCAAATTCTTCACAGACAAAATCCAAAAGATTAGACAAGCAGTTGGTACACCAACAGCAGATCCAGGATATGTACTGTGTCCACCGAAAAACTGTTTAAACACCATCAAAGAGTTTCACCCGATTAACAGCAAAGACCTGGAGGACATCTTAGGTCAACTGAACTCCTCCTCTTGCTGTTTAGATGTCCTGCCAACAAGTTTTTTCAAAAAGGTCTCAAAGACTTTAGAGTCAGACCTGTTACAGATCGTCAACTTTTCCTTAATGTCAGGTGTGTTTCCAGAACCACTAAAAACTGCTGTAATCAAACCTATACTGAAAAAGGACAATCTTGACAAGACACAAATGAAAAACTACAGGCCGATCTCAAATCTCCCATTTTTAAGTAAGATCATTGAAAAAGCAGTTTCTCAACAGCTCAATTACTTCTTAAAACAGAATAACTGCTACGATGCCTTCCAGTCAGGTTTTAGACAGAACCACAGCACTGAAACCGCTCTGACAAAAGTGTTTAATGACATATGTCTGAACACAGACAGTGGAAAAATGTCAGTCCTAGTTTTGCTGGATCTCAGTGCAGCATTTGATACAGTTGACTACAACATATTACTCAAACGACTGGAGAACTGGGCAGGTCTCTCAGGAACTGTACTAAACTGGTTCAAAACATACGTAGAAAACAGGAAATACTTTGTATCAATAGGTAACTTCACATCCGAGCAGACAAGTATCACATGTGGAGTTCCCCAAGGTTCCATCTTGGGACCCCCTCTGTTTAACATTTACATGCTCCCACTGGCACAGATTATAAAGAACAACAAAATAAACTACCACAGCTATGCAGATGACACACAAATATATATCACAATGTCACCAGGAGACCGAGGCCCTGTACAGGCTCTTGGTAAATGCATTGAGGAAATTAATGACTGGTTGTGCCACAATTTTCTCCAACTAAACAAAAACAAAACTGAAGTAATAGTCTTTGGCGCCAAAGAAAAACGATTACAGGTCACCAGAGAACTTCAATCTATACATCTAAAAACCACAGACCAGGCGAGAAATTTGGGTGTAGTGATGGATGCAGACCTAAACTTAGAAAAACACATTAAGACAATAACAAAATCAGCTTACTATCACCTCAAGAATATTTCAAGGATAAAAGATCTGATGTCTCAACAGGACCTGGAAAAACTAGTCCATGCATTCATTTTTAGTAGGCTTGATTACTGTAACAGCATCTTTACAGGTCTACCTAAAAAATCAGTCAGACAACTACAGCTCATTCAGAACTCTGCTGCTCGAGTCCTCACTAAGACCAAAAAAGTGGACCACATCAGTCCAGCTCTGAGGTCTTTACACTGGCTGCCTGTCCGTCAGAGGATAGACTTTAAAGTTCTGATGCTGGCCTATAAAGCTCTGAATGGTTTAGGACCAAAATACATCAGTGACCTCCTAACCCAGTATGAACCTTCCAGATCCCTCAGGTCATCTGGATCCGGTCTTTTATCAGTTCTCAGAGTCAGAACCAGACACGGAGAAGCTGCATTCAGCTTTTATGCTCCTTATATCTGGAACAAACTCCCAGAAAGCCTCAGATCAGCTGAAACACTCAGTTTATTTAAATCCAGGTTGAAGACTCACCTGTTCTCAGCTGCATTTGAATAAAGCACCAAATCCACACTTTTAAGCTTAAATTTCAAAACTTACACTAACTACTGATCTTATCTATTTCTGATTTTATCTGTCTTGTTTGTTTGTTAATTAGTTAAGCTTAAATTTCAAAACTTACATTAACTACTGATTTTATCTACTGTTCTGATTTTATCTGTTTTGATTTTATATACTGTTTTGTTTGTTTGTTTGTTTGTTAAGTGGGATTAGAGCTCTGGGTAGCTCCCCAGCTGGGTCTAGACTGGGTCTAGAGAGTATTTTAAATTCGGGGAATTTAAAACAGAAAGTAGCTCGTCCACAGAAGGACTGGTAGCTCCCCTTACGATAAGGGTTCAGATCGCGCGAACAGGTGTGGGATTAGAGCTCTGGGTAGCTCCCCAACTGGGTCTAGACTGGGTCTAGAGAGTACTTTAAATTCAGGGAATTTAAAATAGAAAGTAGCTCGTCCACAGAAGGACTGGTAGCTCCCCTTACGATAAGGGTTCAGATCGCGCGAACAGGTGTGAAATGTGTGTGTTTAGTTAGTTAGTTTGTTTGCTTGTTTTAATCAATTTTAAATCATGCTTTTTATTTGTTTTTGTTTCTAATGTCTCTGTAAAGCACTTTGAATCACCTTGTTGTTGAATTGTGCTATACAAATAAATTTGCCTTGCCTTGCCTTGCCTTGCTTACCTTCAGGGTCATACGTCACATGAAAACCAAAATAATTCCAAACGCCAGATCTGAATGAGGGTGGGGGAGGTTCATGTTGCAAGGAGAGCTTAACTTCTGTCTTGCTAGCTTGCCCTGCGCTCTTCATTCTGACTATGCTGTCTGTGTTGAGCGCTCAGTGGATCTGCGTTCGACTACTCCGCCTAGGCTGCACTGTCGAGCGCAGATCCACTGAGCGCTCCACACAGACAGCATAGTCAGAAGGAAGAGCACAGGGCAAGCTAGCGAGACAGAAGTTAAGCTCTCCTTGCAACAGGCAAATTGACCCTCATTCAGATCTGGCGTTTGGAATTATTTTGGTTTTCATGTGACGTATGACCCTGAAGGTAAGCGAGTCATGGACTAAAGTAAAACAGTATGTTGGATGTGCCACGCAATGCTCAATTACATGGGTGTGAACTAGTGTGTTAGCGCAGTTAGCTCGTTAACGTGTTGGCCGTCTAGCCCCATGCACGGAGCGATCGGCGGTAGCTCGTTAACGGAGATTTGCCGTGTTGTGGCGTTAAGGTCATTTGAACGAGATTAACCTGAAAGCACTAGTGGGAACACAACGAATATGACTGCACATTTACACCGACATCATCCTAGTGCAAAGACAAAAACAACAAGCATGCTACTAACTTTAGCCGAGTCATTTAGACAGCTGTTAGCACATGATTCTCCTTATGCTGCTGAGAATATAGCCCAGAAGAAGCGGATAGTATAGCTTTTATTTTGGAAAGAGCCATTTCTCTGTAATAAACTCTCTTTTCCAAAGATGAGTGATTCCTCACCAATTCCTCTGACATCGTCTTATTAATCGTTAGCTTACTATGCAAACATGACAAGTGAAATCTCCCGCAGCTTAAACATGTGAGAGGTTGATCGCGCAGAGAATCGCTGAGCTTATGTGAGTGCGCGTGTAAAAGCATTTCAGTTCTGCTGAGCCAAATAAGACAGGTCAGGGTGAAGAAGTGACAGCCAAATAAAAGCTTACCACAAAACGGAGAAGTTATGACAAATCAGACTATAAGGCAAAAAGAAAGTGCAGCTTTATGGTTTCATGGACAAAATAATTTCTGTGGCTGCAATATGACGAGCTATATAACCAGGGCTGCACATAAGTGGTCCACAGGTGCGCATTCGCTGTCAAAATAAAAAACGCGCACAAGGGTTAGGGTTAAATTTAAAAACTGTACTTTTGAGTTAAAATATATATTTATAATTTTAATAAATGACAAATTAAAAAGGCATGAACATTTTTTTTGTATCGAAAAAATATCGAACCGTGACACCAAAGTATCGAACCGAACCGAACCGTGAATTTTGTGTATCGTTGCACCCCTAATATATATATATTGGGGGTGCTAGTAGGTGTTAGGTTCAGGGAATTTACGCAAATTTGCACGGGGTTAGTAAATCTAGTGGTAGGGACTTGCACCAAGAAAAAAGTCAGTATTTCTAGTGTTAACCATAATGTAAACCAACAAGAGGCCACCAGACAGGAAAACATACAAAGAGACTTTAAGAGAATGCTAACTGCCCCAACAGTACTGACCTAAGCCTAATCTTAAAAGTAGAGAGGGTATCTGTCTTCCGAATCCAAATTGGCAGCTGTTTTCACAGAAGAGGGACCTGAAAGGTGAAGGTTCTACCTGCCATTCTCCCCAACTTTCAGGTAATGAATGGTTAATCTAAAAAATAAACAAAAAAATACTGCAGTGAGTGTCCTGTAAAGTTTTTAACTAATTTTAAATAAACTTTTAAATGTTTTGTGCACTTTGATTAAAAATTTTCAGGGATACGACTTTGTTTTGTTTGATTATATATCGTCTTTATTTTCTCATCGTAGATGGTCTGTTTATATTATTTGTAGAGTTTGTAAATGAGCAGCCAAAATGGTTTTCACTGAGTCAGCAAAACTGTTTCTCCCCACAACATGATTTTCATTGGTATATCTAAGCAACATGCTTACCATGTGGAGATTTGCTAATGGTTAAGGCAAAAAATGTATGCTTTTTGATCTGTCCCTTCAGATTTTCCACAACATGACTGTAAGGATGTGGAGGGGCTCACAAATCAGCAGGTCTGTAACCAGGAGAAGAACTCCAGTTTAGGCCAGGAGGATCCTTCACAGATTAAAGGGGAACAGGAGGAACTCAGTACCACTGAAGAGGAAAAACCGCTTGTACTAATGCAGGAGACTGCAAATTTTCCATCTCGTGAAAAAAGTGACCACAGTGAATCAGAACCATGCTGTGACCAGTGCCTTTCTCACAACTCTTCTGACACAGATGAGGATGAAAGCAAGGATGGTAACTCACACAGAAATAAGTCGGAGCAAATCGTATCAGGCTTGTCAGTTCAAAATTCCAAGACAGCTAAGTTATGTAGAACCTGTGGGAAAAGATTTATTTGGAAGTCAGACTTAACTAAACACATGCGAATTCACACAGGCGAGAAGCCACATTGCTGTAGTAGTTGTGGGAAAAGATTTACTAGGAAGAGTCACTTGAATATGCACATGCAAATTCACACAGGTGATAAGCCACATTGCTGTAGCACCTGTGGGAAAAGATTTACTAGGAAGAGTCACTTGAAGAGACACATGCGAATTCACACAGGCGAGAAGCCACATTGCTGTAGTAGTTGTGGGAAAAGATTTACTGTGAAGGGTCATTTGAATATGCACATGCGAATTCACACAGGCGAGAAGCCACATTGCTGTAGTAGTTGTGGGAAAAGATTTCATGTAAAATCTAATTTGAATATGCACATGCGAATTCACACAGGCGAGAAGCCACATTGCTGTAGCACCTGTGGGAAAAGATTTACTAGGAAGAGTCACTTGAATATACACATGCGAATTCACACAGGTGAGAAGCCACATTGCTGTAGCACCTGTGGGAAAAGATTTACTAGGAAGAGTCACTTGAATATGCACATGCGAATTCACACAGGTGAGAAGCCACATTCTGTATTACTTTAGTACAGTTGAAAATGCATTTCGGAAACCATCCTACATGCTAAGTTTCATTCTTAGAAAATGGTGATGGCAGATCACATAAACAGTGTTTGGATCATTTAAAAATGAGCATTCGGAAAAAAAAACTTCATTTTGAAAAGGTTTTCAGAAGCTCAGTTTCTTTTTTCACACATGGACAAGAAAAAGTGTTTGTCTCGCAACATGAAATGTTTGCACCTTTATCACATTTTCTGACATCATTTTTTATTGTTTATGGGCTTTGTCTTTACTGAAGTTTCTTCATTTTCTTTGGCATGGCCTCAACAGTGCTTGAGATATTTTTGGGTCTTGACATAAAAGAACTATTTCTCAGAATCACACTTGGAAATATCAGTTTAAAAAAACTACCCGTGTACATGCGGTAGCCTTTATTGAAATCAGTTTTTTCTCTGAAGTTCACAGTTTGAAGGTGTTTAAAGCATGAGACAGTTTACTAACTGTACACTGTTCGCTAACTTGCACACTGCCAGAACTCCTGTTGGGATTTTGTTTTTGTTTTTAATGAATTTATACACTAGATTGACATTAATGGGAAGTGCTTTGTAGATGGAAAGGGAATATTTTAGGGAATGACAATGTTAGGCGGTTGATTCAAGTTCTCGTATTGTTTGTGACCCATATACTTAGGTCATTTATTATTCATATTTTTAACATAGCTTGCACTACTGTTATGTGAACACCTGTTGATACCCAGCTGTTGTTTTGTAAAAGGACCTCAGAAGAGTCCCGGGAGTCTTCATCTTTATTTATCTTGATTGGTGTTTGGCCTGCATGTACTTATGGCGAACACCCTAGTGGGCTTTTCTTTCTTCTAAATCTTTGTTAATCTTGTATGTTCAATAAAACTGTTGGCATCACACTTCACTCATCTCCTGTAGATTTTGTGTTTTGGTTTCAATTGTGTTCCAAAAGCCTGAATCAACATCTTTCCAGCCTATAGAAATTCTGCAAAGCCTTTAAAATTTGCGACCCCACAATCCTGCTGCTCTTTGAAAAACTAACAGTACTTCCAAACGAGCTGTTAAACAGGGCTTCGTGTGATCTGCCTTTTGGTGATCAACTGGTCAGAAAGATTCAACGCATTCAAGTGGATAATCATGCTAACTTCCTTGATTCTTGTCCTCACTTTCCAGGTCCTCAACGGTACTCCATCAATGTCTCCTGAAGTTGTGTGTTTCAGAACAAAAGTGGAGCAAATAATAGCAAACACTGAACACACACCTCCCCTGTCTGCCAAGAGCATGTCTAAGACTTTTCTATACCACCATCAGTGACGTGAAGACAGATTGTTCAATATTAGATTATTCTGTTATTATATGTTACCTTATATATGTAATCAAAGTAGTTGAATTAGAATACTGCTGTAGATCACATTATACCCTTTAATATAGAGTGTGTGAGCTGTATGTAGTTTAGTTCTCATTATACTTTTGAGTTAACAGAACATATTCACATATTAGTTCATTAGATAAATGTGCAGAAATGAAATAGAAGTTGATTTAAGGAAAAGCAGATGCTGGCTTCACGGTGCAGTTGAACGCTGGCAACGCGAGAGCGAAACACGTCCGTAGGTTTGGTTTATGATACGGCGTGTTCCGGTGGTGCGGCCGTGAAGTGCAGTAGTGGTTGGTGCTAGTTTTAGTACATTGGATAGAGGTTTTGACGGTGGTTTGTGGCGTCAGTCGAGTTTTAAGGGCTGCGGTCATAATACAAAGTAAAATTTTAAGTACATAGAGCAAAACCTGGTTTATGATGTCAGGTATAACTTCGGGGATGCAAGCATCACTTTTATGATGCGACTTTGCCCCGTTGTGGCGGTCATAAGCGCAGAGAAAGGGGTATTTTGGTCTATGGTGCAGTGTGCTTTAAGAAGATCTAACAGTTGAGCTCAGAAGTTTCTGTGTAATCTTCCACTGATGAGGAACGCTCTGTGTGTCTCACTGATGGTGTAACGCGCTGTGTGTGTAAGGCGCGCTCTGGCTATGTGTGAGGCGCGCGCTGAGTGTGTTTCTGTGTGTGAAGTGTGAACACAGTGACAGTGACGGTTGATGTGTTTGATTAGGAGGACATTAGAGCAAAGACACATTTTAGGATCAAAGGTTGATGCCTAGTGTACCTGTGGAAATAATTTTGCCCTAGGAGTGGCGACCCTCCTGTTCGTGGACGCGCGGCCAGGACCGGCGGCGTCCGGGTGCCGAGGTGGTGACTTGGGGAGGTGAGGGCCCCCGCATAGCTACGGAAATAACACTGGAACGGCCGTGTAATCACGGGTTCACATTTATTCCGGACTAGAACAAGACACATTTTGCGAACAAAGGTTGAGTCTAGATTAGTAAAGAAATATAAAAAGGTTGAATTCCTCGTTTCAGTGGTTGAAATTGTTGTGTGCCTGTCCCCTGACGAGTGTGAAATTAAAATAAAGAGGGAATTTGGAGCCACATAGAGATAGACGGGCATAATTGGGTGTATTACTCTGTGGTGTAATAAAAATAAAAAGGAGAGATAGTAAGAGGTGCAGTGGAGAATTATGGAGGAGTACAGAGAGGAATGTGTTGGGAGACTGACGTACAGTTTACGCTGTCAAGGTAGGCGGGTTGCCTGCTTATCTGTTTAACATGTGATGAAAATGAAATTAAATAAATCTCTTAGTGTGTTAATACAGGAAGCTGCGGACCTGGACCAACTGCCCCCACAAGCACAGCGGTCGAAGCAAAATTATAGGTAATGGGAACCACACCCAGCACGAATCAGCAGCTGTGAAAAAGACAGCAGCGAGGAGAGAATTAGAGGAGAAATTAAGAGAAGTTTTAACACATAAAATTGGGGCCAACGGACTTGTGGAGGTTGGGAAGGCGTCCGGAGCATCACAACAAAAAGGTGAAACAAAAACACACAAGCAGAGAAATCTGAGAGAAAGGCTCCTTTTAAGGTAACGCCTAGTTTGAGAAAAGATAAAATTAACCTGCTTTTATACAAATGCACATACACGCAATGAAGAAACAGCTTACACTCATGAACACGTGAAGATTTTCCAGCAAGGTTAAAGAAAAATTAACATACTTAAATGATGAAGTCTATACATTACTGACAAAGAAACCCTCTGGGTTGCAGGACAACAATTTAACTAAAAAAAAAAAAAAAAAAAAGGAACACTGGTCTAACCAACCAGGCAAGACACAACAAATTTAGTGGTTAAAAGATTCAAATTGTGACATGTTTTCTGTTGATTGATTAATAAAAGTGATTACTGAATGAAAGAAAGTTCCTTTTTTGGGCTTTTAAACATGATCTTAAGAATTTTAACAGGAGCATGTTGTCCTGTCAACTTGGTGGGTTAGGAGTTGATTATATCGGGAGACAAAAAACAAAAAAAAGGGGGAAAGAAGGCTGACACAGGGCCTGGCCCCATTGTCTCCCCTCTGAATAACACAGCCAACACAACATCATTTTCCTGTTCGTTTGTTTTTGTTTGTTTTTGTTTTGTTTTGTTTTTGTTTTTTCTATATATATTTAATTACAGGCTGCTTTGCCGGCCCTGAAAGCCGAGGCTGACTGGACTCCTGCTCTCCCCCATACGTGACACTGACCAAATGCTGCAACAGCTGGACCCACAACAACGACCTGAGAATGTCAACAGACCTGCAGGAATGTGATCTCATGCAGCCGAGACGGAGAGCACTAAACCTAAGGCCCGTTTCACTACACGGGGGAAAATTCCCAGACTGCGTCAGCTGACAGAGCTGTGACGAGACGCCCGCCAAGCCCGAATGAAAAGTAAGGCCGAGCGAAAGAATGCTGACCTTGATAACTTTGCATTCACACTGTGCAGGACAGTGATGGACCAACACGGATGATCGGGTGGCGAAAAAGGGCGTGACCGAGACAAGAGGAGTAACTGAGGACAGAAGGCACCTCAGAATGGACAAAAACACAGAAGAAGATGCAGGTTTCACCTGCGGTGAACATCGACACTGGAGAAAGGACTGCCCCAATTGGGGTCAGAACCAGGACGGACTGAATTTTGAGCAGCAGCAGCAGCAATGGTCGCAAACAAACTGAAAAGGAGGGGGGCAGGACCCCAGGGCATGCTTCAGGCCGTGGTTTACCCAGAACACCAGAACAGGAAAGTGATGAACACACACACACACACACACACACACGTCTCCAAACACACAGATTCAGAATGAAGTGAAATACACACATGAACACGTGCACTCGTTGAGTGAGTGAGAAATGACACACACACACATATACATACACACACACACACACACACACACACACACACACACACACACACACGGGAATGCTGATTCACTGAGAAGTGATGCACACACATACACATGCACACGCTTGTGCAATGAAGAGTGATCCACACGCACACACACATACACGCTGATGCAATGAAGAATGCTTTGCTTATGCTGATATGCAAAATGCTGCACACAAACATCCCAATGCATAATTTTTATGAGGAGCCATTGATTACCATTAAATACTTAGAATGTGTTATATGTCACCCAGAGGGCATTTATGTAGATTTTAGGAATAAGGTCTAAAAAAGTTTGGTTATGAAAACAATGTCTGTGCGTGATGTCTGTTTATGGCTCAAGGCCTTGACTGAATTCTTTGCTGTGCTTCACACAGCCCTGATGAGGAACAGTGGCACAGAGTGAAAATGATGAATTAATAGTGTAAGTTTAGGTCGGAGTACGGCATTTTCTGTGATTGAGTTTTAATTCAAGGAGGAACAAAAGGTGTTACGGCACCTGAGGTTCTCATTCCCACACAATATTGTCCCGGCAGGAAGCAAAATGTTCCTGTGAATTTCTGGTTGATTGTTTGGTTTTGTTTAGCGCTAGCTTGATTTTATCAGTGAGCTTTGGCTTGTGTTCTTTCTCGTAAGCGAGAGAGGGATAGTTTTATGCTTGGACATGTCTGCAACGGGCCCTAGTTTGTGTTATTTTAGTAGTATTTTGTTGGTTATGTCTGTTTTCGTTTTTGTTACAGTGCACTGAGATAAGAAAATCTGAGAGGTGTGATCCACCGGTGGTGATATGGTGATATGTTGATATTTTGTGAGTTCATGATTTAACAATCAGCTCTTTAAACAAGGCCTGAAAGATTGAAATTTAAAGCGCTATAAAATATTCTTACAAAAACAGTTGCAAAGTGTGCTTCTCCATGATTGTAATTGGCTTGGGAGAAATTCACTTATAGGGAACACTGAGAAGTTCTGAGTCTAAAAGGATTGCACCGAGTCAATCCGGCCCAAAAAACAACAAGGAATTGTTTTCCTTTAAAATGATGACGTCATCTTGCTGGTGATGAAGGCTCGAATAGGTTGCGCGGGAGACTCCATTATCAGCAACATCTGGTATGAATGTGTATGGAGGTATGCATGTGAATGGACTGTGATGGACTGACGACTAAAAGTTTTGACTGACTTGATACTGAGACAATGACTGCACCAACTTTAGGATTCGTAAATGCCAATAAACAATTCACCCAGCCGACAAGAGAAGGGTGGATGCTTCGCTTTGTTTTGTTTTGTTTTTTCAGGAGCAGGAGGATAAGAGAGACTGGAGGAGGAGACTCTAGCTTCACATAAGTATGAACTGCAGACTTAACACTGTGGTTGCTGATTTTGAGTTACCGATGTTTGCATTAAGAAAACTGTGCTATATTAGCTGTGTTTTGAGTAAGGTATCATGTTATATTATTGGGAATGCCAAATGCTACAGTGGAGAAGACTTTTGATACCACTCATGACTGGAATATGTTATTATTAACCATAGCAGGCCACTGTAAAAAGTCAATTAAATTTTATAGAGGAAAATCGCCAAAATTGAACAATACCTATGAATGACTGGCCACATTCAGAATAGAGATATGCAATAATAAACATTGGTCCACGTGATTTAGGTTCTCACTTGAAATAGTAAGTTATTAGATGTAGAATATAATTGACAGGGACATTTGATAGGATGTGGTACTGAAAAAGAACAAGAGCAAAGTAAATAAAGAAAATATTGTGTTTAGTTTGGATAAATTCAAATTAAAATGTACCATTACACTCAGAGGATCAATATGAAATAAAACATATGCAAAATTTGTAGGAAGTACATGACTGATAACTGTTCTGTCCTGAGCGTTTGTTTCTAGAGCACCCACTTGACCACACCAACAGTTTCTCGCCACCGAGGAGGGGGACTTGCAAAAAGAATAAAATAAAAATCTGAGTTTAACAAAACATTTTAAATGTAAATATCAAGCTTACCTTTCTTTTTCCATGAAATGTGCTTGTGGGCACGCCAGCCATTTTGAAAAGGTGGGCAAAACAATTGGCAAGGCCACACCCCCACACATGTGATATAATTTTAAAGGTACTGTTGCCCTCTCTAAGAAACATCAGGAATTAGAGGAGTGGCAAGTAGAGTATGCGAGCTACAAGCAAAAACTAAAATGTGTACTACAGTGTGCAAAAAATGAAATACTGGGTCATCAGGGGGGTCATGAGGGACATTTATAAAACTAAAAGTCCCACTAACCTTAAAGTGCACTTGAAAAGCCCACACAAGAAGGTTAACCTAGCTTACCTAGAAGACCTCATCAGGGGGAGCACACTCCCCCTCCTTGAAGAGCTCACCCACTCAACCCGCATCCCCAGAAAACAGCTAACCCCAGATAAGGCAGCGTGATGTATCCCGAGACAACAGGACTGGGACATCTAAATAAAGGTGTGAAACAATCGCCTTCAAAAGGTTATCAATTCACTTCAACCAAAATTAGGACCACTCGGTGCGGCAAGAGTTAATAGTTATTAGTCTCAACACCCAAGGACAACCAGAAGAGCTTGACTGATATGATGGAACTGGGATTTTGTTACACTTAATTTTTTGCAAAACACAAATAAAACTAAATTGAAACTAAGGATTTTCAGAAAATAAAAACTAAACTAAACTAGCAAACAATTGGTAAAAACTGATTAAAACTGATGAAAATTGCAAAACTATTACAACCCTGGTCCAGACTAAGATGGTGTTGGACATCTTCAGGGCAGAAAAGGGTTGGTGTGACCAGGGTGTGGTTTGGCTTGTTGTATGTATATTTGAGATCATATGGCTCTGGATGGACCAGTTACCAGGGCATGGAAGGATGACAGACTTTATTACATGAGGAGAAGGGACATTTTCGGGATCGAAGATCCTCAGGGATGACAAGGCTGGAGCAACGGTACTCGAGAGAAGAATTTCTGATACTTTCTGAGATATGATGTCACCAACCTTCTCTTTTAAGTGTCTAGCTCCAATGAATTGACACATGGGAGTGTGTCAAAACGGGGGAGTTGAGTTTGAACATAATATGGTAAAACTTAAGCATATAATGGGTTAGACTTAGAGATGACTCATTAATTTTTGATTTCTTTTACACACACATAGATTATGATTAGAATAAGTCCTGAACATAATATTTTGAACCAAATTTGAATCATTAGAAGAACAATGGATAACAATATTAGATTATCAAGGCTAGGGAGAGAGGTGTTTTGGTTTTCTGTCTCTTGCAGAGAAAGGAACAGACACCAGACGGGGACCCGGAGATGTGAGGACCCTTCACAGCAGGGACAGATGTAGGGACTGCCGAGACAGCAACTGGGGTCAAGTGTCATGACGTTTGGGCTCCTGGAGAAGATGGATCCCACAAACACAGCAATAACCATGAAGGGGTTGGCGAAAACCAGGAACACCAGACCAACGAGGTTCAAGAGGCTCTTGGCAAAAAGGGGGACACGCCGGTGACCCCAAAATACACAGATCTTTGTTTGAAATCGGGGCAGAATAATCCCCAGAACTGTGCAATGACTAAAGGGTGGTCTAACCCCGGAGGTCGAAGAAAGAAGCTGAGAATCACCCAACTGGAAGACACTGGTAGCTGCAGCAATAAAAATAAAGGTTAAAAGCTCCTTAGACAGAGGTTCTAGTCTAAGTACATTTGAAAGGTATAAGGGGGCATTAAAATGGGAGTGGAAAACTGGAGCACCAAAATAAAGCTGTGGGAGAATTGGGGAGTGATGGGAGAGTCATCTGTAACTGCTGTTATGGTTGTAAATCTAACTTTGCTTGCATCTGAACTGCGTGAACACAGAGGTCATCCCACATATGGTCCACCCGTTAAAGGGGGACAGAGGGCCTCAGGATCAAGAAAACTTGGACCTTGCGACCCTGGAGTGCATGTTGTAAGTGATCTCTTTCAGAGATCAAAAGGGGGAATTATTAGATTATTCTGTTATTATATGTTACCTTATATATGTAATCAAAGTAGTTGAATTAGAATACTGCTGTAGATCATATTATACCCTTTAATATAGAGTGTGTGAGCTGTATGTAGTTTAGTTCTCATTATACTTTTGAGTTAACAGAACATATTCACATATTAGTTCATTAGATAAATGTGCATCACTCTGTATCCTTGATCTGCTGGGAATGTGTTACACTGTTTTCTTGACATGCTTAATTGTTGAATCATGAAGAGAAGGTTGTAAGCAGGAGACTCTGTGTCTAAAGACAGGGGAGATAGATAGACCACATTCCACACCCCCACCTTACAGAAAGCAGAGAAACAACTGCCGAGGTCATAACTTAGGCGCTGTAACAGAGAAAAAATGTGATGTTTTGGCTTTTACGACTAGCTGGGGGCCACTAGAGACTATAAAAAGCTGAGCAACCCGTCACCATTTTGAGACATGTGCCTGACCCTCTGGTAGCATCTCTCCCGTCCGGACGTTGTAATGCTCTGACTGTTGAATTATATGGAAATAAATGATTGTTGATTGAGCATTGATACACCGAGTATTGTCCCTCCTTCAGCCCAAAGATTCAAAGAATTGGGAGAATTCAACATCAAACAAATCTGCGATGGTATTTTCAGATTAAGTTAGCCAATTAAACATCAAAGTGGACTTAATTAATGCAGTCAACAATTCCTTAGGAGGTATCATGGCTCGTGGGGTGAGCTGTGTGGAATTTAACTAGGACCCAAGATGCTGGCAGCTGAGATGCAGGAGAGTTTTATTGAGAAGATGGAGATACAAACAGAAACGGCGGAGGTGTGTAGGAAACTAAGCATAACCTAAACTGTAGAAAACTAACAAAACGAACCTGAAGCGCTAACTGGAGACCCGGGAACATAGAAATATGCAGGGAGGAACACAGGTTGACACAGGGAATTAACGCAGACGAACTAGCAACAGGCAAGAGAACACACAGGGCTTAAATACACACAGCAGTAACCAAGGGATGGGAGACAGGAGGGGAACACACCTGGGACAAATCAGAGCTGACGAGACAGGGGAAACGTAAACTGACCACACTCACATGAGACAAAGACCTTCAGAATATAACAGGAAACTTACAGACACAAAGAACCAGACAAGACACTGAACTCAACAGACAGACTCACAAGCAGACACAGTAACACCATGGACAGACAGTCAATAAATAAATGTTTAATAAAAAATGTCATGTAGGCTATTACAAGTAAACTAGTGTGAAATAAGAGGACTGTTGATCAGCCTACGCTGTGGAAAGCTGTGACTCTGTCACTGACACGTGTGGCATGATGGATGCAGTCATGCTGGGAGAAGCTACGTGAGTGCAGAAACCTCTGATCACCAGACGATCACGTGGTCATCAGTTTTCAAACAGCTCATTGCAGTTTTATAAATCATCTTCAGAGGTTATTTGAACCTTGTCTTTGCAGAGACCTGCAGACCTGAGGCAGTAATGCAGTGATAATGACCAGCACACAGTGTAAGTCATGCTGCAGCTGCCCTGAATCTACAGTGTTGGTTATTCCCACCATGTCTCTATGTTTCTGATCCAGTGTGGACGAGCTCTTTATTCAGTCTGAACTGGTTTTAAAACTAAAATACAATTGATTTGTTATTCATAGATTTTCAGATTTACTCTTACACAAAAAAGTAAAACATTTTTGTTGCCAGATCACACGTATTTACTTCCAGTCCTGAACAGAAGGAAATCGTTTTGATGCCTAAATGACATTTTATGTTCAGTGACAACCTGGTGTGCTTGGGTCCATGAATGCAGTGGTGTCGTGAGTGGGCCCTGTTACAGTCGTCAGTGCCAGCATGAGGTGTCAGTGAATATATTTACACATTACTTCATTTAAAGTACGAGTTTGTGTCTCTGTCCACAGGCAGTCAACCCCGGCTGTGTCCTGGAGGATTTTGTGCGCTGGTATTCACCTCGGGATTACGTAGAAGAGGAAGTGGTCGATGAGAAGGGCAACACGATGGTGACGGGGACACTCAGTCCCAGGATGAAGATCCCAGGCAACATGTGGGTGGAGGCTTGGGAGACTGCCAGGGTCACACCTGCACGACGCAAAAAAAGACTTTTTGATGACACCAAGGAGGCCGAGAAGGTCTGAAGCAGGTCGTTCGTTTTGCCGCATGCGTGTTTTTAAGCCAAACGTGTTTACTAAGTGGATCACAAAGTGTTTTCATGAATGTTTCTGCTGATTTTCAGGATCAGCTTCTGCCATGGGACCGTTTTGGCTCATGTATGTTGAAGCATTTTCACATGTTGATGAAAAAGGATCTGATGCTGTCACACACGATGTTTAACTGACACACAGCAGCTCTCTGTGGTGTGATGGTGTTAAATGAAGAACAACTTTAAACCAGCTTCTATTAATGATCCGGTCGGCTTTATGGGAAAGGGACAAACAGTAACTGGGGTTAGTTGTTTCCTCACCCAAAGAGGGTCCTGGATTTGGACCCGGGCAGGTCCCTGCCAAGCGTTTGCATGTTCTTCCTGCACATATGAAAGCAGAGCTCGGAGCTCCAGTTTGCACCATCACTGAAAATGTTGCCTGTCTTTTAAAGACATTGTTTATCCAAAAAGAGAAAGTTAAAAATAATGCTCACTGATAGTCTTATGACAGATTTAAAGATCTGGGTATGACCGGTCCCTCTGTGAATAACCATCATAGAGAAAGGTCACCGTTTATCTGGAGTCTTCTTCAGAGGCAGCCTGTTGGCTGTGCAAAAATATTCTGTTGATCTGAAAGAGCAAAAAGAAAACAGAAGCCAGGAAGACTAAACTTTTTGGGGGTTTGTCTTTAGGTTCTGCACTACATGGCGATGCAGAAACCTGCAGACCTGGCCCGTCACCTCCTGCCCTGTATACTTCATGCAACTATTCTGAAGTTGAAGGAAGAAGGTAAGTCCTCACCGTTTGGTTGAAAAACACGTTTATATGAAATAAAATCAGGGAAAATAACTCTGAGCCCACAGCAGGTAAATTACAGTAAGACCGAAATACAAAAAACTAAAGATATTAAAATAAGTACTAAGAAAATGAAATGCAACCCGAGATGTTAATGCAGAAAAAAAACCAGAAGCTGCATCTTGGACGCTGCCAGCATAATGCACAGGCTTTTGACGGGGCTCGCACACAAACACAAAGCAGATGATGAAGCATCACCAAATATGTTTCTGTTGTGATATTTTGATACCATGGTAGTAGAGCTGGGCGATAGAACGATAACGATATGTATCGCGATATAACTTTTACTCGATAGAGAAATTAAGCTATCGCGATAGACCTCGCCGCTCTTGTCCTCTTAAAATAAAAAAATTAAAAAAATTTTTTTAAAAAAGGTCAGCCAATCCAAACTAAGTAGCGCAGAGCCGAACCAATCACAGCCGCAGCGTCACGTCGCGTGACTTGTTCAGCACAAGTGCCAAGCCGCACGTGTTTGTTTGGGAAGCAGCCAGCGCGTAATGGAGGAAATGAGTGTGCCGACTAGAAAAATCAACCGAGCGTGACCGAAGAGAAAACAGATGATGGTTCCAATGCCGGAGAGATTGTCGAACGGAAGAGCCATAGAAGTTCCGTAGTGTGAAGGTATTTCGGCTATTTCAAGTCTGACAAAAAACAGAGCAGCGTGCACTGTAAATTGTGCCGAAAGCAAGTCTGGAAATACAATAAACTGGTGCATGCGTCACACTGTGCGCCACGTTATTGTTTCGGTGAAATGAATTTCTACAATACTGTTAATTCTACTCTCTGCAGTGTTTAAATGCTTACATATACACACAGTTACTGTCCCTCCACACATACGACTCGGTTCTGCTTCTATGCCGCAGCTTTGTTTACTTTTTCCCACCGAGGCTTCTAGACTTCTGATTGGCCAACATTTCTGCACAGTTAGGAATCTAGCGCCACCTGCTGCTTTGGCATGTTCATAGCAGCGTTTTTCTTCATTTCTGCCTTTATGTGTGGACGGGATTATTTTTTAAAACGAAAACGGAAAATCTCCGTTTTCAAAAATACCCGTGTACGTGTGGACGTAGCCTCAGTCTCTGACTTGAAGCGCTAATTCGTCATTCGGCTTTTGTCAGACTAAAGTAACTGTTAAAACTCAAATTCAAATTTCAAATTCAAATTTTATTTGTCACGTACACAGTCATACACAGTACGATATGTAGTGAAATGCTTGGACAACTGCTCGTGACCTAAAGAGAACAAAAAAGGAAAAGGCTATGAATAAGATAGGAAATAAATATGAAAAATTAAAAAGGGTAAATTTAACTAGGAAGGAATAAAATATAAATTAAGGTTAAAAATGAAATAACTGTACAACACAAATTAGAATGAAGGGTAAATTTAACTGGGAAGAATAAGATAAAGATAAATATATAAATTAAAGTTGAAAATAAAATAACTGTACAACAAAATACACAATATAGAACTATATAAGAATGTATGAAGAAATCTAAATATAAATAAATATATACACACTAACAGCAGCTGTACAAGTATTAACCGGAAATGAAGAATATAGTGACCAGTGTTGTGCAAAACCAAAGTCCAGAAAGTCCAGTGTGTGTGTAAGAACTGTATGTGTGGGTCAGGACTGTGTGGTGGTGTGATTGAGAGACCGTATCGCCTGCGGGAAGAAGCTCCTCCTCAGTCTCTCTGTGTTGGTCTTCAGGGAGCGGAATCGCTTTCCTGACCTCAACAGAGAGAACAGTCCGTTGTTGGGATGGCTGAGGTCCTTCACGATCTTCCTGGCCTTGGTCCAGCACCGCCTGCTGTAGATTGAGTGCAGGTCAGGGAGCTCGGAGCGGATGGTGCGCTCAGCTGACCGCACAAAACTGTTTGAAAAGCTCAGCTATACAACAAGGAGAGATTGAGAATTTCCTTTTAGTTCTCAGTTTATTTGATATTGACAAAAGTTTGTCAGTTTTGTCTGTTCTTCTGTAAAACAAACTAAGATTTATTTTTAGAATTAATATTTTGTTTCTAAGTGGAATTGACAATTTAGTCTGTTTCGTTTGTTCTATTTTGAAACTTAAACGCTTCAGCGGCTGCCTTTTGTGTAGTTTGCAATATTTGCCTTTATTTATCTGAAAAAGTCTCATGTTCCTTAAGTACATCTACCCTGTTGAACTTATTATGGGAAATAAATATTTAAATAAAAACAAGCTGCTGATTATTTCACATTTTACTTGTGAGCAACGGCACATTTAAATCTTACAAATATAGTTATTTGGCTTATATCGTGATAGATATCGTTATCGCCTGAAATGAAAAAAACATATCGTGATATGAAAAAATCTCATATCGCCCAGCTCTACATGGTAGCATTTACAGGATATTGTTTTTGATGATGTTATACAAAGGACCCTGTTTCTGCAATGCCCTTTGTTTGAACCTCATCTCCTCTTGCTGTGACCCCATGGGCGACTTCCCTTGGCCTGCTGGTCTGGAAAATCCAACAGTTCATCTATATGTAAAGAAGGCACTTAAACTGGAACAGGCATAGCTGCTTGATCCTGCCGTGGAACAATAGGACGGGGTGCAAGCTCTCATGCTCCCAGGACGTGGGGGTGCATTCCTGGAGTGCACACCAGGCTTGCAGCCTGCTAAGGATCACACACAATTGATTATGTGCCTCTGGGTATACATGGTTAAACATTTCCTAATGCAAATAACTACATGCAGTATTCTACCATGTGCAAACTTATATCACTAAAGGATTCTAACTGTCTAGTGTTTAACGGACCTTTCAAAGGTATGTTGAGATTATAGAAGGCCCCTTTCAGAGCTAGGGGGAACTTCCTTATATGGTTGTAACTTGAAACTTGTTGACACACAAACCCTTCTGCCTATAAAAACTGCTGCACAAAGAATAAACTTTGAGTTAGTTTGGGATGACAATTTAGAACAGTCTCCGCGTCTTTTTGTTCTTCCAAACTGCTCCCGGTACTCCGGCCGGTGCCGTAATTAACCGTTGATCATGCTTGAGAATATTTTAATTGTTATAGGAGGATGAACTCTGATGATGAAAGCCCACGCCTCAGAGAAACCCGGAATGGAGTTTCTTACAGTTTCCAAACCAAAGAAGATAAGATGAAGCATACCTGCGCAGCGGTGGGTGATGAGGAGAGGCCGCAGCGTGTCTGTCTTAAAGTGCAAGTTTGTGACAGTTTAAAGCTTAACAAGCTAAGACGCCAAACATCCAGAGCACAAAGACAAGTCAGAGGGCTTTTTCAGACACACACTTCTAAACCGTCGTGCTCAACAGTGTCTCTGCTAAAACTGCGTCTGTGCTCTACCCCTGTAAAGTTGCCTATCGAGTGCTTAATGATAAGGTGCATGGTAGCTGCTTTCCTCTGCAGGTGGATGAAGCCACTGATAGTGACAAAGGAATGACTTCTCTGGTGTATGCCTTATACCAGGGGTGTCAAACTCAAATACACAGTGGGCCAAAATTCAAAACTGGAACAAGGTCGCGGGCTAACATTAATATTTATTGAAAAAAAAATCTTCCTCCAGATTTAAGAATGAATCTCTTCTTATGGACTCAAACAAGTTTTGCTGAAAAACTGAATATGGAACAAGCAAAGTTTAATACTAAACAATATGTATATTAGTTGTATAATACCAGTAGGCCAGCTCTAATAATAATTTGGTATGGCTTCGCGGGCCAAATGTAATTAGGCTGCGGGCCAAATTTGGCCCGCGGGCCAGAGTTTGACACCTATGCCTTATACTGTCATCACTGCCACCCTGCTGCAACTGACTGAAGCATCCTGATGCCAGGCTGAGCATGCATGACGCATGATCCCGCGTGATCCCTTGCATGACCATCTGACTGTTCTTGGTGGAAGTGACTTGACAGAGCTATCGAGATGAAGTTCTCTAACCTGTACAACAACCTGGCCTGTGGCAGTTTGCGTGTCGCCTCCACATTGCCAAAGATCACTAGCATATCCAGACACTTCCTTGGCCAGCATTTAGTGTTGATGTCTCTCCCACTGAATATGCCTGGGTAATTTTGGGCTGGCATGTTCATTAGAGGCAACCAGAACCCATTGCAGCTGGATGCTGCATTTATCTATGAATGGAAAGAAATTGCTCAACAACAGATCTGCAGTCTGTGCTCAGACAGGTGACTGCTTGCACCTGTCTGAGGTAATACTGTCAAGCACCGTCATTATAACAGTCTTGTACTATACATACAGTGTATATATGTGTTTTGTTTCTTTCTTTCTTACTACTATTGTACATCAGTAAAGTGCAGGAGCCCATTTTTCCAACTAGATAAAAGTCTAATACAACCCAAGAAAACAGCTTAGCCATGAATCACACTTTGTAATATCTGTGTTTGGATATTACAAAGTGATTTTATTAAACAAAATGGCCTATTAAGGTTAAATATGAGCTAAATATGATATTGTAGTCCATTCGTAAGAGTGTTTTGAAGTGCTTATTTTACTAGGTGACCTCTGTGAGGCAAACATACAAAATGCTGTATGCTATCTGTGAGGCTCATATGCAATTTCTTAAATCCAAATCAAATCAAAACAAAGCTTTTTTTTTATGCAATGTAAATATACATTTCAAAACAATTCATGGCAACAGTTGCCAAGTCATGATGATGTCATGGGCTCCATTCCCCAAATTCCACAGTTAGGTTTGATTTTGAACACTTCAAGACAAACTGCAGACAAAAAAACTAAGAAAAGCAGTCACAAAACTCAAGATGAGTGAAGAAGGCCAGCTGCCATACAAGTCGAGCTCAGTAAATAATGAACTCTGTTTGGAGGGACAATTTTGTGATGCAATCATCAAAGTGGAGGATGTTGAATTTCCGGTCCACAGGATCATCCTATGTAACTGTACGCCGTACTTCAGGTGAGTTGCTTACCTGATAATGTGAAGGACAGTTGACTGATTTATACCTGTGAAAAATGTAATTCATGGTCTTAGTTGGTGAAACAGTGCCAACCAAAAGGAACAGGTTGAATCATAAAACTTTTCTGATAGAAAGACTTTGTCACGGTCAACTGACAGATACACCCAAAACATAATGCAAACATTTGCAGATTTCATCATTACCTTCACAGAGCTCCAGATTCCACTTCAGTAAATGTGCCATTTAAAAAGCACTGTGAATCACTTGGTGATTGTGTGAAGTCTAATTGAAGTGTTTTATTAAGTTACATTAATATCTTCCCCACTGTTATTGAGACAGTAAGACACACCAGACTTCCTGATACTAAAAAGGTTGAACTGTGTTATACAGTTATACGCTGAGCAAAAGTTTTGAGTTGCCTCTCATTTTTTTATATTTTGCTTTGAAACAGATGATTTTTTAAAAGTCCACTTGAGCAATAGTTCTGTGTTTTTTTGAAGACTTATAAAGGTTTGGTTTGGACATTTTTCACCCTTTTTAGTCCAGTGCTTGTACCCGATCATTTTCAGAGGAATGGTTTCCTCATCCTCATCAGAAATGGTTTCATGGTTCATGTAAAACCTGTTAAAACCAATAAATAAATGTTAAGAAAAAAAAAGAAAAGAAATGGTTGTGGAAGGGAAACAGAGACTGTAATTAAGCAACATGCACTGGAACTTCCATAAGGAAAGGAAACAGACTGAGGTATGCCAAATTACGCAATAACTAGACTAAATATCAGGGTAAACTGGCCCTATGGAGTTGATTTCAATATTTGTCATAGAGGTACAACAGTGAGTGTTTAGAGTTAACTTTAAAGCACGGTGGAGGCTCTGTCATGGTGTGGGACTGCATTGTGTTTGGCAATAGCTTCATAAACATGCTGCCAATGTAATAAAGACATTGAAAACCCAACAATCAAGTGCACTAAACATGTACAAACTCTGTTTTGGAGTTACTTGGAGTACTTGTGCATGACATAGTTTATTATCTTGTTGCCTCCACACCTTTTAATATTCTCTACTCTGTCTCCATCTCTACCCTCAGGGCTCTTTTCACCCACTGCAGCGACCCAGACAAACAGGTCTTCAACATACCTGGCTTGTCTTCTGAGATGATGGCACTCATCATTAACTTTGCATACACCGGCTCAGTTTCCATAACGGGGGAAAATGTAGTGGAACTTCTCATGGCAGCTGATCAATTCAATGCAATGGACATTGTGAAACTCTGCTCTGACTTCCTCGGGGAGCAACTGTGCCCAGAGAACTGCGTTGGCATTTGGCAGTTCACAAAAGTATGCTTATCACCCGAACTACGCACCAAGGCCTACCACTACATCATCAGTAACTTTGAGCAGGTTGTTCTTGAGGAGGAGTTCCTGCACCTAACTGTGGAGGAACTTGCTGACATCCTTGATAGAGAGGACCTCAATGTGTGGGAGACCACTTTGTATGAAGCGCTTACAAAGTGGATTAGCCATGTACCTGTACAACGGAAACAACACCTCACCGCTCTGTTGTCCAAGGTCTATAAACTTTCATTACTACATTTAGTTTGGACTTAAATCTTCAGCATTTAAGTCATAGATTGAGTCGATCCATCTGGGTATAAGGATGCTTTAATATCTTGAGATTTTGCTCTTTTCAGGTGTAGCCAAACCACATTTAAGAAATTCTCTTCAAGAGCATTAAAACCGTATCAGATCTCTACACACATACTATAGAATAAATTATATTTATTAAGTATAGTTGCTAGGGCTATGACTAAAAACTGTCCCTGTTGACGAAAAGGCTAATGGTGTCTGACTTTGGTCGCTCTCTTGCTAGCAATAAGAAAATTAAACAACATTAGGAGCATTATCCTAAAGAAGCTTGAGTTTACTAAAACTGATGTAGTTGAAATTCATAGTCACATTCTCTTCTGTCATCTCTCTATAGGTCCGACTGGGATTGATGACGTCAGACTACCTAAAGGACAATGTGCTGTCTAGTGAGCTGGTGGAGGCCAATTCTGAGTGCCTGTCCATGATAAGTAATGCCATCTTAGACATACATGATCTAGGAAGCAGACCCTTCATGTCTGCCTTGTATCACCCTCTTGCTCGTCCCCGCCTGCCTCATTCCATCCTGCTGGCCATTGGGGGGTGGAGTGGTGGTGAGCCAACTAACGGCATCGAGGCCTACGATTGCCGGGCTAACCGCTGGGTCAACGTAACGAACAACCTCGAGTGTCCTCGTGCTTATCATGGAGCCGCCTTCCTCAACGGGTACGTCTACTCCGTTGGTGGCTTCGACGGGGTGGAGCATTTCAACAGCGTCCGTAGGTTTGACCTGACCACTCACGCCTGGAATGAGGTGGCGCCCATGCACTCCCGCCGCTGCTATGTGAGCGTGACTGTGTTGAACGGGTTCATCTATGCCCTGGGAGGCCACGACGGGCATGTACGACTCAGCAGTGCAGAGCGCTATCAACCTGAAATCAACCAGTGGAGTCTTATTGCACCGATGCACGAACAGAGGAGCCACGCCAGCTGCACAACACTTAACAACCGGGTGGGTGAAGTAAAACAGTAGCAGAGAAATAGAGTAGGGTCTAAGGCACACAGGCCTAGAGACCTGTCAGCAACCTTTGGTAACAACCAGTTGCTAGGGGAAAATGTGTACTCCTCAGCTGGTTAGGCAGTGGTTGTATGAAAGACTCTACAGATTTCTACAGCAAATAGTTTGAGTATTTGCAGTAAGTCAGAGTACTCCATGCAAACCTCAACAGTCTGCTTACAACCAAAGGAAACACAAGGAGGCTTGTGGTGCAAAACCTTCCTGGTTACAATTTCACAGTAGTGACAGCCATCAACCTCCAGCAACCACTTGCCAACCAGTCAGGGAATACACATTTTTACAGTGAAGCGAGGTGCAAGATAGGTCACAAACTGGTTTCTATGTTCATGTTTTCAAATTTAAAAGTATAGTTTAAAAAGTTGAAAAATATACTAATATATATCTATTTTGTTTCTAACTGATCACAAGTGCATCTTTGCATTTATGTACAGTACTTTATTTGAGTTGACTTGTCAACTAAAATATAACAGATATTAAAAAAATTGTAAAACACACACATTTGTTAATTGTCATATTTTTCAGTTGGACACTTGGGTACTGAGTATCGGTCTTACTTCACAAATGATGTGGAAACATTTCACTTACAGGTAACATTGTTTCCAACTGAAATCTAAGAAATGTAAAAATTTTTAATGTCCCTTTTTTGTTTTCAGATTTACATTTGTGGTGGACTCAATGGCAACGAGTGTCTGCAGACAGCTGAATATTACAACCCAGAGAGCAACCAGTGGACGATGATCAGTCCCATGAACAGCCGCCGCAGCGGGATAGGTGTCATTGCATATGCGGATCATGTCTTTGCAGTAAGACCACAAAGTAGTGCTGACACTCACGTAACATACAAATCAAATCTGTAATGTGCTTTGATCAGCAAGGCTTAACACAGATTTGGCTGACACAGAATTTGGCTAACTTTGTTTTGTATTTATCAATGATCAGATTCCTATCCTGACCACAGGTTCAGAGAAGGCATTCTTACTCATTCTATGTATTAATTTAACTGATTAGTGATGTTTCTGCCTCTCTTTTTTTTTTCATGTGCCTCATTCCCAAAATGTTGTGTCTTTGATGATTTCACATTTCACTCAGTACAACAGAAATACTTATTCAAAACCAACATTGTCATCCTCATCGTTCCATAGAGGACATATGTTAGAGACAATTTCAAACTTATCCTGCAATACCTTTAGAAAAATGAGGGAATAAGCCAAGTGATTAGAACTCATCCTCTGGGGACGGTAGGCCTTTTAGCTGTAAATTTATCTTGCTATTTGCCTTAAAACCACTTATTTAGTTGTTTTGCAGCTGCACCCTTTGGTAAAAAGCAAAGATTTTAGTCTCACCTTCTGAGACACACTTCTTTATTTAGCTAGCTACCGTTTAGTATTTATTTTCTATTCAGACTAAGTCTCTATTCAAAAAAAGGAAAAGTTATCATCAGCAGAATGCAGTGACCTTACCCTGGTGCTGACCTCAGGGTCTTTGATCAGGCTTATAGGCACTTATAGCCTGTCAGGGCTACTTTAATCTGTTATAGGAAGAAAGGACTGGAACTCAGTGTTCCTTTTTGGACTAAAGGCAAAAGAGCTGTGAAGACATTTATACTGAAAACACAAATACTTTTTGTCGAGGGCTATTCATCTTTGTTGATAATAGCGTGGTGTAATAGACAACAGCACTTTAATAGCTGTAGTTGAGGCTTGAGTGAAAAAAGGTCTCATACAGACTTCCACAACAGCTGGCTTCTACTTTATTTTACTTTCTCCTTTTAATTCAGAAGTCATTTTCACACACCACTGCACCCTGATCTTTTCTAGACATTCCCAACAAATGCGGGCCTGTGAAAATGCAAATACTGGGACGTTAATGGGCCTTTTTTAAACAACTTTTATGTGTAAACTCCATATAACAGCATGAGAATATGTCAGGTAGCTGTTCGCTTTATCCAGGTAAAACCCTAAACCAATCAGAGTATTTCCAGTAGTCAGATCACACCTAAGGTAAACAATTTCCTTGTATCTGCTACATATTAAGGGCAACTTTGGACAATATTGCAACTTAATTCTTCCGTCACTTTCTGGAGTATCTGTGCAAAAGCAGCTAAAGACATATAACAGGTGCATTTTCTTACAGGGGTACGGTGAAGCTGGTTACACTTACATTCAATCATTTGAGCCACGTATTTACTTTTAGGTTGGTGGCTTCGATGGAAACAACTATCTGCGCACCGCTGAGGCTTACAACCCGCATACCAACACGTGGAACCTCGTGTTCTCTATGCTGACCCCCCGCAGCAACTTTGGCATTGAGGTAATTGATGATCGCCTCTTTGTCGTCGGGGGTTTCAATGGCTTCACCACCACTTCGGACGTCGAGTACTACACCGCTTTAACCAATGAGTGGTATGAGGCGTGCGACATGGATATTTTCCGCACAGACTTGAGCTGCTGTGTGATGTCCGGACTTTCCAACCTGACTGAGTACACCTTTCCTCGTGACTTCCTGCCACTTGAGGATGTTCTGAAATTAGCAATGGAGTCACCAGAGTCCACGTAAAATCTTTAAAGTGCAGTACTGCCATGTGTCAACATCTGAGTCTCGAACATGAAGGACTGAAATAAATCTTTAGAGCATTAAACTGCTGGTGAACTGGACATTTTATGTATGTATCTCAAAAACTTTCAGTAGGAGAGCCTGCACTGTAGATACTGGGTTTTATTAAGAGAATGCAATTGCAACAATAACAAATTGAAAAGATTTTTTCATTCCCTGTAATGTATGGCTGCTGAGCAGCCATACCAGACATGCACACAGGGTGACCAGATCACAATAAGCCGCATGTCGGACTTTTCAACTCTTGCTAGGTAAACACCATAAGAATAAAGGGAAGTTTTCACTCTCCCTTGTTATTTCAGCTGCGGTTCTGTCTGGTAACAGTCTATAGGTTTGAGTAAGGATGTATCCAATATTTTACAGTTGTACTAGCCAATACCCAATAAAGCAATTCTTACTTTTATACCAAACTAGTCAGTCTCAGCTTAGTCAATTTACTCTTTCACAGTAGAGCCTATTTTCTGAATAGTCTTCTGTCTAAACTCAAGATTAAAGAAAAAAAAAAATCTTAAAATTAACTAAAAGCGAGGCTGTCTCTGCACTGCACAAACCAAACACAAAATGTCGGCATGTTAGCCAATATTATCGTGCACCCTTAATTATAACACTGGGCTAACCTGGCCAAATTACAAACAAAAATCAATCACAACCAACATGGACTGTAGTAGCCGTGGAAGGAGAGAGGAAGTCCTTTCCTATAGTCCATCTGACCATATTGGCTTTACTGGCCAATAAAAGCAGTCCACTCAGCCATGCTCTTCTTGTAAGATGATGTGAGATCTCTCTCATGGATTTTGTCCAAGAGAACCTCCGTCTGTATGACGGAAAGCAGAGTGGCTACACACTTTGGGTATGTAAGGTGAAGGGTGTAATAGTAGGCCATAAGGTATAAAGCACCCTCGGTAACCAAGTCTTTTGGAAATGTGGTTATTGGCACATCTCCTACCGCTAGGATGCAGTTGGATGGACTCACAATCAGGACTGGGCAGGAGAGAGGACGTTTCATCAGATAGGTATTAGGGTCTTCTTGGTCCTTTAACACATAACACAGACATACTTTTGTAAGGATGATGCACTTTTGTTTCAAACACATAACTAAAGCTAAATTACAACAAAAGTTGAGGTTCTGAGAAAACACATCTGAAATTGCTACTTTTAATTATTCTCGATGGAATTACTGTTCACATCTGTCTAGCCTTCCTGAAAAACAGAAAACCAAGGCTACATTTAATTAGGTATCATTGAGGTGATAAAAATGTGCTACCACGTAATGCATCCATGTTTGTATTTACTGGTCACAGAGATCTAACCTGTGAGAACCCTCATTCCAAAAATGTGTTTTAGGTGCCTTTTGAAGGCTTAGAACATATAATATGTGAATATAAAATACTTTGGCACTCATCAGAAGCATTTTTTAATACTGTTGTCCCAAAAAGAACAAAAACAAAAAACAACTACTACATTTTACACAACTCACCTCAAGGACATGCACCAGAGCCTCACTCGCATCCCGTGCCCTCTTTGGAGGAGCAGAGGTGGATGGGAAGAGTGATGGCAGCACATGTAGGATCTCAAGAGCCTGTTCAGCTATACAGAAAAAAGAATCATCATCTCATTACCACACTTAAACAAAATCCTCAAGCATGTCCAGCAAAATCGCTGGACATGCTCGTAGGCAAGAAGTGAAGCAGCACATGGCGGGGAGAAATGAGGGGTGAGAACAGACACAATTTTGCACCGGAGGTTTTCGGGAAGCTTTTATTTTGGTATTTCCGTTGATTCGTACAATAAATTTGCATATTAGCCTAAACATTTAGGTTTAACATTTAACATTTAGATTTAAATATAATATTTAGATTTAATATTTAACATTTAGATTTAATATTTAACATTTGATGAAAAGTTACAAATATTTTACTAAATGTTGTAAAAAATTACTCGAAAAAACATGTTTTTGTAAGGTTTTGAGCTAAATGTGGAAAAATGTTGCCGTTAATTTCAGCATGTTTCAGTTTACAAACGGCGCCCCATAATTATCAGACTATTTTTGCCGATTACTGCTCACAATTTCTTTGTATTTTGACTTCAAACAACATTTTTTTTTGCGATTAAGTGTCAACAGAGATACAGAAAAGTGGTTACACCTAAAAAGCAAGGTCACTGAAGGCAGCGGTGTGGTTGTACAATGGTGCTGTAACCTTGTCCTGTCACCAGGGGGCGACGTCAAAATATCTGCTGTTGTCTTGTTGGCCCTTGGCTTACGGTGCATTCCAGATTGAGTCGGAAGTCGGAATTCCTGAGCTCCCAGTAGTAATTTTCATCTGGAACTCCCCCTCAACTAGTATTTCCTTCTTGGAAAGTCAGAGCAGGCAGCCTCAACAATCCAAGATGGTGACAGAGAACATAAACATAATCTGCTCTGTCACTCACCTGTATTTGTGACTCATGATATAAGCCACATGCTAAGCACTTACCACATTCTATCAATGAACGTGCTGCAGCTAAAATAAATCCCATCTTACTTTGCTTTTCTGACTTTCCTGCTGGAATGCACAAACTCGGGAATGACGTCACTGCCAAAAAGGACCACAGACATCAGAACATTGACACAGCTGCCAGGTTGGAAAAGTGAAGCAACAAAACAAAAAAACTGTACTCCATTTACAGGCCACCAGGGGGCGACCCCTGCGTCTGTAAAAGACTTCTGGCCCTATAGAGGTCTCTGGGACCTCTGTGAACAGTTCCCTGATGTGTTCAAGGGTTCAGTTTCTCATTTCAGAACACAGCTGAAATGATCAAGACTCACTGAAGGGGTGTGAAATGTGTCTAAATCTAGGGAACAGAGGCCTGATCGACGATATGTTCTGCAGACTCGTGTCTTTGTTCATAAACAGAAAAATGAAGGTAAGACACAAAGGCTTCCTTCAGTTTGACCTCTCAAAGGTCAAGGTCAGTCCAGTCTAACATGTTTTACTTTAACATGAAACGCTGCTATGACCGAGTCTCAAACAACAGAAAATCCAGAGTCTGCTCATCAGCTAACGACTTTGTTTTATGCTGTCGGTGGGTTAAATATCATGAAACGCCTCATTCAGTCAGCTGCATGTTCTTTAGAACCAAACTGGCTGCTCGAACTGATGAATGATACCACACTGAGCTCTCTGCAAGGGAACGAATGAGCTCGATTCCCTAAAATATCAGCCAGCGAGTCCAAACACACTGATTTTTACTAACGGATAAAATGATGTTAACTTTTCTATCAACTTCTTTTGCTCGTTATCACCTTATTAACTGTTCGGGGGTGAGAATGAAGCCTTGTACAAACTCTGGGTAAAGTAGTGTTTAGAAACGAGAACACTGAACGGGAAGTTAAAACACATCATAGACACCTCAGCTTCACTACTGGAACTTCAACATTATGCACTACACACTGTACAGTAATGCCACTGTCTTGCACATGTCTCAACTCTGTATATTTTTATATATTTTATTTTATTTTTACTCTATTTAATTTGTAAAAATGTGTATACACACACACACACACACACACACACACAGAAAAACATTTAGTATACACATCCAGAAATGCATATACTATTATATATTGTACATATATTTATTAGTTTCAGATTAGCCATCCTTGTATTTTGCTTTGTTTACGTTATTGTATTTGCACAACTCTGTTGCTTGTGAAGCTCGCACACAAGAATTTCACTCACATGTACTGTACCAATGTACCTGCACATGTGATGTGACAATAAAAGTGATTTGATTTGATTTGATAAAAGAAAAAGGCGCAGCGGTGTTCCTTCTCCGAGTGGGGGGGCTTCTTCCGTCTCCAGGCGTCTTCAGGAGTTTTTAAGTTTCCTTGGTGTAGAGGCTAAGCCTACGCTTGAAGCCACTGAGGTGGTCGTTAACGGGGGTGACGCGATGTCACTGGTATGCATGAATGTTCACAGTCCAATAAATCCAGCAGTATGTATCTTGTCATTTTTGGTCTTTATTCCGTATCGACATAGCATAACAGCGCAACGGTCACAAACTGTTTGCCTTCTCAATGACACACCTGACGCCGATTACGTGCGTCTACCTTAAATACCTTTACATTACATAATCAAAACAGAAAAAGGTAACCTCTAGTGACCACATAAGGTATTAACCCAAGAATGGCTCCTACACCCCGGCCCCTAATTGAAATGGCTATCAGACATGGCAATTCTAATCACAAAGAAAATAAGGAGCCACTAATAGAGTCTACTTTAGACCTATACATTCACATAAATAAACATAAGTAACACACTTTTAGATTACAGTCTCATGTAACAAGCAAAGTTTGGTTACAGGTCTTTCCAGAATATTAGTCTTTGTTTTTAAATGTGCAGATCGCACGAGTCCTTTTTTGTCACAAATGGCTTCCAGAACTCTTCCAAGTGGCCAGGAACCACGCGGTGCAGAAGAATCCATTATAATGACTATATCTCCAGGTTTTAGATTCTTCTTCTTTTGGTTCCATTTTTGTCTCTCCTGTAACAAAGGCAGGTATTCGCGTATCCATCGTTTCCAAAAAAGGTCTGAGATGTACTGAGCCTGTTTCCATCTTCTCTTCAGATACATATCCTGAGGGTCAAATAGTCCGGGTGGTAAAGATGGTTTTCCTTTCATCAGGAGGATGTGATTTGGTGTAAGTGGCTCTAGGTCTTTTGGATCATCAGAAAGCTTTGTGATGGGTCTGTCATTTAAAATTGCTTCAATTTCACATAGAACCGTATTTAAGCCATCGTCGTCCAACTGTTGTTGCTGAAGAACGGATCTCAGAATCTTTCTGATCATACGAATTATCCGTTCCCAAATTCCACCATGATGTGATGCTCCAGGCGGATTAAAACTCCATCTTATTCCAATGTGTCGCAAAGCATCCGCTATTTGGGTATGTTTCAGCGATTCAAGAGCCTCCCTTAACTCTCTGTCTGCTCCGACAAAGTTGGTTCCATTGTCCGATTGGATGTGAGCGACTTGACCTCTTCGACTCACAAAACGACGCAAAGCATTAATGCAGGCATCTGTGTTTAGAGAGCTAGCCACTTCCAAGTGCACTGCTCGGCTGGCTAAACAGGTGAAAATGACTCCATAGCGTTTAGCTGTACCTCGTCCTCTTTTCACTTCAATAGGTCCGAAGTAATCAACCCCGACATTGGTGAATGGTGGGTTATCTGGCAAGATTCTTTCCTTGAGTAAATCTGCCATCTTTTGCTCCAAGGCTTTTCCATGATATTTCCTGCAAAAATTACATTCTGCGATAACCTTCCTTACAGCTGAGTTGGCCTTTGTGATCCAGTATCTTCTCCTTAGTGTGGATAAGGTGTGGTTACGACCGCTATGACCAAGCTGTTGATGAATGTGCTTTAGGATGAGACTTGCTACATGTTGATCCTTTGCAAGAACAAAGGGATGCTTTATTTCTTCTGGTAAGGAGCCCTTTGTCAGTCGTCCCCCAACTCTTAAGAGGCCTTTATCGTCAAGATAAGGATCTAATCTATAAATTGAGCTGTGCCTGCTCACAGAACCTTTCCCACTTGACAACGTAGCAACCTCCTCTCCAAATCGTTGTTGCTGGCAAAATCTAATAATGGCAAGCTCAGCTTCCAGAAGATCCTTTGAAGATAGTCTGTACAGTTGCGTTTTCTTTACTTTCTCCTTTGTAGTACCTTTACAAATTGGGTTATCTGAGTAAGGTTGCGGTCTTTTTTTCTTATTTCTCATTGAACGAAGGATTTCCTTCAGTCTAAGGAACCAAGCAACAGCAACCTTGAGCCTTCTCCAGTCTGAGAAGTACACCATCAATTGACATGTAGCATCTAGCAAGTCTTTTACCTGAGTAACATTTACTGTGGCCTCACCTTTGACTTCAGGGTCCTCTGGTTCTAAGGAGCATTCCATTAAATTGGTTGGCCAATCACTTTCCGGCTTCTGCAGAAAGCTTGGTCCTTCGATCCAGCGGCTGCTATGAACAACGTTCCCAGCCTTGAGCCCTCTTGTAGCATCATCTGCTGGGTTTTTCTTCGAGCTTACATATCTCCATTGTGATTGTTTAGTTGCAGTTGTAATGAATGAGACTCTGTTTGCCACAAAGGTAAGGAATCGTTTATCCTCATTCATTATATATTTTAATACAGATGTACTATCTGTCCAAAATATAGATTGCTCGAGTTTCATTCTCAACTGAGCCCTTAACATGAGATCCACTCGGACGGCAACTACAGCAGCTGTTAGTTCCAGACGTGGAATAGTGACAGGTTTTAGAGGTGTTACTCTTGCCTTGCCCATCAAGAACGCGACGTGGATGGATTTCCTATTATCTTGCATGCGCAGATATGACACGGTTCCATATCCAGATTCACCAGCATCTGAAAAATGGTGTAGCTGTGCATGTGAGAGAGGTCCAAACTCTCTTGGTTGTATACACCTTTTAACCTTGAAATGGGAAAGCATTTGCAAATCACTGAGCCAACCTTTCCACTTTTGCAACATGGTTTGGGGTATTGGTTCATCCCATCCCAGTTTCCTTTTGCAAAGCTCCTGCTGCATTCCTTTGGCAGGCAGCAGGACTGGTGCAAGAAATCCCAATGGATCGTAAATGGAACTTGATATTGATAACATTCCACGCCTAGTACAGGATTTTTGAGGGATATCCATTTTGAAGTTGAATGTATCAGTTTCCACGCACCACTGCAAGCCCAGAGCTCTTTCTACCGGAAGTTTGTCTCTGTCAAGATTTAATTCTTTCAAGTCTTTAGCCCTTTGCTCCTCAGAGATACTTTGCAACAGGGTGCGATTGTTACTGACCCACTTGGTCAGTGTAAATCCTCCCCTTTGACTGTGCTGAAAGATCTTTGACCAAATCGACAGCATCTGAGGTGGAGGCCACACTCTTTAAACAGTCGTCCACATAGAAGTTCTCTTTCAGCGTTTCACATACCTTGTCTAGGAATTCAGTCTTATTGTCCTCAGCTGTTTTTCTCAAAGCGAAACTGGCGCAGCTAGGGGAAGATACTGCACCGAACAGATGAACAGTCATGCGAAACTCAATTATGTCCTTGCTCAGATCTCCATCTGGCCACCATAAAAAACGCAGAAAGTCTCTGTCTTCTTTGGCAACTTTAACTTGATAAAACATTGCCTTTATGTCACCCATAAATGCGACTGGATCCTGTCGAAATCTAAGCAAAACCCCAAGCAATGTGCTTGTGAGATTAGGACCTTGTAAGAGCTGCTTGTTTAATGATGTCCCCTGGAATGATGCCCCACAGTCAAATACAATTCTTATGGATCGTTTTCTGGGATGGTAAACTGCGTGATGAGGAATGTACCACTTCTTTCCATTTTCGCAAGACAGCTGCTGTGAAGGTATTTGCTCTGCATATCCATTACTTATCATCTCGTCCATAAAGTTTTTATATTCTTTATGCAACTGTTCATTGTTGAGAAGTTTTCGTTGTAGACTTTGCAATCTTTGTTTAACTATGGAGAAATTGTTTGGCATCTTTATGTTATCCTTTTTAAAAGGTAACTTCAAACAGTAGTGTCCGTCTTCCATTGTTGCAGATTTTTCCATGATCTTCATGAACTTAAGGTCCTCCCTTGACAAACCCTTTTCCTCTGTAACCCTTTCATTAAAGTCATAGTTATATTGACTTTTCAGCATCTCCTCCAGCTTACAAACAGATATCCTATTTACAACTGTTGGTGGGTGCTCGCTGTCCAAGTTGCTTTTACCATCTTCCATGGGCCCATTTATGACCCAGCCCAATGCTGTTCTTATAGCATATGGGCCATTCCCCTGGCTATGAATGACCTCCCATGGTTCCAATAACTTGGGAGCGTTGCATCCAATCAGCAGGTCCACATTAGCCATTATGTGGGGAATTTGAACCTTTGACAGATATGGCCACCTGATCAGATCTTCTTCCTTTACAAAGTTATCCGTGGTGACAGGCATCCTTTCCTGTGTTAGGATTTCTGGAAGTTCATAGAAGGCATTGCTGCCTAAACCAGAAACTTCAAGACCAGTAAGTGAGTGGGCAGAGACGACCTTTTCTTGACCCATCGTTTGTAACAGGAAGTGAGTTCTTTTGCCCACAAGATTTAGCTTTTGCATGAGGTGCTCTGAACAGAAGCTAGCTGAACTGCCAGGATCTAAAAAAGCATATGTCTGTATGACATGACTACCTTTAACAGACTTTATTTGAACTGGCAGAATGGAAAGCAAACCGCTTTCTCTTCCGGCCCCTGTATGACCACAAGTTTTTACATTCTTTGAAGAGGAGGGCTCTCCATAGCATTCAGGGCTTACACCATCGTTATCAATATGGAGGACAGTGGGATGACCTTTACCACACGTTCTACATATCAAACGCTTAGCACAGTCCTTGCTTATGTGCCCAGCACCTAAGCAACCAAAACACAGCCCTTTCTCCTTTAGAAAAAGCATTTTGTCTCTGTGCTTCTTCCGCTGAAACTGTTGACACTCCTCCAGTGTGTGTCATTGAGTACAGCAGACACAAGATGGCTTTACTGTAAAGTCATGGCTTGTTGTAGTAATCAGCCTTTCCGTACTGTAGGTTTTTTTCATGATCATGGGTGTGGCTGTAGCAGCAAAGCTGTTCCCTTTAATTTGTTTGCTTGGTTGTGACTTCAGTCTGTTGTCAACCTTTGAGACAGGGATTGTTGACGTTACATTCTGAATGTCCCCAAACAAAGGATCTGAAAGAATTTTCACCTGCTTTTCAATAAATGCAACCAAATCTTCAAACTGAGCTCTGTGTTTAGAGGTTTCCAATATATCATATGCGAACGCTCTCCATTTCTCTCTCATTTTATATGGCAACTTGCACAAAATGATTTTCATGTTCACTGGCATGTCCAGTTCCTGCATATGTTGCAATGTTTCCATGACATTACAACTCCCACGTAAGAAAAGAGAATATGCTTGCAATGATTTCACATCTTCATTTTTAATTGCAGGCCAAGATAACGCCTTGTCAATATAAGCAGTTGCAATTTTATATTCATTTCCAAAGTGTTCTTTGAGCAGTTGCTTTGCTTGTATATAGCCTTGTCCTGCAGCCATATGTTGACAACTGCGTACCAGCTCTCTCGGCTGTCCTGTTGTAAACTGCTCCAAATAATACAAGCAGTCCCTCTTATTGGCCTTTTCTTCCACTCCTTGTTCAAACACATTAATGAAAGAGATATACTGAAGAGGATCACCATCGAATACAGGTATTTTCCTGGATGGTAATGACGATGCACGCTGATGCTGAACAAGGGTTGCAGTTATTTCATTTTGTCTTTGTAAAATGGTACAAATGTCCTCCAACCGTCCTTCTGCCGCTGTAGGAATTGACCTGGGCGATGGAGGATCCACATTGTGAAATTGCATTGTGATGACCGTTTCAGCTTGTGGCTCACCTTCAATTTCCGTTCCTGGCAGGATCATTGCAGATATGTTGCTTTCAGTCTGTACTATTTGCACTGCAGGTTTATCTTCATTGACTGGTGTACTAGGCTTGACTGTGGCTGAAGCAGCTGTTTTCTTGATTTCCCTTTCATAATATGAATTCATAGCATTGGACGATATGTTAGATATACTTTGAACTTCAGCAGCTTGGAGAACAGCTAACTTTGCAGAAGAGGCAGAAAGCAGCGCTTCAAGCTCAAGCTGTTCACGTTTCCTCCTTAGCTTTAGCTCTTGCTCCTCCAAAGCATGCTTCTCTTTTAAGACTGCCATACAAGCAAGTAATGCTGCCTTTTCTGCTTTTGCCTTGATTTTGGCAGAAGAAGTTGTGCTCACTTTACCACTAGATGAGCTTTTAGTGACTGAAGATTTACCAACAACATTTGAAACACTGTCCTCTGGCTTAACGCCATCATCAACACCATGATCATCCTTTAAATGTAAATATATACAGAACTTGAGGACATTACCTACATGTAAATATCTAAATAATTATAAATTTGTTGTGTTTTCTTTAACAATGTCAGAAGGAGAGAGGCACTGAGGCACCGTCTTCTGCCCCCCGACGCTCCTGCTGCGCCTCCTCCTTCTGACAGGAACTGCTTACAGAACAAGCATGAATGATGCCTGAGTGGACACACACAACTCACAAGTTCCTGGCTCTGTCAGCTCCTCTGCAGAGGGTTTCCCTAAGAAGGTGGACCTAGCAGGGTCACCGGGGGACGGGGAGCTGTGCCTCACGGCCCTCACTTCGTCGGAGAAACCCTCATGCAGAGTTCAGAAACTTGTGTGTTGAGTATGTCGCTGTGAGCCTCCACCATTTAACTAGTGGGTGAAGCCTGAACTGTCTAGAGACAGACCAGACCAGCTGCACAACACAGACACTTCAAACCTGAGGACAAATCTGAGAGAACAGAAAAAGGAAAGGAAACTTAACTTAGAACCATGCAGCGCTACAGGAGACGGCAGCACTGCAGAGGTGAGGACCGGCACCTGTTTGAAAGAGACAAATGCACACAAACACACACAACAACGAACGAGGAACAAACACAGAGAGAGGAAAAAGTGGTTATAAAGAACTTGAGGACATTATCTACATGTAATTATCTACATAATTATAAATTTGTTGTGTTTTCTTTAACAATGTCAGAAGGAGAGAGGCACTGAGGCACCGTCTTCCGCCCCCCGACGCTCCTGCTGCGCCTCCTCCTTCTGACAGGAACTGCCTACAGAACAAGCATGAATGATGCCTGAGTGGACACACACAACTCACAAGTTCCTGGCTCTGTCAGCTCCTCTGCAGAGGGTTTCCCTAAGAAGGTGGACCTAGCAGGGTCACCGGGGGACGGGGAGCTGTGCCTCACGGCCCTCACTTCGTCGGAGAAACCCTCATGCAGAGTTCAGAAACTTGTGTGTTGAGTATGTCGCTGTGAGCCTCCACCATTTAACTAGTGGGTGAAGCCTGAACTGTCTAGAGACAGACCAGACCAGCTGCACAACACAGACACTTCAAACCTGAGGACAAATCTGAGAGAACAGAAAAAGGAAAGGAAACTTAGCTTAGAACCATGCAGCGCTACAGGAGACGGCAGCACTGCAGAGGTGAGGACCGGCACCTGTTTGAAAGAGACAAATGCACACAAACACACACAACAACGAACGAGAAACAAAGACAGAGAGAGGAAAAAGTGGTTATAAAGAACTTGAGGACATTATCTACATGTAATTATCTACATAATTATAAATTTGTTGTGCTTTCTTTAACAATGTCAGAAGGAGAGAGGCACTGAGGCACCGTCTTCCGCCCCCCGACGCTCCTGCTGCGCCTCCTCCTTCTGACAGGAACTGCCTACAGAACAAGCATGAATGATGCCTGAGTGGACACACACAACTCACAAGTTCCTGGCTCTGTCAGCTCCTCTGCAGAGGGTTTCCCTAATAAGGTGGACCTAGCAGGGTCACCGGGGGACGGGGAGCTGTGCCTCACGGCCCTCACTTCGTCGGAGAAACCCTCATGCAGAGTTCAGAAACTTGTGTGTTGAGTATGTCGCTGTGAGCCTCCACCATTTAACTAGTGGGTGAAGCCTGAACTGTCTAGAGACAGACCAGACCAGCTGCACAACACAGACACTTCAAACCTGAGGACAAATCTGAGAGAACAGAAAAAGGAAAGGAAACTTAGCTTAGAACCATGCAGCGCTACAGGAGACGGCAGCACTGCAGAGGTGAGGACCGGCACCTGTTTGAAAGAGACAAATGCACACAAACACACACAACAACGAACGAGAAACAAACACAGAGAGAGGAAAAAGTGGTTATACAGAACTTGAGGACATTATCTACATGTAATTATCTACATAATTATAAATTTGTTGTGCTTTCTTTAACAATGTCAGAAGGAGAGAGGCACTGAGGCACCGTCTTCCGCCCCCCGACGCTCCTGCTGCGCCTCCTCCTTCTGACAGGAACTGCCTACAGAACAAGCATGAATGATGCCTGAGTGGACACACACGACTCACAAGTTCCTGGCTCTGTCAGCTCCTCTGCAGAGGGTTTCCCTAAGAAGGTGGACCTAGCAGTGTCACCGGGGGACGGGGAGCTGTGCCTCACGGCCCTCACTTCGTCGGAGAAACCCTCATGCAGAGTTCAGAAACTTGTGTGTTGAGTATGTCGCTGTGAGCCTCCACCATTTAACTAGTGGGTGAAGCCTGAACTGTCTAGAGACAGACCAGACCAGCTGCACAACACAGACACTTCAAACCTGAGGACAAATCTGAGAGAACAGAAAAAGGAAAGGAAACTTAGCTTAGAACCATGCAGCGCTACAGGAGACGGCAGCACTGCAGAGGTGAGGACCGGCACCTGTTTGAAAGAGACAAATGCACACAAACACACACAACAACGAACGAGAAACAAACACAGAGAGAGGAAAAAGTGGTTATACAGAACTTGAGGACATTATCTACATGTAATTATCTACATAATTATAAATTTGTTGTGCTTTCTTTAACAATGTCAGAAGGAGAGAGGCACTGAGGCACCGTCTTCCGCCCCCCGACGCTCCTGCTGCGCCTCCGCCTTCTGACAGGAACTGCCTACAGAACAAGCATGAATGATGCCTGAGTGGACACACGCAACTCACAAGTTCCTGGCTCTGTCAGCTCCTCTGCAGAGGGTTTCCCTAAGAAGGTGGACCTAGCAGGGTCACCGGGGGACGGGGAGCTGTGCCTCACGGCCCTCACTTCATCATCCAGTGAACAAATGACTATCAGTGAATGTTTCTGTGGCAACATAAAACGCAAGCTAAATTCTCAATAGGTGACCGTTTTCATCCTTCTTGAGCTTTCTTATCATCACATTAGTCACTATTTTCTTGTGTCCTTTTGTTGAACACGAAGGTCTGGATGATCAGCAGTTCTGTGACCATGAGAGGAGCTCCAGTCTCAACCAGGAGGACCCAGAGCCTCTACAGACTAAAGAGGAACAGAAGGAAATCTCCACCAATCAGGGAGGAGAGCAGCTTGCACTGAAGCAGGAGGATGAAGGGATTAATGTCTGGACCGGAGAACAGCTGGATTTGTTGTGGAAACCTGGATCACGGCTAACCAGATTTGGTATGTAAAAGTGTAATAAGCAGATTTCATAATATAGAAATGAATATGACTTATAACAAAATGTCACAAAGACACATGGCGTGCATTACCGCCTGGGATACTGCCTCACTGGAGACATGTTTTCTGTTTCAGATTTAAGTCATGTTAGCCCAGAACTGTACGCAGAATGTAGAAAAATGTTGAGACAATGAAAACTGTGGATTATTGGCCACAAGGACCAAGTTGGAGTAGTGAGCTGTACGCCTCATAAATGATGACTTTCTGCATGTAAACAGAATTCTTCTCTGTTCGCTGCATGAGAGAGAATATTTAAATATCGCTCACATATCTGAGAGACCTGCTCACAGTGTGACTTTTTTCTTGTGTGTTCTGTCCATCAAGACCTCCCACAGCAACATGATTGTAAGGAAAATGAGGATCTGGATGACCCGCAGGTCTGTAGCCAGGAAAGGAACTCCAGTCTGGACCAGCAGAACACAGAAACACTATAAAATAAAACTACAATATAAGACGAGAAACGTCTTATATTGGGATATGAGATTTTGGTCATGTCGCACAGCCCTAGCTAATGTTAGTCTTTAAAAAAAGAATGTACTTCCAGATGTTTCTTTCGGGTGGAGTCTTTATAGTTGAGAGCAGCTCGGTTTCTGGGTCCATTGTATAACTGACGCCACCAACATTACCAAGAGACTTACACTAGAGCTTCTTGTTGCGTGTTTTGTTTGGGTTTCCGGTAATGCGTGAAATCAACAAAATTAGAGAGGGTATAGCCTGACATATGAAACAGGAAAAGACCATCGTGTAATCCATTTATTTAGAAGTAACTGTATTCTAATTATTACCAAATTATCGGTAACTATCGGCGGCACGGTGGTTAGCACTGTTGCCTCACAGCAAGAAAGTCCTGAGTTCAATTCCACCATCAGGCCGGGGTCTTTCTGTGTGGAGTTTGCATGTTCTCACCGTGTTTGCGTGGGTTCTCTCCGGGTACTCCGGCTTCCTCCCACCGTCCAAAGACATGCAGCTTGTGGGGATAGGTTAATTGGATAATCCAAATTGCCACTAGGTGTGAATGTGAGTGTGAATGGTTGTCTGTCCCTATGTGTTAGCCCTGCGACAGACTGGCGACCTGTCCAGGGTGTACCTCACCTTTCGCCCTATAACAGCTGGGATAGGCTCCAGCGCCCCCCGCGACCCTGAAAAGGATAAGCGAATGGATGGATGGATATCGGAATACAGTTACTCATGTTTTGTATTTTAAATGCATAATGCCGGTACATGTATGCCGTTACTCCCTAACACTGCATCTATGTAAACATACTTACGGCCACTTTGTTAACTACACCCGTTCAACTACTCTTTAATCCAAAATGTAATCAGCCAATCAGATGGCAGCAGTCCATGCATTTCAGCATATAGCGATCAGTGACGGTGATTGAAATCACTTTGATCATGGTGTGGGTGTTGGTGCCACATTGGCTGATCTGAGTATTTCAGAAACTGCTGATCTGTTTAAATTTCCAGCACAAACATCTGCATGATTTACAGAGAGTAGTCCAAAAAAGAGAAAATATGCAGTTCCCTTAAAATGACATTGAGTTCTCTGTACTCGGGTCTCCAGAGTTACCAGCTCTCAACCCAACAGAGCATCTTTGGAATGTAGTGGACCATGAGATTTGCATCATATTTATTAGTAAAATGTTAAAAGATTAGCATTAACAGCATATCTTACCTGCCGTCGTAAAATACTTTAAGCTTTCATGATCATATTCAGATCATGCTGCTGTTCATTTGTTTGTTTATTCACAGTGTGTGATGATCACTGGCAGTCACATCTAAAAATCAGACCCCAGACAGCTGTAAGGTTATCAACATCATCCAGTGAACAAATGACTATCAGTGAATGTTTCTGTGGCAACATAAAACGCAAGCTAAATTCTCAATAGGTGACCGTTTTCATCCTTCTTGAGCTTTCTTATCATCACATTAGTCACTATTTTCTTGTGTCCTTTTGTTGAACACGAAGGTCTGGATGATCAGCAGTTCTGTGACCATGAGAGGAGCTCCAGTCTCAACCAGGAGGACCCAGAGCCTCTACAGACTAAAGAGGAACAGGAGGAAATCTCCACCAATCAGGGAGGAGAGCAGCTTGCACTGAAGCAGGAGGATGAAGGGATTAATGTCTGGACCGGAGAACAGCTGGATTTGTTGTGGAAACCTGGATCACGGCTGACCAGATTTGGTATGTAAAAGTGTAATAAGCAGATTTCATAATATAGAAATGAATATGACTTATAACAAAATGTCACAAAGACACATGGCGTGCATTACCGCCTGGGATACTGCCTCACTGGAGACATGTTTTCTGTTTCAGATTTAAGTCATGTTAGCCCAGAACTGTACGCAGAATGTAGAAAAATGTTGAGACAATGAAAACTGTGGATTATTGGCCACAAGGACCAAGTTGGAGTAGTGAGCTGTACGCCTCATAAATGATGACTTTCTGCATGTAAACAGAATTCTTCTCTGTTCGCTGCATGAGAGAGAATATTTAAATATCGCTCACATATCTGAGAGACCTGCTCACAGTGTGACTTTTTTCTTGTGTGTTCTGTCCATCAAGACCTCCCACAGCAACATGATTGTAAGGAAAATGAGGATCTGGATGACCCGCAGGTCTGTAGCCAGGAAAGGAACTCCAGTCTGGACCAGCAGAACACAGAAACACTATAAAATAAAACTACAATATAAGACGAGAAACGTCTTATATTGGGATATGAGATTTTGGTCATGTCGCACAGCCCTAGCTAATGTTAGTCTTTAAAAAAAGAATGTACTTCCAGATGTTTCTTTCGGGTGGAGTCTTTATAGTTGAGAGCAGCTCGGTTTCTGGGTCCATTGTATAACTGACGCCACCAACATTACCAAGAGACTTACACTAGAGCTTCTTGTTGCGTGTTTTGTTTGGGTTTCCGGTAATGCGTGAAATCAACAAAATTAGAGAGGGTATAGCCTGACATATGAAACAGGAAAAGACCATCGTGTAATCCATTTATTTAGAAGTAACTGTATTCTAATTATTACCAAATTATCGGTAACTATCGGCGGCACGGTGGTTAGCACTGTTGCCTCACAGCAAGAAAGTCCTGAGTTCAATTCCACCATCAGGCCGGGGTCTTTCTGTGTGGAGTTTGCATGTTCTCACCGTGTTTGCGTGGGTTCTCTCCGGGTACTCCGGCTTCCTCCCACCGTCCAAAGACATGCAGCTTGTGGGGATAGGTTAATTGGATAATCCAAATTGCCACTAGGTGTGAATGTGAGTGTGAATGGTTGTCTGTCCCTATGTGTTAGCCCTGCGACAGACTGGCGACCTGTCCAGGGTGTACCTCACCTTTCGCCCTATAACAGCTGGGATAGGCTCCAGCGCCCCCCGCGACCCTGAAAAGGATAAGCGAATGGATGGATGGATATCGGAATACAGTTACTCATGTTTTGTATTTTAAATGCATAATGCCGGTACATGTATGCCGTTACTCCCTAACACTGCATCTATGTAAACATACTTACGGCCACTTTGTTAACTACACCCGTTCAACTACTCTTTAATCCAAAATGTAATCAGCCAATCAGATGGCAGCAGTCCATGCATTTCAGCATATAGCGATCAGTGACGGTGATTGAAATCACTTTGATCATGGTGTGGGTGTTGGTGCCACATTGGCTGATCTGAGTATTTCAGAAACTGCTGATCTGTTTAAATTTCCAGCACAAACATCTGCATGATTTACAGAGAGTAGTCCAAAAAAGAGAAAATATGCAGTTCCCTTAAAATGACATTGAGTTCTCTGTACTCGGGTCTCCAGAGTTACCAGCTCTCAACCCAACAGAGCATCTTTGGAATGTAGTGGACCATGAGATTTGCATCATATTTATTAGTAAAATGTTAAAAGATTAGCATTAACAGCATATCTTACCTGCCGTCGTAAAATACTTTAAGCTTTCATGATCATATTCAGATCATGCTGCTGTTCATTTGTTTGTTTATTCACAGTGTGTGATGATCACTGGCAGTCACATCTAAAAATCAGACCCCAGACAGCTGTAAGGTTATCAACATCATCCAGTGAACAAATGACTATCAGTGAATGTTTCTGTGGCAACATAAAACGCAAGCTAAATTCTCAATAGGTGACCGTTTTCATCCTTCTTGAGCTTTCTTATCATCACATTAGTCACTATTTTCTTGTGTCCTTTTGTTGAACACGAAGGTCTGGATGATCAGCAGTTCTGTGACCATGAGAGGAGCTCCAGTCTCAACCAGGAGGACCCAGAGCCTCTACAGACTAAAGAGGAACAGGAGGAAATCTCCACCAATCAGGGAGGAGAGCAGCTTGCACTGAAGCAGGAGGATGAAGGGATTAATGTCTGGACCGGAGAACAGCTGGATTTGTTGTGGAAACCTGGATCACGGCTGACCAGATTTGGTATGTAAAAGTGTAATAAGCAGATTTCATAATATAGAAATGAATATGACTTATAACAAAATGTCACAAAGACACATGGCGTGCATTACCGCCTGGGATACTGCCTCACTGGAGACATGTTTTCTGTTTCAGATTTAAGTCATGTTAGCCCAGAACTGTACGCAGAATGTAGAAAAATGTTGAGACAATGAAAACTGTGGATTATTGGCCACAAGGACCAAGTTGGAGTAGTGAGCTGTACGCCTCATAAATGATGACTTTCTGCATGTAAACAGAATTCTTCTCTGTTCGCTGCATGAGAGAGAATATTTAAATATCGCTCACATATCTGAGAGACCTGCTCACAGTGTGACTTTTTTCTTGTGTGTTCTGTCCATCAAGACCTCCCACAGCAACATGATTGTAAGGAAAATGAGGATCTGGATGACCCGCAGGTCTGTAGCCAGGAAAGGAACTCCAGTCTGGACCAGCAGAACACAGATCCTCCACAGACTAAAGAGGAACAGGAGGAAATCTCCACCAATCAGGAAGGAGAGCAGCTTGCACTGAAGCAGGAAACCAAAGGCATCATCATCTGGACCGGGCAGGAGCTGGGCATCATGTGGAACCCTGAAGTAAAGTTGCACAGAATAGGTATGCAAAACTTTAATAGATAGATTCAGTTTTGTATTAAGAAATCTAACTCATGTTGGGTCCTAATCAGACCTCCAATATACTTTATAGAGGCACATGAAGAATTTAAAGACCGACTGCAATAAGGAAACTGACGTAATATTCTAAGAGCCAAAATGTCTAGCCCTCCCAGTGTCGCCCCTGTCAGGACTGTCTTATGTTGAAAATAATTGAGTACAAGAGAGAGGAAGACACCCTACAATGAGTTGAAACGTCAGCTTGTTATTTATTCCTCCATATTCATATTTGTCATTCATATGGTCACTTTGTTTGTCCCTCCAAATTGCAGTCGTCACTCCTTCGCCTGTGCTTCGCCCCTGCACCTGCAGGCACACTTACAGTGAATATCAAATTTAATAACAGGAAATTAACTAGGCATGTACTTTTCTTTCTTTTTTTGGCCACATTTTTCAAGTGACCTATATTTGACAACAGCATATAAAAAAATAAAACAAAAAAAAGAACTTTAAATTATGTTTTTGGTGTGCCATCTCAATGTTTTCAGTGGCCCCCATATGGCCACCCATATGAAAAAATTCTGGAGCCGCCCCTGTACATTATGACTGAGTACATCCACTAAACCTTTTGTGGATAACATAACAATCCCCATGAGGACTGAACGATCAATTTAAAAATAAAATATATCGATTTGAAACTAAGCTTTTAGCAAACCACACAACACTATGATAGGTGTGTCCTTGTGCCATGTGTTTCTGGGTCTTTCTTCTTCTTTCCCTTTGGATTCCAGCACAAGGCCTGTGTAGTGATGTTATTGGTGGACTTCCTGATTGTGTGGCCAATCCAGCACCACTTTCTCTCAGAACTGTATTGCTATTGGTTTCTGGTTTGTACTTGTCCACAGTTTGTAATCCTCTCTGGCCACTGGATACGGAGGATTTGTTTTAAGCAGCTGCTGATGAATGTCTGCAACATACAAAGCGCTGTCTTTGCTTCATGTTTACGAGCTATAGAGAAGTATAGGTGTGACCCTGATTTTAAAAATGCTCAGCTTCAGAATCAGAATCAGAATACTTTATTCATCCCGAGGGAAATTAGGGTTACAGCAGGCAGCACGCTAATGGCGCATGCGCACTTACAAAGGAACCTTCTGACCAACTTTACACAAACATCACATTGGGCAGACATGGACATTATGGACAATGCTGGGCATCCTCTGCACACGGCCATTAACAACCAGAAGAGTCTGTTCAGTGACAGGTTGCTTCTCCCAAAGACAAGAACTAACAGACTTAAAAACTCCTTTGTCCCACACGCCATCAGACTGTTTAACTCCTCCCTGGAGGGGAGAGGGAGGGGAAACAGGAGGACAAAGGAGGGGGGAACAACTAAGCTGTAGTGCCTCTTCACCTCACTGTGCAATACCTTTTGTGCAATACTTTTGTAAATAGTCAACGGTGCAATAGACTCAATACTTGAAATGTGCAATTCACTTGTATTTTTATTTTTATTCCTATTTATTCTATTTATCCCCTTCGTATATTTTATTTATATTGTCTCTGTATTTATATATATGTGTGTGTGTGTGTGTATATATATATATATATATATATATATATATATATATATATATATATATATATATATATATATATATATATATATATATAATATTCTGTAACTCTGTAACTTCTGTCGGTGCTGTGCTTTTTTGGAAATCGAATTTCCCAGAGGAACCCACCCGAGGGATTAATAAAGTTCTATCTAATCTAATCTAATCTAACATGTCAGAAAGGTAGGCTGATAGGAAAAAACAACGAAAATACACTACATGAGGTAAGAGGAGGAGAAAAAAAACTCCACTCAGACTGAGCTCCTAGTGGGAGAACAGTTTGATAACAGAAAAAACACCTCAGCACAAAAGCACATGACTATCAATACACCATAGAAACACAAGACAAGCAACAGGGGCGGGTAAAGGGTAAGAGAGAGCCGGTGTAGACAGCGCATCCGGTCCTGCAGCATCTGTGCTGGTCCAGTTGACTGCTATCTTCCCCGGTAGGGCACAAGCATCGAAGGCGTTGGAAAGGGAGAGGGGATGAGTGAGTGCTTATCAGTGTAAGTGTGTGTGTCTGCGTGTCCATAGTTTAGCTGAGACAGTGTCCTTCGGCCTATCAGGCTAAGTAAACAGTCCTCCAGCCAATCCAGGTGTCCTTGCATGGGATGGGAAGAATAGCCGTAACACAGCTTGGTGAAATTTCTGACCTCTTGAGTTTCAAACATTTTTTAAAATGATGTTGTTTATTTTTTCTTACTTTTTTTTACACTAAATTTACTAACCCAAGGTGTTATTCACCCCTACTGAGATTTTCAAAGGTCGTCAGCTCAATTCTCCTGCTTTTGTTGTGCAAACCACCCATTATCTTTGAGGCCTGGCACGTTTACTCAGAGTAGCTCAGATCCAAGGCAGGCCAAACCTCTGTGTTACAACCTTCAGAAATGCCTGCCGTATCTATACAAAATATCCCACACATTGACTGACCTGCAAATGTGTAAGACACATTCACAATATATGGAAACACAAGTCTGTTTTATTTATAAAAAATTGTGTGAAAACAGAATGAAAAGTTGCTAATACAATGACATGAGTGACATGTGTGATCTCCCCAGCGTTGCATGTTCTCTCCTTTGCCTGTTCATGTAAAAATAGCAAAACATAAAAAATTAATTCTGTCCCTCAGTTCCAGGTTGGTTCATCTCTTCATCTTTCTGCCTTTTGTCTTAGGTTACTCTCCCACACAGTCTGTCTGTCTGTGTCATAGTCTGTTTGCAGCATTCAGCAATGCAGTTCCTTGACTCTCACCACAGATCTTCCATTGTGACTGTGTATGTGAGGGAGTGGCATTGCATTACTTCAGCACAGTGCTGTGCATAAAAGCAGACAGCCCAGGCTGGAGAATCATTTCTTCTTCGCATTTCTGACAAGGCACATCAGGATGGCCTCTGTATCACTGCCTCACAGGAAGAACATCTGCGCGCAACAGGCGCGCATCCATTTCCTTGCTTCAGGAAATGGATGAAGCAGACTCTGATGGAGGAGAGGTTTCATTTGTCCAGCAGGCCACTGATACCTCCTCAGAAGAATCTAAAAAGGAGACGGAACAAGAACCCAACATGCCTCCATGGAAGAGGCACCGTGGTACTGGGAAGCCCAGTCTGAGCCACACGGCAAAAGACGGCACTGTGTGGGTAGAGGAGGACATTGGAATGCCCAGTGCAGTAGCAAATCGCTCGTGCTTCACTCGTGCTGGACCCACAGAGTCTGCTAAGGTCTGTCATTGCCATAGTACGTAGGGCTGCTCAATTAATCGAATTTTAATCACGATTACGATCTGGGCTTTCAACGATCATTAAAAATGACTGAGCCGATTATTAGCCCCTCCCTAATTTATCCGCGACACCTTAAAGGCCGGTCCGTGAAAATATTGTCGGGCATAAACTGGTCCGTGGCGCAAAAAAGGTTGGAGACCGCTGATTAAGAGGACCCGAGGGAAGCTCGGAAAGCTAAGCAGAAGTTATTTAGAGAGTGACTGCCGTTGGTTGAAAAGAGAGTTTAAAAAAAAACAAACTTCAGTGGTGTTGCACACTATTTTATATTATTTTTTTAAAGTCATTGTTAACCCTTTAAAGCCGGTCAGAGCAGCACGCTCCGTTTTGCGTAACTATTTTTAAATCCCTGTAGAACCTGAACCGTGTAAGCTAGCGCAATAATTTGTTTTGCATATGAAACCGGAGGAGTTGTACTTACATCTGATGCCATCAGCTTGTCCTCGGTCACGGTTTCGTTCCACATATAGCTTTGCAAAAATTGCATAAAAAGCGCTTTCAGGAACAAAAACATAATATTCCAGAAACACGCTTTGCCGTTCCTATCAGCTGTTCGTAACACTTCCCACAGTGAAATGATGCACATGCTGTTTTCTTTGCAAATTTGCATCATAGGATTGTTTTTTGTTTTTCCTGCAGTATATAAAAATTGCTGTATCTCCAAAATAAAACTATGAAGACACTCAAAATAAATTTCCTGTGGTGGGAAACTATTTTTTGCAACTTTATTGTATTTAAAGTTTTGAGGGATAAGCCCCTTAAATTTCTCCAAGTAGAAATATACAGTGGGGCAAAAAAGTATTTAGTCAGCCACCGACTGTGCAAGTTCCCCCACTTAAAATGATGACAGAGGTCAGTAATTTGCACCAGAGGTACACTTCAACTGTGAGAGACAGAATGTGAAAAAAAAATCCATGAATTCACATGGTAGGATTTGTAAAGAATTTCTTCGTAAATTAGGGTGGAAAATAAGTATTTGGTCACCTCAAACAAGGAAAATCTCTGGCTCTCACAGACCTGTAACGTCTTCTGTAAGAAGCTTTTCTGTCCCCCACTCGTTACCTGTATGAATGGCACCTGTTTGAACTCATCATCTGTATAAAAGACACCTGTCCACAGCCTCAAACAGTCAGACTCCAAACGCCGCCATGGCCAAGACCAAAGAGCTTTCGAAGGACACCAGGAAAAGTATTGTAGACTTGCACCAGACTGGGAAGAGTGAATCTACAATAGGCAAGCAGCTTGGTGTGAAAAAATCAACTGTGGGAGCAATCATCAGAAAATGGAAGACATACAAGACCACTGATAATCTCCCTCGATCTGGGGCTCCACGCAAGATCTCATCCCGTGGGGTCAAAATGATCATGAGAACGGTGAGCAAAGATCCCAGAACCACACGGGGGGACCTGGTGAATGACCTGCAGAGAGCTGGGACCAAAGTAACAAAGGTCACCATCAGTAACACACTACAACGGCAGGGAATCAAATCCCGCAGTGCCAGACGTGTTCCGCTGCTGAAGCCAGTGCATGTCCAGGCCCGTCTGAAGTTTGCCAGAGAGCACATGGATGATACAGCAGAGGATTGGGAGAATGTCATGTGGTCAGATGAAACCAAAGTAGAACTTTTTGGTATAAACTCAACTCGTCGTGTTTGGAGGAAGAAGAATACTGAGTTGCATCCCAAGAACACCATACCTACTGTGAAGCATGGGGGTGGAAACATCATGCTATGGGGCTGTTTTTCTGCCAAGGGGACAGGACGACTGATCCGTGTTAAGGACAGAATGAATGGGGCCATGTATCGTGAGATTTTGAGCCAAAACCTCCTTCCATCAGTGAGAACTTTGAAGATGAAACGAGGCTGGGTCTTCCAACATGACAATGATCCAAAACACACCGCCCGGGCAACAAAGGAGTGGCTCCGTAAGAAGCATTTGAAAGTCCTGGAGTGGCCTAGCCAGTCTCCAGACCTCAACCCCATAGAAAATCTGTGGCGGAAGTTGAAAGTCCGTGTTGCTCGGCGACAGCCCCAAAACATCACTGCTCTCGAGAAGATCTGCATGGAGGAATGGGCCAAAATACCAGCTACTGTGTGTGCAAACCTGGTAGAGACCTATAGTAAACGTTTGACCTCTGTTAATGCTAACAAAGGTTATGTTACAAAGTATTGAGTTGTATTTTTGTTATTGACCAAATACTTATTTTCCACCCTGATTTACCAATAAATTCTTTACAAATCCTACCATGTGGATTCATGGATTTTTTTTTCACATTCTGTCTCTCACAGTTGAAGTGTACCTCTGGTGCAAATTACTGACCTCTGTCATCATTTTAGGTGGGGGAACTTGCACGATTGGTGGCTGACTAAATACTTTTTTGCCCCACTGTATTTGTGTGGGCTGAGATTTTACTTTCAAAGAAAACACAGTAATGATCAGATAAGCCCACATCAGACACAGTAATGTTTGAAATGCTCAGGCTCTTGGAGATCAGTAGGTCAAGAGTGTGTCCTCTATTATGTGTGGCCTCTGTTACATGCTGAGTCAGCCCAAAGTTGCCCAGAGTGTTACTCAGGTCTTTAGTCCCTTTGTCCTGAGGGTTGTCCACATGGATGTTAAAATCCCCAACAATAATTACACAGTCGAAATCAACACAGATCACAGACAGCAGTTCACTGAGGTCATTAAAAAAGTCTGTGCAGTATTTGGGAGGCCTGTAAACATTAAGAAACACAACTTTGGACGGGGCCTTCAGCTGTAAAGCCACATATTCAAAAGACTGAAAACTTCCAGGAGATAGCTGCTTACATTGAAATGATTCATTAAATAAGACAGCAACCCCTCCTCCTCTCCTGCTCACCCTGGCCTCACTGATAAAACTGTAGTTAGGAGGGGTCGTCTCGATGAGAACAGCTCCACTAAGCGAGTCATGGACTAAAGTAAAACAGTATGTTGGATGTGCCATGCAATGCTCAATTACATGGGTGGGAACTAGTGTGTTAGCGCAGTTAGCTCGTTAACGTGTTGGCCGTTTAGCCCCATGCACGGGGCGATCGGTGGTAGCTCGTTAACGGAGATTTGCCGTGTTGTGGCGTTAAGGTCATTTCAACGAGATTAACCTGAAAGCACTAGTGGGAACACAACGACTATGACTGCACATTTACGCCGACATCATCCTAGTGCAAAGACAAAAACAACAAGCATGCTACTAACTTTAGCCGAGTCATTTAGACAGCTGTTAGCACATGATTCTCCTTATGGGGACCTGATATGTTTAATATGCTGCTGAGAATATAGCCCAGAAGAAGCGGATAGTATAGCTTTTATTTTGGAAAGAGACATTTCTCTGTAATAAACTCTCTTTTCCAAAGATGAGTGATTCCTCAATCAGATACAGGGCTCGCAAAATCGCTAGCCCGACATCCTGGGGCTAGCAATTTTTTCAGTCGGGCTACCAAAATCTATCTCTGCCCTGCCCGTCGGGCTATTGTAGGAAGGAAAAATATATGTCAATGCTTTTGCATTCTTTCAGAAATGTAGCTGGGTAATTATGTCATTGGCATCGGTGAGCCACTGTCAATATGTGACATATTGAAATCCCGTTTGAATTTGCGCTTGTTTTTTTGCTTTCACTTTGCAATTTTACAGGTCACCAGAGAACTTCAATCTATACATCTAAAAACCACAGACCAGGCGAGAAATTTGGGTGTAGTGATGGATGCAGACCTAAACTTAGAAAAACACATTAAGACAATAACAAAATCAGCTTACTATCACCTCAAGAATATTTCAAGGATAAAAGATCTGATGTCTCAACAGGACCTGGAAAAACTAGTCCATGCATTCATTTTTAGTAGGCTTGATTACTGTAACAGCATCTTTACAGGTCTACCTAAAAAATCAGTCAGACAACTACAGCTCATTCAGAACTCTGCTGCTCGAGTCCTCACTAAGACCAAAAAAGTGGACCACATCAGTCCAGCTCTGAGGTCTTTACACTGGCTGCCTGTCCGTCAGAGGATAGACTTTAAAGTTCTGATGCTGGCCTATAAAGCTCTGAATGGTTTAGGACCAAAATACATCAGTGACCTCCTAACCCAGTATGAACCTTCCAGATCCCTCAGGTCATCTGGATCCGGTCTTTTATCAGTTCTCAGAGTCAGAACCAGACACGGAGAAGCTGCATTCAGCTTTTATGCTCCTTATATCTGGAACAAACTCCCAGAAAGCCTCAGATCAGCTGAAACACTCAGTTTATTTAAATCCAGGTTGAAGACTCACCTGTTCTCAGCTGCATTTGAATAAAGCACCAAATCCACACTTTTAAGCTTAAATTTCAAAACTTACACTAACTACTGATCTTATCTATTTCTGATTTTATCTGTCTTGATTTTATATACTGTTTTGTTTGTTTGTTAATTAGTTAAGCTTAAATTTCAAAACTTACATTAACTACTGATTTTATCTACTGTTCTGATTTTATCTGTTTTGATTTTATATACTGTTTTGTTTGTTTGTTTGTTTGTTAAGTGGGATTAGAGCTCTGGGTAGCTCCCCAGCTGGGTCTAGACTGGGTCTAGAGAGTATTTTAAATTCGGGGAATTTAAAACAGAAAGTAGCTCGTCCACATAAGGACTGGTAGCTCCCCTTACGATAAGGGTTCAGATCGCGCGAACAGGTGTGGGATTAGAGCCCTGGGTAGCTCCCCAACTGGGTCTAGACTGGGTCTAGAGAGTACTTTAAATTCAGGGAATTTAAAATAGAAAGTAGCTCGTCCACAGAAGGACTGGTAGCTCCCCTTACGATAAGGGTTCAGATCGCGCGAACAGGTGTGAAATGTGTGTGTTTAGTTAGTTTGTTTGTTTGCTTGTTTTAATCAATTTTAAATCATGCTTTTTATTTGTTTTTGTTTCTAATGTCTCTGTAAAGCACTTTGAATCACCTTGTTGTTGAATTGTGCTATACAAATAAATTTGCCTTGCCTTGCCTTGCCTTGCCTTGCTTACCTTCAGGGTCATACGTCACATGAAAACCAAAATAATTCCAAACGCCAGATCTGAATGAGGGTGGGGGAGGTTCATGTTGCAAGGAGAGCTTAACTTCTGTCTTGCTAGCTTGCCCTGCGCTCTTCATTCTGACTATGCTGTCTGTGTGGAGCGCTCAGTGGATCTGCGTTCGACTACTCCGCCTAGGCTGCACTGTCGAGCGCAGATCCACTGAGCGCTCCACACAGACAGCATAGTCAGAAGGAAGAGCACAGGGCAAGCTAGCGAGACAGAAGTTAAGCTCTCCTTGCAACAGGCAAATTGACCCTCATTCAGATCTGGCGTTTGGAATTATTTTGGTTTTCATGTGACGTATGACCCTGAAGGTAAGCGAGTCATGGACTAAAGTAAAACAGTATGTTGGATGTGCCATGCAATGCTCAATTACATTGGTGTGAACTAGTGTGTTAGCGCAGTTAGCTCGTTAACGTGTTGGCCGTCTAGCCCCATGCACGGAGCGATCGGCGGTAGCTCGTTAACGGAGATTTGCCGTGTTGTGGCGTTAAGGTCATTTCAACGAGATTAACCTGAAAGCACTAGTGGGAACACAACGAATATGACTGCACATTTACACCGACATCATCCTAGTGCAAAGACAAAAACAACAAGCATGCTACTAACTTTAGCCGAGTCATTTAGACAGCTGTTAGCACATGATTCTCCTTATGCTGCTGAGAATATAGCCCAGAAGAAGCGGATAGTATAGCTTTTATTTTGGAAAGAGCCATTTCTCTGTAATAAACTCTCTTTTCCAAAGATGAGTGATTCCTCACCAATTCCTCTGACATCGTCTTATTAATCGTTAGCTTACTATGCAAACATGACAAGTGAAATCTCCCGCAGCTTAAACATGTGAGAGGTTGATCGCGCAGAGAATCGCTGAGCTTATGTGAGTGCGCGTGTAAAAGCATTTCAGTTCTGCTGAGCCAAATAAGACAGGTCAGGGTGAAGAAGTGACAGCCAAATAAAAGCTTACCACAAAACGGAGAAGTTATGACAAATCAGACTATAGGGCAAAAAGAAAGTGCAGCTTTATGGTTTCATGGACAAAATAATTTCTGTGGCTGCAATATGACGAGCTATATAACCAGGGCTGCACATAAGTGGTCCACAGGTGCGCATTCGCTGTCAAAATAAAAAACGCGCACAAGGGTTAGGGTTAAATTTAAAAACTGTACTTTTGAGTTAAAATATATATTTATAATTTTAATAAATGACAAATTAAAAAGGCATGAACATTTTTTTTGTATCGAAAAAATATCGAACCGTGACACCAAAGTATCGAACCGAACCGAACCGTGAATTTTGTGTATCGTTGCACCCCTAATATATATATATTGGGGGTGCTAGTAGGTGTTAGGTTCAGGGAATTTACGCAAATTTGCACGGGGTTAGTAAATCTAGTGGTAGGGACTTGCACCAAGAAAAAAGTCAGTATTTCTAGTGTTAACCATAATGTAAACCAACAAGAGGCCACCAGACAGGAAAACATACAAAGAGACTTTAAGAGAATGCTAACTGCCCCAACAGTACTGACCTAAGCCTAATCTTAAAAGTAGAGAGGGTATCTGTCTTCCGAATCCAAATTGGCAGCTGTTTTCACAGAAGAGGGACCTGAAAGGTGAAGGTTCTACCTGCCATTCTCCCCAACTTTCAGGCAATGAATGGTTAATCTAAAAAATAAACAAAAAAATACTGCAGTGAGTGTCCTGTAAAGTTTTTAACTAATTTTAAATAAACTTTTAAATGTTTTGTGCACTTTGATTAAAAATTTTCAGGGATACGACTTTGTTTTGTTTGATTATATATCGTCTTTATTTTCTCATCGTAGATGGTCTGTTTATATTATTTGTAGAGTTTGTAAATGAGCAGCCAAAATGGTTTTCACTGAGTCAGCAAAACTGTTTCTCCCCACAACATGATTTTCATTGGTATATCTAAGCAACATGCTTACCATGTGGAGATTTGCTAATGGTTAAGGCAAAAAATGTATGCTTTTTGATCTGTCCCTTCAGATTTTCCACAACATGACTGTAAGGATGTGGAGGGGCTCACAAATCAGCAGGTCTGTAACCAGGAGAAGAACTCCAGTTTAGGCCAGGAGGATCCTTCACAGATTAAAGGGGAACAGGAGGAACTCAGTACCACTGAAGAGGAAAAACCGCTTGTACTAATGCAGGAGACTGCAAATTTTCCATCTCGTGAAAAAAGTGACCACAGTGAATCAGAACCATGCTGTGACCAGTGCCTTTCTCACAACTCTTCTGACACAGATGAGGATGAAAGCAAGGATGGTAACTCACACAGAAATAAGTCGGAGCAAATCGTATCAGGCTTGTCAGTTCAAAATTCCAAGACAGCTAAGTTATGTAGAACCTGTGGGAAAAGATTTATTTGGAAGTCAGACTTAACTAAACACATGCGAAGTCACACTGGTGAGAAACCACATTGCTGTAGCACCTGTGGGAAAAGATTTCTTGTAAAATCAAATTTGAAAACACACATGCGAATTCACACAGGCGAGAAGCCACATTGCTGTAGTAGTTGTGGGAAAAGATTTCATGTAAAATCAAATTTGAAAACACACATGCGAATTCACACAGGCGAGAAGCCACATTGCTGTAGCACCTGTGGGAAAAGATTTACTAGCAAGAGTGAGTTGAATATACACATGCGAATTCACACAGGCGAGAAGCCACATTGCTGTAGCACCTGTGGGAAAAGATTTACTAGGAAGAGTCACTTGAAGAGACACATGCAAATTCACACAGGTGATAAGCCACATTGCTGTAGCACCTGTGGGAAAAGATTTACTGTGAAGGGTCATTTGAATATGCACATGCGAATTCACACAGGCGAGAAGCCACATTGCTGTAGTAGTTGTGGGAAAAGATTTCATGTAAAATCAAATTTGAAAACACACATGCGAATTCACACAGGCGAGAAGCCACATTGCTGTAGCACCTGTGGGAAAAGATTTACTAGCAAGAGTGAGTTGAATATACACATGCGAATTCACACAGGCGAGAAGCCACATTGCTGTAGCACCTGTGGGAAAAGATTTACTAGGAAGGGTCATTTGAATATGCACATGCAAATTCACACAGGCGAGAAGCCACATTGCTGTAGCACCTGTGGGAAAAGATTTACTAGGAAGAGTCACTTGAATATGCACATGCGAATTCACACAGGTGAGAAGCCACATTCTGTATTACTTTAGTACAGTTGAAAATGCATTTCGGAAACCATCCTACATGCTAAGTTTCATTCTTAGAAAATGGTGATGGCAGATCACATAAACAGTGTTTGGATCATTTAAAAATGAACATTCGGTAAAAAAAACTTCATTTTGAAAAGGTTTTCAGAAGCTCAGTTTCTTTTTTCACACATGGACAAGAAAAAGTGTTTGTCTCGCAACATGAAATGTTTGCACCTTTATCACATTTTCTGACATCATTTTTTATTGTTTATGGGCTTTGTCTTTACTGAAGTTTCTTCATTTTTCTTCTAAATCTTTGTTAATCTTGTATGTTCAATAAAACTGTTGGCATCACACTTCACTCATCTCCTGTAGATTTTGTGTTTTGGTTTCAATTGTGTTCCAAAAGCCTGAATCAACATCTTTCCAGCCTATAGAAATTCTGCAAAGCCTTTAAAATTTGCGACCCCACAATCCTGCTGCTCTTTGAAAAACTAACAGTACTTCCAAACGAGCTGTTAAACAGGGCTTCGTGTGATCTGCCTTTTGGTGATCAACTGGTCAGAAAGATTCAACGCATTCAAGTGGATAATCATGCTAACTTCCTTGATTCTTGTCCTCACTTTCCAGGTCCTCAACGGTACTCCATCAATGTCTCCTGAAGTTGTGTGTTTCAGAACAAAAGTGGAGCAAATAATAGCAAACACTGAACACACACCTCCCCTGTCTGCCAAGAGCATGTCTAAGACTTTTCTATACCACCATCAGTGACGTGAAGACAGATTGTTCAATATTAGATTATTCTGTTATTATATGTTACCTTATATATGTAATCAAAGTAGTTGAATTAGAATACTGCTGTAGATCACATTATACCCTTTAATATAGAGTGTGTGAGCTGTATGTAGTTTAGTTCTCATTATACTTTTGAGTTAACAGAACATATTCACATATTAGTTCATTAGATAAATGTGCAGAAATGAAATAGAAGTTGATTTAAGGAAAAGCAGATGCTGGCTTCACGGTGCAGTTGAACGCTGGCAACGCGAGAGCGAAACACGTCCGTAGGTTTGGTTTATGATACGGCGTGTTCCGGTGGTGCGGCCGTGAAGTGCAGTAGTGGTTGGTGCTAGTTTTAGTACAGTCAGTCGAGTTTTAAGGGCTGCGGTCATAATACAAAGTAAAATTTTAAGTACATAGAGCAAAACCTGGTTTATGATGTCAGGTATAACTTCGGGGATGCAAGCATCACTTTTATGATGCGACTTTGCCCCGTTGTGGCGGTCATAAGCGCAGAGAAAGGGGTATTTTGGTCTATGGTGCAGTGTGATTATAGGTAATGGGAACCACACCCAGCACGAATCAGCAGCTGTGAAAAAGACAGCAGCGAGGAGAGAATTAGAGGAGAAATTAAGAGAAGTTTTAACACATAAAATTGGGGCCAACGGACTTGTGGAGGTTGGGAAGGCGTCCGGAGCATCACAACAAAAAGGTGAAACAAAAACACACAAGCAGAGAAATCTGAGAGAAAGGCTCCTTTTAAGGTAACGCCTAGTTTGAGAAAAGATAAAATTAACCTGCTTTTATACAAATGCACATACACGCAATGAAGAAACAGCTTACACTCATGAACACGTGAAGATTTTCCAGCAAGGTTAAAGAAAAATTAACATACTTAAATGATGAAGTCTATACATTACTGACAAAGAAACCCTCTGGGTTGCAGGACAACAATTTAACTAAAAAAAAAAAAAGGAACACTGGTCTAACCAACCAGGCAAGACACAACAAATTTAGTGGTTAAAAGATTCAAATTGTGACATGTTTTCTGTTGATTGATTAATAAAAGTGATTACTGAATGAAAGAAAGTTCCTTTTTTGGGCTTTTAAACATGATCTTAAGAATTTTAATATGTACTTGTGTTGTCCTGTCAACTTGGTGGGTTAGGAGTTGATTATATCGGGAGACAAAAAACAAAAAAAAGGGGGAAAGAAGGCTGACACAGGGCCTGGCCCCCATTGTCTCCCCTCTGAATAACACAGCCAACACAACATCATTTTCCTGTTCGTTTGTTTTTGTTTTTTGTTTGTTTTTGTTTTGTTTTGTTTTTGTTTTTTCTATACATATTTAATTACAGGCTGCTTTGCCGGCCCTGAAAGCCGAGGCTGACTGGACTCCTGCTCTCCCCCATACGTGACACTGACCAAATGCTGCAACAGCTGGACCCACAACAACGACCTGAGAATGTCAACAGACCTGCAGGAATGTGATCTCATGCAGCCGAGACGGAGAGCACTAAACCTAAGGCCCGTTTCACTACACGGGGGAAAATTCCCAGACTGCGTCAGCTGACAGAGCTGTGACGAGACGCCCGCCAAGCCCGAATGAAAAGTAAGGCCGAGCGAAAGAATGCTGACCTTGATAACTTTGCATTCACACTGTGCAGGACAGTGATGGACCAACACGGATGATCGGGTGGCGAAAAAGGGCGTGACCGAGACAAGAGGAGTAACTGAGGACAGAAGGCACCTCAGAATGGACAAAAACACAGAAGAAGATGCAGGTTTCACCTGCGGTGAACATCGACACTGGAGAAAGGACTGCCCCAATTGGGGTCAGAACCAGGACGGACTGAATTTTGAGCAGCAGCAGCAGCAATGGTCGCAAACAAACTGAAAAGGAGGGGGGCAGGACCCCAGGGCATGCTTCAGGCCGTGGTTTACCCAGAACACCAGAACAGGAAAGTGATGAACACACACACACACACACACACACACACACACACACACACACACGTCTCCAAACACACAGATTCAGAATGAAGTGAAATACACACATGAACACGTGCACTCGTTGAGTGAGTGAGAAATGACACACACACACATATACATACATACACACACACACACACACACACACACACACACGGGAATGCTGATTCACTGAGAAGTGATGCACACACATACACATGCACACGCTTGTGCAATGAAGAGTGATCCACACGCACACACACATACACGCTGATGCAATGAAGAATGCTTTGCTTATGCTGATATGCAAAATGCTGCACACAAACATCCCAATGCATAATTTTTATGAGGAGCCATTGATTACCATTAAATACTTAGAATGTGTTATATGTCACCCAGAGGGCATTTATGTAGATTTTAGGAATAAGGTCTAAAAAAGTTTGGTTATGAAAACAATGTCTGTGCGTGATGTCTGTTTATGGCTCAAGGCCTTGACTGAATTCTTTGCTGTGCTTCACACAGCCCTGATGAGGAACAGTGGCACAGAGTGAAAATGATGAATTAATAGTGTAAGTTTAGGTTGGAGTACGGCATTTTCTGTGATTGAGTTTTAATTCAAGGAGGAACAAAAGGTGTTACGGCACCTGAGGTTCTCATTCCCACACAATATTGTCCCGGCAGGAAGCAAAATGTTCTTGTGAATTTCTGGTTGATTGTTTGGTTTTGTTTAGTGCTAGCTTGATTTTATCAGTGAGCTTTGGCTTGTGTTCTTTCTCGTAAGCGAGAGAGGGATAGTTTTATGCTTGGACATGTCTGCAACGGGCCCTAGTTTATGTTATTGTTATTAGTGTTTTATTGGTTACGTCTGTTTTCGTTTTTGTTACAGTGCACTGGAGAAAAAACATCTGAGAGGTGTGATCCACCGGTGGTGATATGTTGATATTTTGTGAGTTCATGATTTAACAATCAGCTCTTTAAACAAGGCCTGAAAGATTGAAATTTAAAGCGCTATAAAATATTCTTACAAAAACAGTTGCAAAGTGTGCTTCTCCATGATTGTAATTGGCTTGGGAGAAATTCACTTATAGGGAACACTGAGAAGTTCTGAGTCTAAAAGGATTGCACCGAGTCAATCCGGCCCAAAAAACAACAAGGAATTGTTTTCCTTTAAAATGATGACGTCATCTTGCTGGTGATGGAGGCTCGAATAGGTTGCGCGGGAGACTCCATTATCAGCAACATCTGGTATGAATGTGTATGGAGGTATGCATGTGAATGGACTGTGATGGACTGACGACTAAAAGCTTTGACTGACTTGATACTGAGACAATGACTGCACCAACTTTAGGATTCGTAAATGCCAATAAACAATTCACCCAGCCGACAAGAGAAGGGTGGATGCTTCGCTTTGTTTTGTTTTGTTTTTTCAGGAGCAGGAGGATAAGAGAGACTGGAGGAGGAGACTCTAGCTTCACATAAGTATGAACTGCAGACTTAACACTGTGGTTGCTGATTTTGAGTTACCGATGTTTGCATTAAGAAAACTGTGCTATATTAGCTGTGTTTTGAGTAAGGTATCATGTTATATTATTGGGAATGCCAAATGCTACAGTGGAGAAGACTTTTGATACCACTCATGACTGGAATATGTTATTATTAACCACAGCAGGCCACTGTAAAAAGTCAATTAAATTTTATAGAGGAAAATCGCCAAAATTGAACAATACCTATGAATGACTGGCCACATTCAGAATAGAGATATGCAATAATAAACATTGGTCCACGTGATTTAGGTTCTCACTTGAAATAGTAAGTTATTAAATGTAGAATATAATCGACAGGGACATTTGATAGGATGTGGTACTGAAAAAGAACAAGAGCAAAGTAAATAAAGAAAATATTGTGTTTAGTTTGGATAAATTCAAATTAAAATGTACCATTACACTCAAAGGATCAATATGGAATAAAACATATGCAAAATTTGTAGGAAGTACATGACTGATAACTGTTCTGTCCTGAGCGTTTGTTTCTAGAGCACCCACTTGACCACACCAACAGTTTCTCGCCACCGAGGAGGGGTACTTGCAAAAAGAATAAAATAAAAATCTGAGTTTAACAAAACATTTTAAATGTAAATATCAAGCTTACCTTTCTTTTTCCATGAAATGTGCTTGTGGGCACGCCAGCCATTTTGAAAAGGTGGGCAAAGCAATTGGCAAGGCCACACCCCCACACATGTGATATAATTTTAAAGGTACTGTTGCCCTCTCTAAGAAACATCAGGAATTAGAGGAGTGGCAAGTAGAGTATGCGAGCTACAAGCAAAAACTAAAATGTGTACTACAGTGTGCAAAAATGAAATACTGGGTCATCAGGGGGTCATGAGGGACATTTATAAAACTAAAAGTCCCACTAACCTTAAAGTGCACTTGAAAAGCTCACACAAGAAGGTTAACCTAGCTTACCTAGAAGACCTCATCAGGGGGAGCACACTCCCCCTCCTTGAAGAGCTCACCCACTCAACCCGCATCCCCAGAAAACAGCTAACCCCAGATAAGGCAGCGTGATGTATCCCGAGACAACAGGACTGGGACATCTAAATAAAGGTGTGAAACAATCGCCTTCAAAAGGTTATCAATTCACTTCAACCAAAATTAGGACCACTCGGTGCGGCAAGAGTTAATAGTTATTAGTCTCAACACCCAAGGATAACCAGAAGAGCATGACTGATATGATGGAACTGGGATTTTGTTACACTTAATTTTTGCAAAACACAAACAAAACTAAATTGAAACTAAGGATTTTCAGAAAATAAAAACTAAACTAAACTAGCAAACAATTGGTAAAAACTGATTAAAACTGATGAAAATTGCAAAACTATTACAACCCTGGTCCAGACTAAGATGGTGTTGGACATCTTCAGGGCAGAAAAGGGTTGGTGTGACCAAGGTGTGGTTTGGCTTGTTGTATGTACATTTCAAAATGTTACAGCTCTGGATGGACCAGTTACCAGGGCATGGAAGGATGACAGACTTTATTACATGAGGAGAAGGGACATTTTCGGGATCGAAGATCCTCAGGGATGACAAGGCTGGAGCAATGGTACTCGAGAGAAGAATTTCTGATACTTTCTGAGATATGATGTCACCAACCTTCTCTTTTAAGTGTCTAGCTCCGGTGAATTGACACATGGGAGTGTGTCAAAACGGGGGAGTTGAGTTTGAACATAATATGGTAAAACTTAAGCATATAATGGGTTAGACTTAGAGATGACTCATTAATTTTTGATTTCTTTTACACACACATAGATTATGATTAGAATAAGTCCTGAACATAATATTTTGAACCAAATTTGAATCATTAGAACAATAATGGATAACAATATTAGATTATCAAGGCTAGGGAGAGAGGTGTTTTGGTTTTCTGTCTCTTGCAGAGAAAGGAACAGACACCAGACGGGGACCCGGAGATGTGAGGACCCTTCACAGCAGGGACAGATGTAGGGACTGCCGAGACAGCAACTGGGGTCAAGTGTCATGACGTTTGGGCTCCTGGAGAAGATGGATCCCACAAACACAGCAATAACCATGAAGGGGTTGGCGAAAACCAGGAACACCAGACCAACGAGGTTCAAGAGGCTCTTGGCAAAAAGGGGGACACGCCGGTGAACCCAAAATACACAGATCTTTGTTTGAAATCGGGGCAGAATAATCCCCAGAACTGTGCAATGACTAAAGGGTGGTCTAACCCCGGAGGTCGAAGAAAGAAGCTGAGAATCACCCAACTGGAAGACACTGGTAGCTGCAGCAATAAAAATAAAGGTTAAAAGCTCCTTAGACAGAGGTTCTAGTCTAAGTACATTTGAAAGGTATAAGGGGGCATTAAAATGGGAGTGGAAAACTGGAGCACCAAAATAAAGCTGTGGGAGAATTGGGGAGTGATGGGAGAGTCATCTGTAACTGCTGTTATGGTTGTAAATCTAACTTTGCTTGCATCTGAACTGCGTGAACACAGAGGTCATCCCACATATGGTCCACCCGTTAAAGGGGGACAGAGGGCCTCAGGATCAAGAAAACTTGGACCTTGCGACCCTGGAGTGCATGTTGTAAGTGATCTCTTTCAGAGATCAAAAGGGGGAATTATTAGATTATTCTGTTATTATATGTTACCTTATATATGTAATCAAAGTAGTTGAATTAGAATACTGCTGTAGATCATATTATACCCTTTAATATAGAGTGTGTGAGCTGTATGTAGTTTAGTTCTCATTATACTTTTGAGTTAACAGAACATATTCACATATTAGTTCATTAGATAAATGTGCATCACTCTGTATCCTTGATCTGCTGGGAATGTGTTACACTGTTTTCTTGACATGCTTAATTGTTGAATCATGAAGAGAAGGTTGTAAGCAGGAGACTCTGTGTCTAAAGACAGGGGAGATAGATAGACCACATTCCACACCCCCACCTTACAGAAAGCAGAGAAACAACTGCCGAGGTCATAACTTAGGCGCTGTAACAGAGAAAAAATGTGATGTTTTGGCTTTTACGACTAGCTGGGGGCCACTAGAGACTATAAAAAGCTGAGCAACCCGTCACCATTTTGAGACATGTGCCTGACCCTCTGGTAGCATCTCTCCCATCCGGACGTTGTAATGCTCTGACTGTTGAATTATATGGAAATAAATGATTGTTGATTGAGCATTTATACACCGAGTATTGTCCCTCCTTCAGCCCAAAGATTCAAAGAATTGGGAGAATTCAACATCAAACAAATCTGCGATGGTATTTTCAGATTAAGTTAGCCAATTAAACATCAAAGTGGACTTAATTAATGCAGTCAACAATTCCTTAGGAGGTATCATGGCTCGTGGGGTGAGCTGTGTGGAATTTAACTAGGACCCAAGATGCTGGCAGCTGAGATGCAGGAGAGTTTTATTGAGAAGATGGAGATACAAACAGAAACGGCGGAGGTGTGTAGGAAACTAAGCATAACCTAAACTGTAGAAAACTAACAAAACGAACCTGAAGCGCTAACTGGAGACCCGGGAACATAGAAATACGCAGGGAGGAACACAGGTTGACACAGGGAATTAACGCAGACGAACTAGCAACAGGCAAGAGAACACACAGGGCTTAAATACACACAGCAGTAACCAAGGGATGGGAGACAGGAGGGGAACACACCTGGGACAAATCAGAGCTGACGAGACAGGGGAAACGTAAACTGACCACACTCACATGAGACAAAGACCTTCAGAATATAACAGGAAACTTACAGACACAAAGAACCAGACAAGACACTGAACTCAACAGACTCACAAGCAGACACAGTAACACCATGGACAGACAGTCAATAAATAAATGTTTAAATGATAGAGATCTTTCTGTTATTTCACAACTATAGAAATTTCTGATTTTACAGTGATTAAAGAGCTCTCTTTTTTCATTATAAGACAGTTTGAGTAATGAGATATCTGAACCTTGACACATGTATTTACTGCACTTTATGCTGAAAAAGATTTCTTTCATTTACTAGAGCAGAAAAACTGACACTTGTGTCAGTAGTTCAGCCCACTCAAGATCACAGTCAGCTGTGGCACAAGGCATAACAGGAATCTGACGTCCATTGGTCTGTTGAGTGAGCTCAAATTCCAGCTTGAAGCCATTCGAGTGCGCTGTTTTTTCATTGTGGATCAAACTCCTGAGGTACAGAGAGATGAAAGAGAAAGCTGAAAGTACTGCAGTGATTGTGTTCATACTCAGGAGTCAAATTGGGCCGGAACGAGTGCAGTGTGTTGTAATCAGTGAAATAAACTGCAGATTTACACATGTAATGTGACAATGTAGAGCAGGATGTGGAAAGTAGTATGCATGCCAAATATCCTTGGGAAAGATACTAATCCCAAGTTGTTCTCCGATGTGTCCATCAGAGTATGAATGACATATACATGTGTGTGACTGTTAGATAGAAAGCACTTATGCAGAAAAATGAATTGGTGTGAATGAGGCAAGTTGTATGAAGCGCTTTGAGTACTCAGAGTAGAAAAGCGCTGTATAAGAACCAGTCCATTTACCATTAACGTGGAGAAATCACAGTGACTGTGGTGGTCAGCGAAAGGTTACATCAAGTGTAGCAGAGATTCATTTATATTTAAGTTCATACCAACTTCATACTGTCTGATATAAAGACAATATACAGAAAAATGTTGGAACTCAGCCCAGATGTGAAACATCTGCTTACATTTTGTTGAATTCACTTGTGTAAATCCACAAATAACAGCAGGTCAGCTGATCACAGCCCATTATTATTGTGAGCTATTAGTATTTTCCCCACGCTGAGCCACTACAACAGATCCTAGTGTTCCCCCACTTGTTAGGATGCCTGGGTCGTTGACCCAGGGGTTTTGAGTTTATTATATTATTTACACTTTCTAGTCTTTGGTTTCTTTGAGTTCTGTCTTATAGTTTATGTCTCTGTCTTCTCTAGCTGCTCTGTCTCCCCTGTCAGCTGTATCCCCTTGTCTAGTTCGCGTCTCTGTGTGTCCTTAGTGGCTATATCCCCGTGTCCAGTCAGTGTTTGTGTCTGCCCTGGTCCCACGTCTCTGTTCCCTCTGTTGCAGTGCGTGCGAGTCTGTGTCTTTGTTCAGTCTGTGTTATGTGTTTCCTGTTTTACTTTGAAAGTCTATGTCTGATGTTAATGTGTCTGGTTTTGCTTCCCCTTGTCTCGTTAGGCCTGATTTGCCCCAGCTGTGTTTCCCTCCTGTTACCCATTCCCTGATTGCTCCCTCTGTGTATTTAAGCCCTGTGTTTCTGTGTCCGTGTCGCGATCTACCGTTTATTTTGCTGTGTTTTGTCAATCTGCTGGTGTTAGTTTATTTTTGACCTTTTTTCCCCAGTTATGTTATGTTTGAGTTCAGCATTAAAGCTGTTTTGGTTTAAGTTCTGTCTCCGGAGTCTGCACCTTGGGTCCTATTCCTGTCTGCACACAGCCACACCTAACACCACTTTGTTCTTTAGAACTAGAATTTAGCTTCGATGATCATTTGTATTGTCATGTACTAATATTATATTAGTTTTATATTTATATCGCTGAAGATCGAGTTACTTGAGCATAAAAATAGATGGTAGATGGATGGTAGAAGTAAGGACTTTCTTACTTTGATTTCAGAGACTGTATTTTTTCACTTTAACTTGAGTAAAGAAGTTGACTCAGTACTTTTACTGGATTATTTTTTTTAACACAAGTATCTGTACTTCTACTTAAGTGCAGGAGATGGGGTGGAGGAGGGCCAGACAGTAGACCAACTTTACCTTAATTCCATTATGGATGAGAAGTACTGTGTTAGCTAGGGCTCTGAAGTTGTGGGACTTGAAATACAAGACGCCGGCTTTTGAGCTTTCACCTTCCTGCTCCTATGTCTGGCCTTCCTGACAGCAAGAAGACTGACTCCTCCTTTACCATTTTGAGTAAAATCCTTTCTGCTTGACTCTGTCCTCTGCTTCCTGAAGTACAGAAAGGCTGAAAATGTTAGGTGGTAAATCCTCCTTTGCACTACAAAGGACACAGAATTCAGTTTTAGTAGCTAAGGTTATCAATGCTAAAATGAAAATTCCTCCAACTTTGAGAATGATGACAAGAGCAAGAGCAGTAGAACCATATTAAAAGCAGTATAGCTAATACTATATGCAAACACCACAAGCATGTTTCATGCCTTTGCACAAACGATAACAGCAGCAGGAACCATGGCTGCACACAGACCCATGAACACTGCTGACGGCTAGTGATGTGCGGATCAATCCTGAAATATCGATTCCTCCGATACCAGTCATTTATGTTCTAGAATCGATTCTCACATTAAAATATCGATATTTTTTAGTAATTTAGGGTAAATTTGTAGTTTATCATTAACAGCAACACAGTGGAAAGAAACTATAACATTCGGATTGTCTACATTCAAAGGAACTACTTCCTCTTCCGCCTTTCATAGTCATGTGCGAAATACGGCTGTATAAATGTCTCGCAACCCCTTGGCGCGCGCACTCACAACAATGGCAGAGCGTAATTGTGCGGACGTATTTTACCTCCACAAACAGCTGAGACATGGTTTGCAATACATGTGGCAAAAAAGTGCTCCAACAGTGAGGTGTGGTGGCTATACTTTCCCAACCTTGAGACCTCAGAATTAGGGAGACATTCAAAAGGGCTGTTGGGGGGGTGATAAATACATTTTACAGGGTTTATTTATCGGATAAAATACGTTAAATGTCACCGTTATTATTGGCCGGCCCGGAAACAGCGGGGGTGTCGAAATTCAGAGGCTGCTTCCACCTGAGGACCCGCCCTTCGCGGTCTAAAGAAAGCCGGGTAGTACGTCATGAGTTCCCTCGGTGGAGTGAAACTGCCGTCTGCTCCTTGCTATCTAAAATATAACCGGGCGCTGGCGTAAACTCTCGACCGTCTCACACTTTGTTTAATTAGTTTTCTGTTTGATGTTTATTCAGCTGTGTGAAAACCCCGGAGGAACCCTCCCGAGGGATTAATAAAGTTAAATTTAATTTAATCTAATCTAATAACTTTAATCTCAGCCAAACCGATTTACTCACGAACAAATAAAACACTGAAAAAGCCAAACAATAACATTTTTAAGTTATCAAAGTGACTTATATATCATGTTTAACCCGAGTGGTGAAAGATCGCGGGGGTTTGAAGACGATGTGTCGATCGGCTCAGATATTTGAAGTTTACACAGCTACATTCTCACCTGAAAATATGTTAAAAGTTTTGTTTTTGTTTTTTGCGACCCAGAAAGAGAAATAAGAGTAATATTAAAACTAAGTTGCTGCCGCCATTGTTGTAAACTGGAATTGGCTGGGCCGTGCTATGAATTCTGCAATATGGTGGAAATTTGGGAGAATGGTGGCTCCGGGATTCTCCCGGAAAAATCGGGAGGGTTGGCATGTATGGTTGTGGCAACATCACTAACCTTGTCAAACACCTCAGAGTAAATCATATCACAGAATATGAGGCGCGTATGTTGAGACGAACTGAAGAGGAGGAGAGGGACAGGTGCTGCTAGGGCGAGACAGACCTCTCTCATGGAGTCCTTTAGTGCTGCAGGCAGGCAAGGTGTTCAAATAGCGCACAACTTCAGTTTTTTTTATTTCTACATGATAATTCTGCATTATTAAGTGATAAGAACAAGTAATCTGATATCCTGTAATCATTATGATGCTATAATTTGAGATACAATAAATAAAATACGTTTTTGTATAAAGTATCGGTATCGGATCAGTATCGTCGATACCACCCTGAATATTACTTGGTATTGGATCGGAAAGGAAATCAGTGGTATCGCACATCACTACTAGGCTGTATCCCAATTCAGGGTCTGCAGCCTTAAAGGCCGCATTTTAAGGCCGATTACGTCACCGCGACGCGACGAAGGCTGTCCCAATTCGAAGGCTGCTCGAAATGCGGCCCTCAAATGCGTCCTTCATTTCCCTGAATTTTAAGGACGTGGCGGTGTAGACTTCGTTGGCCCAACATATCCCAGAATGCATAGCGCGGCGGTGGGTGTGGATAATTTTGCCGAAAAAAACAGCGGATGAGGGGCGCCCGAAGAGTAAACTTTAAGTACTGAATATTATGTCACTTATTTATGTGCAAATGTTTAATAACGAAGAACATTAAAACATTACTGTTGGCCACATGTCGGCAAAGTTATGTGACATCAGTGACGTCTGTACTAACTTGGTTTTAAAGCCTTTACTTTAAAATATACGCCGTTCAATAGCTGAGCTTAATCTTACAGAGAATGATCAAAGCTCATGTAGAAACAAACAAACAAATGAACAAAAGATTTTCTCCTTCATTTCTGTCAAACAAAGCTGTATGAAACGTTTCCAGCTGTTAGTATCATGGTTGCTAGGAAACCTGGGCTAGACCGTCCCATTTCACAAGCCTCGCACTTCCGGCCTTAGCAGTCTTTAAGTACGCGGCCCTTGAGGACCGTTGAGGCTGCGTACTTTGGCTGCAGACCCTGAATTGGGATACAGCCCTAGTGAGCCTTGCCCCCAGTTAGCTATCGAACTAGTGGGTAACAGACGTCTCCGAAAACGTGTGGTGTCTTGATAAACTGAGCAAATATTTGAGGTTTACACAGCTACATTCTCGCCTGAAAATATTTTAATCGTTTATTTTGTGACCCAGAAAGAATAATAAGAGTAATATTAAAACTAACTAGCTGCCGCCATTGTTGTAAACTGAGCTGCGCTGCGCTATGAATTCTGGGATACAGCTTCTTCTTCTTTGGGGTTTAACGGCAGCTGGCATCCTTGTACATACAGTGCTGCCATCTTCTATTTCAGTCCGTTATTACACTCTTAAATCCTACTACTTATTCCTGCGTCTTTTGTGATGCTTCAAACGAGGCGTCGACTATTAAATCAGTCGTCGACGATTTTGATAGTCGACGTAATCGTGACTAGTCGACTAATCGTGACAGCCCTAATCTAAAATAATCACCACTACAACATATAGCTTATATTCCACTGGCCCTTAGACAGACCTATTACCTTGGTCTTCAGTGTTATAATCATCCTCTATTCCAATGCCCTCTGTCAGTTCTTTCTGTTTGCGGTAATTCAGCAGGAATTGGTGAATGCTGAGGTCTTCCTGGTCACTGGAGCTCTACCTGGAGCTGGCAGACGTACTGGTACTGCTACAATTGGAAGGAAACCACCTCGCTAAAGGAAAAACAAGACAACAATATCAAAATAGGTTTGATTACAATAAAATAAGTCAGTTAATCAAAATCAGTGTGACACAGACGCTGATTTTTTTGAGAAGAGCCCATTAGTGACATTTAATTCCATATTTTTACCGTGAGGGCTTGTAAAACTGCAAAAACTGCCAACACCTATAGTGCCGCTGTCTAAATATTATTATGAATATGAATTCTACAAGAGAAAACGACTGAGCATTTAAACCATCACAATGTATTAAATGTTTCCAGAGATACTGATAATTTGATAACGAGCAAAGTTATTTCTCCTCAAAATGCGCCTGACTAAAAGTGGGATCAACCAGTACATATAATATTCATCCTGCTACATTTAGAAAGTGGCAACAACAGTAAACATGAGTAACTCCACCGTGTGTCTATCCGGTCTTTAAGTGATGACGTGATCAATCCTACTTCTGGGCCCAAACTACTCTGCGTTTAATAAGGCTGTTGTGTTTTTAACATGTTTTAATGCTTTGTAACTTGTTCTATTTAATCTTAACAAGCCCCTTACAAAAAGTAAGCGATCACTGTCGGCCTCTCTCAGTTTTTATTACAACTATTCATTTTAAAGCTCAGTTTTTAAAACCTTACCATGTAACTATAGCCCAGGCAATGCAGCAGCACATTAATGACTAACCTGTATGTGGATGGATTATCTCAGTTGTTCTCTTGACTGAAGTTTGGTCCGTTTACAGCATCCTGCCATGCCACTGCATTTGTCCCTAACCATCGGGAACCCTCACCTTAACTCTTATCCAGTGGGAAAAAAGTTCCCCTTCATCACTGTGTTAATGTTATGCTAACATAGCTGTTTCGCTAGTCACATATCACATCACTATATACCAGCTAGCAAAACTTCAGTAACCCTACAAACATCACTGCTGCTTACTTTCCTGTCTTCATGTATGTCAGAAGTGATAGCAGAGCTGTGCCTTTTAATTTGTTTTAGAAATCCCTCAGTCAGAACCTGGTATATTATATTTAGACGGAAACTAGCGAGCTAACTCTCTGCTAACTTCTAACTTCAGACAGATTTTTAACTCTCAGTGATCATTTGACTTTGGGACCTGCAGTGTAGTTTGGGTCCAGACACGCTAATGACCAGACTTAAAGACCAAATTTCGGGTCACTTTTGCTGGTCCCAAGCCCCAATAAAGAAGCTAGCTTGAAGCTTGACATAAAAAACAATAATTGCTAAGAAACGTGTAATTTGTAGTTCTAAATATATTCTAAATGCATTTAGATCGTTTTTACTCACTTTATGTCTCTTCCACGATGTTACGTCTCTCTCCTATGTTGGTTACAATTACATAGGCACTTAGCAGGACAGTGGAAAAACCCAGGACCACAGTGATACTGAGAATTCCACGGTGTTCACTGTCTTCAGCAACCTTACAAGGGCCGGTTGAACGGCTACAGTCTTATCATACATGTGCAGTGTTCCTACAAGCCATAAGGTTACCTTGAGTGAGGAAGATGATGATTGAATGTCCTCTGAGTCCATAGGTTGAGGTGCAAGCACATTTCTCCCATTCTCCACAGAGGGCAGTGGCGCATAGGTGTGACATCACTAACACTTAAGTTGCTTTTTAGAGTGATAGCAGAAAATTGTGAGCGTTACACTTGTATGCGGCTTGAAGTAGGCACACATTGGCAGGGATGTGGTTGGAACGGCTGACTAGATAAGGCCTGGTGTCCAGCTAATGAAAACGAGCCGAAAATTGCGCACTTTAAATATAGCACTTTTGCCCTGTCATTCCGGGCTGCCCGAGTGGCTCATGGGAACGTGACAGGCCCTATGGCAGAGATTGAGGACAGAGGGCAGTGGTTCGAATCCCATGCGGACCATATGTTGGGGACACAAAAAAAAAAAAAAAAAAAAAAAATCCCCTGGCTCTGAAATTCACTTGCTACGCTTGCTAGAAGCCTACAGGCGAGCCTACAGAATGGGCTCTCTCTGCCTTTTTTTTTTTTACCCCTGTCTCAAAATCTCTTCCATCAATCAATATTGGTTGTTATGGTTGCTATGGACGCCAAACACACCATGCATTGTCGCTTTCTCAATCTCTTCTTCATGTCCGAACAAATGCTCAATTTTGCCTTCATTAACACAAATTATACATCAAAATGTAGGTATTTTTCTTGCCTTTAACAAAATGGCACTGTCATTATTGTCGGAGTTGCCGTTTCCTCGCAAATGGCCTCGAAGCAACACAGTTAAAAAATGTCCACATTCAAAGTCTATGGAGACTTGAGTGAAAATGACAGCTGAAATTCTGTAACAGAGGCGTTTTCAACTCCTCATATCTCCTAGATGTATTTTTCTTTAGAGACCTGACAACCGCCTTGATTTTTTTTCTCTTTTTTATTAAAGCCTGCTGATTGTTACAGTGAAAGAATGATGTCGACAGTCCGTGTACTTTTGGAGTTACAGAACATTTTGTAACACGAAGAAACGGCAGTTTTCACCTCTCAGTTGTGGTAAACGCTTGAAATATATTATAGGGCAGGCCGCGGCGTAGAGAACGCGCTTTGGGAGCGAGAGACCCATTTTGAAATCTAGCCAGTGGCAGTATCTAATATCGTTCCCTAATTCACTTTATAATTACAAATTCTCAACACTTTTGATTTACAACTTATCCACATTTCTTTGCGAACACTCCTGCATTGCACAAAGCGCATCTGTGGCTGTGTACCATTCGTGGTGCGTTGGCTCCCTCTACTGGTACGCGCCTCATTCAAATGTCGCCACACATTTAAAATTGCAGGTTGTCTTTACACTGTCATAGCTCCTAGATAGATTTCTTCAGAGACCTGAAAATCGCTGTGATTATTCACCATAGCCTGCTGAGTCTTACAGTGAAAGAACGATGTCAACGTATAGCATCGTTGGTTACTTTAATTATGTTTGGTTTTTTTTAAATCAAATCCTCCAAAACAGGACCATTGTGACACAAAACCTCTCACACACTAACACAAACTCTTTATACAGATACAGAGCTTTACATGTATAAATAAGGCAGACAAAAATGCATAAAACACAAGCTATCCACAGACTGTCGGTGGACACCATGTCACTTTATTTTGTTTTTATCTTGTTTCTTTTTGGTGTAGCCTCATTAAACAAAATGTTTATAAAAATGACCACTTTTATTATGAATTATTATGAAATTAATAATTCATTATTAATTATTTATTATGAACACACCTGCCACCCTCAAGTAGAGGTGGCAGAGAAAGTGTCCGTGTGACTGAGTCCTGTCCCAGCTCTGCTTCAAGGTCTGTCGGTCCAGCTTGTTGAGGGCCTGAGAGCAAAGACGGATATCCTGGACCAGCTCTGACAAACTGTCCAGGTCTTGACTCTCACACACGCACACCTCGCCAAGGTAGCTACACTGCTGTCTGTCAGCCCATTTGCAGCCAGGCTGAGGTGGGTCAGAGAGCACTCGTCCTGCAAAAACACAAAAGTCTTAACCTGATTGCACAATTATATCTTTCGACAATAAATGACATTGCATGATTTTTGCATGCACACCTGTGACAGGACTTTGGCGAGGTGTTCCAGTGCCGGGTAATCAGCAGGCCCTCTGCAGACAGCTGACAGGTCCACGTGTGGGAGGCAGTGGAGGGGCAGTCTTTTTAACACCAGCTCAAAGCCGGTGGAGCCTAGGGGATTGAGGGACAGGCACACTGCTTTCAAATGGCCTGTGCCTGAACGTTCAGAAGATGTAAAGTTAGTTGCAGTTTTGCTTATGGGTGGGAGTTCAGTGAAGCTTAAGGCTTCAGTCAGCTGCTTGTTAGAGTCACCTGTGAGCGCGCTGGCTAGCAGCAGTCGATGCTGCTGAAGGAAACGAGCAGTGAGGCCGCAGGCCTGCAGAGACCGCTTGGCTAGCACAGGGCAGCAGGACAGCAGACAGGACAGAGACTCAGACACGCCGTCCCCCAGTGGGTTCATACTGAGGTCCAGCTCCTCCAGGCACTTTGAGTGGAAACGAGCAGAAAAAGCAAATGATCACGAGAGCCAATTCTCTCTGACAGATATCATTGATACGAATCAGGTTAGCTTGTTATTAAGATCTAAGGTAGTTATTAAGACCAGAGGTACTTAAATACAGGTTAGATGGTAAACCTGGAGCTGCCACTATTGGCTAGCTGAGGCCCTTACCGGGAATGCAGGTGCACTCTGTCCCTTTAAAGCATTTACAGCCTTCTCCAGGCCGTCCCCTGTAATGCAGTTGGCAGAAATGTCCAGCAGCTGCAGACGAGGCATGTGAGCGTTGTGGCAATCAGCTCAGGGAGAAGGTCGTCAGACATACGGTTTCCAGAAATTCGCAGCTCCGTGAGGCTGGCCTGAAGTTTTAGGGCACGGAGGAGCGGGCCGAGGGAAGAGGCGGCCAAACCGAGACACTTGGAGTCCTGACACGGAGGAACCCCGGTCCCGAACCTCATAGCCGGGAGACACGCTTGTTCTCATCTACAGGTAGAAAGAGATGGTACTTCATAACAGAATACAAAAATGCACTTGTGTGCGTTTTATAATGCATTACCTCTTTGTTGCTCACCCACTGCCAGACTTTGACAGGCCTTCTTGTATTGCTCAGGGAGAGGAGGGAGATCCCCACACTCTCAGAAATAGGGGTACCAAAGTGTACCAAAAAGGGTACAAATGCTTGTCGCTGGGGGTGTTCCTTTTTGAAGGACATTTTTGTACCTTATGAAGTTGTACCATCTGAAGTACAATCATGTACTTTCCTAAGACATAAATGTACCTTGAAACTATAGTACAGAAATGTTCCCTTGAAAAGGGTACAGTAGGGTACCTATGAGGGTACCCCCCCAGCGACAACCTATTTCGTACCTAAAGAGACAAAAATGTACCCCCAATATTCCAAAATATTTGGTTATTTAACCATTTATTCTCGATAATAGAATCACATCAAAGCATTTAAACAACCACAGGAATACATCCTTGATTACTTTTGTATATTGCCATAGGACATGTCAAGAAAAATACATTCATTTAAAAAAAAAAAAAAAAGTAAACAATCACATAAAGACATTAAACACCTGAACACAATGGAAAATGTGCTTGCAATCACGTCACACAGAATACCTCAAGGACACAAACAGCCTATCATCTACTAAATACGTGTCTAGAGCTTGAAAGTCTAATTCATTTCCTGGATTGAACAGGATCCAGTCATTGTCAACTGAACTTGGTAAGCATGGAAATGACATTCATAAGTGCAAGGAAGTAACAGTTTCCCACACAATACCCAACAAGTATCAACATTCAAAATATACTTGATTTTAAGGAATATAGGTATGGCTTCAGTGTGTGTATGGCCAACTACAAAAACATCCTCAAGTTCATATTTGACACTGCTGACTAGGGCTGGGCGATATATCGAGTTTTTTAAAAATATCGATATATTTTCATGCGAGATATAAGATGCGACAATATCGTTTATATCGATATAGTCTATGTTACGTTATAATTATACTTGTGGAGCCGCAGGTTTGCCTCTCTTTCGTCCACTTTTGTCTCTACGCTGCGTTACTCGGCCTCGCCTCTCCTTCACTGAACACAACTGCCCCTCCGCCATAGCTTCATCTGCAGGCAATGACAAGATGAAAGCGGAAAATCTCCGTTAGCGAGTTACCGCGGATCGCCCCGTGCGTGGGGCTGGACGGCGTCAACGTGTTAGCGAGCTAACCGCGCTAACCGGGCTGCACGGCCTAAAATCCTTTCATTTTCTCAAAACTCGACAGTGCGCCCTATGTATGAATTCTGGTTGTGCTTACTGACCGCGAACCGATTTTATGTGGTACACAGCGCTCAGCAATCTGTCAAAAAATGTTTTAATATGACTTTGCTAAGCTACGGAGCTGCACCGCTTGATGGATTGTCGGATGATTACGGCTACCGAGGAGGAGCCTCGCGGAGTGATACATACTGTGCTTCAACGTAATATTACCGTACTGTGTGTGTATAAGGACCACAAATGGCACCTGTTCAGAGACGTGGTGCAGCTGTGAAATCTGTCTCTTTGTTATTATGCTCAGCGTCTGTTAGTTTACATTTTGACTGCACAATTGTGAGCTTTTTGTTATGCACAAAAAGAACATAGTTTTCTTTTATTTATGGACCATGATTATTTAATAAATGCTGAGAATTTATTTTTGAGTAATTTTTTCATGTACATCTACGCTGTATGTAAATAAAAGTGCCCGTGTGACATCTGGGACACAGTGTGACTAAGAACTCTCTTTTTGTTCTTAACTTATGGCTTTAAAAAAAAAAAAAATTTGAGATATATATCTTATATCGCCATCCAGCTAAAAAATATCGAGATATGAATTTTGGGTCATATCGCCCAGCCCTACTGCTGACAGATATAGCAGACACACACTGAAGCACTTTATCCTGAAAATGCACATCTGTAAAACTTTTGTTCATTTCCAGAGCATTCTGTAAGTCACCTGGCAGAGATGAAAATGGCACACTGACACTTGTGCTGAGTGAATGTTCAAAGTCAACAAGCAACTTATCTGAAGAAAACTCCCAGCACTGTTTCATTTGATGACGATTGTTAAGAGTTGCAGTGATGTTTACAAAGTTTTTGCATTTACTCGCTAGATTTTTGAAATATTGATGCTTGCTTTCATATCCCATACACCACAAAGGGCGAAGAGGACCATACATCAAAATCAGCCTTGGGTAGTGAATAAGGTAATGACACTTGGGTGGGGGCATATTTAATAGAGTTGGTTAAGTACCCTGGTGACACTTACTGGCAGGGGTTTGTCTCCCTGGTCTCCTATGTTGACAATGCAGTTCTGAAGAAAGACAAGTGTTTTCTTGAAGTATGCAGGGTAGGTCATGTTGAACACGAAGAAGGTGGAGAATGCTGAGATGTAGGCCTCATCCAGCGAGCGGCACGAGCAAACATCCACTCCTTCAACTGTCACAACACAGCGAAACTGTCTTAAGAGGGCAGTTGTCCAACTCTTATCCTTCATTCGAATGGTTGGGTATGGACTCGTGGGAGTATTCTGCAGAAGAGGAAGAAAAACATTAGTATACAGTATGTTTAAGCAATATGTGCCAAGTGGATTTTCAACAGATTCCTCAAATTACCTTCTTTATTTGCAGTAAAACAAAACTGTCTATTCTGATAACCTGTAAACATGGCCCCTACTCCAAACAAAAAGCTTCTTGACCAATGACTGCTGTGGTAGTGTTTGATAAGCTGCTAAAGTTTGACATAATATTCAAGGGCAAAAGCAATCACCCCTGACAGTGACAGTACCTGTGAAGAAGAATTTCCCTAAGGGGACAATAAAGGTTTATCTATCTATATAAACACCAGACAAAACCCAAGAGCACAGCAGCACTGTGGATTAACAGCAGTGTTTCCCCTACATTAGCTTAGCTGTGATGCTGAACCGCAGCTGAATTCAGCTCCATGCCAACAAAACACCGAGAATGAAACTTGTGGCCAAAGGCTATGCATTGCATCATGCATTTACCTCTCCAAGGATGATTAAATCTTCTATCTTCTCCTTGAAGATGGATGGCAAGAGAAGTGCCCCCTTGAAGTCAATTCCTAGGTCATACAGATGCAAATGCACTTCATTAGATTTTGATAGCATGCAAATTCCCATTAACATGCTCTTCACATGACACTATGGTACATCAATTATCTTTGGAAGAGAGAGCAAATGAATTGTCACAAAATTTACTATTTGTATGCGGTCAAATTAGCACCTGTAATGTCTTCAGCCAGTGCATTCTCCCTCCATGTAGACCTTCTTCAGTGGCAAATCCTTGGTCATTTGAAGAACAGCAGTGAAGTTTTTGCTAAAGCGGCGACAGATGTTGTCTTGGCAGGGATGCATTAAATCAACCTCATCACACAACTGGAAATGAAAAGAGCAGAATAGACAAAAGAATGACATTTTACATTGAGGATTTAAACTTTTGACATGTTTAAAGACACAGACTGGAGATAAATGTAAAGTACTTTAACCCTTGATCAAAAAATTCTAAAGCTAATAAACAGATTGATTAATCAGCTAGTACAGAAAATAATAATAATAATCAGATTTAGAGACAAAAAAAAAATCATTAGCTGTTTCCCCAATCATCTTAACAATTCTTGGGTTGCAGACAGTGTCCCTGCGCAGAGCTTACAGCTCTCAGATTCGAAAATCCCAAATCCCACTAAATAGGTGGAATGGTGCAAATGTGTACCTTCCATTGTTTAAAATCCCTTTGAGCGGGAAACAAGTTAGATGCGATAAATTTTGCTTAGAAAACGTTTTTGTTAATAGCTATATTTACATACAAGCATGTTTTGAGAAATTATTGATTTTTTTACATTGTTGTACAAGGTTAGTGACTATTTATTGATAAAGCACTGGAATACGGCGGGAAGACAGACGTTGACGATTCCACCAACAGTCTAAATAGTCCACATTTGTACCTTTCTTTGTTTAAAACTTAGCTAACTGCTAGCATTCACCCATGTTAAAGCTAGCTCTTCGGACTTTTGCTAACTCTACTGTAAAATTACACGTTGTAATTTTTATAACAACACAAAATCACACCCGACTTACCTCTAAACCTTTGCGCCTCGTCGTCTGACACATCAATGCCTTCTTCCATCAACTTTATAAGGAGCTCCTCCATCGATAACCCCCTGAGAGTCATTTTCAGCGTCAACGCTAGTCAGCGCGGAGGCGGAGCACTCATCGCTGCTGGCTTTTCAGCCTTTGGGATTAATGCGCGTTGCGAACTTGATACATGGAAATACAACATTGTGGTATTAATGCGCAGTTGTTTAGAAACCGTTATGCTGTCTTGGCGAACTATATTTGTAACTTACAAAATGTAGTCACCGTAACATAAAAATCTGCTTGACATTTTAACTTCCAAAGAACCTCGGTTTAACTTGATGTTGCAAATTCCATAAAAACCTCCCAATTAATGAACAATTCTAGGATGTAGTAAAAGCGAAAAAGTAAATGGCCAAACATAACAGTAATATGATTTCACGTTTTTGAAGGCTACAACCAAGATTTAAAACATTAAAAATTATAACTGGAACTTAATAAAATGGAAATGGACCAGTTTTTTTTAACATCATTTGGTTGTGCCTGCATGTCATTGTGTGTTTTTTTTTAAATATAATTTAACATAACTTACACAAAGGTAGGTTACAGATATTCTTTGCATCATAGGATAATTTACGTACAGAGGAGAGGACCAACAGATTTGATTATAACATGTAGCTTTTATGAGCACACTCACATCTCATATGAATTTTACAATTAACCAGGCCCATCCAGATTTTCCCATGCTGACCCATTACCACATTCTGCCACTGTCACTGCAGTACAGGTCAAAATGGTACAGATTTGTACTTTAAATTGTACCTTTAAAGGGGCATTTCTGGACTTTTAAAGGCCAGTATTGTACTTTTAAGGGAACATTTTAAAAAAATTTACCTATAGGTACAAAAATGTTCTTCTCTCATACCTCTATTTCTGAGAGTGCACGAGCAAACTTCAGCCAGAACCTGCAATACAAACCCATCAGTTATCCTGCACTGGTGCAGGAAAGTGAAGCCAAGGATTCAATCCCAAAAACTGTGATTCCTTCAGTGTCTTCTGGAAGCTGGCTCCAAAAGCAAGTCAGCATCCAGTCTGGTAATAGAAATGGTTCTAATCTTTACAGTTTCTCAGATTGTAGTTTCTCAGGCAGCTTGTTAACATAACCAGCCCTTCACCTTCTTACCAGAATCATACAGTCTAAAACCTGCACGCCTCATCTGGGTAATGAAAGATGAAGTCATTGTGGAAGGACCTAGAACCTCCATTCCTTCTATCAGTGATTTAAAAAAGACCTCTGTGTCTATGAGAAAGTCTATTTTATGAATTTGGGTCATACTTTGCCTAAGAAAAGGAGTATGCTCACTGGCTGACATGCAAGCTGTTTCACAGTCATAGCCATCCTCTTGTCACTGTGGGTTTTTTTTTTTTAAATCCAAGATAGCAACGGTGACAACATTTGTCTTAAACACTCGTGATCAGACTTCATCAACCAATCATGGTAGTCTTCAGCATCTTTTAAATTGTCTGTGGTCCAAGTATGGTCACTTCTGGCTCTCCTCAGTGTCACCTCACCTCTTCATTTGTGTGCAGGACGGCCAGTAGCTGGTCCTGCGGGGAGAGCAGAGCGCCTTCTTTCTGCAGAGAGAGACAAGGCAGGAGGCCACATTTCTGGTAACGCTGAGCTGCCTGCTCACACAGCCACGACACAGAGCAGGAGTTGGCCTCACTGGGATGCAGAGCAATGACCGGCGATTAAACAGAAATTAAAAACAAAACAACAACAACAACAAAAAAACACTATACCAATCAGATTGGGATTTATTTTTATATACTGCTCAAACTTAAAAGTTTTCACCGACCTTTGTGGAACTGGGATCAGGAAGACGTCTTCCTGAACCCGGACCCTCATTCTGATTGGTGGAGGAAGTGACGTGGGCATAGGAGCAACCAAAGTTTGAGTTGGAGGCTAGAGTAAACAAAATAAAACATTCAAGCACTGTTAAAACATCTGTATTTAATGTCATCAACTCTTTGTAGAAAGACAAAGCAGAGTCTGTACTAGAGAAATCAGGAGACCTGACGAGGGCAGTATTACGCCTTTTATACCTCCAGCCTACCGTAAAGTCAGTAGAAGAAGAATAGCAGCAATGGCGCCATTGAGAGATCCCATCGCGATCCTGAATTAAGTTTGAAGATGTTGGTTTGGCCGTGTCGGTTGTTGTTGCAATAATGTCTTCAGTTCAGAATCTTAGAGAGTTTATCAAGGAGAGATTAACTTCTGCTGCAGAAGAAATCTTCTCAGAGTTTGAAAAAACGATCGTCCGGTATGAGGAAGAGATCCGTCAGCTAAGACTGCTTGATATCAGACCCGGGATAAAGTCACACAATACAGGTGTGGAGGTGTGAGGGTTGCGGGATCATCGTGTGATTCACGTGGGCATGATCTAAATGCATTGAACTAGTAATACACCACAGTAAAGTGTATGAAGTTATATCTGTGCAGTGTTGAGAAGGTTACTTTTAAAATGTTTTCCACGAAAGATTACAGAATACATGGCCCAAATGGAGTTTGTAACTATTCCATTAAGTTACTCAATGTGAATAACGTATTCTGAATACTTTGGTCCGGATTACTTTATTACTTGCATGTTACAACTACTTGAATGTACTATTGCTGTGTGAATTATTGCTATAACTGAAGGCTACTAGCCACCGAGCTAACATTGTTAGCTGGCTTTAGCTAAAGTTATTTCATAGACTAAAGACTGTTAGACTTGATTCATAGCATTAACATCCTGCTAGCTACAAACAATCATGTGCAGTTCTGAAAGCAATCTCAAGTAAATTTTTAAATCGTGATGTAAAATGAGTAACAGTAGGGTGGACATTAGGCAAGGCTGCAGTTTTTGCAGCGATCTCGTATAGAACACAATTTCTGTATCAGTAATAGGTTTTCTTTCTGTTTGCTTTCAGAACTGCACATAATTATTTGCAAGTAGCAGGTTGTAATGCAGCCTTCAGTAATAGTAATGAGTCACACAGCAATAGTACATCGAAGATTCTGAAGTGAGACATAACCTAGATAGCTACATAAACTAATACAAGGTAGTTGTAGTAGGCTTACGTTAGGGCTGTACAATCAATAAAGATGAGGCAGAACCTGGTAGCTCCAAACAGAAGGACCAGTCAAAACAAATTGAGGATGTTATTCCTAAATGAGGGGCTCCCCCTGTTGCATGGACATGGTTTGGTTATGAAAAGTCTGACACGGATCAGAAAACTGTACTATGGAAATTATGCCCAGACTGGTTCCCACCACGGACTCAAACACGACAAACCTCTTCGACCACCTACGCATGAATCATGTGAAAGTTTGTGGAGAGAGTTTATAGATGAGAAGCAAAAAAGAGCCATCAGGTGCTCAAAATAAACCTTAGACTCATACGTTAGAACAGGCTTTTCCCCCACGTGTAATAAATACTCAGAAAGAAAATGGCGGCCGTTACAACATATATCTAAAAATATATAGTGCATTGGTCAAAATACTCGACTCCAGGTACACGACACCCAGCTGAAAACACTTCATGAAAGTCAAGTTGCCCGATATTCACAGAATTTACAGAAAAAGCACTATTTTGTCATATATATCATTATCGGGACGAGAAACGTCTTATATTGGGATATGAGATTTTGGTCATGTCGCACAGCCCTAGCTAATGTTAGTCTTTAAAAAAAGAATGTACTTCCAGATGTTTCTTTCGGGTGGAGTCTTTATAGTTGAGAGCAGCTCGGTTTCTGGGTCCATTGTATAACTGACACCACCAACATTACCAAGACACTTACACTAGAGCTTCTTGTTGCGTGTTTTGTTTGGGTTTCCGGTAATGCGTGAAATCAACAAAATTAGAGAGGGTATAGCCTGACATATGAAACAGGAAAAGACCATCGTGTAATCCATTTATTTAGAAGTAACTGTATTCTAATTATTACCAAATTATCGGTAACTATCGGCAGCACGGTGGTTAGCACTGTTGCCTCACAGCAAGAAAGTCCTGAGTTCAATTCCACCATCAGGCCGGGGTCTTTCTGTGTGGAGTTTGCATGTTCTCCCCGTGTTTGCGTGGGTTCTCTCCGGGTACTCCGGCTTCCTCCCACCGTCCAAAGACATGCAGCTTGTGGGGATAGGTTAATTGGATAATCCAAATTGCCACTAGGTGTGAATGTGAGTGTGAATGGTTGTCTGTCCCTATGTGTTAGCCCTGCGACAGACTGGCGACCTGTCCAGGGTGTACCCCACCTTTCGCCCTATAACAGCTGGGATAGGCTCCAGCGCCCCCCGCGACCCTGAAAAGGATAAGCGAATGGATGGATGGATATCGGAATACAGTTACTCATGTTTTGTATTTTAAATGCATAACGCCGGTACATGTATGCCGTTACTCCCTAACACTGCATCTATGTAAACATACTTACGGCCACTTTGTTAACTACACCCGTTCAACTACTCTTTAATCCAAAATGTAATCAGCCAATCAGATGGCAGCAGTCCATGCATTTCAGCATATAGCGATCAGTGACGGTGATTGAAATCACTTTGATCATGGTGTGGGTGTTGGTGCCACATTGGCTGATCTGAGTATTTCAGAAACTGCTGATCTGTTTAAATTTCCAGCACAAACATCTGCATGATTTACAGAGAGTAGTCCAAAAAAGAGAAAATATGCAGTTCCCTTAAAATGACATTGAGTTCTCTGTACTCGGGTCTCCAGAGTTACCAGCTCTCAACCCAACAGAGCATCTTTGGAATGTAGTGGACCATGAGATTTGCATCATATTTATTAGTAAAATGTTAAAAGATTAGCATTAACAGCATATCTTACCTGCCGTCGTAAAATACTTTAAGCTTTCATGATCATATTCAGATCATGCTGCTGTTCATTTGTTTGTTTATTCACAGAGAGTGATATTATACCCCTTTCGTCAAAAAAAGTGACAGGTTACTTCCGGAGCTCCGGAAGTAATTAAATTATTCATGAGCTCCGGAAGTCCGGAAGTAATTAAATTATTCATGAGCTCCGGAAGTAGGAAGTAATTAAGTAATAAAAATATGATATTCATAAAAATATGATATTCATAAAAATATGATATTCATAAAAATATAATTGATTATTTAGAAAGTTTCTTATATATCAAAATAGCATTCTTTTATTTCTTTAAGCAATTAAATTTTATTTTTATTTTTTTTTATGCTCAAAAAACGCCATCTGGTGGCGGGTCAGTGTGTGTGGGCACGCGGGGGCGCGCCCGTGTCTCCGGACCGTGCTCTCTCGGGCTCCGTGCTCATGTGTTTAAAAATGTATTAAACCATATTAAAATTGTTTAGTTAAACTTGTGCTTTTGTAACGTTCAGTATGGCCACAAACACATGCTGCATGCCTTGGGGGAAAACTTTATTTAGATTTATATGCATTTGTAGATTTAGAATAAAACTCATACTCAGAAAAAACTCGCGATCCCCTAACCCTCCTTAGATACATAAGCAGGGAAAACTCCTTAAAAAACCCTCCGCGATTTCTCCAAAACCCTACAATAACTTGTTAGGGTACCCCCTCTATTCCCAAAACCTTATATTCGATAACAGGGAAAATCCTGAAAAAATCCTTAGTCTTTTTTCTCAAATTCAGCGCCCCGCGGCTCCCTTCATGCTCAGCCAAACAAAGCCAAAACTCCTTTTAAAAATTTCTCCGCGATTTCTCCAAAACCCCTAGAATAACTTGTTAGCTACCCCTCTATTCCCAAAAACCTTATATTCGATAACAGGGAAAATCCTTATTCTTTTTTCCTTCAAAAACTTCCCTCTTACTAGCAAGCTCTAAAATTCAACCCACACTCTAAGTTCTACCTCGCTCTTAATCTCCGATCCACAACTTCTTGCAGAGCACAATTTTTTCCTGCTTGTTCGCTCCCCGCTCTGCTCCCTAATGCGCTGCTTACCTCGTTTGAAAATTCCCCCCTTAGACCAACTCCGCCTCACTGCGCCCCGCTGCCAATCACATAACCCTTGCACCGCTCCCTTCGCACCCCGGTTAGCCAATCCGCTCCAGGTCTGATTTTACGATCTCCCGCTGATGTTAAGACTATCTTCGAACCCCCAGAAGACATCTGACTTCAGACGTATCAACAACTGGAACCGTTCAGACTGCTTGCGAGCTCAACAGCCATGAAACCAGGGATCAACAACTACCTTCGCGTGCCCTATGTGCATATCACTCGGTAAGTGTTAATCTTCCTCTCTAACTACATTTTCGCATTTTCCTTTTTACCATTCTGTCAATCCTTTCATCTTCAAAAAACAAAACAGTGAGCAACCTGAGGTGATCAATAATAATGATCCTTTAGAATTGCTTAATTTAGCTCTTGCCCGATTAGCACCCAATGAAAGTGCCTTTCAAAATAATTCTTTGAGTTTGGGATTGGATCATGATGAGATCCAAACAGAGTCAGACGCGGTTCATTCACAAATGAGTCTGACACAAAACATCTCCTCTTCTGATCCGTTTTTAGCAATTAATAGAGCTTTAGAAGCTTTGGCCCAAATACAAAATGAGGTTCAAATACCGTCAGAGTTATTGAGTCAAATAAACAGGCTAAATCAAAATCGTTTCATTGATTCTCAAAGCCAGCATTCGCTAGTCTTTTCCCCAGAAAATGCGTGTCCCAACGAACCGCTCAGCCGCAGCCCCCCGATACAGCTGTCAACCACTTTCAATGACTCTAATCCTCATCAATCACTCAGCTCTCCCGCAGACATTGTCTCTGCGAACGAGCCACTTAACCCAGTAAACCATGATCACTCCTTTCAACAAGGGGGTAATCCAGACCAGAGTTGCGCCAGTAATTCAGCACAACCCTCTATAGTTGTTAGAAATAAATTTAATAACGTTGAAATTAGAGAAATTTTGAATTTTCCTCCTCCAAACGATATACCCGACTATGCGCATTATTATCAAGGCGTAATGTCTAGTGCACGTGAAATATTAAACAGGGTTTTCTCTCACGCACGTCCAGGTGATTATATCCAGTTAGAATTGATAGGCCAGCAGTTACAAAATAATGTTTCAGTGATTTTACGTGATAATCATGATTTATCTGAATTTGAAAATTTATTCTTGAGAGCGGTACAGTCAAACTGGTCAGTAATGTGTGATGGCTCGTTGGAGGTTGTAGCTCAGATTGTTACACCCCCAAATGGCAGTGGGAAAAGATTGCTTAAACACATACTCGACAGCGAAATTGTGAAAAAGAAAAGACGTTTTTTATACGTGGTCCATAACCCCTCGAATAAGTTGTGTTTTGCTACAAGTGTTGCCCACCTTCTGCAACCCGATTTTAATGACTATCAAGCACAAACATTAGCTAGAGAAATTCAACAAAAAGCTGGTCTAAATGATCAAACGCCTGTTGGGTTTAATCAAATAATTACATTTGAAAGGTTACTAGGATGTAAAATTATAGTATTTTACCGTAACGAGCATGATCGCACCCTTTGTAAATTTCAGACTAGTACAGTGAATAGCGCAAAAGCCTTGTGTTTATTTTTATTTGACAATCATTACTACGCTATCAAAAATCTTAAAGGATTTTTGGGCACAGCGTATTTGTGTACTCATTGTTACATAGGCTTTAACCATGTGTTATCCCATTTCTGCCCTGCTCGTTGCTCAGTCTGTATGCAGCCTGACTGCAACGATCATTTCCTCTCCCCTATTGTATGTACCGATTGTAATTGCACCTGTAGATCTCGTTATTGTTTTGAGAGCCATAAAAAACTCGTTGAGAGGCGTGAAAGGTCTGCCAGCAACTGTGACCTCTACAGGAAATGTATCAAGTGCTCAAGGCTATATTACTTAGCAGCACATGAAAAACCTCACAAATGCCAAAAGAGAAAATGCCAAATCTGTCGTCAGGAAATCTCTAGTGATCATCAAACACATCAGTGCTATATGCAGGTTTTACAACGCGAAACAAAACATAATAACAAGTTGATTTTTTATGATTTTGAAACTTTTGTTAACGAACACGGTGAGCACAGCCCTTTTCTGGTGTGTACAAAAACATCAGATGGTAAATCTTGGAGCTCTCAGGGCGAGCATTGCGTTGAAAACTTTCTTGCTCATTTTAGACGCCCCCTCTTCAAGGGCTCAATCTTTATCGCTCATAATGCAAAGGGTTTCGATGCGTACATTATCCTTCGCGGGTTAGTTATGCGAGGATTAAAACCAAACTTGATAATGCAAGGTTCCAAAGTGATCAGCTTTACAGACCCAGACTCGTCATGCTTCCTACCTATGCCATTGTCAGCTATCCCGAAAGCGATGGGATTTTCAGATAGTGTTAAAGGTTTTTTTCCTCATTCTTTCAGCTCCAAACAAAACCTAACTTATGTTGGACCGTACCCTCCCCCTTCCGCATTTAGTCTCGAGCGCATGACATCAGAAATTAGACAGGAATTTTACAAATGGTATGATTCAGTCAGCTCTGGCCCCTTCAATTTCATGAAACAGGCACTGTTATACTGTAAAAATGATGTTGAAATTCTAGCTCGGGGTTGCACATTGTTTAGAAACGGGTTTATTGAAGAGACAGGAGTAGATCCTTTCAGTCGCAACACGCTTGCAAGCGCTTGTCTTAAAACGTATTTGACAAACTTCATGCCTGCCAATTCTCTGGCCCTGCCCTGTCCTTTAAATTACCATAATCAGGTAAAATCATTTTCCTCATCCTCAATTCAATGGCTCGAATATCTCTCGTGTACGCAAGGTGTTTTTATCAGACATGCGCTCAATCAAGGAGAAAAACAACTCGGTAGTTATTATGTAGATGGATATTCCGAAAATAATGGTAAAACATACGCGTGGGAATTTTTGGGCTGCTACTTCCATGGATGTATTAAGTGTTTTTCCAATCAGTCCGATGTTAACCCCCTGGTAGGTTCCTCTTTTGCAGAGTTAAACAGCGCCACTCAAGACAGGCTCGCTAGATTGAGAGCTGAGCATAATGTCTCTCTTGTTATAATCTGTCTAGCCCCCGTGAGACCTTGAGTCTCCAGTACTTGTCTCATTTTACTATCCAGATCATCCTCCGCCTTCTCTCTGATATTCACTCGAGAAGCATTTGCATGTGTTTCATTTAAGCGTTTGATCTGCTCAGGTGAGATCAGATACATTTTCTGCATCTTTATTTGCGAATTGCCCCAATTGCCAGATCTGCAACAATGGGTAGAACCGTTGTGAGCAAAGGTAACAGGAAACCCCCCTTTTGAGTGATTAACTTTCTTTTCTTTCTAACACCCTCTCGTCTGCTGGCCATCTGTCTGATTTTCTCTCTATACCGTTTCAGCTTCTTATGCTGACATTCTGTGACTGGAATATTTCCTTTTAAAAGATTCATACAAATCTCACAAACAGACTGAATAAAATCGGGTGAGCATTGTTGTAAAATAACCTTACGGATTTTAGGGGAACTTCTGGTTAGTGTTTTCAGTAAAGCAAAGTTTCTTCTCAATCTTACAGACATTGTTTCTATTATTTTTTCCTGGGCAAGAAAACACACAGCTTTTCAGAGGGTAGTATCCCTGTTCTCAGTCTTAGTTGCTCTGGACAGGTGGGGGTTAAATCTATCAATAAATATCCATGTGGCTCTCTCGTAGCTTCTTCAAAACTTTCCAAAAAGTATTGCACACGTCCTGGGTATATTTGTCTAGCTAGTGTATTAACTTGTAATTTATCACGAGGGTTTTTAAACAACACCATGTAAGTACTGTTCAGACTGATCGTCCTGCTGTGTTTACCTTGTAAAAACACGTTCTGGCTCAAAATCATCACACTCATATTTTTATGGTGTCTGTATTGAGTGAAAATCCGGACCACTTCCGGATGATTAGCTGCTTGAAAAATAACATCGTCCAGTACAATGAGATGACTTTGGTGTGAGGGAAACAAGGTCTCATCTTGAAATGATTCAGGAATGCCCTCGATGAATTTAATGTTTTTATTTTTCTCTTGAAGCTCAGAATACAGAGGTTGAAAGGATGTATAAACCCACACAACATTGTCAATAAGCTTGTTCAAAACATGTACACAGTTTTCCAATACAGATTTCACAAAAAAGGTCTTTCCAGAGCCACTTGGCCCGACAACCATACAGGAAAATGGCACATGAAGTCTGGGGTCAAACTCGATTAAAGCAGGCTGAAACATTTTTTAAAAAACAAACAAAAACGAATAACAAAAAATCAATAACCAAAGGGTAAAGTCAGACCTCCTGGCAGCAATCTACGCTTGTCATAAACAACACGGAATTTTTTGGGAAATGATGAATTTTGTAGTGAAAAGGCTGATTTATTACGAACGATACTGTGCTGAGGGGCCTCAAGTGTAGACCCTCCTTCACAGTTATCAATGTAATTGTCAACAAGAGTCTTTACAGATTCAAAGTTGACCTTCTCGCAGACATCATGTGTTTGTGTGATTCCTTTTGCTTTCAAAACAACTTTACCTTTTCTGGTCATGTAACCATAACTCTTAGGTCCTGCTGCAACAAACTCTGTAATGAAATCATCCTGGTCTAACTCATTTGTTAGCTCGCCTAAATACCTGCCTGTTTCTAGTTCAGATTGATTTTCTTTAGTGAGATACACTACGCTATCAGTGTCATAGTAAATAGCTCTTTCCTGCAGCTGATCCAAGTAACTGTAGAGTTTCATACGCCCATATGAAGTAGTGAAGGCCGCAATGAAGATGTTATCTGTGGAGTTTGGGAGCGGAGTGCAGAGGTCACCATAACACCATTGAATAAGAGCCACATCATCACTGACAAAAGAGAAATAGCTCACTTTGTATTTTGGAGAGAACATGAGGTTAAAGAATTCCTCGGGGTCACTCACCAGTTTGCTCTGTGTGAGATTATTTCTCTGACCAAATTTTCCCCAAAAAGAGTTTAAACACAGTTTGGCCATTTGTCTTTTAGCAGGGTTTAGTTTTATGTTTTCAGGGTCTAAAGTTATTCCTTGCTTAGCCTGGTAGTCTTTAATGTAAAGCTGTTTAGCCTCCTCAGTTACAGCATCTGATGGGTAGCCTGAAGCTTCTTGTTTTTTGCGCAGGAAATGATGTACATAGTCTGTGAATATTGTGTTACTCTGTCTCTCAAAGTGCCATACCTCTGTGATTCGACCTATTTCATAACCCTTTTCTAATGCGAGGTTAAACTCGGGAGTGGTCCAAACCCCTCTCAGTGCTCTATCCTCGTTACTATGGTTACAGGCTCCTTGTTGGTTGTTCATTTCAGCACAAGTGCGACAGAGAGTAAAGAGAAGTTTTCCTGATTTTGTTTTAAATGGTAAGACCGGAAAATAGAGCCGTCGTGGTGGGTAAACGACGGCTTTGATAAACCCAAAGTAGTTTTTAGGGTGCTGAAAATTTCGAAAGATTATTTGAGGATGACCTAAGGGGTAACTACATGTACTATTTACATATGGATACAGGGATGTGACATCGACATAGTTGATTTTCTCACGGGGCCCAGCACTACAGCGAAGTTGTGCTGGGCTTGTACGGCCTCCACAGAGAGCATGGCGGGGGATCAAAGGCTCTGGTGGATCATAACGTTTGAGAAAGCTGATTACACTCTCATCACTACGTTTTAACTCGGTCCACTCATGCTCCCAGATTATAACAAGAGAGACATTATGCTCAGCTCTCAATCTAGCGAGCCTGTCTTGAGTGGCGCTGTTTAACTCTGCAAAAGAGGAACCTACCAGGGGGTTAACATCGGACTGATTGGAAAAACACTTAATACATCCATGGAAGTAGCAGCCCAAAAATTCCCACGCGTATGTTTTACCATTATTTTCGGAATATCCATCTACATAATAACTACCGAGTTGTTTTTCTCCTTGATTGAGCGCATGTCTGATAAAAACACCTTGCGTACACGAGAGATATTCGAGCCATTGAATTGAGGATGAGGAAAATGATTTTACCTGATTATGGTAATTTAAAGGACAGGGCAGGGCCAGAGAATTGGCAGGCATGAAGTTTGTCAAATACGTTTTAAGACAAGCGCTTGCAAGCGTGTTGCGACTGAAAGGATCTACTCCTGTCTCTTCAATAAACCCGTTTCTAAACAATGTGCAACCCCGAGCTAGAATTTCAACATCATTTTTACAGTATAACAGTGCCTGTTTCATGAAATTGAAGGGGCCAGAGCTGACTGAATCATACCATTTGTAAAATTCCTGTCTAATTTCTGATGTCATGCGCTCGAGACTAAATGCGGAAGGGGGAGGGTACGGTCCAACATAAGTTAGGTTTTGTTTGGAGCTGAAAGAATGAGGAAAAAAACCTTTAACACTATCTGAAAATCCCATCGCTTTCGGGATAGCTGACAATGGCATAGGTAGGAAGCATGACGAGTCTGGGTCTGTAAAGCTGATCACTTTGGAACCTTGCATTATCAAGTTTGGTTTTAATCCTCGCATAACTAACCCGCGAAGGATAATGTACGCATCGAAACCCTTTGCATTATGAGCGATAAAGATTGAGCCCTTGAAGAGGGGGCGTCTAAAATGAGCAAGAAAGTTTTCAACGCAATGCTCGCCCTGAGAGCTCCAAGATTTACCATCTGATGTTTTTGTACACACCAGAAAAGGGCTGTGCTCACCGTGTTCGTTAACAAAAGTTTCAAAATCATAAAAAATCAACTTGTTATTATGTTTTGTTTCGCGTTGTAAAACCTGCATATAGCACTGATGTGTTTGATGATCACTAGAGATTTCCTGACGACAGATTTGGCATTTTCTCTTTTGGCATTTGTGAGGTTTTTCATGTGCTGCTAAGTAATATAGCCTTGAGCACTTGATACATTTCCTGTAGAGGTCACAGTTGCTGGCAGACCTTTCACGCCTCTCAACGAGTTTTTTATGGCTCTCAAAACAATAACGAGATCTACAGGTGCAATTACAATCGGTACATACAATAGGGGAGAGGAAATGATCGTTGCAGTCAGGCTGCATACAGACTGAGCAACGAGCAGGGCAGAAATGGGATAACACATGGTTAAAGCCTATGTAACAATGAGTACACAAATACGCTGTGCCCAAAAATCCTTTAAGATTTTTGATAGCGTAGTAATGATTGTCAAATAAAAATAAACACAAGGCTTTTGCGCTATTCACTGTACTAGTCTGAAATTTACAAAGGGTGCGATCATGCTCGTTACGGTAAAATACTATAATTTTACATCCTAGTAACCTTTCAAATGTAATTATTTGATTAAACCCAACAGGCGTTTGATCATTTAGACCAGCTTTTTGTTGAATTTCTCTAGCTAATGTTTGTGCTTGATAGTCATTAAAATCGGGTTGCAGAAGGTGGGCAACACTTGTAGCAAAACACAACTTATTCGAGGGGTTATGGACCACGTATAAAAAACGTCTTTTCTTTTTCACAATTTCGCTGTCGAGTATGTGTTTAAGCAATCTTTTCCCACTGCCATTTGGGGGTGTAACAATCTGAGCTACAACCTCCAACGAGCCATCACACATTACTGACCAGTTTGACTGTACCGCTCTCAAGAATAAATTTTCAAATTCAGATAAATCATGATTATCACGTAAAATCACTGAAACATTATTTTGTAACTGCTGGCCTATCAATTCTAACTGGATATAATCACCTGGACGTGCGTGAGAGAAAACCCTGTTTAATATTTCACGTGCACTAGACATTACGCCTTGATAATAATGCGCATAGTCGGGTATATCGTTTGGAGGAGGAAAATTCAAAATTTCTCTAATTTCAACGTTATTAAATTTATTTCTAACAACTATAGAGGGTTGTGCTGAATTACTGGCGCAACTCTGGTCTGGATTACCCCCTTGTTGAAAGGAGTGATCATGGTTTACTGGGTTAAGTGGCTCGTTCGCAGAGACAATGTCTGCGGGAGAGCTGAGTGATTGATGAGGATTAGAGTCATTGAAAGTGGTTGACAGCTGTATCGGGGGGCTGCGGCTGAGCGGTTCGTTGGGACACGCATTTTCTGGGGAAAAGACTAGCGAATGCTGGCTTTGAGAATCAATGAAACGATTTTGATTTAGCCTGTTTATTTGACTCAATAACTCTGGCGGTATTTGAACCTCATTTTGTATTTGGGCCAAAGCTTCTAAAGCTCTATTAATTGCTAAAAACGGATCAGAAGAGGAGATGTTTTGTGTCAGACTCATTTGTGAATGAACCGCGTCTGACTCTGTTTGGATCTCATCATGATCCAATCCCAAACTCAAAGAATTATTTTGAAAGGCACTTTCATTGGGTGCTAATCGGGCAAGAGCTAAATTAAGCAATTCTAAAGGATCATTATTATTGATCACCTCAGGTTGCTCACTGTTTTGTTTTTTGAAGATGAAAGGATTGACAGAATGGTAAAAAGGAAAATGCGAAAATGTAGTTAGAGAGGAAGATTAACACTTACCGAGTGATATGCACATAGGGCACGCGAAGGTAGTTGTTGATCCCTGGTTTCATGGCTGTTGAGCTCGCAAGCAGTCTGAACGGTTCCAGTTGTTGATACGTCTGAAGTCAGATGTCTTCTGGGGGTTCGAAGATAGTCTTAACATCAGCGGGAGATCGTAAAATCAGACCTGGAGCGGATTGGCTAACCGGGGTGCGAAGGGAGCGGTGCAAGGGTTATGTGATTGGCAGCGGGGCGCAGTGAGGCGGAGTTGGTCTAAGGGGGGAATTTTCAAACGAGGTAAGCAGCGCATTAGGGAGCAGAGCGGGGAGCGAACAAGCAGGAAAAAATTGTGCTCTGCAAGAAGTTGTGGATCGGAGATTAAGAGCGAGGTAGAACTTAGAGTGTGGGTTGAATTTTAGAGCTTGCTAGTAAGAGGGAAGTTTTTGAAGGAAAAAAGAATAAGGATTTTCCCTGTTATCGAATATAAGGTTTTTGGGAATAGAGGGGTAGCTAACAAGTTATTCTAGGGGTTTTGGAGAAATCGCGGAGAAATTTTTAAAAGGAGTTTTGGCTTTGTTTGGCTGAGCATGAAGGGAGCCGCGGGGCGCTGAATTTGAGAAAAAAGACTAAGGATTTTTTCAGGATTTTCCCTGTTATCGAATATAAGGTTTTGGGAATAGAGGGGGTACCCTAACAAGTTATTGTAGGGTTTTGGAGAAATCGCGGAGGGTTTTTTAAGGAGTTTTCCCTGCTTATGTATCTAAGGAGGGTTAGGGGATCGCGAGTTTTTTCTGAGTATGAGTTTTATTCTAAATCTACAAATGCATATAAATCTAAATAAAGTTTTCCCCCAAGGCATGCAGCATGTGTTTGTGGCCATACTGAACGTTACAAAAGCACAAGTTTAACTAAACAATTTTAATATGGTTTAATACATTTTTAAACACATGAGCACGGAGCCCGAGAGAGCACGGTCCGGAGACACGGGCGCGCCCCCGCGTGCCCACACACACTGACCCGCCACCAGATGGCGTTTTTTGAGCATAAAAAAAAATAAAAATAAAATTTAATTGCTTAAAGAAATAAAAGAATGCTATTTTGATATATAAGAAACTTTCTAAATAATCAATTATATTTTTATGAATATCATATTTTTATTAATATCATATTTTTATGAATATCATATTTTTATTACTTAATTACTTCCTACTTCCGGAGCTCATGAATAATTTAATTACTTCCGGACTTCCGGAGCTCATGAATAATTTAATTACTTCCGGAGCTCCGGAAGTAACCTGTCACTTTTTTTGACGAAAGGGGTATAATATCACTCTCTATTCACAGTGTGTGATGATCACTGGCAGTCACATCTAAAAATCAGACCCCAGACAGCTGTAAGGTTATCAACATCATCCAGTGAACAAATGACTATCAGTGAATGTTTCTGTGGCAACATAAAACGCAAGCTAAATTCTCAATAGGTGACCGTTTTCATCCTTCTTGAGCTTTCTTATCATCACATTAGTCACTATTTTCTTGTGTCCTTTTGTTGAACACGAAGGTCTGGATGATCAGCAGTTCTGTGACCATGAGAGGAGCTCCAGTCTCAACCAGGAGGACCCAGAGCCTCTACAGACTAAAGAGGAACAGGAGGAAATCTCCACCAATCAGGAAGGAGAGCAGCTTGCACTGAAGCAGGAGGATGAAGGGATTAATGTCTGGACCGGAGAACAGCTGGATTTGTTGTGGAAACCTGGATCACGGCTGACCAGATTTGGTATGTAAAAGTGTAATAAGCAGATTTCATAATATAGAAATGAATATGACTTATAACAAAATGTCACAAAGACACATGGCGTGCATTACCGCCTGGGATACTGCCTCACTGGAGACATGTTTTCTGTTTCAGATTTAAGTCATGTTAGCCCAGAACTGTACGCAGAATGTAGAAAAATGTTGAGACAATGAAAACTGTGGATTATTGGCCACAAGGACCAAGTTGGAGTAGTGAGCTGTACGCCTCATAAATGATGACTTTCTGCATGTAAACAGAATTCTTCTCTGTTCGCTGCATGAGAGAGAATATTTAAATATCGCTCACATATCTGAGAGACCTGCTCACAGTGTGACTTTTTTCTTGTGTGTTCTGTCCATCAAGACCTCCCACAGCAACATGATTGTAAGGAAAATGAGGATCTGGATGACCCGCAGGTCTGTAGCCAGGAAAGGAACTCCAGTCTGGACCAGCAGAACACAGATCCTCCACAGACTAAAGAGGAACAGGAGGAAATCTCCACCAATCAGGAAGGAGAGCAGCTTGCACTGAAGCAGGAAACCAAAGGCATCATCATCTGGACCGGGCAGGAGCTGGGCATCATGTGGAACCCTGAAGTAAAGTTGCACAGAATAGGTATGCAAAACTTTAATAGATAGATTCAGTTTTGTATTAAGAAATCTAACTCATGTTGGGTCCTAATCAGACCTCCAATATACTTTATAGAGGCACATGAAGAATTTAAAGACCGACTGCAATAAGGAAACTGACGTAATATTCTAAGAGCCAAAATGTCTAGCCCTCCCAGTGTCGCCCCTGTCAGGACTGTCTTATGTTGAAAATAATTGAGTACAAGAGAGAGGAAGACACCCTACAATGAGTTGAAACGTCAGCTTGTTATTTATTCCTCCATATTCATATTTGTCATTCATATGGTCACTTTGTTTGTCCCTCCAAATTGCAGTCGTCACTCCTTCGCCTGTGCTGCGCCCCTGCACCTGCAGGCACACTTACAGTGAATATCAAATTTAATAACAGGAAATTAACTAGGCATGTACTTTTCTTTCTTTTTTTGGCCACATTTTTCAAGTGACCTATATTTGACAACAGCATATAAAAAAATAAAACAAAAAAAAGAACTTTAAATTATGTTTTTGGTGTGCCATCTCAATGTTTTCAGTGGCCCCCATATGGCCACCCATATGAAAAAATTCTGGAGCCGCCCCTGTACATTATGACTGAGTACATCCACTAAACCTTTTGTGGATAACATAACAATCCCCATGAGGACTGAACGATCAATTTAAAAATAAAATATATCGATTTGAAACTAAGCTTTTAGCAAACCACACAACACTATGATAGGTGTGTCCTTGTGCCATGTGTTTCTGGGTCTTTCTTCTTCTTTCCCTTTGGATTCCAGCACAAGGCCTGTGTAGTGATGTTATTGGTGGACTTCCTGATTGTGTGACCAATCCAGCACCACTTTCTCTCAGAACTGTATTGCTATTGGTTTCTGGTTTGTACTTGTCCACAGTTTGTAATCCTCTCTGGCCACTGGATACGGAGGATTTGTTTTAAGCAGCTGCTGATGAATGTCTGCAACATACAAAGCGCTGTCTTTGCTTCATGTTTACGAGCTATAGAGAAGTTTGCATTTGTTTACTCAGAGTAGCTCAGATCCAAGGCAGGCCAAACCTCTGTGTTACAACCTTCAGAAATGCCTGCCGTATCTATACAAAATATCCCACACATTGACTGACCTGCAAATGTGTAAGACACATTCACAATATATGGAAACACAAGTCTGTTTTATTTATAAAAAATTGTGTGAAAACAGAATGAAAAGTTGCTAATACAATGACATGAGTGACATGTGTGATCTCCCCAGCGTTGCATGTTCTCTCCTTTGCCTGTTCATGTAAAAATAGCAAAACATAAAAAATTAATTCTGTCCCTCAGTTCCAGGTTGGTTCATCTCTTCATCTTTCTGCCTTTTGTCTTAGGTTACTCTCCCACACAGTCTGTCTGTGTCATAGTCTGTTTGCAGCATTCAGCAATGCAGTTCCTTGACTCTCACCACAGATCTTCCATTGTGACTGTGTATGTGAGGGAGTGGCATTGCATTACTTCAGCACAGTGCTGTGCATAAAAGCAGACAGCCCAGGCTGGAGAATCATTTCTTCTTCGCATTTCTGACAACGCACATCAGGATGGCCTCTGTATCACTGCCTCACAGGAAGAACATCTGCGCGCAACAGGCGCGCATCCATTTCCTTGCTTCAGGAAATGGATGAAGCAGACTCTGATGGAGGAGAGGTTTCATTTGTCCAGCAGGCCACTGATACCTCCTCAGAAGAATCTAAAAAGGAGACGGAACAAGAACCCAACATGCCTCCATGGAAGAGGCACCGTGGTACTGGGAAGCCCAGTCTGAGCCACACGGCAAAAGACGGCACTGTGTGGGTAGAGGAGGACATTGGAATGCCCAGTGCAGTAGCAAATCGCTCGTGCTTCACTCGTGCTGGACCCACAGAGTCTGCTAAGGTCTGTCATTGCCATAGTACGTAGGGCTGCTCAATTAATCGAATTTTAATCATGATTACGATCTGGGCTTTCAACGATCATTAAAAATGACTGAGCCGATTATTAGCCCCTCCCTAATTTATCCGCGACACCTTAAAGGCCGGTCCGTGAAAATATTGTCGGGCATAAACTGGTCCGTGGCGCAAAAAAGGTTGGAGACCGCTGATTAAGAGGACCCGAGGCAAGCTCGGAAAGCTAAGCAGAAGTTATTTGGAGAGTGACTGCTGTTGGTTGAAAAGAGAGTTTAAAAAAAAACAAACTTCAGTGGTGTTGCACACTATTTTATATTATTTTTTTAAAGTCATTGTTAACCCTTTAAAGCCGGTCAGAGCAGCACGCTCCGTTTTGCGTAACTATTTTTAAATCCCTGTAGAACCTGAACCGTGTAAGCTAGCGCAATAATTTGTTTTGCATATGAAACCGGAGGAGTTGTACTTACATCTTATGCCATCAGCTTGTCCTCGGTCACGGTTTTCGTTCCACATATAGCTTTGCAAAAATTGCATAAAAAGCGCTTGCAGGAACAAAAACATAATATTCCAGAAACACGCTTTGCCGTTCCTATCAGCTGTTCGTAACACTTCCCACAGTGAAATGATGCACATGCTGTTTTCTTTGCAAATTTGCATCATAGGATTGTTTTTTGTTTTTCCTGCAGTATATAAAAATTGCTGTATCTCCAAAATAAAACTATGAAGACACTCAAAATAAATTTCCTGTGGTGGGAAACTATTTTTTGCAACTTTATTGTATTTAAAGTTTTGAGGGATAAGCCTCTTAAATTTCTCCAAGTAGAAATATATGTAAACAAAACAAAAGCGATTTTCAATTTTTTTTGTAGTTTATTGCACTTTTTTGCAATTTATGTAATTACTATGCACTTAATGCATACATATTATTAAAATATGGGCTATAACAGTTGTATTGATGTATAGCAACTTGAAATGCTCCCACAAATGGCACTACAGCATGTAAAAAAAATAATATAAGCTCTGGTGGACTTGGTTCTATAGTAGGTCTTAAAGGGTTAAATAAATATCGTCAAATAATCGTGATCTCAATTTCAGTGAAAATAATCGTGATTATCATTTTTGCCATAATCGAGCAGCCCTAATAGTACGTATGATATTTATATAAAGCCATTTAGAGTGAGGTTCATGTAAATTTACCATTCTCTATTTGTTTATGTCTTGATGCATTCTCAATCATCCAGGAAAGTAACTCTCCAAAAGTTGATTCTGTTCATCTGGACGTAGCGTTTTGTGGGAGAAACGTTTCGTCACTCATCCAAGTGACTTCTTCAGTCTCAGCTGACTGCAGGTTTCCCCAAATCTTATAAACAGTAAATTTGCATAATGGTAAATGGCCTGTATTTATATAGCGCTTTACTAGTCCCTAAGGACCCCAAAGCGCTTTACATATCCAGTCATCCACACATTCACACACACATTCACACATTCACACACTGAAACCAGCCCACTGAAGGAACACTGGACTGTAGTGATGGGATTTCCGGCTCTTTTTAGAGATCCGGCTCTTTCGGTTCGGCTCACTAAAAAGAGCCGACTCTTTCGGCTCCGAACCGGCTCTTCAGGTTGTTTTGTTGCTTTAATTAATTTATTATTAACAATAATATAAAATTATGCACAAAAGGAATTACTAACGTAAAAACAAGTGGTTTTATTTATATATGTTTATATATAAATATATGCGGTGGCCCCTAGAGACAAAACACGTATAAACTCCAAAACACATTTCTAGCATGAACTGAACTTCCAAAGCAGAGCTACTAGATCACTTAAATCACACAATTGAAAGCATGTGTGTATTGTTTGTGTATTTATACACAGGCACTCATATATATATTCAAATAATTTAAAAAAAAGTTCATTTACCTGTTATTACCACACACCAAATCCGGTCGTTGGTACTTGCTGGCTTGTGTAGCCACAAGATAACAAAGGCTCAACACTGTGCCCAGCATCCTGGAGCACTTCTGTTGTCTTTTGTACGTGTTTTGAGTTTTTATGTGCTTCTGAGTTTTTATATGCTTCTGAGTTTTTACGTGCTTCGGAGTTTGTACGTGTTTTTACGTGTTTTGGAGTTTTTACGTGTTTTGGAGTTTGTACGTGTTTTTACGTGTTTTGGAGTTTGTACATGCTTCAGAGTTCGTACGTGATTTGAAGTTTGTATGTGCTTTGTCTCTAGGGGCCACCGTAAATATACTTTTATTTATTCACTCCACATAAAATTTAATAAATAAATCATATAATACAAAAATCAACTATTCACATTTCAAGTTTTAACTATTTAAATTTTCAGCTTTTTCCTTTCACAAATTTAAAGTGAAAAGAACACAAAACACTGCAAACCACAACACAATTAAATATAAATTATAATATGAAAACTAAAAGAACATGCATATTCTCTGTCATATGGACCTGCATGAATAAACTTTCTCAATCCTTTATCATCTGCAACCGAAAATAGTTGTGGATGATTACTATACCTTTCTAATGTTGTTGTCCCTGCCTCTCTTTCTCTCTCTCTGGCTCTGTTCCTGTGCTACTGAGTGTAACTACCGCCCCTCCCCCCTCTGCCCAGCGTAAAGCACAAGGCTCGCGTGCAGAGTGAAGCGGAAAAAAAGTGCGAGAGAGAGGCTGAGAGAAAGAAAAAAAAAAAAAAAAACCACGTGACGGCTCGCGATAAGGAGCCGGCTCGCGTCGTTCACGTCAAAGAGCCGGCTCTAAGAGCCATTTCGTTCGCGAACGACCCATCACTACTGGACTGGGAGGTCAAGTGGAAAAGAGGGCTTTGCTATCCTACCCTGGAACACCATTGGTTCAGATATGTGGATGACACCTGGGTGAAAATCAAATCCCAGGACGTACTACATTTCACGGATTACAGTAACTCGGTGGACCGACACATCAAATTCACCAGGGAGGATATGAAAAGTGCCAGGTTAGCCTTCTTAGACTGCGAGATTTCCATCAGGAATGGGGGACATCTAAAAGCTGACGTGTACCATAAACCTGCACATACGGATCAGTATCTAAGGTTTGACTCTCATCATCCACTGGAGCACAAACTGGGTGTCATCAGGACGCTACAACACAGAGCGAACACCATCCCCACTGACACAGCGGCCAGAGAGGCAGAAGAACAGCACATCAAGAAGGCCCTGAGTAAATGTGGTTATCCCAGCTGGACTTTTGTCAAAGCTGGAAAGGCATCTAAAGAAAGCTCCAGCCGACCCAGTAGAGAAGGACAACCGCTGCCCAAGCGAAAATCTGTAGTGATCCCATATGTGTGTCACCGGGTCTCTGTGGCTTTTAAACCCCAAAACACGCTGCGCCAAAAATTGGTCCACCCCAAGGATCGGGTCCCCCGACACAGAGTAACATAGTGTACGCCGTTAAGTGCCAGGAGGATTGCCAGGATTTATACATCGGGGAAACCAAACAACCTCTGGCGAAGCGGATGGCACAACACAGAAGAGCTACCTCGTCAGGCCAGGACTCTGCAGTCTATTTACACCTGCAGTCCAGTGGACACTCTTTCAATGATGAGGATGTACACATCCTGGACAGGGAGGAACGCTGGTTTGAGCGCGGAGTCAAGGAGGCCATTTATGTGAAAAGGGAAAGACCATCTCTGAATCGAGGAGGGGGCCTAAGGGTACATCTTTTGCCATCTTACAATGCTGTGATTGCAGCCATTCCCCAACTCTCTGTGAATGGTACTCATGGCCATTGATCAGTGGTCTTTGATCAGTGGGTTTTGGTCAGTAGTTGTTGATCAATGGTCATGAGAATTTGCATAATTATGATTAAGGAACTGACCTCCCAGTCCATTGTTCCTTCAGTGGGCTGGTTTCAGTCATTATGCAAATTTACTGTTTATAAGATTTGGGGAAACCTGCAGTCAGCTGAGACTGAAGAAGTCACTTGGATGAGTGACGAAACGTTTCTCCCACAAAACGCTACGTCCAGATGAACAGAATCAACTTTTGGAGATTTATTTGTTTATCTTTCAACAGCGTAAAATTAAGTGTGCTCCAAAGCTTCCTTTTGCTGTTAGACGTGGGAATGCAGCAGACCATCAGGGAGTGTACGGTCCATCAAGCCCACAGAACAGAGCCGGACTGGAATTTGTCAATTCATGAACTGATGGCATTCATTTCAGTTCTGTTTGTAAGAGCAATCATGTGTCCCGTTGGTGCCATTGTGGATTGCTGGTAAGAAAGATTTCTGGTGCTGGTAATCAAAGCCCCGAGACAGATTCATTTCAATTATGCAACACCTTTGATTTGATGACAAGGACACGCAGGCAGAACGGGTGAAAACAGACAAATTTGTGGCGATCTCCGACATCTGGACACGCTTCAACGAGAACTGTGCTAAGAGTTTTACTCCAGGAGAACACATGACCATAGATGAACAGCTGTTCCCTACCAAGGTTCGTTGTCCATCCACACAGTATATCGCAACCGAGCCAGACAAATTTGGGATCAAGTTCTGGATGGCCACAGATTTGGAGACCAAACATGTCTCCAATGCATCTCCTTACCTGGGAAAGGACCCCAGTCGTCAGAAGGGAGAGAGGCTGGCAGACAACGTGGTCATGAAACTGATGGAGGCATTTTTGGATGATGGGAGAAATGTCACGACGGACAGTTCCTTTACTTCCCTGTGACACTGCACAGCGAGAGGTATTCTCCACTTCAGTGCTTGGAAGTGTCAGTCTGCTTGACAATTTATGCACCTAAAAAAACCAAGACTGTGTGTCTTAACTTCAAGGCACCAAGACATGACGATTGGTGACAACAGAAAGAGGAAGCCCAATACGATAACCGACATTAACCACATGAAGGTATGTGAATGTGTGTATAATTTTATACCAGTGCTACAGTGTTTTCTCATGTGTGCTATACAGGTCTATAGAAAAAAAGCACATATTTATTTTATTTTATTTATTTATTTCAGACATGTTAACAATATACAGGTACATTTAGAAAAGAAAATAAGAGAGGAAAAAAATACTCTACGAAAATCAATACATTTCAATATTGCTACCATTCTGATTCATTTACATGTTGAAAGGGAGTGGGAAGAAGTAAACACTTATTTGATCCCACCCCTTTGCCATAAATTATCAGTTAATATTTAGTCAGCTTCCTTACTGATATAATTTGTAATAAAAATAGTGAACAGATTTCTGATATACTATATACTATATCCTATACTATCACGTCATGATTTTTCTTTTCTTTTTTAAATAGGGACGTTCACATAATTTCAATATTTTCCCTTTCTTTATAGCTCGAGAAGATCATATTTTTATAACTCTTTTTGAACTGTTTTATGTTTGGAGATTGCTTTAATTCCATATTCAGACTGTTCCACAGTTTCACTCCATGAACAGAAAAACAAAAGCTCTTTCTTGTAGTATGTACATTCCCTGTTTTGAAGTTACAAAAACCTCTTAAATTATAATTTCCTTCTTTCAAAACAAACATACTCTGAATATTACTTGGCAGTTCTTTATTTTTTGAATAGAATTTGTGCTGTTTGTTGTGCTTTCAATATTTCCGACTGCAAAAATAGTGAGTTTGTATGTTCCCTATAACCTGCATTGTGGATGATTTGAATTGCTTTTTTTTGAAGAGTAAAAAGTGAATGTAATGTGGTTTTATAGTTGTTTCCCCAGACCTCTGCACAATAGCTTAAGTATGGTGAAACCAGTGAACAGTATAGAATATGAAGTGATGTTCTGTCGAATACCTGTTTTGCCTTGTTTAGTATTGCAATGCTTTGTGATACTTTGGAATGAATATATCTTACGTGAGCTCTCCATTTAAGTTTTTCATCTAATTTTCACTGACTCTTTCAATATCAACACCATTTATTTGAATCTTAGCATTTGTATTTAAACTACTGTTTCTAAATAACATACGTTTATCATTAAATTTGAATAAATCTAATCTGTTTTTATCAAGCCAGAACTTCACTTATTTGATTAGTCATATCCTCCAATAAATTCTGCAGATCATCACTAGAGCAAAAAATGTTTGTGTGGTCAGCAAATACCTAACCCTTAACCCTCTAACCCCCTAACCCATATACTCATGACTCTCTCTCTCTCTGCTTTTACAGTGTGGTGTAGATGTGTTGGACCAAATGGCACGGATGTATTCCATAAGAGCAATGTATTCCATAAGAGCAGCCACACGCATGTGGCCAGTAGTGGTTTTCTACAGTATTCTGGACCTGGCGGCGATGAATGCCTACATTTTGTACAAGGCATGTACAGGATGGACAAGCGAAAGAAGATTGTTTCTGAGTCTTCTAGCTCAGGAACTTTGTTGTCGATTCATGCAGCACAAGGAAATACTAGCACAGAGGCTGGCTGCTGAAGCTGCTGTAGCTGCTGTGCCAGGGACTGTAAAGACAACGCAGTGCCAGGTGCAAGAGAGCTGCAACAGGAATCGCAGCAGGTTTACCTGTGCAACATGTCAGAAATTCACAAATGCAGGGATAATGGACACGGGATCTGCAAACACTGTAAAGTTCGCAACATTTTAAAATAAAGCAGACTTGTGTATTCATATATTGTGAATGTGTGTTTTTTGTATAGATACGGCAGGCATTTCTGAAGGTTGTAACACAGAGGTTTGGCCTGCCTTGGATCTGAGCAGTAAAGAAACGCAAATGTTGCACAACAACACACACGCACGCACAAACACAGCAAATCTGTCTTTATTAGTCCCACAAGTGGAAAATTGGCATTGTCATTGCAGAAAAGTGGATAGTGCTGTGGAATGCCAGGACTGCCAAAGTGAATTAATTAAATACACCATAAAATAATTAATAAAATGTATCAATTATTAATTAAAATTGGAATTAAATACATATTTAGTACATATTTAGGTAATTAATTATTGACACATTTAATAAATTCTTGACTCATTTAATTATTTATTTATTTCATGTTTAAATTATTTCTTGACACATTTAATTAATTATTTCATGATTTCTTTCTTTTTCACAGTCCTGACCTCTGGCTGTTCATGAATTTATTTTATCTGTCAGCCTCACCCATCAAACTCAGGGGGCGAGGTTAACGCTGATCGAGTCAAAACCATTGCTTTAGCCTGGTGGCCCCCTTTGTCCTTCTCCACACTAACAACCGGCATGTGGAAAATAACTGAAATGCACTTTGAAAAACCCCGTTTGTGTGTCACCAAATACACTTTTAATATTTTTTAGCAGTGAATGTAGTGGTTTAATCTTCAGATATCTTATAGGTTTGTCAAGAAAGAGCCTGTTTGTAAAAGTGCTTCGATGATTTCGGAGATGGCTGCCCAGCCTAGTCTCACAGCAAAGTGTCTGATAGTCCATCTAAGGAGCTTGGAAAGAAAAGTGTCTGGACTTTAAGTTTCCGTGAAGATGATAAAGAAGTCCAGACATTTTCTTTCCAAGCTCCTTAGACTGTGATGACCTGGATGACTGAGAACCTTCACACACGTGTGACAGACCTGCTCGGTACACAACTGTCATAACCCCTGCTGACTGTCACCTCTCGGAGTTTCAACATAGACTTGGTTTAGTGAGGATATATCTATCCTTTGTATGTGCCATACTTGTTTCAGTCGCCAATTCTGAATTATAACTAATGTTAAAAACATATTTAAGGAGGAGATGGAGCAAAAACAAATCCAGTCAACATCTGATCTTTGTGCTTTTTGTTCAATTATCACCGTGACCTGTGTATAAATGTGTGTGTGTGTGTATATATATATATATATATATTAGGGGTGCAACGATACACAAAATTCACGGTTGGGTTCGGTTCGATACTTTGGTGTCACGGTTCGATATTTTTTCGATACAAAAAAAATGTTCATGCCTTTTTAATTTGTCATTTATTAAAATTATAAATATATATTTTAACTCAAAAGTACAGTTTTTAAATTTAACCCTAACCCTTGTGCGTGTTTTTTATTTTGACAGCGAATGCGCACCTGTGGACCACTTATGTGCAGCCCTGGTTATTTAGCTCGTCATATTGCAGCCACAGAAATTATTTTGTCCATGAAACCATAAAGCTGCACTTTCTTTTTGCCTTATAGTCTGATTTGTCATAACTTCTCCGTTTTGTGGTAAGCTTTTCTTTGGCTGTCACTTCTTCACCCTGACCTGTCTTATTTGGCTCAGCAGAACTAAAATATATATCTGTCTGTGAAGGTTCTCAGTCATCCAGGTCATCGTAGTCAAATATATATCCTGCTGCTTTTACACACGCACTCACATAAGCTCAGCGATTCTCTGCGCGATCAACCTCTCACATGTTTAAGCTGCGGGAGATTTCACTTGTCATGTTTGCATAGTGAGCTAACGATTAATAAGACGATGTCAGAGGAATTGGTGCGCAAATTATCATCACTCACAGATCAGTGCTGTCGCTCTCTATACACAGTTCGCACGATTGCAAAGTGAAAGCAAAAAAACAAGCGCAAATTCAAACGGGATTTCAATATGTCACATATTGACAGTGGCTCACCGATGCCAATGACATAATTACCCAGCTACATTTCTGAAAGAATGCAAAAGCATTGACATATATTTTTCCTTCCTACAATAGCCCGACGGGCAGGGAAGAGATAGATTTTGGTAGCCCGACTGAAAAAATTGCTAGCCCCAGGACGTCGGGCTAGCGATTTTGCGAGCCCTGTATCTGATTGAGGAATCACTCATCTTTGGAAAAGAGAGTTTATTACAGAGAAATGTCTCTTTCCAAAATAAAAGCTATACTATCCGCTTCTTCTGGGCTATATTCTCAGCAGCATATTAAACATATCAGGTCCCCATAAGGAGAATCATGTGCTAACAGCTGTCTAAATGACTCGGCTATAGTTAGTAGCATGCTTGTTGTTTTTGTCTTTGCACTAGGATGATGTCGGCGTAAATGTGCAGTCATAGTCGTTGTGTTCCCACTAGTGCTTTCAGGTTAATCTCGTTGAAATGACCTTAACGCCACAACACGGCAAATCTCCGTTAACGAGCTACCACCGATCGCCCCATGCATGGGGCTAGACGGCCAACACGTTAACGAGCTAACTGCGCTAACACACTAGTTCCCACCCATGTAATTGAGCATTGCATGGCACATCCAACATACTGTTTTACTTTAGTCCATGACTCGCTTAGTGGAGCTGTTCTCATCGAGACGACCCCTCCTAACTACAGTTTTATCAGTGAGGCCAGGGTGAGCAGGAGAGGAGGAGGGGTTGCTGTCTTATTTAATGAATCATTTCAATGTAAGCAGCTATCTCCTGGAAGTTTTCAGTCTTTTGAATATGTGGCTTTACAGCTGAAGGCCCCGTCCAAAGTTGTGTTTCTTAATGTTTACAGGCCTCCCAAATACTGCACAGACTTTTTTAATGACCTCAGTGAACTGCTGTCTGTGATCTGTGTTGATTTCAACTGTGTAATTATTGTTGGGGATTTTAACATCCATGTGGACAACCCTCAGGACAAAGGGACTAAAGACCTGAGTAACACTCTGGGCAACTTTGGGCTGACTCAGCATGTAACAGAGGCCACACATAATAGAGGACACACTCTTGACCTACTGATCTCCAAGAGCCTGAGCATTTCAAACATTACTGTGTCTGATGTGGGCTTATCTGATCATTACTGTGTTTTCTTTGAAAGTAAAATCTCAGCCCACACAAATACAGTGGGGCAAAAAAGTATTTAGTCAGCCACCAATCGTGCAAGTTCCCCCACCTAAAATGATGACAGAGGTCAGTAATTTGCACCAGAGGTACACTTCAACTGTGAGAGACAGAATGTGAAAAAAAAATCCATGAATCCACATGGTAGGATTTGTAAAGAATTTATTGGTAAATCAGGGTGGAAAATAAGTATTTGGTCAATAACAAAAATACAACTCAATACTTTGTAACATAACCTTTGTTGGCATTAACAGAGGTCAAACGTTTACTATAGGTCTTTACCAGGTTTGCACACACAGTAGCTGGTATTTTGGCCCATTCCTCCATGCAGATCTTCTCGAGAGCAGTGATGTTTTGGGGCTGTCGCCGAGCAACACGGACTTTCAACTTCCGCCACAGATTTTCTATGGGGTTGAGGTCTGGAGACTGGCTAGGCCACTCCAGGACTTTCAAATGCTTCTTACGGAGCCACTCCTTTGTTGCCCGGGCGGTGTGTTTTGGATCATTGTCATGTTGGAAGACCCAGCCTCGTTTCATCTTCAAAGTTCTCACTGATGGAAGGAGGTTTTGGCTCAAAATCTCACGATACATGGCCCCATTCATTCTGTCCTTAACACGGATCAGTCGTCCTGTCCCCTTGGCAGAAAAACAGCCCCATAGCATGATGTTTCCACCCCCATGCTTCACAGTAGGTATGGTGTTCTTGGGATGCAACTCAGTATTCTTCTTCCTCCAAACACGACGAGTTGAGTTTATACCAAAAAGTTCTACTTTGGTTTCATCCGACCACATGACATTCTCCCAATCCTCTGCTGTATCATCCATGTGCTCTCTGGCAAACTTCAGACGGGCCTGGACATGCACTGGCTTCAGCAGCGGAACACGTCTGGCACTGCGGGATTTGATTCCCTGCCGTTGTAGTGTGTTACTGATGGTGACCTTTGTTACTTTGGTCCCAGCTCTCTGCAGGTCATTCACCAGGTCCCCCCGTGTGGTTCTGGGATCTTTGCTCACCGTTCTCATGATCATTTTGACCCCACGGGATGAGATCTTGCGTGGAGCCCCAGATCGAGGGAGATTATCAGTGGTCTTGTATGTCTTCCATTTTCTGATGATTGCTCCCACAGTTGATTTTTTCACACCAAGCTGCTTGCCTATTGTAGATTCACTCTTCCCAGTCTGGTGCAAGTCTACAATACTTTTCCTGGTGTCCTTCGAAAGCTCTTTGGTCTTGGCCATGGCGCAGTTTGGAGTCTGACTGTTTGAGGCTGTGGACAGGTGTCTTTTATACAGATGATGAGTTCAAACAGGTGCCATTCATACAGGTAACGAGTGGGGGACAGAAAAGCTTCTTACAGAAGACGTTACAGGTCTGTGAGAGCCAGAGATTTTCCTTGTTTGAGGTGACCAAATACTTATTTTCCACCCTAATTTACGAAGAAATTCTTTACAAATCCTACCATGTGGATTCATGGATTTTTTTTTCACATTCTGTCTCTCACAGTTGAAGTGTACCTCTGGTGCAAATTACTGACCTCTGTCATCATTTTAAGTGGGGGAACTTGCACAATTGGTGGCTGACTAAATACTTTTTTGCCCCACTGTATATCAACAGCAGTGATCACAAAACGGTGTATAACTGAAGACAGTAGTGAGATCTTTAACCAGGTCTTCCCATTAACACCTGACCTGTCCAAAGGTTCAGTCAATGAGCTCATCAATAGCTTCAATGCAAAAATGTTAAATGTAATGGATACTATTGCCCCCATTAAGGTGAAGGTTATCTCTGGAAGGAAAAAGTCTCCATGGAGAAACTCCACACTAGTGAAAAATGAAAAAAGAGAGTGTAGGAAAGCTGAGCGCAGATGGAGAAAAACAAACCTCCAGGTTCATTATGACATCTATAAAGAGAAACTTCACAATTATAATTTACAACTGAGGAGTGCAAGAAGGTCCTACTTCTCTGACATCATCACTAAAAACAGCCATAATGCTTGGGTCTTATTTTCTACAGTTGACAGGCTAACAAACCCTCCTGTGCCAGTGGCAGCTGAACTTCATTCAACCATGGCCTGCAATGACTTTGCCAAATTCTTCACAGACAAAATCCAAAAGATTAGACAAGCAGTTGGTACACCAACAGCAGATCCAGGATATGTACTGTGTCCACCGAAAAACTGTTTAAACACCATCAAAGAGTTTCACCCGATTAACAGCAAAGACCTGGAGGACATCTTAGGTCAACTGAACTCCTCCTCTTGCTGTTTAGATGTCCTGCCAACAAGTTTTTTCAAAAAGGTCTCAAAGACTTTAGAGTCAGACCTGTTACAGATCGTCAACTTTTCCTTAATGTCAGGTGTGTTTCCAGAACCACTAAAAACTGCTGTAATCAAACCTATACTGAAAAAGGACAATCTTGACAAGACACAAATGAAAAACTACAGGCCGATCTCAAATCTCCCATTTTTAAGTAAGATCATTGAAAAAGCAGTTTCTCAACAGCTCAATTACTTCTTAAAACAGAATAACTGCTACGATGCCTTCCAGTCAGGTTTTAGACAGAACCACAGCACTGAAACCGCTCTGACAAAAGTGTTTAATGACATATGTCTGAACACAGACAGTGGAAAAATGTCAGTCCTAGTTTTGCTGGATCTCAGTGCAGCATTTGATACAGTTGACCACAACATATTACTCAAACGACTGGAGAACTGGGCAGGTCTCTCAGGAACTGTACTAAACTGGTTCAAAACATACGTAGAAAACAGGAAATACTTTGTATCAATAGGTAACTTCACATCCGAGCAGACAAGTATCACATGTGGAGTTCCCCAAGGTTCCATCTTGGGACCCCCTCTGTTTAACATTTACATGCTCCCACTGGCACAGATTATAAAGAACAACAAAATAAACTACCACAGCTATGCAGATGACACACAAATATATATCACAATGTCACCAGGAGACCGAGGCCCTGTACAGGCTCTTGGTAAATGCATTGAGGAAATTAATGACTGGTTGTGCCACAATTTTCTCCAACTAAATAAAAACAAAACTGAAGCAATAGTCTTTGGCGCCAAAGAAAAACGATTACAGGTCACCAGAGAACTTCAATCTATACATCTAAAAACCACAGACCAGGCGAGAAATTTGGGTGTAGTGATGGATGCAGACCTAAACTTAGAAAAACACATTAAGACAATAACAAAATCAGCTTACTATCACCTCAAGAATATTTCAAGGATAAAAGATCTGATGTCTCAACAGGACCTGGAAAAACTAGTCCATGCATTCATTTTTAGTAGGCTTGATTACTGTAACAGCATCTTTACAGGTCTACCTAAAAAATCAGTCAGACAACTACAGCTCATTCAGAACTCTGCTGCTCGAGTCCTCACTAAGACCAAAAAAGTGGACCACATCAGTCCAGCTCTGAGGTCTTTACACTGGCTGCCTGTCCGTCAGAGGATAGACTTTAAAGTTCTGATGCTGGCCTATAAAGCTCTGAATGGTTTAGGACCAAAATACATCAGTGACGTCCTAACCCAGTATGAACCTTCCAGATCCCTCAGGTCATCTGGATCCGGTCTTTTATCAGTTCTCAGAGTCAGAACCAGACACGGAGAAGCTGCATTCAGCTTTTATGCTCCTTATATCTGGAACAAACTCCCAGAAAGCCTCAGATCAGCTGAAACACTCAGTTTATTTAAATCCAGGTTGAAGACTCACAAGTTTTTAACTAATTTTAAATAAACTTTTAAATGTTTTGTGCACTTTGATTAAAAATTTTCAGGGATACGACTTTGTTTTGTTTGATTATATATCGTCTTTATTTTCTCATCGTAGATGGTCTGTTTATATTATTTGTAGAGTTTGTAAATGAGTAGCCAAAATGGTTTTCACTGAGTCAGCAAAACTGTTTCTCCCCACAACATGATTTTCATTGGTATATCTAAGCAACATGCTTACCATGTGGAGATTTGCTAATGGTTAAGGCAAAAAATGTATGCTTTTTGATCTGTCCCTTCAGATTTTCCACAACATGACTGTAAGGATGTGGAGGGGCTCACAAATCAGCAGGTCTGTAACCAGGAGAAGAACTCCAGTTTAGGCCAGGAGGATCCTTCACAGATTAAAGGGGAACAGGAGGAACTCAGTACCACTGAAGAGGAAAAACCGCTTGTACTAATGCAGGAGACTGCAAATTTTCCATCTCGTGAAAAAAGTGACCACAGTGAATCAGAACCATGCTGTGACCAGTGCCTTTCTCACAACTCTTCTGACACAGATGAGGATGAAAGCAAGGATGGTAACTCACACAGAAATAAGTCGGAGCAAATTGTATCAGGCTTGTCAGTTCAAAATTCCAAGACAGCTAAGTTATGTAGAACCTGTGGGAAAAGATTTATTTGGAAGTCAGACTTAACTAAACACATGCGAAGTCACACTGGTGAGAAACCACATTGCTGTAGCACCTGTGGGAAAAGATTTCTTGTAAAATCAAATTTGAAAACACACATGCGAATTCACACAGGTGAGAAGCCACATTGCTGTAGTAGTTGTGGGAAAAGATTTCATGTAAAATCAAATCTGAAAACACACATGCGAATTCACACAGGCGAGAAGCCACATTGCTGTAGCACCTGTGGGAAAAGATTTACTGTGAAGGGTCATTTGAATATGCACATGCGAATTCACACAGGCGAGAAGCCACATTGCTGTAGCACCTGTGGGAAAAGATTTACTAGCAAGAGTGAGTTGAATATGCACATGCGAATTCACACAGGTGAGAAGCCACATTGCTGTAGCACCTGTGGGAAAAGATTTACTGTGAAGAGTGACTTGAATATGCACATGCGAATTCACACAGGTGAGAAGCCACATTGCTGTAGCACCTGTGGGAAAAGATTTACTAGCAAGAGTGAGTTGAATATGCACATGCGAATTCACACAGGTGAGAAGCCACATTGCTGTAGCACCTGTGGGAAAAGATTTACTAGGAAGAGTGACTTGAATATGCACATGCGAATTCACACAGGTGAGAAGCCACATTGCTGTAGCACCTGTGGGAAAAGATTTACTAGCAAGAGTGAGTTGAATATGCACATGCGAATTCACACAGGTGAGAAGCCACATTGCTGTAGCACCTGTGGGAAAAGATTTACTGTGAAGAGTCACTTGAATATGCACATGCGAATTCACACAGGTGAGAAGCCACATTGCTGTAGCACCTGTGGGAAAAGATTTACTAGGAAGAGTCACTTGAAGAGACACATGCAAATTCACACAGGTGAGAAGCCACATTGCTGTAGCACCTGTGGGAAAAGATTTACTAGGAAGAGTCACTTGAATATGCACATGCAAATTCACACAGGTGAGAAGCCACATTGCTGTAGCACCTGTGGGAAAAGATTTACTAGGAAGAGTCACTTGAAGAGACACATGCAAATTCACACAGGTGATAAGCCACATTGCTGTAGCACCTGTGGGAAAAGATTTACTAGGAAGAGTCACTTGAATATGCACATGCGAATTCACACAGGTGAGAAGCCACATTGCTGTAGCACCTGTGGGAAAAGATTTACTAGGAAGAGTCACTTGAAGAGACACATGCAAATTCACACAGGTGATAAGCCACATTGCTGTAGCACCTGTGGGAAAAGATTTACTAGGAAGAGTCACTTGAATATGCACATGCGAATTCACACAGGTGAGAAGCCACATTGCTGTAGCACCTGTGGGAAAAGATTTACTAGGAAGAGTCACTTGAAGAGACACATGCAAATTCACACAGGTGATAAGCCACATTGCTGTAGCACCTGTGGGAAAAGATTTACTAGGAAGAGTCACTTGAATATGCACATGCGAATTCACACAGGTGAGAAGCCACATTCTGTATTACTTTAGTACAGTTGAAAATGCATTTCGGAAACCATCCTACATGCTAAGTTTCATTCTTAGAAAATGGTGATGGCAGATCACATAAACAGTGTTTGGATCATTTAAAAATGAGCATTCGGAAAAAAAAACTTCATTTTGAAAAGGTTTTCAGAAGCTCAGTTTCTTTTTTCACACATGGACAAGAAAAAGTGTTTGTCTCGCAACATGAAATGTTTGCACCTTTATCACATTTTCTGACATCATTTTTTATTGTTTATGGGCTTTGTCTTTACTGAAGTTTCTTCATTTTCTTTGGCATGGCCTCAACAGTGCTTGAGATATTTTTGGGTCTTGACATAAAAGAACTATTTCTCAGAATCACACTTGGAAATATCAGTTTAAAAAAACTACCCGTGTACATGCGGTAGCCTTTATTGAAATCAGTTTTTTCTCTGAAGTTCACAGTTTGAAGGTGTTTAAAGCATGAGACAGTTTACTAACTGTACACTGTTCGCTAACTTGCACACTGCCAGAACTCCTGTTGGGATTTTTTTTTTTTTAATGAATTTATACACTAGATTGACATTAATGGGAAGTGCTTTGTAGATGGAAAGGGAATATTTTAGGGAATGACAATGTTAGGCGGTTGATTCAAGTTCTCGTATTGTTTGTGACCCATATACTTAGGTCATTTATTATTCATATTTTTAACATAGCTTGCACTACTGTTATGTGAACACCTGTTGATACCCAGCTGTTGTTTTGTAAAAGGACCTCAGAAGAGTCCCGGGAGTCTTCATCTTTATTTATCTTGATTGGTGTTTGGCCTGCATGTACTTATGGCGAACACCCTAGTGGGCTTTTCTTTCTTCTAAATCTTTGTTAATCTTGTATGTTCAATAAAACTGTTGGCATCACACTTCACTCATCTCCTGTAGATTTTGTGTTTTGGTTTCAATTGTGTTCCAAAAGCCTGAATCAACATCTTTCCAGCCTATAGAAATTCTGCAAAGCCTTTAAAATTTGCGACCCCACAATCCTGCTGCTCTTTGAAAAACTAACAGTACTTCCAAACGAGCTGTTAAACAGGGCTTCGTGTGATCTGCCTTTTGGTGATCAACTGGTCAGAAAGATTCAACGCATTCAAGTGGATAATCATGCTAACTTCCTTGATTCTCGTCCTCACTTTCCAGGTCCTCAACGGTACTCCATCAATGTCTCCTGAAGTTGTGTGTTTCAGAACAAAAGTGGAGCAAATAATAGCAAACACTGAACACACACCTCCCCTGTCTGCCAAGAGCATGTCTAAGACTTTTCTATACCACCATCAGTGACGTGAAGACAGATTGTTCAAACAAATCTGCGATGGTATTTTCAGATTAAGTTAGCCAATTAAACATCAAAGTGGACTTAATTAATGCAGTCAACAATTCCTTAGGAGGTATCATGGCTCGTGGGGTGAGCTGTGTGGAATTTAACTAGGACCCAAGATGCTGGCAGCTGAGATGCAGGAGAGTTTTATTGAGAAGATGGAGATACAAACAGAAACGGCGGAGGTGTGTAGGAAACTAAGCATAACCTAAATTGTAGAAAACTAACAAAACGAACCTGAAGCGCTAACTGGAGACCCGGGAACATAGAAATACGCAGGGAGGAACACAGGTTGACACAGGGAATTAACGCAGACGAACTAGCAACAGGCAAGAGAACACACAGGGCTTAAATACACACACAGCAGTAACCAAGGGATGGGAGACAGGAGGGGAACACACCTGGGACAAATCAGAGCTGACGAGACAGGGGAAACGTAAACTGACCACACTCACATGAGACAAAGACCTTCAGAATATAACAGGAAACTTACAGACACAAAGAACCAGACAAGACACTGAACTCAACAGACAGACTCACAAGCAGACACAGTAACACCATGGACAGACAGTCAATAAATAAATGTTTAAATGATAGAGATCTTTCTGTTATTTCACAACTATAAAAATTTCTGATTTTACAGTGATTAAAGAGCTCTCTTTTTTCATTATAAGACAGTTTGAGTAATGAGATATCTGAACCTTGACACATGTATTTACTGCACTTTATGCTGAAAAAGATTTCTTTCATTTACTAGAGCAGAAAAACTGACACTTGTGTCAGTAGTTCAGCCCACTCAAGATCACAGTCAGCTGTGGCACAAGGCATAACAGGAATCTGACGTCCATTGGTCTGTTGAGTGAGCTCAAATTCCAGCTTGAAGCCATTAGAGTGTGCTGTTTTTTCATTGTGGATCAAACTCCTGAGGTACAGAGAGATGAAAGAGAAAGCTGAAAGTACTGCAGTGATTGTGTTCATACTCAGGAGTCAAATTGGGCCGGAACGAGTGCAGTGTGTTGTAATCAGTGAAATAAACTGCAGATTTACACATGTAATGTGACAATGTAGAGCAGGATGTGGAAAGTAGTATGCATGCCAAATATCCTTGGGAAAGATACTAATCCCAAGTTGTTCTCCGATGTGTCCATCAGAGTATGAATGACATATACATGTGTGTGACTGTTAGATAGAAAGCACTTATGCAGAAAAATGAATTGGTGTGAATGAGGCAAGTTGTATGAAGCGCTTTGAGTACTCAGAGTAGAAAAGCGCTGTATAAGAACCAGTCCATTTACCATTAACGTGGAGAAATCACAGTGACTGTGGTGGTCAGCGAAAGGTTACATCAAGTGTAGCAGAGATTCATTTATATTTAAGTTCATACCAACTTCATACTGTCTGATATAAAGACAATATACAGAAAAATGTTGGAACTCAGCCCAGATGTGAAACATCTGCTTACATTTTGTTGAATTCACTTGTGTAAATCCACAAATAACAGCAGGTCAGCTGATCACAGCCCATTATTATTGTGAGCTATTAGTATTTTCCCACGCTGAGCCACTACAACAGATCCTAGTGTTCCCCCACTTGTTAGGATGCCTGGGTCGTTGACCCAGGGGTTTTGAGTTTATTATATTATTTACACTTTCTAGTCTTTGGTTTCTTTGAGTTCTGTCTTATAGTTTATGTCTCTGTCTTCTCTAGCTGCTTTGTCTCCCCTGTCAGCTGTATCCCCTTGTCTAGTTCGCGTCTCTGTGTGTCCTTAGTGGCTATATCCCCGTGTCCAGTCAGTGTTTGTGTCTGCCCTGGTCCCACGTCTCTGTTCCCTCTGTTGCAGTGCGTGCGAGTCTGTGTCTTTGTTCAGTCTGTGTTATGTGTTTCCTGTTTTACTTTGAAAGTCTATGTCTGATGTTAATGTGTCTGGTTTTGCTTCCCCTTGTCTCGTTAGGCCTGATTTGCCCCAGCTGTGTTTCCCTCCTGTTACCCATTCCCTGATTGCTCCCTCTGTGTATTTAAGCCCTGTGTTTCTCTGTGTCCGTGTCGCGATCTACCGTTTATTTTGCTGTGTGTTTTGTCAATCCCCTGGTGTTAGTTTATTTTTGACCTTTTTTTCCCAGTTATGTTATGTTTGAGTTCAGCATTAAAGCTGTTTTGGTTTAAGTTCTGTCTCCGGAGTCTGCACCTTGGGTCCTATTCCTGTCTGCACACAGCCACACCTAACAGAAGATCGCGACCAGAACATGGACCCTGCAGACTCCTTTTTCTCAGAGTTCAGCGGCGAGATGGAGCGGCTGGTGAGCCTGCTCGACCGCATCGCCCAGTCCTCGGATTTAAGGACCATGGCAGTGGGGCTGAGCGCGGTGGAGGCCATCATTTGGCATAATCCCCGGCTTAGCCAGTTTGCTAAGGACACTTTTTTTTATTATTTTTTTTATTTATTCATTTTCAGGCACAACAAATACCTATATTGAACATAAAATACACAAAACAAAAAACAAAACTTGCCTGAAAAAGGAGTGGGACGAAGAAAACTTATTAAATCCCACCCCTATACTCACTCATCAACAAAAAAAAACAATAAACTTCCCGCAGCTACGCCCATCATTGCATACAGACCCATCAACAGCCCCGGGCAGATACAAGCATCTAAGCGGCAGCTCGCAACCAACAATTAGAGCCTTCATAACTGAATACAGAATATATAAATTATAAATTGCATTACCACAGGTAACAGGCAGTAATAACTACAAGTAACAGACACACATACATATACATACATATATATCTACACACACAAGTACATATATGTACATACATACGCACACTTTATTTTTTATTTTTTATTTTGGAATCCATACCAGCAATGGTAAGAGGACAGACATTACAGAGCACACTAAAACCCATCATTGAGTATACTGTGACCAGACCAACTGTTTGTAGAGAAATTTAAATCTATGAATATTTTTGCATTGTTTCAATTGTAAACTCAGACTGTTCCAGATTTTCACACCACATACAGACACACAAAAGCCTTTACGGGTTGTTCGAGTTCTGGGTAATTTGAATTCTCCAAAGCCTCTCACATTATAAACCTTTTCTCGAATTTCAAATCTAGTTTGTAAATTTGCCGGTAAAAGTTTAGTAAAAGCTTTATACAAAATTATGGATGTATTGTAATTAACCAGATCCTGGAATTTAAGTAACTTTGCCTGAAGAAAGAATTTGTGAGTATGATCTAGATAACCAGCCTTGTGAATAATACGCAGTGCTCGTTTCTGTACTGTGACTAATGGATTAGTTGTATTTTTATATGTATTTTACGGTGGCCCCTAGAGACAAAGCACGTACAAACTCCAAAACACTTACAAAATCCAAAACACGTGCAAAATCCAAAACACATGCAAGCTCCAAAACACTTACAAAATAAAAAACACATGCAAAAGACAAAACACGTACAAAATATAAAAAACATGCAAAATCCAAAACACGTACAAAATCCAAAACACGTGCAAACTCCAAAGCACTTACAAAATCCAAAACACGTGCAAACTCCAAAACACTTACAAAATAAAAAACACATGCAAAAGACAAAACACGTACAAAATACAAAACACATGCAAACTCCAAAACACGTACAAAATACAAAACACGTGCAAAATACAAAACACGTACAAAATACAAAACACGTACAATATACAAAACACGTGCAAAATACAAAACACGTGCAAACTCCAAAACACTTACAAAATACAAAACACATGCAAAATACAAAACACGTACAAAATACAAAACACGTACAAAATACAAAACGCGTGCAAAATCCAAAACACGTACAAAATCCAAAACACGTGCAAACTCCAAAACACATGCAAAATACAAAACACGTGCAAAATACAAAACACGTGCAAAATACAAAACACATGCAAAATACAAAACACGTACAAAATACAAAACACGTGCAAAATACAAAACACGTGCAAAATACAAAACACGTGCAAACCCCAAAACACGCGCAAACCCCAAAACACGCGCAAACTCCAAAACACAACGGAAGTGCTCCAGGACGCTAGGGGCAGTGTTGAGCTTTTGTTACCTAGTAACTACACAAGCCAGGAAGTACCAATAACCGGATTTGGGGTCTGCAGCCTTAAAGGCCGCATTTTAAGGCTGATTATGTCACAGCGACACGACAAAGACTGTCCCAATTCAAAGGCTGCTCGAAATGCGGCCCTCAAATGTGTCCTTAATTTCCCTGAATTTTAAGGATGGGTCTGTGTAGCCTTCATGGCCCAACATATCCCAGACTTCATAGCGCGGCGGTGGTTTGGATAATTTTGCCGAAAAAAAACGGCGGAAGCGGAGCGGACGAAGAGTAAACTTCCAGAAGTAAGTACTGAATATTATGTCACTTATTTATGCGCAAATGTTTTTATAATGAAGAACATTAAAACATTACTGTTGGCAACATGTCGGGAAAGTTATGTGACATTAGCGACGTTTGTACTAACTTGGTTTTAAAGCCTTCACTTCAAAATATTCGCCGTTCAATAGCTGACTTTAATCTTACAGAGAATGTGATGATTTTATGCGTAATTAAAGTCAGTCATGTCAGTCAGCTGACGGTTCACTCCTTAAGCTGAAAGAAAGATGCTTTAATCACAGGAGTCACACATGTGTCCACTGTACCATCTGGGAACTCTTCTTGTTTAGCACTCGTAATGACACAAACACTAAATCCTCCTTCTCTGGTGCTGTTTTGTAGCAGTGTGTACACCTGAGACTGTCACCTGTCTGTCCTGCACTCTCTCTCTGTTTCTTTCTCTCTGATTGTGGAATAAAAGTATGAACATGTATTTATAAGTCACACTTGTGTTTGAATCCTGCAGCTTATCACACATTTGATTTCTATGTGTGACACCTGCAAGTGTCCAGAGTGAGGACAGACTGAGGGACCCACTGCATTACATCATCTGTGAGGCTTTGCACCCCTGATGATCCACCAGGACAATCTCAGCAGTATGTGAGGAAGAGGAGGAGGAAGAGCCAGCAGCAACTGACAGATGGAGAGAATAGACAGACTGTTCCCTGTTTGTGAAGGACTGCTAGAAAAGTTTAAAATAACTAATTGCCTGTCCTGAATCAGTCTTATTAGGTAATGTTCAAATAATGTTATCATCCCAGTGTTTTCAGTGTGAGAGAAAGTACTCAGGGCCTTCAAGTTACACACTATGAAAGGCAGCAACAAGTTCAATGTTCAGAAACCTAAAGTATGTATCAGCAGCAGAATGGAGCTAAAAATAAATGTTTGTTTCAGTTCTATGAAGCTTTGAGGATTTTGGATCAGTAGCACTGCTGTGTTTGTTGCATCATATTGCTGTAATTGTTTATATGCTTTATATATTCTGAGCTAAGTTGATCTATAGTGTTACATCATATTCTATAAGGATGTTATGTGTTTGTATACTTTCTGCCCAGTTTGACCCATTTAGCAGACGTCAGCCTGTTTAAAGCTCTGATATCTATTCTGTATGACTTAAAGCAGTTATGACATGGTCTGATTTTCTCACCCAATAAAGGAATATTTAATACATCAGTCTACTCTTCATTTTATCAGAAACATATATATACTATTATATATTGTACATATATTTATTAGTTTCAGATGTAGCCATTCTTGTATTTTGCTTGTTTACATTATTGTATTTTGCACAACTCTGTTGCTTGTGAAGCTCGCACACAAGAATTTCACTCACATGTGCTGTACCAATGTACCTGCACATGTGATGTGACAATAAAAGTGATTTGATTTGAAACAGCTCACAGCTTGTACATTTTCTTTTTACACATGTATGTAAGCATTTGAGCCAAATTTAGTAATGCCAACATACTGAAGGAACAACATTTGTCTCTTATATATGATACACCTATGCACTGTCAATATACATTTTGAACCAGCTGCAGATGTCAGAGTAACAACTGACTGACCCCCACATAAAGTGCGTTACAGTAGTCCACAGGGGAAGAAAGAAAAGCATGGATCACGGTTTCAAAGTGCTGCCTAGAAAGAAACGATTTCACTCTTGCCAGTCGCCTTAAATGATAAAAATGGACTGGTCCAACTTAAAACCAAGGGCAGTAACAACAGGTTTAAAATAAACCTCCAGGGGTTCCAAATGAAAAGAAGAGGACTCACAGGGGCCACTGGGTCCAAACACCAACAAATCTGTTTTCTTTTCATTCAAATTTAAAAAGTTTAGAGCCAACCAAGTTTTAATGTCATCTAGGCATGTCAAGAGAGGTTTTATTCAGATGCCATCCTTCGGCTTCAGTGGCAAATAAATTTGGCAGTCATTCCTATATACTTGTCTTTGAGTGAAGATTTAAGGTGGTAAGACATGTAAATAACTGCAACTTGAATCTGTACTGAAGCTCAGTATTTGACAAAGAGTTCATGTTCACTGCTGTAATACCTAATAATGACTAATATAATAACCATAATATTGGCCATATTATATTTACATTACCAAAGTGATATGACTTTAGTCTCATGAACAACATTAGCTAATTGTTATTTACTAGCTAATCTTAAATGACTGTTCAGTACAGAAATGAAGCCCAAAAATCATGTTTTACTGTCCTGTGGTCTCAGCCTCAGATACTTATCAAATCACACAAAGCTCTTGTAGAAACAAACAAACAAATGAAAAAAAATATGTTCTCCTTCATTTCTGTCAAAAAAAGTTGTATGACACGTTTCCAGCTGTTAGTATCATAGTTGCTAGGCAACCTGGGAAGCGCAACGGAGACTAGAGCCCATGTGTTTGCAACAAACTTGCCGTTTATTTTACAAATTGAGCTCAACACTGCCCCTAGCGTCCTGGAGCACTTCCGTTGTGATTTGGAGTTTGCATGTGTTTTGAATTTTGTACGTGTTTTGGATTTTGCACGTGTTTTGGATTTTGTACGTGTTTTGGATTTTGTACGTGTTTTGTATTTTGCATGTGTTTTGAATTTTGTACGTGTTTTGGATTTTGCACGTGTTTTGTATTTTGCATGTGTTTTGGATTTTGTATGTGTTTTGGAGTTTGCATGTGTTTTGAATTTTGTACGTGTTTTGGATTTTGTATGTGTTTTGGAGTTTGCACGTGTTTTGAATTTTGTACGTGTTTTGGATTTTGTATGTGTTTTGGAGTTTGCACGTGTTTTGAATTTTGTACGTGTTTTGGATTTTGCACGTGTTTTGGATTTTGTATGTGTTTTGGAGTTTGCATGTGTTTTGAATTTTGTACGTGTTTTGGATTTTGTATGTGTTTTGGAGTTTGCACGTGTTTTGGATTTTGTACGTGTTTTGGATTTTGCATGTGTTTTGGATTTCGTACGTGTTTTGGATTTTGTATGTGTTTTGAATTTTGTACGTGTTTTGAATTTTGTACGTGTTTTGAATTTTGTACGTGTTTTGGATTTTGTATGTGTTTTGGAGTTTGCACGTGTTTTGAATTTTGTACGTGTTTTGGATTTTGCACGTGTTTTGGATTTTGTATGTGTTTTGGAGTTTGCATGTGTTTTGAATTTTGTACGTGTTTTGGATTTTGTATGTGTTTTGGAGTTTGCACGTGTTTTGGATTTTGCAAGTGTTTTGGATTTTGTACGTGTTTTGAATTTTGTACGTGTTTTGGAGTTTGCACGTGTTTTGGAGTTTGCACGTGTTTTGGAGTTTGCACGTGTTTTGGATTTTGCACGTGTTTTGTATTTTGTACGTGTTTTGGATTTTGTATGTGTTTTGGAGCTTGTACGTGTCTTGGATTTTGTACGTGTTTTGGATTTTGCATGTGTTTTGGAGTTTGCATGTGTTTTGGATTTTGTATGTGTTGAGGAGTTTGTGCGTGCTATTTGGAATTTGTAAGTGTTTTGGAGTTTATACATGCTTTGTCTCTAGGGGCCACCGTAGTATTTCCCCACACTTCCACACAATATGTAAGATATGGAAGAACCAGGGTACAGTACAGAGTACGAAGTGCATCTTTATCAAGGAATTGTTTCACTTTGTTCAAAACTGCGAGGCTTCTGGAAATTTTGGTTTTTATGTGTCTGACGTGGGGTTTCCATGAAATTTTGTTATCAATTATAACTCCCAAAAATTTGTTTTCACTCACATTATCAATTGGTACACCTTCAATGATAATTGGTAATTCTATATTATATTTTAAATTACCAAAAAACATTGCTTTAGTTTTATTTATATTTAATGATAATTTATTTATGTCCATCCATTTTTTTATTAATTTTAGCTCCCTGTTTACAGTCATTACAAGATCAGTATAATCATCGCTACTGAAAAATATGTTGGTGTCATCTGCGAACAGTATGAGTTTAAGTACTTGAGAAACATCAAAAATATCATTTATGTATACATTGAAAAGTTTTGGTTCCAACACTGACCCTTGGGGAACACCACATGTAATACCAAGTTTCTCTGAATGGCCCTATGCTAACATATTGTTCCCGACCTGTTAGGTAACTTTTTAACCAGTTACCAGCTTTCCCTCGAATACCATATCTTTCCAATTTATCCAGTAAAATTGAGTGATTGATTGTGTCGAAGGCCTTTTTGAGGTCAACAAAAATACCAACTGCATATTTATTTTTATCCAGTGTATCAGTAATTTCTTCTACTGCCTCAATTATCGCCATTGAAGTGGTTCTTTGCGTTCTGAAACCATACTGACCAACATTTATTATTTGATGTTTTTCAAGGAATTTTTCTAATCTTGAATTAAAAAGTTTTTCTAGAATTTTTGAGAATTGAGGCAGTAGAGAAATAGGCCTATAATTGGTAAAACTGTGTTTGTCATTACTTTTATATAGTGGTATTACTTTCGCAATTTTCATTTTTTTTGGAAAACAACCGGACTGAAATGATAAATTACAGATATATGTTAAGGGACTAGCAATATTCAGAATAACCTGTTTAACTACAGACATATTTATGTCATGATAATCCATTGAAGACTTACTTTTACATTTTAATGTGATATTTATTACTTCTTGCTCATTTGTAGCTGAGAGGAACAGTGAAAAGGGATTTGATTTTATATTACTGATATTTTCATTTTTATGACACGGGATGTCCGCTGCTAGTTCAGGGCCAACATTTATGAAGAATTTATTGAACCCATCGACAATATTACTCATGTTTCACCATTTGCATCAGTAAAATATTCAGGATATGATGTTCCAGAAGATCCTTGTTTAATTAAGTTGTTTAACACATCCCAAGTTCCGTTTATATTGTTTTTATTTTCATATAATCTTCTTCTATAATAAAGTTGTTTGCTCGTTCTTATAATATCAGTCAATTTATTTCTATATGCTTTATATCTTTGTTCCACTTCTTTTGTTTTTACTTTGATAAACTGTTTATACAGATTGTTTTTCTTTTTGCAAGCATTAATAATTCCTTTTGTGAGCCAAGGACTTTTTATCTTTTTTTTCTTTGTCATGTGTTCGTTTACAGGACAATGTTTATTGTACCACATAGTAAAAATATCTAGGAAATTATCATAAGCCTTGTCCACATCTGACTCTTCATACACCGAACTCCAATCTTGTTGTGCTAAATCGAAATTGAAGGCATGAATTGCTTCTTCATTTATTGTTCGCTTTGCTATCATGATCTTGGTATCTATTTTTTTTAAATCACAGTCACACAAAGTAAAAACTGGTAAGTGGTCAGTTATATCACAGACAAGCAGACCACTATTAATTTGGAAATCCATGACATTAGTAAAAATGTTGTCAATAATAGTGGCGCTATGTGAAGTTATTCTGCTTGGCTTTGTTATTGTTGGATATAGTGATAAGCTGTACATTGTGTCAGTAAAGTCATCAATGGCTTTTAACCTTGTTGGATTTAGCAAATCAATGTTAAAATCACCACAGATAAATAGTAATTTTTGGTTCACCGAAGCAAACGTTTTTTCTATCCATTCATTAAAAGTGTCAATACTTGAACTGGGTGTCCGATATATACAACTTATTATAACATTTCTCTTTTTTTCATTCATAATCTCAATAGTCAAACATTCCAAAATTCCATCAATAGCCATAGACATAGTTGTTACAACATTATATTTTATAGAGTTATGAACATATATAGCAACCCCGCCGCCCGCCTTATTTAATCTATTCATGTATTTTAAATCATATCCATTCAAACAAAAATCTATTCCTTTATCGACATTGAACCAAGTTTCAGTGATGGCTATAACACTAAAGGGGCGAGAAAATTGTTGCAAATAGTCCTTAATGAAATCAAAATTAGAGTACATACTTCTGCTGTTAAAGTGAATTAATGAGAGCTTCCCGTCTAGGTTAATTTCTTTTTCATATTGTTCCTGAGTGAAATAATTACAATTTTTAACAAAAGAAGAGAGAAAGTTACTTTCAGAATCTATTTCTGGATCTATTATATTATGCTCCTTATATTCACAATCTAGATCAATTACTTTCTGTTGAAGAACTAATTTCAACGTGTCCATGTCATTTCCTGGTGTAATTGATACATTGGTGTCAGTTATACTTGTCCAGATCCTCCATGTTCCTCACTATCAGTACTTTTGCCTCTTCTGGTGTCCCGTTTAGCTTAATGAAAATCTTACAGTTTGTTACCCATGTATGTTGTATTTTACCGTTCTTCTTCAGTTGCCTTGCCTTCCTCGCGATGTCTGCGTTTTTTCGTGTCAGATGTTCATTAATGAAAACGTCCGTGCCTTTCAGTTTGCGTCCTTGTTTCAGCAGTGCGACCTTGTTCTTCCGATTGACAAATCTCATAATGATGGCCGGCAGTCTGTCACTCCTCCTGGGCAGTGAGTGACATGCTTCTATGTGCTCCAGGTCCATCTCTATCCCCTTGCTTTGGAGGAAGGACGCCACCTGTTGCTCTACCGAGCGGGTCTCCTCGTCGCTGGGCTCCCCGACGTTCCCGGCCACGCGCGGCTTGATTTTAATACCGCTGATGACCACGTCGTTCGTACGGGTGTACTGCTCCAGCTCATCCACCCGCCGCTCAAGATCCATGATCCGTCTGTCCTTCTCGGCATTTTGGAGGCGTAGCTGTTTTACCTCCTCCAGAAGCCCCAGAAGCAGCTCCTGCTGTGCCCTGACTGCGGCCACGTCTCCGCACAGCGCTCCGAGGGAGGTTTTAATGTCCTCAACCTCCTCTGGTGTTGGGCCTTTCTTGGGTGGCATACTGAAGCGAGAGCACGAGGCGGCCACCACGAGGGACCCGGAAGCGGAATTTCTGATGATGGCGCCTGGCTAGGCCTGCTGGCTGATGGTGGAGCCTGGCTGTGGCCTGCTGGCTGATGGTGGAGCCTGGCTGTGGCCTGCTGGCTGATGGTGGAGCCTGGCTGGGTCTGCTGGATGTGGCCTGCTGGCTGATGGTGGAGCCTGGCTGTGGCCTACTGGCTGATGGTGGAGCCTGGCTGTGGCCTGCTGGCTGATGGTGGAGCCTGGCTGTGGCCTGCTGGCTGATGGTGGAGCCTGGCTGGGTCTGCTGGATGTGGCCTGCTGGCTGATGGTGGAGCCTGGCTGTGGCCTACTGGCTGATGGTGGAGCCTGGCTGTGGCCTGCTGGCTGATGGTGGAGCCTGGCTGTGGCCTGCTGAGCCTGGCTGTATATGTAATTTGCAGCTCCTTTGTCTATAAATCAAAGTATTATCAGTTTCACGATGTATCGTATGTTTCCACAGTCTGTCTTTACGGCTGAATCGTCACTCTGAATCACTGTTGACGTCTTCCTCTACACCCCGAATGATTGGCATTTGATCTCCCCAGTCACTGCTCCGAGCGCAGCGGTACATATCTCTGTCACTACTGAATGTCAGTACCTTTTGTCTTCTCTCTCCCACAGAGTGCATTTTGTCTTCATCTCTCTATGCCAGAGATGGGCAACTCCAGGCCTCAAGGGCCAATGTGCTGCAGGTTTTAGATGTGAGTTGGGGAACACCATAACTGCCTGGAGAGAGCAAGTCAGGGCTAGTGAGCTTGCTCTCTCCCTCCGTTTTCTCCACCGGTTCCTGTTCCCTCGTCTAAAAGGAAGCGACGCCACCGTCGCTCCTCTCCTCGGTCATCCGTTCAGCCTCACGCCTCGTCAGCTGGAGGACCCGAGGAGCCCGTTCAGCCTCACGCCTCGTCAGCTGGAGGACCCGAGGAGCCCGTTCAGCCTCACGCCACGTCAGCTGGAGGGCCCGAGGAGCCCGTTCAGCCTCACGCCTCGTCAGCTGGAGGGCCCGGGGAGCCCGTTCAGCCTCACGCCACGTCAGCTGGAGGGCCCGGGGAGCCCGTTCAGCCTCACGCCTCGTCAGCTGGAGGGCCCGGGGAGCCCGTTCAGCCTCACGCCTCGTCAGCTGGAGGGCCCGAGGAGCCCGTTCAGCCTCACGCCACGTCAGCTGGAGGGCCCGGGGAGCCCGTTCAGCCTCACGCCTCGTCAGCTGGAGGGTCCGAGGAACCGCTTCAGCCACCTGTCTCCGCTGGAGGGTCCGAGGAATCGCTTCAGCCGTCTCTTCCTGCTGGAGGATCCGAGGGGCCAGTTCACCCTCCTGTCTCTGCTGGAGGGTCCGAGGGGCCCGTTCAGCCACCTGTCTCTGCTGGAGGGTCCGAGGGGCCCGTTCAGCCACCTGTCTCCGCTGGAGGGTCCGAGGAACCGCTTCAGCCGACTCTTCCTGCTGGAGGATCCGAGGGGCCCGTTCAGCCTCCTGTCTCTGCTGGAGGGTCCGAGGGGCCCGTTCAGCCACCTGTCTCCGCTGGAGGGTCCGAGGAACCGCTTCAGCCGACTCTTCCTGCTGGAGGATCCGAGGGGCCCGTTCAGCCTCTTGCCTCGTCAGCTGGGGGTCCGGGAGGACCCAGCCAGCACGTCCCTGTGTCTGCTGATGGTTCTGGCGAGGCCGTTCAGCCACCACCGGCTCCACCGCCTGGTCCGGCCCCCGAGTCTGCAGTTCCGTCTGGTCCGGCCCCCGAGTCTGCAGTTCCGCCTGGTCCGGCCCCCGAGTCTGCAGCTCCGCCTGGTCCGGCCCCCGAGTCTGCAGCTCCGCCTGATCGGACCTCAGCCTCTGCAGCTCTGCCTGGTCCGGCCTCAGCCTCTGTAGCTCCGCCTGGTCCGGCCTCCGAGTGTTCAGCTTCGTCTGCTCCTGAGGTCTCCATGCTGTCTGTTCCTGCACATCTTGTCCGGCCTGCACGTCCTGCACATCTTGTCCGGCCTGCACGTCCTGCACATCTTGTCCGGCCTGCTCGTCCTGCTCGTCCTGCACGTCCTGCTCGGCCTGTCCGGCCTGCTCGTCCTGCACGTCCTGTCCGGCCGATGACTGGACGCCATTGCCGTCATGGACGGCCCCCTGAACTACGTCGCCGTCGGTGCCTCCCGCCCGGCCGGCCTCCTGATCTGCTCGGTCGCCACCAGTGCCTCCCGCCTGGCCGGTGCCTCCCGCCTGGCCGGCCTCCTGACCTGTTTTCTGGGCTCTTGGACCATCAGCCTCCGGGCCGCCCCCCTGACCTGCCCGGGTTTGGACTGTTGTGCCGTTAGCCTCCGGGCCGGCCCCCCTGAACTTTTTTGAGACTATTGCCTGGGCCTCTGCGCCTTTCGTGAGCTCTTTTGTTTGTTTGCTTTTGGACTATGCCTGGGCCTTGGTGCTGTTGTTTTGGACTTTGTTCCTGTGTTTTGTTCTGTTGCTTTCCAGGCTCCGTTGTTTGTTCTTTTTTTTTTGTTTCTGGCTCCTTGTTTGGTTTGTTTCGAGCCCTCCATCCTGTTTCCCCCGCCGCCCACCCTGGTTGGGTTGTTTTTGTTTTGTTTTGATGTTTTGGTTTGGGCTGTCTGGAAGCCAGCCCTTAAGGGGGGGGGGGGGGGTACTGTTAGGATGCCTGGGTCGTTGACCCAGGGGTTTTGAGTTTATTATATTATTTACACTTTCTAGTCTTTGGTTTCTTTGAGTTCTGTCTTATAGTTTATGTCTCTGTCTTCTCTAGCTGCTCTGTCTCCCCTGTCAGCTGTATCCCCTTGTCTAGTTCGCGTCTCTGTGTGTCCTTAGTGGCTATATCCCCGTGTCCAGTCAGTGTTTGTGTCTGCCCTGGTCCCACGTCTCTGTTCCCTCTGTTGCAGTGCGTGCGAGTCTGTGTCTTTGTTCAGTCTGTGTTATGTGTTTCCTGTTTTACTTTGAAAGTCTATGTCTGATGTTAATGTGTCTGGTTTTGCTTCCCCTTGTCTCGTTAGGCCTGATTTGCCCCAGCTGTGTTTCCCTCCTGTTACCCATTCCCTGATTGCTCCCTCTGTGTATTTAAGCCCTGTGTTTCTCTGTGTCCGTGTCGCGATCTACCGTTTATTTTGCTGTGTGTTTTGTCAATCCGCTGGTGTTAGTTTATTTTTGACCTTTTTTTCCCAGTTATGTTATGTTTGAGTTCAGCATTAAAGCTGTTTTGGTTTAAGTTCTGTCTCCGGAGTCTGCACCTTGGGTCCTATTCCTGTCTGCACACAGCCACACCTAACACCACTTTGTTCTTTAGAACTAGAATTTAGCTTCGATGATCATTTGTATTGTCATGTACTAATATTATATTAGTTTTATATTTATATCGCTGAAGATCGAGTTACTTGAGCATAAAAATAGATGGTAGATGGATGGTAGAAGTAAGGACTTTCTTACTTTGATTTCAGAGACTGTATTTTTTCACTTTAACTTGAGTAAAGAAGTTGACTCAGTACTTTTACTGGATTAGTTTTTTTAACACAAGTATCTGTACTTCTACTTAAGTGCAGGAGATGGGGTGGAGGAGGGCCAGACAGTAGACCAACTTTACCTTAATTCCATTATGGATGAGAAGTACTGTGTTAGCTAGGGCTCTGAAGTTGTGGGACTTGAAATACAAGACGCCGGCTTTTGAGCTTTCACCTTCCTGCTCCTATGTCTGGCCTTCCTGACAGCAAGAAGACTGACTCCTCCTTTACCATTTTGAGTAAAATCCTTTCTGCTTGACTCTGTCCTCTGCTTCCTGAAGTACAGAAAGGCTGAAAATGTTAGGTGGTAAATCCTCCTTTGCACTACAAAGGACACAGAATTCAGTTTTAGTAGCTAAGGTTATCAATGCTAAAATGAAAATTCCTCCAACTTTGAGAATGATGACAAGAGCAAGAGCAGTAGAACCATATTAAAAGCAGTATAGCTAATACTATATGCAAACACCACAAGCATGTTTCATGCCTTTGCACAAACGATAACAGCAGCAGGAACCATGGCTGCACACAGACCCATGAACACTGCTGACGGCCCGCTGTGAGTACACGAGGATAGAAAACCTCCTGCAGCTGCCCCCACTGTCACCCCCAACCTTCCTACATACTCCATACTTATCTGCAACTTGTCCATATTGATCTGTAGCTTTCCTGTTGCATACCCCTACTGGCCCTGCCACCCCATCAGAGCTCCTATGGTGGGACTTGTTGTGTGTTTGTATCCCATGAGTTTCTGGTTGTCAGCCAGTAGCTCCAGGGACTGAAAAAAAACAACAATTCCAGTCCCTCTCATAAGCAGACCTCCTGGAGCTCCAAACACCAGCCCAATGCAGATGTGGAAATGAGTGATGCCAGCCCTGAGGATTAATAAACAGGTCACACTGTACAGAAGATTCATTGAGTGTGAATGTGTGTATTTGTGTCCCACATAGATATACTGTAGACTTATTACTGAAAACACCAAAGTGTCTTCGCAGACCTCTGTAAAACACAATAACAACAGTCGCTTTTACTTTCATCCAGTAAATCTGTTCTGAAATGACTCAGAAATAAGCTTTATGTCTTAAGTTCGCCTGTTGAGTCCAATATTTTCTATTTCAATGCCTGGCAACAAAAGAGTTTCTAATGAATAAAAGATATTTATACAATGTATTAAATCCTCTATGATCAATATTGCAGATTCTAATTAACATATAATTAAAAGCACCGCGTTCCAATGTGGCCATCATCATTATGCTCATCAGTAAATAATAATTTAGTAAGCATGTCTTCTTCATTTAAGAAGCACATTTCCCTAACCACAGCTAGCTGCTAATATCTGTGCATTTCATTCCTGTTTTGATCACTGTTACATTATTATGTTGAAATTTAATTTCATTGTGTCTTTGATTCTTGTTTTTACTTTATGATTATTCTAATGATGAGCTCAGGTTTGAAAACGTTCCTTCCTGACAATGTCAAGCCTTGTTAAACCTCTTGACACTGTCATAAAGAAACTAGAGATGGACCGATCCGATATTACGTATCGGTATCGGTCCGATACTGACCTAAATTACTGGATCGGATATCGGAGAAAAATAAAAAATGTAATCCGATCCATTAAATATCACGAAAGCACCTCACAAAACTTGCAACACGCCGTAACTCACCTCAGAACGTTAGCACGTCGGAGCAGTATGCATCACGTGATAGAGCGGCTGTGGCATGCAGGACCTGTCGGTGGTCTGGATAGCATGTGGAGCTTCGCTAGCAACCCGGCATTTCATCTCCGACAAAGTTATCCCCGAGAGAAGTAAAGCAAGTGTGTAAGTCCATCTCTGAATGTTTGTAAAGCATTCCTGCGTTAAGCTTAACAAACGATATATGGAGCGACTGCCTCTTCTTGCTGCTACTTCAATCATGAAACTGCTTAACGATCAGCTGATCGGCTTTTCTGTCGCCAGTCGTGTCTCTAGTTTGCTTTTGGCCCACTTTGCACCAGAAAGAGGAAACCAGCGGCTGAACAACAGCAGCACGTTTAAGCTTGATCAGCTGTTGTTAGAATGTATTTAATATTACTTTCTACTCGAGGATCTTTTTCTACGTAGCTGACGGCTGGTAACTGTGCAGGGGCGGATCTAGCAAAGTTTAGCCAGGGGGGCCGATAGGGCATTAACAGGGAAAAGGGGGCACAAAGACATACTTTTCTTTCTTATTCTCATTTAAAATGTCTAGCTTTTAATAAATAATTATCTGACACCCAAAGTTTTAATTTGATGTAAAATGAATAGAAGTCAATTACTGTATATAGTAACTATTAAGTCTAATATACCCTAGTAAGCTATAGTACTTTTTCCTTTGGGAAGGTACCATCTGTGCAGTCTGCAATTTTGTTGAAGAAAGATGTTGAATCTATTTAATATTTCTTGAAAAATAATTGATTTCTGTGCATTTTTTTTCACACTGCATCAAATTAAGGTTGATTACGTCGATTAAGCATCATGAGGTGGCGCGTGAGGGGTGGTTCCCTATTTTTTATTTATTTATTTTTGTTGTTGCTGGGAGTTGGAGCCCTATTAGTTAGGTTGCTTAATATTTATGCTAAGTACTCTTTAAAATACCAGAATAGGGAGGATGGTGTAGGTTTAAGTTTATTAGATTGATCAGTATTGCTGAACTATGAAATTTTTTTTTTTTTGCATACAGGTATAACAGAATAGCTTTAGTGTAGTTGTTGTTTTAAACTTGAGTATGAACTTATACAAAATGCAGCAAGATATTTAAAAAACAGTTTTGTTGATTAAAAAACACTATATCGGATTCATATCGGTATCGGCAGATATTCAAATTTATGATATCGGTATCGGTATCGGACATAAAAAAGTGGTATCGTGCCATCTCTAAAAGAAACCGGCTGAGTTAAGATCGAAGCTGGCTGTATGTGGCCCATAAGTTTGACGTCTGTGCTCTAGTGAATTTTCTGGTTATGACATCGGTGATATTCAGTGACATTCATCAAACAGGAGAGGTCAGCATGCAGTTGAATGCAAAGCTGCTCTAAAGTTCTCAGTGAAAACCTTTCACAGAATAACAGGTTAAATTAGCCTGTGTGTCACTTCAGCCGTTGTGGTGACTGTATAGATAAAACACACAAATGTGGCATCTGCATAATGATTTAGAACAAATGAGTATTTTACTTTCAACAGTAAAATTGAATGTTATGAGGAAATTAGTTCTCTATATTCAACACTAAATCAGTCTTAAAATTACTCAGATTTATGTCAAAAGTACAGGTTTACTAAGCTAATGCAACCTGAGAGTGAGAGATATGTTAGCTGTTCCCTTCAGCCACATCACAAAGGTTCTGTAATGGACTGATAGTGTTTTTACAATCTTGTATTATCTTACTTTGATGAGTTACTGCGAAATGGAGCTTCTGTTTCCTGTTCTTAGTTGACAGGCGTAGCCTCCAGTGTGGTCTTCTGCTACTGTAACCTGTCTGCTTCAAGGTCTGTTGTAGAGCAGGGCGATATGGCCAAAAATATTTATCATGATATATATTTGAAAATTTGCGATAACGATATAACTGACGATATAATTGATGCGAGACAAAATACAACTCCACAACATTACTAGCGCAAAAAGACAACCTTCCATTTATTTTCACTTAAACAAGAAGCTGGTTTTTATGTACATTAAAGCTTTATAAAAATGTAACAGTGCAAATGCAAATTCCTTGCTGAAAGTTTAACCAAAAGGCATTTCCAGTAGAAATGGGCTGACATATCCTGAGCATAACCATGTATAATATCCACTGAAGTTAAAAAGAGGTGCTTTGCAACATTAAACTGCAGTGTGCAGTACGTATTTTTCGGACCATAAGGTGCACGGGATTATAAGGCACATTAAGCGAAACAAAGCAGTCAGGAAATCAAACTTTATTAAACTCATTCTTCTTGCTTCCTCCACTTCTGTACCATTGATTCATTAATGTTGAATTCTCTGGCAGCTGCTCTATTCCCATGTTGTTGCAGTATATTAATGGCTAACCTCGTATTGTGGATGGATTATCTCAGTTGTTCTCCTGACTGAAGTTTGGTCCGTTTACAGCATCCTGCCATGCGATTGCATTTGTCTCTAACCATGAGGAACCTTCACGTTAACTTTTATAAGTGGAAAAGTGTTAGTGTTCGTCCTCCAGCTTCACTGTTTATGTTATGCTAACATAGCTGTGTCGCTAGCGATCACGTAGCACATCATTATATACCAGCTAGCCCAACTTCAGTAACCCTACAAACGTCACTGCTGTTTAGTTTCCTGTCTTCATTTATGTTGGAAGTGATAGCAGAGCTGTACGTTTGATTTTTTTCAGAAATCTCTCAGTCAGAACATGCAATATCATGCTTAGGTAACTAGCGAAACTAGCGAGCTAAATTCCGCTAGCTTCCTGCTAACTTCTAACTCCGTTAAATGTAATAACTTTTGTTTTCATGGATGCCTGGAAGTTAAACTTCATAGTTACACCTGGTAAAGCAGCAATGCTGATCGTTTTATTAAAGATGAAAGAATTTAGACAGTTTTTAAATGGCCTGTATTTATATAGCGCCTTACTAGTCCCTAAGGGCCCCAAAGCGCTTTACATATCCAGTCATCCACCCATCCACACACACATTCACACACTGATGATGGTAAGCTACATTGTAGCCACAGCCACCCTGGGGCGCACTGACAGAGGCGAGGCTGCCGGACACTGGTGCCACCGGGCCCTCTGACCACCACCAGTAGGCAACGGGTGAAGTGTCTTGCCCAAGGACACAACGACCGAGACTGTCCAAGCCGGGGCTCGAACCGGCAACCTTCCGATTACAAGGCGAACTCCCAACTCTTGAGCCACGATCGCCCCATAACTCTCAGTGATGCTGCAGTGTTCGTTTGACCTGAAGAGGGGGGTTTAGGACCCAGATTACTCCCAGATTTAAGAGCATCTTAGTCCGACAAATACGACAATAACGACAGCCGCTTGCATGTTCTGCAAAAAAATGTGCTTTGTCGTGTATCTGAGGGACAAACACCAAAGCAGTTCCACATCACTGAAGTTGCACCATTTTTACAAGCCAATTCTGGTTCATCTGTTTCACTCAACAATCGGCCATGTGCGTATGAAAACAAAGAAACTGCGCATTCGCGTTTTACTCATTCTATCGCGATATTTCATTTTCCTATTGTTGCCTAACATTATACCGGTATTGCCGTGAACGGTATAATATGGCCCAGCCCTAGTCTGTTGGTCTGTTTTGCTTTCAGAGATGTTCTTCTCTGTAGCTTCTTTGTAACAAACCTATTAGCTCAAAGTAGTCTGGCTTTCTCCTCTGACCTTTGACATCATCAAAGTATTTTCACCCAGATAACTGCTGCTCACTGGATATTTTCTCATTTCAGATGACTCTCTATAAACCCTTAGCGATGGTTATGTGGGAAAAACCCAGTACATGAAAAAGTGTGGGAAATACAGCCCATCTGACATCAACGACCACGTCATGTTCGGTCACCTTTCTTCCTGATACTCTTTTTTTTTTCTTTCGCCTGTCCCATTTGGTTCTTTTGCCATCAGAATTATTGTCTAAAGGCCAAGAAAGATGCCCAATGGGTTTTCTTTACCAATATATTTTCACTTGCTAAACACGGGATAGACATGACTGGGAGAAAGAAAAGGGAGAAAGAAAGAGGGAAAGAAAAACAGCGGGGAAGAGGAACAGTGATAAAGGGCATAAAACCAAAACAATCAAAACAAAACAGACAAAAAATACATATGTCAATCACCTGGTGAGAAAGAAAAAAGAGAAAACAAGCAAAAAAAGAGAGCAATATAATAAACAACATCATCACAATAATCTATGTGAATATAACAGTAAATACTAAATATTGAATATTATTGTGCAGCACATAAGATCAACAGCGCACAGTGTGTTTTGAGGTAGGAGCCAAAAAAGGTTTAGTTTGTTTGTGTGAGCACCCGTGTGTACACCTGTGAGCATGAGCGCACTTGTATTCAAAAGGTTACTTCATGTAATGATCTGCTAGAGGGTGTGGGGAGCCATAGCCCCGTCCTCCAGCACATGAAGCAGGTATAGAGGAGATCCTGGCTCCAGACATCCAGAGACCCCCAGAACACAAGAGACCAAGGAAGACCAACAGAGGGGCAGCCGTGCCACTCTCCCAGAAAGAGCTGAGGAGAGTCCCAGATGAGAGGTCACTCAGCAGCCGCGGAGCAGAGGCCAGGGGGAGTTGCAGTGACGTGCCCGTGAGCTCCGCCGGCAGCCAGCTGTGCCGGAGTGACCGAGCCCCAGGCCCAGAGGCCGAGGGCACCCCACCCCCCGAAAGGGCCCGAGCGAGCCCCAGGCTCCAGGCCCCGACAAGCAGCCACCAGGAGTGAGCCGGTGTGTACCTGGACGCCCATCCCCGGACACAAAGAACCACCAATGCACCGATGTCTGAGGGCGTCTGCCAATGGAAGGGGGAATGGTGGGGGAGATAGGCCTCCATACATTGGAGGGCCTGAGATGTCCCTACAGAGGTGGCGTCTGATACCCGACCTGACATATAGACACAGACAAACAGGCACACACAGATACAAACATCCATTCCCACCTTCATGCTCTCATATGCAATTACTCAACACTCACCCAACGTGGAGACAGACATAAATAGACACTGTACACTCCCCAAGCATACCCTAAGCCCCAGATCTAGGTACCCTTGCCCCTGGAGGGGGAAACTGCACCCAGACCCAGGTGGTGTTACCCTCTTCCCTGGGGTGGAGAGAAGCAGACCGCCCCGACTCCGCAGCAGCAGGGAGGCCCCACATTCCAGACCCCAATGGGACGGCCAACTCCTCCTCCCAGCCCAACAAAACTGAAACAAAACTGAGCTACTGCCAGACAAAGCCACAATTCTCCCTTCAGCTTGGTGATACTCTTTATTGGTTGTGGAACTTTTTAAAGAAACTGAAAGCATTCAATTCCCCAAAATGGATTTTCTTTTGCACATATTAAGTATTATTTAACCAAAATTCATGCTTTATGGTTTCCAGCAGCATTCAGCATCCTCATACCTCTTTCCTAAAACAGGTTCTGATGATTTGTCAGAAATATTTTAACCGTCAACAGCAGCCAGTATGATGGTGTCAGTTCCTGGCAGCACAGCAAACAAGGTGTCTAAGAACGGAATGTTGTCCTGCAAACATTTGTGGATACACCTCCTCCTGGTCGGATAAGTATGCACTAACTGCCCTTCTGGCCTGTTCTGTATAGACTCACCTGACAGCTTGACGGTTGAGAAGAAGTGATAAGAAACGAGAAATTAAGTAAGATTAGTCAAAGGTATTTAGAAGACCTGACAAAAGAAGAGAAACTAAGCACGAACAAAAGCAGCTACCCGTCTCACCACCTCGGATCATGTCGCTGTCAAAGCCAGAGGACCAGCTAGCCTACGAGCTGAGCTGTCCCATCTGCCTTCAGCTCTACTCGGACCCGGTGGCTCTCCCCTGTGGGCACAACTACTGTCTATTCTGTATCCGCAAAACTATTGACAGCACGGATAAGACTGGCAAAATCCTGCCGCGCTGCCCAGAATGTCGTGAGGAGTATCCTGGCACGGATAACCTGCAGATAAATTTCAAACTTCGCAGCATCATTGAGAACTACAAGGCCACCGCGCTGCTGCTGAACATGCAAGCCAACTGCGTGGATACCAAAATGGAGGTTTTCTGCGATCAGTGCATAGATGAGCAGTCGCCCGCCGTGAAGACCTGCCTGAAGTGTGAGGTGTCTCTCTGCTCCAGACACCTTCAGAAACACCACGAGAAGGAGTTGTTCAGGACCCACCCCGTGGTGGAGCCCACGACGGAGCTGAGAGTGAAGGCCTGTGCCATCCACCAGCGTCCCCTTGAGTACTTTTGTTCCAACGACATGATGTCTCTGTGCACCACGTGCGTCGTAGAGGGTCATCACGAGAGCCACGACGTTCTCATCTTTAGCGTAGCTGAAGAGGAGATGAGACGAGTGCTGGAGGCCCGAAATAAGGTACTTTTGACTGCATTAACATTTTAACATTTTACCTACTGTTATATTGTAGCATTATATATTAGGAAGGGGGGTTATTATATATGTATTAATAAATAAATTGATAACCTACAAAATGTGGGCATATCTGGGTCAGCTGAGCATGCACAAAAGTGAAAGTAGTGCTCAGACAGGGCTTGTAGACTCATGAATAAAATATTCAAGTTATACAAATGCATAATTCATGTTATAAAAATATGTGAATCCCATCAGGGAACTTACTGTTGAGAAATGTCAAAACCTGAAAATCCTGTAATATAATTTTGGAACAATGTTTAAAAGACTATGCTCTATGCACATGGGACATAGACATGGGAACCGAACTTGTTTCACATATAAATTAAGGGCTTGGCACCTCAGTGACTCACTGCCATTTTTGAGGAGTGGTGAAGATCTGGAATGCAAAACAAATCTGTCTGATAGGAATAACCTGATGACCTTTGGCAGAATCTAAGGGAGTGCACAGTTTCGTGCTATACATACAATTCAAAAGTGCAAAGTCAGACCGTTGAATTTAATATTTTGGACCAGAAAATGATCAAACTTTGATGGAATATGATCATATATTACTTAACATTACAGAAAACATTTACAGTACTATATATATGTATATATAGATCTGTTTTCTCTACTTGTTTTCCGAAAGCACTTACGAGAAAAGGGCACCCAGTTTTTCCAGATCCGAAATCTTTTATGCTTATACACAATAGAAAGAATCCTGTCGTGTGAAACTCAAAAGATCTTAAAACATATTACATGTGTGTTTGCAGGTCATTTCTAGCAGACTGCAGCTGACAGAGGGACTCCTGCAGAAGACAGCAGAGGATCAGGGAACCTCTGAAGCTGTAGGAGAAAAAATGGTCAGCAAGGCTGTGACAGTCATGGACAGCATAGGTGCTCTGGTGGACAGGTAACCTGCTGCACATTTGCTGCTAGTAACACTGCCTTAAAAAGTAGCAGGTGGTGTAATTAAGCAAATGCAGTGACCAAAGTTGGACTTAAAGGCTTTGAAAACACATTTCCCCAATTACAGTCTGAACTATATGAGGTATGAATGCACGCTCAACAATCTCTCATAAAACCAAACACACCCTGTTCTGATAGAATATCCTCACGAATCTTTGACTTTAAAGCACTTGATAAAAATGTTTGCAGGTTTTCATTTGATTTTTGTGGTTAAACGTTAAACTCTACAACCATCACAATGTAAAAATAGATGGAATGAATTCTCAATAAAGAACAGGAATTATCTTTTTTTCCCAAATGCTTTAAAAGTCAGCCAGTGTTCGTGCACAGTATGTTTTCAAACAGCAAGATGACAAATGATATTGGCTTTAAAAAGGTGTGGAAAACCCAGAATGCATATTTCAGAGGTGGTAGAACAGTTTCTTCAGGAGCTTCTCTCTGACAGGATGTGCTTCATATTTTCAGCAGCAAATAAAAATACAGACCAAAACTTCGACCCCTCAAAGAATGTAGTAAGCATGTATGTAATTAATGCAGTTCATCTGCATTTTAGGCCTACCAGCGTCTGTTTTGTGGTGCAGATTCAAGGGTGTCTGTAACACCCTAATACTTTAGTAAGTTTCAAGAAAACATTCAAGAAGGTATATCTTTGGAAGGAAGTAAGACTGAAATGTAGAGCTCAGTCACATTAGTGAGGCTGTGTGTGAGCTAGTTGTACGTTAAGTTAAATAAAAATATTGAGCATGCATAGCAGCAATTTCCCCAGGGCCAAGGGACTCTTGGAGGAGTTTATTATCATCTACCATCACAATGAACACCGGTGTACCACAAGGCTGTGTGATGAGCCCTTTCCTCTACTCCCTCTTCACCCACGACTGCAGACCTGCTGATGGTTCCAACACCATCATTAAGTTTGCAGATGACACCACGGTGATTGGCCTCATCAGTGACAACGATGAGGCCGCCTACAGGGAGGAGGTGGATCGTCTGGCTGAGTGGTGCGACAGAAACAACCTGCTGCTTAACACCGAGAAGACCAAGGAGCTCATCGTGGACTACAGGAGGAATGCTGACCCACATCCACCCATCCACATTAAGGGGACGGCTGTGGAGCGTGTGAGCAGCTTCAAGTTCCTGGGAGTCCACATCTCCGAGGATCTCACCTGGACGACCAACTGCTCCAAGCTGGTCAAGAAGGCTCACCAGCGCCTCTTCTTCTTGAGGACTCTGAGGAAGAACCACCTGTCCTCAGACATCCTGGTGAACTTCTATCGCTGCACCATCGAGAGCATCCTGACCAACTGTATAACAGTCTGGTACGGGAACTGCTCTGCCTCGGACCGGAAGGCGTTGCAGAGGGTCGTGAAAACTGCCCAGCGCATCGCCGGAGCACCACTTCCTGCCATAAAAGACATCTACAGGAAGCGGTGTCTGAAAAGGGCTGGGAAAATCATCAAAGACCCCAGTCACCCATCACATGGACTCTTCACCCTCCTGCCCTCTGGGAGGCGCCACAGGAGCCTCCGGGCTAAGACCACCAGGTACTGGAACAACTTCTTCCCCACAGCTGTCAGACTCCTGAACTCTGCCTCCTGACATCTGACCCACGTTAAACTCATGGACTGAACATACACACACCCACAATGGACAACTGTACCCTCAAACACAATAATAACATGGACTGAACCACCACTCACAACCACTAGCACTTTATATAGCCTCTGTAGAAACTATCTACACCCTCACTTATCTTAACTGCACTACTGTATAGCTCTGTGTAAATAATCATTCTGTACATTCGATAATTTTTAATCCTACAACTGTTTACAACTTGCATAGTTCCCATTTCTGTATAGCTGTATATCCCAGATTCTGTAAAGTTATTTATTTCATATTCTGTATAGTTTTTCATATTTATATCCTGTTCATATCCTGTACATAGCTTGTACTCACTACAGCCTGTACATACTTATAGTTATAGAATATTCACAACATACTTCATACCGTGTACATTATAACATACCATAATAGACCCATTTCTGTAATATACTCACATATCTATATTATTGCTAATATATATTGTAATATATCTATATCACTAAAGCACTTCTGGATGGATGCAAACTGCATTTCGTTGCCCTGTACCTGTGCATGTGCAATGACAATAAAGTTGAATTCTATTCTATTCTATTCTATTATGTCATAGGTTGTCCAAATTAATATATGGACGTTCATGCTGAGGGTTGGAACTTTCTGGAAGTTCAGGAACTTCTGGGTGTGCCTCCTAGCACATTTCTTATCATTTAGGTAGTCTACCAGCAGCATTTCAGCCAGTTTCATCTCACAGGCATTTTCTCAGTACCAGGTATTTATTAAAAGAACAAAAACAAAAACAACTCACATACATAATCAGATGCTATCTGTTTCACTTTTTTGTTTGATTTTTAAAAAACCATTTGGCTAGCTGGCTAACCTTATCTAATTAGCACAGATTATAACTTAGATTGTTGAATATTTTCTGAGCTTTGTGATTATTTCTCATTGTATGGACGCAATGGATGCATGTACAACTTTAAAGCAGACACAGTGATGAATCGATCTACCTGACTCTGTTTAGTAACATCACGATAATAAAAGGAATAAAAATGACCAGTCCGCTTCACTTGTGTGCTGTGATACAGGTACAGGGATCGCCTGCTTTTGCTCTTGGAGGAGGAGAGAGGACAGCGCCGCAAAAGCTGGCAGCTAGGCGTGAGTGCACTTGAGGAGCAGCAGCAGCAGCTGATGGAGGCCCAAAAGAGTGCCACAGAGGTCCTCAATGAGACGGACACATGCATCTTTATACACAGGTACAGAAATCTGCCCTGCTATTACAATTAAAAAGAAGAAATATATAGAACAATGTAAAAATGAAAAGAAAAGTGAAAGTGATGCAGTATTCTTACTGATAAACCGACATTTAATTGTTTATTACCCATGGCATATGGCTAGATGAGTTGAGTAAGTAATAATAAATCCTTTGCTCTCCAGGTTCATGCAGATTGAACAAAAGCTGAGACATGTTGTCACCAGTGCCATTTCCTCCAACATCCCCTCAAAGGCTCCACTCAATAATATGTGCCTGCAGGGAGGTCTCAAAACCCAAGACTTCTGCACAGAAATGACCCGCCTCATGGATTCTCTTCATATCCTCCTCAACCCACTGGAACTCACCTTCAGCATCTTCACCGCCCACCCCAACCTGCTGGTGTCCAACGATCTGCGCACAGTCAAATACAGCTCCAACAAGCAGTCGTACCCGGAGCACCCCGAGCGTTTCACGAGTGCACCTCAGATCCTGTGCAGCCAGGGTTTCTCTGGCGGCGAGCATGTATGGGTTGTAGAAGTGGGACCCAATAGCATGTGGTCATTGGGCGTGTGCTACAAGAGCATTCCTCGCCGTGGTGACCACAGCCGTCTGGGGCACAACACTGTGTCCTGGAGGCTGCAGTGGAAAAACGGCAAGCTGACAGTGTGCCAGTGCTCCTCAAATGTGGTCCTTAAGGAAGTGACCACACCACCGGTCAAGATTGAGGTTGCACTGGATTACGAGGGGGGAACTTTGACGTTCCACAGCACCAAAGGGCGCAGGGAACATCTCCACACCTTAAAGGTTGTGTTTAAAGAGCCTGTTTACCCGGTATTCAGTATACTTTCAAACACACCAGACTCCTGGATCACACTGAGCAGTGGGATGTGAATACATCCTGCATAGAAATTGCTTGGGTAGTCAGCCAAGTGAACTGCCTTCCAGCTAACACAAAAACCCGCAATACGTCTGCTGCCTTGCATTGTATAAATTTAGCATTACAATCACATGAGATTGTTTACAAAAATGTGTTATTCATGTTTTGGGTGTTTTAATAGAGTAGATTTATCAATACAGGCGCCTACTACTTTTGTGAGATCTTGAGGCATAAACATTTATGTCACAAGATCATGTTTCCATTTTGTGTGTTTTGTAAATGTTATTGGAACGTGTTGAATGTTGTGTTTGCTCCCCATACAGTAAACACTGCTGTGCGCAGACGCTGACATTTAGGCATAAACCGAGACATGTTTTGTGTTTATTCTATAAATAAACTTATCTGGCAATGTTTCTGTGTGTCTTGTGACCAACTTTCTTTGTCTCAATACTTTTACGGGTGCATAGAAATAATCTATGCCGTATATAGCCTTTGATTGGCTGTTGATATTTCAGCCATTCAACTATGACCCTGGAGTTGCCAGGTGTGCCTGTAAATCCTTGTTTTTTTTTAAAGCGATTAAGCAATTTGCATTTAATCTGACTTCCCCCAGAACACACATGTAATAATTTCTTATTAACAATTTCGTATTCACACGCAATGTTATCATTTCCAACACACGATCTGACCTTTACACATGTGCAAGAGGAGGATGGTTCACGAAGAACCTGGCAACCCTATCCCTTCTGTCTCACATTCTGTCATTGGGCAGGACAGCAACATTATTTCATATTATAAACATTTTTCTCACCACGAAAGCTGTGCGTTTGCAGCAGAAGCATGGGTTCGGGAGAGAGTACAACAAGAAAAGTGTCCTTCGGTGTTGACGATGAGGACAGGGTCAGAATTCTCCGTGGAGTCAAGGTAATGCTAATTTAGCTAGCACTTGAGAAGCCATGTTAGCATTACTTTAATGTCTCGTTTAGCGCTGACTGGCTATTGTCAAATTAAGTTGTTGCTTTGTTCAAGCTATCAGTCTACGACCGGTAGAGTGTCACTGCTAAAATGAGGAGGTACAAAGGTAGGAAGAGGGTGGGACAGGTTGTTGAAAGAGCTGAAATATGTAAAAAAAATGTTGTTACCCCAAACTCCATTCGTAATAAGGTGAAAATAGTAATGTTCCTTGTTTACAAGTAAAAGAATATACGTGGCAGATGCTCTAAGAAATATAGAAAACTTTAGCACCTTAAGGTAAATTCGGCATATACATTGCCTACTTAGCAGGAAAACTAATTGCCCGAAATTAAACCTTTTAGCTGTTACCTAGTCGCTGGCATTTGCTAACAACGTTAACACAATAACACATTTAGTTTGCATTGAAACGTTAAAGTTCGCTGTTATCCTACGTGAACATGTCTGCTGCACAGTAAGTGTGTATCAAAGAAAAACGGGGAGACTCGTATAAATGTCATAACTGCCTAACATGTTGGTTTAACTGAGCATATGTTTAACTAAAAGTGGATGGCTTGAAATGAGCAGATTTCAAACGAGGTTTGGTGTGGAGTTGACGCCTCTTTACAGTGTTGACGCCTCTTTACAGTGTTGCTTTCACGTGCTGTTGGACATATAGAAAGCTTATACTTTTAACACAACCAAGTAGAGCGAGTTAGTGTATGCAAGTGAAACCAATGAAACACTAATGCAGTTGCATATATAACTAAATTGTCGTCTTCTAAAACAGGAAACGATAATGAACAAAACAACAAATAGAAATGATTTCAACAGGGTATAGGCATGTCTAGTTTTGCTGAGCTTTCGGTCACCTGTCAAGCGCTGACAAAATCAGTTAGATAATCATACACCTCCATGTTTATTTCTTTTCTGAACTCGTTTGTGGAGATTCTTGCATTGTCATAATGATGCAGATGTGTACTCATTTCACCTTTAGCCTGTTGGTGTGCATGATTAAGTGGTAAATTAAAATTTACCACAGTTAAACTTCTTGCATGCGCACACATACAGAAAGTCAGCTGGTGTGGGTGTGTGCCTCCAAATATCCTGACATTATGAGGAAATGAAGACACCCTCAGATCCTGCAAAAACAACGACTGGAAATTAATACGTTGTGGTGGAATGCAATGGGGTTAGCAGGTTTGTAAATGTAAAAACAGTTTTTATGTAGTGCTTTTCTACTCTGAGCACCCAAAGTGCTTTTAAAATCTTTTGTGAAAATGTCTGTAAGAAGAGAGCCTGCCTTGGTTGCACATTCAGTGTGACTCATAGAAACAGTGAGTCAGTGCTCCCTCCTGTGGTTTTTGGGGTAGTAGTGCTTAAGGACTTCCCTGGATACACAAAGACACACACACACACACATACAGATACACATACAATAGAGGTTCAGTGATCCTCTATTAATGGCATGTTTAAGAGGCTCATGCTTTTTTGTTGTTGTTGTTTTTTTATCTGAAGGATTACACAAATGTTTTTTTTTCTATGAAATAAATAAAACACGTCGTGTATATTATATGCTTTGTTGACTCTGTTTGTCCAGCTGTCAGAAGATGTTCTGCAAAGAATGAGAGGAGTTGCCAACATTGCCCCAGACCGCACGTCATCACCTGCCTCAAGCCCTCAAACAAACACAGGTAGTGATCATTTTTGAGATTAGATTCTATTGGTGCCTCTGCACTTATCAAGTTTGCTTAGAAGCCAGTTTGTTTTAATTATTCCCCTTTTGATTGCTGACAGTTTATTCTCTCTCTCTCTCTTTGTGGGAGTAGGTTTCACTGAGTCCCAATATTAACCGTTTTATTATCTCTGTGTGAACACACTGACTGGAACTGAGGTGTGAAAAAACCTCACCCGCTGTGAATTAGGCGTCATTGTTCTGCTATGTGCAGTTGCAAGTACAGTGTGCCAACATTGTGTGAGAACTTGATAAACTTTGACACATACAATTCAAGGGAAGTGGACAATTTGGAACTGGTTCTCGATTCTCATCTGTAAATGCAGTATCACATCAGCTGATACGTGTTTAACGAGAAAATATTTTTTTAAGAAAAAAAATGTGTTGCCTGAGCTTTTTAACTTTTTAACTTTATACTTACATATCTATATTATTGCTAATATATATATTGTAATATATCTATATCATGGCTAAAGTACTTCTGGATGGATGCAAACTGCATTTCGTTGCCTTGTACCTGTGACATGTGCAATGACAATAAAGTTGAATTCTATTCTAACTGGACACCTGTGTCAGAATAAACTGAGAGCGGGAAATGATTTTGGCAGCCAGGGAAACGTTGTGGTGTCCTCGTTTAAAGAAAAAAAAAAATCACTATTTTTCTTTTTCTTTAGTGGAATTTAATTTACTGAAATCGACTGTTGCTTATCAAATTGTCAAACATTGCCAGAAAATGTATAGGGTTTTACACTTCTATTAAGAAAACACAGATTCACTATCAACTAAATGTCTGACCTAAAGTAAATTTTGAGCCATGAAAAATCTTTTAGTTCATACAAAATTTTTTTTCTTAAGAAAGATTACAATGTTTGATTATATAGTATTAATTATACATGTGCATTAGTCCCTATTTTGACAGTAAAGCTGTAAGCCACAAAAGTGCCAAAGTTGTTTTTACCTTGTGTGATAATCTTTTTTCCTTTGAACATTTGTTGTCTTTGTTCAGCCTCCTCTCACAGTGCCAGCTCAGGCTCTCAATCTCAGCAAGGCCCACAGCAGTGCGCACAACCCAGTTCGCACTCCAGCAAATCGGCCTCCTTCAGCAAGGAAGATCAGAGGAGGTGAGTTAAAGGAAATTCAGGATACAGATTTTAGTTAAGATTTCTGCCTGGTGACCATTTGAATGCATTGCAAATAGAATTGCTGCATATTGGAGCAAAAGGTTTTTTGTGATTTGTTATAAATCACAAGGTTGTGTTTCTGTTTGCGTTGGAAAGAGAACAAAAAATGTGGAAGGTGTGCCACATTTTTTTTTTGAAGGCTCAATCAAAAAAACTAAAATGAGCTGTAACAGGATAATATGCAACACTGTGAAGGTTTCAGAAATATGATCTGATGCTTATCATTTCAGAGAGCCTTTAAATCGAGAGCTTCTTCTAAAAGAGTCCTGACTAATTTAACCTGCAGGGCATCATGCATGGTTTCATATTAAGTCAAGTTAAGTAAATGCATAAATAAATACCTGTAAAAATTATCAAGCTCCTTTTTCCATTCTGGGTTGTGCGATTGTACAACATGTCTCTGTTTTGATGGAAGCTGTTTTTGTATCCAAAGAGGTTTGATTTTTGCAAGATGCAAGCTTGCTAGTTCAATATTGGTTACCAGTGTGTCTATATAAAGTAGTTTCACAAATTATTTTAGCTGTCATGGCCTTTGCTATTTATAAGCTAAACTCAGGTATCACTTGACATTTGAGACCCGGGTTAAACTGTGTTGCACAGGATAAATCATGTTTGATAAGGACCTTCATTAATAGTAATTTTGTTCATTTGAAAATGGATAAAAGGAGGTAATTCTTATTTCATGTCAGCATTCTGATTCATGTCTAATGAATGAACTAAACTCCTGATAAGTTTGATGCTACCCTACAATGCATGTTTCTAATATTCTATGGAGGGAGCTTAAAGTGTTTCTATACTGCCCCCTAGTGGACATACATAAATATATACATACAACATCTGACTGTACTGTGGAAAGCCATGAAAAACAGTATAAAAGATTAGTGTGCGTTAAACCTCCATTCTTTGTAACACCTACCATCAGGCCATGTGAAAAGGCTTCTGGTTCAATAGAAGGCTATGGGAAAAAGGTCCTGAGCTGTGACCTCTGTAAACACTTTCCCGATGACTTTATGGGCTCAGTCACTCATTTCAGATTATATTGAATTAAAAATAAAGACTTTTTACAAACAAACAAAAAAATTTGGTCTTTCAAAGTGTCATGAGGATTATCTGTAATCCATCTTACATACTTTAATGTGTCAGTTTGCCATTAATGTAAGCAATATTCATTATATGTATGGTTTAAGGTATGAACAACAACAGAAGTTACTGAAGGAAGAGTGGGCCAAGATGGCACAGCGAGAAATGGAGGCGGCAAAGGAAGAGATGGCCAAAGCCACGAGCCGGGAAAGACAACAAACACGGCTGGAAGCTGAGAGGACCAAACAGTTGGTATATACACACCCACACACCCATGCATGCGTCAGACATGTTTTCTATTAAAGTTTAAATCTCTTGTTTCTTTCATGTGTCGTGTTGAGCTGCTACTGATAGTTTAAATAAGAGTGAAGTAAGTTCATATTTAAAACACTTTAGTCCAGGGGTCCCCAATCCCAGTCCACGAGGGCCGGTGTCCTGCAGGTTTCAGATGTGTCCTTTATCCATCACAGCTGATTTAAATGGATAAATTACCTTCTCAGCATGTCTTGAAGTTCTCCAGAGGCCTGGTAATGAACTAATCATGTGATTCAGGTGTGTTGACCCAGGGTGAGATCTAAAACCTGCAGGGACACCGGCCCTCACGGACTGGGTTTGGGGACCCCTGCTTTAGTCAGTCACACTGCACTAGGCAGGACCCTGTAGGAAGTAATTTCTCTGCAAGGGTTAATACAGATGTCTCTGAAAGTCGGTCAGTACGAAAGCTTTGGGAGTCTAAAGCAAGACAAGAGGGGTTTGCAAAGTGGTAGGAGATTCAGATTTAATCCAATTAAAAATTGCCATCACATCCAAAGTTATAAAAAATCAAAAAGTATTTTTTGCATAAAATAAAAAACTATACTCCTACAGCCAACCTTATATGTTATGTATGACCTAATGCAACCTGAAATGACCCTCTGGGCATTGCTGACCATTTGCTGTATATACTTAAACAATAACAACTCTGTACTCCAGCTTAACTAATTGCCTCTTCTAGTTTTTCTTGTTACACCTAACACGCCTTGCCTCTCCTTCGACTGCCGCTCTATGTTTACAGAAACTTTGTGCATCATTTCTGTTAATATGGTTATGATGTGAGTGAGGGATATGATGTTGCTTCCCCCTGCAGTATCTGCCAGTGACCCATTGAGGGAGCTGTTGCTGCCTGTGTACAGTTCTTTAAAGTTTTAGTCAGCAGTCATCCTAGCTCTGTTCACTGAAGAGGTCAGGTGTTGCACGAGTTTGTTGATAAAGTTGTGTAAAAGTGGATTAATCTGAGTGGGAGGAGATAGGTTTGACGTGGTGTCAAGATGTGACTCAGTCTGATGAGTTTGTCTGTGGTTAAATCGGAGTATTCATACGGACGCAAATTGGCTCTTGAGATTGAATTTGCAATTTCCATGATGATACTCCCCCTGCCTCCTCCTCGTCCTCCTTTTTATCCTCCCCTTCTCACCTATTACATCCCTGTTCTTTTTCTATCTACTCCTCTTTCCCATGTTCTCCCTCCCTCATTTCTCTTTCTTCTTTCCTGCCCTCACCCCCTATCTCACTCTGTCTTTCTCTCCTTTTCTATCCCAGCCCATCACTCTCTCCTTCCTGCCCGGGAGACGGTATTATCAGCGTAGTGCAAGCGGTAAATTGCACCCTGAGAGTTTCCTGGAGCTGGAGATAGGAGTGGTGCGGAGATGCCCGTGTAGTCATGGGTGGGGAAGGTTGAGGGGGGGGCTCTTGTTGTACACATCAGCCGGTGCCTGTTTCATACAACTCTTCCTCCCCCTTCCCCTCCTATTACACCCCCTCCCCCCCATCGCTGTAGCGCCTGTCTTATCTCCACTCCAACATACTCCCACTGCTAATAGAAAGCTGCTGGAGGGATGCGCTGAGCAGAATGACCGCTTGAGCAGGACTGGACCTCCTGATGCTGAGGGCTGCTTGTAATTACTGTTTCTGTGCTATGAAAACCTACATGCACATGCATACGAAGTGTGGGCAGACTTGCTCACATTCTTTACTCAAATTTTATTTTTTATTTTTTATTTTTTTTGCTGTTATGGAGTCAGAGAGCATGATCACTCATCTTCCACAGTTCTTTGTCCTGTGCACCCTTGCATGGGTAGTTTTTTTTTTTTTTTTTTGGTCATTTATAAGAATGTCATATTTTGTATCACAGTAATACAGACATAGCAAAGAGTATATCTAGTGCATACTGTATGAGCAGTTTGCCTAAACTTATCCATTAAGGTGTATCCATTAATCATCCATTAATCACCTCCAGCCAGCAGATTTATTTATTATAATATAGCATATTTCCCATAATTGAGTGGTTTCTGTGAATCTCCAACCTCTTGGAGAATCTCAATAAAAGGTCATATAAAAAGAAACTAGAGGTATGTATTCAAAGACATGCAGGTTTAGTACCGGTTCAGCATTTAAAATATAGTTTTTATGTGGATCAGCAATACTTTGCTAAATTTTCACTAAAATTGCTCATTTAAGTTGCAGTATTTTATTTTTCTGAGCCCCAAATTACTGGAGATGGCCATGTGAAATATTTAAGGGCTGAATAGCACATTTACAAAACTGTCCTGAGAGTTCAAATGCACTGCAACTTGAAAAAGACAAATCAAGTGGTGCAAAAGCACACAAAACACAAAGAAAGTTGAAGAAAATACAATGGAAACAGAAAAAATTCCACAAACTCACAAAACCCAACGGCAGTGTTTTTGGGAAGACAACAATGTGACGAACAAGCTAACAGTAAACAGCTAATAGCAATAGTAAAGTGTTGCCTTTTCTATTTGTTGGTGTTTTCTTAAGCTGCAGTGTGTTTGAAATCTAAGGACCACTGTACGTTTAAGCTTTATTAAAAATGTTTTAAATTTAAAACCAAATCGATTTTACTTTCAACCAGGAGCCACAGTCTAAGGGAATGTCCTATTTGTGACCATCTTTCATAATCAATATGGATTATGTTTTACTAGCAAAACTGGTACATGGCATAGAGCACATGGATGTTGGATGTTCACTGTTTTTTCCGATAAATCAGTGGAGGAAAAGATGGGATTTGGGGTAAACTTTAAAAGTGACATTTCACCGTGTAGGTTAGGTGGTTGATTAAAACAGGATTTAAGCCAATGAAAGGTCCTATTTCTTCCTGCCATTGTAATACCAAAACCTGTGCTCACATTGTAGCTGTGATTACCAAATTCTTTTAGGTGTAAAGGATTTAGATCATTTTTAAATCTCAGTGGTGTCTCTGTGCTTTTTTGCTTTTGGGAAGCGAAAGAGCATTAGGACCCAGAACAGGCTAATCACATCAGACATGACATGTACACAGTGTAGATGGACGAGTGTTTACAAGTTAAAAACATAATAATAAAAGTGAATATTTTGTTATTTTTAGTGATAAAAATCTAAATAACTTTCGAGTTTTGATGGATTACATAGCTGGCAGCAAAGTTCTCTGGCACCCATGGTCAGAACCAATGTACATTTGGCAGGGAGCCATATTAATTATGCAAGGAAAAGTTTAAAGCTGTGACAGTTATGCAATATTTCCTGAAAAGGGAAAGTAAATGGATGAGGAAGACTGAACATATGAGACGATTCAAAATGGGAGCTGACAGCTGATTAAGCATTTACTAAGTAATTGGGAGCAAGAAGGATGTGAGGATGAAAAAGAAGTGACGGAACATTTTGTGAAGGGTTAGGATGAAGAATGAAGAGGAGCCGGGAATGAATGGGAGTGAAAGAGAAGATGACACGCATTTCCTGCGGAATAGAACTGAGGAGAAGGGAACGAAAAAGGAGCCCTTTACAAGCGATTGAACATTTCGTGAAGGATCCACAAGGAAGTGGAAGGGAAGCGCAACAATGGGTCAACGAGAAGGAAGGAGGGACTATTTGTAACGCTTCTTTGTCGCATTGGGAGGATGAATTGCAGAAGGAGGGTGTGATTTTTAAAAGCGGGTTACAAGATGAATAAATATTTCGCACAATCAGGAGATGTTAGACAAGGAGGGATGAGGGGTGGCAGGGGTTGAGAGAAAATATGAAATCTGAAGGAGAAGGACGAGGAGGAGAACAAAGACGGAAAGAAATGATGAGCAAGAATGAAAATGACAGATGCCTCAGCACTGCATACAGAGGGGAGGGATACGTGCAGGGAGAGTTTAAAAAAAACAAACAGCTGAGTAAATGCTTCCTGTGGAAGTTGAAATAAAGAAGATTTAGATGTAAGGCATGAAGACTGAAAGTAGCACCACTAAGTTTAACTAGTTTACTAGTTTAACTAATGTTTATGATGATCATCATGATGATGATCCAGAAAGAAGACGCAGCAGGTGACCTGCAGAATTGTTAGAAAGCGGAGGATTAGGAAGAGAGAGGAGCTGTGCAAATGTGTGCCGAATGGACAGAGTCGCGATTTATCCTTGAGTGTCGGAACAAAGGTGTGAGGAGTGGGCAGAGAAGGTTGCTACAGGTGACTCAGTGCCCGCTGTCCTCGTGCGTGGTCGCAGCACTGAGTCACACGTCAAGAAAGAGCCGGTCAGCGATGTGTGGCGTCTGCTCTTTAACTGCTTCTTTCTTTTCCGGTGCCTTTCACTCCCTCGCTCATTTCCTCCTGTCTTTTGTGCTCTTCCTAGCGCACTGCCTGATCCTTCTGTTCCTCTGGCCCTTTCCTCATCTTTCAAGCCAAAGCTCTCGCCCACTCTGTGCCACACTCTGTGAATAGTCTTTGTTAATAGCAAATCTTCTGCAGATTAATTTCAGAATAAGTGTGTGTGTGGGGGGGAGGAGAACGGGAGAATAGAAAGAATAGAAGCAAGTTGAACTAAAGAGCTAAAAGGGATTTTCTCTTTTTATATTGTATTAATGGCCTTTTGGTGCGTCTTGAAAGCCCCACCCCCCCTTTAAAAATAAAAAAAAAAGGTTATAAGTCACATTAGCATATGGTAAATTTCTCTCTCTGCCTCTGTGTTCTCACAGAACAATTAGGAAGACTATTTTATTAGCTGCCCTTTAACTTCCTCTGACTGAGCTTGGGCTAATATAAAATGCCAGCCTTGTTTTTCTCATTCTTCAAACGTGCCTTTTAAGCACAGGTGAGTCAGTTGCATCTTACTTGGACTTAATGTGACAGGGAACATGTAAGGTGGTTAAAGGGTATTATGCAGGGAATTTTTCATGTCAGTATAACACTTTTAAAACTATTTAAGGCTTCTGTTTATTCAGGAAACCTCTGTTTGGGAGGGAAAAATGTCCTCATCATCATCAGGTATCATTGGCCAGCTGTCCAGTTTAAAAAAAAAAAAATCCTCAGGGCTTCACAGAAGAGAATTAATGGGCACTCAAGCAATCTTTACATCATGAGGAGATGTTCTCAGGCTTTGATTTGCTTTTAGCTCAGACATAAAAGCAAAATAAAGCCTGATTACATAATATTAAGAGACATTATTATTATTAACATAAAGCCTGTCTTATATAAACGTGCACACATCTAATTCATAGAGAATGAGATACTACTGCGTTGTTCTGGGAAATGTCCATGTATTAGCTGGTTACATGCACTCTGGGTGTACTCAGTTTGAATCACTTCCTCCAGTCGACACTAGATGGCAACAAAACCATATGCCATATTTCATATGTTGGCCTGTCTGTCTTATTTTGCCTGCTGCTTTGTCCCTGTGCACATCATGCACAAAAACTAGATAAATTTGAAATTCTGTCACCAGAAAAACCAGTCACAAATGCTATTCCACCTGCTCCTCCAACACTAATGGAATCTGTCTGTGCCCTCCTTGTACATGTCCTATTGTCTGCCATTATTTTTACTGTCAGAATTGCCTGTGGTACAGCGCCAGGGCACTTTTCATTGTAATGTTCATATTCATTTAGTCTTTAAGGAAGCTATCATATATATATAGAGCTGTTGATGCTCTTTGACTCACGTGCTGTAGGGATGTTCCTGGATCTTTACAAAGAAAGCAATTATCCTTATTCAGATTTGCACCAGGTCACTGAGTGAGGTTTGCATTCTCCATATTTAATACTTGTGAGGTTTTTGGGTTTTTTTTATGTTTGGTTTCTTATTTTGATGACACATTAAATTTGAGCCATAAAATTGCATGTAAAAAAGGGTTAAATTATATTTTCAATTAAAGTTTAAAAGTAAATCATTATTTTTTGTTTGGTTTTTGTTTTTAGGACAAAAACATATATACTGATAATCGAATGAGCTCTTGTACCCACGTGTACTAAACATCCTTCATTATAATTTCTTAGTACATGTCATTAAAAAAACAAAAAAATCCAAGTGCAGCATTACAACCTCCGAATCAAAACAACACCTTGCACACTGTGTTGGACTCCTCATTAATACTGACAGTGGTGTGTTACTATTTTCCCACCTTTAGCTTTTTTTCCATGCTATTCTGAACAGTTACTGCAATATCAGTGCACAACTTTTTTTTGTCAGTGTGGTTTGAATTGTGTGTATCTACAACTGACTAACACACAGATATCTGGCTTTTCCTGTGTGATGTAGCACTGTCAGGCATTTTTGCTTTAATAAAAGTTAGATTTTATATGAAAGAAAAGTGCAGCGGCCCTGAGAGGTGCAGTGCAATTTAAGAAAACACTAGCAAACAGAAAAGTTTAATGCAACACAACAAAAATAGAAAACAAAGCCACAAAACCTCACAAGAAAAAGCAAAACCTGCAAAACACAGCTGTAGTGTTTTTTAGGAGACAGCGACAAGACTGAAAAGCTGTGGACGTAAGCTAACATTAAACGGCTAATAGCAGACATGTATCAGTGTTCTAAACCATAAACGGTACATCTTAAATAAACTCACATTTCCTTACATCCTTTTCGCCCTCACAGCACTGATGAATCCTCTGCCTGTTTTGAGCGTCTCTGTGCAGTCCTTCAAATCTTTTGGTTTCTGTCACTTCCGTAGCTGTTCCGTCACGTTATTGTGTCCCCAAAACGCTCTAGTTTCCTTTCCTTTTATTCATCTTCCATGTGTTGTGTGCGCTTTTATGCTTTTGCAGCATTCTCTTAAGTTGCAGTGCATTTGACCTCTCAGGGCCACCGTAGAAAATATTTGAATCCATTTCTTCTGAGATTCATCTGGCGGGGTAGTGCTCTTTATTTTGAGTAAGGTCAGGTTTTAGTGCTTTAAAATAATGAAGGATAACCCAATTTTATAGCCTTACTCCAGTGATTTAATTATTATGGTAGTGTAATAGCCAGGGTATCATTAACTTCGGTCTGCAAGTGTTGCAAGTTTTAAAAACTTCAGAATGTTTAAATACTCAAAAGAAAAGAAATCTTCAAATGCATCTTTCAAAGTTCAGAATCTATGCTCTGCGATGCCTGGGTTTAAAAACTTTAAGCTTCAAGTTTAAACCAGAGTAACCCCGTTGAATTCAGTGACTTAAAGAGAGTTGTTTTGATACCATGCCAGTTAACGCTGGAAGCGTTGCTGAGGAGTCGTTTGTTTGGACTAAAAGAAGGCTTGATTTTAAGTTTGGTGGTCAAAGGTGAGAGAGCTTTGCTTCACAAAACCCATTTTAGCCTTAAAAAGGGTTTCTATGATCTTTTTAGGCATAACTGAATAATTTATAGACTAATATCACAAAGCATTACACAAATATCGAGTTGTTAAAAATAAGATGATACTATGTTGGTATCTGTAAGTTTTTCTGGCCAGTTTTAAATGCATAAGTTTTTAAAATAAGGAGACACTGACTATATTGTACATTTTGTAAGATACCAAAGTTGATGCTATATTTGCTACGTCTTGCACTTCTTAAAGTACTTTGATTAGGAGATGCATATAAACACACTAATTCTAGTTCTATGATCCTGAATTTGGTTTAATGATGAGCAATAAATCCAAGTTTTTCTCTGCTATAACTTTTAGGGTCTGTGGGTTTGAGCGCGCACACTAAATGTTCCTAAATGTAATGTCTCTGTTTACTCCCATTGCTCATGTCCCCCTTTTCAGCTGCAGTTGGCAAATTTTTAGGACCAAATGGGAGATCAGCATAAGTGACAACTATCTGTTGAAAGCATTGGAGAATATAGCAGATGAAGAAACAGATGTTGTCATCATGTTTAGTGTAGATTAAAGCAGAGACTAAAATGAGTCAGCAGCCCAACACACTCCCACAATCTCCAAATCTGGTAGAGTATCCACAACATGCTCAGTCCATGGAGATCTCACAGCAGCAACCCACAGGACCCAGAGGATCCTCTGTTTAATGCCTACATTGGTCTCTTGGAATGAGCTTACACAATATTACACAGCATTTTGCTGTTTCTTGAGCTGTATCATTTCAGGAGCGCTCCTCTGTTACTGTGAAGTTCTAGCAAAGACTTGGTCAGATGTCGCGGCTAGGGGCTAGCGATTGATTTCATCACGTTGTTGTTGTTTTTATTTTTTGTTTAGTTCTTTTCCCTACCTGCCGGTGTGTTTGTCAGACTGCCGGAATGAACCAGATGTTTTCTCTGATTGGACAAACCAGCCTCACTTGTTTATACCTAAAACCATATAATCAGTTGGAAACTCTGATGCTGATGGGGTGACAGCAATGTCTCTCTGTTACACACTCAGGAAACTCGTTCAGACTTTGCTTATCAGTATGAGAGAAACAGCTGTGTTTATGCTCACACACACACACACACACACACACACACACACACACACACACACACACACAGAGGAGTGAGGCAGACTGAGGCAGATGGGACATGCTTCATTATAGCACTACATATGAGTGAATTGCTTGATGTTTTATCGTGTGCTCCTCTGACTGCTTATTTAGTCAGACATATGGTAACATGCTGCTATTATGCCATTTAGTTGAATGAAAAAAGGATAAATGAGTTGCTAAGTGCGCAGGCTTTTTCCTCCGTTTTCAGTGGTTTAGTAGCCTTTGATCTATTTTAACGTTATTGCTCTTATTATGAAAAGCTGTAATCTGGTGTATAAGTTGGAAAAGAATTTATTAACAAAGATGTGCTCAGACATGCATGCTGTGCAGACCTTCCCGTTCTCTGAAAACTATTCCCAAATAATTTTCAGTTATTTTCAAAGAAGCGCAGCACCAACTCTCCTAGTTTCATTGGCACAGCTTCAAGAAGTTTGTTCCAAAATTTTCAGAATTTGTCACAGTTCTCATGTGGATTTATTCGTCTCAGTTATCTTCAAGTAATCTCAGACTTACCCCATGATTTTAAGATCAGGGCTATTTGGGGGCTGTACCATCTGTTTTCCTGCTCTGCTATTCGCTCATGATGATTCAGATGCATTTAGAATGGACCGAATCTGAAGTGCCTTAACGTTTTGGACTTTGCTGTAAAAACGTTACTCACAAATAATCGCCAACCTTGACCCAGTGTTTTGGAAGATAAAGACAACAAAGGAGAGGAAAAAGAGGAAAAAATGTAAACGGTAATGAAGCTAAAGCAAGGGGGGCAAAGAGAAGATGTAGCGAATGACCAGTAAAGAGAGAGGAGGAGGAGGAGAGGGTGCTTAGGAAGTAGGGAGAAGGGATGTGTGCTGCTGAAGGAAATGGTGTGAAGAGAGGTGAGTGACGGACTGAATATAGGAGGAGAAGGAGGTTGTGGAGGCTCGGGTACAGATAAGCCTGCAGGTTGTATCAGTAATTGTCATCTGCAGTGACTGAAATGGTTCTGCATGTAAAGCTATTAGACTGACAGTGCGCTCAAAAGCTACCTTCCCCTAAATGCAGAGTGAGATGGTGAGGCAGAAAGCCAAATGAGAAGGCAGACAGACGGGACGTTTGAGGAGTTCTTCAGGTAATCTCAGTTATTACAATAAAAAAAAAAAAAAAAAAAAGTAAATATTCAAATCTTTCCTACTTTAGTTTCCAGCCATCCGTCATCTTCTGCTTCTCATGTCCTTAGGCTGTTGTTTTAAATGCTGAAATTTGTCAATATGTTTTTTTTTCTTTTAGAGAATAGCGTATCTTGTAGCATATGTAGCACATTTTCCCAACAATGACAAAACAGCTGGCAGACAAAGAGAAAAAGAAAATGCCTGAACAAAAACCAAACCAAACATCAGTCTGTTCATCATATTCAATATGTAGCGATCCACATCCTCAAAAGAAAAAGTCCCCTCCAGGGAAAAAATAAAAGGACACGCAGTTCAAGAATAAAAAAAGGATAAAAAACAAACAAACAAACAAGCAAGCAAACAAAAAACACCCCAAAACAAACCAACCGCATGTTTTACAGTAAACTCTTATTTTTTTTTATTGAGTATTCTAAAAAAGTCACCAAACTTTTCTAGTTACTCCTTCAGTACAAAGCTTGTTCTTTTTAGTAAAATGTAGGATTTTCATTTATACCATTCACTGCTAAATTTTGGGGCTTTTTTATGTTTGTGATTTCCCCAAACAAGGCTAGTATCTTTTAGGCACTCCAAATGTAAAAGTTGATCTTTTAATAACTAGCTATCTACACAATCATGATACCAGAGGCCTGATTGCATCATTTAAGGTTATCCACGTAAATGCAGGGTTACTGAGAACAGTTCACTTCTTACATCGCTATAGTAACTTGTGCTGCAGACTTCGCCAGTTGCCATTGTTGCTAGCTTTCTTTCCTGCCTTCAGACTGGCTAAAATGTATTAATATATTAGTCTTAAAGAAAGTGCTTAAAGTACTCACACGTTCATAGTGGTTTTCCTCTCCAGCACCATATAATCGTGCGACTGTGTGGAAGCAAGTGTTGGCTAACTTAGTGAGTTGGACGCTGCCTTCATGAAGCCAGATATGTTGAACTTACTAGGCTCGGGATATTGTACCAACATCCCAGAGATGTTAGCACACATCCCTGTTATTTGTTATTTCTTGGTAAAGAGACATATTGTAATAATTCACATGCTAGGTTGAATCATGTGCTTTTAGCAGATACTCCTTCTGGCAGAACTGCCAAACTGAGCTCCTTTATAAATGGGGGTTAATTTTGACAGCACATGTGTTCTAATTGTTGATTTGCTTGACCTAACTAAACTACCACATCACATGACTGTGCAGACTGTGTGATAACAAAAACATTAAAGATTAAGTGTCAGACAGAAAAAAATAAATAAATAAAAAGCAGTCTGCATGAAAACAGTAACTATAGATGAAAGAGAGGAGGAGGAGAAGGGCCAGTGGCCCATTTGTCCCACTCTTTCTTCTGTGTAGTTGGCTGGCTGTAATTATCAGTCAGATTATTATTGAGTGCTAATTTATTGCCTCGCTGGGAGCTATGTGTTAAATAAACGCAGTGGAGTAAATAAAGAGAGGGGGAGAAAGAGGGAGAACAGACTGCTGACGCTATCAGATGGCAACCCAACACACACGCTGCCCACGGGGGAAGATGGAGATGTGTGAGTGTGTATTTATACGTGTCTGTCCCAGACATACTTACAAGCCCAAACATTAGTGCGCCTTGCCCATGTGGTGCGTTGATGATCCATTGCACTGTTAACACTGGGGCACTGAGGCTCTCTTCTTGTTTTTCCTTCTGTACTGGATCAGGGAGTTGGCCCACAATAGTTGATATCACTGTGAGAGACACTGACTAACAGCTCAACCAGCCACCATCTGTTGTCCCTACAGCTTAACCTCAAAACTGGTACGACTGATGTAGGGAAGAGCTGTTTCAAATATTAAAATATGTCTTTTCCTTTTCTTTTTTTTTTTTGTTCTTTGACAATCATAAAATGAGACCAACTCTCACAGTTACACAACACCACCAATACAGAAACTCTTGCCTGATTTAACTTTGGTCATTCGACAGTTTTTGTCGTTGTCCTCAGTGGCGATGGAACAAGTCAGGAGTTTACCCAGGACACAACACAGTCTCGCCACCGGCCGACTCCCCCTGTGGCTTTAACCTCTTCACACCAAATGAACGCTGAGTTGAAGGGAAGCAGGAAGTGACACATTCTTGCAGTTATTTAGGTTTAATCCAGGCAGTTTGACCCTTTGGCTCCAGTAACCTTTGGTTCTAGAAAATGGTAAATGGACAGGTTCTTAAATAGCACTTTCCTACTCTATCTGAGCACTCAAAGCACTTTACACAACTTACCTCATTTAGTCCAGCAACTGGTTTCCTCAGTTCCCAAACATTTATGGACTGTTAACAGAAGCAGAAAATGTGGGTTTATGACATTCCTAAATCATAGTATTCTGGGTTTTTCTTTTTCACCTTTTGTATGAGTTGATGTTGTATTTTCTTAAAATCTTTTAGCTGACATGTTTTTCTTGTTAAAGTACGCTGTTTTAAATTAGATTCATTTGAATAAGCACAGGCAGGATCCAAAGTGGCCTTCGTAGCTTTGTGGACTCTGTGTTTCAGAATAGGTTCAATCTTGCTAACAACTTTGTTGTCTTCATTTCTGAGTTGTGTTTGCTTGTTGGGGGAAAAAAACAAAACCAAAAAACAGTCTTTAACGTAATCACCTGTTATTTCTTCATACTTTGCTTGGGAAAAGAACAATGAAAGTAAAACATAGATGAAAATGTAGTATACAAGCCAGAAACCATTTTAATGAGTTTGCAATTCAATAGTTAGCATGACCATCTCTTTTCTTCAGCTCAGCCTGAACTCTCTTAGCTTTCTTCTGATTGCTTTAAGTAGTCTTAAGTAGTTCTTCAGGCTTCTTGAAGGACATTGAAAGCTCTTCTTTGGCTGCCTTTTGTTCAGAGCTCTGTCGAGATGATGTAACACTGCATCAGTGATGCTGATGTCCGAGCTCTGGGAAGGCCCGTCCGTGACTGATAGTGTTCCATCGTTTGTTTTTATCCATGTATGGTTTTAGTGCACTGGCAGTGTGTTTGGGACCATTGCGAAGCTAGAAAATGAAGCCGTTCCCAATCAGACGCTTCCCAGATGTTGCTGCGCGGTGATTCAGAATCTCCCACTAGGTTTATGTGTTCTTAATGCTATCAATTTTGATCCCCAGCACCACTGACTGAAATGCAGCTCCAGACCATGACAGAGCATGATTCTAGTTGTAAAAGTATCAAATAATCATAAATCATTAGTAATGTATGCTTATTGCGTCATCTTCATTATAAAGTTGAAAAATATTTTATGGCTCAATTTTCCATTAAAAGTTGCCCAAACGTGGCTTATTTGATAGTAAAGGTTGCAGGCCCCACGGTATAAATAAAGCTTTTAGTTTAAGCTTTTTGTCACTGATCAGAACGGACAGTGGCGAGGATGTTTGCCTGTGGAGTTGGCGGCGTCTGCTTGTTAGTAGCTTGGTTGTTTCTGTTGTTTATTAGGCTCGACCTCTGTAGTCTATTTGCCGTGCATGTTTCAGCCTCATGGAACTACTGTTGAACCTTTAAAACTGTCTTTGTCACTTATTTCTCAAAAAGGGGAAAAAAAGGGTCTCAGGCTAACGAGTCAAACTGCATTTCAACAATGGGAACTGTTTAGGCATCCCTGCTAGGTTTCAGTTACACTGTCGGATGTTTTTCCTTCTCTTGATCTGCAAGCTCGCCCATTGTTGCTGTGATTTTTGTAATGGTATCCTTGTCATTTTTTTTTTTGTTTCATACTTGTTATCCGTTAGACCTGTCTTCTGTTTTCCCCTCATCATTTCCAGCTCTACCTTCCCTCTCTTACTCCCGCTCGGGTTTTCTGTCTCACTTTTTTTTTTTTCCTGCTGTCTCTAGCTTCTAAGTAGATGCTTGACACCTCCAGCTGTGCTCTGAATTGATTCATATGCAGAAGGTGCCTGGAGAGGGAAGAATATACGATAATACATTTGTAAGCTAATCTCCTGCTTAGCTCATGGCTAGTAACTGCTGTAATCAATTATGCACCTTGTTAATAACTGAAGTTATTTTCCTGCCCTTGCTTACATTTCTAATGCATTTGCTCTTTCTCTTGTCTCTAGTCATTTCTGTCATTCTCCTTTTCTTTTCTCAGCCAGGTATTTTTTGGAAAGTTTTAAAATATACTTCAGGACAATATATTTAAAGCAACATGTAAGACGACATGGTAAATTTCTCTTTAATGCAAGTAACTGGTCAGGCAGCGAAAAGTGTGGCTTTTGTGATCTTAATGGTGCTTTAAAGCTACATTTATTTATTTATGTATTATTCTGTACATAATGTCTGTCTAACCCAAGTTCAGTGTAAAAGAAACACTGTTCTTTGTGATGAGTGCATCTTCTGTTATCCTAGAAGCGCAGTGCTTATCCCTGTAATTTTACCGCGCTATGGACTGAGTGTCTCTGCAATTTGAATCCCTTCATTGTTGATTTCAGATGTATAAGCCGATTGTAACTGACATAACAGAATGAACAGATGCACTGCGATAGCATTCATTTGAAGGGGTTGGACTGATATCACCTTGTAAAGGTTTATTATTTGAGTGCCTTGTGTTGTTGGTGAGTCATGTAAAAGCAGTTTCTATTTTCTTTTGCGACTTCAGCAGTAACACAAATCCAGTTTCTTTTAAAATTAGTAAAACTCATGCTACTGTGGCTCAAAGTTTTGGCTGTAACACAGAATTTGATTTTCATGCACTTTGCAGCTTCTGCTGTTGCTGGGGGAAGAAAGGTGCTTTTAGGGACTTTCAGTGGTCTAACAGTCTTAAGGTAAATAATGTCAATACCTGCTCATTTTTACCAAGTTTCAGTGTTTGCTGTACAACCCAGTGAACTAGGTGATGTTGTTTTCAAGCCTTGATTATACTCTAGGCTGGAGCCATGATGAGAGTAGTCATTGCTGTCATACTACTTTAAATTCTCCTGCTTGGGACCCATTCATAGTTGATGCGTTGTAATATAAATGCTCCACGGACCAGTCTGCACAGTCACAGTAAACGATCAGATGTGGATGCCACGTGGACCCTTGCTTTCACTGATAAATGACAAAATATATGTCACTCGGACCCAAGTGGATCCTAGCAGATTCAGGGACGCGGAAAGTGTAAGCAAGGCTTTAAAGCTGGGCAGTCTGTACCCTTGTTAAACAACTGATTAATGTGTAGTTTAAGGTAGTGCTGTTCACTAAAAACAAACTGCAGCGCTGCTGCTGCTAGCGAGAGAAAGAAAGGGAAACACCAGGGAGCTTATTTCTGCCCTTCCACCATGAGCGGAAAAATACTGAATTATCTCAGAGAGCCTCATTCACATAAATGGAAGGATATCATTGGAACCACTAAAAGCACTTATTTTTCCAGCACTGTTGGTCCCACATGACCTCATAAGTATAGGAGCCAGCCATATAAACTACATGGCTCAGTGTAATGCATTCTTTCAGGACGATTTCTTCTGTAACTAACTTTGAACATCAGTTACATTGGATAGATTATGATTTTAATAGGAAAATTGTGACACTTATTTTCTACTAATGCTTGTTTCATGGAAATGTATCTGGAATACGTGACTGTTTAAAAAGATGATAACATTTAAAACTCTCCTTTTTGCCTTATTTTGATCCCGAACTCATCTTATTAAAATGTTTCCAGTATAGTCATAGCCCATAGTTTGCATGGTAAGAAGGTCACACTTGACTTCTTTACTAAAGCGGTAATTGTACAAAAAGTATGGGCTCAGTTTGCAACGTTTAACTGACTGTTATTTATTAAGTCATTCATTTCTGTAGACACATCTGAGTTTTGCAGTGATGCACACATGCTCAGTGAAACAAAAAGTTAAAGAAGCGATACCTGGAATCTTTGTCAGCACACCGTTATCTAAACGTGTAATTTTAGTCAGCCCATCAGACAGAAACACCCTCTTTCTGTTTTCTTTCATTTTATGATGATCGATCAGTGTAGCCGCTTACCAGACACATTAATTTCAGTTACAAGCAGACAAGCCAACATTTAACTAGCGATTAAATTAAATGACTCTAAAGATGGTGTTAATATTGATTTCGTGCATTACCGTCCTTGATTGTCAAGTTTCTAGCGATCACTCTGACCATCAGCACAACACTACCTGTGTCACCTTTCTGCTGTTTAACCGTGTGGTCATGACAGTGTTTCTCAACCACTGTGCCATCGTGACAAATGATCAGGTGTGTCGTGGAAGATTATCTAGTTTCACCTGATTGGTATTCTAAGTGACAGACGTGAGTAACAGGCAGAACAATTACATTCTTTTCCACTAGAGGGCAGTACAACATCTTGCTCCAATTAAATGGGTTGCCAACTGCCAGTAAAACAGAAGAAGACGAAGAAGAAATTACATAGTCATGAGACAGCGCAGCGCATAATAGCAATAAATTAATATTTGAAAAGAAAAAGTAGTCAGGTTGACCTGGGTCATGGAGAAACTTCCGACCCAGATGACGGCCCTAGCGTGAGTAGTGGTTAAAAGAAAGCAAAAATGGTATATTGGGGACAAACGGAGCCAATTCTGCTATGCCTGGTGTGTGGGGAAAAATGATCAATATGCGCTTTTGTGACATTTTTGTTTGGTGGTGTGCTGTGATTTTTTTCTAATGCGAAATATGTGCTGTGGCTCCAAAAGGTTGGGAAACACTAAGTTATGGTGACTCTGATTTAGCATTTCCGCGTTGCCAGTTCAAAGGTGGATTGAGCTAAGTATTGAATGCAAATGTGCTGTGTGGTGCTTAATATTGCTCTGAATACAGTCAAAAATAAGATTTAGACTTGGAGATGCTGATTTAGTTGTGGCTTTTTGTCTGTAGGGGGGGGGGAAAGCATCATTGAGTAACAGACATGAACCGACAACGTCAGGTACCCAACAGAAAAATGGACAGACTCAATAAACATCAGTGTGTATACTTGAGCCATCCTCTTTAAGTGCATCGTGGTGTGGTGCTGCGGTGTGTTGTGTGTAAAGCCACGCTTGGCTGGCTGTTATCTACCTTGCAGGTCCCTGGAGGGACACCAGAGGAGTCATCTGATTCACTTTCAGCCTCGTCTTTGACTGCAAATTAAAACGGGACCAACACAGATAGAAAGGAGTGCAGCTTTTTTTCTTTTTTCTTTCTTTTTTTTAAATTAAATCTCTTCTGATTCTACCTAATCCCCACCAAACCGATACTTGTCTAACATAGAAAATGAACACATGAACAATTTCAGTCTCTCTTTTCACCTGCATTAACATGCACCAGCTGCAGCCTTTCACCCGACAGTGGAAGCGTCTCTCCCGTCAGAAGCCCTCTCGCTCTTTGTCTCTCCTCAGTTAAGGTCTGTTTATGAAACACAGACGATTGGCTCTGATTTGATTTGGCGTTCAGCAGCCCTGATAATTATGATGAATCTTCCCCCCGCTGTACGCGTGTGCATGTGTGCGAGTAGACGCTCTTCACCTCAGTTACTTGCCGGCGCTGCTGCTTTTCAGTGCCACTGAGATCTGAGACCTGCGATACAAGAGCTTTAAAAATATTGATTGGCATTAATTTGCCTGGAGCACCAGATGTGTAAGATTTAGTGCATCAGGGCACTTCAGATAGTGACAACCCGTCAATCTCAATGATAGTTTGCAGGTATTATATTTTTCTACATATTGAGTTTTTCAGTGTAACAAATGCACCCATCTGGTGGTTTTTGAACTTTAAAAATCATGTGTGATGTTGTAGTGTCTTTAGCTAATTATATACAGCTTGTCTAATGTGGAAACTTCATATATGGCTTTTGCCAGATGCTACAAGCTTCATACTAAAGAAACATATCTTGATATGACAATCATAAAATTCTCCTATTTCATTATATAATCAAATAGTGATATGAATATATAGTGAGTGGAACTTGCGTTGATGGTATAATTTGGAAATGCTAGCACTAACAAAAAGATAGGAGGTTAAAATTTAGAGAGGCAAGGTTGAGAAGGTTTGGACATCTGGATAGGAGGGGTGGTGAAGATGTTGAACACAGAATTTTGAATATGGCGCTGCCAGGCAGGAGGGAAAGAGGAAGATCTTAGGGGATGTGAAGAAAAGAAGACATGCAGAGGGTTGATGTGACAGAAGAATGCTAGGGATAGCATGAGACGGAGGCAGATGATCCACTGTGGTGACACCGGCGTAAAGCAAGCAGCTGAAAAAAGACGATCTAGGAGATCAGACAGAATGGCAGGGGTCTCGCTCCCACTTGTTCAGAATGGAACCCCTTATGTTTCTAGAGAAAGCATGTGGCTTTCTTCATAGTCTGTGGAAATGCTGCTGTTGTGGTGGGAATGGCGATCTAAGAAGAGAGATTTGGCTTAAAGCTTTTCTAGGTGTTTAGAGTCACCTGTGTATCCAAATGCTGTCCCCATGTTTATTTGCCTTTCTATGAAACTCTGCTTTGGCAACAGTGGGAAAGAAAAACTCCCTTTTAACAGTAAGAAACCTGTGTCAGAACCAGGCTCAGGGAGGGGCGGCCATCTCCCATGACCGGTTTGGGTTGGCAGGGGGGTGGCATGCTGAATTCAAATAGCTAACATGATTCAGATTGTCTGAACATTGCAGCTTTTCCTTTAATGCAAAAGAAGACAAATGAATCTGTCTTGGAGGCCTGGGTCATAAATTGCCTGTTTCTTCATTAAATTAGTTTAACTGGTGAATTGTTTTAAATTAACAAATTGGATCATACAGATTTATGACACTGGATGCCTAATTAAAAGCAGAATTGGTGGATCTGTTGTGATCCTGCAATTCTGGTAGAAGCTAATTAGATCAGATCATCTTATTGTGCTAAAAGGCCAATGTGCCAATCAGTGAACAAGCCACATGTGTGCCAAACATCAGTATCACTGCATCTCAAATGGAAACCTGGATTTATTTAAAGACCAAACATTTGGAACAATAATATGTCTTTAATCTTTTATTGATATTAGTTGCACATTAATGTTGTTTTATTCAAGAAATGCAGGTTAAATATTCAGTTATATGATTGTTCTACATTCTCAAAACATGTTGTGCTAATCTGGAGCTGTGGAAATGACAAAAAACATGTATTATGTTCAGAAATGTTTAATTATACTTGATACATTTGGTGTTACAAGGTTAATCTTTTGCAAATTCCTATTGTATTGTTTACTTTTTGTTAGAGATGAATGAGATTGCATGCATGTTTCTTGGGGGAATCTAATCTGATCGCCTATGCTTTTGATTACATGAATTAATGGTCCTTCCTGTTTGTGCTTCATTCTTTCTCTTTTTATCCTGCTTTGTTTCTCTTCCTCCTTCACTCTTTCTCTGTCCCCCAACATATCTAGTCTGCAGATGAGATAGAATCAATGGTAAGCTTCATTCTGACCTTCAAAAATTCAGTCTCTTTTGTCCTTTCCATCTATTCCACTGCTTTCTCTCAGTGTTCCCTATTGTGCTCTTGCACAGGCTACAGGTCACTTTAAAACAAAATTGAAATTACCATTTATGTGTTGATTAGAGTCATTCTTAATCATTTCTGTTGAGCTGAAATCCTTGACAGCTGGAAGAGTGAGATATCTCTAAATTGCAGCATCTCATGAATTAAAAAAAAAAAAAGAAGAAGCAAAAACAACTTTGATTTGATTGAATTCAAAGCAAATCGAACCCCTCCTTTCCCGCTTCCTTCCTTCCTCCTTATTTTTTATTTTTATTTTTTAAACGCACTCACTATTCTAGGCTCTTCATCTCTTCTCAGTTTAATGCTCCTCCAGCCCTTTCATTCAAATATTCACATACCTTCTTCCTACTTTTAACAGTCCCTATTCATTCTTTTATCTCCATTGCTTCCGTTCTTTGTTTCATTACTTTGACCTTGCTTTCTTTATACATATGGCAACATTTTTCTGCTGTATAAATATATAACGTCAGTCACAAAGCACTGGAATAAAATCACATTTTGTTACTATAATGTATCAACAGCAGTTTCTCTATGGCTGTAACAAATAATTGATTTCTTCAGCTAGTTAATTCAATGCTTTTTAAAAGAAAATGCCAATATTGGCCCTCATTTACTGTAATAACTATATGTACATACAAATCTGTGTATGTAATCATCCATACAAAAGTTTCACAGTCAAATCATTGATTCATCAATAATTTATCAATAAATTTGTTTGTACTTAACAAAAGAATAAAATCCTGGCTGTCTTAGGAAATGTACATCTAAGTCTTTGAAATAAATGCTACTACTACTAATAATGATAATAATAATGATAATATGAAGAATAAGGCCATTATCTATAATTTTCTGACATGGCGTAAGACATGCTCAGAATTAATACAAAAAAATTCAATTGCATTTAAAGGAAACAAAATGGAAAGGTGCAGGCTTACAGTTTAAATTTAAACCGATTCCTCATCATTCATTAAAAACATCAAACACTCTTGTCTGAAAGAATAGTTTCAGTTTCTTCAGACTTGGAGTTTCTCCTGCTTCCTTGCCTCATAGGTGCAGGCTTTTTATGCTTCACCAGGAGAGAAATGGGGACAGTATGCAGCTCGCGTAAGCCTGTTTGTTCAGAATGATTCAGATTTTCGAATTTACGCTCAGTAGTAAGTGATAGGCCGGTGCGCACGTTTCCTAAATGCAACAATGATTGTATGCACTTGTTTTTTGCACAGGGTAAGAACGTTTCCGTGCACGTGTTGGTAAAAAGGCCCATCGTCTTTGCAGCTTTTCTTGCATTTCTCTTGTGTCTCATGTCTCTTTTGCGAGCTTTTCCATTTTTCTGTCTGCTCTGTCTCCAACACAAGTTTTTTTTTTTTTTTTTTTTCTGCTCTCATTTAGTCACTGTGGTGTAGATTTGCATGTGTATGCATGTCTGTCAGCATGCTTGCACTAAATTGCACTTGTTCATGTTTCTTTGTGTGTAACTGCCATCTTGCAGCTTCAAAACTACTTGTAAATAACATGGTTGGATGTAAGATGGTGCTTATGGGAGGGAGTAAAAGAGAATCCATGGGTGAATAAACAGAGGGGTGCAGGTGAAAAGAAATAAAAGATAAAAGTCTGATTTGAGAGCTGTGATTATATATGGCATTTTTTTTTCTTTTTGCTTAATCGATACCTTAAAGCTGGACTTTGCACAGAGAAAGGACAGAGAACTTGTGTGTACCTGTATCACTGATGTTGCAGGGACACATCTGTTTACACTGTCACACTGTGAAGACTCTATTTTCTTGGAGACAAAATCGTGTCCCCATCTTGAGGCTGTTAAATCTTAGATTTAGAAGATATGTTAACTTTTTTTTTACTGTACTAAGTCATATGCTGGTCTGTACTGCATTCATTTGCCAGTGCTGTATTTGTACAGTGGTGTCCAAGAGACTCAGACCAGATCAAGACAAAACAGAGAACATATTCATCCATCCACTTTCTGACACTTATCTAGGGTCGGGGGGCAGCAGTCTATTCATAGTAGCTCAGACCTCCTTTTCCCCAGCTTCCTCCTCCAGGCATTTCAAAGCCATGTCCTAGGCCTACCCCAGGGCCTCCCCCTGGTAGGATATGCCCAGAACACTTCACTCAGGAGGTGCCCAGCAGGCATCCTAGTCATATATCTGAACTCTCTCACCCCTCCCTCCCCCATTCCCTCTCTAAGGGAGAGCAGAGCTGCCTTTCAGGGGAAGCATTACAATCTCATTCACAGAGTCTGACTCAAGTAAATAAAATGGGAGCCACTGTTCACCCATCACAAGTATGGCTGTGCCCCAAGTTTCCAGCTGAACATGGCTTGCTATACTTTCAAAGTGAGAATAAGAGGCAGAGTGCCCGAAGTTGGATTGTTATTCTAAGCAAGGATTTCTCAGCATCGAATAATGTAGAGGTGAAATGTATCTACTTGAAGCTAACTAATTATCTTATCTTGTTTTGTCCATACAAAAACATAATTGATCACAAGCGCAAGGGAGATATATGTGGGCTGTTTCTTGGCTACAGGAACTGACTCCACAAGAATATATGATGTAATGCATTAATTAGTAAGCTTTCAAAGTATTTTTGGTGTCAAACTGTCCTTCAGTGGGTTAAAACTGTTGCATCCAAGGGACAGCTAGCCAGACTAGGAGTGACCGCTTAATCAACATGTTCATCAAAATTCATTTATGGAAAGATCAAACAACAGACATAGATTTTGCTGAATGAAGGCTGCAAATTTAGAGGACGTGCCTAATCTGGAGTTTGATATCTGCCACAAAGTGACTCCACGGAGTAGATGTAGTACTTCCATGTAGTTTCCATCTTTTGAGAGAGATTCACAATGCAGCAACATAATGAACCCAAGCATACCATACACACCGGTCCTGGTGCTTCTTGACCTTTGCAAGAAATACAGGCACCTGAATCTGACCCCAAAGAAAATTTAGAGTATTTGGACACTGAGGGAGTTCCTCACATTACAAACACTTTTTGCTAGAAGGTCCTGAGTTTTACTCCACCATCTGTCCGAGACTTTTGTGTGGCATGTTCTCCCTGTGGGTTCTCTCCAGGTACTCTAGCTTTCTCCCACTGTCCAAATACATGCATTTACTGGTGTTAGGTTAAATAGTGATTCTAAAATGCCCATAGGTGTAAATATGGCTGTGAATTGTTGTCTGTCTCTCTGTATTAGCCCCAAAGACTTCAAAGAAACCACAAAAAGCCAAAAATTGACAAAACATTTATGACCATGATAAGTGTTGGTAACCTTTTTTTTATAGCTGTATAAACTACAAGTTAGGTTACTAGTATTTTTATGTTAAATGATAACAACATATCTTTCCATGTCAGTTACATTTTTAAATTTCAATATGATACAACAGCATTAACATAACTTTTTTCTTCTCTCCTCTCCCATTGATCTTAACTTGTGGCAAACCACTGCCTAAAATGTTATAACTATAATCTAAGTAAGTTTATCCTGGATTCCATGTTTTTTTTGTTTGTTTGTTTTTCATCCACTGTTCTGTTTGCATGCATGTGTATTTTTACTTGCAGGTTCAGCATCTACAGAAGAAAGACTCACAGCTGAAAGCACTGGATGCCTTCTACAAGGAGCAACTGGCACAACTGGAGAAGAGGGTAAAACATTTGCACAATCACACAACTAACACATAAACAGGTTTCGAGCAGCATCATTTTAGGTTTCACCGGCTTTTAAAAAGTCACATGTTATATAGGTGTACAGACATGGGCAGACTTGATGTACACACATACATAAATATGGTCGAGCAACCAGAATTCAGTCAGTTAAGTGACTTTGGTGCATCAACCTGGCAATAAAAGGTGGAGTCGGCCTGCTATTAGTTTTGGACTGGGCCAAGTTGTAATAAAAAGATGATTAACTGTAATAACTCTGCAACACTGTTGTTGCCATAGATGTTAAGGAGGCACTAACACATCCTCCAACCACACACACCCATATTTTGCTCAATTGCGGTTTATTTCACACCTCAAACATTTAGTAAACAATTAAGCAAATACAAGTAATCTGCAGGTAGTAAGAAAATAAACTAACTCTTTTACGCTACGTCCACACCTACACGGGTATTTTTGAAAACGCAGCTGTTTCGTCCACACGTAAACGGCTTTTCGAATCACCGAAAACTGAGATTTTTTTAAAACTCCTTTTTTGCGTTTACGTGTGGACGAAGAATACAGAGTTCGTCACACAACGTCAAAGGTATGTGCCTTTTTCACGTCAGCTGTGCTCCACGTTATTGCTTATATGAGAGGAATTGCAGAATGGCAGATAAACAGTATTTTGTCTCCATCTTCAGGTTTTACACTCTTACATATACGCACGCAGTTACTGTCCCTCCATTTAGAAAGGCAGAGGCATCACAGTGTGATTATTTTACATGTAGTTGTTTTTTTTCTGTGCAATAATATTCAACATTGCTATCAATACATTTTTCAAAAAAATGCCTCTCTGTGCAAAATGGGTTCAAAAACATAAACTGCTGTGGGATACTGTTTGTCCGTGATTTGAACCGGGGGAACAAATCGTGGCAGGATCAGCCTGATATTATTTGTATCCCGCTGTAACTTTACTGTATGAAGAGCTAACATCTCCAAAATGTCAGGAGTAGTTAGTCATTACAAGAAGTGTTTGTGGACTAAAAATCAAGAATGTGGGATACTGTTTGCCCGTGATTTGAAGAGCCCAGCGCTGCTCCCGACGCAGGGAAAACCAATTCTGCAGGGGAGACCTACCTCGGCACTTGTGCAGGTGAAACCAAAGGGAAGATATGCTTCACCATATTTTCTAGTCTTTGGCTTGAAAGGAGGTTGGTTTGGAAACATATTCAGCGATGCTTCATCTCCTGCTTTGCGTTTGTGTGGGCGCCCCGTGCTAGCAGTGTCCAAGCGTTGTTTTTGTTTTGTTTTTTTTCCCTTTTCATGCCGAGCCCCCCCTGCAATGGTACTGCGCCCCCCCCATAGGGCGGACCCCACACTTTGGGAAGGTCTGCTCTAGCGTGAGTGAGCCATTATGAAAATCATGTGCTGAAGCATGAGCACGAAGTGGAAACACACTTTTATGTGGACATATTCAACAATATGATCTGCACGAATGCATATATTTACTCAGCAGCAACATTATGACAGACAGTAAATTGATATAAATGATCTCCCAGGTTTGTGAGCAAACAAATGCATCTACAGTAGATTTAACCTGACTGATACAGCGGAATTCAATGCACAAAAAGTGTGTAGCAGAAGCACTCCACCAGGTGTATCCGTAAATGTGATTCAAAAAAAGGAAACAAATTTGAGCCAGCCTGAGTATCTCCAGAGAGCCCTTACAAGCCCTTGCGTTGCCTTTCATCTTTCGGTCTGACATTTGCCAGGCAGAAGAGGTGGGGTTTCAAGTTAAATCTCGGCCTCACCAGGCGCCACACAAAAAGGACCTTTTCGCGGTCTCTCTGGGAGAAGCACTCCTCTGTACTTCAGACTGACAAGACCTTTATAGGACATTATGTGTAAAATCCAAGTATTATGTTCTGTTTACCATGGATAATTCAAGCTTGACGGGGACAGGGTGGTGGCAGTAGACAGAGCCACATGGGACAACTGTAACATTGGAGTGTCATCATTCCCCTGTGGCTGAGTGGACACTTTACAGCCACTCTGTTGCTGTGTTACATTTTCTTTTGTTTATTTGTGATTGCTAATTGAGATTTATTTTCTGTTTTCCAAGTTTGGAATAGGTGGTCCTTTAGTTTTAAAGATTTGTGAGCATTTGTGTGGTTGTATGCACTGACAGAGGCAGCCTCGCCTCTGTCAGTGCGCCCCAGGGTGGCTGTGGCTACAATGTAGCTTGCCATCACCAGTGTGTGAATGTGTGTGTGGATGGGTGGATGACTGGATATGTAAAGCGCTTTGGGGTCCTTAGGGACTAGTAAAGCGCTATATAAATACAGGCCATTTACCATTTACCATTTACCATGTGAGTAAAGGTTATGTTTAGTGCGCCATAAGCCACAATAAGCTGATAGAGTCACTGACTTGGGCAATAGGCAAGGCAAGTTTATTTACATAGCACAATTCAACAGCAAGGTGATTCAAAGTGCTTTACAGAGACATTAAAAAATAAAAACAAATAAAAAATATGATTCAAAATGGGGGGGGGGGCGGAACAGTAGATAAAATCAGTAGTTAAAATGTAAGTTTTGAAATTTAAGCTTAAAAGTAAAACAGTGTGGATTTGGTGCTTTATTCAAATGCAGCTGAGAACAGGTGAGTCTTCAACCTGGAATTTAATAAACTGAGTGTTTCAGCTGATATGAGGCTTTCTGGGAGTTTGTTCCAGATATATGGAGCATAAAAGCTGAATGCAGCTTCTCCATGTCTGGTTCTGACTCTGGGAACTGATAAAAAAAAAAAAAAAAGGCTTTTTTCTGCTTGGTTAAATCTGAAGTTAGGGATTTTTTTTTTTTTTTTAAAACCAGAAGTCCAATTCTTTCTGGCTAGCCTCTTTGCTGAAGACAAGTAAAAAGGACAAGAAAGAGTTCTTTCTTTCTCTTTCTTTCTTTTTCCCGATTGTGTTCCTGTCTAGTTTAAATAACAGAAGGACAAACGCAAGCAGGCTTAAACCACCACAGCACAAAATCTGTATTCCGTTTACCAAGCAGTCAACCTAAATAATCATTTATTACCTTGATGAATAGTCTCTACACATATTTGAATTAGCCACACACAGAGGTCTTGGTGTCAGATGCTTGGCTATTTGTGTTAGTCTCATTAGTAACAGGTTGGGTTTGCAGAGGGAGTAGAAGAGTGGCAGGCTGGCATACGGGTGGCACAAGCTGTGTTTACTGTAGAGCTTAGGATGTTTACAGACAGTCCTCAATGTGTGGGCATGTGCGTCAGGCAAAGGAAGAGGGAGATGTTTTGCATGCATACTGTATATTCAGGTGGATGTGTGCAGTATATGTAAATTCACGGGTCTATCTGAAAGCTCAGTGTGTTTGCAGACTACACCAGCAGTCACATAAGAGACTGGTCAAAGTGTTCTCGATGCTTGATGTTCAGTTTTCAGTAGATGTGAATTAAGCGAAGCTTAGCTAGGTTTATGTTAATACATTTATGTACATTTCATATGTGCCGAGAAATTAAAAGAAGGATTTGTTTGTCATTTGCAAATACCGGAGTGGTGTAAGATCAAGCACTCACAATGGTTATGACTGTTAATATCTTTGAACATACTCTGGAAATGGATTTGTCAAATACAAAATGTTTGTCATGTAGCTTAGTCTCAGTTTTCGGTGACAAAGAAAAAAAATTGCTAAAATATTTACAGTGGGGCAAAAAAGTATTTAGTCAGCCACCGATTGTGCAAGTTCCCCCACCTAAAATGATGACAGAGGTCAGTAATTTGCACCAGAGGTACACTTCAACTGTGAGAGACAGAATGTGAAAAAAAAATCCATGAATCCACATGGTAGGATTTGTAAAGAATTTATTCGTAAATCAGGGTGGAAAATAAGTATTTGGTCAATAACAAAAATACAACTCAATACTTTGTAACATAACCTTTGTTGGCAATAACAGAGGTCAAATGTTTACTATAGGTCTTTACCAGGTTTGCACACACAGTAGCTGGTATTTTGGCCCATTCCTCCATGCAGATCTTCTCAAGAGCAGTGATGTTTTGGGGCTGTCGCCGAGCAACACGGACTTTCAACTCCCGCCACAGATTTTCTATGGGGTTGAGGTCTGGAGACTGGCTAGGCCACTCCAGGACTTTCAAATGCTTCTTACGGAGCCACTCCTTTGTTGCCCGGGCGGTGTGTTTTGGATCATTGTCATGTTGGAAGACCCAGCCTCGTTTCATCTTCAAAGTTCTCACTGATGGAAGGAGGTTTTGGCTCAAAATCTCACGATACATGGCCCCATTCATTCTGTCCTTAACACGGATCAGTCGTCCTGTCCCCTTGGCAGAAAAACAGCCCCATAGCATGATGTTTCCACCCCCATGCTTCACAGTAGGTATGGTGTTCTTGGGCTGCAACTCAGTATTCTTCTTCCTCCAAACACGACGAGTTGAGTTTATACCAAAAAGTTCTACTTTGGTTTCATCTGACCACATGACATTCTCCCAATCCTCTGCTGTATCATCCATGTGCTCTCTGGCAAACTTCAGACGGGCCTGGACATGCACTGGCTTCAGCAGCGGAACACGTCTGGCACTGCGGGATTTGATTCCCTGCCGTTGTAGTGTGTTACTGATGGTGACCTTTGTTACTTTGGTCCCAGCTCTCTGCAGGTCATTCACCAGGTCCCCCCGTGTGGTTCTGGGATCTTTGCTCACCGTTCTCATGATCATTTTGACCCCACGGGATGAGATCTTGCGTGGAGCCCCAGATCGAGGGAGATTATCAGTGGTCTTGTATGTCTTCCATTTTCTGATGATTGCTCCCACAGTTGATTTTTTCACACCAAGCTGCTTGCCTATTGTAGATTCACTCTTCCCAGTCTGGTGCAGGTCTACAATACTTTTCCTGGTGTCCTTTGAAAGCTCTTTGGTCTTGGCCATGGCGGAGTTTGGAGTCTGACTGTTTGAGGCTGTGGACAGGTGTCTTTTATACAGATGATGAGTTCAAACAGGTGCCATTCATACAGGTAACGAGTGGGGGACAGAAAAGCTTCTTACAGAAGACGTTACAGGTCTGTGAGAGCCAGAGATTTTCCTTGTTTGAGGTGACCAAATACTTATTTTCCACCCTAATTTACGTATAAATTCTTTACAAATCCTACCATGTGGATTCATGGATTTTTTTTTCACATTCTGTCTCTCACAGTTGAAGTGTACCTCTGGTGCAAATTACTGACCTCTGTCATCATTTTAAGTGGGGGAACTTGCACAATCGGTGGCTGACTAAATACTTTTTTGCCCCACTGTACTATAGGGTATTGCTTTTGCTTTTAAAGACACAAAACATAGTATTTGAACTTTAACTGACCCTAAAAGTCTTGTTTCATCTTAACGAATTGCTCAAGAAAAATCGTTTGCCACTATTTTGACAATGTCAGGAGCGACTTAACTGGACAACCTGATTGAAGTGCGTCTGTCTTTCATTTGAGAAAATCAATACTAACATTTATCTGCCGTGGAAGCATATATTTTGTTAGTTCGGCAAGCACTTTTTAATATCTCCCTAATTCTTCCTTTATTTCCCCCCTTCCTATTTCTCTCACTGGTGGTCTTGCACTCTCTGTCACACTCTCCTGTCACAGTATGGAGTATTGTTTGAAGCTGGTGGAAATAGAGCATACAGAAGGAGATAATAATCCTCCTCCAAGTCTGACAGGTTGCTTGACAGGCTGTCAGCAGGGGCCTCTATGTAGTGCACCAGAAATATCTGCACACTTAAACGCACACTCACTGCTTCACTCCAAATCATTCCAAAGGCAGTACCTTTATTCCTGGCCAAACAGAGGCGAGAGAATATTTCGGACGGCATGCACACAGACACACACTGCTGTGTTTTCATTATTTCAGAGGACAGTACATCGACTTTGATTCATTCTCTGGAGATTTACCATAACCCTACATCTAACGTGTTAGCTGGTCATGCTAGCAATGAACGTTGCCTTCTTAATAAAATAAATTTACAATATTAGAACTTTTTTTCTAGACATTTTTTTATAACAGATTTTCATGACAGATTTATATCCCCACAGCAGGTGGAATATAAGCGCACACATATGCAGGTGTAAACATATAGATCTTTATACATATACACCCACATTGACGCTTACTGTATGTGTGATCCTAGCCCAATGGAGCTGTGCTGCTCTTCTGATCAGACCTCGAGTACTGCATTAAAAAAAAAAACCCCCTCCGCTTTTTTGCTGTGTTGCACTTTCTTATGGAAACACATACACTCTGGGCCTTATGTAAACCAAGTCGAACTTTAACGCTTTCATCCTGCGAAAAGCTGTCTGCTCAATATGCGGCAGCGAGGGCTTCGGATCTGCTTATTAGTTGAGCTTGTTTGCAGTATTTCCACTGAGGCTGCACCCATCTGGAGATGAAGATAGCAGTTTCATAATGAGTTAATGTTACTAAACATTGCAGAGTTGTGGTTAACATTCCAGTTGCCTCATTATTCTTCCTGAGCAAAAGGAGCACTGCTATAACTGTGGTAAACACACACCATTAAATCCAGCCAGCAACATTCAAGTATGCAGTGTCCAGAAGAAGGCATAGTGAGACTGAAAAAGTAGAAAAATGATTCAAATAAATGTTTTTTCTTTTCTTTGTTTTTGTTTTGCAAACTTTGGTTGTTGACTAAATGTTACATGCTGTGCTTTTATTCTGTATTATGTTATATAACCATTCAGAGAAGGTGGTAAATTACACAAGGATATAACACGGAATAGAACACGATCCCCAATTATTAAATAAAATATCTAATACATATATTTTAAATGTTTTTGGAAAACATTTTAGCTGAATTTAACATTTGTAGCTTTTTGTGTGATATGATCCCACTATTAAAACAGCTGTAGCTGTACAGCTGCATAACACTAGGGTTATAGTAGTTTTGAGACCGTGGGACCACCCAGATTATTCCGACCATATGCAGCAAACTTGCCATCATTTTGACCTCGTCATGTAACAACAGCAGCAGTGATGAAGAAGATCAGGTTAATTTTATCAGTATAAGTAAGATTTCACCGAATAAGTATGTACGCTATAGGGCTTTTTTTAGTTTTGCAATGTTTTACAACAATTTTGTTATAGGTAGCAAAGTTAAAATGTACATTAGAATTCATTATACAACTTGTAAACAAAGGATGCAGCACAAACACACAATAGCAAACATATCTAAATAAACAATATGTTCTTAGGTAAACTGGCTTGCTACCTTTGTTGTTTGTTTTACATTAAATTCTATGCGATCAAAATGACATGCTCAGCGGTTCTACGTGTAAGTGGTTGAATTTATTTATTTTCCCCTCCTGCTTGCATAGAGGTTGCCTTGATGTTTTTACTCTAGTGTGACTGAGCCATTAGAATCTGAGCAGTTGAAAGAAGTACAAATCATTCCCAAACATTGCCCTTACTCACATATAGACAACAGCAAGAGATGGTTTGCTTTAAGTGCATTCTCAATATTAGAAACTATTACTTTTGGTGTTTGTGCTGACCAGGAGACCCACTCTGAATCCACTGAATGCAAACCTGTTCTGTTCCCACATAGATGACAAAATATATTTATTTAAAGATATAGGTCATACATACATGTGCATATAAAGAAAATGTCATGTAGGCCCACACATAGTCCAGGGTTAATGGTGTGAAACCATTAAAGACTATTTTGTGTTGTTCAGTGAATGCTGTTGCTGCTCTCAAATCAGTGTAACATGAAGTGGGAGTGTGTGTGGGTTAAAAGACTGCTTGTTTTACAGGTGGATCAAAGGGTGGGTGGGGGTGTGTGTGTGTGTGTGTGTGTGTGTGTGTGTGTGTGTGTGTGTGTGTGTGTGTGTGTGTGTGTGTGTGTGTGTGTGTGTGTGTGAAGAGTAATTTTGCCACCTACTTCTGGATCAGTGTTTGTGATATCTCCTGGTATAGAAAGAAAAAGCATCTACATAACTGCGTTTGACTTCAGTTTTCCCAATTCACCAAATTTAAGAAATATGTTCCCATAGTTACGGGGGTAGTTGTAAACATGTGTAGACAGCTGGGGAAAATGGCTGCAATCATCATCAGCAGAGAAGCACAAATCTGTTTGGACTGATGACAGTAAAGTAAAGCTGCTGCCACCTTTCACAGCTAACAAGCCTGTTGGCTCACCACTGTTATTTATTCTTTTTATCCCTGTGCCATGCATATGTGTGTGTTCTCCTCAATTCTATACACAGCCGACATTTTTGCCAACGCAGTTTAGATGGAAAAGATGCAAAAAAAAAAGGGAAGAGATGCTTTTAATAAACTGCAGCATTGGTGCGATTTTGAGGCCAGCTATTCAGGCTGAAGTATAGAAGAAAAACTGACAAAAGGTTGCTGGGTTGAATGGTGTACAGGACCGAGAGCAAGTGAACATAATGAGCAACCTATTGGGGAAAAAAAAGGGTAAATGGCAATTAAAGCTTCAGGTGGCCTGTTAGTTGTAGCCAAATCCCTTAAAACTGAATGACGCAGATTTAGCTGTGTTAAATCCTGTCAGTCTGTGAAACATTTTACGTTGATTGCTCCACTTTTTTGGTTCTTGAAAAAATACTTGACTTAAATACTTGGATATCATGAAAATGAAAACTCATTTTGAAGATTTTAACAATAGTTGATCAGAGTTGCATGAAGTTTGTTGTTTGTTTTTTTTTTGTTTTTTTTTTACCAGGATTTTGTTTTAATGTGAGCTACCACTAGCCGGTGGCAGTAATGCACATATACTAAAGTAAATTGTTTGCCAACCTCCAGTTAAACAACACGAATGGATGTACCATGCAGTACTTCCTGGTATAGATTCCATATGGATATAATTTCCACATCTGAAAAGTAAATCCAGTGTGGAATAACTTTAGACTTTATTTAATAATAATAATGGATTGCATTTATATAGCGCTTTTCGAGACCCTCAAAACGCTTTTCAATTCCACTATTCATTCACTCTCACATTCACACACTGGTGGAAGCAGCTACAGTTGTAGCCACAGCTGCCCTGGGGCAGACTGACAGAAGCGAGGCTGCCATATTGCACCATCGGCCCCTCTGGCCAACACCAGTAGGTGGTAGGTAAAGTGCCCAAGGACACAATGACCAAGACAGACAGAGCAGGAGATCGAACCGCCAACCTTCCGGTTACAAGATGAGCTTCCCAACCCCCTGAACAATGGTTGCCCTGCATTTTTATGAGTTTAAGGCCTCATTGACTAATTCCAAGTCTTACTGAATACAACATGATGGTTTTTCTTTTTTTTTGTAATAGTCTTGTTAGAATCAACGAGGAGGTTAAAGTGTAAGAAACAATAAGCTCATGTTCTCTGGTCCTACTACAGTGTGCATACAGTGAGCAGTTTAACCTGTAAAATGTTTTATTTTATTTTAAACTGATCGTGGCCTGTCTTCCTGTTATAGCTGCTAAAATCACCTTGTGGAAACTGTCAGTGGTATCGCTTGTTAGGACACATATTCTACTTACTATACGTTTGTTATAAACTTCACAGTTTATTCATTTTTGTTTTGTTTGTTGTTGTTGTTGTTTTTCTTAAATCCTTTCAATTTTGGTTCAAAATGAATGGAAATACAAACTGAAATCTGTTGCTCAGTCTAACCAGTTGATAGAAGCTAATACACGCTTTATAGCTGGTTAGAATTAAGTTGAAATATAAAGGTAAAAAAAATAGGGTGGGGTCAATTATGGTTCAGTAAAAATGGATTTTGACATAGTCTTGGACTAAATCAGAATCAGAATCAGAAAGGGTTTTATTGCCAAATGTTGAGCGGGTTTACAACATTAGGAAATTGCTGCGGTGCTTCAGTGCAAACATACTGTTATAAATTAAGCTTAAATAGACATGAAAATAAAAATGAGAATAAGAAATAAAAGTGCTAAGTAGATAGATATATACATGATATATACATGAGTGCAGGTGGTGATCAGTGCCAAACATGGAATGATGCAGTGAACACAGCGTAGGTCATGTGTTAGTGGTGGGAACAGTTATACGGTTATTGTTCATGTGTCCGACAGCAGAGGGGAAGAAACTGTTCTTATGGCGAGAGGTTCTGGTGCAAATGGACCGGAGCCTCCTGCCTGAGGGGAGCAGGTCAAACAGACTGTGTCCAGGGTGAGAAGGGTCAGCTGTGATCCGAGCTGCACGCCCCAGTGTCCTGGAGGTGTACAGGTCCTGCAGAGATGGGAGTCTGCAGCCAATCACCTTCTCAGCAGAGCGCACAACACGCTGCAGTCTCTGTTTGTCCCTGATAGTGGCTCCAGCGTACCACACGGTGATGGAGGAGGTGAGGATGGACTCGATGATTGCAGTGTAGAATTGCATCATCGTCCGTGTTGGCAGGTTGAATTTCTTCAGCTGCCTCAGGAAGTACATCCTCTGCTGGGCTTTCTTTATGACAGAGGTGATGGTGGGCTCCCACTTCAGGTCCTGGGTGATGGTGGTACCCAGGAAGTGGAATGAGTCCACAGAGGTGATGGGGGTGTCAGTCAGGATGATGGGGGGGAGTGGAGCTGTGTGCTTCCTGAAGTCCACAATAATCTCCACTGTCTTCTGGGCGTTCAGCACCAGGTTGTTGTGGCTGCACCAAGACACCAGACGTTCAACCTCCCTCCTGTAGGCAGACTCATCCCCGTCCGAGATGAGTCCAATAACGGTGGTGTCATCTGCAAACTTGATTAGCTTGACAGACTGGTGGGTGGAGGTGCAGCAGTTAGTATACAGGGAGAAGAGCAGGGGAGAAAGAACACAGCCCTGAGGGGAGCCGGTGCTGATGGTCCGGGAGTCCGAGACATTCTTTCCCAGCCTCACATGCTGCTTCCTGTCCGTCAGGAAGTCAGTGATCCACCGGCAGATGGGATCAGGCACATTCATCTGGGAAAGCTTGCCTTGGAGATGGTCTGGAAGGATGGTATTGAAGGCAGAGCTGAAGTCCACAAACAGGATCCTGGCGTAGGTTCCTGGGGAGTCCAGATGCTGCAGGATGAAGTGTAGGGCCATGTTGATGGCGTCATCTACAGACCTGTTGGCTCTGTATGCAAACTGCAGGGGGTCCAGGAGGGGAGCCGTGAGGGTCTTGAGAAAGGAGAGAACCAGGCGCTCAAAAGACTTCATGACCACAGATGTCAGAGCCACGGGTCTGTAGTCATTTAGTCCAGTGATCCTAGGTTTCTTGGGGACAGGGATTATGTTCTGAATAGTGCAACCAGTGTTTGAGAATTTTGCTTTCAACTTAAGCAAAATTGGTGGATTGCTTTGCAGCTAGTGTCATGTCATCACGTCATCTTGGCAAGCACAGTTAAACAGTATGTTTGAGTTAATCACCGATGATAATGAAGGAATGATGAATGGTGGAAAGCAACTCCAATATTATGCTTAATCTGTGGAAGGAGGGGAAAACACATGTTTGGAAGAAAAAATGGAGTGGAGGAAGGATGGTAATGAGAAGGAAGGAGAATGATGACGGTTAAGCAGTGGTGTAAGAAAAAAGAAAAGCAGGTGCTGGAAAATAACTCCCTTTATACCATGGTCCAGGTGAATACTTGATTTTTGCTGCAGGGTGTCTTTTGACAACAGGGACACAAATGATTACAATTTCTTACAGCGCAACACAATGCTAACATCAGATTAGTTACAAAAATGAGAGACTTTGAACTGATCCTCAGAAATCGTTAGCTGTCCACAGCTACTTTATGCTGAATGGGGAAAATCTCTCCTGTAGTTCATTAAATCCTTGCAGCCATCTGACGCAGCAGTACGGATATATTGATAAACCTGCTGCCTGTGATTCAAGATGCTACACTGAAACCCATGTCTACTATGCCAGGCCAACAACGCTGTGTTTCTTGCTTCAGTCACAAGAAGTGCCATTGATTGCTTTGAAATAAACATGTTTCTGTACACTTCAAATAGATATTTTTACCCATGTATGCTGAAGATAGTGATAGATATACTTGAATTTTATTGAAGTTTTTTTAGAGGCGCTCATACTCGCTGATGATAAACTGATGAGGTACATTTTATTAGCAGCAGCTGATTGCTTCTTACCCTCTTAATTCCTGTGGTTATTCCTATAGTTTTTCACATGACTGTATGATCATGCTGAGCCCAACTCTGTACTAAATAAATGTCAGGCCAAAATATTTCTCCCCTCTTTATTTCCTGCTACTTACCTTCATGCCTTCTGCTGCTTCTCTTTCTTTATTCTTGTCTTACCTTCTTTCTTGCCTTTTCTCGATTTCTTCCCTTCCATGCTTCCTTCCAAAGCTGGTACAGCTTGCTGGGTAAATATTTGTGGGGGATACAGGGTGCTGGAAGGCCTAAGCTGGGAGGATCAGCAGAGGAGAGGCTGCAGTTGTTGTGGATTAGCTGCTTGTTTTGTTATAATACCACTGTCTGCTTGCCTGGGTTTTGGTACTCACCAGGCAAGCTGCGAAATCAGAAATCACGATTTCTTGAAAAATGTATGAGTAATGCAGCTCATCACTGCTAGGCTTTAGTTCCGCTTAAAGAGGCTGGAATCACAAAAAATAGGTCCTGTATGTGAAGGTAATGCTATCTAATGGAAGTCAGACTCCTAAGTTTGAACTTGGAAGGAAAATCTGGGAAGTTATAAAGATGAGGTTTGAGGGGAAAAAAAAGGGTCCTAAATCATTGATGGACAAATGACGATCAGAAATGTTATTATTCAGTCAGATATGGGCACAGTCTGAAGTGAGAACCAATTTAATATGACTTAGGAACAGAGCGGCTATTTTAATGAAATAGCAAAGCTTAAATTTGGGAAAATTGTGATACATAGTTGTTTGTTGTGTCTATGCTCGCAGTGCAGCAAAAAATCAGATATGCTGCTTATAATATAGTTGAGCCTGTTGGCTTAGCTTAGCACAAACACGTGCTTTTATCTTCATGCTAAGCTTTCGAGTCCTTCATATTGCTTAATAGTGTTTCTTTTAAAGTCAAACATATACTTTCTAAATAATACATTATACATCTCTTTCTGCATTTGCCAGATCTTAGTTATCAGAGGGCACAGTTACAGAAAGGTATCTTGAACGGTCCCAGGGATGTATATATCAGCACTTTATAAGCCCTACTTACAATACTACAGTCACAAAGGCACACAAATACACACATTAACGCTGCAAAATCACACGTTTTACTAATGCTGTTTTTTTCCCTGTTGTTGTTTTTGGTGTGCGTGTCTTTAGAATTTGGAAAGGTATCAACAAAGCAAAGAACAGTTCCACCAAGCTGCCTCCAAGACGGAAGAAAATGTCAGGTGAGACGCACAAGCACTCGCACACCCGCACATCTTATACAGTTACCCTAACCGCGACCTGATTTAAACCCTCGCGCTAAGGCCGAGGCTCATTCTCTGCTCTCTGGTGTCGGAAAATGAAGACCTGTTAAAATGTCATAACTCACAAAGATAACCACGCAAATACACACAGACACACGTTTATCTGGAGTCCAAAAATGAGGAGATATGATTCCTGGAGCCTCACACACCCACCCATCCCCACACTCATACACACTGTGACTCACACTTATCCATGCACACAGTTGAGTAATTAATGGCAATAGATTGTAATATTTTTTTCTTATTGTTTAACCAGTTGCATTCTTACCCTAGAGCAAACTGAAAATGTGATAAATGTTTTAATTGGCTGCTTTGATTAAGCTGCATCTAACAATACCTTATTTCCTCATCTTCACTTCTCATAGTGGACTTTTAATGAACCGCAGCTGGGAAAAGGTAGTTAATTGTTGCTGCTGAAATCAGTTTTTCTTTTTTCACTTTTTTAAGGGGGGGGGGGTCATCTCAGGTTCCATTTGCATTAGAAGCCAGAAGTGAGTTTGCTGTTAAAGGCCGAATGCTCTCAGTACAGCTAACTGGTAGTTCAAAGTTCAGATTCACTGAACAGCAATTTTTATTAACAAAGCAGGAAAAAACAAAGAAATTCAGGGAGCGACTGTGACAAACACAGGACCAGAAAGAAACTGGGCCCAGTCGGTCTGATGGCCACAGAACATGGGAACTAAATGAGGACGTTGAGCACCGTGAAGCAGGACAGCCATTGGTCAACTCACTGACAGAAGATGCTTTAACAAAACTCAAAAACTGAACATCTTGGGTGTACAAACATATTCTGCAGTGCTCAGTTCAGACCCAGGATATTAGTCCACTTGGGAACTGTATTAGGAAACTTCCTGCCCTGTTCAGCCATCTGAAAACAGCATTATTACCTATATAATAATTAAAAAATTTAAAAAAAGGACAATTGTTTGTTATACATGCCTGTCAGAATAGTTCACAAATCTCTCTTTAAAAAAAACAAAAAACAAATCCAAACATCCTTTCCCTTAGATGGTTGAAATAAAAGAATTGGCTGTATCCTACCTGTGTAATCTTTTATTCCTGCTCCTTGCATTATTTAACAAGCTTGCTTGGAGGGGTTTTGTCTAAATCTTGTTGAACTTATTGTTCACCGTGTTATTTTAGATTATGGGGGGTTATCTGCTGTTAGTTCCAAAATCTTTTAACCTTGGCTTTACATATGTGTTGAGTGGAGGTGAGTAAACACAACAGGAAGGCTTTGCACAAGCTCGATTTGTATTTTGGAAGCTATCAACTTGAACTAGCTATCAACTGCAGGAGCTCATGTACACTGACGGTGGGTTATTTTTTTTCTGTCAGAACAGGTGCTTTATCTACCTGATGTGTGTGTGGTTGTACCCAAAAAGGGACAAATACTGTATTCAGACCACATAAATTATCTGTAACAATGAGGAAAATGTATTTATTCACTTTATCTTGACTAAACAGTATTGTTTAAAAGCACCCAAAGAAACTAACAGGCAACAGTTGTGTAATGTTTATGAAAATCTTACCCTAACACAAAATTGAAAATTTGTACTAGTGTACTGCTTTATACCCATCGATAGTCTGATTTAACTGACATAGGAAGACTGTGCAGAAATCCTCCAACAGTGGAATTGAGAGAAACGTCTTTTATATTTTATATTAAACTTCAGGCAGACCTTAGTTTTTAAAACTATCCGAGGGAAGTTTCTGAGTGCTGAGCAGTAGAACAAAGCTACTGTAAAATAAGATGTGGGTGACTCGTAAACCGCCCAAGCTCCACTGTCCGTGTTATTCTGTGCTTTGTATAAGCACGTGTTTATGCCTGCTGGTATGTGTGGGATGTGTTTAATCCACAGTTTAATCCTTGGCTTTGGCTGGCAGCACTCTGGGGCTTGAGGAAGCCAAAGAGCACAGGGCCAATGTGTCACCATGCTGTGCGCGCGTCTCTGTGTGTGTGTGTGTGTGTGTGTGTGAGAAAGGAAAAAGAAGATGAAGAGAGTAAGAAATTCTGCAACCTGTAGCACTCTAAAATGTCAAACTCAATGGAGCATAATAGAGCAGCCTCAGTAACTTTCCTATCATTCCTTGCCTTTCATTGCTTTGCCTTCTTTGTCCAACTCTTCAGGCCTGCCAATTACAAATTACTTTTCCCCTTTATTTTCTAGAAGTTCACTGCATTCCAGATTTCTTAACCAGATTCAGACATTTTTATGTAATGAGAAAGATTTTTCAAGCATAGTTCACATTTTGATTATAGCATACCATTTCATCTACTAGTACTTATCACAGGTACCTACAGTTCAAGTAGCCAGCAATTGTTAAGTACTGTAAATCAGAAAAACATACAACACTTGCAAGTCTGTACATACGTATTTTAACCAGGTTATTTCCACTTTTCATTCCACTATTGTTTCATGACAGTCCAGACAAATTGGAATTCCCGCAGAAATCAGGGGTTGACACGGAGATACATGGTGTGTATAAAGAGATGGATCCAGACAACAGAGACTGATGGAGAAAAAAGCCTACTTCTGTGAGCGCACTGGTGTTTCACAGAGACGTGGCTACAGGAATTACCCCAGATTGCATTGTTATCATTGACATCTGTCAGACAGTTCAGTGTACATGGTACACCAGGGAGGGGCAAAGAAAGAGGCAGAAGGTCTGCAGCCTTTATTAATAACACATTGCGGTACCTTGGGCAGATTCCTGTGAAGGACTGTTTGTTTAGCCCAGATGTTTAAGTTTATCTGCCCGCGCCTAACACACAAAGAGAACTATCATGTACTGTCTTGCTGTTGTCTGTCCTTCCACTAACCAGGCAACCACATATGTCATGTTGATACAAATTACTATATATATGGTTCGTACATTTGATGAAAGACCTCTATTATGCTTTTACTGTTAGAAGTTTTGTCCAAATACAGTTTCAGTAGTTGGTGAAATGGGCTGTGATGTTGATATCTGTAGTAGGACGTAGGCTTGTGTGGTAGTTTATCAGTCAAATTGTCACAAAATAAGCAAATGTTATAAAAATAAGCTGTTAATTATTGCCAAACCCGTCCCCGAGGCCCCCAGCCTCCCACTTTCCCCCTTTTCATGTTCCTACGTGTTGGTTAACAGTGTTGCACAATTTTGCAGTTTGCTTTGAAGAGCCATCAGTTTCACAAGCCTAAAACTGAAGTGCTGGCAGGTTATTTACTCTCCTAGAGTGGGATTACAGACAGTAAGAGATAAACTAAGGTAGGGTCTTGTTAGAAGAGTCAGTCAATGGCTCTCAATCTAAAACAGATTTCTGCAGTAGTTCAGAGCAGCTCAGTTTTATGAGTAGTGCACCACATGTGGCCTCTCTGTTTTCCAGCTGCCACAAAAAAATATATAAATGTTTAAATAAATGATGTCTCATATCGATGTCCTGTGGCTGTAGACGTTTCATAAACAACATTGTTGTTCTGAAACAAAGAGATTGATGTAGTTTCTGATATTCACTTAGCAAATATAAAACTCTTCTTCTAAATTGACAGGTTTTTCACACGTTGGCAGTAGAATTGGAGTGAAAGAGGCATTGTGATGACAACGGCCTCCTCTTCAGAGTAGTCGAATGGGAGTGAAATGGAGACAGGCAAGATATACTGTATACTCACATCAGATCACTCGGGTCAATAATCCAAGGTGTTTTAACAAGGCCAGCAGTGGCAGTCCAACTAGTCTTAATAGCCACCCTTTGTCAGATTCTTCCAACATGTGTCAGAACGTACCAGTCAACAGAGATCACTCAGTCATAAAGCCGACGAGTTGAGTCCAGATAGATAAGCAACCTAGTTTGAAGTTGTTGCTGTGCTGTAAGAGAAAAGCCAATCAAATACAAGTCTGGATTGCAAACAGATTTATAGCAACCTGAATTTGAATAGAAATGCTGTCAAATAAAGTTATGAAGATTAGGTGTAAGATTGGGTGTACAAATCGGCTCCGCATCAGCTACAGATGGATCCGCACCCTACATATAAGCTTTTTGTATATTCTTGTTTTCTCTATCTTAGATACCTTAAACAACCTTTAGGCAGCTGCCTGCTGCAGACTGTATTTGTGATCAGCAAATTATTGGTTAGTTTCGACATTAGTTAGGGTGTAGCTGAAATGGAGCTGCAATGGAAAATCATATCACCTGTTACTTTCAGTATTTCCCGATAGCAGAATCTTTTTTGCTGCAGTCTGAATTTTAACAGATTTGTCCTTCACACAGATCCACAGTTTTCTACCGCCTGTGATCGAAAAACTAAATTCACTACTATGTCCCACAACAAGCAGGCAATGACTGTACACCCAGCTATAATCTTTGTTTCTTTGGATATTTGTGCAGTTCACTCTGGTATAGCAGACTGGATTCACATTCGTGCATGAATGGATTTGAGAAGTTGCCGTTTCCAGTGAAGAATGAGAAATGATGTTGTTCAGTAGATTGTTTATTTATTTTTTGCCCTGTTTCCTTTGGAGTATAATGTTTAACAAAACAACAAAATAGTATTAAAATGAGATGTTTATTAGTTTAAGTACAACTTAAAATTGGTGATTAAAAAAATAGGATGACAGTTTACAAAAACAAGAACAGGCATAAATGAATTATTACACAATATATGGTTTTTATTTTAAAACTAGAAGATAGCTGGGCCCGAGTGGGAGCATTCATCTTTATTTCTATTATGCACGTTTTCCAGATGGACACAGACGGATTCTTTACAGTATACATTTTTATGGAAATCTTTTGCATTACAGTCATCAGAGCCACTGTGGAAGGCTAAGTGAAATGATGTGTGCAGCATTGTTAAAGGACTGACAAAAGTGAGAGGGAGTCCTTTGTCTCTCGCAAACACGGAAGTTAAAGTGAAGTCTGAGCACTACTATATAGTGGACCCGCTCTTCTGGGTTACGGTTGTGATGGAATAGGAGAGATGGGAGAGGATGAGTGAAGGAGTGTAGAGAAACAAGATAGGGGGGAAGAGCATATGTGCCCTGAGTCAATTGAAAAGCTGTCAGGGAGCAGGTGCCTACAAGCTACAAGCTAGAGATAAGAGGCAACCCTTTCTCTGTAGCTGTTTTCCTCTTCACCTGTCCTGCCCTATCTCTTTTTCTTATTATCGTCTTTTTTTCCACCACCACATCAGTATTAATCAAACCACTAACATAAGAGTAGTCGGAGTGATTCAGAACCTCCAGTGTACCAAAATGTCATTACCTGATAACTTGTTTACCTTCTGTTGTTGCTGTCATAGGAGAACTTCTCTGATGTTAGCACGTTTCCCTTATTGGGAGACAGAGTTTTGATTCTGGTTCAAAGCTAATTAGACTTTAGTTTTTAAGATTAGACTGCTGTAGAGCTCTTGGTCAACACATTGCCTCCTTTGTTTACAGGAGCACATACAGTGGGACAAAAAAGTATTTAGTCAGCCACCGATTGTGCAAGTTCCCCCACTTAAAACGATGACAGAGGTCAGTAATTTGCACCAGAGGTACACTTCAACTGTGAGAGACAGAATGTGAAAAAAAAAATCCATGAACCCACATGGTAGGATTTGTAAAGAATTTATTCGTAAATCAGGGTGGAAAATAAGTATTTGGTCAATAACAAAAATACAACTCAATACTTTGTAACATAACCTTTGTTGGCAATAACAGAGGTCAAACGTTTACTATAGGTCTTTACCAGGTTTGCACACACAGTAGCTGGTATTTTGGCCCATTCCTCCATGCAGATCTTCTCGAGAGCAGTGATGTTTTGGGGCTGTCGCCGAGCAACACGGACTTTCAACTCCCGCCACAGATTTTCTATGGGGTTGAGGTCTGGAGACTGGCTAGGCCACTCCAGGACTTTCAAATGCTTCTTACGGAGCCACTCCTTTGTTGCCCGGGCGGTGTGTTTTGGATCATTGTCATGTTGGAAGACCCAGCCTCGTTTCATCTTCAAAGTTCTCACTGATGGAAGGAGGTTTTGGCTCAAAATCTCACGATACATGGCCCCATTCATTCTGTCCTTAACACGGATCAGTCGTCCTGTCCCCTTGGCAGAAAAACAGCCCCATAGCATGATGTTTCCACCCCCATGCTTCACAGTAGGTATGGTGTTCTTGGGATGCAACTCAGTATTCTTCTTCCTCCAAACACGACGAGTTGAGTTTATACCAAAAAGTTCTACTTTGGTTTCATCTGACCACATGACATTCTCCCAATCCTCTGCTGTATCATCCATGTGCTCTCTGGCAAACTTCAGACGGGCCTGGACATGCACTGGCTTCAGCAGCGGAACACGTCTGGCACTGCGGGATTTGATTCCCTGCCGTTGTAGTGTGTTACTGATGGTGACCTTTGTTACTTTGGTCCCAGCTCTCTGCAGGTCATTCACCAGGTCCCCCCGTGTGGTTCTGGGATCTTTGCTCACCGTTCTCATGATCATTTTGACCCCACGGGATGAGATCTTGCGTGGAGCCCCAGATCGAGGGAGATTATCAGTGGTCTTGTATGTCTTCCATTTTCTGATGATTGCTCCCACAGTTGATTTTTTTCACACCAAGCTGCTTGCCTATTGTAGATTCACTCTTCCCAGTCTGGTGCAGGTCTACAATACTTTTCCTGGTGTCCTTTGAAAGCTCTTTGGTCTTGGCCATGGCGGAGTTTGGAGTCTGACTGTTTGAGGCTGTGGACAGGTGTCTTTTATACAGATGATGAGTTCAAACAGGTGCCATTCATACAGGTAACGAGTGGGGGACAGAAAAGCTTCTTACAGAAGACGTTACAGGTCTGTGAGAGCCAGAGATTTTCCTTGTTTGAGGTGACCAAATACTTATTTTCCACCCTAATTTACGAAGAAATTCTTTACAAATCCTACCATGTGGATTCATGGATTTTTTTTTTCACATTCTGTCTCTCACAGTTGAAGTGTACCTCTGGTGCAAATTACTGACCTCTGTCATCATTTTAAGTGGGGGAACTTGCACAATCGGTGGCTGACTAAATACTTTTTTGCCCCACTGTATTAGATCGGCCATTAATTTATGGACTTGTTTTGCTTTTTCACCGTTTGCTGTTGGACCCAGGAGTTTGAGGTTATGAGTTCATTATGCTTTTTGATTTATGTTTCAGTTTTTCTTTCTTTTAGAATTTTGGTCAGTATTTATTTTACTATTAATAGAGTTTCTGTTTTGTTTTGGTTTTTTTTACTTGGGTTTACACATCTTGGTTATCTTAAGTTTGTATATATTCTCTATGGTTTATTTTTTAGTCTTGCTAATAGTCTTACATTAAGTCAGTGATGACTTCAGGTTTATAGTTATTTCCCCTTTTGTGTTTCCATTCTGTTCCTTCCATCAGTCTCATCCCTCTCTTCTCTTTTGTCTTCTCCTGCGTCAAGCTTGTTTAGATCTTTTATGTTGGTAACTGTTGTTCCCTGTGCATGTGTGATTTTCACCCTCCCTCCCACCGTCTCGTTATGTTAATTATCTTAAGCTTTGTTCCCCACCTGTCTCCTCTTCCCTCATTAGCTCTTGTATATTTTGCCAGTCTTCCTTTGTCCTGTGTTGCGTTGTTGCTTGCATGCGTTCCTCTGCCTCGCCTTTTTTTCCTCAGGTATGTTCTGGAAGTTTGGATTCCTTGGCTTGGTGCCCTGTTAGCTTTTAAAAATTGGGCTTTGTGAGTTTCCTGGACCAAGAAACATTAAAGGTTTTTTCAAGTTTATTTACATCTTGAGAGTGCTGCGTTTGGCTCCATACGTTTTTGTCTTTTTCACAACATTTCATCACACCATCACCACCTTGGTATTTTGATTGGTTTACGGAGCCTGACAGGAAAAAGCAGGACTGCACAAGTTGTCTATCACATGGTTGCAGTGCCCTAAAACAAACCCTGCCTTGTTTTTAAATTTATGGAAAGAAAAGAGAGCAAAACATTGTTATTCATGTGACAAAGACATTATTTTTAATGGTTTTTTGTGACATCACATCGCATACCACTGCCACAATGAGAAGTAAAGTTTGATTTTTTCTAATAAGAAAAAAATCAAATTATAGCAACATTATAGCATTGTTTGGATTTTCTTTTGTTTACATAAATTATTATGATTTTTTTTAGCACTATATACAAAAATAGCTGACAAAACCTCCAGGTCAGTGCCTGTGATGCTGTCAAATAAAGCAGCCTTTATTCCAATTAATTTAAAAAATGCATTTATTGTAATTTAATTCTGAAATATAGCTCATGTTAAGAGCATGATTGTAGTTGGAGGCTATTACTGGAATAACAAAGCAATGTGTCTGCTCACACACGAGGTATTCCAGACTTCCTACACTACGTCACAGCATTTGATTCTCTCCGCTTTTGTTTTTTTTCTCTCTCCTCGGGTGCTTATTTGTATGAGATGTTAACACGATTTTCTAATTACTTGCCTGAAACACATTAGAGATACCAGCCCTTTGTAGTTGACAGGATAGAAATAAAATGGTGTATAGGACAAACAGTGCCTCATATGTATAGCCAAAGCCATTAAGGAAAAACACAAAAACATCACTCTTAACTCTGAGAGAAGCGCGGTTTCGAGGTGATAAAAGCATCTTCCTTATCAGTCTCGTAGCTTTCCCGGAGGCTTTTGTAGTCACTGGTGTGTTTTCGTGTCTCTTCCGTTTTCCAATTTCTCACCCTTTCATTTCTCTCCCTCTCTTTGTCTTGGTAAGCTGCGTGGTCCAGAAGTCTGAGGCCTCTGTGTTCTGCCCGCCTCCGCCTTCGCTGCCGGAGATTAAAAATAATGGGCAGCACCATTAATTAAGCGACTAATCTTACTGTTTATGTTTTGTTATATTTACTGCTCACAGATGCGTGGAGTACCCCACCACACCACCACCTCCAAAAAAATGTAAAAATTGCTATTTCCACTCGCATTTAGAGTGCTTCTGCAGCACGCACACACGAAAATGAACAACAACAACCCCATACATGGCTCAGCGGGCTGTCAGAGATGCCACTTTACCTCATTCCAGCTAAAAAAAAAAAGAAGAAGAAGAAGAAAGAAGTCCCACCACTCCCCACCCCGCTCACTCTCCTCCTCTTATTTATTTATTTTCGTAAGCGGCTCAGTTAATATTGTTGATTTAAGACCTCACCTTCAATTTGGTGTAGCATGTGGACAGAGCTTTAGCTTTTGCTGCAGCTGAACCAATTTTCTGCTTCAAGCGCCTTTAATAAACCACGTAGCGCTATCAGGAGGCTTTGGCTTCCCTGATGAAGGCCATTTATTTCAAATTAAAGGAGAGTTCCTTATCTTTGGCGGCCTCAAACGGAGGGGGAGATAAAGATGGCACACTTTGGTGTTGTACTCTCTGTGTTGTTAATGGTGGGACCAAAAAGAAAAAAAAAGAGGAGGAGGGCGGGCGAGGGAGAGAAAAAAGTAAGAAAGAAGACAGAGTTGGAGGGAAGGCGAAAAGTGGAAGAAGAGCGATTAATCAGGAGATATAAACCATTGGAGGTTGTTTGGGGGGAACCGAGTAATCTGATAGGCTGTCATCTTCTTCAAATGGGCTTCTAAAAGAGAGCCAATTGATGCTTCATTCCATCCATCATTCTATCTCACTTTCTGTTTTTTCCTCTTCATCTCTGTTCGTTTTCCTCTTTAACCTCGATCACCTGCGCTCAGATAAACTCCGTTGCCGCATCCATGATATTTTTCCTGATGATAAAGTGTTTGCGTGGATATGGATATGCTGTAATTGAAACGATGGGGTCAGCTTCTCTTCATGAGTCAAAGTCTAAAAGAGTCTTTAATTTGGCTTTCAATTAAATCCGGTGTTAAACGCTCCTCGTGGAGAAAGCGAGCAGGGACACAGTGCGGAGATCGACGTGTTGGCATGTAGCGAAGCGCGTGCATGCACGGCGCCCTTTGATGTTTACAGCAGACGTGTGCGCACGTGCCAGTCTATACCTGCGTGGGTGTACATAACTCTCTTGTCTCTGCTTCAATCAGTCAGAATCCATTACCGCGAGGCGCCCAGGCAGCAAGCCTGTCGTAGTTAACAATCACACAGATAGACAGGTAAAGACAAATTATAATACAGCCCACATATCAAATTAAACACGGCTAATTCAATCTCTCAAAGCACACTTTTCTGCTGTATTTGATCAGAATGATCCTGCCCACTCAATTAAGTACGATTTAGCGCTAATTGTACGATTCACAGTGAAGCACGTACTATACACCCCATAGGTTGTTCAAACAGGTTGGCACGTCTAGGTGTGAATTGTTTTTTATCTTCACTCCCATTTTTTTCTACTTTTTCTTAAAAGAGTTTCTTTTGTTCTGATCTGAGACAAAATAAAATTAAAAAGACAGCTTTAACCCAGAACTTGAACTTGAACACAGCTGTAAAACAAGTGTTCAAAATTAAACAACACAGTTTGTTGTTTGGTATTGTTACAGGTATAGACAGGTGACACAATTGAAATTGGTAAAGATGTTTATAAAGTATTTTAGGCCTAAGGTGAAAAACTGTGGAGAGTCGGGAGAAGTACTTTTAAGAAGACTTAAGAACTTCTAAAGCAACGAGAAAGCCGTGGAAAGTGTAGTTGTGCCGGAGCACTGAAAGCACCATCAACTGCTTTCCCCCCCTCTAAGTGAGGAAATGGCATATTTGTGATTTGCATAGTACAGTTATTTCTCATCCTCCATCCTTTCAGTGTCTGTCATGCAAAAGGTCCAGTACAACAAAACAGCTGCTGCAAAGCTGTTTGATTCACATCAGTTTATGAAGTGGGTAAGATGTAAACGTCCCAATTTAAAGAGTGAGTTTATTTTTTAAACCTCCTATAACACAACTGAGATTAAAGTTGGACACACTGCTAACTTCATGCGGTCTTAATTGTTAATGGTGTAACCATAGTTGATCAGCTTTACGAGATGAGTCCCTAAAAAATGATAAAGCTTCCCTGATTGTTGTGTGTGTAAGGTCGGGGGGCGGGTTCATTCCACTGCAGGGCAACCTGCCACTGCATGTGGCAAATTTGAACTTGAACTTGATTTAATCACCCTTCACGGGAAAAAAAAATCTTTTTGGCGTGTCCAGCCAGCTTTCAGTGCAGCTAATGTTGTTAAGACTGCTCAGTCCTGTTCTCTCCTCCACATTCAGAGGAAATAAGAAGAGAATATGAAAGCTTCTAATTGCTTGTGGGATCCTTCTGCAGATGGAAGTTTGTGATAGACCAGAGTCCTCGCTGCTGCACTGGTGCATTTCCCCACTTTTCACCAAATATGTCAGTGATGTGATCATTTTTGTTACTGCTACCAAGAAGGTTATGTTTTTGGTAGTGTTTGCATATGTGCGTGTTGTCATTCTGTCTGTAAACACAATAGCTTTGCGAGGGTGTAGAGTGGGCTCATGTTAACAATTCATTAAAATTTGGCTCACCTTCACTAACGGCTTCAATGTCATCTTAATGATTTATCGGCCTAAATTTGACGAAAAGATGCGTAACTTGGAAACTTTATTTTCAACATACAGAAAGTATAATATAAATATTTAAAATAACATGTCACACTTGACCTCTGACCTCGCTTTTACATTTAAGGATACCTTTCTTTAAAGTTGTCCCCCAAATATATTATATCTTTAAAGAAAGTATTAACTTATTAGCTTCATGTCCAGTTATTTACAATTCAGTGCCTATTATCCATGACCTACTCTTACATAACGTTTATATACAAAGTACAACACCGTTGCCTTTAAAGTAAATACTCGGAGGGCTTCTTGTTTCTGCTGCTACATCAGGAAGTGAGCACATCTCTAATGAGACTGATCACAAAGCCTGAGTGATCTAACCTGCAGTGTTTCATTCGTTTACTGTCACTTAGTTTTCCTGCTCGTTCTCTGCTGCTTCAGAAACTGGTAGCAGTCTTAAAGATCCTCTTCCCCTCTATTAACAGTTATTCATCATCAATGATCTCTTTAAGGATGCCAGGATGCTTTGTAGATGACCTTTATCTTTACAGGGATTTGTCTAATGGAAAAGTTCAGACAAAGTTCTTCGGACAGCTTGCTGTTGTTTAAAAGAATAATTTCAGCATTTAGAAATGCACTTTGCTAATAAAAGCTTTTTAAATAAGGTCCCCAAGAGTACTTGGAGGCCCTTTTTTATTTGTCTGGTACAAATGTTTCCTTTGACTCCTGATTATAATTTTGTGATCTAAGCACAAAATCACTGCGACCTCCCGAAACACAGTTTTGACCATAACTAGGAAATTCTCATTAAGCAATTATGACAAAATTTCACACAGCATATGTTTTGATGCCAGACTATGATGTGCATACCACATTTTGAATGTAATGTTCTCCAAAAAGGCTCTTTGTGTCAGTATTTAAAACTGTAATCAAAAAACCACATTTCTGAAATGTTTCAATGAATGAATTCCATGAACAAAGTGAGCTGATGAAGTTGTTTTGTTTAGTCACTCTAGTTGACTCTGTCTTGTCTGTCTGTGCAAGCTTCTGCTTTTTGCCTTCCTTTGTTTACAGGCTAGTGTCTGTCTGTGAGTGTGCTGCTGGAGAGTTGGTGAATAACAGGTTTTTGGAGCTTTTCTGCTGAAAATAGCCGTGCTGCCACCAAAACAGCAATAGACAGCTCTCTTGGATACTTGTAAACTTTCATAGATTGTAAATGCATTTTAGATGCTTTTTCTTGCAGCTTTTCTTCCCTCTAAGTCAGTCATGAATGTGAGACTGACAGCTAGAGTATTGATTTTTTTTTTAAAGTTGTTTTTTGTTTCAATTGTGATCCAGCATTTTTCTCTTTTTCTGAGCAGCTGACCTAAGATAAGATAAGATAAGATAGAACTTTATTAATCCCTCGGGTGGGTTCCTCTGGGAAATTCGACTTCCAAAAAGCACAGCAACGACCGAAGTTACAGTTACAGAATTGTTATATATATATATACACACACACACACACACACACACACACACACACACACACACACACACACACACACACACACACACACACACACACACACACACACACACACACACATATACATATATATATATATATATATATACAGAGACAAATATAAATAAAATATACAAAGGGGATAAATAGAATAAATAGGAATAAAAAATAAAAATACAAGTGAATTGCACATTTCAAGTATTGAGTCTATTGCACTGTTGACTATTTACAAAAAGTATTGCACAAGGTATTGTACAGTGAGGTGAAGAGGCACTACAGCTTAGTTGTTCCCCCCTCCTTTGTCCTCCTGTTTCCCCTCCCTCTCCCCTCCAGAGAGGAGTTAAACAGTTTGATGGCGTGTGGGACAAAGGAGTTTTTAAGTCTGTTAGTTCTTGTCTTGGGGAGAGACCTACTTGAATTCATGTTACACTGATACTATGTCATCAACTAATCAAAGCTAAACTGATGAATGAAACGTTGATTTACAGAAGATGTAAGAATCTGAATGAATAGTGTGATGAGTTTACTTCTTCTTCTTTTTTCTTTTTTTTTATTTGAAAGCCTAATTTACACTAGCAGTAAGAAACAGAGGTACAAAAATGACAGTTTTTTCACTCCGTCTCTCTTGTTTCTTGTCTTTTGCAGGCCTCGCAACACAGAGGCAGTGTGTGCTGGCCTGCAGGCTCAGATTTTATCCTGTTACAGGGACAACAAAGACCAGACCTTAAAGTGTTCTGACCTGGCCAAAGAATACATGCAGTGTATCAATGCTGCAAAAAAGGTGAGAGCTTTTTCAATCTGCAAAGATATAATAAAAAAGTGTCAGGGATGGTGCAAAGTGTTAATGTGTCATAAATGTAACGCTGAAAACAGAAAGATTTGAGATTTATTTTTACATGTTATGAGGACTCCACCTATAGCCTTCACCTATCGTTTTTGCACTTTGGTTCCTCTACAGATGCAAAATAATCTAAAGTAAAAGTGCTTTTATTTTGAAAATGCATTTAGATTGTTTATAAGGATTTATTCATTTTTATGAAGTAGTAGGAGAGTAGGAGAGATTACAATAACTAATAGTCATTCACCTTAAAAAAATGTGTAATCCCGCCCCCTCACTGCTAAGTTCTTCTTTAATAGTCGCTTCAGGTTTTTCTAAGATTTTTATTTATTTATTTTTTTAAGTTGGGCTATACGAGCTACTTTTCAATAGTTGATTTATTACCTGCAGTAGATGGGATCGGCACAACCTGGTTTGGAGAAGCAGCCTGGGGTAATGCATGGAAGCTGAGCAGTGCATACTTTAGGACTGGGACATCACTGAAAGCCACCTTGATTTAAGCATATGTGATATTTAAAATATTTCCATTCTTTTGCTGTTAGACAGCCTTTGAGGACAGGAAGCTGAAGCCAGTTTCCAAAACAGCAATTTGAACTTGCAGGAGTACCGCTGAGTGACTTAGGTAGTTTAACACGTTTAATCAAAAACACCAAAGTCACACAATACCACAAACAAACGAACAGATTGAGCATGTCCCGTTTTCTGCGAGGGGAAAATTACTGTTTTTGTCAACAGAGTCTGGTGGCTTTAATGAGACTTCAGGCTTCAGTTCCCAGTATAAAAGGACTGTCTGTATAGCCTTCAAATAATCCAACCTAACACTTTAATGCACTCCTGTCATCAAAGGAAGTGCAGGGGAATACTTGATGATGGTGTCCCTGCAACAATAGAAGGACCCTTAGAGTTTGCCTGGTTTATGTGGCTGATTTTATCGTTAACTTTGATTTTTCTGTGCAGAGGCCAGAACTGTGACAAAATTGCACCGCTAATAAAGATGCTCTGATGTGTTCTGTCAAAAAACAATGTATAAAAGAGTGACACAAACACAGCCCCTTAACTATACGTTGCCTTAATAGCAATTTTTTTTGTCAGACAGTGGCGCTTAGTGCTAAATTTCAAGCATTGTCACTGAGGCGTGTGTTTGTTTTTGTTTGTTTTGGGGGGTTTTTAAGCCATATTTCCATGTAACATAATTGCTCATACAAAGGTTCGAAACAGCAGAGTGCCTTCTTCACGTCTGATTAGCTGCCTTGCCATTAACTAAATTAACAGCAGAAACCCCACTGACGCTACTTCTCTCTGACACTCTCAGACCTTCACCTGAAAGTGCGGTGAACACTTTGTAGACAAAATGATCTGTGCAGTGTTTTGAGATGCAGTTTGGGGACAGTTGAGAGGTATAGTAACTTGTTAAAAAGGGATATACATTAACAGGTCACTTTATTAGGTGCAATTTACTAGTACCGGAAGACGGATACACTCTGGTCATAAATTCATGAACATGGTCAACGATAATACTCAGGTAGGCTGAGGTGATTAAAAGATACTCAGTCTATTAGTCAGTTAATTACTCAGTCAAGGGGCTTGATTTTGCCTAGAATATATTGCCCACACTATTATCCCCAGCAAGAGCTTGAATCTTTGGCACAAGAGAGGATGTCTGTGAAGGTTCTCAGTCATCCAGGTCATCGTAGTCAAAGGAGCTTGCAAAGAAAAGCGTCTGGACTTCTTTAAGTTGCTTGAAGACGTTTCACTTCTCATCCGAGAAGATTCTTCAGTTCTAAGGTCAAATGGTGGGGAGTCCCAGATTTAAACCTAGTGAGAGTTTCCCCCCCACAGAGGGACAAAAGGACCTTAGAACTGAAGAAGCTTCTCGGATGAGAGGTGAAACGTCTTCAAGCAACTTAAAGAAGTCCAGACGCTTTTCTTTGCAAGCTCCTTTGACCACAAGAGAGGATGGAGCCATGCTTTATTGTTGTTCTGACCCTGCCATCCAAATGCTGTAACAGAAGTAGGAGACTCATCAGACCAAACAGCATTTTTCTATTGCCCAATTTATGAGTTGCTGTTGACTTCCTATGAGCTTGAAGAAGTCTGGCCATTGTCCTCTGACCTCTGACATCAACGAGGCATATTGATGGATATTTTCTATTTTTCAGTCCATTCTCTGTAAACCCGAGAGGTGGTTGAACATCCCAGCAGATCAGCAGTTTCTGAAATACTTAGACCAGCTTGTCTGGCACCAACAATCATGCCACATTCAAAGTTACTTAAATCACCTTTCTTCCCTTTTCTGACACTTGGTCTGAACTTCACCAGGTTATCTTGACATGCCTAAAGCATGCAGTGAGTTGCTACCATGCAATTGGCTGAGCAGATATCTGTGTAAACAAGCAATTGAACTGGTGTACTTAATAAACTGACCTTTTAGTGTATTTGGGGATCTTTTAAATCTGATATTTTTATTGAAAGCATGCATATTAACATTCTTATATGTTCTTTGGAACTGAAGAAGACTTAATGAAGTAGCTGGTCTGATTTTAAGTCAACAAGAGAGCATCACCCAGTTGATGCAGCAATAACGTCTGCAGAATTTTAGGAGGGTATGAAACCAAACCACCCACTCTGTAGACACTGTCTGACTGTGTAAATAAGATTATATAGTAGTGAGGATAGATTTTATAGGCTTTTTTAATGATTATTTTATTTATCATGTTTTTAAGCTCTCTTTTTTCCACCAGAGGATGTAGTTTATGTGATCAGGCATTGCAGCCAGATTTGTCCTTCATCTTTAGTGTCAAATCATTTTTAAAGTAACTTTTAAAATTCCTCGTGTTTCACTGCCGTTCAGCCTCACACATAGAAAAGCAGTGATTTGACTGAATTACGTTACACTGAGCTGTGCAGGTTTTTGAAGATAAATATAAAAAGATGCTGGAGCATCAAAAGGCAGTTTAAAGGTTACTAACAAAGTTAATTGATGATTAAATATCACAGAATACATTTGCAATTGGAAAGAAATAAGAGAGGCATATAAAGCTTTTTAAATTTGATCTAACTTCCAGTTAGTTGGAGTTACTTTACCTCCAGTAAGTCAGTTTCATTTCTGCCTGGCTCATTTTCTGAGCTCTTAGTTTTTCTTTGTTTTGGTGCTAATAAAGGATTTTTTTACAGGCTGGATTCCTTATACCATTTTTTCCCTTTTACTTCTGTAGGCTCCTGAGATGAATCATCAGTCTGTCTCTGATGATTTGGCTTGGGTTATCTACTAGTTACTGAATCTTCACTCTTTTTATCTCTCTCATTCCCTTATATTTTTATCCACAATGGAAAACTCAGATATACATTCACTTAGAAAAATTGAACCTTTATACTTCACTTTTTGGCACCGCCTAATATTGAGTTCAACCTACTGCTGTTTTATTTAACAGCATCGAAAAGTCCTGTGTACATTTCTGCAGCAGCTACAAGTTGACAGAACGCTAGAGAGAAAATGTGAGGAGGAAGCTGCAGGACGGGCTACTCGCAAAGTTTGTACGGTAGAAGCATTTGAAGGTACAGCTGCTCATTATGCACTCGAGCAGCGTATTACTATCTCATGCTGGTCTCTGCTCACATCTCCTCTGTATTGCTCAGGGGCAGTGAGGCTTACCCTGGAACACAGTAATACAACGTGTGATAATCAGCTTGCTGAACATTGATACCTCTGCTGTTGTACTGCTGTATTGTGTGCATGGATACATGCACTCGTGTGCTCGTTCAGCAGCGTCTGAACTTCTGTTTATGTTGTGTATGACAGCATGCAGTCATAAATTCACATTTTTAAATATGCAGCAATGTTTATGTTCTTATATTCGTTGCTTACTAGGGTGTGTGTGTGTGTGTGTGTGTGTGTGTGTGTGTGTGTGTGTGTGTGTGTGAGACAGAGAGTGGGAGACTTTCCTCCATATATTAGCTGGTGTGAGATAACAAGGAGTGAAGGAAGACTCTTTGAAGACAGTCTTTAAAGACTACAGCAGAGCATAATAATATATTGGCCCCCGAGGCATCTCCCTGACTTTCACCCTGTCAATTTGGAAGTTTATAAAGTTCTTCCTCCGTTTTGTGTCTTTAAAAGCTGTCACAGTTAGTTTGGTTATCGCTGATAACTTTTTCCCAGTGCAGTAGCAGTGACACAGTAAACTCGCCAAGTGCTAGTGAGACAACAATTAGCAGAACCACATGGATAGTTTTCAAAGTTGATTGCTTAGAAGAGCTTTTAACTTACAGAGTATCAGTCTGTCCTGTTGTTAAGACCATTGTGAAACCATTTTACCTGCTAAAGTTTGACAGCCATTTGTTTCTTGTTCGTGGAGTTTGGTTATAAACTCCATATGAAGGTTTGTTAGTAATTGCATTCTAATATAAAAATGCAGACAGATTACCAACATGTTGCAGTCCCTCTGAGTACGTAACCACCGATGAGTGCAACCCATTTTCAGCAGGTTTCTTTGGGACTCGGCTAAACTCTTTGCCATATGGTTGTATTCTAGATAAAAGCGGTATTGCCGAGCGCCTCTGTCATTTAGCAGTTCAAGTGCTGTCCTGCAGCAAGTATGACCTTTTTAGAATTTCTGTTTCAAATCTATGAGGTTCTGGCTGAACTAATAGAGTTAATCACTGTGTTATCACAAACAGACTGCACATAATTTCCAAACTGGTCCCATTCAATCCCAAACTGATAGCCTACCGATTATCTCACTGATGTTTTATCTGCGTCTTCATGCACCAAAGACGCTTTTAAAACAGCAACTCAGTGCGATTGGTCGCACACCTGCTTCCTGTTATCAAAATCATTTCAATCACAAGTTCGTTGCCCACAGTCACCATCATTTAGTTTGTGCCTCAGGCTGTAGCATAACTGACTTTGTGTCATTCACTTCATTTCTTTGAGCAGCATAATTATCAGCTAGGCCTACTTTGGTTTTCTAGTTGTGCTAGAAAACCAAGCATTGCTAATACGAAAAATCTGTCAGCTGCTAATGACACTGTTTGGCTAACACTTTCCACTTGGCTAACAGCTACTGTGATAGTGTGACAAATGAGGGTTTTTATGACTGCGTAAAAGAGTACAAAATATGCTTATGTAAAGCTTTTGTACAGATATAAACTAAACATTACTCTTCTAATGTATTTTAAAATGACTGCATCTTAAGAAGGCTTGTAGGCAGAGAACCTGGGGAAAATTCATAAATGTATTTCATCTTGCTTATAAGCAGAGCTGATGAGTAATGTCTTCTGTTTTGTGAATCAAAGTTTTAATCCTTTCAAAATTTTGCAGTGGACTGGACCATGCAAGAGAGATTACACTACAGCTGGTTAGTTATTTAATAATGATAGGAAATAAGGACGTCTCCAGAGGGGAGAGAAACACATGGTGACTTTTCATTCCTGAGCTTTTAAGTGAGTGAAAGAGGACTTAATTGGGACAAAATTGGTCCTGTTCCTTTTTTGTCTCTCAGCAGAGGTGACTGTGATGTGTTTTGATCAGTGCCACAGCAGGTCAGTAGACAGACATGCATATCGCAGACGTCTTCCTGCTGGGTTATGCTTCCATCTTTATGTGTACCCGTGTGCACGTGTTTGTGTGTTTGATGACAAATGAGCGGAGGATCCCACAGAGACGGTGCAGACAACCTCTAGTCATTATCCTCTGGGAGGCTGTGCCTGATGTGGGCACTACTACATGTAACGCTTACACACTGTCCAGACACTCTGTGGGATTCTCTAGTCATTTATCAGCACTCTCAGATGTGAATACATACACAACACACACACACACATGCTGTCTGTGTGGCTGGTGGGATTCTCAAGTCATTTAGCCTCAATCTAAGAGACAGCCTGCTTTTGATCAATGTCAGACGCTCACGCTCACCGTGGAGAGAGGAGTGAAAGGCAAGAAACGAGACAGACATGAGAGAGTGCTACTAAAGAGATTTGTAAAAGTCATTTGGAATATCTGAGCAGAGAAACAGAACAGACTGAAAATGTACCAAAAGATGGAAAATACACATGAAAGAGTCCTTTAATCTGAACCATCTAAATAATGTGCCACTTTAGATCTTTGCTAAGTTTGTGTCATACGAAACATATTTCACAGAAGCATAAGTATTATACTAGATACTGTAGGGCTGTTCAATATAACGATATATATCAGATGACGATATGAAAACATCTATCATTTCATATCACGCTATCGTTTGTTTCGTTTTGTCACAAAATAAACTGTTTACAGCAATATTTTTTCATCGTTTTGATGGTCACTGTATAATTTCTTAAAGTTCTCTCTTTCTCTTATATTTAATATAACCACACTACGGCTGGACAAGCGACGGCTTTTATGCATTGTCGTTAGCAACAATGACGATAAAACCATCACATGGCTCCGCCGTCCGCTTCTTTATTTTCCACATAAACTTTTCAAAATAAAGATGAAGATTCTGTGCAGATTTTTCAAAATAAACTGAATCATGTGACATAGTATGCAAAGTGTTTACTGACGAGAAGCTAAAAAGAGCCGTCGGGGGCTAAAATAATGAACCTTAGAAACAGGCTTTTCCCCGCAGCACGCCGTGTAATAAATACTCACAAAGAAAATTGCGGCCGTTTCAACTTATGTCACACTCGACTCCAGGTACACGACGCCCAGCTGAAAACACTGCACACAAGTCGAGTTGCCCAAGCCTCACAGAATTTACAGAAAATGTAAAATATTTGTGATATATATCATTGTCTGTACTAGAGCAGGGCGATATCACCAAAAATATTTTATCACGATATACATTTGAAAATTTGCGATAACGATATAACTGACGATATAATTGACACTAGACAAAATACTTTACAATACACAACTTTATTAGTGCAAAAACACCCATCAATGTATTTTCACTTAAACAAGCAGCTGTTTTTTTTATGTGCATTAAAGTTATATAAACATTTAACAGTTCAAATGCAAATTCCTCGCTGACAGTTTAACCAAAAGGCATTTCCAGTGGAAATTGGCCGACATATCCTCAGCATAACCATGTTTAATATCCACAAAACTTAAAAAGAGGTTATACACACACAATACGGTAATATTATGTTGAAGCACAGTACGTATCACTCCGCGAGGCTCCGGCTTACGGTAGCCGTAATGCTCCGACAATCCATCAAGTGGTGCGACTTCGTAGCTTAGCAAAGCCGTACTAAAACATTTGACAGATTTCGAGCGCCGTGTACCACATAAAATCGTTTCGAGGTCAGTAAACACAACCAGAATTCAAACATAAGGCACACGGGATTATAAGGGGCACTGTCGATTTTCAGACAAATCAAAGGATTGATTTTAAGTGTGCCATATTTTCCAAAAAACACGATAATAACGACGGCCCGCTAGCATGGTCTACCAAAAATAGTGCTTTGTTGTGTGTCTGACGGACGAAAGCCAAACCAGTTCCACATCACTGAAGTTGCAGCATTTTTACAAACCAATTCTGGTTCATACGTTTCATTCAACGATCCGCTTTCGCCCTTCTCATTCTCCGTCGCCGCCATGCTTTTTCCGCCATGTGCGCATGTGCGTTTTACCCATATTCTATCGCGATATTTCATTTTCTTATCGTTGCCCAACATTATACCGGTATTACCGTGAACGATATGATATGGCCCAGCCCTAGTCTGGACGATAGATGTCTTATATCGGGATATGAGATTTTGGTCATATTGCACAGCCCTAAGATACTGTGTGTATGAAGTTAACCAATAGTGAAATCAAAATCTTGGGAAAAAGGTCACAAACAAGCTGTTTGTCCATCACTGTCAACTTCAAATGTTCAGATGTTAGATTTAAACAGCTCATGTGGTCTCTGTAGTTACGGAGAATTGAAGCCTCTCCCACATCAAAATTGGTTAAACAAGCAGTTTCTGAACATGCAAATTGAGTGCAATGAATTCATGATTCAGTCTAATATCAGGCAACATCGTGTTTGAAGTCGTTTGGCTTGTGGACCAGGAAGTGTGCTCTTAATATGGGAAAATATAGATGCAGATATAATGAAGGATATGGCGCTATGTGTGACCATCCACAGGCCTGGCTCGTTGTATCCCAAACTTAGTTATATTTGAATTTATCTTTGAGTACCTTAGATAGAAACTGCGTTAAAGGTAAAGCCAGCCTTTATAGCTTAACAGCTATAACAACAAGATATTTGCACAAAGCTGCGGTTATGGTAAATGATACACAAATGCACAGTTTTTATTTCATTTCTTCTCCAGTGCTTTAGAGTCGCATCTTAGAATCTTGCCTTTCCCGTGTAGCCTGTTAGCTGTCCACGTTGACGACTCATCTGCCCCTGACAGCCATGGAGAGGTGCAGTAGGGAGTTGGCGGGCTTGGTGATGAGATGTCAGAGTTATCAGCTATCACGGCATAGGAGAGTCACCCAAATAACCCAGCGTACTGAGACCGATTATCCTTGTTTTGAGGAAGGAGCCATAATTAATACCTTAAATTCCCTTCTATGCTATTTTGTTTCTGTTTGTTTTCTGTTGTTTGTTTTATAATCGTTCAATCTAAAACGCCATAGTAGGTCCTTAGACCATTAAGCAATCACTGACAGTCGTAGCAATCGAGACTGTGGGCAGGTAAGAGCCGGGACACCTGTCTGTGTGAAGTGGAGCTTTCCTTGGATCGGCAGCATCACTCACTTTTCTAATGTGCCCAGTTAATCTTTGCTCTCAGTAAGACGTGTGATATAACACGACCATCTATAAAAAAAATGGATGAGATGGTAAATGAACCATTTGTGAATTGTAAAATGTAATTTTTCTTTTTAAATTGACACTGTTCCAGAGAATTGTTTGCAATACTCAGCCTCCCTCATTTATATGAAAAGGGATCTGGGTGGCTTCATTTCAGGGCTGCGTTGTAGTCAGTGAATAGGAGCATCCTGTGGACATAAAGAGAAATGGTGTAGCATTTTTGTAGCAAGGAACACTGTTGTGATTCACAACAGCGTGGCCTGTCGAGCTGGAAACTCTGTGCAGTTTCTGCGGCTTTGTGTGCTGGTATGATTCTCGGTGGATAGCCCACCAGAAGATAAGGGGAAAGAGAAAATTGCTTCATCTTCTTTTGATAAGTCTATTCTCAAAGAAAGTCCACACTGACAATGTTGATATGCTGATAATAAATGTGTATCTGTAGCCGATCTGAATGCACAGCAACTTTCTCAAAGCCAGTGAATCACAGCAGTGTAAAACCTCATATTGATTTCTTTTTTCTTTTACCTTCAGTTTTATTGTTGATTGAACAGGAGTCATGCCGGTACAGAGATCACAGCAGCTCAGTCACTCTGCTGGTAGATAACAAAATAGACAAACAAAGTGGAGAAAAATACAAAGAAGAGGCTCAGGACAGCGAATTGGACTGAAGAAGGAGAAAATACACGTTGTGGATACAGAGAGATCTGTAGCCGGCTAGATGTGAAAGGCCAATGAGAAATAAACAGAAAGGCCTTGAGAAGTATCGGACACAGAAAGAGATGGAGTAGAAGGAGAGAGAAATGAAAAGACACATTAAGGTTTGAAGTTAAACCTGAGATTAAATGGTGACATGTAGGCGCTGGAAGTTGGTTTAAGTGGAACAAACAGCTAAAGAAACTAAGAAATGTTCAGGGAGAAAAAAACTGAGATGAATTTGTGTTCAGGACTGAGGCGAGAGACGGGCAGATAAACAGGAAGCAGAGTAGAGAAGAATGAGTAGAGTCGAGGGAAAGTAAAAAACATGATAGCAAACAGTGAGCAATTGAAGAAGTGAAGGGAGAAAATGGGAGAAGGAGAAAATGATGAAGAGGAGGAGGTGGACAGTTAAAGAATAGAGGTAAGGAGGCAGGTGGGGAAGGGGGTAAAGCTGGACAGACGAGGGGAAGGAGAGAAAGGAGGAGGGACGGGGAGGCGACATGAGGCAAGTTGGGGAGATGATGGGGAGAGAAATAGGTGACTGTCAGGAGGTAAAAAGCGAGAAGGGGAAGATGAGTGGATACCATGAGGAGATAAGTGTTTATGGAGGAAGGGTTGGAGATGGGCAGGGGATGAAGAGATGTACACAGACACACAGAGAGAAAGGGGCATAGACGTTGGCCCCTCAGCAGTCAAAACTTAATGAAGAAGAATGAGGAGCTTCAGCTTCCTGCTGGACCTGCTGCTGACCACACGCACGTTCTCACTTAAGTATGCACTCCTCAAGTTTTGACACAAAATTTATGAAGCGAACAAACAGTTGGACTCCTTTCACCTCATTGCTATGCATGAATAAATATTACAAAGTGTCTCGTAGCTTTCTTAAAACTAGGCCTAATTAACGACCAGAGTTTCTCTCATTTTTTTGTATTTGTTCAGAGATAAACCGTCTGAGATTAAACACTTGGGCATAGGCGTTTCAGACCAACCTTCTAAATTAGTGTGAGTTGCTTTAATTGGGGCTGAAGTCTACGCAGGGCTTTTATATCCGCTTTCCTAAGGCAGAACTTTTCTGCAAAGTTGATGTACCATAGAGCAGATAGTACTTTTCATCTCTTAGCTCTCTATTTGTGACTCTGTGACTTCCTGCCCACTAGAGAGAACAGGAATAAAACCTACAAAGAAAAGATGTTAAATTATAACAAATTGTAAGGAAGCAGTGTTCAGTGGGTTTTTTATGAAAGGTGTTGAATTGATTTTTAAAAAGTGACATTCATTTGGAGCCCATTTATGTCAGCTTCGTGTTTCTGTTCTGCTCTCACTTGTAGGTCTGTTGTGCCTCATTAATGGTGACTGCCTACAGACACTGAAGAAAAAAGTCTTAAAAGAACTGTTGAACTTTTTCTCCCTCTCAGCTCACAGTTTTGAGCAAAAGTTGACAAAGACTCAACAAAACACGATGGTATAACATGTTGTGTAATGATGGTCTGTTGACCGAAACAGGTTATTATTATTATTAATGTGGTACTATGAGTTTGGCATGTGATAAAGCAATTGCCACCATGCTTTTTTAGCACTATTTTCCCTGCTGGACTCCTGCATGTTTTGCCCCACAAAGTCTAATGTTATGACTAGATAGCCAGCAAAACGCACATCACATGATTTTGTTTTACGTTTACATCCTGAGGAAGTTACAGAACTATCATTCTGAATGGAAACTGATATAGAGTTTAGATGCTAGCTGTCACGTGTTTCATGTAATGTTCAGCGTAGGGCAGAGGTGGGTAGTAACTAATTCAGTTTGCTCAGTTACATTTACTTGAGTAACCTTTTAGAAAAAAAATGTACTTTTAGGAGTAGTTTAACTACACTGTACTTTTTCTGAGTAATACTATTATGATGTATCGCTACTCTTACTTGAGAAAATATTCTGGCTACTCTACTCGGTGTGAATAACTTTAGTGAAAACAAAAATGAATCTTACTTTGACACAAACTTAGTTTATGTCAAAGTAAGATTTGTTGTTTTATTTTCTATCTGCTGAGCCTGTTGTGCAATTTGGAGAAGTATCATATATAACCTAACAAATATAGACCTATAGGGATAGGTAATATACCTACTCTAAATAATAGTTTAATATTGATTTGGAAAAGTGTTTCTCCTGCCGATATTTATTATTTTGTAATCGTTATTTATATGAAGCATTTTCTTTTCCTTTTCAGACTTTAAAATACCAAAATTTGCACTAAATGTTATATTTTTGTCTGTCTGATTATCTCATTGTTAAAGATTAAGTCAGATGTTATGATCAGTTACTCACTACTTTTTTACTCTTCAGTAATTTTGTGGACGGCTACTTTTTACTTTTACTTGAGTAAAACTATGTTGAGGTAGTGTCGCTATTACTTGAGTACAATTTTTGGCTACTCTACCCACCTTTGGTGTAGGGTAACATTTACTGTACAGTGACATTGACTTGATGAATCAATGAAATATACCCCAAATAATTCTAATCAAATTTTACCAATTTTAAAGCCTTAGAGCTGTCGGCTGGCTCTATTTTTCTATGTTACTAGTTTAGTTCTAAAACCCAATGTTCTCATTTAAAAACAGAAATAATAAAAACATATTTTGACTCCTGAACATAAAAAGAAAGACCAAATGATGGCAGATGCTAAACTTGTCAATATTTTCATAAAATTTGGCTCCTGTGATTTAGGATTGTATCAAGTATGAAATGCAATTGTCAAATTTGAAATCTCCTGACGTATCTGTTTTTAAACTTCTGACGTCTTATCTGATAGAAGATTCATTGCTTGTTCCAGGAAATCTGTAATGCTGCAGAACAACGTTACAGGATTTTAAAGCATATTAAAATATCTTGAAGGTTTTTCATCTTTTTTCACAATAAGCTAAACGTACTATGGCTGTCATTAATGTTAAAGTTACATATCGGGTTTTTTATCTACCATTTCTACTGTTACATAATGAAGAAAGGTGAAAGTTTATTATTATTATCATGAAACAACTATAAATATGAGAAGATATAAGCTTACAGTTCATGATTAAAAGTCAAATATCTAAATGTACATTGGTAAAATATAAAATAAGTATAAATATATTTGAGAGACCAAGGCTAATCAGATATTTTTAACTGTCATGTTTGGATTTAGCCCATCAAAATCTGTAAGAAACGCTTTCTCACAAGCAACTTCTGAAAAGTTATTGCTGAAAATTCAACTTTACCTTTTGCACAGCATTTTCTAATTTTCCAGATTCTTGATCAAATTACTGCAGCAAACATATAAATATATTAACATTATAACATTTATGCTGCTGTGTGCCTATTAAACTGAAAAATATACAGAACCTAAAACTCTGTTTTTCCACCTGTGATGTAGGTGTATAAAAACTTTTTTTCCATTAGTGCAGTGAGTAAGTCACTCTCCCTGTGGATGCAAAGGTCAAAATGCTCACTGAGAACAACACATTTGTAAAAGTTCACATCCTTGCAGTTTGTTTGCAGTCTGTAGATTGTTTTTGGCCGTTACATTGTCATGTTTTGTATTCATTGCTGCATGTTTAAAGACTTTTGCTGACACAAAATCAGAAAAACATATAAAACATAACTTGTTTGTGCCTCATTGCATGTCGTCCGTGTGACTCAGAGTGTTTTTGTGTATCTGTGTGTTTATTGTCGGGTCCAGAGAGAGAGTTTAATGCTGTTGTCATGGATATCTGAGTCAGTGAAGAACAGCTTTTTTTTTTTATTTTTTATAAAGAACAGAGGGATGGACTTCAGGACACTCTAATGTGTGTTTTTAAATAAAATAAAAAAAATACGCCTCTGTTCTTTGGAACATCTATGCTTTGTTGTTCTGCCTGACAAAATGCCCACAGTGAAGGGGGAGAGAAAAAATGTCCATCAATCATCTCACCTTTCATGTGTAGACTTACCTTTTTATAGACACAATCAAATATAGACACATACACAGTAGACATTTACATTTACAGTATATTTACATCAGGATCTGGGTTTTGTTCAAAAGTTTGTCAGTTCGTGAGTGTAAATGGTCATCGGTTTGTTTTTGCTGTACTCTGTTTGTTTTTGTTTTTTTATCTTTCTTTAAAGATTTTCCTTCATCTGTCAGTTTAGTTTCTCTGCCTTTGCTTCATTTTAAACCAGCACCTTTCATCTCACTTCTTAGTCTGTCTGCAACTCTTTCTCTTTTCTTTCTCCGCGTCTTTCCCGCTCTCTTTGTCTCTCTTGTTTTATTCAGTCTTGTCTCCTGTTTCCATTTTTTTTTCTTGCTTTCTCTCACCCGCTTCCTTCATTTTTCTCTCCCCCGCACCGCAGCTGACTTATTGATTTCATTTTCATACTGTTGGCAGTTGTTCCCTCCTTCATAAACCATCAGCGTTGCCTCCTTTCAAGCCGGCATTGATCATTGTACAGCCGATCACAACCAATCTCCACTGAGCATCATTATCTGCTCTCGCTCTTCCTCTTTTGTTGTCTCCTCTGTCTTGTATTCTGTGCTTTGTGGGTTGTATTTTTCAATCTAGCTATTCGGTGCTGTGGAGTTCTGTACATTTAGTTATTTGGGTAGTGAAGTTTTGTCTCCCCCCGCCTTATATTCTTGAATATTATGAGAAACAAAACTAAGCAGCAGGCTTTTCTACCTTCAGAAGTCGGGACTTTAGGACAGGTTGTTTGGCGTAACACGTGTTTCTCTTCCACTAGTACCTGCTTGCCTAAGCTTGACTCAATTTTGGGGGGTTTTCATTACCTGGAACCAGGTACTTTTTTTTAAGTAGGGTTCCAACAAAAGTATGAGAGCATCGGGATTTGGCCAGTCCTCATGTAACTGGTGTTAATGAAAAAGAGTACTGCAATTAAAAGACTTATGTTATGTATTTCAGTCAAAAAGTTCTGCTTTCTGGTTTGCAAATCTCTTCAATAATCACAGTGCAAGTACGTACAACTACTTATACCAGCTGTTTTGTTGCACGTTGAACTTTTTCTAAGAGCTGTAGCACACGTCTTTCTCCTCCTGCACGTCCCCTCTCTCCCTCTGTCTCTGTATTTCCCTTTCTCTGTCTTTTGTCGCGGTGCGAGGAGCGATCGAACATCCCATCAAACCATATCCAGAGCCTCTGCTTCTTCTTTCATCCGGTGGCCCTCAGACACCACAAAGCTTTCAAACAAGGGCAGAGTTGTGGGGGTGGGGGTAGAGTTGAGGGTATTCTCAGCTGCCTCCTGAGGAGCATTTTCACCATCTTTTGTGCTCTTTCCTCGCTGTATCCTGACCTTTCTGAACGCCACCACTCCCGTCGGCTCGCGCCACCAGACCCCCTACTCTGTCTCCCTCTTTCTGTTTGCTCCAACAGGGGTCCCGATAATAATTCAGCACGGTGCCGTATTGTGTACTATTGAAAGCCACCTAGGCTGCATAAGCAATTGACACACTTAGTTGTTTTTTTTTGGTTGTTGTTGTTTTGTTTTGTTTTCTGGGCACACACCAGACCGCCATTCTGGTCGGCATTTTATCGGCCCCTCTTGTGTGTGCTTAGGAAGAGGTTTTGTGGAACCAAGACCACCAGCTGGGATAAGAGAGGACAACAGCGGGGCTTTTAGGTGGGTCTTTCACTGGCTTTTGTCACCCCGAAACAGCCACAACATTATCGGAACAGTCCACTTTCTACCAGCCTCTCCTTTGTGTCCCATTGTGACTCAATCCGTCTGTCTCTCCACTTCTTTTTTTTTTTTCCTTTATGATTTGAAGCCTGCCTTTCCTTTGTGATTGCTCTTCATTCACACCCTGTATTTCTAAAAATATCGATTTCCTTCTCTCCGTCTCTTCTCTAGCCCTATTGTAAATAAAAAAATACCAATGTTTTATTACCCGCTTGCAGAGCTGTTGGGTTTTCATGTGAAACCTGTTTTCATGTAAATATACTGCAGGCATTTGACGTTCTTTTGTCCCACAAATCCACAAAAAGCAGCACGTTATATTTATTGTACTAAACAATGACATCTGAACTTCATTTATTGGATTTATAAAAGTCTCATTTCTTTAGATTTTGTGAGGAAAATGGGAAGTAGATGCAGATGTTTACTGAAATGGGCAAATATCTGTAGAAATACGTTGCATGGGGCAACAACAGAGTTTGTAGTTTTACATGCTTCAACATCACTTTTGGTACGACCCACTGGTTTCTTCATCCCAGCCTGAACTTTCAGGGCAGCTTCCTTGTCATTCCTTTAAGTAGTTCTCAGGAATAGTTCCCCAGCTTCTTGAAGGACGTTTAAAGCTCTTCTTTGGATGTTTCTGCCTTTTGTTCCGTTCTCTGACACGATGTTGTTAGAGTAAGGCCTTCCCCACATAATATCTCTTCCTGCTGATTTTCAGTTCAGTAGTCATATTAGGATAGAAATCTTGGATCAATCAGAATAACTCACAACAACACATTGATTTGCAGTGACCCTCTCTTCTAAAGAGACTTATTTTATTTCCTAACTTAATTTAGTGTCTCCCAACTCATTACAAAACATCCTTCCCTCTCTTGCGGGGCATATAATTACAGATGAGGTTTGTCAACATAAAATTTGAATTCACTTTTTTAGCAGTTGCTTTCTCCTTTTTTCGTCATTTATCAAGAAAACACTGGAATCTTTGTCTTGTTTTTCAGACGGCTTGCTGCTTTCCTCGGCCTTATATCTTTGGAGTCTTTTTTTTTTTTCCCACTAAGTGAAAATACTTAGTAGCTCCCCTCCCACTTCTTGTTTTTGATAGAAGTGGAGGCTAAGTGATGATCTAGGTTGCCTAAAATGAACTTTGTTAGTGGAGCCAATCTAGTACGTGTTCTCCTCCACATTCCCCTCCATCTTCATCCCTCTGTCCCTCAGCAGTGGAGTGGTCAGGCCTATCAACCGCAGAGCCTCACCTGGGAGCCCCAATTGCCTGCCAGTCATCAGATAAAATGGATTTCCAATTGAGTCAAGGCTCCCAGGCTGGGTGCGGAGTGGGGAACAGCCTGACTCTGCTCTCCTACCTCTCCTGACTTTTTGTTGTTATTTATTTCTATCTCCTACAGTGGTCAGCCCCGGTCTCTCTTCTCCTCTCTTCAGTCCCTTCACTCTGCCTCTTTAATCTTCTAGCCGGAGCCACATGAACTGAAAATAGGCTCACTGTAACAGCCCGTAACCATAACCAAGGCACTAGCTGGTCAAAAGTCTGAAAGAACCTCAGCAAGTCTTCATAGTCGGTGACTACTTTAATTTAGAAGGTGTCTTCAATTAGAGCAGGGGTCTCAAACGTAAATGAGCTGTGAGCCACTGCTGGCACTGTCATCTCATTCAAAGGCCACTTTAGTGTTCAAGTAGGACAAAACAAACAAGAAAACACCCTCAAATATTTCCAAAAATGTTGTTTTGTTTTTATAAATTTCAAATATTGTATAACAAGACAAAACTGCAAACATGAACACAATCTTTGTTTCTTCTCACTCTTAACTAACTGAAGCCTTTCACTGAACTACCACATAAAAACACTGGAACTCTCCTATTGGCCAGACATGTGGCAGCACTTGTTATAAGTTTATTCATATTTAACAGAATAAAAATAAGTTATAAGTGTTTTGTTTACAAATAACTCTCTCACTGAACTAACACAGCCAATCCCTCAACATGTAAGTGCTCTCTGCTCATATTGTTTTCATATTAAATCATTTTTTGCTTTTTAAAAGAACTAATTTAACATTGTTCTTAACAACAAACAAATCCTCGCTAACAAAAAAAGGTTCAAGGGTCAAATTTCATTAGATTTCTTTACGTCAATATACAGGCCACAAGCAGGGGTGACATGGGCCACAAGTGGCGAGTTTGAGCCCCCCTAGATTAGAGCAACAGGTGGGAAATCCATTAGTTACTTTTTGCTCGTTAGTACAGTAGATGTGGAAAAATACAGTTTTCAGAACTGCTCAGAGGGCTAATTAATCTGTTTAATAATTTGTTGTGTGTAAACTTTGTCATACTACACAGGCCACATGCAGCCTGCTTTCAGCTTGAGTGAGCCTGACCGGTGACATCTCCTCTCTGAAGTTTAGCTACATATCTAATCCCCGAGATTCTTAAAGTGAAGAAGGGGGGGTCATTTCAACATCACATCTTAGTTTTTCTGCATTGTGTAAAAATTCTGTAAATGAAAGGAGTTTGTCAGCGTGACTCTTTCTTTCTCTGTAATAATTGTGTCAAATTCTAGAGAAAGTCCCTGTAGTTCCCGGCCCAGACCGTCTCGTAATCATAAAACAACGTTTTTATTAATTCACAGAAAATATTTAACTGTGGAAAACAATAAAAAAAACAATAACGAATGAATGGTAATCGGGAAGAAATGTTTTAACAGTTATGAAACACTGGTAAACGTCCAAATGTTTGCCCCCCTTCACATTTTCCAAAGCTGTCAAGTGAGCTGGATCGAAATCCAGGCGGATTTTGGCTCCCTGCTTTAAACACTCACAAGACTCTGACGACAGAGTCCATCTGCTTTGAGAATTTAAATCGTACAAAAGAAAAATGATCAGGTGAACTTGATCCTGGAATGTAAAAGATCCCATGTCAATGTTTTAAAGCCATAATACAGGTTCATTTGTTAGCTGGTTTGCAAAGGTGCCGTTCAGCATGCTGTACATTTCTAACTAGAGTTCTTGTCTCTCTTATAAGGGTTTTTCATTTTCTTTGTCATTTTCGATGTACAGATTGTAATTGTGTCCTATCATTTTTCTGTTTTGCGTATCCAACTCACTCTTGTTTTCTTTCATGGTCAAGACTCTTTTCATGTCTGTTACTTTTCAGCGAGCGAGCCAGTATTAGATTTCTTCTTCACTAAGGTAAACAACAGGAGAGGAGATACGCCTTCATGGCTTACATTATTATAAATGAACACAAACTACTCGTGTGAGCAAAAGTGTATAGAGGAGAATGAAGAGACACTGGAAGGACAAAAAAAAAAAATCGGTGAAATAGAAGAGTCGAGGAAAGTGACAGAAGAATTGAAAGTGAATGGGAGATGAGGAGACTAAACCAGAGGCATCAGATGAGAGGACAAAAGAGGGGAGTCATATTGATCACACTGCTCTGTAAGTCTCTCTGTGGTTATAATGGTTTGAGTTTCACAGCTGGAGTTAACTCTGCAGTGCTTAGAACAGATACCACGTGCTCTCAGCACACACATGCACATATAGCACATCCATATACGCAGTGTGTCTAGCAGGCGGCTTCAGGTCAATGCACCCCCAGCTCTCAGTCAATTGAGCTCGTTGCATCGTTCCACTTGGGCTAACCCTCCTCCCTGCTGCTGTCTAGTCTTTGAGGCCAAGTGGGGCAGAGTTGGATCAATTTTTTTTTTGACTTGGAATCCAAAGCAAATTTGCAAGAGATCCATTTTACGATAAAGAACCTTGGGTTAAAAACAGATTTTTTTTCTTATAGATGATTTCTGATCATAGAACTAAGCTTAATGGGCAGTTTGAGTTGAAATATATGAGAGGATCAGGACAAGTTATTGCTGTTCATTTTTAAGGGAACATCCATGTAGCGAGAGACATGTAAAGTCTGTTTGGGGCCTTTAGCTAAAAAATAAATAAATAAACAAAGGTAAACACCTGTTTCTGCGTTACATGTGCTTCCTTGTACTTGATTGCTTCACATTTGCACTTGAAAAATAATCATAGTATATCTGATCCTCCATTTACAGCGAGTGTTGAACTTTCCTGTGGAAATGAGCTTATATAATAGCTAGGAGTCATCTCATTAGGTAATGTCTCTGTTTTCAAAGGAAAAGTTCTGAAAGACCTTCACATATGAGACCAATTATCTGTCCATTAGTTTTATACAATATAGCTGTATATATTTTTTAAAATGTATTACCTTAGCATTTCAAAAAGCTCCCTTCCAAAAGGTTGTAGAAACAGCTCTGTATGATGTCAGGGCTCAAGTCAAATTAGCGTGAGATTAGTTTAGTTTGTTGGTATCGCTCTTAGAATCACTGCGCCAGCAATTCAAGGTGTTAATTGATCGTTGCCATTTCACGTGAGGGCTCACAATCTGAGCGAACCCCTCTCATGGTACATAAGACAAGGTCGCTGGAATGATGGTGTCAGACGCGTCTTCTTTCCAGGACGATTTGTTGCTAGGGTTTCAAGGACCGCATTGATCTTCGGTTGAAGGATGAAGGTTGCACTCCGTGGATCAATTGCATGCAGCTGTTTTTAAATAGCAGGAAGGTACGCCTGATAGGCTGCGCATGCTGGAGCTTGGAGGTCATTTTGTTTGAAAGCTGCAACAACTGCAGCAGAAAAATGCTCGTACGACAGAGACTTTTTCTTGAAGGTTTTTTTTTTTTTCACAATTGTGAATCTAGTGACCAAAACTTTTTTTTTTTTTTTTTTTCCCCCCCTTCATATTGATTTAGATGGACAAATGTTTGAAGGCCAGGACACTGACACCGTCATCCCTGTTTGGTTTTGTGCTGCTCATACAAATACTAAATACACAGTGTACTGATCAGCCACAACATTTAAACCACCTGCCTGAAATCGTCCCTTTAATGCCACACAAAGACTCCATCAGGGCATAGACCCAGCAGCTCTTGGGAGATTCTGTAGTATCTGGCATTGGGACATTGGCAACGCATCCTTTGGGCCCGGTGGGATACTTAATCGAATTCAGATCTGTGGTGGTTGGAGGCTGGGTCAGTGCCCAGGGCTCTTTGTAAAGCATTACCTGAGCAATTTGATAGGTGGAGTTTTTCTCCATGGGGCTGGATGTGTGTCCACAGTGTGTACAGTGTGTGTGTTCTTGGCCTACAACAACATTTAGTTGCAGTTTGTAAGTCTCAAAGTAGCATTCAAGGTGGTCAGTGATAGTCACTCCACTCGTCAGTTGTTTAAATGTTGTAGCGTCAATTTAAAAAAAAAAAAAAAATCTGACAAAATGATGACAGAATTTCTCATAAACCTCTTGAAGTTTCTTTTTATTTTTTGGGTTTGCTTATTTCCATTACCAGAGTAATCCCTAGTCTTACCCGCCTGACCTTTCTGCTGTGGTCAGTTAAAGGTGGCAGAGAATAAACAAAACGGGGACAACCCTTCCACCTAAGAACTCCTTCAAAGGTCAGCAGGCGTGGCTGCTGTGCAGATGGACTAATTCTCTGTTCTTTCTTCTCTCTCAGAACCTGCTGGTCAACCACGGATGAAGAGTGGGAGGAAAAGGGTAAAACCGTTACATGACGACAAGCTTTTACTTAAGCACTAATGGCAGCACTGTGGTCGCATCCTTGTTTTGCTTTATGAAAGAGATAGTTTGCAGTTAGCATGCCTTTTTTTTGTGCTATTTATCTGTGGTGTGATCCGTTACACTATTATTCTGCACTGCTACATACTACAGAGAAGTAAACAAGAAATGAGTGTGTATATTAGGCTCACGGGTTGAGGCGGTGCACTTTCAATTCAGTCATTTATGAGCGCTGTGATAAAGTATCTGCACTCTTCATGATTCCCCCTTTTTTTTTTGTTGGTGCATTTCTCACATTTACATGTTTTAGATCATCAGGCATAGATGACTGTTTACTCTTAATAAATGACATCATTTAAACTCTGACTAATATCAAAATTTGCCTGATGATGTGAAGCATGTAACTGTGCTACAAAATAAGAAATCAAGAAGGGGGCAGATGATTTTTGACAGCACTTGAATGAGATCAGTGGAAAATGTTTCTTAAAATCTGACTTGTAAAGATGCATTCAGGGGCACTCCTCCATCAGCTGAATGTGGAGATCAGGTTACGTCCAAACCCGTGCTAAATTTTGAAGGGTTAAAAAGACTGGAAGTCATTTAAGAAGTGAGCTGAATCAGGTGCACAGGGACCGTCCTTGTTTTGATCTCAGATTGAAAGAAGAACTGACTCACTTGTTTTTCTTTTGAGCTTTATAGATTTGTATTTTTTTAATGACACAGGAATATGCTCAGGTAATCCTGGCCATGACTTTAATTCATCAGACCCGTGATGTATTATATGAGTTTATTAAACCATTCATATCCTCTCACGGTTTTGTGTCTTTAGTTGTGTGTTTGTGTGCCTAATTCTGCCTTGCTTCCACTTTTAATAGCTGAGTGAATTTAATTTCACTGCAGTGGTTTATTCATTTCTCTAAAGAAATGCAAAAAAAGGAACCTTGGGATATTCTATATAGATGAAGCACCATCCATGATAATCTATTAAAACCTTTCTAAGTCGTTTTGAAGGTACGGTTCAACTCAGGCTCAGTTTGAAAATGAAATGCTGCCATTGAGCAAACCGTTCTGTGACTTTTAGTGACTTTTTTTTCTAATAAATCTGTTTGAAATCAGTTTAAGAGACTGTGAGCTGAAAAATAAAACCCATTAACCCCCATTACGGGTTAAAAAATAATGTCAAAAGCAGGTTTCCTCTCAAACATAACTCAAAACAGTGGAGATGAAGAGAGTCATGTTAATATTTATTGTCAAAGATCAGTGAGAAATATTGGCAAAAGTAGATCAATGTGCTTTGTTTTAAATTAAGAGTCTACCAGCTAATTTGTCTTTCTTTTTTCAAATTGTGATTTTTAAGGCCTCTCAAGCCTAGAGACCAGTTGGCAATCCCCCACCAATGTCTGGTCTCGAGTGGTCGCTGGGTTCTCACAGAACGGATGTAGCACCAAAACCCTCACACAGTTTGTGTGAAACATGCTAACTTGTCGCTGACCAGTCTCCAGGCCTGCATGAATGCGCTTATAGCAGTTGATTTTACAGCAACAGCTAGCAACCTCCAGAAACTTTTTGCCAGTGAATACAAATTCTTCCCTACCAGTAAGTGGTTGCCAACGATTCTCTAGGCCTGTGTAAGAGGAGCCTAAAGGCTTTTTAATCTGTGCTGTTTTTACGTGCCAAATGCCAATCAGCTGGCATGCAAACAGAGGTTTCTAAAGAAAATACAGAAACAAGTGGATACTTCCAAACGTTTTCACCCAAGTCACGTAAGAAATAAGAAACCACTGTGAAGATTTTTTCCTGCTGCTACATGAATGGAATAGAAATATTGTAATTCCTGGTTTCATTGTTGTTGGTGGGGCCAGCCTCTCTCGCATTATACAGACTTCACATACTTGCAGAGTTACTGTTTTATTTTTTTATCTCATTGATATTACCCCACTGTGTCCTCTTACCTGTCTTAAAGTAGAATCAGATCCACACATAAAATGATTATGCTAGCTTTTACTGTTAAGGGCAATGCATTTTTAATTTGTACTGACTCGGTCAGCAGTGCACAGTTCCTCTATGTAGCAGCTCGTGCTCGTTTTTTGACAGAAAGCCAGTTTTATATATTTCAGGCAGTAAAGCAAAAAGGAGCTGCCATAGAGAGCACACTGCACCTGCTCATTAAGGGAGCTGACTTGTACTGTAAAGCTACTGATGTGTGCAGTATGAAATCAGATCACACAACAAAAGCTGATTATTGAGTGACTCTTTGATTTAAACTGAATGAATTTATTTTTGCCATACAGACACACCACTTACTCTTCTGCTGTGACGGGGCACGCTCAGTATTATCTGTACTACCTGTGCTATCAAACCCCACTTTGTGTTATTGCTGACTGAGCTGCAAAATAACAAATAGAAGCTTTCAAATGTCCCTAAAATGCTCTGCATTACTTTGCTTGAGCCCAGAGAAGATTTTCAGACTGTGTGACCTCCAGTACCACGTCCTGACTGTGAAGTTGTGAAATAGCAGCGCACAGCCTGCCACTTTTCCAGTCTTCATCCCAGTATAGGGAATGTTTCCTCTCATAAAAGTAGCAGATAAATGTATGTTGTTAAAACTAGAGCCGATATTGGCTATATACAAACTATATCGGCACTGGCTAATATATTGTCTAATATTAAAATTAGTTCATATTAAAACTAAGTAATCACCACCAGAGTGGACTCTACAATTTATCCACTGCAACGTGTTCAGAACGCAACAAACCAGCTGATCCGAGCAGAAAATCTAAACAACTAATCTGGTAAAGTTCATTTTTCAACTGCATTCTTATATTATCTTAGAAAGCACTTATAAATAATTGCACATAATAAATGTTTAGAAACTCTGCATGTTTCCTGTGTCTGAAAGAAAAAAATATCAGCCAATACGTCAGCCAGTGTTGGTAGTGGTTTGGTTACAGTTGTGTGATTAACATGAGACAACAGATGACAAAAAGAAGACACAATTATGCAGATGTTTGGGCATTTAATAAATAATGAAACCTCCTGCATGTCGTCATGTTTCAGGCTGTTTAGGTAAGGCTTGTAGGCGCACGTCAGGAGCATTTTTAGGAGGGACTGCTTTGCTTTTACTTTTTTCTTTTCTACCAAACGCCCATCCTCCCTGTAGCTGTCAGACTGCTTGACTGCACGATAGCACCTGTAGCACTGTAATCTGAATGCATTGCTCGTCTTTACTGAATCTTTATGAAGGAAAAAAATAAATCTTTTTGATTGCTTGAGGGCTTTATGGAAACCTCACTGTATGTGAAGAGATGCATTTTTGAATAAGTTGAAGCATGATGGGATTTTTATATTTCAGGGTAGCAAAATAGAATTTGACACCTGTTTTATTTAACAAAAATTCAGTTAAAAAAAAAAATGAAATAAGAGGAAAGAGAGCTGTACGGACAGTGGTGCAACTTGTACAGCTGGGGATGTTCCCTTTGTCCTCTGAGGTGTGCAGTAATGCACTTGATTGACTTAATGTAACAAGTTTGACTCAAGTGGCTACATTTTCCCTCCTCGGGGTAATTCCTCCTGAGTTGTAGCTTTAAAATCTGTATTGAGGCTGCGGTAATTGGCTTGGAGCAGGAGTTAGGCTGACAACGGCTCTGCTGCTATGCACCTCACAGTCGAGGTGTTGCGCGCGCACACACACACACACACACACACATTTGGGCACTAGCGGCCAATCTTAATAAAAGAAATGACACGGTGGAGGAGGGAGGGTAGAAGATGCGGTCTCGCAGATGTTGCTACGGTAACAGTGGTGAGCAAGGGCTGGGAAGCTGCAAGGCAGCAAGTTAGAATGGAGAAGTGAGGGAGACGACAGTCGGCGCATTCAAATGCGTCCTCGCTCTCTCCCCGTTGATCCCGTGTCATACCCAATTACCACTGCAGCGAGGGGAAGGGGGGGAGAGTGGGGGATGTACAGAGAATACGGGAGGAGAAAGCGGAGCGTTCAGGGGTCTGCTTGAACCTTTCACAAATTTTAAGAGATGGCGCACGTGCTCGTGCAGAGGTAAACACCCACGCCTGTTGTTACACGTTTGCAAGGTTGTGGGGGGGAAACAGTGTGTTCATGAAAATAGAAGCATGTAGACTGCCAGCGCATCTCTGCATACACTACATACAGGCTTTCTTTTCTGCTGGCAATCCGCCATGAAATACAGACCTCCCATTTCTAATTTGTTGAGTTCTGGCTGTGTGGGGGTTTTTTTTGTCCTCCTAGAAGTCATCAGTGAAACCTGGGATCATCAAAATTTCGCTGCAGGGGGGAAATATCACACCTGAAGTGTGGGTCCTTTGATGTAGCCAGGCCTCACTTATTTAAATGTAAATACACTGTAAACTCTGGCCCCTTAGATAATAACCAAGGATGGACTAGAACAATAACTCAACCTGGGAATTTGATTCAGTCCCAGGCCCCTCTGTTCAATATCTGTGGATGTAACAGGTATCAGGTTGGGAAGTTATCCTGATTACAGTGTGCAAAATGTGCTTTGACTTTAGGTGTAGCTTCGAAATCTCACTGAATCCAGTGATCCCAGCACAAGGCCACACACACAAAACCTTTAGCGGAAACACTTTTTGACACAAGACCAAGAAGTGCAAGGCGTTGTACAAATGTCAGAAGTATCAAAAGTAATAAAAAAAAATAATTGCACACAGTCACTGAAACACAGCCTTGGCTACAGTTCGCGACCTCTGAAAGAAACTGCAGTTCCCCAAACGGCCACTCGGCATTAAATCATCACACAGAGTTGCATATTTAAAATGCACAGCGTGTTTTGTTCTCCAGAGCTAATGTCTCCCTTTATGACAGATGGATGGGGTTCTCTCTCTTTTTTACACAGCTGACCTGTTTAACTTGTATTAGAGCTATGCAAATTAAAGATGAGACCACTCTGAGGGACAGGTGGGTACACTCTAACCTAGTTTTCATTGTCTTAAAACTAGAAACCCATTTAATATCACAGACACACCTAGCTAAGCTCATTAGCTAGCCAGTGGTAGATTTGGCTGTAGCTTCTAATCCATATGTATGACTACATCCAATTACAAGCAAAAAAAAGAGATAGCAATCCCCAAAATGTCAAACTCGAGGCTTGGAAGTGACATCACACGCTGGTTTGTGAGCCGCTGTCTGTGGTCGAGAGTTAGAACCACATCCTGAGAGGTCAGTCAGCTTTTTGCCGTTGCTGTATTATTGCTGTCATGATGCATGATGACCGTGTGGTAATAACACTGTCCTAAAGCCTTTAGGGTTTGAGTTTATGATGCACTTAAGTGGTGTCATGTATTAAATGAGCACTCAGCAGGCAGAGCAGGCCTGATCTAACGCCCCTCTTCACCACAGTTCTCCTGAACTGTTCTTGCACAAGACACAAAAGCCCCGTTTCTCTCCCAGCAGCGAAGCTGATGAGTAATTGATCATTATGATTTTCCGTGGAATTTCAATATAACCGAAGATTAAGGATTATATTGCCTGGTTTTAAAGGACTGTTTGTTAGTGTTGCTAACTCATATCAAATACTGTGATATAAAGTAGTGGATCATTTGAGAAAGATCCCTTATTCAAACACATTTAACGTTTTAGATTCAAGACTGCCACCTCCACCAAACTCCATGCAACCGACCCCCACTCACAACCCCCCACCACATATGTTTACCCACATACACACACACACACACACACACAGAAACGCACATTGATGCCACACCTGCCACAAGGGAAATCAATGAGTCTTTCTGCTATCTCTCCTCTCCATCAGATTAACAGAAACACTGACATCTATTAGCCCAACACTCCATCTGTTCAGCAGTGTGTGTGCGTGTGTGTGTTTCCTCTGCAGAGGCCTTCCCTCACTACATTGCTCCTCCGATTAAATACTTCCACTCCTCTAATGCCATTAAAAGGATGAGAAAAGGTGGATGAGGGGATGAGAGAGAAGCAGCAGAACGGGACAGGGGGAGAACGGTCTGCTTAACCTCCGCCGTCCGACAGAGCAAGCAAACGTTTAGTGAGAGAATGATTTAATCCCCCTGTAGTAGCCCGGATTAATCCTCTGATTTATCACTGCCTCGCTCTTTTCTCTGGGCCTCGCTGTCATTTTCTCTCCCCTCTCAACCGTTTCTTCATCCCCTCTTTCTTCCTCTGTAATGCGTCTGGTTCTGATTGGCTTAATGCCGTTTAATGTGGTGACTTCCCTTTATCTGCCCATTGTCATTATTCTCTCTTAGGGACAAAGGGTTGCTATAGTGAGGCTTCCAGTGGTTTAAAATGGTACTGACATCAGTTTGTGTGTATTGTGGACTGTTCAGGGCTGCTCACTGTGAGGCTGAAAGTAGGCAGCGTGCTGCTTGGTGCTGAATGCTTAAACCAACATGTTGCACTCTGTATGCTAGCATACTGATTAGCAGGTATTTTCTCTATGCCTATAATCTCAGTTTAACTCGTTGTCATGCTTTCCCAAAGCTATTGTGTAACCGAACCCTGAGAGCTGAAAAACGGTTGTGTTTTCAGTGAACATAAGACATTGGTGGACCACATCTCCCTCTTCCAATAAATAAAGAAATACAAAATTATTCTGTCTGTCAGTGTTGTGTAGGCTTAATGTGATATGCAAAAGTGATCCTGAAATGCTGACATACAAGTTTTCTTTGGCTGCTTTTTCATTCACTTTCACTCCAATTCTTTTACCTGGCTACTTTGAATGACTCATGTCAGTGTAATCATAAAAAAGGCATCTGAAACCAGGCATAAAAGTACTGTCAGATTTTGATCAACCATGCAGTACCATCTGAAAAGCTTCTGACAGACCGAGGCTTCATGTTTCACTATGGCAGTGTGGGATCATTTTGACAGAGAACGGAACGAAAGGCAAACAACATCCAAAGAAGAGCTTTGAATGTCTTTCAAGAAAGAATATTTAAATATTTAATAAGTAAGCTAATATTTGTAATATAATGGGTCTCCAAATGTGTAAATACACATAACACAGGTGCACAAATGGGCATTTAAATGTTGAGCCTGACAATGAAGGTGAATTATGCAGGACTCCTGTAGACCCACAGGCGCATCAGGGACAGACGTGACAGTTCAGTCTGACCTGTAATTGTTGTTCCTGAGCAGAGCAATTTTTGGAAATCCCGGAACACCGCTGACATGCTGCATTCCCCCAAGACTGTCCGAACGTGATCAGGGGGCATCCCAGACGGTGCGTGTGACAGACAGACAGACAGACAGAGGAATGAGTGGATACTGATCATCACTCTACCATTCTTGTTAAATTTTACCAAACTGCCTACCGCACAGCTGCTGTCAGGTGGTTTCCAGTAAATGGCATCCTCCTTGTTAGGCAGTTTGGACCTGCTGCCTCCTTATTAAATGTAATTTTTATGTAGAAAAGAGAATGGGCCAAATGACACATACCATCCTCCAACCTTGTTAAACCCGGACAAATCCCTTCCTGTTGGGCATTCCTGGGTATAGGAATAGACAGCTGTAGCATAACAGGCCCCTCATTTCACTGTAAGCGTTTCAACCGACACTTTCCATTAAATTCCTTAAGAGCAGCACAGATTTTATAGTGTCACCGTGAAGACTGCTGTTGTAAAATTGTTGAGGGAATTTTAATAATTTCTAGTGTGAACAATAGACTAAAAGCAGTGCTTATCCCATCCTGCTTGTTTACTCAATAGCAGCAATGAAAAGTGAAGCACAAGATAATGAAGATAATGAGGAGACGCTGGATGGCTGTTAGCTGTCCAGCCTGAATTTAATAGCTACATTACGCTGCCATTTACACATTTAAGTAACACGTGCATCAGCAAATGTATGTTGCATCCTGTAGCAAAGCAGTGTGTCAGGCCTGTGACTATATCGCAGGTCATCGAGCAGACACCGGAGCAGGGGAGATCATTTAATGGTAGTTTTGCAGATTTAATCCACAACCTGAAATTTCTTTTGCTTGTTTTGTACCTTTCTAATGGAATGTAATTGTTGCTCAAGATAATAGCACAGTCTGCTAAGGAAAAAGGTCTTGTGCTGTCTGTATTTATATCTATTTTTCGTAGTTATTTAAAATGTGCCACAGGTTATTGTATGAAAGAAGAAGTCGTTATAATGACCTTCCAAATAGTCCAAGACTATTTGTACATCCACTGGTTGCGGAGAAACATCATCATCATTTATCGGTATTTTGCCTATCAAAGTAAACTTACTGTTTTTTGGGCTCGGTCACACAAACCTCCTGTCACTAAAACCAGGAACAGGAGGTGAAATTGGTGTCAAAAGGATTGTGATTGCTTTAGTCCCAACCAGATTTCCACAGTTGGTGGCAGTTTGCATAGAAGACTTTGACTTGTCTGCAAACAGCAGCTAACTAAGCTCTACAACAGAAATAACAGGATTTCAAAATCTATACATTATAAGCAGAGAATATTAAGTGAAGAGCACCCATTGCAATGTTTGTCACCAATAAATACTGTTAATTTAATAATTCTTATCTCTCCTTTTGTAGTATAGAAAAAAAATATTGATTGTTATTCTATTAATGCAAAAAAAAAAAAAAATCAACATTAAACTGGCTTTCTTCTACATGCCCCCGCTAAACTTTAGTGGAACTTTTTTTTTTTTTTTTTTTTTTTTTTTTAAAACAGCAAAGCCAGCACATGTGAAAAGGCGCAGTTTTTATTTTCAAGGCGATCACGAGGTTTTTGATGCAGCACTATGTACATGTTTGCGATCAGTTTGACCGAGCGCTTTTATTTTACCAGTAACGCCCACAATGAAACACCAGTGGCTCCAATGGGTTCTGTAACTATTCCAAAAACACTCTAAGATGCAGACTGGTGGAGACTGGGAGCAAACCACTGACCTTCCAATTAGAATAAAACCTGCAGTACCTGAGCCATAGCCAAATGCTGGCAAACATAATGACATCGCAATGAGCCTTAGGTTTTTAGTGCTACTTACAAATTGTTATCTAAGTAGCTAAACCAGGATGGAGCGCATAGCAAACATTATACCTATGGTACAGATTTCACAGAGATAATCAAACGCGAGACCTGACAAAGTGTGATAATGATTGTGACTACCATGGTGACCCATGTACACCTCATTATAGAGCCAACTCTCACTTTGTCATTAAACGTGTGTTGGAGTGTACATGTGTGAAAGAGAAATCCAACGCCTTGTAACCCAAGAAGAAAAACAGGTCATGTTGTAACTATTGCCCACTCTACCTGAACATTAGCAAATGTTTTAAATGAAGATAATTCAGTGTAAATTTTATACAAAAGTCTTGATGTTTGTTAAAGAAATGCAAAGTTTCGTAAGATCACCTCGGAATATTTAAACACTCATTGGGGAAAGACTGTTAATTAACCTTTTGTTGCTTTTGTTGCTTTTTGTATTCAGTTCTTCACCTTTTTAATGATAGTAGAAACATGAACAGTCAGACACCAAAGCAACCAACTACAAAAGTTTTTAGAGAGATAAAAAAAGAAAAAGAAAAAAGAAACATATAATTAGCTTATCAAATACCAGGGGAGCTGCATGAGCCAGATGGCAATGAAGTAACAGTGTCTGATGAGTTGGCGTGTTTGGCTAGAGCTTTTGGATGCAGAACGATGCGTGGTGTTGAATTAACAATGTTTGATGAGCCCAGAGCGGCCTATTGTCAAAGAAAACCTCTGATTAAAAACACATGGGAGGTGTTTTTCACTTATTGTGCCTGACTACATCTCGAGCCTCTCTTCATCTGTGTCCCAACTTCAAGCCAAGCTATGGTCCAAATGTCAGGAAGTATTTTAACTTTGGTACGTTGGGAGCTGACTTGCATGACCTTTCATTTAACCTAAAACAGTGGCAGCTGTAGAGGACGTGACCAAGCCTGCTGCTCTTTGATTCTTTAACTTTGGCGCTGTCCACCAGATTTTTGTTTGTTGTTTGTTTTGAAGAAATGGTTACGATTTCTAATTCAGTCATTGGTGTGGTCCGATTTTTAACACAGCTTTTCCAAATATCCTAGTTTTATTTTCGATGCTTACATTATTTTACTTCTCCAGAATTTTCAGGTTTGACAGGTTTTCTGATATTGACATTGGTCTTCAGTTCACCCCACAGATTTTCAGTGTAATACAAGTCAGGGCTTTCTGCAGCCCAGTCGGTAACTATCATGTTGGTCTTCTCAGGGTAGTTCCTCACTGGAGCCGACGCATGTTTTGGATATTTGTTGAACTGGAAGACAAAGTGATAACCCACACCCAGTGTACCTGTAAAATCTTCACATAGCTTTCTTCCTTCATGATTCTTTCCACTTTGGTGAGAGTCACAGTTGAGACACACTGAAGCATCCCCACAGCATAATACTCCCACCGCGGTGCTTCACAGTGGGGACGGTGTTCTTTGGGTTGTACACCCTTCCCTTCTGCTTTAAAACATGCGCAGCTTCTCTGTGGTCAAAGAGCTGAGCTTTTTCTCATCTGATCAAAGGAATCACTTCCACTATGCAATATCTTTCTCAAGGTTGACCTGAGGACACAGTTCCTTTAATATGTGCTTTCTCCTATTCTCTCTTTTTCCTGTGTACTCTTCACTACAGCAATTCAATTCAATTCAATTTTATTCATACAAATCACAACAACAGTCGCCTCAAGGCGCTTTGTATTGTAAGGTAGACCCTACATTAATGCATACAGAGAAAAAAACCCAACAATCATATGACCCCCTATGAGCAGCACTTTGGCGACAGTGGGAAGGAAAAACTGCCTTTTAACAGGAAGAAACCTCCAGCAAAACCAGTCTCAGGGAGGGGCGGTCAGCTGCTGCGACCGGTTGGGGCAAGAGAAGGAAGACAGGATACAGCACTATCAAATAAAGGCAAAAATGCCCCTGAAACTTTCTTTCAATGTGCTGTGAATTGTATGTGTATTGCCTGGTTTGGTTGGATCATTGGACAGAAATGATTGCTGATTGAGCATTTGGGGACAGTGGGGAGGAAGAACTCTTTTGTATGCACCAACTGGTGCAACCATTATGGACAGGCATTTGCTGTGAGGTGACAAAAAAAGAAGAGAGTTGAGACAACCTTAGCAACTTGTTGCACACAACAAGTGCAAAAAGAACTAAAAACCGAAGTAAAGAAAACATTATGTCAACAATGATTCTAAATGTACAATGACCTGCCTTCAGTAAAGCATCCTGTGCCCAGCTGAGAGGGACTTTACCTCAGATGCAATAACAGAAAGATTCAACACACCTTTACTCACACTCTGTGACACATGGATTGCTACCAGATCAATAAGAAGATGGCTCTCGACATAAATGAAGGTATTAAACCACTCACATCCTCTCTAAAGACGCTTTATCAGATTGGTCCAAAGATTTAGTGCCAGTGTTTTTCTGCCCTCCAGATACGCCTAAGGAATTCCTGTTATTTGTTCTTCTGCTTTATGATGCTCGCAGACATATTTTTCAAGGGAAGACAGACAACACAGTCCATATGTTTTGTCCACAGTGTGCAGACAAACAAATGTTTGATGTAAAACAAAACAGTGGAAGTTTTCATCATCGTGTCTCGCCCCGCTAGGCAGAGGGAAAAAAAACAAAACATCGACTTACGCAATGTTTGTGTCAGAGAGGCTCACACTGAATCTGCGCTCCTGCGTCTACTGGGAACACCTAATCACGACTCTTGGTTCTTGGCTGCGCTTTTCTAAAGCTGTTCAGACACGGTCCAATAAGTCAGCAATGACTCTCCAGCGGTGTTTGGACTGTCCAAAGTGGAATGGGTTGAAGAGAAAAAAATAAACCTTGATGGCTTCAGCGATGTTGGATGACACTTTATAGTAATTCATTCATTCCCTAACTGCAGTCTTGAATGAGAAACAAGGGGGCAGCCTGTGAGGTGGCTCTATGAACATAAGGTGAAACAGTGAGGATAGGTAGGAAATAAGAAGCAGGTGTATCATGAAGAAGAAAGGGCATTAATAAGGAAGACTCTGGACTAAAAATCTCCATTACAGGACGGCTTTCATTATGAAGACAAGGCTCTAAGGTTTGATGTCCGCAGTTTTAATGATGTTACCTTTGATCTTGAAATCTGTCTTTAGCTCCTCTTTCCCTTCCTTTTAATGAGAACTCTGTTAAACACGTTCATGTGTAGAAGCCAGAGAGCTAACTCACGCCCGACTGCATGTCACTTACTATTCAACCGGAGTCACTAATGACTAGTTTTATATGATTCCCGGTGTTTTTCAGGCAGTTGAAGGTGGTAGAAAAAAATAATTCCCTGATGTCACACCTGTTGCTAATGGCAACCACACAGCTATATTAAATAAGTGTCAACCAAGAACCTTGACATCTTTAGTCCTTAATGTCTTTTTAAGAAAGCGGTGAAGTCAATGCTGCGGGTAGGCGGAGATGAAGTATTTTCTGTGTCGTAGTAGATTTCATCTACTCAACAGATCTGAACAGATTTTTTTAATTTTACATAAGGATGTCTGTTTATTTTAATGACATGAGCTTAAATATCGTCATATTTGGATCCAGGTATGATCCAGAGTTGTAGTCGTGTAGAAACCTAGTTGATGCATTACAGAGCATGTGTCTGTGGGCTGTGCTGCTGTCATACGAATGACAAATCTGACACAGAATATTTAAAAGATTATCAGCTTGAAGGAAAAGTGACGTCTTTAGATTTTTCAGTAATAACACCTGACAGACGTATTAACATAACTGAAATCACAATTACTAAATTGGAAGAGGACAACAGGAGAGTGTAAACATTATTAATATACAGTGTATTCATTCATCACTGCAGCTGCAGTGTAGATTTGTCAATTTTGATGCTCAAAAATGTTAGTGGTAATAGAAGCTGAAATATAACTATCTGTAATGGCTCCTAATTTGTCTTAAAATGTGGTAATTTAACGATTAAGATTTGTTTCTTTTTCCCAGAAAGACAGATGAAAGAACTTCTAAATGAGACATAACAGAAACTTCATTCAGCAGTTGAATATTTAAATTTGTGGCAGATGGGGATTTATTTAGAGCCGTGATGTTTTAGTCAATCTGTCACTGTTCTTTTCAGCCCTGCTAAGGAATAAAAATAACTCCACCATTAACTATTAAATGCTAGCTGCTATCTTTGTTTCCTGGTTGGTGTTCATTAGGGAGCTTTTTCTTGTTGTTGTTGCTTTTTGTTTTCTTATTTTGTACTTCAAACATCTGGCCTGCCGATAGGGTTGATTAGAGGAGTAAAACCAAATCAGAGTTGTAGAAACCAAAAGTTTCATTGAGGTGACGGGAGATTTAGAAAGAAATTTGATATTATATTTATGATACTCTGTGGAAGCCATTCAAGTACGGTAAACTCATGTTCATGTTCAAGAAACCAGTTAGATCTGAGTTTTGTGTACGCTGAGTTAACAAGATGGTAGCAGCCAACAGAATAAGGTACACCGTGACCATAAAGGGATGGGCATGATAAGTAATGATACTTAATGAGGCAGTGACATATATGTGATGCTTGGTAAAAGCAAAAGCAAAATTCTGTAAAGCAAAATTCTGACTGTACCATCTGAATGCTGCAGCAGAAATCAAGACTCATGAGACAGGCAACATTTTTCCATTCCTCCATTTGCCAGCTTTGCTGAGCCTGTGTGGACTGGAGCCCCACTTTCCTGTTCTTAGATGATAGTAGTGGTTCCCAGAGTGGTCTTCTGCTGATGTAGCCAGTCTGCTTCAAGCTTTAACCTGTTGTCTATTCAGAGATGCTCTTCTGAATACTTTGTTGTAATGAGTGGTTATTCGAGTTACTATTGCCTTCCTACAGCATCAGCTTAAAGGAGTCTGACGGCATCAACAAAGCATCGTCTCTTTTTCAGACCATCCTCTGTAAGCTATAAAGATGTCCGTGCGTGAAAATCCCAGCAGCTCCTGAAAACCTCAGACCAGCTTGTCTGGCACCAAAAGCCACGCTGCGTTCAAAGTCACTTAAATCCCCTTTCTTCACCGTTCTGATACACAGTTTGAACTTCAGCATGACTGCATGCCGAAATGCGCTGGATGCTTCCACGTGATTGGCTGATTATTAGTTATTTGTGTTAACGAGTAACTGAAAGGGTGCACCTAATAAAGTGGCCGTTGGAAATAATGTTTAAACTCAACTTTAAACCACGTAAATCCAGGACAGGCTTTTTTTTCCTCAGTAAAACTTGATAGTTTTAAAACATAGCAGACAAACTACGCATTTTTTTTTTATGGTTACAGTTTTATAAATGTATTTCTGTTTAACAGCTCCACGTGGCTTTTTTAACCTCTGAAAGCTGTTTTTATTTTTAGGACAGGAGAAAAAAATATTTTAGTCCATATGATAAATTGGTTTGCTGGGTCAAATTTAACAAGAGGATGATAGAGTATAGATTCTGCTTACCTGCACACACACACACACAAAAAAAAAAAAAAAAAAATCAATTATTAACAAGAAGCCAGGAGCCAAAACATCTTTTTATTTGCTACCAGCCAGTCTAGTGCTCCCCCAAACTGCCCTCTGGACATGTCATTATTTACCCAATTATAACAAGACTGCATTTTTCATCTTGCCATATCCAGCTTTCGAACCAAACCCTTTTTAATGATGTATGACAGTGTCTGCTGCGCCTCCCCCTATGTCCAACACATCTAAGGCATGTATGTGTGTGTTTGGGTTTCATATGTCCTGTCCTACTATATGTATGTGTACTGAGGAGAGGCTAAAATAGCACACACGCATGCGCGCGCACACACACACACACACACACACACACACACACACACACACACACACACACACAGAGCGCTCTAGGTAAGGATACATATTTCAGATTTTGCCTTGATCTGGTCTAATAGTTAATCATGTTAGGCTTTACTTTGTTAAAGTCCCATTTCAGGCAAATATGCAAAATTAGATTTCTGGCATACAAAAACCCCCTCTGGGAAGAATGGCTCTGCGATTTCCACTCTGGCCTTCTAAATTTGTGTGGGCCGACTTAATTGGGGCTAAGTCTTATCAAAACCTTGTAGTATTTTTCGAGCCTAACTAGAGGTTGCTATGGCAACGTGCCAGTAGGTAACAGAGGTCTCAAGCACAATTGGAGAAATAAGAAAATGTCTTTCAAGCTCGAGATCCGAGACCTACTTCTAAAATCGGCTAATGAGCATCCAATTTCTTTCTTGTTTGTTAACATATTTCTGAACTGTAAGGCACGACGTCTGTAAGAAAAAAAGAAAGAAAAGAAAAAAGTGTAGGAACGCTTTAAAACAAGTTTGTCTCTTACTCTCTCCTGTCGTAAGAAATCTCCCATTTCTTCTACAAGTTGCTTTGCAGACAAATGTGAGTAATGTTTGCATTGGAACGTCTTGTTTAGGCATCGACACCATTGTGCAAGCACAGAACAATATCAACCAGCGTCAGTGCAATGAAATCCAGAATTTAGATAGGAACCGAGCAACTGCCTCTTTACTTGTTGCCGTTATCTGCTCAAAGCTGCAAACACACATTTGGAGAGAACTCTTCCATTAGTCTGCTGCAACTTCTTACAACTAAGCCCATTACATAATCCAGCAACATTCAAGCAAAACCCAACAGATAATTTCTGACTGCAACACACGTCGGAGGAATGCAATTTTCTCCAGGAGAACTTTATTGAGTCAGAAGTAAAGAAATATATTGGTTTTTGACTCAGAGGCTCAGACTTGCCAAACATCGCATTGCATTCTGTGGTTAGATCTTGCAGCACATAATGGATCTGTAGGCAAACAGCTATACTGCAGAGTGTTAAAGAAATCTGAGCAATAACGGTAGAAAGTTGTTGGGTTTTTTTGCTTTTTGTATTCGCGCATAGCACATTATCCCCAAGGTAACACGCAACTTTTAATCATCACTCGAATAAAAGTCCTCGCTTCAGTCCGGTGTTGAAATATTGAACACGGTTCGGGCATATTCTTCTTGTCGTGATCACGGCCGCTTTCAGGCGTGCTGTCAGGGAAACAGCAGCGCACATTACAAAGAGACTTGTAACATGTGTGGAGGAGGGGGAAACTGTCTAAATACATATCGATAAGAATTTGCTGTCATTACTTAATAATTTAAAGCGCATTGCTTTTCTTTTCAGCATTATAATGTCAGTCGGGATCAAAAACAGAGGCACCATTGGAATGCTACTTTAACAATAATCAGTGAAACACTTTCTAACTTCTCGTATAACCGTGTGATCCAGCACCAACGATGATATTAGTTTGGGATATTGGTATCGATACTATAGCGCAATAGAACTGATACTGTATGTAGCCCACTGTTGCGTTCAATAATATTTAAATACATTTTTTGGAAATGAAAAATATACCTGAAACATGCACTATGAACACTACCTGAACCTTTTTGTCTTGACTGTCACATCTATGTTATTTATAGCGCATTACAACAGCAGATGCTGACCCAAAGTGCTTCAGAAACAGGCACATTTACGTTCAGGGGTCTCCATTAAACCCAGTATCAAAATACATGAAATACTGGAAGGTGTGTTTTGTCATGTTAACTAATTATTAATGAAAGTAAAAATAATTAAGATGTGTTCAGAATGTGCAACTTGATAATTTAGAAATTGCTCTCCCCTACATAAGCTGCCTTTATAGATAAAAAAGTATCTGTGTCTGTATTGGCATCGGATTGTTTGAATATTTTGCAGTATCGTACAGCACAAGCGTAAATATTGAAAAAGAAAATGTTGTGAAGCTCGGTGTGTGTGGAAGCCAGTTTGATGCATCGAGTGTGATCGTATGGGAACGATAGATGGCAGCCTTGGCTTCACTTTACAGTACTCTCTCTCTCTCTCTCTCTCTCTCTCTCTCTCACACACACACACACACACACACACACACACACACACACACACACACACACACACACACACACACACACATCACGCGATGCTGAGCCTGACAGTATAATGCTCGCCGAGCCTCTATTGATTTTGTGCATTAAACATTCATGCTTCAAATCAGCAGCAGGAAGAAAAAAACGGGGCGAAGAGACAAAAGAGAATATTTGAAAATGATTAAAATAATTTAAGCTTAAGAAAATATTAATAATAATAATACGATAAGAAGAAGAATCAGGATTCATCCAAAGCTTGTTAACAGAAGTTATGATTCACCCTGAAACTAGCGAGGCATGCGTTTGCAGCATCTACGAGGCAACCTGTCGGCAGCAGGAGGATGAGTAATCGCACAAGGTTAAGTTCCATGTAGAAATGAATAAAGCATTTTAATAAAGCATTCAATGGTATTTTCTTCCGGAATTTAGCTTTTAACTCAAATTGACTATATTTGGTCACGCTGCTTTTAACACTGCAACCTTTCCGTAAAGTGGGATCTGATTCACACTCTGCTGTCCCCCCCTACACATTATTCATATTGACTTAGAGTCCACTGCAAGAGTGCCTAGGGCTACCGAAGGAGACGAGGAGAGAGAAGGAGGTAATGAAGGAGATCGAGGAAGACAGGAAAGGAGATGACAGCAGGGAGACACGGAGTGAGGTAGAAAGAGGAGGAGGGGGAAATGGTATGAAAAGAAGGAGAAGCAGCAGGGGAGGTGTAAGGTAGTTGGAAAAATGGGTAAAAGAAACGGCAGAAACGAAGAAGGCTAAAAATTCAGGTGAGTATGTAAAAGGGAAACGGTTCATCAGTGGTGGTCCGCTGGCAGTCAGCCCATCTACCTGCAGAGAGCATCGGTAGCCAGATGGGGGCGGTGTCACAAATATGTGGCACATCTGGTCACATCTGTGGACCGAGAAGTGTGAAGTTAATATACAAAGAGCGGAAGTGAAACCAAGTATTAAAAACAACGAGGTGTCCGCTGCAGAGACTGTCTGTGCTTTTCATGCTGTCGTTTTCATGCTTCTCCCATTCCCGCGAACCCCTTCCCTGTTCTGGACCACTGGTCAATCATTCAGCATTGATCGATGCACAGCATCATCCATGTTAAGCAAGATGTAGTTGGAGGACTGGCTCACTTAGAAGAAGTGTGTTTGCATGGGTTAAAATCCCCTCTCTGTACAGAGACATAATCACAGTACCATAAATTAAGCACGAGTGAACCGATCCAGATATCGATGAGGCCGATACCAGTGTTGGTACTGGTATCGGGATAACTTGCTTCTCTTTTTAAAGTTCAGTACAGTGACCCTGTTTAATGAGAAGGTAGACGTCTCTGATGAAACACTGCTCTTCTAACACAGCCGCATTTTGCATCTCCTCCGTTGTGTTTGGTTGCTCTGTGGTCACATGGCTCAGCTGCACTGAGCAGACATGTAGGCTACAGTGAGTGAGAGAGAGGAGCATCGTGTGGAGATACTTTACAGCTGTAGATGGAAAACATTGCAAACAGTGGAAGGAAATTCTAGATTATAGCAACACCGCCAATTCATAGAACCACCTGAAGAAGTGGGAAAAGAGGACGATTCTTTTCCTGGAACGAGCAGTAAAAGTAACTAAGTGAGGAGGAGGGAAATCCCTCAGACAGGCACACAGAGGCAGAGCGCACTGGCAGAGTCCTGTTAGAGAGGCACAGAATATACAGGCAGCTTCTACAGCAATAAAAGTGATAGTGTTATTGATCATCACAGTTGTTACTGGAGCAAAGCAATTATTTGTAGACTACATTCATATATTCAAATAATATATTCAGCTCACTGAGTTGTGTCAAAAATAATTATTTTAACAGAACTGAAAAATACACATAAAAATGTCTGACTGTAAAACCCCTCAAATCATTCTTTATTATTTGACAGATTTAAAACAACAGAAGTTGATTCCAAGCGCTTTTCAGGCACGAGCGTTTCCATTCCAGGTGTCCAAAAAATGAACAGATTAAGCATATTGATGATGCTTTAACTTTATAAAGTTCCTTACATAAACTGCCCTTTTAAGTATCGGTACTCGGTATCAGTGATACCGTATTTACTTGGTATCTGATCAATTCCTGGCATGACCAAAAAGAGAAGAAGCGAAACCTTAAAAGTGCTGTACGATGAAAAGGTGCAGCAGAGCATGTGTAGCACAAGGAACGTAAAGAGTAGTCTGTTTAATGTGTGTAAGAAATGTAGGGTAACAAGGGAGATGGGAAGTGACGCAAGGAGGTGCAAAACCCAAAAAATAATTGTGGGGATTTTCCCTTCTGAGAATAAGAAAGAGCAGAGAATAGATGACGTACGTGCAGAATAGAAAAGAGTGTCGAGAAAGGCGTCGCCGTGAAAAGGCTGGATGCAGGAGGGAGAGACTGAAACAGTGGAGGTAGAAAGAGAAAGGGGAGCGTAGGAGAGCAGAGCAGATGCCAGCTATAAAGTAATGCTCCACTAATCTGTGTCTGTCATGCTCCGCATATGAAACACCAAGTGATGACCGCTGTGATTCACTACTGCTGGCTGCAAACCAGTCACTCTGTGTGTGTGCGTCTGTGTGTGTTTGTGTGAACTTTCCATTCAGTGTTGAGGTTTCCTTTTAACAGCAGATTTGCTCTGATGTGATTCATAACGACCTGCCTTCAGGGCGGGGGGTACGAGGCGCGCACATGCACTCCCAGTGCTTGCAAGAGAGTTCACAAAACAAGATCAGAGTTTTACATGAAATTTAAATTCTGCTTGACTCTGAGGGGGCATCATGTGTTCACCATCATGGACGAACAGAAGTGAGAAAAATGAGACAAACTGTTACAGGTGCGTCACACGTGTGACTTTGGCTTTGTGCTTGGTGTGTTCAGTATAGTATGTGTGGCCATGGCAAGGTTTATAAGACGCTCGCACAAACACATACACACATACAAAGCGATGGATGTCTGTATTGAGGAAGAAAGACAGTGCTGTCATCTCCCATCCACATCCACAGGAGTGGACCCTAAGCCACCCAGCCAAGTAGCCACTAATGGAGGTTTGATTGACACACAGAGGCCATCCCTGTGACTCACTCTGTCAAAGCGTGTGTGTGTGTGTGTGTGTGAGAGAGAGAGAGAGAGAGAGAGACCCTTAGCCTAATGGAGTCAGTTGCTGCAGGTACAGAAAAGAAAAGATGAGAACATCACTTGACGGATGGGGGGAGTTGTGTCCACACTACAGTCAGATGTGCTTGGCATGAATATACACAGATTTAAAGGAACCACTTACATTTAAAAACATGGCTAAGAATATCAGCAAAAATGAAATTTTAGGTCTTGTGTCCGAGACATTACACTATGTTGTGTTGCAGACACTGAATTAATCAGCTAACCAGCTAGCTTGTCCTGTTATAGGTTAGCTGGCTAGCTTGTGAAACCGTTTTATACCTTAAGAAACAACACGTCACTGTAGCATCCGCTCTGCCATCAGTCCAACATGAGATAAGAAGTGGCCCATTCAGTGCTCCTGTTGACAGAGGGATGGCTAAAGCTCTTTAGGAAATCACCACCTTCAGCAGCAAAACACAAAAAGACAAAAAAGACGAAAGAAGGTTTAATGCTTACACAGTTAAGCAAACAGCACCTTTGTTTCAGCTTTTAAAGGTAGTTCATTTTATAATGTTACCCTTTGACAGCCTGTTTTAGGTCATGGCAAAGCAAGTGTGACTAGTGAAGTTGAACTCAGCTTTCCAAAAAATGTGATTAATCACAGTTAATTTGTGATTTAACAAACAACAAGCAATTGCTTTTTTTTTTTATATAGGATCAGGTAGGTTTCTTTCCCTTAATTTTCCCCTTAATGAAATCTGTATGTAAAAGATGAACTAGATTGCTTTCTATCCTTTGCACTGTGACCTCAGTAAAGACTTTGCCGATGAGATTTCAGGCTCAAAAACTCATTTCAAGTTTCAAGCATGATGTTCATTTTACAAATTATGGTCTTGCAAGCCTATGAGTAAGCTGTGTTCCTCAGTTAGAGGGATGACCCTCGTTTGACACAAGTGTGTGAGTGATGGCTGTATAGTGAAGGCAGAAACTGAGGTCCTTTAAAGTGTTCAGCAGGCCAAGATTTTTGTTATTCCCCCTTTTCCTTTACAGTGTTGGCATATTTGCAGCATAGCTGGGTTTATTTTGGCCAAAACGGAAGAAAAAGTTAAGGAAGGAAATGGATCAAACAATAAAAAAACAAAGTAAAAACCCTGATAATATCCAACTTAAAGATCCAAATCAAAAACTAAATCCAACTAGTAAGGAAATGACTCATAAATACCATTATTATAGCTGGGTCCCTAGCAGAACAGCCACTCTCTTCACCACCAGTGCACTGTACTCTAGTATGAAAGCACTTTGGTCAGTATGACTGGAAAATAGCTACTTTAACCCAGCAAAGATGCTAACTGTGTAACTTAATAGACTTATCAGTAACACAGCTCTATCAGTAAGACACAGTTGAGATGTGTATAAGACAGTTTAAGCTTTGCCCTTTCAGTTGCAGCCCAGGTGGTGTTTACCAGTCTGAGAGCAAGTAAAGAATAAAACGCTGTGTGAAAATTTGATATAATGTCCACAAGTACAAATTAATCAAGGCTTATAGGATAATAAAAGTTTTGGGAAATTGATGCATCCAACTGGAAAAAAAGAAAAAAAAATCAAGAAACAAATTTCCCTCTCAAGAACCTTAAACGTCATCAGGGAAAGAAAAAGACACCATTTAAAAAACCTCCATGCACAGATGTCTGAGGTTTGACTGGTTTAAATGTGTGGCGCAGGAAAAGGTGAAGTTGTTCCTCAAAGCAAATACTCTGGATTTAGGACAAGGAGCTTTCACGAAGAAGCAAATAATCAGGACAGTTTGTTGAGTTTTGTGCAGATTTTTTCCCCTTTCTTTTTAATATTTTCTATTTTTCTTCCAAAAAGTGTCCTGAAGTTAGTGAAGATGTGAAAGCGATGTTCTGTCGACATGACAGTGCAACAAAAGATGTTTATTAAGATGTTTAAGAAAAGATGTTTACTATTTTGGCATAACTGCACTGCCCCAGCTGTGTGTATTTTATATATGCAGTTGTGGGTATATATCAGTTTTACGCAGAAAACAAGTCAGGTGGACAGACTGTGATCAGGTCATTTGAAAGACGCCTTTAGGACAGGTCGTGACAACATATTCAACAAATGTCCCCTTTAGATGAAGATTGATGATGAATTAAACATGAACATGTCCCTGTATCGGTAAAGGGCATGATCTGATTTTCAATTTGTTTTATTTCTCTTCTGATTCTACATGAATTCACCACCCACATTTGACTGTGGAGCATAGTTTATTTGAATTGAATTATTTTATTGCAAATGTTGCAGGCAATAGTCTTTGATTCTGAAAGAACTCACTTTTTTCTGCTACTTGTTGAGAACTTGTGATTTTTCTGTGCTTCATTAAAGCTGTAGTAGCATGGATAGCCTTGGTGAAAAATGAAAGTCTCCTCAGTCTACGCAAATAAGAACCAGATGAGTCCTGAAATGAGCTCTCCTGGAAGCCTTGTCTGGTGTTCATTTATTTTAATAAGATAACACTTTCATGAACACCCCTCAAGGTCAGCAAAGAGATAAGAAATTTTGTAATTGCTTGTGATCTACTGTTAAAAGCCAACCACTGGGGGAAGAAAAACAACACACAGCTTAATAAGACGGTGACTAAGGATAAACAAAAATCTATAGCTCTTCACAGATTCTGCAAGCAAAAACAGCTAGAAATCCAGATGTTTTTCAGGTCTGCTCTGCTAAAACACACAAGTCTTTGTGAGCGAGTGACCTGCTGAGCAGTGTTGGGGAGTAACGGAATACATGTACCGCCGTTACGTATTTAAAATACAAAATATGAGTAACTGTATTCCGTTACAGTTACCGTTTAAAAAGGTGGTATTCAGAATACAGTTACTTTGTTGAAATAAATGGATTACACTGCGGTACTTTCCTGTTTCATTTTGTCGCAGGTCAGGACTGTTTGGGTTTTGTTTGACAGCTACGTTCTTTTGTTCCAGGCGGCAGCGTTACGGTTGCCATGGTTACAGGGCGACGCTCTCTCTCTCTCTCTCTCTGCGACTGTGTGTTTTCTAGGTGAGAGAGCGCCTTTTCGTTGTTGTTGTTGTTGTTGTTGTTGTGCTAAGCTAACAGGCAGAATGCTACAAGCATAGCTCTAAAGAATGTAGCATCATGGGCAGTGTAGTCCGTGTTGCATGTTATGGGTCTGTGAGCGCGAGGAGGGAGAGAGAAAAAGGGGAGTGGAAAGGTAGGAGTTGTCATCGAGGAAAAACGGGAGCTGGAAGCATGTAAATATAATAATAACCACTTCAGCCAAGCTATTAAGACTCGACTGTACACCGTGTTCGTGTTTTCCTCCGAAAACAATAAGTTCCGTTGGAGCAGTCTTTCAACGCCTCTCTCTGTCTCTCGCAAGAAAAGTTGACCCACACAACAAAGTAAAGCTAGTTTTCGGCTACGAGCCGACAGGGACCCCGCCGTATTAGTCAGAGGTCCCTTTACTGCAGTTCGGAGTCGCGGACCTTCAGTAATAGTAATAAATCACACGGCAATAGTACATTCACGTTGTTGTAAAAAGCATGATAATATATTAAGTAATCCAAAGTATTCAGAATACGTTACTCTCATTGAATAACGTAACGGAATACGTTACAGAATACATTTTGGGGCATATATTCTGTATTCTGTAATGGAATACATTTTAAAAGTAACCTTCCCAACACTGCTGCTGAGGCACAAAATACACAAACAGCGGTTCGTTTCAGCATCAAAGCACCACGCGACACTAGTAAGTACTCATTCTACATTTGTTTCACATATTTAGCTGCTAAGTGCACCTTTATGATGCTGCTGTTAGCTCAATATTGTGCTAATGCCGAGGTCAATGAATGTCTGAATCCTGACCTTCAGACCTTTCTACAACGAGTCGCACTGACATGCTGTTTTATGATGCGCGTCTAAATTCGTTTCATTAAATTCGTTTGAAATTCTTCCAAATGGTTAACGATCATTTGGAAGAATTTCAGTTGATTTATTGAAATACAAAATTTCATTGATAAGCTGCTTAGCGATAAATAGAATGGAATTTCAACAAATGACAGGAATCAGGACTGAGACCCCCTGAGTCTAGATGCTGTTGGTTAGGAAGATGAGGACGGGGGGGTTGAATGAGGCTCTGAGTGACATGAGGTGGCGATTGGGAGGATGTGGGTTCCATCAATGACTCAAAGGTAGAACGACAAGCGCATTCAGATTTAAAACAAACAGAGCAGAGGCCGACTGGCTCGCAGAAGGTGAGCAAGAACATGATTGTACCAGAGTAATGATCTCAGTATTGAGTTTGACAGCATGGGAAAGTGGAAGTGATATAAAGAATAGACTAGCAGCTTGAAAACCCAGGAACAATGGCAGATGAATGATTACAGATCATCGTTTATTGAGCTAACGTATGATCTTCATTTAAAAGAAACAATGAATGGGCCATCCAAAAGTCATGACATCGTCCCATGAGTGCAAAATTACCTAATTACACCAATACAAGCCATAAACATCCAGGTTATGATCTATGTTATACACTCTTGGCGAGCAGTATATTGTGTTGACCGATCTACTGCCTGTAGAGAGGAAACAACAGGGTTTCCTGGTGTCTCTTCAGGCACAGAAGGCCCAGTATAAGAAGTATAGTTTTGATCCAACAGTAATGTAATCCTGGACCCGTTACAGTGAAATAACTTTTCTGTAGCCTGAACATTAAACTGCCAGCTGATGAGATGTGCTCCTATTATTTTCAAAGGGAATGTGCCACTACTGTTGTGTTTGAATCCAGTTTGATTTAAAGTGTTTTGGATTCCTCCATCAGCTGCCGCAGAGATCATCCATATGACTGTGACTGTGGTAAACGGTCGTGGATAATAAATGGAGACCAGACAGCTTTTACTAGACATGTAAAAAACACTTTCTGCAACATCACTTTGAACCTTGCTCTTCTCTATCTCAGACAATATCAATATCAACAACAAATGTGATTAGCAAACATGTGCTTGATGATTATACTTCCAAGAAGTCTCTGTACTAACTTAGTTTATTACATGTACTCATGTTAGTAGACCTCTATGTATAGTGTGAAGTAATTTCAACATTTTGTGCTGGCCTCAAGCTAACTTGCGCACTCAGCAGCAGCATTTTTACACTGTAATTGGAACACTAGCTACTGCATTTGGTGAACATTAAAACTTCTCGAGGCTCTGGACATATAAAATACTAAAATGTTCCACATTGATGGTGACAAGACACTTAAACATGAAGCAATGCCACAACACGTGCAACATCAATTCCTAATAACATCTGCCTGTGTTAGATAGCTAGGAAACATTAAAGTTGCCATCTGCACAGAGAATGTATTCCGCCTACTGACTAAAAAGTGGTTCCAAATTTTTCAATACTGAGCCAAGATGGTTAATGCTTAAGAAGCATGAAAGACAAAAGACATACTATTAAATACTTCAGCTGCAGAGCTACACAGAATATATGAACTACTAAACTACTGAGTTACATTGTGAAATAAGATTCATGATGTAACCAACAGATAGATTACTTTGGCAATTTGGGATCAAAAGTTGGAAATTACAAAAGAAAAGCAACACTACCAATGTTGTTTCTTTCAAGTTACCATCCAGAGGAGGTGGAAGCACAGCAGCCATAATTTATTTACCAGACAAGAGCTCTGATGGTGGGTTTGAACTGAGGTAAAGAGAGAAGATCCTTCACTTCACTCAGAGGAAGATGTCTTTAGTGCTTCAGGTAAGAATCTACAAGTGAAGGCAAGAGTAAATGCTGAAAACCTACTGAAAGGTGGGGGAATCCTATGACTGTGTAGCACGGAAAAATTATTATAAATAAATCAGATAACAATTTGTTTTGTGAGCTCATGCAATGTTTTCTTTGTTTTCTGGCTGTAATCAGCTGACTTTTGCTGCTACTCAGGTATTCAGTGCTCTTTGTGAATTAAGCAAAGCCAATTCAATAAGATCTGAGCTCATGTCACACGAGCTGATTTCTAATCCCTAAACACTATAAAGATCAGAATCAGAATCAGAATACTTTATTGATCCCTGGGGGAAATTATTTTTTGTTACAGTGCTCCATTTTAAACCAACATTAAGACAAGACAGACAATACACTAACTAAGAATAGTACAATATATACATATATATACATACATACATACATAAGTCACTCATAGATAAATAGTTGGAAAAGAAACATGTGTAGTTGTAGCAGCAAACAGTGTGTTAAGTGGATGCGTTGTACAGGGAGATGGCCACAGGCAGGAATGATTTCCTGTGTCGTTCAGTGGTGCTTTTCGGTAATCTCAGTCTCTCACTGAACGTGCTCCTGTGACTGACCAGCATGTCATGGAGTGGGTGGGAGGTGTTATCCAACATTGTCTTTATCTTGGACAGCATCCGCCTCTCCGACACCACCTTGAGGGAGATGGTATAAAAGGTAGAATTCAGTCAGTGAATCTAATCAGCATCATCACCTTAAATATGAATTGATATCTGTGATCCTTAATGTAACCTGGAGGCCCATGTTACCACTACAATAAATCCAAAACTTTAGCACAATATTAACTGAACTAAACTGACTGATATTTTCATGGAACCTTTGAAAAACACGAAGTTTGTTTACTTAAGTTTCTTTACCTTGACGTTAGACAAAATTGTCCTGAAGACTACTTAAAGAAATTCAGAGAAAGCTGCCTGTGAGAGTTCAGTGCTGAAGAGTAAAGGTGGCCATGCCAAGCTCATTAGAATTGTACAGACTCTCATATACTGTGTTTGCATATACAGTATGTTTGCACAGTAAATTGCAGCACTCTTTTCCCATTTTTCTTAAAAAACATAAAGGAAGGAAGGATTGGCTTAACATTTTTGCACTTGCTTTTATTTCGTTCTTCACACATTTTCCTTTGATAACCCCTCGGACCAACCTCACCACCAGGGTCATCTGTGCTGCGCTGTGATCTGACAGAGTCCAGTTAGTGGCTATGTATTTGAAGAGCAGCCTAATAATACATCCTCTTGTTTGGGCCTCACAGCTGCTGTTGTTTGTCTTGGCAGTCATCAGAGGTTGAGGACGAACACGGTGCCACGAGGTTGCCAGTATCCTAGAGTCACATTTGATGCTTTTCGTGTGTGTGTGTGTGTGTGTGTGAAATTTAAATCTGACTCGTCCAAGCGCTGTACGGTGGGTGATGGAGTTGGCAGAAGGATATGACAGTTATTTTAAGTCTTCGAACTATGCCTCCTTTTTTGTTCTTTTAGTTTGGGAGAAAAATGGCAGTTGTGTGAAAAGTTTTTTGTCATTTTCACAGTCTTCTAAAATCCAGTGGTGTTTCTTAAAAAAATTTTTTTCCACAGTCGGTCTCTGTGTTCTCCATCTTTCCCTCTCCTCAGCCTTTTCCTGCACTACGTTGAGGGTCACTCTGGTGTAAATGAGAGCATTGTTCCAGAAGGGGAAGCTGGCTTTGCGGGGAGGATTATCTGTCGGTGTTGAGCTGTGGGATTCAGTTTCTTCTGGCGTATGAGCCGGTCAGCGAGCTGCATCGCTAAGCTTGTTATTATTGTTTTGGGAGAAGGAGACTGAGCATTGCAGGAGGGGGGGGGGGAGGAAGTAGAGGAAGGAAGGAATTAAAGAGTACATAAGGTGGGAAAAGGAAGCAAAAAAAGTAGCAAACGAATGTGCAGTGTGTTTAAAGACGGCGTAAAAGTCAGACTGCATTGGAGGAAAGGACAAAGATGAGGAACAGCAGACGGATTGAAAATCACTACATCTGCAAAATCTCTTGTCAGACACGAGTTGTAATGGGGAGGAGGAAAAGTGCTGAGATGTACTTCTACCCGCGAAACAAGAATAAGAAACCTGAGGAAAAAGCTCGGTTATCTACCTCTTGAGCAGCAAATGGCGACAGACAGACTCGCATTTAAACCACCAGCAGCACGAGTCCGTGAAAGTTGAAGAAAAAACAATTAATTCTGCTTCGTCTCTGGTCTGGTGTGCCCAGTTCCATATAGTGCATCAGCCTGGTGTGAGGGAATTGTCTATTTATCAATAGATAAATGTGAACAGATCAGACAGCAGGGTGCACTCTGCTAGTCTGCTTGATGCATTTTTAATTTACTAACCCACTCTTGAAAGAGAGAAAGTATTCTGCCTTAGACTGATTTTGGATAGTCTCTTGTTGTTGCTTTCTTAGCCTTCGCCTTGTGCAGAACTTTCTGTGGACTCTCTTGTGCTTTAGTTTTAGTTCCTCTGCGTTTGTCTCATCATCCCTGATTTCTTCCTGCTATGTTTCCCAAATGTTTCAAGTTGCCTCATAATTTTTTGTATTTGTTGCCTCAGTTTCCTCTTGTTCTTTGCCGAATCACCCCACGTAGCCGTGTGTTTCCTCGCTCTGGTTTCTCTGTGCTTCCTTCCTGGTTACTTGCTTTCTGTTAGTGGACCATGTTTATCTTTGGACTAGTCAGCATTAAATGCTTGCCTGATGTTAACTTCTGTCACCTGCATTCTGCAGTCCTTGCAGACTTCTTTTCTGAGTTATCGCATTCACAAGATTTTCAGAAAAGCTGACCTCTGACCTTGAAGTCGAGGTCGCTCAGATTGAAACTCATGTGGGATTTTTAGTAGATACACCTATGGTATCAATTTCAAACTCCTAAGTCGCCTCGTTCTCAAGTTATCGCATTCACAAACTTGCACGTCCACACTGCCCATCCACACGTCCAGTGGGGTAAAAACCAAAAGAAATATAGGAAAAATAAAAACTCTTTCATATAATTTATGTGCACTTTATGTTTGTGGGTTGACTGGCTAGATGATTCCTTTTCACATCTCTCCAGCCTGTCAGCGTTGTGGCTGGGGCTGCTTCAGGTACTGTACTCTGCTGACACTGATGGTTTCACTGTGCACATCCCATGCACTCAGGCTGAAAACTCAACCTGGCATTTTCCTGGAGCTGGATTGCAGACAGGGGAGACGGAGCACTCTCACACTGACAGGCATGTCCAGAACCTTACTTCAGACACGCTCCTACCAAGTAAACTGCTGGCTGTAAAATTGTGCTGTGGTAATGCTGCCTGCAAAGAATTATAGCATAATATATTCTAAACTGGAAACAATTATTTTTAATTTAAAATCAAATAATGTGCTATGAGTGATTTTTTTTTTTACATTTAGCAAAAGGCTAACGTGGTTTCAAGCTAATTCGATTTTCTTAGTCAAAGGTTAAGTTCACTCTTACCTTAAGGGACTTTTTTGGCCATAACTTGAGAATTAAGGCCTTTTAAGGCTTTTACATCCCATAGGTTTGCAGATTATAAAACATTTCATTTATTTTATTTGCTTAATTAACTGATTATTTGATAACTGCCTCTTGTTCACTCTGCAATGCTCCAGTCACACTGGGGAAAACTGTGTTTGGAGACTGTGGATGAACTGAATTATTGTCACCATGCAATGAATTTGCAGTTTCATTCCTCTGAAACTGTTGCTTCAAAGACGAGGACCAGTGTTGGGATCACTCAGAGTGACTTTGGTGCACTAAGACAGCGATAAAACAATAAGCAATAAGACAGAGTCAGTCTGCTATCTGTTTCTGATCGACTGGGATCAAGTAGGCAGTGGCATTCTTTTTGTTCGTGATAATATAACGATTGACTGTGACAAATTGGTGAAAACTGCAAATCTGTTGATGTCTACATAAACGCAAATTCACCTCCTACTTTCATTCAGTCCAGCCAGATCTTTATACATTTGAAACATAAAATAAGAGATAAACAGTGACGTAATAGTGATGCAATTAAACTGCAAAATACGCCAGATTTCACATAGGAATACCTCCAGTTGGCAACCAGCTGAGTTAAGCGCCCAGTTGCAAAGAGACATGTTGCATTGACATGACTAATGCCATCACTCAGAGGTAGAAGAAGAAATGGAGATAAATTGCAACTTAATTGGTTTGTGGAGGATACAAGAAAACAACAGCAATTCAAATTTTGATGTAGATGCAGACAGAGATGCTGGTTTTATTCTTAAGTGTTACGTAATGATGCCACATGGAGCGCACGCAAGTTTCAAAATTCTGAAATTGGTGTACAGGATTGTGTTTGGTGACATGTTTTCAAATGTTAACATTCATCTTTTCTCCACTTTCCCATCTTTTTATTCACCTGGTGTTCATAGTGTCCCTATCTTGTATCTTCTTGCTTCCTCACCTTCCCATTTTGGTCTTCTCCAACGTCATTCTTTCAGTTCCCCTCCCTTTCTTGTTTTCCAGCCCACCGTTTCACTAATATTAATCACAGCATCTCCATCTCCCCTCAAGGGAAATCTCCATCCCAACTCTTCACTTCATCTGGAATTAATGCGGAATGTCAGAGAAGGATGGGAGTTTCTGAGCTGCCAAGAATGGATAGTCAGGTCACGGGATGAGAATAAACCGAGACAGAGGTAAATGAAATCTTTACATTAGGTATTTGTACCCAGGTTGTATATTGCACCAGTATAAAATCACTCATATGCGCTTCACCTGAAAAATCCATTATAAATAACAGTGTGTATGTGTAGTCAATTAATCCTTTCCATTTGTATTTCCTTCTACTGGCTGGCGTGAACAGTAGAAAGAGACCAAGACACGATTCAGCATTTTCAAAAATGCTGTAGCAAGAGACACAAACATTAATTTGTACTCAACAATGAACTGATAATGTTTATGCGATTAAAAAATGATATGATAAATGATGAAAAATACTACATATAAACATCTTAATTTTAATTAACAGTTCCCAACATGTTCATAGGGCTGTTTTACTCTTTCTCATAAACCAATCATAAGGGGAAAAAAGGTTGTTTGTAATTTTTTAAGAACAAAGCTTCCAAAAAGCCACTGGTCCCAGCTAATCACATGACTCACAATAAAAAGGCAGTTACATAAATGACACAGGCTAGCTGTTTTTAACATCCAAGCATAAGGCAAACTGCTCCTTGCAATAGTTCTCCATACAGAAACAAACCATAACAATCTTGTTCTGTAAGTCTGAAGAAGTGTTCTCAAAATGTTAATCTATTGGTTTTAAATGCAAAAAATGAATCTGGGATGAACTGGTGCTGTGGTGTGTCAGCGTGGATTAAAGGAGCCGTGTCTACATTCTGGGCTCAAGCAAAGAAAGAGAGAAACATGGCAAATACATTATATTAAGATACTGAACAATAATGTTACTTGTGCTGTGTAGCTGTAGGCTGTAGCCTGAAGACCTTGCCTGCTGCAGAGTCTGTGTGTCTACAGCCCCAGCTGGCTAGAACTAAGCTTGACCCACATCATCAGAAACAGAAGATGAATAATGAATGCACCGACAGCCAACTACCCATCCACAGAGATAGCCAGCCAACCTTTGCGCCTGTCAAGAGCCCTGTCAGCCAGTCAGACCGCCATGCAATTGGCTACCGAATCAACAAGCCAGCCTGTTGGTGAGAAATCCAGTCAGTCAGCTATGCAACATGTAGGCCTGAAATTCAGCAACCAATGGCAGAGCCTGCCACGTAATCAGCCATTCAGACACCTTTGCTGATATGCCCCTGCTTGTAACCTCGATGCCAACCATGACACTCCATCGTTGTCTCCTCCCTTTCTCTTCTGGCTGCTTGCTTGTTAGCATTGTTCCACTATGACCCCCACACCATCACACTGCTCCCTCCACTACCAACCATAAACCAGCCACCCATTCAACACCAATTTTTCTTCTCCTCTTCATCTTCCTCATGTGTTAAAAGGGCAGGCCTGTCAGAATAGTTTAGCCATAATGCGTTGTTTTCTCTGAGGCACAGACAGGGTCAGCTGACCCCAACTGTGTATTTACTGTCAGGAAATAGGAGGGGGAGCTTTATAGTAGATCAAACTCTGACTGAGTATTGGGCAAGTCTGATTTATTTACTTTTTCTCATGTTGAGCTTAAAACCGAACACTGAAATATACTTTGATTAAAACTGATGCAGTTTGAAGAGAATGTGTAAACCTGATTTGCAAAAATATAAATGCACAATGCATAATTATACCAATATTTTAATGTTTATTGCACTTCACAACTATTTTAAAGGCAGCTTTCAACAAAGCATTCAAGCAGATTTGGTAAAAACCTTTGGAATCATCATTCTGCACAATTAGGTAGTCTAAAAGATACACTCTAATTGGTTTCTACAAAGCTACCTCTCAAACACAGTTTAACAAAAAATCTGGTCATAGTAATACTGCCAAAAAGACCAACACAGAGAGACTGAGGAGGAGCTTCTTCCCGCAGGCGATACGGTCTCTCAATCACACCACCACACAGTACTGACCCACACATACAGTTCTTACACACACACTGGACTTTCTGGACTTTGGTTTTGCACAACACTGGTCACTATATTCTTCATTTCCGGTTAATACTTGTACAGCTGCTGTTATTGTGTATATATTTATTTATATTTAGATTTCTTCATACATTCTTATATAGTTCTATATTGTGTATTGTGTATTTTGTTGTACAGTTATTTTATTTTCAACTTTAATTTATATATTTATCTTTATCTTATTCTTCCCAGTTAAATTTACCCTTCATTCTAATTTGTGTTGTACAGTTATTTCATTTTTAACCTTAATTTATATTCTATTCCTTCCTAGTTAAATTTACCCTTTTTAATTTTTCATATTTATTTCCTATCTTATTCATAGCCTTTTCCTTTTTTTGTTTTCTTTAGGTCACGAGCAGTTGTCCAAGCATTTCACTACATATCGTACTGTGTATGACTGTGTACGTGACAAATAAAATTTGAATTTGAATTTGAATTTGAAAAATTGCAGCATATGTGGACATGTGTTGACTTTATTGCCACATAAAATACAACAGTGGTCTAGTTAGACCCTTTCTTATATTATTATAAAAAAAATAATTAAAAAAATAAATAAAATTAAACTACAGATTGCTGAATGCCTGTTTTTATAATATGTATAAAAAATATCAATGAAAGTTTGATTATGAGTACATTATGGCTCATTGTATGTTAAAATTATTTCTCTGGACTGCTTCCAGTCTGAGCAATATAGCACTGTAGTTTAGTCTACAGGATCTACACAGGCCGCAGGACTAGAGACAACTGGTTGCTAGGTAAAAATGTTCCTTGGCAACCACTCCCCAAGAGGTTGGGGAGTGGTTGGAGGTTGCTGGTGGTCACTGGGTGAAATCAGTTACAAAGAGGGTGCTACACCAAAAACCTTCTTGTGATTGCTTTTGTTGTTAGCAGACTGCTGCGGTTGCCAATAGTTTCCCCTTGTCTGCAAACAGTTGCCGCCTACTTGCTGAGCGAAAGTGAAACTTGGAAAAGTGTGACAAAAAACTGAATCAGAGAATATTTGCCTTCACAGTAAAAGCTATTTCTTATAACTGAAATCAACATATTTCAAAACAAGCAATTTAAACTTTAAAGGTCTCCATTTGCAGTAAATCACTGAAAGAATTTTTAGATGACATTTATACATATACTCTGATTAAGCATGAGATTATTACCACATGCCGAGTACCCTGTTGGTTCCCCTTTTGCTGCCAAAACAGCCCTGAAGTGTTGAGGCACGGACTCTACTAGACCTCTGAAGGTGTGCTGTGGTATCCTGCACCAAGATGTTAGCAACAGATGCTTTAAGTCCTAGAACAGGGGTTGCCAACTCCAGGCCTCGAGAGCAGGCCTGCAGGTTTTAGATCTCACCCTGGGTCAACACACCTGAATCAAATGATTAGTTCATTAACAGGCCTCTGGAGAACTTCAAGAAATGTTGAGGAGGTAATTTAGCAATTATATCCGCTATGATGGATCATGGACACATCTAAAACCTGCAGGACACCAGCCCTTGAGGCCTGGAGTTGGTCACCCCTGTCCTAGAAGTTGCGAGGTGGGGCCTCTATGGATCCAACTTGTTTGCCTAGCACATCCAAAATTTGCACAGTTGAAATGAGATGTGGGGAATTTGGAGGCCCAATCAACACCTCAAACCATTCCTAAGAGAGGCCACAGCCATCAGGGAATACCATTTGAATGAAATGGGGTATATGGTCTGCAACAATGCTTAGATAGGTGGTATGTGTCAGATGTTCGCCAGGTATGCGACACACATACACCCAATAATCGACATGGCCAACATTCATCAGACCAGGCCACCTTCTTCCATTGCTTCATGGTCCAGTTCTGATGCTCATGTGCCCATTGTTGGCACTTTTGGCAGTGGATAGGGCCACCCTGACCTCTGTTGCTATGCAGCTTCATACACAACAAAAGGGGAAGCACAGTGTATTATGGCACTTATTTTGATCAGAACCAGCATGAACCTTTTTGGCCTCAGTTGCTTGTCTTTCGGATCCGACCACATGGCCCAACTTTCACTCCCTACATACATCAGTGAGCCTTGGCCTCCTATGACCCTCTCACTGGTTCACCACTGTTTTTTCCTTGGACCACTTTTGATACATACTGACCGCTGCAAACAGGGAACAGCCCACAAGAGCTGCAATTTTGGCAATGCCCTGACCCAGTCATCTAGCCATCACAATTTGTTCCATGTCAAACCTGCTCACTTCCTTGCACATGCCCATTTTTCCTGCTTCTAACACATCAACTTTGAGGACAAAATGTTTACTTGTTCCCTAATATATCCCATCCATTAACAGGTGCCACAATGAAGAGATAATCAGTGTTATTCACTTTCACCTCTCTAATATGCCTAATCGGTGGTGGAAAACAAAGGGGCCTCTAAAGGTGTTAAAATTCAACTTATGGAGAAGATGTCTGTACGGAATTTCACAGCAATCTGTTCAATAGCTGTCAAGAATTTGTTTCAGTCCAAAGTGGGAAACAAATGTGTGATTAGCCTTTACTCCTAGCCATAAATAGGGTAAGTCCCAGTGTTCGTTTTGGTTTAGTTATCTTGTGCTGTGCACTGGCACAATCAGAAATGCTGTTTCATTACAACATAAAAAGTTTGATATGAGCAGAGCACAAGAAATGGGTCCTGCTCAAGTAGAAACAAAGGCTATTTTTCCTTTTCTCTGCTGTAAAAGAACATTCATGTGCAAAATAATCTAATTGGTTACGTAAACAAAGAATAACTGTCAAGTCAGTCGATGCTGTAAAACTCTCAAAGTCAGAACACTGCTTCTGATGACTGCTTTGCTGCTTCTGTGTCATAATTGAGGGCATTGTTATTACAGTGATGAAAAATAATATACACAGTGCAAACAAGACTGCAGCATAATTCTCCGTCCAATGTGCAATTGATTCTGTGCACTGGGCCATGCCGGGGCGCTAACCCAAGCTCAAGTCAAGCACGTCCTGGTTAAATTGCACAAGAGGCTGAGCTCCCTTTTGGGCAAATTAAGCCCCTCTGTCGCCCCGCTGCTGACTGCCCCAATCCTTCGCTGCCTCGTTCACACTGCTCACACTCTCTATTTTCCTTACAGACTCTGTCTCTTGTCCTCCATCCTGCACTTTCTTTTCCTAATGTGCTCTGTCCCCTCCCTCCCTCCTTGTACAGTACATACTTACACAGCTGAGCCGAGCCAAGCTGAGCTGGCCAGACCCGCCTGCTCGCCGTGATAGTAAAGGCTTTAATAAAAACACCGTTTGGGGGATGAGAATTGAATTTCATACTTGGACGCCCCGACACTACATGTGTTTCTTTTAAATAAAGAAAGAAGAGCGAGTGCGAGAGAGAGCGAGAGCAGAGCAGTGCAGAGCCACCCGGCCAGAAGGAGATAGGCCGAGGCTTTTCTCATTTCTCCTCACATTCCTGCTTCCTTAAGCTCAGCTGTGTGCCTGCTGTTCCGTGGGGGAGCCAGAGGGGACATCTGGGTTGTCAATCAGTGCGATTCCACACCTTTTCCAGATAAAGCCGAGTGTTCAGTCTTTTCAAAAACAGGCTTTCAGACTTCTTTCCTATCTCTCCTTTTATTTCTTTTAGACAGTTTTGGAGATGCTAGAAGCCAATGAACGCCTTTGCTGCTCCATGGCTGCGGCTGATTTAACACAAGATTCACTCCACTTAATGTATATGCAATTAGATTTTAGACACATGGGTTAATAGCGTCATTTGGATTTGAATAAGTTTGTTAGCGATAGCTAGCACGAGTAAACATTCACACAAAGGAGGTATAATTATGAATAACAATGTAATGATGTCGTTTACAGAGTTTTATTTCTACTACGGTACTACATCTAGTTCGGTACTTGAACTGAACAGTATAAGTACCATTTGTAGGTCAGTGGGTCAGCAACGTGCTTGGGAAGCTTTTTTCTCTACAGTGGATCCAGTGCTTTAGGCACCGAGCTGTGAAGCAGAACTGAAGATTCTGTGTTATCTGGTCGAGGGTTGAAATGTTAAAATCTCTACTCGTAGGTTGGCACATGAGAGGCACTACTTGACACTTGGCACTCCTTGAGGTGCAGCACTGTCTAAGAGACATACATAGCACATATATATTTATAGAGAACTGCCTGGATATAATCCAAAATGCTTATGGTGACAAAGAGCCTATCAGCAGACCTGCCTGGGAAATACGATTCAGTCAGTGATGCAGTCTTGTAACTGAGTGTACTTTTTTCTTGTTATTCTTCTCTTATTACATCTATAACATGAATTAACATGGGATGAGCCAGAGCTGTGTACCGTACCTTGATGAAGTAGTAGTCAATCTCTGTGCATGTGTAGAAGAATAACTTGTGGGGAAGAATGCTGTTTAAGATTATTTTTGGTGGCCATGTGACCATTGAAAAAAAGGAATGCCTCTCACTCCTCTTGAATAATCTGCCCCCATCTTATGTCAGCAATCTCATATCAGCCCAGTAGAGTACGTCGCTCTTGCCGGTTTACTCGTATTTCCTAGAATATTTAAAAGTAGAATGGGAGACAGAGCCTTCAGTTTTCAGGCCCCTCTTCTGTGCAACCAGCTCCCAGTTTGGATTTTGGACACAGACACCCTAAGGGCCGGCCAGGTCACCCTGAATCCTTTCTTACTTGCGCTACAATACGCCTCAGTTGTTGGAGACTTCCCGTGATGCACTGTGTTTCTTCTTCACTCACCATGTGTTTATACACCAGTCTTAATCATTAATTATTATTAATCTCTTGCTCTCTTCCAAAATGTGTCTTTTGTCCTGTGTTCCTTCTCTCACCTCCAACCAGTCACAACAGATGGTGTCTTTCCCTGAGCCTGGCTCTGCCGAAGGTTTCTTCCTGTTAAAAGGGAGTTTTTCCTTCCCACTGTCATCTAGTGCTTGCTTATAGCAGGCTTGATTGTTGGAGTTTACTCTTTATTATTGTAGGGTCTTTACCTTACAATATAAAGCACCTTGAGGTGACCGCTGTTGTGATTTGGTACTATATAAATAAAATTGAATTGAATTGAACTCTCATTTAGACAGGGTTTCAACATCACTGCCCAGGGGTATTACCGATGTGGCTACAGAGTAGTAGATATCTTCTAGAAGGAGTTTGATGAGACTATTGTCAGAGATTATTAGCTTCTTTATCAATAATGTTTCTGCAATAGATTTTTCGTTCATTCACTTTTGCACAGGTTTGTTTTCACAGCCCATTTCTTCTCTCAGCGGAGCCTTATGACTTTTTGCAGCCACGAAGAGGCCACAATGCATCTGTCATAACTGTAAAATCAAGACAATTGTTTCAATAAACAAAACAAAAAACCTTTATTTGTCCCCCTTGTCACTTCAATTCGGGGATCTATGAGAAATCAATTTCCCGACTATGTCTGGAAGAATAACCATATGTCAGTATTGTCAAGTTCCATGGATTCTGCCACTGAGTGCTGTTGTAGCTTTGCAGATGGATAGCTGAGTACAGCAAGCTTGCGTTGGTGAAGATGCAATTTCAGCATGTATAAAAGTAAAGCTCCAAGTCACACCAAATTACTGATTGCAAGAAGCAAGGAGCTCAGTAAGGTCAGGTTGTGTAATTTTTAGAAAGGTTGATGATGATTAGAATGTCAGCGCTGAATAACTCTTTGCCCTCTCAAAATAACTGAAACGGTTCAAGCATTTCTCTAAAAATTTTCTTAAAAAATAGCTGAAAGGGGAGCCTAAATAAACATGATTTCGACCTCAGCCTCTTGTAACTGACTGAGATTTGATTTCCTTAACACATCTGACCTAAGCTTACTGCTCCGTGGTGCTGCATGGCCTCTGACACACTGGTCAAGAAACAGAGGCTTAGTGTGCTTTTATTCCTGCAGGAGCTGCTCTCACATCAAACGCACACAAACAAAACAAAGCACCACGAGTGAAGACATAGTATTTAATAAAATGCTTTGGAGACTTTGCCAACCATCTGCAGAGACTCAATAACAAGTAGCACAATTCCAAATATTGGCAGAAAAATAATTTACCCTCTGTCAAAATTGCACATTTGTATACGCGCACATACACACACACCAGGAAAGATTGCTGAAAGCTCTTTTGGATTTTTTCTCCAGTTGTTCTGCATTATCCATCATAGATGGAAGACCAGGGGAATTGCTGTTGAAGCTTGCTGTGTAGGAAAAAAGGAAGGAGAAACAAATGCAGGGAGAAAGCAATGAATGAATTAAGAAGGCAGGATAAAAAATGACAGAGGCTAACACAGACGTGTGTCGTGTTTGGCTAACAGCACTGCCTGTCTGCTTTGAGATATGATCGGCAACATTTCCATATAAATACATGTCAGTTACTCTGTTGAGCAGAGTAATGTTGCACAATTGTGATCCATCCTTTAGCTACATCCTTTATGCTTTACGCTAATGTGATTACTTAACAGCTAATGCATTGTTATCCTTTTTTTTTTTGGGGGGGGGGGGGGGGGGGGTCTTCTGGGTTTTTGATGAAAAGTTAATGTTTTTATTTCACTTTAGAGAGAAATTAAGTGTAATGACAATTGAACCAGTAGTAAGGTCTCTGATATACTTGTGCCCTTTAGATGAGTGGAGGACATGTCATGTAAAAAAATAATGGATTGGGTAGGTATTATACACAGTAAACTTTAGTTGATTAGATCCATGTCTTATAGTGTGGCTTGTTTAATTACGTGGTGAACAAGTGCCTTTATTGGGAGTGTGGGAATGTGCCTTATGGAAACATACTAACAAGGGAAGTGTGTTGAGATGGTGGAAGGAGTGCGTTGAGAGGCTGACAAATGAAGAAAATGAGAGAGTGGTAGGAGAGGTATGGATGGAGGTAAGTTGATGAATCAGGAATTGAAGAGGATATAACATACCTGTGGATGTATGGAGATGATCAAGAAAGAGAGCTGTGGACTTATAAACTGATTGTTTAACACAATGTTGGAGAGGAATCGAGATGAAGTGCACTATAACTGTTTTTCAAGATAAAGTTTTATCCCTCTGTTGTAACTACAGCTGCTGAAGCTAGGTTCAGAAGGGATGATCTGATATCGTTGTGTTGGTGTTGTTTCCAGATCATCATGAAAATGTTGTTCCAGGTTTAACATTGCAAGTGACCAATCACATTGTTGTGACGTTATTCTTTTGGGCACCAAGCCATTCCTGCATTTATGAAATTCCAATGTTGCAAGGACAATATTAATTCTGCTCACCGTTTATTAAAGGGTTAGGGTAAGGGTCAGTGTTAGGGTCACGGTCCGTTGATCGGCGGACAGAGGCGGTTTCTCGCAGCTTAAGTACAGTGTTTTGTTTTACGGCGGTTTTTCCCAAAGTCGCAAAAGTATGACGTCACAACATTCTGATTGGTCACTTGCAATGTTGATCCTGGAACAAGATTTAGTATGATGATCTGGGAACAACACCAACACGACGATATCAGATCGTGCGTTAAGAAGAAAGGTGACGATCAGGTCACAACGGTATGGTTTCATGCTGAGAAAGAGCACCACAGATTTGATGTTTACTTTAAGAATATTGATGGAGAAGTATGCCTTTTGCAACCAGAAGTGGTAACAAATAGTAACAGCAATCAGCTAATGCTAGCAAGCTTGGTTAGCAAGTCAAATCGTAAGCTGTGAAATTTCTCTCACCAAAGCTGGAGCACAAACTTCCTGCATGGTCTTTACCACAAAACAAGCCATCTCATTTGAAATTTAATTAAATTTAGCACATGCCCCAAAAATACAAACACAGCTGCTAGTCCATTTCAGTAACTGGGAATAGCAAGGTTCACAACTTTAAGACATGCCAGTATGTAAGTGATGTAAGTATAGCTATAAAAATAAATTCAGCCATGGTACCATTTTTATGAAAAGGCAAACCATCCACAGAGACTAAAACTATATTTTTATCACACTGTAAACTTGTCTTTTGGTGCTGTTTAGTTAGACATTTTAACATGGGAGGCTACTGGGATTGATTTCCCAGCCTCAACTGGTCATTAGAGGAACTGCAGGTTTTGTTTTTTGTTTGTTTTTTACCCTTATTGAGTTCACCTTTAAACTTCTGATTACATAGCTCTGCCGCATTTGCTGCCTACAAGCCAACAACAAAAGTCGATGGGGATTTCCTACATTGTATAAATGGGATTTGTAGACACCGTCTTTACACGTGCCAAGTTAGTTGTCAGTCTTTATTTCACGGAGAGCTTGCCTCTGCTTGTTAATGCCACCTGTAGGATGCCTGGGATGGTTAAAAATGAACACATGTCAAAAATACAAGAACAGAAAACCCCCAAAACAACAAAACAAAACAACCAGGCCATCAATTCTCACACAGTGCAATAGAAGATAAAAGGGAGCCATAATAGAGGCACAAAAAGAGAAAAGATTGAAGTGTGTTTTTATACTGTATATCACTGCAAGTTAGCCCTGGATATCAGGCTATCATGAGAGCATGCAGGCCTTAATAGAAAATGGCTGTGTTGTCTCCCACTGCATATGAAATGTGGTGCAAGATGACAGTTTTTTAAGTTGCATGCCATCTCAGGAGGAGGAGAAAACCTCTTAGCGCGCACACACACACACACACACACACACACACACACACACACACACACACACACACACACACACACACACACACACACACACACACACACACTCATAGACAGTCTTTTTCGATGCTGACCAAGCTATCATAAGAAAAATGAATAAATGGATGACATGTCGCATGATTTTGAAGGCAGGAAAAAAAATACCTGGGTGAAGAGGCAGATGAGAGAAGGGCCAAGTGGAAGGAAAAAAGATTATGAGATAGAAACAAGAGTGAGCGATAGTGGAAGGAGGGAAAGAAGGAGGAAACCGGTGACAAATTGCAAATGCTGCCTAGCAGCTCTGACTGACAGGCCAATCATCTTGCTAGCACATCTCGAGGCAATGCCTGGCTGACTGTTATTAATTGAAATGTGATTGGAGGATAGGGGGTGGAGGGGTGGCCATGATGCTCACATCTAATCCACATCAGAGCAATTAATAAAGCACTCACTCGTCTCGTCCCCTCTCTCATCGCCACTGATATTTCCAATGGTGACTAGAAATTAGAAAAGGAGGGAGAAATAATTGAAAAGGGATAATTCCAAAAGGGGAGCTGGGGGCGAATGATGGAATTGGGAAAGGGGGATTAATTTGTGTAACAATTCAGAGGGCCGCCCAGGAGGGGATTTTTCTTTTAATTCCCGCAGAGATTTTTTTTTAATGGCTAAAATCTCATGACTCACTTTCATTCATTCCATGTCCAGAAAAAAGAAGAGAGAGGAAAGAACAGCAGCGAGAGCCAGAGAGAGAGAGATTGAGGGAGGGAGAGAGTTCCCAGGTTCATTAACTTTCTTCCTTCATCAAGCTTTAAATAGGCAGGTAGTGTTAGCAGAAGTACTTATTCAGATGAAATCAGCTTCAGGTCACAAAGTAAAGGTCATATTCTTCACGTTCCTGGATGATTCTGCGCTCTTTTCCCCCTCATCTTAACAAAATATAACATTATACTAATAGATTACGCATTACTATTGTAATTTCCTCCTACGAATTTCTGGAGGAAATGTAGTTTCTGCCTGGATTACATTCACTGGCAATATTTGCATCCAACCTAGGAGGTGTGAAATTATTATACTACCAAAAGTCACAGGAGGCTGAGTGGAGGATTGGTTGGGTGTACAAAACACAGGATACTGACATCAGAGAGTAGGATTTGTATTCTGGGTCCCAACTGCAGTCAGTGAGTATGTTATACATCCTGTGTTGTGCAATCATAGAATAATGCATTTGTAGGACATAGGAAGTAGATTTACCAGACATGTGGTGCTGTTGAATCCCAGTGTAATGACTTTCTCCCCCACATGTTGTTCCTCTACTCTAGGTGGCCCAGTACCACACCAATCAGGCACAACATTATGGCCACCTGTCTAATATTGTGTCAATCCCGTTTTGCTGCCAATAAAAGCGAACAACTACAATGCACTTGCTTCTGAAATCCTTCTTTCAGAACCAGCATTAACCTTTTTGGCCTCAGTAGCTCGTTTGTTGGATCCGACCACACGGCCCAACCTTCGCTCCCTACATGCATCAGTGAGCCTTGGCCTCCTATGACCCTCTCACTGGCTCACCATTGTTCCTTCCTCGGACTGCTTTTAATAGATACTGACCGCTGCAGACCGGGAACAGCCCACAAGAGCTGCAGTTTAGGAGATGCTCTGACCCGATCATCTAGCCATCACGATTTGGCCCATGTCAAACTTGCTCACTTCCTTACACTTGCCCATTTTTCCTGCTTCTAACACATCAACTTTGAGGTTCACTTGTATGTTGCGCTCACTAAGAGGTGCCATGATAAAGAGATCATGTCACCTCTCCGTGGACATAATGTTATGACTGATCAGTGTACACTTACAGTGTGGATGAGTTCTTAAAGTTCTTGTTAAAAGGTCCAATTATCTCTAAAGCATCTCTCATGCAAGACTCGAAATTGAACTGCAAGGGTCAGCTCACCCCACAGAGTGGTTTGAAACAAAGTTAGAGCTGCTTTTCCATCTGGTTTTAATCTGACATTCTCAGTTTTGGAGAGCTGCTCTATAGTTTTACACAACAATAAGATAACAGCATTGTTTTCTGGTTTTTACATGAATAACTTGCCATGCTCTGGCATGCTCGGCACAAAAATCAGGTTAGATTTCTTCTCCTGTCTTTTCCTTCACATGTACTCACATTACACACATCTCACTCTATATAATGCTATTTATCCAGCCTAAAGTGCTTGTAGTCTGCTCTGTATTTTCTCATTTCATTTTGTTATTACTATATGTTCCTTAAAATCTGAATCAGGCTGACTTTGCAGCTCCATTCAAATCTGTCCAAACACAGTAAACCCAGAAAGATAAAATCAGGCAGCATGAATATTGGCAAAACCAAGCACTGAACTGACTATAGCTGTAAGCATGCTTTGCACAGGTCGGCCTTGAACCATCCAGGATTGGCTGGAATGCCACATCTGGCAGAACCGAAACGACATATCACATAAAACTGCCAAAGCATGGTAGTGGAGGGGTAATGATTTGACTGCAGGCCCTGGGCCTCCAGTGACATTTGCTTCCTAGAGTCAAATGTGAGGTCATCTGTCAGACAGCTAAAAGCTTGACTGAAAGCGGTTCATTCAACAGAACAATGATCCAAAGCACAGCAGCCAAGGTACAACAGAATGACTGAAGAAGAAAAGAGTCAAGGTGTTACAATGGCCCAGTCCCAAAGTCCAGAAATCAACCAGACTGAAATGCTGTGGTGGGACATAAAGAGAGCTGTGCATCAACAAATGCTGAAGCAACGTAGTAAAAAACGATTGTCCCAAAACTTCTGCACCATGATGCCGGAGACTGATAGATTCATAAAGAAAATGATCGCTTCACGTTATTGCTGCTAAAGGTGGTCCTACAAGCTAATGAATTATGGAGTATACTGCACTTAGTTTCTCACAGGACCATGGCTGGGCCGTCAGGCTTGGTCATGGAGGGTGGGTGCTGGCCCTGCTGCTGATCCCTGTTGGTTATAGCCTGTTCTCACTCTCGAGGTGTAATATACTGCCAATTTGTCAAGTCCCAAGGCGTTCCTGAGGAACGCGAAAGGTGGCCTTCCATGTTCCAGCCCAACTATAGCCTTAAAACAAACGTACATGTGTAGATTAATTAAACAGCTCTCATATTTCCTCATTTTTCCAATTTTGTAATGTAGGATGTGTTGTGTACCCGGAAGCGTAAGATATCATAAGATATCGATGATTTGTCACCTAGCGTAAAATGTTACGCTTTAGGAGTGAGAACGTGTTGATTGCTGGTTTTCCAGGGATGTGGGAACTTGGTGAGTACTTTGAATTGTATCTACATATTTCTTGGTTGAGTGGCTCAACAGACTGTATATCAGAATACTTTTAAAAACATCTTATAAACAGCTTTTATATGCTGGACTTAACAATTTCATCTGTTTTTTTCCTTTCTGTCAGTTACGAGTTGCTTCTCCCTTCCATTTTCATCAATTTGCATCATTTCCCTTTATCCGTATCTTTCTTTTGCTTAGAAACTAGCTTTCATTTATTTTTGTGGGTTAAAGAACATCAGTGCTAAACTGCTTGTTTACTTCGCCTTAGGCTTTTGAGAAATCCCAGGAAACCCAAGAAAAAGTTGATTCAACTCTAATATGAAGTCAGCAATGTGGGTCTCAGTGGATATATGCCTTTTGGAGTTGATTCTGAACATCATATCACAAACATTTCCTGCACAGCATGTTCAGCTCAGTGGAGTCCCAAATAGTTTCTCCTAGAATCTAACCTCTAAACGCAAGTACCAGGCTCAGTTGTTGCAATACAAATTCTGGAGCAACATGGCTCCAAAAACACTGCAGGTGTTAGATTTGTATTGTTGATTGTCATTTATGCTTAGAAATATTTACTTATATATGCTTAGAGTTTTGTAATTAGTTGTAGATTGGTAGAGGTTTTGATCCTTGATAGTCTGCAAACTTTGTGTGTATTAGACAGCACTTTGGGAGCATGAGAGGTCATACCGTGTCTTATTATTTTATGGTAGGATTAACGTAGTTGCGTCTGTTCTAGTCTAAGTGCTCTTTGTTTAGATGAACTGCAGGACTTCCTCACCGTGTTATCTAGGATGAACCATCTAGGGTGAGGGGGAGGCTACCCTCTTCCTGACCAAGGATGTTTGACCCTTTGATCAGCAGTCCCCACACACACACACACACACACACACACACACACACACACACACACACACACACACACACACACACACACACACACACACAGGCAAGGTACTCTTTGTTTGTATGTAGACGTCGTATGTTAATGAACCTATGCATATTCATGTAACCTCAATAAAAGGACAGTGTATGGGAGAACGGACGAGAGCTACTGGGGTCAAGCGAAGGAACGGTGCCTGTCCGGTTCTCTCCCGTGCACGAGTACCATGAAGAAGTTTGCCTACTTGTGTCTTGCTTGCAGTGTAATTATATTGTCTTAACGTTCCAGCGAATAGGTTTATGCTACAAACCTATCAGCAGGGACATTAAAATTCTGTTGATGATGATAGGTGAGTGTGCAACCTGGCCTTGAGTGGCAGCTTTTAATGTGTAGCAATTTATTAGACATATTATTTTCTTTTAGAAAACAAATCTTTTTGTCAGTTTTACCCTGACATTCTCCCTCTCGCTAAGAGCACTTGTTCTGTGTAGGCACACAAATACACAGATTGTGAATGCCATCTCAATAAAATGACTCCTCTATTGAGAAAGGGCTGTCATTATAAGTGAAGCTGGATTATTGTGAACCTCTATGGTGGAGAGTGAAAAGACTCTGAAAGCAGTACAGCAGCACATAGAAAAGCCGTACAAAAACTTAAGGTCTTCGTTCTTTCTGTGGCAACCTTGGCCCTTTATATTCAGGGGAAAAAAAACTACACTCTGAGACCTCAGAGTGTGTTTATCATGTGAAAATGGTTTGAAAGAGACGTGAAAGAAAGTAATCTGGTGTAGTTCTGTGTGCACAGACAGGCACCAACACTTGACGGGTTTCTAAAGTTTGTTCTGGACTTTTACAACCTACAAATTCATTGACGTAACGCGGAAGATTTTTCATGAACAGGACACAAAAGAACAGAATATTACAAAGTAGTTTGCAATGGGAGCAGGATCGATAATTTGACAGCAATAATAGATGTGATTTCAGCCTTGGGCGTGTTTTGTTGTCTCGCAGAACATTTTTGATAGTCGTGCAGTTTGGAGTGTAAAACCTTGAGAAAAACGTGGAAGCACAAATACATCCCTTTGTTTTTGGGTTTCCGCAATCTTCATCTGTGCGTCTTATGAGTCGGCTGTGCTTTAAGCCACTGAAAAGCACAGATCACAGCTGAAGATCGCTTCCCTGACTCTCTCTTCCTCCTCTCAGCAAGCAGGAGTTTTGTTTGTTTTGCCTTCGATAAACTTTGTTACTTGCACACATTTGCGCTCACTCACATCCATTCCCCCATTACGCACACACTGCTGATACAACTGACAGCATATTTCAAAGTTGTTTATCCAGTTAAATAAATTTTGCTCATTTCGATTCACGATCCTCTGTCTGGTCTCCCTTATTTGTCTGGACTGTGAGCTGGTCCATGACACCGCTAATCTAGACTAATAGCCATAATTTCCCCATTTGATAACCTAACTGTTGAAGCATCCCTGTTGTCAACAAATGCAGGAAAAAAAGCACAGAGAGTACGCCTGATTGTAGACAATGTGTCAGTGAGAACAGCCTGTCTGTTTGCCAGCCTCTGCAGTGGAAGACTTGTTTTTAAGAATGCAGGGCGAGGTGCCTGTCTCGGATTAATCGCAGGGACTGACTGGAGGAAATCAATGAGCTAAATGCTGCCACTTTGGTCAGGAGACAGACAGACAAACTGGGCTGAAGACAAGTCAAGAGGTGACGCCTTCAGTGTACTGAAGGAGAAAGATCAGTGAGTGTGTTCCTTTTCCCATCATAGTTTTCCCATAGTTAACGGACAAAGGATAGGGCTGTTACACAATAACACATATTCACACACATTTTATTCATTTGAATAGTTTCTCTGGTGTGGCATGCACAAGAAAATGGTGTCGCTAACAGTTCGGTTGGTTGGCCGTTTTTTTCTTCACACCTTTGGTCATGCCACCCTCTGCCTCTCCAGATCTCTCATTTCAGTTAAATTCTCTTTCACTGGCATTAATTCAAAGCACTTCAATATTTTATTGTTATCTCTGTTACACATGCGAAAGATGTAGAGTTATTTGGTTGTGACTAGTAGAGCTGGAGTGAGTGATCGCAACTGTACACGAAACACTTTGCTCTGGTTTGAAACTTGTGTTTTTTTCCAAATGTTATGTAGCATTACCTAACTTATCAGGTCATGCTAATACGCTAATATGGGTGCATCAGAGACTTTTTATTGTCATTGTGCAGTTTCTTATACATGGTGTATGCGTAAGAAACATTGAAATAGAAACATTGTGGGGCTGTATACAAGGGCAGTTATATAATATAATAAATAAATAAATAAGGGTGGAGGGGCTATGGTCATGTAGGGTGGGGATGGTAATTCCACTGAGACCAAAATATTGCACAGATCACACATATCAGTGCTAGGTAACAGATAAAATACTAAGATTTCACAAACTCAAACTGTAGTGCAGGCTTTCTGGATGGGCCATTTGTAAAATTAACCCCATTGTTTGTCAGATACAGCAATAGGAGCCCAACGTTTTCACTCCCGAGGCGTAATATACTGACGATTTGTCAAGTCCCGAGGTGTTCCTGAGGAACGCAAAGGTGACCTTCTGCGTTCTAATGCTACACCCTGGGATGAAATCCAGTAGAATGACACTCCCGCTGTAATACACGTTCCATACATGTATTCCAGCCCTAACCCTAACCTTATTCCTAACCTTAACCGGCACTTTAATGATGTTAGATAGTGTTTTCCAAAGCAATTTAAGTAAAAAGGAACGTACATGTGTAGATTCATTCCAAACGGTTCTCATGTTTCCTAATTTCTCCGATCTCATAATATAGGGACGTGTTGGGTGCTCTACAAGGGCCTGATATCCACTTACGAGGACATTATACTGCTACTGTTCTATCAAAATTTTAAACGAATATCCTGATATGTGGCTCTTATTTTTCTTAAAACCAAAAATAAGGTAAAAAAAATAAATTGGTAATTCTTTGTTGTTACATTCATCGGGCCCCAATCAGCCCAAATATCAAAGAGAAATTAAAAATGCCGTGGAAGAGTTCGGGTCTTAGGAGGTTAATGGTTCTGGACTCTGGATTTTGAATCTTAAAGTTTTGACTGCTGTTTTCACCATATTTGAACAAGAGGGTTAGAACAAAAAAACACCAGGCGCTTCTACTTTCAGCTCATCTTTCATAATTTGCCAGTTGCTTATCTTTTTGCTGCTCATTGCTGGGCAGGTCGAGCATAGAAACAAAAACAATGAGCTAACAGACACCAAACTGCCTTTGACTGTGTTATCATCACTAAAAATAAACTCCTTAACATGCACAGTCATTTAATCTGTTGATGGGGTGATGAATATTGATTATGACAGCTTTAAATTTATAATACTGACTGCTGGCTGTAAGCTGGGAAGAAAAGAAGGATCTCTTCTATTCTACTGTCTCCGGGCTGTTGCAGCCCTATAACGACACCACTTTGCTTGTCAGAGTCAGCAGTAATTATTCATATCATCAAAAGAGGTCCTTGTAAGGTAGATGCAAATTGTTTTTGGCATTTGAACAAGCAGTGGGTTTTTTTGTTTTGTTTTTCTGCTGAGTAGAATCACTTTATTTTCTTCAGCAGCATCATTTTTCCTCATCTCCTTCCTCTTTGCACTTCATCCCTCTTTTCTATCTGTTTTCCATCATTTCCCCATCTCTTCTGTGTTCTCACACGTCTTTTCCCTCTTTTTACAAGCCTCCTCTTTGCCCCTCCCCCCACCCCCATTCATATTTTATTTTCATTCTCTTTGCTAGTTTTCCTCTCTTACTTGATTTCCTCTGCCTCTCTGAGAATCTGCTTTTCACACGACATCGGCATCTTCCTCTTTCTCGTGCTGATACCCCCTCTTTGCGCCCTCCCTTCCCTCCATCTCCGGGTCTCCCTGGTCGTTTATGCCTCCTCGGTGAGTGCTATTACAGCATCGCTTTGCATTTAGATAACCATCGCCTTGCCACCCCAAATTGGTCAGAATGGGGAAGGAAGAAGGAGGGGGCGGCAGAGGAACGTTAGGACAGGGGGGCGGAGGAGGTGATATTGAAGTTCAAGCCGAACCGTTCCAGTAGAAATAATTGCACATGTTGGAGCCCCTGCGGACCGCGGCACATGGGGAAATTTAAGGGGGAAATACAGACCAGCAATTTCACCACCAGCAATTATGATCAACAGCGTCCCCCCCGCTTCACACTTTCATGTGCCGCTTCCCTGCTGCATCTTTTACACACATTTATTTTGCTCCAGAATCCTTCCTATCCTTATCAGCACAGTTCTATTATAATATTTGTATCATGGCAACTGTTCCACTTTTAAAAGCCACAGAGCTGTAAAAAAAAAAAAAAGAAGCTCCCCAACATTCAAAGGTGTCTTTTTTTTTTTTACTGATGCACAGAAGAAAAACACAGCTCTATCTGTGTTTACTTACAAGACAACCCACATCTATCAGCACATGCAGCTACAGTAACTTTACTGAATCATTTTTCCAGTTGAACTTCCCAAATGAGCTGTTTATCCAAACACTAAATCAATCCATCTGATGAAGTTCGTGTTTACATGCACCACTGCATGCAATTATAAAAATTAGACAAAGGGGGGAAAAAGTCATAGATTATCTTGGATATTTTCTGGTGTTATTTGCCTCCAGTGAAGCAAAAAATAATAATATTTGTAATTTGAAAGCAATAAGTCAGCACTGAATTTTTTCCCCTCTCTTATTGAAAGCAAGAAAAAACAACAACCTGCCACATGTATTAGCGTGTTATAGCTTTAATGGATTTTTTCAGGTATGTGATGGACAGTATAAAAAATCCCAACAACTAGAATTCTCATCAATGTAAAATATATACCGCCCAGAGGAACAAGGGAGCTTAAGCAGAAGGAACACATTAGCGAGACAGTATGATTAGTCTGATAACGCACGCTAAAGCCTGCTTTGAAATGTGTCTAAAGGCAGCGATGACATAGTCACAAAGCGTCTGATAACTCAGCTCCGCATACAGTGGAACACAAGTTTTCTGCATGTGTGAGAGCGTGTGCGCGCTAGCTGTAAGCACCAGTGGCTGTGCGATGGTCCGTATCTGCTTCTGTTGTTGAATCCCAAATGAGGGACTGGAGTACAAACGCATACCATTTGCTTTAGCTGCAAGAATCAAGCCTGGCTAAGAGATGATACCGTCGCGTGCAGCAGCTGAAGGGCTCCACGTCGTCTCATCATGCGTGCACATTTCTCTGCGTGTAGATGTTACTAGTAAGCCAACATATATGCTGCAAAGAAAAAGAACAACTTTCAAAGCCAAAAATATCATATTCTGATAGCATAAGGTTAAGAGTACTGACAGCTCAAAGGTTTAATGTTGGATGCAGACATAGACTTTATATAAAAGATGGTCTTAGCTTCCAGGTGTGAAAAGTAAAGCCAGTGCAGAAATGTCTTTAACCTGTATTTTTCTTAGTGACTAGCAGGAAGCGACTCCTGTGGCTTCAAAAGCACACAAAGTAGTGTAGACATCTATGGGAAAATTGCTCTCAGCCTCCTTATTCTGACCTCAGTGACCACTGTCTTCAGAGTTTATGGAGTTTATAGTAGTTTCAAGTCTGAGTACAGCATGAAGTTAATTTTGTATGGTTTCAGCATTAGAGTCTGAAAGGAGGTTGTGTTCAATGGCTCATAACATATGCGACTGACAAGTTGCTTGCTAGTGAGTGTACGATATCCCTTTGTTTCAGTCAGATCTGCTCACACTCATGATGTCTGGTTACAAAATGCTAAAATGGTCAAAATGACAGCAACAGCAAATGAAACACCTTGTAGTTTCACAGTGGGACTTTGGAAACCAGTGGAGGACATCACAGTGACAATGCTCATAGTTTGGGCTGGATCGGGTGACCCAGAATCCTCCCTTAACTATGCTGCAATAGGTCTAGGCTTCTGGGGTCTTCACATGATGCACTGAATGTTTCTTGTTCACTCACCTTTTGTGCTTACACACCACTCTGAATTTAATCAATTCTTATTATTAATCTCTGGCTCTCTTCCTCACTGTTTTGTTTTTTCGCCTTGTTTTCCTTTTCATCACAGCAGAATACCGCCCTTCCAAGAGCCTGTTTCTTCCACAAGTTTCTTCCTGTTAAAACTGAGTTTTTCCTTTCCACTGTTGCCAAGTGCTTGCTCATAGCAGGTTGTTTGATTGCTAGGGTTTTCTCTGTATTACTGTAGTGTCTTTACCTTAGAATATAAAGCACCTTGAGGAGACTGTCTTTGTGATTTAGTGCTATATAAATAAAAATGAACTGAATCTTTTATATACACTCTCTTGATCCAATTTAGTCATGACAGTAGCTTTTCAAGTAATTTTGAGAAAAATTCAGAGCTGACCTCCATGATTAAAACAGCTTACAATAGATGAGTGTTTGGAAAAGGCCCGGGTTTTATACAGAGGGCTAAAAATATATATATTTTTAAGAAGGGCTAAAAAATCAGGGTTGTGCATTACCAGCAAAGTGTGGACAAGTTTGTAAACCTAAAGCAGATGATAATGTTACACGACACATCACAACTGCCAAAAAAGGCTACACAATCTGACAAGCCATATCCCAGTCTCTCCTTCACCACGGGGAGCAATTAAGAGACGGCACACAGTGTTGTGGGTTTCAAAATATTAGCTTCCAGAACAAGTTAGCATGACACTTGGAGACTTCACAAGATAGCTTATGATGTTACTTACTTGGAAAAATACTGAGAGCATGTTCTTCTGGTGTCCCTCAGAAAGTTTTTCGAGCCACATGCAACAGCAGAGCCCGTATATAAACATCTATTTTTATTCAAAGTTATGGTCTGAGGCAAATATCCCCTTTGGGGTTACATCAGGAAGGGCATCCGGTGTAAAACTCCAACTGCCAAATCAAACATGCGGAGCTACTCTCTGTGGTAAGGACAAGAGAGCAAATCTATTTCCAGTATTTTTACAGTATGTCGCTCATACTGAAAACTTTTTCGAATGAAGCTTGTGCTAATTATTGTGATTTTATGTATCTGAACAAGCAAAAACGTGACCCTAGGTGAAAATGGCTCTTAGTAAAGATAATGACACGTCATCTTCATTGTCATAATTTAAACAAAAACCAAAGTCACATTGAAAAAGTAAGTATTGCTCTACATTTATCACACCATCATACCCGTAAAATTTTAATTGAAGTGTGACAGTTAAAGGCTCATTCATAAATAATGACCAATTTCTTCAACAGAAAAGCTTGTATGGGACCGGAAGTGGACCTTTTTAATAGGATAATGGTCCTAAGCACAGCAAATCCACCGAGGAATGGCTCAAAAAGAAGAAATGGTTATGAAAGGGTCTAGTCAAAGCCCAGATTTGAATCCCATTTAGAGTCTCTGTTATACTGGATTTTACAGGGATTTGCAATATCCTGCTCATAAGTTACCACAGCATTATACACATTAGTACACACATGTGTCTGCAGTGAAGGTGCTGAGTCGCTCAGACTCAGGATAGCCTGGACAAGATTAGAAAGAAAAAATGACAGTGGCGGCATCAATCCAGCATTATGAAGACGTTAAAAAAGAAATCCACACATGATAATCCGGAACAAAGAAACAGGGGCGATTCTGAGTCTAGGATCAAACTTTTACCAGCCCCTTTTCACCACTGTAAACCTCAATTCAACTGCATACACGTCACAATGATGCTTTCAAGAACAACCATTGTAGGATAATTCAGAAGAATAACACAGATTTTAAAATAATACTGCAGTTTTACGGTGGATGCTTTCGGTATGAAACCTGAGGCAAAGGATCAATCGTGATGGTTGTTCAGAAGTAAGCTGAAGAACTATCTGTTGCAGATAAGAGGAGAAATATGCACAGGATTATTTTGGTCTCCTAACCTCATCCACCGAATCATCAACCAGTTAGAGTAGCATTATTCAGTACAGACATAACAATCACACTGCCACCTCATACACCTGGACTAGAAGAAACTGGTAAGAGAGCTGCTTTTACAAGGCTTTCAAATTCATGTATTATATCCATTACAGTGCAGCCTCAACACACGTCCTCGCGCACACCAGTCCGTGTAGTGCCAGCCATCATGTTCAAGCCATGTTCAATGAATCCTGTTAAATGCTAAAATTCTCACTAATGAGTGTCCACTGACATTTTTAAACGTGCTACATAAAACATGTAAGAAATGCATGTTAAAATTCTGTGTTCTGACATTCACACACAGACACATTGTATTCAAATAGCACAACAGTAATTTCAGTTATTATTACAACAGTAGGCTGTGGCCACACGTTTGATAACAGTATAACACACTGCCCAGTCATGTGAAATCATTATCGGTGAATGTGATCAAACAGAAGCTACCTTGGCTTTACACTGTGGTGCTTACATTGACCACATGTCCATCGCTGCCTGCTTCTTTTTGCTGTCCGTCCTCCTCTCCGAGTCTTTATACTGTCAAATGTAAAAGTAACAGTGGGACAGACTTTACAACCCAGTAAAGTTTCTAACAATATTGTAAATGAAGATATACTACAGGCTGTAGTTTACAGGTAAAGTCGATTTAGCTCACTCTTACCTGGATTGGGAGCTGTAAACGACCACTGAAGGACAATTAGACCACAACAGGAAAACTTTAACAAACTAAGACAGAGTACATCAGTCCTTGGCTATCAACTACTTATACATCAGCAGCCTAGAGGCTCAGAAGGTTAAAATTTGCTAAAAAATCTTAAGTTATCTCGCTCAGAGGTGTTCACAGAAGTATACAGAAGCTGTGTCCCAAAACCTAGGCCGCATCCTTCGGAGGACCCAGCCTTTGCGGTCTACGTGGGCTGGGTCCTTCGAAGACCGAGAAGGCCGGAAGTGCTGTTTGACGTTTATTCAGCTGTGTGAAAATCCTGGAGGAACCCACCCGGTGGATTAATAAAGTTTTATTTAATCTAATAACTTTGATCTCAGCCAAACCAATTTACTCTGGAACAAATAAAACACAGAAAAAAGCCAAACAATAACATTTTTAAGTTATCCAAGTGACTTATATATCATGTTTAACCTGAGTAGCGAAGACAGCGGGGATCTGAAAACGATGAAGCCGGGATTCTGCTGCTCTCGCCGGCTCGAGTGACCATTGAACCCCCCGGCTAGCTATCGAGCGGGTGGGTAACAGGCGTCTCCGAAAACGTCGGTGCACTTTTGCAAATATGCGATGTCTTGATAAACCAAGCACATATTTGAAGTTTACACAGCTACTTTCTCACCTGAAAATATGTTAAAAGTTTATTTTGTGACCCAGAAAGATTAATAAGAGTAATATTAAAACTTAGTAGCGGCCGCCATTGTTGGAAACTGGAATTGGCTGGGATATGGTGGGCCACGAGGACACACCCGACCCATCCTTCAAATTCGGGGAAATGAAGGACGCATTTGAAGGAGTCGAAAAATTGGGACAGCCTTCGTCGCCTGGCTGTGACTGCGGAGGATGCAGCCTACGTTTTGGGACACAGCTAGGTCGTATCCCAATTCAGGGTCTGCAGCCTTAAAGTACGCAGCCTCAACGATCCTCAAGGGCCGCGTACTCAAAGACCGCTAAGGCCGGAAGTGCGAGGCTTGTGAAATTGGACGGTCTAGCCTCCGTTGCTCTGCCCAGGTTGCCTAGCAACCATGATACTAACAGCTGGAAACGTTTCATACAGCTTTGTTTGACAGAAATGAAGGAGAAAATCTTTTGTTCATTTGTTTGTTTGTTTCTACATGAGCTTTGATCATTCTCTGTAAGATTAAGCTCAGCTATTGAACGGCGTATATTTTAAAGTAAAGGCTTTAAAACCAAGTTAGTACAAACGTCACTAATGTCACATAACTTTGCCGACATGTGGCCAACAGTAATGTTTTAATGTTCTTCGTTATTAAACATTTGCACATAAATAAGTGACATAATATTCAGTACTTAGGCGATCGTGGCTCAAGAGTTGGGAGTTCGCCTTGTAATCGGAAGGTTGCCGGTTCGAGCCCTAGCTTGGACAGTCTCGGTCGTTGTGTCCTTGGGCAAGACACTTCACCCTTTGCCTACTGATGGTGGTCAGAGGGCCTGGTGGCGCCAGTGTCCGGCAGCCTCGCCTCTGTCAGTGCGCCTCAGGGTGGCTGTGGCTACAATGTAGCTTACCATTACCAGTGTGTGAATGGGTGGATGACTGGATATGTAAAGCGCTTTGGGGTCCTTAGGGACTAGAAAGGCGCTATATAAATACAGGCCATTTACCATTTACTAAGTTACTCTTTGGGCGCCCCTCATCCGCAGTTTTTTTTCGGCAAAATTATCCACACCCACCGCCGCGCTATGCATTCTGGGATATGTTGGGCCACGAAGTCTACACCGCCACGTCCTTAAAATTCAGGGAAATGAAGGACGGATTTGAGGGCTGCATTTCGAGCAGCCTTTGAATTGGGACAGCCTTCGTCGCGTCGCTGTGACGTAATCGGCCTTAAAATGCGGCCTTTAAGGCTGCAGACCCTGAATTGGGATACAGCCCTAGAGAGATAATAAGGGGATGGGGAACAGGTGGGAACACACCTGGGACAAATAAGACCTAACGAGACAAGGGGAAGCAAAACTAGATACACTGCACACAGGACAGGGACTTTCACAATAAAACAGAAAACAGCATGGAACGCAGACATGACAACACGAACTTGACAACATGAACAAGAAGACAAAAACATGAGAGACTAACACAGAGGACCTAAGTAAAGCACAACTAGACTAAATTTAAGGCAACCAAATGATAATCCTTTTACTCAACATATTTAAACCCACTGCCATTCATGCTACACCAAAGTAGTCAAGTAATCAATAAACAATAACAGGTACTATTTATTACTATCAGGTTACAGTATTACAGTTCTATCTATTTATTTATAATGGACAGCTTTCTTTAATTTACTATAGCAGCATTTCTCTCATGTAAAAAAAACAGAGACAATACTGTTGAAACTGCACTTATTTTCATATTAAATGGGATTAAATGTGTAGCTAAACATTTTTATGCTAACAGAAAGGGGAGTGTCATTTGTTATGTGGCCCATGATGTAAACAAGCTGGACATCGCTGATCTAACTGATGTAGCTAATGTCTTTGACTCAGAGAGCAAATATACTCCAGTACATAAACAAACACTTTTTAAGTTCTGTAAATCTGTACTGAAACGACCTCTTCATCGTTTATGCAATGCAAGTTTTATTCATCGCTGCGGAAGCACACGATGCCTCTGTGTGAGTGCACTGCAACATCATGACATCAAGACATTAAAACCTGTTCTGTCTTCAGTGGAAAGGTTGGCAAAACATAGAATATTAGAAGACGATGTCAGAAAATAATATTAAAATGCATTACTCCTGCGACTGTTACGGTCATTTTTAGGGGTGCTATGTTGAAATTTATGGGAGCTCGAGCACCTCAAAAACGGGTCTAAACTTGGCAATGAGCGGAAATATTTAGAGAACGTCACGTTAAGTGAGACGGTTTGCAGAAGCAGACTGTAAAATTCATCAAAGCTTTACAGAAAATCAGTTCCACATTGTGTAGCCTTTATCGAGCAATGTAGTCTGAATAATTTAATCCTGTGTTATTCAGAAAATGTGACTTTGGCCTCTAATTCCTCTGCAATGAGTGATTATATTCCACCTAGGTGAATTCAACAAAACATCAGCAAATGAATGAATGTGAGGTAAAAGAGCCATAGAGGGGGTTGGGGTGGGGGGTAGTGTGGAGAATAACCAATGATGGGATGAAAGAGAAGCTGAAACGCTGCAGATGAGCAGGAGCAACAGTCCCATCTCTGTTTCTCTGCAATTATTTGAAACAACGAGAAGAAAACACTTTCACCTTGCTCGTTCTCTGGCTTCCATTTACTGGCTTGTGCACACACACACACACACACACACACACACACACACACACACACACACACACACACACACACGCACGCATGCTGAAACTTTCAAAGGTCTAAAGTTCCTAGTTAGCCGTAGCATTAGCTGGCTCCCCTGGCTGTAATTACAGATGCTTCCAGAAACAGACAAAAAAAGGAGGAAGCTCGAAAGAAGCGCGGCCTTTTAGCCCAGTGTGCTGTTACACCTGTGTTGTGAGTGTGGGTGTGCGTGGCGTGTGAGTGATATAGATCAAGCGAGGATTAAACGGAGAGCAAAGAAGCCCGGTCATGCTTTGAGCGGCTGCTGCGTTTAAAAGTCACCCGCCACCCACTCTCTCTCTCTCATTTTCTCTTTTCCTCTCTCTCTCTCTGATTGCCATCATCCTTTTTTTTCCTTACTTACTCCCCATCTCTCTCCCTTCATCCCCGCCCCCCCGTCCTCGTCTCTTTTTTCCGCTCCTCTTTCTCTGCGTAATTGCTGCTGCATTTTGCTTCGCAGTCGTGTCTAACATCGCAGGAATCTGATTTTGTCACAGATCAAAAGCAAAAAAAAAAGAAATGAAAAAAAAAACATAGGAAGAACTTGGTAAGTGAAACAAAACAAACTGACAAAAAAATGAAAGGAGAAAAAAAAGGATAATTTGCCTCATTTCAAATGTGCAGCGACCTTGACTTAAGCACAAAAGTTAAGATAGCTGATTTGATTTGTGTCTGAAAGCAAGAAAAAAATAATAAATGGAGAAAAGTTTTTATTTTAACGCCTAATTAGCTTCTTCTTCTCTTTTTTTTTCAGGCAGCTCTCAGAGGAGATTTTAATTATGATTTGGCATCAGTCTGCGTTTATGGGATAAAATGGACGTTGTTGATCAAGGCTCTGTTGGAAGGAGGTAGAGATGGAGGGAGATTCGAGCAAACGAGGGAAGGAGAGAGATTCCGGAGCTGGTCAAAAACACGCCATCCTCAGCTACTTGCTGACAAGCCACGCGAGCCGGGACCCCACGCTGAAAGCGGGGCCGCCTTGCTTCCCGCAGAATTTTCCCTAAAAAAATAAAAAATTTAAAAACCAAAACATCTTTACAGAAATGTCAGTTTTGCTTATTTTTCTATTGTCAGTTGATGCAATGATTCAACTGCTGGCAGCAGATGAAAGGCCTTTCATTTGCTGTGTGAAGCACTGCACGTCTGATCTCTGGGCTTTCTGTTTCTAGTCTGTTGGAAATAAATTAGAGATAAACAAATAGTGAGCTACTATGTAGTCAGCAGCATTAAGCTGGAATCAAAGTTATGCTGAAATATCTGGCAAAATCCCCACATCTTAACCAGAGGAAGGAATTTATGGTAGCAAACAAATGATAAGGACGTCTGCAAAATGTGAGGAATAAATAAATCCCCCCAAAACAACAACAACTATATTTTAGTCAACATTTTAACTTGAGCAGTGGGACATTAAAGGTGGCTTCCTGGCAGGGCTCATTCCTTTTATATAATTGTATATTAACAGTAAAAGTGTGGGTCTGTGTGAAATAAGTCCCTCCTAATTTCTTGACATGAAACAGAAGAGTCGACTCGTAGAGATGCCTTTGATGTTGGTGTTTTTCCTTTGGAGATTGGTTATGTCATGTACTGAACGTGTGGCAGGCAGCATGTGAACCCAAATGCCGAATTAGGAAGACAGAAAGAATTAGGAAGCAGTAGGGTCAGGAGACCAGGAATCCACATAATCTTGAAAATGGCCCAAAAATCTTCAGGGAAACTCAAAACAAGGTGTCACACAATTGCAAGGGCCAACGTGACAAAAGACAAGGGGAGACTTGGATCAAGATAACAATGGGAGAAGTGATAAGTACAATATTAAAGACACGCAAGGGACAGACAGGAAGTCAAGGAGTTGAATATAAACCAAACTTTGACCGTGAACAGAACTAGATGTAAATATAAGACCAGAGAATATCTATATAAAGAAACCCACCAGGAAATGTCATTATTGGAAAAGTACCAAGAACAAAACCCTAAATAAATCTAAAGTACACTAATGCTCAGCCATACCAACAGGGTTTGTTTTTTGATAGTGGAGCGGAACAAAGTAGAAATAAAGTACAACATTGGTTGGTAATGAGAATACTTGCTGGTAGAGTCCACATTGTTATTGCTCCTTCTCAGGTTTGCTGCCCAGCGTGACATCTGTGTTAGTCCCACCCGTGGCAGTTATTGGCCAATTAACAGTCTGGCACTCATTGGACAGTTTTTCAACCGAGAAACTGCTGTTTCGCCCAACACTGCCAGGCAAATCAAGCATCGTGATGACATGGCAAAACCCAGGCATTTGTCAAAATTGGGGGTAAAATGCACACGATGTAATGCTGGATCACGCAAGAGCCCAAGATGAAAGAAAAAAAGCTCAAACAAACAAAAACAGCAGGTATAAGAACAGATTGATCCGTACACCAAACAGCTCCCATTAGGAATCCATTAGCTGGGTAGGTTCTTCTTTCTGACAGACAGAGAGCTGCATTTAAATACCTACAATCCATATAAACAAAAACACACTGTGAATTGCCATCAGTCATATTTAAAATACACATTCAGTGAATACGTCCCAGTCACATAACAGGAAACTGTTTTAAAAGATATTTATATATGTACACTTTTCAAAGATGTAGTGTTACTTGTGTCACTCTCTAAAGCAACAGAGAAATAAACATTTCTAGTTTATATAGTATATGCATCCCAGCCAACGCAGCATGAGCCCTACTGGAGTGCAAAAAATTGGAGTTGCATGGTTTTCATAAAATGTATTAAAAAGAAGGCACAGCGTTCTTTTTGCATAGGTTGTATATGACGCATTACTCGGAAACATTCAATTACATGCTTATTGTGCATGTTTTGAGTGATGGCACATGTTTTTGTTGTGGGTGTTTAAGATTGTCATTCTATATTTGTCTGAGGAAGAGCTTTGTGTGCTGAGGGTTACACAGCAGATAAAATCCTTAAATTGGAGCTGTTCAGTGTTGTAATGAACCCAAGGAGAATTATTCTCCAACTGTGCAGTTCCCCGAAAAAGTTCGGCTTTTTTTAACTCATTGTTTTAACGTTTACAGTAGTGTGTAAATGTCGTGAAACACCCATCATTTCTTTATATTTTTGCTAGGAAAATATAACACATAGATCCAGGATTATTGAACGTTGTATAAGCCCACGTGAAAATACATTATCTAGGGCAAAAACTGAGTTTGTGCAATTTTAATGAGCTTTAAAATCAATTTTTGGCATGAACGTCTTTATTCTTCAACACAGCCTGAACTCTCTTCTACAGCATTCTTGTGATATCTTTAGGTAGTCTTCAGGAATGGATCTCTGGGCTTCTTAAAGGACATTCAAAGTTCTTCTTTGGATGGTGGCTACCTTTACATTAATAATGTTGAGGTTTGGGCTTTGGGGAGGCCAATGCATGACTGACAGGGTTCCAATCTGTCTTTCTATCCAAGTATGTTTTCACTGCACCGACAGTGTGTTTAGGATGATTGAAATGATGAAAAATGAAGCTGTTTTCAGTCAGACTCTTTCCAGATGGTTTTGAATGGTGGAACAAACTTTACATTCATATTTTCATTCATTTTGACAAAATCCCCAACAATGGTTGAAATCTGACACTCACCTTTGGTTGTAGACGCATTTACTTTTGTACGGCTCTCCTGACCTCTTCAATACATACTCATGACAATTTGGGGGCAAAAAATAACATAAAATAGAAAGTTCAAATTTTCATTCATCACTCTAGAAGACCTCTTACCACTGATTTCTTACTTTCACTGATTTCGTAATTTAAGATTTTCTCCATTTTCCTCAATCTTGAGAATGGTTTTCTATCAGCCAACCTTCCACTAAGACCGTTTCTCATGAGGCTTTGTCAAACAGTAAATGGATCAATTAAAGAACCAGGTGCATATCTCAGGTCCTGTGTCAGGTCTTTTTTCCCTATTCCTTAACAACATGAGTTTCAGATACTTTGTCCTCCACTTGCCCAGTTTCCTCAGTGATCTTTGCTAAGCTTTTTGTTGTATGTTGACACAAGACTGGATCATTCTTTGAGCTGAGTGCAGTTTTTATGCTTGAATGGTTCATATGTCAGTGGCTTAACAAAAAAAAACAACATTCCTGTGAAAATGGTTATGTATGTCAAAAAAAAAAAGAAACATTCTGAGTGACCTTCAGAAAGCCTTGAGAACTAATGATCAAGACCTCTTAAAAATAAAGAAAATGCAAAAGAGCTTTGCTCTGCACTATCTGTATCAGAATCAGAAACTTTATTGTCATTGTCATGAGAACAACGAAATTAAGAATGGTCCCCGATCATTGCATCATCCCTAGCAATATCAAAATATAAATAAAACAATAAAATTCAATAAATAAAATAGATAGAATACTTAAAATACTAATAAGATATAACAGTAAAACATTCACATACATTCCCACACACATGCTTCAGACCGTGCATAGATTAACACAAGAGTGGCGTGATGGACATTTTTTTGTAGTATTCAGATGTGTTATTGCAGTTGGATAACAATTGTGTTTGAGTCTATTAGTCCTTGCTCTGATTGCCCTGTACCGTCTGCCTGAGGGCAACAGTTCGAACAGGGAGTGGCCAGGATGTGAGGTGTCTTTTATGATGTTTTGGGCCTTTTTAAAACAGTGGGCGTTGTGTAGAACTTCCAGTGTGGGGAGAGGGCAGCCAGTGATCTTTTGGGCGGTGTTAATGATCCCTTGGAGTGCTTTCCTCTGAGCCCCTGTGCAGCTAGTGTACCAGATGCATATGCAGTAAGTTAGAACACTCTCAATGGTGGCTCTGTAGAAGGACACCAGCAGTCTCTGTGTGATGTTATTCCTCCTGAGAATTCTCAGGAAGTACAGTCTCTGTTGGGCCTTTTTCAGCAGCTCGGAGGTGTTCACACTCCAGGAAAGGTTCTCCTCTATATTGACTCCCAGGAAGCGGAAGCTTGCCACCCTTTCTACACAGTCCCCATTTATGAATAGTGGTTGGATCTCTGCCTTTTTCCTTCTGAAGTCTATTATGAGTTCTTTGGTTTTTGAAGTGTTGAGGAGGAGGTTTTTGGCCTTACACCATGACGTCAGCTGCTCCACCTCGTCTCTGTACGTAGACTCGTCTCCCTTGGAAATGAGCCCCACCACTGTGGTGTCATCTGCAAATTTCACAAAGATGTTGCTGTGGTGGCGAGGAGTGCAGTCGTGTGTGTAGAGAGAGTAGAGCAGTGGACTGAGCACACAGCCCTGGGGTGAGCCAGTGCTGAGACTCAGGGCTGAGGATGTGTGATGGCCAACTCTGACTCTCTGTCTACGGCCCGAGAGGAAGCTATTGATCCACATGCAGGTGCTGTACAACTACATCTTTTCTGCTTGGGTTTCATCTCAGCACTCTTGTTAATTCAGGCTATAACGCTGTTAAAGTTGTATTTGTCATTGGATTACATAATTCTTTGAAAGGTAAATGCATATTTATATGAAAGATGCAGTGGTAACTCACTGTACTCCTAAGGCTATAATTTGTTTACCAGCATCTTTACCTGCTGTGAATCTACCTTTTTCATATTCATAAGAAGGTTGGAGGTGACGCATGAAATCATTTTGAATGTTAATGACCTGTCACTCTTATTCAGTAGTATAAAGCATATAAATACAAAAAAAGAAAAGAAAAAACCCACAGTGTGCCCTCTGGTTCATGCTGTTGATTGTGTTGTTTTGTCACACAGTGAGGTACTAAACTATGACAAATAAATTTTAAAAATGTAACCTTCACCTCAAGGCTTTAAAACTGATTTTACATTTAGAAACAGTCGATCGATATGAGCAGGAAAAAACGATGTGGCTAACAGCTTGACAAGATGTGAATGACTCAGGTATTCTTAGGATGAGCCATGAACTCTGTATCACACTAGTATCACATCAAGCTGCGTAAGACCGTAAGAGTTAGCAGAAAGGATGTACGCACATAGGCATGGACATATGCGGTAACTGGAGCAGAAGAGTATCATCTGTGTAACCACATCCTTGTCCTCGGAGTGGAGAGAGGGAACCCGATATCCATCGTCCTGTAAAACTCCCCAGTCATCACTAATATGGGCAGGAATATCCCATTTAATATGCACAAGGGGACCGCAAAGGTCAGAGCAGGGGGGCCCGGGGTGAAGAAATGCTGCAAAAAATTCTTGCAGATAAAACAAAAATGATGTTTGGAGCACAGAGCGGCTATGCTTTCTCCTTTATGGTGCAAATTAACTTCCTGACTCCAAATCTCTCAGGGCTGCAGCGCAAGTCATGAGAAGTCATGGTTAAAAGCCATTGATGACTTTACTGACACAATGTACAGCTTATCACTATATCCAACAATAACAAAGCCAAGCAGAATAACTTCACATAGCGCCACTATTATTGACAACATTTTTACTAATGTCATGGATTTCCAAATTAATAGTGGTCTGCTTGTCTGTGATATAACTGACCACTTACCAGTTTTTACTTTGTGTGACTGTGATTTAAAAAAAATAGATACCAAGATCATGATAGCAAAGCGAACAATAAATGAAGAAGCAATTCATGCCTTCAATTTCGATTTAGCACAACAAGATTGGAGTTCGGTGTATGAAGAGTCAGATGTGGACAAGGCTTATGATAATTTTCTAGATATTTTTACTATGTGGTACAATAAACATTGTCCTGTAAACGAACACATGACAAAGAAAAAAAAGATAAAAAGTCCTTGGCTCACAAAAGGAATTATTAATGCTTGCAAAAAGAAAAACAATCTGTATAAACAGTTTATCAAAGTAAAAACAAAAGAAGTGGAACAAAGATATAAAGCATATAGAAATAAATTGACTGATATTATAAGAACGAGCAAACAACTTTATTATAGAAGAAGATTATATGAAAATAAAAACAATATAAAAGGAACTTGGGATGTGTTAAACAACTTAATTAAACAAGGATCTTCTGGAACATCATATCCTGAATATTTTACTGATGCAAATGGTGAAAATCACAACATGAGTAATATTGTCGATGGGTTCAATAAATTCTTCATAAATGTTGGCCCTGAACTAGCAGCGGACATCCCGTGTCATAAAAATGAAAATATCAGTAATATAAAATCAAATCCCTTTTCACTGTTCCTCTCAGCTACAAATGAGCAAGAAGTAATAAATATCACATTAAAATGTAAAAGTAAGTCTTCAATGGATTATCATGACATAAATATGTCTGTAGTTAAACAGGTTATTCTGAATATTGCTAGTCCCTTAACATATATCTGTAATTTATCATTTCAGTCCGGTTGTTTTCCAAAAAAAATGAAAATTGCGAAAGTAATACCACTATATAAAAGTAATGACAAACACAGTTTTACCAATTATAGGCCTATTTCTCTACTGCCTCAATTCTCAAAAATTCTAGAAAAACTTTTTAATTCAAGATTAGAAAAATTCCTTGAAAAACATCAAATAATAAATGTTGGTCAGTATGGTTTCAGAACGCAAAGAACCACTTCAATGGCGATAATTGAGGCAGTAGAAGAAATTACTGATACACTGGATAAAAATAAATATGCAGTTGGTATTTTTGTTGACCTCAAAAAGGCCTTCGACACAATCAATCACTCAATTTTACTGGATAAATTGGAAAGATATGGTATTCGAGGGAAAGCTGGTAACTGGTTAAAAAATTACCTAACAGGTCGGGAACAATATGTTAGCATAGGGCATTACCATTCAGAGAAACTTGGTATTACATGTGGTATTCCCCAAGGGTCAGTGTTGGGACCAAAACTTTTCAATGTATACATAAATGATATTTTTGATGTTTCTCAAGTACTTAAACTCATACTGTTCGCAGATGACACCAACATATTTTTCAGTAGCGATGATTATACTGATCTTGTAATGACTGTAAACAGGGAGCTAAAATTAATAAAAAAATGGATGGACATAAATAAATTATCATTAAATATAAATAAAACTAAAGCAATGTTTTTTGGTAATTTAAAATATAATATAGAATTACCAATTATCATTGAAGGTGTACCAATTGATAATGTGAGTGAAAACAAATTTTTGGGAGTTATAATTGATAACAAAATTTCATGGAAACCCCACGTCAGACACATAAAAACCAAAATTTCCAGAAGCCTCGCAGTTTTGAACAAAGTGAAACAATTCCTTGATAAAGATGCACTTCGTACTCTGTACTGTACCCTGGTTCTTCCATATCTTACATATTGTGTGGAAGTGTGGGGAAACACATATAAAAATACAACTAATCCATTAGTCACAGTACAGAAACGAGCACTGCGTATTATTCACAAGGCTGGTTATCTAGATCATACTCACAAATTCTTTCTTCAGGCAAAGTTACTTAAATTCCAGGATCTGGTTAATTACAATACATCCATAATTTTGTATAAAGCTTTTACTAAACTTTTACCGGCAAATTTACAAACTAGATTTGAAATTCGAGAAAAGGTTTATAATGTGAGAGGCTTTGGAGAATTCAAATTACCCAGAACTCGAACAACCCGTAAAGGCTTTTGTGTGTCTGTATGTGGTGTGAAAATCTGGAACAGTCTGAGTTTACAATTGAAACAATGCAAAAATATTCATAGATTTAAATTTCTCTACAAACAGTTGGTCTGGTCACAGTATACTCAATGATGGGTTTTAGTGTGCTCTGTAATGTCTGTCCTCTTACCATTGCTGGTATGGATTCCAAAATAAAAAATAAAAAATAAAGTGTGCGTATGTATGTACATATATGTACTTGTGTGTGTAGATATATATGTATGTATATGTATGTGTGTCTGTTACTTGTAGTTATTACTGCCTGTTACCTGTGGTAATGCAATTTATAATTTATATATTCTGTATTCAGTTATGAAGGCTCTAATTGTTGGTTGCGAGCTGCCGCTTAGATGCTTGTATCTGCCCGGGGCTGTTGATGGGTCTGTATGCAATGATGGGCGTAGCTGCGGGAAGTTTATTGTTTTTTTTGTTGATGAGTGAGTATAGGGGTGGGATTTAATAAGTTTTCTTCGTCCCACTCCTTTTTCAGGCAAGTTTTGTTTTTTGTTTTGTGTATTTTATGTTCAATATAGGTATTTGTTGTGCCTGAAAATGAATAAATAAATGAATGAATGAATGAATGAAGACAACCCAAAGACTTTGATTTGTGACTGTCAGTTAGAAAAGAAATACATGTCTTTCCATGCAAATGGTCACCTGGCAACAACTGTCATCATTTGAGAGAGCTTAATCGGTGGTGGTGGAGGGGTGGGGATAATGATGGTGTCCCATATGTATCATTTGCGAAAGCCTGATGATCATCGTCTGAGATATTACAAACAACGACGCGCATAATTAAAGCTGTGTCTGTGGAGACTCACCTTCAGGTAGCCAATTAGTTTTATATTGTTTGTTTTGTATTACTATTTAATTTGAGTATTAAAGTATTCAGGCAATTTGTGATTTGAAAAGGAGAAAAAATATTATTATATTATTATATTATATTTATATTGCTGTTTGAAGATCTGCTTTAAATCAGCCACAGCAGCCAGGGGTCTTTGAAGTAACATACAAGGCCGACACTGCCGATAGAGATGATTTGTCAAGTTTCAGGGGAGCTGACCTTCAGCATTGAACGGCATCGATTAGACAGAAGCAAGTGTGCACGCGCGCACACGCACGAGCGCCCAGCACGCCGAGCTTCCGATATGCATTCATGAGCGCTCGACTACAGCGCATGCACTCATGAATACATACCAAATCTCCCACACAAGGGTGCACACGCATGTATACATCACATGGGGCAGTGAGATATAAAAACAGAGCAGTGCTGCTCTGCATGAGGCCAAGATGAGCAGAGCAATCAATCAAAGTGTGCGTGAGGGTCCCTCAAAAAAAAAAAAAATATTTTTAAAAAAGTATATCCTTTGATTACTGCTGTTCAGCCAGTGCAAAATGAGATTAAGAACACAAGGGTCCAATGCTGCCACCTACACACACCATGGAGTAGTGCGCCTGGACACCCGCTGTAACGCATTTGCGCCGCCAGGTGACGCACTCCTGTCACTGACTCTCTCCCTCCCTCTCCCTCTCTCGGTCTCTCTCTCTCCTCTTTGGGATGCCGGAGTCTGACTGCAGCTCTCCTCTCATTCATGTTGAGCGCTGCTCTCGTGTGCGCACGGAACTGCAGAGCTGAGCTTTTGGAACCGTTGCTGCAGCTGCTGCTGCTGTTGCTGTGTGACCAGTCCCGGCGGGAATGGAAACATCTTCTGCTGCAACATCCTAAATCTATATTTACATTTTTTTTTAAAAAGAAAGAAAAAGAAATGCCATGCAGCACGAATGCAGAGGACGGTTTGATCAGTAAGTACAGCCAAACTTTTCGTGGTTGATTGTCATCTCTCAACTCGTCTCGGAACCTTTTCTCCCTCTCTCTCTCTTTTTTGTCTTCTCCTACATCCGAAATGTTGGTGACATTTCTTCTCCCTCTCCGACCCTTCCTCTCCTTGTCGCCCTTCGTACCCCTCTTGCCGATGCCTCTCTCCCAACTTACACTCTAACCAGAGCACACATGGACCACTCAGTGCTGCGGGGGGTGATCGGGGTTTGTGTTTCTGTCATTTTTGCGCTTTGGAGGGGAAGCAGCCAAACGCACGCTGAGGTTGCACATGGACTATCTGAAGGTCTTTTCTTTTTCCTGCTTTTGGAGGAATTGCTCAATTTGTTGAAGGTGAAAGATTGCATTACTTCACTGGCGAGGAGCTGCTGCGGATTTTTCTTTCTTTCTTGGATGCAAAGTGGCAGCATGAATGAGGCAGTTATAGTGCAAAGATGCGCGGCGGTGTTTTATGTCCAGCATGTCACAGCTTTTAATGTTGCTGTGGTGCGTAGTGAGGACGGCAGGAGTCTGACAGGAACGCTGTCGCAATGTAATAGTGGTGCCGTTTAGAAGAGCGATCAGTCACCGAAACCTCTGCTGAGCACAACCGGCTCACCAGAAAATTATACCGGACTTTTTAAAGATATTTTTTTTATTTTGTGGCCTGTTGTGATTTATCATGACGATTGTTTGCTGAAAACTTGTGATGTCGCTCAAGACACGAAATCAACTTGGAAACACGCGGAGAGTGCGCGTGCACGCTTGCACGCATGCAAGGTCTCATATGTTTGGTTGTTGTGTATGCGCCTAGACGCAAAATGTAAATGTTTGACCTATGAATCCGAGAGCTCGTGGGTGTTGTTTGCTTCCACGGCTGTGTGTGTGTTTGTGAGATATGAGTGGACTTGCAGATTTTGTGTTCCTGTGTGTTTGTCCCATACCCTCCCACATATAAAAATATATATCCAGGCGGGCACACACGCACGCCCATAGCGTCATCATTTTTGGAGGCACGTCAAACCTGCTCTGACAGTTTTGTGTCACCTTATGAATTTTTGACTTGAAATGCGTAGGTGAGGCAGACAGGCTGATTTTGAGAGACTTACGGGCATCAAGCCACCAGTTTGCCTGCCAAGCACACAGAAAACGGAGGGGGGGGGGGGGGGATATATCTCTTTAGTGTGTGTGTGTGTGTGTGTGTGTGTGTGTGTGTGTGTGTGTGTGTGTGTGTGAGAGAGAGAGAGAGATGTGAGCCTTCTCTGCATATTCCATCCTCATCTCCCTCCCTCTCTCTCTACTTTTCTCTCTCAAGGGTAAACTTGTGAGCATGAGTGTGTGTTTGTGTGTGATGATGTGGGTGCTATGTGGAGAGATGCAAAGAGATGAAGGGAAATAGAAAGAGAGAGAGACCCCCTTTCTTAAGTGTGTGTCTGTGTGTCATGTTGCGCCTGTGCTGGGACCCGTCGATAAAGCAGGAAACCCTGAGCATCACTTCCACTCCGGGGCCGAGGCGTGACATCCAATGTGACTAAGTGACTGGGGAAAATATTAGTTCCTGGTTGCACCCAGAGAAACGCAGTGGGGTTTTTGTTGTTCTTGTGCTTTTTTTTTTTCAAAGTTTTTTAGGCCAAAATGAGTCACAATCAGACTCCGGCGACAGCGGTGCTGGATGTGCTTTGAGGTGCTTGCAACCTAATTACCTAGTTTATTCTTGGAGTCTTTTATTATTAAATTGTTCATAGAGGGTATGATATTCTCTCCCCCTGCTCATTATGCATCCTGTTCTACCTACAATAGACGTTCTGTGGGTAAACAGTGTTGTAGTCGCATCGAATTGGACTTCTAGGATTTCTCATGTGGCTTTTTAAAAACAACTCCATACTCTGTTGGATTAAAAAAAAAACTTGTCAAAAGTTAGGGCGACATTTAATTAACACTTTCTTTGTGGGTGTTGTGTCACACGTGCCTGTAAGCAGGTACTTTTCTGGCATTTTAACCTCTTTTATTTAACCCTAAAACTGTAATATACTAAAGCTTTGGACTCATTTTTGAAATTGCAGTATCCCTTTGAGGTTAATTAACTGAAATTAATCAAAGTAATTAAGTAATTACCGCATAGTACTTTTTAATAAGGGGTATTTCGATGAGCAGCCTCATTTTGGGTTGGTGGATGCGACTTAATTATGTAAGCCTCTGCTTTTTTTGGCGCTTCCTTGACATTGAATCACTATAAGCATCTTAGACGCCTGCCTGTAGTTCGGAGATGGTTTTGTTTGGGTGAAAGCAGCAGCCACCGCAGGGAATCTGTGTGTGTAGGAGGGTCAGGTAGTGGTGGTGTGGCAGAAGGGCTGCTGGAGCCCTGTCTTTACTCTCAACCCTCAGATCCCGGCTGAGATGAGAGCCGCAGACAATCGACAGTGCACCCTGCGGTCCGTACCTCGAGTGCTTTTAACAAATAAGGCCAGGAGGAGAGGGGGGCGAGCAGAGCTGCAATAAAGCAGACTGATAAAGCAGTCTGAACTCAGTCGGTGTGAGAAACACTCACAGGAAGGGTGGGCTATGGTAACGTGTCCGTATGATGCAATGAAAATGACATTTAGCCAACGGTTTGTTTTTTATTTTATTCCTGTCGCCTTTAGAGATCTCCATTTAAATACTGTATGTGCAGCTCCGGTGGGAGCCGAATTGCCGACCCAGCGGTGTTAGAGCTGCGCGCTCTCTCCTGTTGAGCTGCTGATGACTAGACTGCCAAGAAAAGTGATATTGTGTGTCAGAATACCAGTCTGAATGCAACAAACAACACATTTTTTTCCTTCCACTGCTTGAAAGGCAGTTTGTCTCCCTAGTTTAGCTTATGCATGTGGCTCGGATAACTCAGTGACAGACTAGAGCGCCAAATACGGTTTATCAGAGCAACATTCCCACCAGGTCACATACTTGATTACAACCAAAAACAGTCAGCCGACGATGGGATTTTCCCTCCGCTTGCTGCCTATACTTAGCTGTCAGTCGTTCCAATAAGGAGATCTGTTTTTAAAATCAAATCAAATCAAATCAAAAGTGATTTGATTTGATTTAAAATAATAACTTTACTGTTTTGTTATATGTGAGCCCAGATAACCAAGTGTAGGACACCTTCAGAGTGGTGGAGTTCAGTGGTTCCACTGAAAACCTCTCGATCAGATCAGAGCAGCGTGGCTGTGCGAAGAACGGGTCGTGGTTGCCCATCTGTCAGTCACTGTTTCAAAGAAAGAGGATTGAATGATCTAAGAATGAGAGGAACATTAAAAAAAGGAGCTTTCATCGTTTATGTTTAGCCACAGCTTTATGATTAGTGCTCATTAATATGAAGCATTTAGTAAGAATTTAAGAATGTATTTTTCCTTTTTTTAACGATCAGCCACTGACAAAGTGTTTACAGCACCCAATTTTAGGCTGAACAACAACAAAAAAAAAATCAGACCTGGGAAGGATGCAAGAAGAAACGATTGGAGCAAAAGAGAGAGAGATGGAGAGAAGCGATGGGGCTTTTAAGTTCCCCGCATCTTTTTGATGCAGCCTCTGCGCTGAAAGGCCATGGCAGATCAAACGGGGCAGGCAGATTGAAGTAGTTCCTCTTGTAAGGGGGAAGAGACGCTCCGACGCCGTGCAGATGCGACAGGTAACCGCGAGACGGAGGTGGGAGCCATTTTCGCACGCTGCGTAATTGGAAGCGCTCGCTTCCCCAGTTGAAAATAAGACTTGCAAAGGAGCTTTTTGATTATCGTTAGCATCGGCGTTTGGAATTTTCAAGCGAGACGAGCGGCAAGTGGGTGAGCGGGTGGACGGGGGGGGGGGGGGGGGGGGGTATTTCCTATCCGGGTGAGCGCGAGGATAATTCTGCCGCTGTTTTGTCAGCAATTAAAAGAATTTCAGCATCCCAATTTCTTGTGCTGCTGCTGCTCCAGACCACGCAGCTTGTATTTGTTGTCCCAAATGGCCAATTTCTGCCTTATGTTCCGTGCTGTCTGAACAGTTGAGGCAGCAAAATAATCTCTCTCTCTGTGTGTGTGTGTGTGTGTGTGTGTGTCTTTGTGAGCGTGTGCACGACCCCTATCTCCATGTGCAGCCAAACAAAATCCCTGAACTTCCTGTTCTTATGCAGCATCAATCCAATCAGCATATCCCCATGTTTCCCATACTCGGAAAAGTGTGTCTGGGAAATACACACACACGCACACTTGAATATCCTCCCTTAACCCTCCTTTCTCTCCTTGTATATATTTAGTGCTGGGCCAAGGTCAAAGTTGGAGTGCTTCATTCTTGCTTTTTCCGTACATGGCTTTCAGATGCAGATCTGTCTTCTGTTATCTGTAATCCTGGTTAGACTTTCCCTGGGCTATGGGGACGTGTGGGAGGAAGGTACAGCAGGGAAATGATAAAAAGGAGCAGAGGAAAAAAAGGATGACAGAAGGAAGGATAAGGCGGCTACAAATCTGTGACTTTTTGGGCATTGCACCTTGAATATTTAATTTTAACAGACATCAGTATGAGGACTTGATGCGCTATAAAAGGTTCCACTGTGATTAAAAAAAGAAGAGAGAGACTAGATGGAAGGGGTTTCTGAGTGATAGGTTTGTCTTATTCATCTGAAATCAACCCCCCCCTCCCCCCCGCCAGCAATAGGTGAGCTTTAGTGATAAAGTACTCCTTTTCTTTGCCAGAGTGGGAGGAAACTGTACTATATGAAAGTCGAAACTCACAATCCACACAGCGTGACATAAAATAAATATCCAAAAAACAGATACAACACCTTTCTCTACATGGAGCTCTTGCTCGGTGTTTATGAAGCAGTTTAAATTTTGCTCTTGAGCTTTATCGCGTCCTTTGGAGAGAGAAGAGAACGTAGGTGACATCAGAGAGAATCAGTAACAGCGGGCAGGGACCGATTTCGTTTTTTAAGTTGCTATAGTGGCACCATGAAAGTGTTTGTTGAAAAAGGAGAGAAAAAAAAGCTCACAAGGATGGGCTTTAGGGGGGCTCGCTGATGTGTGCAGAGGTGAGCGGATAGGTGAAAACGGTAATTTACAGTGTGCTCGGCTAGTGCTCGGTGAAGGGGTGTGGGGAGGGGGGAGTAAGCGGGTATAAGAGGCCGGAGAAATTAGAATGTTGTTGAGGTGAGGAGGTCGGATGCAAAGGTAACGGCGGGTGTTACACTTCTCTCTGTCTTGCTTTCAGACAATTTTCAGGTAAAGCACTTCACAGTTGCAGAGAGGAAATTGAAAACAATAAAGTGGGTTTCAAGCAGAGCACCGGGAAATGAGGAAGTAGCCACAAGGCCCCGAAGAATCTTTCAAATTAGGCAAGTTGTTTTTGTTCCTTCATATATCATGCTGTCTGAAGATGAACAAGTATGTCTGGCAGCTTTTCAACTCGGTATGTAATCTAATGGAGCGAACTCTCAAAACACACTGAATCATAGCTGGTGGCACACTCTCTTCTGCCCCCCTTAAAAAAAAAAAAAATATATATACACACACACACACACACACACACACACACACACACACACACACACACACACGTGTGTGTGTGTATATATATATATATATATATATATCAGGGAAAGAAGAAGAGTAATTGCAGAGGGGGGAACAACAGAGCATCAGCAGAGTAGAGTCTTGGAGAAAAAAAAACGCAGATGAGTTTTAAAGAAAGTGAGAAAAAAATTGAATAAGAAACCGGAGGGCAGTGAGGCAAAGACAGAGTGACTGCATTCCTGACAGCGTGTCTCAAATTCTGAGACTCTAAGAAGAAGGAGGAGGAGGGGATGGATAGAAAGTCACTGAGGTTGAAATCATGCAGCCCTAATTCAGGTTTTCCTTGAAGTGATTAGGAATTCAAAGGCATCAGGAGAGAAGGGAAACGTCACAAAGAAAGAGCTGAGAGAAGACACAGCAACGAGGGGCCAATTCCAGTGTGGCCCCTTTGCACTTTAACTGTGAAGGGTCTGCCACATTTAAGTGCTGTTCCAAGCTAAACAGCCTCTAGTGGCAGTGGGTTAGAAGGCCTTCAGGCTTATGGACCGCAATCTATCAAGTGCAACACCTTATTTTGTGTCTGATATGAAATTTCATTTGATTTCAAGATTCAAGGTTTAATCAATTTTTGTTCATGATCAGGAATTTTATTGCCCAAATAAAACTGAATGGTACAGTCCGTCTTTTTTTGATTTTATATATTAGAAGAAAGTTGTTGAGGGTTTTTCTGTAATATTGTAGGGTCTTCAAATATCATATATGTTGTCAGTTGGCGTTATATAACGTCAACTAAATTGAATTGAAGTAAAAAAGTATATTGAACTCATAAATATACACAGGCTAGTGTGTAATTTCACCTCCAAAACAAATGAATACATCCACTCAAGGCTTTAACACACAAACATTTCCCCAAGCATGTTATTTATTATCCATATTGTTGCAATTACTTAATGTCAGCAGATTAGACATGAAGCCCTCTAAGCAACGAAGCTGGTTAGAAGCTAACATTATGCTAGCTAATGTTAGCTTTGAGTTAAAAAGTAATACTTTCCCTGTGACGAACAGTTTGATAAAATTCTCACATTTTGTGAGAGTTTATTCGCTAAGTGTCTGAGTTCAACGACGTTAGAGCCACTCCACATTTCAAAGAAAGTTTCATTAACGCTAGCTAACAGAGGCTAACAGCAGCGCTTACCAACAGAACAGTTCAGGATACAATAACTCACTCAAGTATCACTGTTACTGGACAGAAGTGAGTTTCACTGACTGATCAACTCATATTGGACTCCTTTCACAAAGTTTTACGGCTTCTTCCAGAGTAAATAAACATGTACATGGAAATGATATTAGGCTTCCATCTGTATCTAAGCTTTTAAGATTCAAGTGTGACATCATACGGAGTTACACTCTTCCAGGATTGGGAGCATGCAGCCCAAAGGTTGGAACAGGTCCAGAGTGACATGGGTGACTCATTTGAGAAATCACGTTTTTCCGTCTCTGGCGATTTGGATCACAAGACTTATTGTCGTAAGTCAGTATCCGTCTGCTGATCACTTTCTTGTGATGGCCTCATGCTTCTTTACTCGAGTGCAGCTTCAGAAGATTTTAAGTTAGAACACAACATTTAGAAATTTCTCTACTTAACCAACAAACAGACTACAGGGAGTGCAGAATTATTAGGCAAATGAGTATTTTGTCCACATCATCCTCTTCATGCATGTTGTCTTACTCCAAGCTGTATAGGCTCGAAAGCCTACTACCAATTAAGCATATTAGGTGATGTGCATCTCTGTAATGAGAAGGGGTGTGGTCTAATGACATCAACACCCTATATCAGGTGTGCATAATTATTAGGCAACTTCCTTTCCTTTGGCAAAATGGGTCAAAAGAAGGACTTGACAGGCTCAGAAAAGTCAAAAATAGTGAGATATCTTGCAGAGGGATGCAGCAGTCTCAAGATTGCAAAGCTTCTGAAGCGTGATCGTCGAACAATCAAGCGTTTCATTCAAAATAGTCAACAGGGTCGCAAGAAGCGTGTGGAAAAACCAAGGCGCAAAATAACTGCCCATGAACTGAGAAAAGTCAAGCGTGCAGCTGCCAAGGAGATGGACCGATCCGATATTACGTATCGGTATCGGTCCGATACTGACCTAAATTACTGGATCGGATATCGGAGAAAAATAAAAAATGTAATCCGATCCATTAAATATCACGAAAGCACCTCACAAAACTTGCAATACGCCGTAACTCACCTCAGAACGTTAGCACGTTGGAGCAGTATGCATCACGTGATAGAGCGGCTGTGGCATGCCGGACCTGTCGGTGCTCTGGATAACATTTGGAGCTTCGCTAGCAACCCGGCATTTCATCTCCGACAAAGTTATCCCGAGAGAAGTAAAGCAAGTGTGTAAGTCCATCTCTGAATGTTTGTAAAGCATTCCTGCGTTAAGCTTAACAAACGATATATGGAGCGACTACCTCTTCTTGCTGCTACTTCAATCATGAAACTGCTTAACGATCAGCTGATCAGCTTTTCTGTCGTGAGTCCGTGTCTCTAGTTTGCTTTTGGCCCACTTTGCACCAGAAAGAGGAAACCAGCGGCTGAACAACAGAAGCACGTTTAAGCTTGATCAGCTGTTGTTAGAATTTATTTAATATTACTTTCTACTCGAGGATCTTTTTCTACGTAGCTGACGCTGGTAACTGTGCAGGGGCGGATCTAGCAAAGTTTAGCCAGGGGGGCCGGTAGGGCATGAACAGGGAAAAGGGGGCACAAAGACATACTTTTCTTTCTTATTCTCATTTAAAATGTCGAGCTTTTAATAAATAATTATCTGACACCCAAAGTTTTAATTTGATGTAAAATGAATAGAAGTCAATTACTGTATATAGTGACTATTAAGTCTAATATATATACCCTAGTAAGCTATAGTACTTTTTCCTTTGGGAAGGTACCATCTGTGCAGTCTGCAATTCTGTTGAAGAAAGATGTTGAATCTATTTAATATTTCTTGAAAAATAATTGATTTCTGTGCATTTTTTTCACACTGCATCAAATTAAGGTTGATTACGTCGATTAAGCATCATGAGGTGGAGCGTGAGGGGTAGTTCCCTATTTTTTATTTATTTATTTTTGTTGTTGCTGGGAGTTGGAACCCTATTAGTTAGGTTGCTTAATATTTACGCTAAGTACTCTTTAAAATACCAGAATAGGGAGGATGGTGTAGGTCTAAGTTTATTAGATTGATCAGTATTGCTGAACTATGAAACATTTTTTTTGCATACAGGTATAACAGAATAGCTTTAGTGTAGTTGTTGTTTTAAACTTGAGTATGGACTTATACAAAATGCAGCAAGATATTTAAAAAACAGTTTTGTTGATTAAAAAACACTATATCGGATTCATATCGGTATCGGCAGATATCCAAATTTATGATATCGGTATCGGACATAAAAAAGTGGTATCGTGCCATCTCTAGCCAAGATGCCACTTGCCACCAGTTTGGCCATATTTCAGAGCTGCAACATCACTGGAGTGCCCAAAAGCACAAGGTGTGCAATACTCAGAGACATGGCCAAGGTAAGAAAGGCTGAAAGACGACCACCACTGAACAAGACACACAAGCTGAAACGTCAAGACTGGGCCAAGAAATATCTCAAGACTGGTTTTTCTAAGGTTTTATGGACTGATGAAATGAGAGTGAGTCTTGATGGGCCAGATGGATGGGCCCGTGGCTGGATTGGTAAAGGGCAGAGAGCTCCAGTCCGACTCAGACGCCAGCAAGGTGGAGGTGGAGTACTGGTTTGGGCTGGTATCATCAAAGATGAGCTTGTGGGGCCTTTTCGGGTTGAGGATGGAGTCAAGCTCAACTCCCAGTCCTACTGCCAGTTTCTGGAAGACACCTTCTTCAAGCAGTGGTACAGGAAGAAGTCTGCATCCTTCAAGAAAAACATGATTTTCATGCAGGACAATGCTCCATCACACGCGTCCAAGTACTCCACAGCGTGGCTGGCAAGAAAGGGTATAAAAGAAGAAAAACTAATGACATGGCCTCCTTGTTCACCTGATCTGAACCCCATTGAGAACCTGTGGTCCATCATCAAATGGGAGATTTACAAGGAGGGAAAACAGTACACCTCTCTGAACAGTGTCTGGGAGGCTGTGGTTGCTGCTGCACGCAACGTTGATGGTGAACAGATCAAAACACTGACAGAATCCATGGATGGCAGGCTTTTGAGTGTCCTTGCAAAGAAAGGTGGCTATATTGGTCGCTGATTTGTTTTTGTTTTGTTTTTGAATGTCAGAAATGTATATTTGTGAATGTGGAGATGTTATATTGGTTTCACTGGTAAAAATAAATAATTGAAATGGGTATATATTTGTTTTTTGTTAAGTTGCCTAATAATTATGCACAGTAATAGTCACCTGCACACACAGATATCCCCCTAAAATAGCTAAAACTAAAAACAAACTAAAAACTACTTCCAAAAACATTCAGCTTTGATATTAATGAGTTTTTTGGGTTCATTGAGAACATGGTTGTTGTTCAATAATAAAATTATTCCTCAAAAATACAACTTGCCTAATAATTCTGCACTCCCTGTATAATGGGTGCGGAATATGTTCAGCAGCAACTCTCAAAAGCCTCGTTCGGACAAGATCGCTTCCTACAAGAATGCGAGCTAATCAGGGAGTGATGGTACGTTTGTCCGAGCCTACAGCTGGATGTAGTGCTACATGGGATTTGATGAGGAGGTGAAGCTGTGAATGTACAGAGGTGTTTAGAAGTCAGTAATATTTCATCTGAGTTGGTCTTTTTGTGGCATTTGATTTGGACGAGCCTCAAACAACCTGTCAAGCATGAAGAAATAATGACGTTCACATAAAAAAGTGGGGTAGTGGCATGAGTCTTAATTAGTTTTTCCCACACAACTACACTGTATTTGAAGATGGAAGAGCAAACAAAAATAATTCCATATATAGACCTAATTTGTCACTAAATCTGATGGAGGGATAATCGCCCGGCCTCTCCAGTAACTTCCTCATTCCATGAGCAGACTTCAACTCCACCATATTGGAGTTGGATTTGGTTGCATCAGTTGTCCCTTTTCTGCTCTGTAGCCTGTCTTTGTGAGCTCACTCTACTGGCAGCAGGCACTCTACCTGCTGCAGGTTGTAGCTGGAGTGCCTTTACAGCTCTCAGTGAATAACCAAGCAGAAGAGGGACAAACATCGCCAGCTGCTGTTTAAGATGGAGGGATTGGGGTCTGTCAGATTGTAGATCGAGGAACTCCTATAGGGAAACACTTGACGGTAAGGACTGGATGTAGCGAACTCATTTGTGTTGCTGTGTCAGACAGTTGAAAAAATACAACAAAATACGCTTGGAAGACTGTCAACATACCTGGGCAGCCTGTCCAAGTATAGTCTATGTGTGAAAAACACGGTTATTGTGACTACTCACTGATGCAGCTACAGTTTGAGGAATATTTTCAGACAGCCACTTTTTCCTGGCAATTTATGGCATTGATTTTGCCAGATGATTTGAAGTGTTAAGTTGTATTTGTATCCTAAACGGTTCCAAAAACAGTGTACGGTAACATCATTTTTATCACAAGTCACGAAGAAAGAAAAGAATAAATAAAGACTGAAAAAGAGTGTTTGAGTGTTTATTACGCAGCCAACAAAACCAATTTAGCAGCTGGAGGAGAACATAAGGTAAACAGACATAGTCATCGAGAGGGATCCTGGCAGCTCCCCCTTGGCTTTGCTGTGAGGAAATGACAGGAATGACAGCAGAAATGCTGAGTCAGCGAGTGCAATGACACTCCCCGAATCATCACACACATGGCTGTTTGTGCACGCTCAGACACACACATCTCATTTTGTTGAGTGCTCGGTCAAACAGAAACCTGAATGCGTGAGGGAGGGGTGGCTGTAATGTCGTGTGAGTGTGTGTGTGATGAGAACCAGGATCAGAGAACCATTTGCAATGCGCGCCGTCATCTGTCTCTCATCTTGAGAAAAGTGTAACTTCCAGGTTCAGCATTTTTCCTCAAGGCCATCCCAGCAAACGTCCTTGTTTCTTTTATGTATCATCTATAGGCTCATATATATCTTGTTGTTTGACTGCTTTTGAATTTGAAATGTTTAATTGACTCTGAGCCCAAGTGGTGCAATGAAATTCAATTGATCTCAGGTTTACTACTGGGCCCGTCAACTCGAGTGGGCATTTATCTGGGCTGAACTCAGAGAGGAAGGAGAAGTACATTAAACACGCCAAAATGTAACCACCTTGGCTTTTGTTGTGATAGATTAACTTCTTCCTTGGTTTGAGAAGTGAACTTTCCCCTCTCGGTTTAAGCCTCTTTGGGTTCTGCCAATCCAACTCGGCTTTCTTTCTTCCATTTGCCTTAAAAGCAATCCTGGCAGCTAGAAATCACCCGGAATTCTGTCGCAAAGACGGATATGGTTTATAAGACACAGAAACAGTGCAGTATTGATAGTAAATGCCTCCTCTCAACCACAAACAAAAAAATAGGAGGTGATACTGCGTGGGTCAAAAAACATCTTGAAATCCATTTAAGGCACCTTGAATTTTCCTGTTTGAAACTGGCGTCTCCGCGGCCATTGAGTATGCTGCTTTTATAGGGTGGTGATGCATGGGAAACCATTTTAAGGTGGTGCAGACGGGCAATTTAGCTTTTAACAGATGCAGGGGGGTGCAAATGGACGGAAATTGGAGAGAAAGTGTTGAGTTCGGTGGAAGCAGCAGTGACACAACCACAGGAGAAGCTTTTGTCTAGCGAGATGAATTTACTCAATAACCTCTGCCTAATGGGGTTGTCTGTTATTTTCTGTTTTTGTGCCTATCTCTATTCCTCTCTCCTTTCTCCACAGCTGAAGTATTGTGCGCTCTTATTTCGTGTGTTATTCTCACCCCCTCTGTCTCTTTATCCTCTGTCTGCGTGGCGCTGTCTTTCTTTTCATTCAGGAGGCTCACATTGCCTTCTAAAAGCCCAGAGAATTCTTAAGTATTAGCTATTATTTCAAGCCTTTTCATGTTTCTCATCACACAGCCGCAGGTGCTTTTGTCCACTTTTCCGTTTATGCAGATCAGAGTTGCTCTTACCGCCAGCTACAATCTAATTTTACTGTGTGAAGGTATATTGGTATCAAAAAGCCCAAACTCATTGTTCATCACATCAGAGAGCCAAGTGTTTTGAAATCAAGGCGCTATATTGTGTTATAGGCTCATTTTGGGGTTGCTGGTAGATAGGAATCTAAAGTCACATCAGACTCGTACACGTCTTGTTTGGATTTCACTTTTAAAACATTTTTTTTTTGCAAATCCTACAGCCTTGTCTCTACATGCTTGTCAAACTTTCTGAGACTTGCTTTCATGTAGTCTTGGCCTTTGGTCTTGTGTGAGTAGCCTTGACTTTTGTAGCCACACCAGCATCACAGCTCTGGAGATGGTTATGTCAGCCTGCCTGTCTATTACTTATCCACACTGGGCAAAAAAACAGAAATGAATGGACCAAATGGCATTCATTCTTGCTGCATAAATTTTCATAAAAACTTGAGTGATCTCTAAGTTTTCCTCTAGCAACACTGTGAGGTTGTCACTTGCGGTTTTGCTATAAAATTTGGAGCAGACATTCAGATTCCCCTTAAAGATGACTAGTTGGTCCAAAACTGATTACATACAAGCGTCTGACACTCTAAAGCAGTTGACATTGATTTGATGCCTTCTAAACATTAACATGTATGCAGTCTCGCTATTCTTTAAGTTCTCGAGTAACATCTGCACTGTTCTGCAGTGTTATTTGCAGAACAGTGCAGATGTTCTGCAATTAAGACATACTAACAAATCACAACAATAGTTGCCTTGAGGCACTTTATATTGTGAGGTAAAGACTCTACAATAATACTGAGATGACACTCTATGGGCAAGCAATTGGCAACAGTGGGGAGGAAAAACTCCCTTTTAATAGGAAGAAACCTCCAGCAGAGTCAGGCTCAGGGAAGGACAGCCATTGGCTGCGAATGGTTGATTAATGATTACAGTTTTTTTCAATCGCTAACAAGCGCCTACCCATACTTCAGATACTTTTCTAAACTCTTAACACAGGCTCACACCTACAAAACACAATTGGCCAAATGGATAATTTCCTTCTCAAAAATACATTTTGTTAAATATATACTAACTCTTCATTTCAAAACAGAACACATCTTTCTCTGCACACACTAACTGTACAAAAACACTATGAATCTGACTCAAAATGAAATTAGTCTGTCAAAGAATAACACTTGTTTTCACTTCACAAGGTACATGCAGTCAATCAAAGTACACCAGGTTTCAAAATACTGGCTATTATTGACATTACAAAAACTGCATAGACTTTTATGTTTCAGTTTTACAGGTATTTGCATGCGAAACATGCAATCCACCATTTTGACACCAGAAATGTCTTGGTTGGTAACTGTATGTCCACATGTACAGTAATGTTCACATTCAAAAGCATTCCAGTAAAAAGCAAACAAGTTTTTGTTTCTTTACTGTTTACTACAGGAGGTACAGTAGAAACACGGTATGATAGGACAGAGAAAGTTTTACAGTATTGCTTACAGTGAACAAAATATCCATGAAACACACAAGAGCATTCTGAACAAAAAAACAACAGCAAAAAGCCAAGATAAAAAGGGGGGAGGGGGAGGGGGGCTAAAAAAAGGCAAAAGATTTGCATCTAATCTCTGCGATCTTCAGGGTTAGGCCACATGTTTTCATCAACATCACATCTGATGTTATCCAAGTCGATGCACCTGGGATAGAACCGCCTGGTATGTCGGATCCACCCTTGGCAATCGTCAACTGTGATGTCCCTGGAGCCAGCATCCATGGCTTCAAGGAGGGACATCTGGTCATGTGGCTGATGGTCATAAACCTTCCACCGCCATGCAGAAAAGAACTCCTCTGGGGTTGAGGAAAGGTGAATAGGGTGGAAGGAAGAGACTTACCAGTCTTGGGTGGACTTCAAACCATGTTGTTATTGCTTGCGAGTGATGGAAAGCCACATTGTCCCAGGTAATTACAAAGGTCCTCATGTTTTCACCCTCCTGACCCTGCTCTGGAACCAGGCGCTGGTGGAGATCATTGAGAAAGGCAAGCAAGCGCTCTGTATTATAGGGTCCAACCTGACATCTGTGAAGGAGTAATCCTGCATTTGCAATTGCTGCACACATGGTAATGTTTGCCCCTCTCTGTCCTGGCACATCAACTGTGGCCCTTTTTCCAATTACATTTCGTCCACGTCGACGCCTTTTGGCCAGATTGAATCCTGCCTCATCGATGTCTATGAATTCATGAGGGGCCTGGTTGGCCTCCAATTCCATAACTCTCTGAAACAAAGTTTATGTAAGTCATGTTAGTACTGTATACCATACTGTACTGTAACCTAGTATTGTGTAGGTTACCTACTTGCAAAGTGCAAAGCTTATAGAACTGGACATTGGATTGAATATACACTATACCTGGACATATTGTCGTCGTAGCTCCTTGACCCTCTCACTGTTCCTCTCAAAGGGAACAGTGTAGAGCTGCTTCATCCGCACTCTGTGTTTGGACAATGTCCGCGTAATGGTTGTGAGGCTGATTCTATCGATATTGTCAAATATCTCATGGTCCGCCACAATTCTAGTTTGAATTTCACGCAGTTTTATTGCATTATTTGCAGTAACCATTTCTACAATGGCAAGCTCCTGATCATTACTGAGGAGCTTTCCTCTTCCCCCAGAGGGTGGAAGACGTTGCATTCTTTAGAAAGACAGACAATTCAACATATGCATTACTGTATGACAATATTGACATGTCAAGTGAGAATAGAAACAATCCATGTAAAATGCAATACTTACCTGTTGGTTTGTTGAAAGATGCGTATAATGGAGGCAACCGTTGACCGCCTCAAATTGGGCTGCACTCTTTCACCAGCCTCTCTTAGTGAAAGACCATGGTTGATTACATGGTCAATGATAGTGGCACGAATTTCATCACTGACTACTGTTCTTGCAGCCCTTGGAATGCCACCACCACGCATTCTTACACCTCTACCTTGCCCTCTCCTTGGGCCTGCTCTTCTCCCTGGGCCCCTTGCTCTTACTCTTCCTCGACCAGACATTACAGTGTTTGTCTTTTTTTTGTTTCCAAAAACATCACTCCTCAAGGTCTTGCCTTATAAACCCCACTGAGTCTAAGCCAGAATGGAAGAAGCTGTGGCTGGCCCAATTTACCCAACATAAATCAGCTGTGTGTCAATTATTCAATTGTTTGTTTATTATCAGCTGAGGTATGTTTTTGATATTGATATTGTTTTTGTACTGATATCATTGCAGAGGCAGAGGTTTTTATACTGTATCTAAGGTTTGGAATATTGTTTTTGCGATTGTGGGATGTTGTGTGTTAACATTCGTAGATACTACAAAAACAGTCCATAATTTTGTTGGGAGGTATAACTTGTCTGTTAAGAAAATGTAAGCATTGTGGAAATGTGTTCACTGACTGCATATTGGGTGAACACGACATGAAATGTGTGAATGGTATGGCCACAACAGACCGATGCTGTGCTAATTGTGTTTAGAGTTTTGCAAATGTGACAACTGTTTGGACAAACGCTTGTTAGCAACTGAAAAAAACTGTAAATGCCGAGTGGTGTTAAACACATAGAGAGTGAAAAGACTTCTGCAGTGTTATGTACAAGTGCAGGTAATGTCTCATTTTTTCATTGTACTTTTTTATTGTTTCACAAGAAAGCGTCCTCGTTTTAGGCAGTTGGATTCATGTGCAAACACATGGCAAGATTTCATACCTCTGGTTATTTATGCAATGTTGAGTGAGTTCTGACTCATGGCTTCGTGACTTGGTGTATCGCCCATTTGGACTTTGGACACCCAGTCTATTTTCTGACAAAATCTCTTGATGATCTTTGTGCCCTAATCCTATAGGATGTGTAGCATAAAACATGGATCTCAAAAATCCTAAATCTTAACAAATAAACAGTTTTAATAGACCTCTAAATGTCTTTTTCACTTCCATATAACTAAAAGCAGTGGACAGTGATATGTTGTTATCAGCTGTTCCACCAAATTTAATGGTTGGATTGCTTAAAAGGTAAAACAAAAGGTACAGAAATTGGCAAATGAACCCATCCTGATCTTGGTTGCTGTTGCTCAAAAAGCATAAAAGACATCATGTAGCTAACTTTAATGCAGCATTGTTCACTTAAATATATCACACATCCTACTGGCAAATCTGGGATGTGCTGTTCAGCCTGTTTTGTTCTGGGATTCTTGGGGTCTCACTGCTCTTCTTTCTGCCTCAAACTTTCCATTTATGCTCATAATACTGCAAGAAGGTGTCCTCATCTTCCTGACTTATGCTTCCCAAATATGCATACGGAGAGGCAGGTAGGTCCCCAAAGAGAGCCATTCTGCCAAATATATATTACTGCTAATGGAAATAGCAGTCTTTTTTAATATAGTGGTCTTGAATTAAATACTGCCAGCATAAGTCATCTCAGGGCACTTCATATGGTACGGCTGAGACCACAGAGTGTTATAGAGAGAGAAACCCACCAGTTTCCTTTGAGCAAGCACTTGGGGTGGGGTTTAGTGATTTGTAATCTTAACCTCCTTTTTTGTTCTTTGCTTTGGCCGCCCATTACATTCCAGATGAACTGTCACACTTTTTAAATTGAATTCGTTAAATTTGAGATACCCCGAAGACACTGCTCAAAGCGTGTTTGTGCCACCCTTCTTATGACGGCAGTTCTTCTTCCCTTCAGCCTCCTCATCTGTTTTTTTAATATAGATGCCGTGTAAGATGTTTTATTCCTCCCTCCTCTCTCTGACTAGTACTGTTGGTTTTAGAGATCTCAGCAGACTGAATAGAGGAGGCTTTGCTGCAGGCGGCTCCTTCTCCCTAATGAGAGAAATGGAGCCGTTCGCTGCAAATGTGCACATCTGTGTTCGGCGCGCACGTGTGTGTTCGTACCAGCGCCTGCCTGTGTGTAGGCAGTCGGAGCAGCTGAGTGTTTATGTATGTGGTTTTGTGAAATTGCTCGTGTGAAATATTATGTGTGTGTTTGAGTCAGCGTGTTTCTGTGTGTAGCTGTGGGGTTTGTTTTTGAGTGTTTTGTGTGCGTGTGTGTTTCATGCCTCACGTCTCCACACACTGTTTCAAATTCTTTCCTCTTGTGAAACTGAGGAAACTGAACAGTTTATGTGGCTGTTGAACACAACATTTCATTTTCCCACTGTGTGCTGATGTAGTTGACTGGCTTCCCTGTGTGCTCCTGGAGGAATTCAGCTCCATGTTTCTTCCTCTCACTTTGTGTATAACGGCAACTGTGTGTGTCTTGTGTGTACAGTTTATGATTAGCAGAGTTCTTGGATTTCTGTCTTTTTCTTTTAAACCAATCATAAATATTTAGGTAATGAGCCTCAAAATGTCATTCAGTGATTGTTGTAATTAACTCAAGAATCATTTATACTAATTGTTAAAAACTATGAAAAATGCCCTTTACTGCCTTAGGTGAGTCTTTGCTTTTTGATTCACTGATGCCAAGTAGTCTGTTTTTATCTGATGCATTCCCATAAAAGAAAATCCTTAAAATTTACCTTCACATTATGTTATTGGAGATAGCTACCAAGCTAACAATGAGAAGGCAAATCAAGGAAAACGCTGAATCCTCAACTGCTACAATGAGACTCCCAAAAGGTTGATTCTGTTCATCTGGACGTAGCGTTTTGTGGGAGAAACGTTTCGTCACTCATCCAAGTGACTTCTTCAGTCTCAGCTGACTGCAGGTTTCTCCAACCTTATAAACAGTACATTTGCACTGTGACTGAAACCAGCCCACTGAATAAACAATCGACTGTGAGGTCATTTCCTTGATCATTAACATACAAATCGATTGAGCATGCATCAAGACTGCTATAATGAGACGATCCGGTCATTGTCCTCTAGAGAGGAATTCTGCTGGAGTGGTCCACTTGTATTGGTATTTACCAAGTTGATTTCTGTGATCACCTTTATCCTATGATAAAATATTTCTGTCATGATGGGAGCGGTGCCTTGGGTTTGAGGAATGGTGTTCCGTTAATCCAGTAGAGCTCCAGCGTCTTGGAAAATCAATTCCACTGAACACTGGAGCTGTTCTGGTGGGACATCATACTGACTCCTCACCTTATTAAGACACTTAAGGGCTCGTTACATCTGCATTTGTTGCCTTTGAGAACAGTAGCACACTCCAAAATTGTTGTTGTGGCCGGGCTGAAGATACAACTGTTTTTTTCTACCATTCGATCCTTTCGTCTTCAACCCCCCGAATCCCAGCTGGTCACGACAAATGGCTGCCCCTCCCTGAGCCTGTTTCTGCCAGAGGTTTCTTTGTCCTGTTTAAATGGTTTTTCCTTCCTACAGTCGCCAATTGCATGCTGCTGAGAAAATATTTGTTTTTGATTGAAATTCCGGATTTTTACAATCTCCTGCAACAGTGCAAACACTTAGCTGCCCCTGACTGGAAGAACCCCCTCTTGTTGCCGGTCTGCTCTGGGATGTTAAAGTGAAACCAGCATATTTGCAGCTTATCTGAAGACTTTCAAAACGTATTTCTGAAAACATTTGAAGTGAGAAATAAGTCAAGAACCTTTAAATTGGTTTTTATTTTGGATCAGTGTTCTTATAATTTTTTTTAGAAGTTTCCAGTTGCCTCATGTCAAGGCTGATGCCCCTGATTCACATAGGGAAAGCCTAGACTTAAACTGTATGCAAATAAGAAGGAGGCAACACGATGCTTGGGCTCTTGAAACCCAACACACCGAAGAGAAAACAAAGGTGAACTGCAATTTGAGGCTTAAGTAAATGTGATGGAAATACTAATTACAATAAAACAGAAGCACATAAGAACTAAACTGGTTAAAAAATAATTTTAAGTCACTGCAGTTTTTTGTTGAACAGCTTTAAACGTAGAACCAAAAGTATCTGGAAAACCTAAAAAGAAAAGAAGCTTTTATGTGAGGTATAGCTGAAATCAATCACACCTGTTCACGTCACTGCATGTCAGCACCCAGTGCTGTATGACTGCAGTATATCACCATGCTCTTCATGTCACTGTCACCGTGTGTGATGAGTGTGTTCCACACGTGCCTCATGTTTTGCCACAGCAGTTGAGAGGATTACTCTTGAGGCTACACAGAGAGAAAATACAACACAAAAAAAAGCATGAAAGAGTGTGAATTGACCATAAAGTGCTGCCGCTCTGAAGGGATTAGAAGGGGTTAAACTGCAGGGTGTGATAAAGACTAGCAGACAAACTGCTGCTGTGCACACGTGTGCGTGTGTTTGTGAGAGAGATGTACAAATACCATGACCTACTGGAACCACATTGTCATTCTTGAAGAAGTGGATTTTTGTGCGTTTATGCTACTGGATATGTGTGTGTTTTTCAAGGAGTGTGTGTATGTAAGCGTGACACCCCAGAGACACCCCAATTACCACACCGAAAAAATATATAGAGAAGAAGCAAGATGTGTTTGTGTTCATGAGGGAGCGCTCGCGAGACAGGGAGAGTGAGGAATTGTTGCAAGTGTGCCGTTTAAGAGTGACTTAGTGGCTGTTAGGAGTGTAGCATGCAGCAGGAAGACTGTGCAAAGCCTCAGTTCATCATGACAAATGCAAACACTAGCACCGTGGCAGTCAAGTTTTGTTTGTTACCTTGGAAAGCTGAAAAAATAAAACACCCTCTTATCGTAAATTACAGGCTTGGATTCGTACATGTCCTATTGATGGATTTTTTTTATCAGCTTAAAATAGGTTGCCTTTTTAAACATCATTATACCACTGGCAAATTAGCTGTGGTGGCTTATTACGTTGTTCCTAAAAACAACAGAAACAGATGGTTTCCTCAGTCTCATGCTGTTGACGCGTTCCTTAATTAAAACCACGTTCCCCACACATCTTGTTGTTTTGTTGTATGGAAAAGGGTATATTTTTCCTTTGAGGGCATTCCTCAGTGCTCATTAACAACCACCAGAGCCCTCTGAATAATGCTTTCTTTATATTACAGGTTCACGCTAAGTCCAACAAATTTGATTATTTTAACTCTGAGAAGTAATGCCCCCTGACCTCTCTCGCTCTTGCTATGTTGGCACAGATGCTACTAAATACTACAATACCCATGAGCCTCACTGTTTATCACTTTTAAGAAGTCAGTCGAAAAGGATTTGGGGTGATCATTATGAATTCTGCAGCATGGCTCCAGAATTCATCTAAAATTATTGATGACTTTAGTACGGTGGCCCTGAGAGGTCAAACGCACTGCAACACTGCAATCTGCAGGTGGGCCACCGTACTTTAGGCTAATATTAGCCTTCACGCATGAGTCGACTTGCCTCCTTGCTATGGCGTTAGCTTGGGCCATTCTCTCTGATTGACCCCAGTGTGTGACTCAGGTTGTCTTGTGTTGGAGTGTCTGTTTCCTTGTGCGTTTTCGGGTTTCCCTTGAAGTGTTTCATGTCAGTTGATTTCCTGTTGTAGAGTTTTGTGTCTTGGATTTCTGCATCAGCCTGATTAAAGGTTTGTTTTCTGTTAGCTCAGTCTGCCTTTGGAGTTTGGGTCATCTGAAATTCATGATGCTGCTTGTGTTTCAAACTGTGCATGCCCCTGGAATGAGCAAAGTCTTTCACTCGAATTAACTTTGGACACAAGCAACAGACCTAAATATACAATTATAAGCTACTGTGTAAGTTGTTTAAATACAGAAAAATCCTTCAAATCCTCCAAACGTTAAATTGCACTGCTTATGTGCAACTTTCTTCTGTCTGTGTATTGGACTCCACATTATGTAGCAAATAAAACCCTGCTCGATTTGCACGTAAGATGCTCAACCTTTGTAACAAAGATCCCAATGCAGTGGTCTTAGGAATAAAAGGAGTACACAATATAGAGTATTACATGGTCCCCCTCCCCCCCCCCTCCCCCCATATTGCCGACACGCTCCTGCAGACATGACATATTCGAGCTGGCTTAAGATCAGACGAGCTCCGCAGTTATTACAAATTCCTAACAGTCCCCAGGCAATACTAGTCCTGTGTGGCTACAGGGTTCTGGGAGGTCTCCGACCATTTGCACCACTAAATACAATTTGTGTAATTTTGCACCTCTACACAAACTTTCAGCTTTAATTAAGTTGGTTTACAAAAACTGTTTACATTAATATCATTAGTGATTACTATTCCATTAAGCGCGTAGGAATTGAAGTCTTTTTTTCTCTCCTTTTTTATACACTTCCTTTATTTTCACAGGCTCAAAATTAATTGGAAAGTTGACCATTTTGGAGTTGTATGGGTTGTTCTGTCACTATTGCAAGACATTGAGCATTATTCTCTGTATATTGTTCACATATTTTTGGGGCTTGATTCGAGGGGGATTTCACCACTAACAGCTTGCACAACTGTGCGGCAATCATACTTTCAAACATCTCATTCTTGCTTTCTTTTCGCTCTGCTTTCCCATCTTGCCCGTGTTTGGCGGCCCCTGTTTGGCTTCTGGAAATGATTACGTACCAGACAGACCAATCAGATAAGGCCCCTACAGTGACTGCATAAGGTCATGGTTTAGGGTGAGATGTCACATTCCTCCCCTCTCTGATTAGATCCACTCTTCACACTGTTACACTGTAAACTGTCACAGCTGCGGGACTGCATTTGCACCAAAATCAAGCCCTTGCCTTACTACATCGTAATTGTTTCAAGAGGATACTTGGGTGATGTCATACTTGCAGACAACTCACTTCACAGGCAACTTTTGCATGATGTGCATTGTCACTGTTGCACACAGGGAGACAAGAGGGGCTGTGAATTGGAATTTGTTTTATGTGCAGCTGTTGTACTGAAATCCATTTTCCATTGCCAAAGTCAACCAAACCAAGTTGTGCCAGGCTAAGCTTGAACATGGCTAATGGAGCCATGGATTTTTATGTGTTTGTCCTGGTTCAGTGTTTCTGGCACTACATGCTTGGAGTCTCTGCACATTTTTTCCACATTTTGTAGGCTGGAAAAAGAGGCTACAGGGCCAGAGCAAGGGCTTTATACTACTGCACACACACATTTCTGTTCAAGCCCTGTGACCTGGGTTGACCTCTTCTCGTTGACACTTGCCCATCTGCACATGTGCCAGCTTCAGTCAGTTTTCAATACACAGTTTCAGTTACATCTCATTCAAAAATCAGCACAAAATCATTGGAGCAGCCTGATTGTTGACATTTGTGTGTTGATTAGGGCTTTACATTTATTGTTGCTGATGTTTTGTTTGTGCGAAATGTGTGCCTGCTGGCGAAAGACGATGTCAGCTACAATGATACGGTGAAGGGGGATTACTACTCAAATGCAGCGAGTATATCAACTCAAACATCTGGTTCCCTCTGAGTGTGAGTGAGCTGTAGACCTGAGTGTTACCCCACTCCAGAGGTCCTTCAGGGAAATGAATGGGGCTAATGCACAGAGAGGGGCTGACACAGCCAGATTAACAGATTTTTATCACCACAAATGGAACTTGTTTCGCTATCTGTAGAGCCTTCCTTTTTCACATAGTCACACAGGCATAATTAGTATGCTTCACATGAACGGCCCTTGTTTTCCCCCCTCTTTTCACAGTCTCTTGCTGTGTAAGGAGAGAGCTTTTTGGGCAGATGCTTCTGGTTTTAGTGTAGTGCATCTTTTTCAGCAAAACAAAAGTCACGGATACCTGGCTAAATTAACCAATGAAACACAACCAGGAGACTCATTATGTAAAAAAAAGTTTGTTAACTTTTCTGAAAATGTTTTAGTCATTCTTTAAAATGAGATTCCTATCCAAACATTTCATAATACTGATTATTCCAGAAATCTCTGTATGTCCATCCATCTGTTCTTTGCCTATCTTGAGAACTGTTCAAACTTGGTGGGCTTATTTTGGGGGACATGAGTAAGTGGATACAATGCCCAGTTTGATGCAGTTTGGAAAAGCAGCTCACATATTATTCAATTACATTTTATTTGTGTAGCCCCAAATTGCTTTATATTGTATATGTGTTTCCCTGTAGATTGACTGCTGCCTGCTCCACTCTGTGTGTAGTGCAGGGGCATGCATATACACACAAAGGTATGCTTGTTTGGCTGTCTCTGCAACCACATTGATTGACATCAGTGTGTCTCTTAAACCCTCAGTGCAACGTGCACATTTGCTCTAAAATGCTTGCAAAGATTGTCGGATAAGTGTACAGAATCGTTTTTATGATTTTATCTCATTTAATTTACCTTTTTGTCTTCGCTTTCCCATTAAAAATGTTTGCATGAGCAGTTCTTCAGAAAGCAGTAAGCCACAATCTGGCCCCTCAGCATGCCATGTTTTGGACTGTCTATACAAACTAATAGTAATTTTAATAATAATCAGGATTGCATTTTTTAATGAATGAGTTCTGAACTAATGCTGCACAATGTTTTACTTATTTATGTGCTCACATTTTGCATAGGCATATTTCTGCTTCCTGTTACATCTACATTTCCTTCTCTTCTTTCTTTTATTTTCATGCATTTTTATGACAGGACTGTTTTTGGGTTGAAGCTGAGCCATTCATCTAGCATTAAAAAAATGTGCAAGTGAATGTGTTAAAAACGTCTTACTGCTTTGTGATGGAAATGTTCAAAAAAGCGTATGGGGCCAGGCAAAAACAAATAAACAAATTGAGCCTGTGAGACGATAGCTGGTCATTGCCAAATTACAGCAACTGAAAAAAAAATGTTTCATGAATTGACTGAAAATGTTCCAAAGCCCTTGAAATTTGGGATGTGAGGCTTTTTGACGGAAGTTATCACTTCTCTAACACTGGCACCGGTAACGGATATATGTTCTCAAAACTGGAATATGGCCTCTCACTCTGTGCCAAGAAATCCTGGCAAATAAAACCAATGCTTGTTTCCAGATTGGTGGTTTCAGTAGCACAAACATATGGCAAAGGCAAAGTTGTCCTAAAGAAGAAACGGTCCAACTGAATCATTCAGCTGACTGTAAGTTATACCTAATTTGGAAGCTAAAGTGTTACAGGCAGACATCTAGTTTAAAAATGTTATTATAGTCAAAGTATCTTTGGCCAAAATGTGGAACCCTGAGTTGCACCTGATGTGAACAACTCTGTGGAGTTATGGCTGTAATTTGAACTTGGAAGGTCTACAGTAACTGCTCCTTGTACTTTTTAAAGTTGGCCTACCTCAGTTTTAGCTCGTCTTTAGTGTGAATGGCTGTATGTGCTAAAATAAGCTTGACCCTGAGTGGTGGAAGACTCAGGTCGGGATGTTGTCTGTGTTGTCGTTTTTCAACACCTGCGAGACTCATCAGAAGATACCAAATGTACCAAATGACCAAATATCACCAAATGCCATCCCCGCTTTTTCACCACATGGTGACATCCAGACAACATTGGTTGATAAACCAAGAAAACTTCAGGTAGCGCAGATCCCAAAAACGTCCCTTAACTACAGGTTTTGCATATTCATAAGAAGATATCTAATTATAGAGAATTAGGTATCTCTTTAAGAGTTCCAAGAACAACTTGTTTTAGTGGACTCTAACCTCATGAACTCCTCTGTTAAAACCGTCTCTCAGTGCCTCAGGGAGTCGTCCTTTCCAGGTTAAGAGTAGGTGGCATGTTTACAGTATTGGATTGCTCCCTTGGAGGAGGTCCACCGAGACACAATCCCTTCAGTCTCTGTCCCCCACCCTCCTCCTTCTTCCCTGTCTCTCTCCCATCAAGGCCTTTTTCATGATCTCACGCCCTCTCTGACCCTAAGGCCCAGGGGAGTCCTCTCCGCATGCCTGAAGGAAAAACAGTTTAACAGCAGTATTGCGAGGACGCTAGCTGTAACATAGCCTGACTGAATATTTATACAGCAGCAGCAGGTCGCTTTCTGTGGATGGATGATAAGAGCAACCCTGTCATTTTGCTGCTGAGCACTATTTTCATTTTCCCAATGTGCTCCTGGCAGGAGCCGTACCAACTGGTCAACATTAACAGTGCCTAGGGTGTGTGTGTTTTTTCCACACTGACCCTCTTTATCGGTACTTTCAAAAAGCTAGAATTACTTTGGAAAAAGCCTTTTAGAAAGTTTGCCATGACTCTCCTTTCTGCTTTCTGTCTTTATTATGTTGTCTCATGTGCACTTATCACTGTGTTAACTGCTTAAAGAAGAAAGCTTGTTATTATTATAATTGCTTAAAGAAGGGCAAGCAACAGCGACAACAGTCTGTACCTTATAATTTGACTGAAAGTGTTTTTTGGGGGGGAGTTGCGCGTGCTAGAATGATGTTTTCCGCACTTAAAGAAAAAGCAAATCGAAGGTGAGTTCCAGTACATCGCTGCTTTCAACGAGGACAGCTAACATATGTGGTTGATTATTTATGAACCCCTATGGGCTTGTGTCTGCCAGAATCTACGCCGCACTGCTGCACCAATCTAAAATATGGCTTAAAGGTTAACAGGAGCAAGTCATGAATATCTATAGCTGAGTTACAGAAGTGCAACAAGCTGCTGGACGGCCTCCAGGTCCTCTAGATAAACATGCAGTCAGAGCATGGCGCGAAGGCTTTGGGTTAAGACAACAACAACTTCAGATTGTGGTGAGAAATCTAATTTGTGGCAGGGGAGCTTGAACTACATTTGTGAGACTGTGTAAAGGCCATGTGCTGCTACGATTAGGATGAGGATTTCTTTATAGTCATAGTGTTATCTGCAGTCTGGACAGTTTTTTAATGCCCAGTTATTTGATTATTTGCTTGAAATTCTAATCTACGTTCTAAATTCAGTGATTCGCACAGATTTAGATTCTATTCGTGGTGGGCGAGAGGCACGTGCTCACTTGCAGTTGTGTCCATTTGCATATGTATTTCCCTTTAGATGGCGTAAAGAAAGAGGGTTTCAACCACTGCAAACATGCTTCCTTGCAGTACCCTGAAATCCTGTGTAGGTCATGCTGTGCATCAGTTGAATATTGATTGGTTGACAAGTGGGCCAGAACAGGAAAGCGAGGGGTAGCGGTGTTCACCAGGAATGGAAGAAGCAAGAAAGAAAGTATGCTATGACTGCCGTTCTTGGCAGTGGGCAAAAGCAGTAAAAGTATCCCACACACCAGTTGTACCACATACTTTGTCCACTGCCTCCTTCAACAACAGATTCTCTCTGCAGGTAGATGGGCTGTCCACACAGTCACAGCAGACTGCCAGCATGCTGCCACTGTGGAACCATAATTGTTGAATAATATGGAAAATTAATTAATTAATTATTAACAAATGAATAGCTGGAAAAAAATCATCTACTTCTCTGTGTCTAATACTGCCAAGAAACATGCAACAGTTGTACTTGTTCTGCTTTGCAACTTGTGGAGGCTTGGACTAGCAGCAGGTAAACCAGTTCCTCACATGCCTGCAGGTTTATGTTACAGTAGAGTGGATCTCCTGAGCAGTAGGACAACCTTTGCCAGGTGGAGTCCAAGATGGTTTATGTTCACATCTCAGACTCTACAGAAAACGTGAGACGAGGTTGCAACCACTGAACTCACAAAATTGTTGCATGTCAGATAATAAATGGTAATTTAACAAATGACTTCTGACGTCTAACTGAGCAGCAATTAATATACCTAATTTCACAAGCCTGTGTGTAGACATGCTGTCTCTCACCCCAAACCAATTGCCCCTCCTCTCTCTGGTTCTGCTGGAGGTTTCTTCCTGTTAAAAGGGAGTTTTTCCTTGCCACTGTCACCAAGTGCTTGCTGCTAGGGGGTCGTCTGATTGTTGGGATTTTTCTTATTATTTTTACTTTAATATTTATAATATTAAGAGCCTTGAGACGAGCCGTGAGATGAGTTGTGATTTGGCGTTATATAAAGAAAAATTAAATTAAATTGAGGTGACGTTAATTTAATTAAATTAATTTAAACATGCTATTGAGCATTTTATAGAATATGATTAGTGTCTTACAAAAATGACAAACGAACTTTAAAAAGAAAGACCCAAAGGGAAAGTACTGCTGGACTGCTATGTATGATCGGGCTGCCAAAGTTCAAATGTGTTGCAAGAGTAACAAATTCCAAGAGTCATTTTTAAATTCTTCATTTACCTTTTTGTTTCTTTTTTGCTTTTAGCCCTTTTTGTTTGTCTGTATACTTTAATGAGGCAAATGGATACACATCATCTACAGTTGTAAGTGTAAAAACCTCCAGCTATAAATCTTGGACTGCTCATGACCTAGGTTTGAATATCTTCTCTGTCATTTGTTTCACTGTCCCAGTCATCAGACAGCAGTAATATCCACAATGATACTTTATTTACTCTTTATAGGAAAATGATTCTTCTACTTAACCGCAGAAAGGTCAGAGGTGAAGTTCAGCTACAGAACAGCAGCTGTGGAGGGATTTCACCAGTGGGTTCTTAATGATTTAGTCTTCAACTGGAGATCGTCATGCTGGACTGTCATTCACACCAATATCAGTTCCTCTTTCGTTCTTTCCAATTAAATGAGAATGAAAAGAACGTTCACACAATGGTTTAATCTGTTTCCCTGCTAAGCTGTGGCCCTAGCAGCAGCGCTGGAATGTTGTCAGGTCTTAGACGTTATAATCAGAACCAGATTCGGCAAGCCAGGATCCCGTCCAATCGCAATCAAGTTAAAGCAACGCCTCAAGAATTCGCCCCTCTTCCTCTGTGACTGTAACCTCACGTCAAGAAATGTAGCTCCAGATTTGATTAGCAGTGGAATTGTAGCAGACACTTTCAGTGTTTCTTTGTAAGAGTCCTCCAAGTCAAAGCAAATTAGGCCCCAGCCCTCTGTTTGATGAGATTATTTCCCAGGGATCTCTCAAGGAAAAGAGGTCTGTTGTGGATTTAGTGTCAAATGTGAATGAAGTGTATTGTCTGCTTGTCCAAAATGTAAATGAGAAGATGGGTGGTGTGGAAATTTTCACATGAAGAGAATCAATTTTCCAATTGGAATTCACTTATAGCACGGCTGAGTTTTTCACCGTTCTGACACAGAGCTCTTGGCTCTCGCTCGTCAGGGCATCACTGGAACCACTTTGGCAGCCACCGCATCACAATTTATTACGACGGGAAGTGAGGGCGGGTTAGAAATATTATTTGTGGACACTAATCATAGAAAAACATTCACTGAATGATTTTTTTTTTTTTTTGTGTCTGGAGCCACTTGAATTTTTTCTTTTTTTGTGACTTGGACAGAAAGCTGGAAGACATAATATTCGCCTCAGTTTACAGCTTGGACATCACTTTCTACATTGGTCTGTCTGTTTAATATTTGTATTAAAGTAGCATCGATGGTAGTGATTGATTTGTGTTTGAGATTTAAGAAATGCCTTTGGATTTAAAGATTTTTTTATTTAGAGATCGACTTTGTCTCTCTTGAATGCCTCTGCTTGCAAAAAGGAAAGGGAAAAAAAACAGGAAAACTTCCAAACCAGCCTAAAGAGTCCTCTTTTTGTATTACTGTGAAAAAGACCTTTGAGTTCCTCCTTTAAATATGAGTGCTAGTACTAATGAAACAAATGTATTCACACTGGTGTGATATCTAATCAAAATGTCACACGGGGATCATCTTAGGTTAAGTGCTTCTCAGTCTCCTTGAGACCGCCAGTTGGTACACTGCAGCATCTCAAACTAGCTCTACTAAATGTGGAAATACTGTAGGATTAATAGTTTGGGTGATGACCGATAATAGCTTTTAGTACTTTTATATCCTCCATAGAATATACTCCAGACGTCAACGTAACGTCATTCAAAAATTAACCTGAGAAGCTAAATGATAATCCACGCTTTTAGAACAGCGATGTAGTTGTGCATAATAAAGCCGTGTTGGTGTTGTTCCTATAACTTTATGATAAATCTCCCCGCACCATCACGGCCTGACCAGTCATGTTTTTGTGATGTCATAGCAATTTAAGGGAATAAACCACTCATGGGACCAATTTGCCTTTGGGGTTTTCAGCAAGAAAGCCAGGCTAGAAAGGCTTTTTAGTACATGATTATGTTGTTAAAGAGTCTATTTTACTGGGTAATGTTTTCTGGGTGTCGTGGTGGTTTGCACCACTGCCTCACAGCAAGAAGATCCTGGGTTTAAATCCACCATCTGCCCTGGGTAACAAAAAAAGGGTTTTAGCAGATTTTTGGACTAAACCAAAGTAAAGTGTAACTCAAACAATAATTTCATATTTATTTTTGGTCTCATGTGGAATAAAAGTGTTGGTGTCTTTCGCAGCAGTGCCGTGACAACCCTGAAATGTGATTGGTCAGTTGCAGTGTTGGTCGTGAAGCAGTATTACTGTAATGTTTTTAAAATGAATACAGTGAGGTCAGAACCAGTAAGACTGTATATTCAGACTGTTTTTTTTGTAAGACACAGCAACTAATTTAAATCTGCCACCTTGGGTTCAGTTACAATTAAAGTGCCATATGCTGATATGTGTGTGTGTGTGTGTGTGTTTGTGTGTGTGCAGATGGAAGAAGATGAAAGTTTGGATTTACTAACACGAAGGAGGCGCGCGAGGGGTTAAATGGTCTAGATTTAGATGAGCTCTTCCTCCATCTGATCTGAACTGCTGTGTGCACTTTAATAAGCACTTTCATTTATATTAAAGATGCAAATGTAGCCTTTACAGGGAGATTGATATGCATGGAGGAAGTGTGCGAGTGTATGTGTGTGCACCGCTTTATCAAGGTCCTCTGTTCATTAGCCTAGTGTAATTGTGTTAGCTGTGTTGCTGGCAGGGCGGGAAGAAAATATCTGTGTGTAAAGGTCACATCAGAGGAGAGATGACATACGGATAGATGACACACTCATGCACACATGACGTTCACGCACATACTGCCGTCCGCATCCGCCAAACATCTACAGCGAGACGCACACAGCCACATTCTCAGATGGAGACAGCTTTGGTTGTGGCTGCTAGTGTGTTTTGCCCTAAGGTATGCATATGTCTTTGAGTGTGTGTGTGTGTGTGTGGTGTGTGTGTGTAGGTGTAGGTATGTGTAGGTGTGTGAGTGGCTGCTCCAAGTGGCAGTGTTTAATCAAGTGTGATATTCCTCCTCTCTAAGCTTGGCATCTGCAGTGTAGGCAGCAGAAAGAGCAGATAAATTATCTCCTGTGGTGTGTGTGGTGCTCATAGGATTTCTTTTTTTTTTTCACGAGTCTATGACTGTCATTCCGCTGGTTTTTGTAGACCTATGCAGCATTCGATCATATTATGAGATGAAAAACCAGAATGCAGTCAAAGAAATCTCGCTGTCTACACATACAGGCTTTGAAGACAGGATTAGAATCATAAATAGCAACAGAAATGACAGTGAGAGCGCACATATACATAAACCTATCCCCAAATAACTTCCTTCCAGTTAGTGGGTGTGAGAGCCCTCTTACGTGATGAAGTGCGCGGCTTGTTTGTGCCGTGTAAAATGAAATAAAATAACTTTTCCGTTTGGGCGAGTAGTTGACACGTTATACCGGTTAGGATCACACTATTTCCTGCCTGTGCGTGGGTATATAATTGTGGCTCTTCAGAATGGATATGTGCAATATTAACTATCCTTATGATAGAAGTTCTTAATCATTTAAAAAGGTGCAATCAGAAATTTTCGTGACTTCTCTAATAAAAGGGAAAATGTAATTTAAATTCGGCCTTATGTCCCATTGCTTCGATCACCACCAGGAACTTCCTTTCTTATCCTTTGCATCGGTCCATATTTATTTGCCATGGTGGGGGTGGAGAGACGTCGCTGTTACGGCCTCTTGCCTCGGAGGAAGTCAGCCGGCCTTCCTTTAAGGAAATCCAAGCGTGCCAGGACCCACAGACGATTGGCTGGCTGGGGACCCGGGGGGTTGCACCTCCGGGGAAAAGGACCAATCAGCGACTGATTGTACTCACATGCTTCTGTCTGTGAGCCTTGCTTGTGAAACTGTTTAAGGTGTGGAATTTTTTTTAATAGTGTTTGGTTGTGTTACTGCCCGTGAGGCTAGCTTTATTTTCTACTCGTACGTGAACCTGTTATTTTCTTTCTTCATCTGTAGATAAAACTGTGCCCTGACTGATCTCCCTCATGTGGGTCATTTATGTTACCTCCCATGTCCCCTAGCAGAGCCTGGTCGTAACAGTCGCTGACTGATCTTTAGGCCTGTGTGAGTGAAGACTAAGAAGGAACTTATAGATGGAGACTTATACAATATCAGTAAGCCAAGCAGTGTAATCATGGCAGGACTGTAATCATTTGTTGGCCTTATTTTTGCTCTTAAGTCGTAGTTAGCTGCAGAACAGAAGGGAATTTAGTACCTAACTTAAAGAGACTTGCTTAAAAAAAGGTATAAGCCAGAGGTGCAGTATTGCATGAGGTGAATAAGACAGGTGTTTTGTCTTGGCCTAAACATAAAGAAATACTGTAGTTTGGGTTCCAGATCTGATTATGTGTAAAACCATAAAGCAGAGAGAAAGCCACAATAAAGCGGTGAAATGAAAACTTTCTCTTTAGTCTGCAGGACAGCAGCTGCTGCTGCAGGACATCTCCAAAATCTATCTGCTATTTTTCACAGTTTTATTCATCAGCTTGATTTTCTTTTTAGGAGCATAAAGGACATTCAAAGGGTGGTTAGTGACCTGCCAGAGTGGCTGATGGAGTAGGTAATTATCAAAATTTACCAGTATTTGGCTCATTGCTGCTGTTAATTTTTCAAGTAACTATTCTTCGCAGCCAAAAGGCTTTTATCATGATTATCAGCAGCAGCAGTTATTTTAACCTCTTAGCACCTCTTTAAATGATTGAAACATTCTGACTGTGTTCAGAGCAGCTCCGAAAGCAAAGTGGACGTGCTACTTCAATTGGCCATTACGTTATGATTGAACCCATAGATAGGTTCACTGTCAAGTCACAGCACTCGTTTTCTGTTATTTCCATGAAAATGAGGCTGTTATCGCCTGCATTTGAAGCCTCACGTATAAAATCTTCGCATTGATGATCAACTTATAGATACTGATGTTTGTAAGAGTTTTTAGTGCAGAGCAGTGTGCTCAGACTGCTGTGCCACAATAATGCAGAGCTGACAGATTGGATGGTTGGTGTCCTGGGGTTTTACATATTAAAATATTATTTTTCCAAAACACTTAAGACGTCACTGGAAATTTGGAAAGATTGACCATGTGCTGATACAATAAAGCTGACAAGGTAGAGCTGGAGAAACCACCTCCATCATCTGCAGGGGTATACCAGGGGAACTGTCAGAGAGATGGAATTTAGGCTTACAATAAAAACAGAAGCACCGGCGTGCAAGTTTGACTTCTCTGTAAATTAGCTCGTACACAACGGACAGCTTAATGCATCTCTATGGTCACAGTGAGCGTGCAGCTAAGGTCACAGAGCCTATAAATGATAAAACTGCAGCAGCTTAAAAGAAACAGTGTGCACACTTGGGCAAACAGTATTACATCAGTCACAGAGTTTGGTTTTAGTTCTTCAGCTGCTGGTAATATTGTAGGATTGGTGATGATGCATATTTATCAGACATGTCTCAACAACTTCTGGTTAGATTCTCATTAAGCTTCAGGTGGACATTTGTGGTTGCCAACAATGACATTTCTGGTCTCAACAAGTGCACTGCATGGACAAAGGTTCTGAGCCACTTCTCTGTATGTTTTCGGCCTTTTCAGTCCCATTGTCACAGGTAAATAAAGTCAGGCACCTAGTATTTTAGCTTTCTGACTATAGCATTTATTTCAAAGAACCACTGTGGTTAAGTGTGCAGAGCCTTTAGCATGGTTGTATACTCGCCGTTATGGTTTAAAGAGAGTCTAAAATGCCGATTTTTATGGCAGTGAATCAACTGAAGATATTCAAACAACAGGACAAAGTGACACTTGCTCATGAACCTATCTGCCATCTAACACTGCAGCTCCTCTTAGCTTTGCAGAAGTGAGGGGATGCTTTCAGCACTCTAACATATTACTGGAAACCGAAAACAGAGCTCAGAGGACAGCTAATATGGGATTATTGGATCGGAAACAAAAACAACATTATGTTTAACCCTGTCTGTCACAATAATTCCAGTATTATAAATATATAGTAAGCATGCACTGGTTGAGCAAAATAGGCTAGAAAGACCGCATCTATAATATAACTGTGGTAATAATTGCACCTGTGCTTTGGTGCATTATGTAATTATAGTTAATGGTATCGGAGTATTTACTTTCAAAGTCCTTAAAATGAAAATATACCTTGATAATGATTATTATCATTATTATTAATATTATTCTCAGACTCATACAGAACAGGTGTTGCCACATCAGTGTGTTTAAATTTCTGCCCTGCTAATGACAACTGAACATTTGTACTAACAACCAGAGGTGTGGACTCGAGTCACATGACTTGGACTCGAGTCAGACTCGAGTCATTAATTTTATGACTTTAGACTTGACTTGAAAAAATGTTCTAAGACTTGTGACTTGACTTGGACTTTTACACCAATGACTTGGGACTTGAATTGGACTTGAACCGGTTTACTTGAAAAGACTTGATATTTTACCCCAAATATAAAATTTAACATGCATATTATATGGAGATTGAAAATGTGACGTCATTCACGGGTAGAACCATCAGAATCAGAATCAGAATCAGAATACTTTATTGATCCCTGGGGGAAATTTTTTTTTGTTACAGTGCTCCATTTTAAACCAACATTAAGACAAGACAGACAATACGCTAACTAAGAATAGTACAATATATACATATATATACATACATACATACATAAGTCACTCATAAATAAATATTTGGAAAAGAAACATGTGTAGTTGTAGCAGCAAACAGTGTGTTAAGTGGATGCGTTGTACAGGGAGATGGCCACAGGCAGGAATGATTTCCTGTGTCGTTCAGTGGTGCTTTTCGGTAATCTCAGTCTCTCACTGAACGTGCTCCTGTGACTGACCAACATGTCATGGAGTGGGTGGGAGGTGTTATCCAACATTGTCTTTATCTTGGACAGCATCCGCCTCTCCGACACCACCTTGAGGGAGTCCAGCTCCATCCCCACAACATTGCTGGCCTTACGGATCAGTTTATTAAGTCTGTTGGCATCTGCGACCCTCAGCCTGCTCCCCCAGCATGCAACAGCATAGAGGATCGCACTGGCCACCACAGACTCATAGAAAATCCTCAGCATTTTCTGGCAGATGTTGAAGGACCTCAGTCGCCTCAAAAAATAGAGACGACTCTGGCCCTTCCTGTAAAGTGCTGTGGTGGTTTTAGCCCAGTCCAGTTTATTGTCAATGTGTACTCCAAGGTATTTATAGTCCTCCACAATGTCAACACTGACCCCCTGGATTGAAACAGGGGTCAAGTGTTTCCTGGTCTTCCTGAAGTCCACGATCAGTTCCTTGGTCTTTGCCACGTTGAGCTGCAGATGATTCTGCTCACACCACGTGACAAAGGAGTCGACCACAGCCCGGTACTCTGTCTCATCATCCCTGCTGATGCATCCAACCACCGCAGAGTTGGATGCACCGCAAAGGATTCTGGGAACTCGTGGCAAGCGGTACTAGCGCACGCAGGCTTTCAATTAAAATCAGTCACACAGCGATAAAAAGAAACACAAAAATGTCAAGAAGCTGTTGTATTATTAACTGCAATAGCCGGTCGCATGACAGCCACGGGAAGCCGACGGGTAAAGAGATCGGTTGTTATCGGATTACGTCGTTGAAGAGAAATTGTTCGAGCCATGTTTCCGAAGTAACAAAGAGGCGACTGGATTGCAGCCATTCAAAGATCAAATATAACGTCCTAGAACACTCCAGCTCACAGGTTAGTCTGCTCCAAGCATTTACACAAAGGTCAGTTTGCTGTTGTAGTTAATGCGTCATTTTTCTTAACATAATTGGTGATATAGGTTACAAGCAAGTCTGGCGCTGAACAGAAATTGTCGCGCTATGCTCCTTTGTTTATTGTGCATAAATAGTGAATTGTCCTGACACAATATTGCGTTTCGCTTCTGTTATTATGGTACACTGACAAAAACATATACTTTTATTCACAGGATAAAACAGGTTTTTTGTATCACTAATTGCCCAGTACGATTACAGCATACAATATTATTGTCACTGCTACATTTCTGTGATGCTACCAGAAATTATTTCCACTACTAATTAATTACCGTTGAGCTCAAAGGTTATATTAATAAACGGTTAACGAATGTGTATTTATGAAGACGATTTGTGAGACTGGTAAACTTATGATACGTACGATGGTCTTTCGTTCTACACGGTGCATTTCAAGGTCCTGCACCCATCCGTCGATAAACTGTACCTGGACTTGTTGCAGTGACCGGAAGTTACTAAACTTCATGAGTGTATGCACTCACTCCAAGAACCGTATAATTATAAATATGCATATAAATATGCTAAGATGAGATAGCTGACTTCATCTAACTAGCAAATGTTTTCCAGGCTACGTTGGTGATACAGTTTTTTTTAATGTGTATGATATTTTTGTCATGCGATTTTAAAGCCAGTCCTACAACCGCATCCAAGAATAACATGCAGCGTATCTCAGAACTGTCGGTGAAAATTATTCTTGGAGCTAAGTTTAATTGAGCTGCATTTTAAAGAGGTGCAATTTCACAATTTGTGTATATTTTCTAAGTTCACTATTTTGTATGTGTTGAGAAAAACACAGATTTTAAAATTACATGGTCTAATATTTACATTTAGCATAACTGCAACATTATTTTTTCGTTTGTTTTTTTTAAAGACTCGAAAGGACTTGAAATTCAAAGTTTCAGACTTGTGACTTGACTCGGACTTTTACACCAGTGACTTGAGACTCGACTCTGACTTGCCTGACATTACTTGAGACTTGACTTGAGACTTGAGGATAAAGACTTGAGACTTACTTGAGACTTGCAAAACAATGACTTGGTCCCACCTCTGCTAACAACCCCAGTTTATTGCAGGTGTTATGGCACTGCCGCAACAATAAAACAGGTTTCTATTGCAGTTTGGATATAAAGTCTCTCAACCAGGATGGATGGTGATATCCATCTTGCCTCTAGATATAAAACTACAGTACGCACATACTTTCCCATCTGCCTCCCTATACATAGACCCATTAGCAACTTTGTATAATGTTTTCTTCCTTCTTCGATTTTCTTTATGCCGTTGTTTCTGTAGTCTGTCCTTTATTTCTACATGCATGTACATACACATACACACACTCAAGCGCACTGATTTTCAGAGTTCAAATGAATGGCCCGTGCAGTTTCTTTCTTTTGTTTTCGCTTTCCCCCCCATCTCCATCCTTCATCGCTCTCTCCCGCTCATTTTCTTAAACTGCAAAATTGCTGTTCTGCGGTTGGGAGCCAGCTTCGATTATCTGCGGCAAATTCTCTGATAAAGAACAGTGTTTCTGGGCCTATTCAAGCCCTTAAAGCCCCTCTAAATGGCTTTAGCTGCAGGGTCCCCTCTTTGGAGACTATAAACATACACATACGCACACTCCATGCAGTGATTTCAACACCCATCGTGGGAATAATCCAACTGCAGAGTCATTTTTTTTTCTTTTTTTTTCTTTTTTTATTATTAAAGGCTTGTCAGCACATAAAAATACCTGTATCTTGCTCTCTCTGACATTTCTATCCACTCAAGCATCTGTTAATACCCTGCTGCTGGACAGTAGTCTGTGTGCCTGCCGCATGTAGGATGCCAGGTCATGCTAGAATTATTTTCTGTTCACAAGAGAGGAAATGTTGGTGTTTTGTATTAAAGGAGACCGTAATCTTAACACAAAGGACAGGATGTGTCATTTCCTCACAGAAGCCCAGGTTGCTTTAATAGTAGCCTTTAGCTGGATAATCAAGCACAGTAATAACATGGTCACCAAAACCATTTGTTAGTAGTTTTGGCACTGGTGCAAAGTCCTGCTGGAAAAGGAAATCACCTCTTCCAAAAAGGTTGTCCATAGATGGAAGCATGAAGTGACCTAAAATCTCCTGGTAGACGACTGCGTTGACTTTGCACCACCACCAATGCCAGCACATGACAGAGCATCACAGAGTCCAGTTACTTCATATGGACTTCAAACACCTTGGATTCTTGGACCCTGAATCTAAAGCCTTGATTTCCAAATGAAGTGCCAGATTTTCTTTCATTTAAAAAGAGAATTTTAAACCACTGAGAAACAACCCAGTTCTATTTCTTCTTATCCCAGGTATAGCTCTTCTGACTTAAATTTTGATATTAGGAATCTGACCATTTTAGTCCCTTTCCTGAATGCAATTCAATTCAATTCAATTCAGTTCAATTCAATTTTATTTATATAGCACCAAATCACAACAAAAGTCGCCTCAAGGTGCTTCATAGATACGGAGAAAAACCCAACAATCATATGACCCCCTATGAGCAAGCACTTTGGCGACAGTGGGAAGGAAAAACTCCCTGGTTCTGCTGGAAGAAACCTCCAGCAGAACCAGGCTCAGGGAGGGGCGTGGCCATCTGCTGCGACCGTTTAGGGTGAGAGAAGGAAGACAGGACAAAAGACATGCTGTGGAAGAGAGACAGAGATTAATAACAGATATGAGTCAATGCAGAGAGGTCTATTAACACATAGTGAGTGAGAAAGGTGACTGGAAAGGAAAAACTCAATGCATCATGGGAATCCCCGGCAGCCTACGTCTATTGCAGCATAACTAAGGGAGGATTCAGGGTCACCTGGTCCAGCCCTAACTATATGCTTTAGCAAAATGGAAAGTCTTAAGCCCAATCTTGAAAGTAGAGATAGTGTCTGTCTCCCGAATCCAAGCTGGAAGCTGGAAGCTAATTATTTAAGACCTTGTATGTGAGCAGCAGGATTTTGAATTCAATTCTGGATTTAACAGGAAGCCAATGAAGGGAAGCCAAAAACAGGAGAAATATGCTCTCTCTTTCTAGTCCCTGTCAGAACTCTTGCTGCAGCATTTTGGATAAGCTGAAGGCTTTTCAGTGAGTTTTTTGGACATCCTGATAATAATGAATTACAGTAGTCCAGCCTGGAAGTAGTTTTTCAGCGTCATTCTGAGACAGGATATTTCTAACTTTAGAGATGTTGCGCAAATGGAAGAAAGCAGTCTTACATATTTGTTTAATATGTGCGTTGAAGGACATGTCCTGGTCAAAAATGACTCCAAGGTTCCTCGCAGCGTTACTGGAGGCCAAGGTAATGCCATCCAGAGTAAGAATCTGGTTAGATACCATATTTCTAAGCTTTTCAGGGCCAAGTACAATAACCTCAGTTTTATCTGAATTAAGAAGCAGAAAGTTAGCGGCCATCCAGGTCTTTATGTCTTTAAGACATTCCTGCAGTTTAACTAATTTGTGTGTGTTATCTGGCTTCATAGATAGATAGAGCTGGGTGTCATCTGCATAGCAGTGAAAATGTATGCTATGTCTTCTAATGATACTGCCTAAGGGAAGCATGTATAATGTAAACAGAATTGGTCCTAGCACTGAACCCTGTGGAACTCCATAATTAACCTCAGTGTGTGAAGAGGACTCTCCATTTACATGTACAAATTGGAGTCTATTAGATAGACTGAAGACACCTGTGTGAGGCAACTCTTCATGCTCTCACACCTGCCTTAAGAGTTTGAAAACAGAAGGCAACAGGACTTCTTTTAGTGACAAAAACCGATTCATCCCAATGACAAAACTCCCAAATGCAAGCTAAACAACATAGTATATGCTGTGCTGTAAAGTAAGGAGTGACCGTATGTCAGCACTGGAGAAACCAAACGGCCATTCCACAAATACATGGCACAACATAGAAGAGCCACCTCGAGCATACAAGACTCAGCTGTACACTTAGACCTAAAGGACAAAGGATTGTAGTGTTCTTATTTTGGACCTAGAAGACAGGTTTTTTTGACAGAGGACTACAAGAGGCCATGGAGTGAATTATGAACTACCTACAATACAGTCTTGATATCTCTTCCTAGGGACTTTAACCTCCATTCACATCTTACTCTAGGTGACCTCAATAGGTCACATGATAGGGTAGGGTCAATCTCACAGTGGTTTTACCTTTAATCCCTGGTGATGGTTATGACCCCTGTTTTTTTTTTTTTCAAAATTTGGTTAATGTGTCAACATGATATAGTGGGTCAATGACCCTCAGGACCACCTCCAAAGGGGACAACCCCCATCAGGGGTTAAATACCTGGGACTCTCCACTATTTTGCTTTTAGAACTGAGGAAGCCTCTTGGACGAGGGGCAAAACATCTTCACAAACTTAAAGAAGTCCATTTGCCATCTCTTTTCATGCTTTTACGTCTACCATGACTGGATGAGTAAGAACATACACAGACAAATGACACCAGCCTCAGTCCATCCTTTGTGGAGCTCTCCCAAATTCTTAAATCGAGCATTTGTTGATGATCTCAAAGCTGCGGTCATCCCTGTCCCATCTGTACATTTTCCTGCCACATTTTTAACATGATTCGATATAGCACTCTGCAAACAGCCTGCCTTTTTCAGCAAAGACCTGCGGCATATCCCCTTTTTGGATGGTGTCAGTGATCAGCATCTGGGCAAGCGACAAGTCAGCAGTTTTACCTATGTTGTGGTTGTTTGTGATGAAATGGAGTGAGAGATACAGAGTATTCATACTGTTTAAGCAATAACTGTCAAAGTTAACAGAAAAATGGCATTTTCACTTTAAAATGCAGTGAATATAGAATATATGAAAAAATACAAAGAATTTTTCATTGATATTCTAATTATTTGAGATGATTTTTTTAAGCCAAACTAACCCTCAGAGCTGACCTCCAAAAGATTCGGTTGGGTTATCAGGCATGATCCAATAGCCCTGTGTTAATATGTGCTAAATCATCATATTGATGCTCCTCCAGGATCAACATTGCAACTGATAAATGATATCTAAGCATTCAGTTAGCATTAGCCAATAAGTTAGCAAATTTATTAAAAAGTACATTTGGCTAACAGAAACCCTAGCTTAATCATATATTTATTATGTTGTACAAATTAATAAATAAAACAACTGCAATGCTAACGATTTGTTTATTTGTAAACAAAGACATGTTTTTCTATGCTGTGCTATGCAACAATCATCATGAACCAGCATTATTTTCATGTTGCAGGAACAACGCCAACATGGTGGTATCAGCTGTCTTGCTTAACGTCAGAGAAACTGAACTGGACTGAACCTTAACCGCTGGGGCCAAGTATGAGTAATAACTAGAAGAGACAATTTAAAGGGTTTGTAATTTATGCAAAATATTAATAATGCTTAAAAGCCTAGAGGAAGATTTCATCATTTTTTAAAAGACTGTGTAGTTTCTCCTCATTAGCTATGCATTATCTTTGTGATCCAGCCCATGCACATGACCTCAACAACAGAAGCGAGATCTATGAAAAACAAATCAACACAAAAATAACAAAAAAAACCCCAAAACTGCTGTTTTTGTTTGTTTGTACTTGTGTGTAAGTAGTTTGAATTGCTGCTCTGCCTCTACCCTCCACCTTTTTGTTTCAAGGACAGTACTAGAAAACTAGTGCGGGGAAACACTCGCGTACAAACATCAGGTACCAGTTGATGGATCTGAATGTTTTTAACAACAAAGAGGTGTTGACACACTCGTACCTTCCACGGGCAAAAAGTTGCTGTTGACATTTCTGCAAGAATCCATAAAAAAAAAGAAAACATTGACTTTTCATGTTGTTGTAGTGGAGTAGATTGTAGTGTTTTTGTATTATTTTTTTTTATTGTTTTTTGGGGGATGTGTGACATGACAATCAGAAACTCAACAATGTTTAATAAAACATATTTTACTCTAAATCATTTTAATGGATGAGCTGCATGTCACCAAACAACCATTACGGTTCATTTTTCCCCCTCCGGGCCTGCAGTAATTTTATGGCCAGCTGTAAACTAATGCATTATGTACTTTAATCAAAACAATAGAGCATGTCCTCTCCTTTATCAGGTTACACTAATGTTCAGAAAACAACTGTAAAAAGCATAGGTAACATTTTTCTCCCCCTACTCACAGCTTTATAATAGGTGTTTTAATTTGAGAGGCATGACCCACCTTTCCCCTTGACTGGGAAAACTATCACTGCATTGCTACACTCATCATCACCCACCCCACCGACATGTATAAAATTAATAGTGAGTGCTTCCCTTAATGGGTGTGTGTCTGGCCCAGTGAGAGTAGCAATCCACTCACAAATGACACAGGTTGAAATAAAATTGACACCACAAAAAAATGTAAAGAGGGCTTTTAATATTACTCTGCTTACATACAGCGTTTTTTTTAATCTTTGGTGTTTAAGGTATAACTTTGTGCAAGTTATTGTGGGCAGAATTGATATAAATGTAGCTGAGGTGATTTGCGCGTTTGCTCCTTTTGAACAAAAGTGCGGAACAGTTGTCAGGATTTCATTTTATCTGGAAAAAATCCTTAAACCCTTTCCATTCTGGCGAGCTTGGGGGAGACAGAGCGAGTGTATTGTAGGCGAGACTCAGTCAGATTAAGAATGATTAAGGCTCATCCACTCAGCTCTGCTCGCTGTGGATTCCCACTGCACTTTCTGAAAGAGTGATGGCTGATCTGCACCTGTCAGCTTGAAAAATAAGCGCGTGTGAGCGAGTCTTTGTATCTGTGGGCGTGCAAGCGGGAGTTTGTCTGCCTGTATCTCTGGCTGTGTTTATGCAAGTGTGTGTTTTTCCCCAGGAGATTTACGCCTTCCTGCGTCTGTTTGAGTGTGCCTGTGTGTTTGTGTGTGCTCCCTAAAAAAAAAGTATACTTAGAATGCAACTTTTACCTAAGCTTCTGTTTCCATGTGTGCGTGAACAGCTTTTTATGAATGAAGTCAAATTACTGCGCTGCCTGCTTCATCCTTCTCATCATCTCATTTAGATTGTTAGAATCAAATTTTCTGTGTGTGTGTGTGCGTATGTAATAAACTGTGTTAAACCACAGAGATGTATTTTCTTAATTTTTAATTGATTTCTATATAACTAAAGGATGTTAATGTGTGTGTGCAGTGTGAAGCCACCTCTCTATCGGTTTGCTTTCTTTTGTGTTGTGTGTGTGTGTGCATGCAGCTGTCTGTGAGGTCAGTGTGTCTGTTGTGGAATGCGGCTGTAAATGAACCACTGTGTCCCCACTGCATGGTGCAGCAGCCCACATGTGCACACACACACACAGAGTCTGACCCACATTCTCTTTATACTCACACAAACACGTCTTTTGGGGGAATTCATGTATGAATCTAGGTTTTGCAGTCCTGGAACAGTTAGATTATCTTATATTAGCCAGTGCCCAGTACCATCCATCCATCCACCCAATTTCTCCGCTTATCCAATTCAGGGTCACAGTGGACCTGTAATAGAGCGAGAGCCGGTGTACACCCTTGGTAGGTCACCAGTCTGTCATATGGCTAACGCATAGAGAACCATTCGTGTTCCCATTCACGACTATGACTAATTTAGAGTCACCATTTCCTCTAACATGTAGGTGTTTGGACTGTTTGAGTCCAGTTTACAAGAAGAGAACCCACAAAAGCACAGGGAGAACATGCAAACTTCACACAGAAAGGTGGATTCGAATCCAGAACTTTCTTGCTGTGAGGCAAATCCAGCAATTTGATTCTGTATTATAATGACAACCAATACAATGCTGGATCTAAATATTTTAGATGTCATGACATATACAGTAGTACTGGTTTTGGCATCATCCATTTGTTTTTTCATACGAAACAAAACACGATATTTATCCGTTTTTTTATCCTATGTTTGGTTTCATTTCTGCAATCACAGTTATCATTACTGGCAGATATAGCAGTGGCACGTTGAGAGAAAACAACATTACCAATAAATACTGTTCAGTGAAATACATGGCTAACTCCCTCCCTTCCTACTGGTCTTTCTTTATATCTGTCCATCTGTTGAAAACCAGGAAAGGAGGATGTGAGTCGACTACAGTCTGCAGTATTAGTACTTGTCAATATTACGACTTTTGGAAAATGGATTCCAAATAGAAATCTCCTCACGTTCACAAGTGTGTCCGTCTCCTATCCCTCTTCTCACATCTCCTCCTCTGCTGTCCTTACCTGACCTGTACTGTGACTGTAATTTTGCTACCATCTGTTGCAATAAGCGTGGAGTTTTTTTTTTTTTTGTTTTTTTTTACTTTAAAAGATCCCATCAGATTTTCTAAGCATAGGCTGATTGTGTCTACCTTGACATATCTAAAAGAAAATCAGTTGGTGTGCTCATTTATGATGGCTTACCATTGACTTTTGCATATGACATACCCGTTCACATTGTCAGTACTTTAAGTACTGTCAGGTATTTATTAAGGGGGCTCCCTTATTCACAAGAGGTCACCACAGCAGATGTGTCTACATGTTTGATTTGCCAGAGATTTTATGCCAACTGTCCTTCCTGACACAAACCTCACATTTATCCGGTCTTGGGGCTGAAACTAGGAGTACACAACCGTATGAATCCCTGAGTTTGGCTCTGTGTCTCCTCTTGGAATTAAACCAGGAATCTTCTTTATTAAATACTATCGCTTTGGCATAAAATCTGATTTCACTTCAGAGTGAAATCACTAGCATCTTTTTATTTGCTGCATGGAGCTCGCATTATATTTTATTGTTTAATAATTAATTACATCAAGTCTTAGCAATGCAACTCATTTGGATGAGGCATCTTTCATCATTAATTTCAGCCTCCATATATGAAGTGTAAAATTGACATCAAATGACTTACTTTTTCACAAAAAATGTATATACGAGATTTAAAAAAATACCTTAAACAAGTTCTATTTCTATTGTCCCATACGGGGCAACACCTTAGGATTGCAATGGAAAATTCCCACATTAGCTCTCTTGTGTGTAACCATGGTAAACAGTTTTCTGTTGAGTTTGTGGCCTCAATTTTTTCCAAGTCTCATCCAATCAGAGATGAAAATTAAACCCCCTTGAAAGTCAAATGAAACAAAACAGCTGGGTATGTTTTATCCTGTGATTAACAACAGCATGCTGTATTCCACTATTTCTCCTCAGGCCTTCGCTCAAAGTTTCACAAAGGAACTTTACTAAAGAATAGGTGACATTACTGTGGTTACATCATTTATGGGGGAAGGGAACTAGAAAAACTGTGTCCATGGGATAGGAAGTTCTATATTTGACAATACAAACCACCAGACTTATGTAATATTACTGCAGCAATTGTTGTCTTATTCGTCAAATTTAAAGCAGCAGTTGAGATCTGTTAATGTGAATATTAGCATGAGAAACTGTTCAAGAAAAGTCTACTCTTCACTTAGCCCAGACACTGTGGTCTGTGCCCCCCACAAGCCAGAAAAACAGCTCCTCCTGCATCGAAGTGGTTGCCTACTCATGATTTGTGAGTTAGGTTGAACAAAGTCTCTCCTAATTAGGTCCCCTTCAGGTTCTCCAGGTTAAACGTCTTGATTAGCTCCGAACTCTATGAAAGCTAAATTCCAAATAACTTCAGGTGTAAAAGTGAATGAAACTTTTTGGAGTTAGACGTAAACCCCATTTAAACTGTAGCAACCCGATTATGGTGACGTGATTATAAGTTGAAATCCAAACCTCTGGGCTCACGTCCTTTAACATTTACTGAAAATGTTGAAATGTACTCACTCACTTTTTATCATTATTTGTAAATATGTGTACAAATGGTTGGTTTTTTGTACTGTTTTCATCAATAAATGTCAGCAACAAAGGACATGTGTGTTGATTTCTCCCTAAGATGGCAAACTGAAACACTCCAAGTTGGTGACTTTTGGAGATTTGTTTCCCTGGATGATTGAGAATGCATCAAGATGAAACACAAAAGGAAGCTCACCGCTTTTGTTGCTGCCATTAGTTCAGGGAGGTCCATGAACCAATGAACATGCTCCATGCACCACTCAGCAGGCCATTTGTAAATATGTGTACAAATGGTTGGTTTTTTGTACTGTTTTTATCAATAAATGTCAGCAACAAAGGACATACAAAGGACATGTGTTGATTTCTCCCTAAGATGGCAAACTGAAACACTGAAACACTCCACTCCCCCACCCCCTCAATCACTCAGTGAGTGATTGAGGGGGTGGGGGAGCTGCTAAAAGCGGTGAGCTTCCTTTTGTGTTTCATCTTGATGCATTCTCAATCATCCAGGGAAACAAATCTCCAAAAGTCACCAACTTGGAGTGTTTCAGTTTGCCATCTTAGGGAGAAATCAACACACATGGGTGTATGTCCTTTGTTGCTGACATTTATTGATAAAAACAGTACAAAAAACCAACCATTTGTACACATATTTACAAATGGCCTGCTGAGTGGTGCATGGAGCAAGTTTTGGGTGGCTTGCGACCTAAAATCCAAGTACACAGATGCAAAAAAAATCAGGCCACTGTGCGATGTGTTCACTGCTACAGGTACACATGTGGTAAATGCAGACGACAGATACCGTGGCAGTGCCAGGATTGTGAGTGATTGCTGAAAATGTTGAAATGTACTCACTCACTTTTTATCATTATTTGTAAATATGTGTACAAATGGTTGGTTTTTTGTACTGTTTTCATCAATAAATGTCAGCAACAAAGGACATACAAAGGACATGTGTTGATTTCTCCCTAAGATGGCAAACTGAAACACTCCACTCCCAAACCCCCTCAATCACTCACCCCCACTCCCCTCCCTCCAGAATTCCTAGGTAACGACCTAATATACATATGAATGACTCCAGCATTTGACTGACTGCTCTCCGGCTTTTAAAGGTAGAAACGCAAAATGACTGCTCTCCGGGGGTCTAAGTGTTAATCAACAAGGTAATAAATGTAGGTCAAGTTTCCAAGCAGCTCAGTCCAACTCCAATGTTTTCTTTCTCTATGGCTCTTTGTCCAGAAAAAAAGTGTTTAAATTGTAAAAGGTATCTGTATAAATGTTTATACTTTGCCTGAGGTTTTCAAAGTTTCATTATGTATGCCTTGTGTACGTATTGTACAGTTCACATATAAGCTGACGCGTGTGGATGACTGTTTGACAAGTAATTAAGATGGACCAGATGCAGAATACGCTCACACATATACAAACAGACTCGCACGAAGCGAGGCCGGCAGGCATGAATGTGAGCTCCATGCTGAAGAAGTGGTGTGTATAAATTTGCTTAAGTGTTTGGCTTAGGTCTGTGGCTGTGTGTGCAATCGATGTGCCAACAGCAATAAATCAACTCGGGGCAGACCTGAATGCCTCAACAGCTTCATCTGACGTGGCAGGTGGGCTTGGGGATAGCCCTGACACAAAAACGTGCACACGTTTAGAGGTGAAGGCCTTTATCAGATGAGATGCTGATCAGCTTCAAAGAATTAATGATGCGATATATCAGGTGATATATCAAGTGCCATATTTTCCTGATTAGAGGTGGCTTTAAATGATGAACAACAAGAACACCAGATAGTATTTTGCGTCACTTTAGAAGCTTGGGCTTTAGTATGGAGTTGCAAATGCCTTTTGCCAGCAGACTCCAGTGATGGACAGGTAGTGTCGATAAACACTCTGTACAAGTTTGTTGGTCTTAAGCTTTTAATTTCCCCAGGTGTGGATGTCCCAGCAAGTTTACCCCAAGGTCAGACTGTGCAATGCTCAGAGAAAATACAAAAAAGCCCCAGAGCTGCACCTCAGGCTCTACCAACTTCACTTTAGCACATTAAATGTTAAAACTAATTTACTGTACAGCATTACCAGGAGATCTAAAAAGAACACAGTAACATAGCTTAGGTTTGCAACGTTACATGTGAACAAACCACCACTTCTGGAACAATGTCCTTTGATTGGGTGCTACTAAAGTGGAGATGTTTGGCCTTAACGCACTGAACTCTGTTTGGTGAAAACCAAATGCAGCATATCAGCCTAACTGCTTTATTACCTACTAAGCACGGTGGTGGAGGTGTAATGATTTGGGCTTGTTTTCCATCCACAGAATCATGAACTCTTCTGTGCTCCAAATTCAGCCAAATTGGGTCAATGGTAGGGCTGGGCCATATTATACCTTTCACAGTAATACCGGTACAATTTTAAGCAATGATAAGAAAATTAAATATCGCGATAGAATATGGGTAAAACGCGCAGGTGCAGTGTTTGTGTTTTCAAACACTCATACGCACATGGCGGAAAAAGCATGGCAGCGACGGAGAATGAGAAGGGCGAAAGCAGATTGTTGAATGAAACAGATGAACCAGAATTGGTTTGTGAAAATTGCGCAACTTCAGTGGTGTGGAACTGGTTTGGTTTTCGTCCATCACCAAAACACAATTTTTTGTAGAACATGCCACGTCGTGGCAGAAAGCAGAACCAACAAGTCCTCCCTGTAAGAACAGCTGCTTGTTTAAGTGAAAATAAATTGATGGGTTTTTTGCACTAATAGAGTTGTGGAGTTGTAAAGTATTTTGTCTCGTGCCAGTTATATCTTTATCGCAAATTTTCAAATATGTATCATGATAAATATTTTGGGTCATATTGCCCTACCCTAGCCAACAGGACAATGGTTCTAAGCACATCAGCAAATCTACAACATAATGGCTAAAAAAGAAAAGAAACATGGTGCTGCAATGGCTAGGTCAAAGTTCAGACCTCAACCTGACGGAAATGCTGGCAAACATTTCAGTCAGACATGTAAACAGACATGTGCAGCTTAAATCTATAAAATAAGTGCAAAAATCGAAATTGTAAAATTTGTGAAAAATAAACATTCACAAAATACAATAACCATATAAAAGAGTGACAGAGACATGAATTGGGAGGCAACAAAGGAAGAAAAATTGGTTTCACATCAGTTTACTCTGTCGCATTTTTCTTTTATCATTTGTGAATCCATATTCACATTTCTAGCAAACTTACCTCTTAATAACTGCTATTTTCTTCTTTTGATCTAATTCCAACATAAAAGAAAATACTTTCAAATCACTACCTTGTGTTTTTCAGTTCATGCGTTCCTCTTTCCTCTCATCTTTTTGTCCCAGTTTAGTCAAACAGCGCCTGTAATCATCACTCAGCTCCGCTGGCTATTGAAGCAATACGGCCACAGAGTTCACATGTGCTGTGTGGTTTTCACTTATTAATAGAATGTGTAAAGTACATCAGAGAAGGTGAGACAAAAATGTTCAACAATAACCGCACATTCTTATGTTGTCATTTAGTATAGCATGCAAGTCTTCTCCTTTCTCTTAAAGTGTTTGTGTATTATGATAAAGTGCACGCGCGGTGCCTGACTGCATGTGGGAAGGTTCGTTTTATGTCACTTAAGTTTACATGTGTGAGGGTATGCGGCACGATGAAGTCAATGAGGTCTGTGATAGGGTTTAGAAATGCTTTTGACCGCGTACTGTATGTGTGTGTTATATGTTCACATTTTTTTTATGTGTCCAGGATGCTAACAGTGGGTTTATTGTCCTGATGGGACAGGCAACAGCATCGTCATCTGGGCCACTGTAATCATGGCTGGGCAGGAGATGAAAGACACTATTGACAAGAAGTGTCTGAGAGAAGAGAGAGAGAGGGAGAGGAATGTAATGAAAGGGAGAAATAAGGAACAGCGGCAGAAACAGGAGACGAGAATAGTTTGCTGTCCAAACTCCATTATGAAACAAGCCTTCGCTTTGTTCTCTGCATGAACTAATGAAAAGAAAATTGAACAGTACCGTATGTGGTTAGCCTTTGAACCGCTATTTTGTTTTTGTGCTGGTTAGTCTGACAGACATTGCATATCCATATCCATACCCCTCATTGGTTTGAGGGCTACAGTTATAATGCTCCAAGCTTGGGATCTAAACTGGCCTCATCTTGGGTTTTCTCTGACATTGCTTGGAGGGGTTGTGCTCAGTTACCTGCTAATGCTAGCATTAGCTAGCTAGTGTGGTTAGCAAAGCAACCGTGTGATTCACTGTGATTTTAATAAGATAGCTAGCAAAAAAGTAGTAATAAAAATAATGGATGTGTTGTGAAATACACGCGACTCAAATTTCAACTTATTAAGTTGACCTTAAAGAACTTTCTTGGATGTAAGGCAAATTTTAATGGTTTGTTAGCATGACCCCATGACCGCCACAAAGTTTTATCAGAACTCAAAACATTTTGAGCTACCTTGATCAATTTTAAACTGATCAATTACATTAAAATTTAATCTCCTACAATTTGAATGAATAGGGAAAATATCTATAGAGACCAAATTGATTTTTCTAGCAGGCTGAAACCATGTTGGGGTTTGCTTTGAAGTTGTTTTGTTTGTTTGTTTGTTTTTGGTAGAACGTTTAAACTTCTCCTTTTGGAACAAACCTCAGTTGACCAGTTGAAGAACTTCGCAATTTTTTTTAAAACTTCTGCTGTTGTTTCATTTTGCAGTTTGCTTGTACTTTGTGCGGCCATGAATTGTCACTTTTCCTATCACTTCTGTGCTTTTTGCAGGGTTTTGATATGTCACTTATATTTTGCATGAGCACAGTGTTGCTGGGGCAACATGGATTTTTTTTACAGCATCCCGTTTGACCACTATGACAAAACTGGCAGTAAGCTGACTCTGCAGTGCCGTCAAGCACTACAAGCGTATCCCTTCTTGAACTGCACCAATCATTTCCAGTGAAGTTACACAGAGAGGAAGAGGAAAGCTCTAAAATGGTGGCTTCAGGGTTTGTTAACTTGTAGACATGGATACTTTTTTGCCCAAATAAAAGGCTTTTTATTCACATAGCAAAAAGAGGTTGCCTATAGCCAAATGAATTAGCGCTTATATGCCAAAATCTTTTTGGTTAGAAAAATGCTTCATCTTCAAATCAACCAAGTCAATTTCACCTTCGTGAAATTGACTTGGTTGATGTGGTGCAGCTTGCAGGCGCGCCCTGTCCAGGATGTGCTGTGTCTCTGGCCCTGTCCAGTGTCACCTTGGTAGGCTCCAGTGCAAAGTGCATTTTGGGATAATCTCAAGCTTCCCATGACCCTAAACCATAAAAGTGAATATAAAATGAAAGTAATGGAATATAGATGAATGGTCCATCCGCTTTTCTCTTTCCTTACTATTTTCCCTAGTTTTCATTTATAGCAATCTTTCCAGTCATCTCCACTTCCACTGGTATGAAGCCAAATAGCTTTCACTTCTCTCCCTCTCATCGTCTCTTCTGCTTTATCTGCTTTGACCAGTTCCTCCCTCCGCCTTTCTTTTTCAGAAGGCAGGCTGCCTGTATTTCTCTGCTCTGTTTCCCTGTAGTAAATATACTTTAGGACTCTCATGCAGCTCTGCTTGTAATTTATGGGTGTTTACCTGCTATCACACATCAGTGGTTGGCCCTGGGTATGTGTGTGTTTTAGTTTAGGTTTTTTTGTATACGTATAGCAAGCTACCTCTTCTATATGTCTGCTTATGAGCACATCTACAGGTTTTGAGGTGTTTGTGTATTTATGTGTGTGAAAGTGCACCCTGTCCGCTGAATCCTTTAATACCTCCAGACAATCAATAAGCAGAAGAGCAATGCTCAGCCCCTGTCTTCTTTTAAAAGATGCACTCCACCGAGTGGTGCGAGCCAAGAGTCGAGAAGTCAATAAAACAAAGCCGATAGTGCCCTCATTTGTATTTTTTCTTTTTTTGAGTCAGAGTAATATTTAGTGGCTTGTCATTTTGATGTATTCAAATGAATAATTGTTGGCAGTTCTCTGGAAGTGTACAACTATATATTGACAGTTTTCGTTGTTTTTCCTTTTTTTGCAGGGCTGGTGGCAGACAAAGCTGAGGATCAGGGGATGAGGTTATAGAAACGACAGCAGAGACAGGAGGAATAAAGGACGAGGGAAGCCAGTTGCTCGGAAACTCCTCTTTTGCATCTTTTGCACCCCGCGCTCCTCTAAGGCGTTGACTGACCCTGTAAAGGATTACACATTCACACCCCCCTCCCCTCTTCACCACCATGCCTTCCCACCTTAACCCTCCCCTTCTCATCCTCCCCATCCTCTTCCTTGTACTTCCTCTCTCCATCGCTTCTACCTCTACTACTCCTTCCGCATCCCCCTTTCTCTCCTTCTCCCCTCCTGAAGGAGGCCTGACACATTTGGTGGTCAACAACAAAACCAGCGAGGTCTACTTGGGTGCCGTCAACTGGATCTATAAGCTCTCCAGCAACCTCACCAAGCTACGAAGCCACGTCACCGGCCCTGTCACAGACAACCCTCGCTGTTACCCTCCACCTGGTGTACAGTCCTGCCCCCACGAGCTGGTGCAGACCTCTAATGTCAATAAACTTCTTCTGCTCGATGCTGCCCACAACCGCTTGATTGCATGTGGAAGTACTTCCCAGGGAATATGCCAGTTCCTGCGTCTGGATGATTTGTTCAAGCTGGGCGAACCCCACCATCGCAAAGAGCATTATCTATCCAGTGTGGCTGAGGCGGGCACCATGTCGGGCGTCGTGATTTCCCCGGATATTTTTGGAGGCGGAGGGAAGCTCTTTGTCGGCACTCCTATCGATGGCAAGTCTGAGTACTTCCCCACGCTGTCTAGCCGCAAGCTGATGTCCAACGAGGAAAACGCTGACATGTTCAGCTTCGTGTACCAGGATGAGTTTGTCTCTTCCCAGCTCAAGATTCCCTCAGACACGCTCTCAAAGTTCCCCGCGTTCGACATTTACTACATCTACGGCTTCAACAGCGAGCAGTTTGTGTACTACCTCACCTTACAGCTCGACACCCAGCTCACTTCCCCAGATGCGGCCAGCGAGCAGTTCTTCACCTCTAAGATCGTCCGCCTGTGTGTTGACGATCCCAAGTTCTACTCCTACGTTGAGTTCCCTATTGGCTGCACCAAGGACGGAGTGGAGTACCGCCTGGTTCAGGATGCTTACTTAGCCCGGCCGGGGAGCCGGTTGGCACGTTCGCTTGGTATTCAGGAGCACGAGGAGGTTCTATTTACTGTGTTTGCGCAGGGTCAGAAGAACAGAGCCAAGCCGCCGAAGGAGTCAGCTTTGTGCCTGTTCACAATGAGGCAGATAAAGGAGAAGATTAAAGAGAGGATTCAGTCGTGCTACAGAGGAGAGGGGAAACTCTCCCTGCCCTGGCTGCTCAACAAGGAGCTGGCCTGCATCAACTCGGTGAGTGTTTGAGACAGTAACTCCCAGAAGTGTTTTCTTTCCTTGTGATCATCCGTACCTGTGTGGATTGTTTCCTCCTATGATTGTGCAACCTTGAATTTAGCATTTTTTAACCCCGGAAAAGGAAAAATTATGTCTTTTTTATTGTTTTTGTGAAGCTTGGTTACAGCTTTTATTTGTTGATAGCCTTTCATTACCTCGCACCTTTCCCAAAGCACTGAAGTGATCACAGATTCAGGTTGTGCCAATACCAGCCGTGTCTGAGAAGGTTCTGTCCAGTCATTGAAGCAATTTTAATAGATTAATTAGAGGTTTTTCATCATCAACACATGATCATAGTGAGGCATCTACTTGGAAAAGTTGGTAGAGCCAACAACCTGAAAACACACCTTTAGTGGGCGTGAGAGAGGTAGGCAGTGAGGTAAACCACTGTAAGCCATGTGAGTAAATAGAGTCTTTAACTTAACAACTCATTATGCATCTATAGTTATTATAAGTGCTTTTGGATTCTTGTTATCGTAGTATTTAAAGTCTCAGTATCATGTCAAAGGGGCCAGGTTACTGCTTTTCCAGAAAAAGGGAGATCCATACTCCTCTCCTCTTCTTAGTGAGAACCAGATATCTACTTAGTGGGTAAAAAAAGAATGTCAGCATATCCTCAGACATGGCAAAGTGATGTTTTCCATTTTGGTTAGGGCAATCAAAGTGTAGGCGCAATTCCACATTTTGTGCCACATGGAATAAATGTTATTATAAGAACAGCATTTTAACATAGTGGGAGAATGTGTTTACATGATCTTTTTAAGAAAGAAGCTGTTTGTTCTAAAGCAGAACATCCAGTCTACCTGCAGCACAGTAGCCAAACTTCCATAAAGTGTCTAATGATCCATGTGAAGGTACCAGATGTGGAACTAAAATACCTAAATTAGAATAAATTGACTTCTGGTTGTCAAGTGCCGAGAGAAGTACCAACACGGGCATGAGCTAGAGGGATCAAAACTTTCATGCATCCCAAATTAGTTTTTAATTTTGTTAAAATGTCCCCATATTTCTTTAGTCTGAGCACACAACAGCTGTCTTGCTGAGATTTTGTGTTGTTGTTTTTTTCTAATAATTTCATCTACAGGTAGTGGATGGCTTGTCTTTGCTCATACTCATAGATGAGCTGGCCTAAGGGTGTCTTAGAGACACAAGTGTGTGTGTGTAAGTGTGTGTGTGCTTCACCTGCTCCTGTCACCCACATGTCACACACACTCACAGCCCAGTATCCTCATGAATAATTCACCTGGTCTCACCTTCTGTTATTTAGTCGGTGCTCCATAACACCCTGCCATAAATCTCTGAACTACTCTCCACCTCTCTGTCTCCATTTCCTCTTCCCCTCTCTGCTATTCCATCTTCTCTTTCGCTCCTACGTCTTCACTCTAGTCCCATCATTAGCATAAGGGCTTCTTTCATTTGCTAACCCCGCTCTCCCTCTGCTTCTTCTTTTACCTTCTTCTTTCTTATTCTGCTCCGCAACTCTTCTTCTTGACCTTTTTTCTTTGTCTTTAATTTTTGACCTGTAACCCCCCCACTTTCCCCTTTTTTTTTTGCAATCTTGTTTCTTTTGGTTGCCTTTAGCGTCTTCTGTCTCATTCCCCTTTTTCTCAAGCCTTTGCTCTTTCACCATCTCTTTCTGCCCTCTCCTTGACTTTCCTCTGAGTGATGAGGTATAGAGTGACTTAGTGTGTAAAGCCAGAGTCTGGATGTGATCTGAAAATACAATGCGGATAGAACAGACGATGCAGCGATAAAGGGGAGGAGAGTGATGAAGAATGACAGAAAGTCGGAGTGGTGGGTTTTATGGAAGGTGGGGGCATGGACTGCTAGGAAGGAAGACAAAAAAGGAGGTAGCAAAGACAGAAGAGAAGGTGTGAAGAAAAGTGTGACCGAAGCCTGGTCGTAGAGGACAGGAATTAATTAAAAAATGTTAGAGATAAAGGAAGGCAGAAGACGTAGAAAGCTAACTAGCAGATCGTTTTAGCTACACTAGCAGCTCTAGATGTGTCAGTCAGTCAGTCCAATTATGGAAAAACTGCTGGATGCATTGCCAAAAAATGTGCAAACCTTTGTGGTCATTCAAGAATATAGTCTTCAGTGATCCTCTGATCTTACTGTAAGCAGATAAAATAAATAAATAAATATATTCATTTAGAATTGGAAGAAAACCTTCATAAACGCCCTGTTGAATTCTTATTCAGTCCCATATTCAGATTAACGCAGACTGCATTCCCATCAGCCCTATCTGTAATTTTTGGGAAAGGTTAATTAGCAGGTATTAGCTAAACATGTTATTCTGCGACTTTTGACATAGTGCACATTATAGGTGGCAATCATTAGCACTGCAAAACTGTTGGCAGTCCCATAAGTATTTTCTGTGCTTTTTGAGAATGGCTAATTAATAACATGTTAAACTGTAATTGCTAACGTGGTCAATTACAAGCATTACTTTTGCAGCATTGTTACAGTAAACATGTAAGCCTGCTGTATTGAGCATTCAGTTGTTGACAGAGGCAGCTGATTAATGTGCCACTTTGCACCCAGAGAAGAAAGGTTACTTAAATATGCTGCACAATGTTAAATTAATGTGTTCATTCTAATAATATTATTAGCAATTTTAGCATTGCACTACCATATTGTGCTTTATTTATGCTAGTACATGTCTGTTTGAGCTGTTGACCATTAAACGAAAATGAGGTCCACAAATGCTAAGAATGGTTCATTTCAGCCATTTCTTGGTGGTTGCTTAACTACTTGGTGACGTTATAAGATACGATGTGTAAGTCAGCTTTTGTAGCGATACATTAGATGTTATTATCATGAAATAAAGATGGGTAGACTGTTTTTATATGGTGCTACAAGGGATACATGCTTCAAACAGCCAATTTTAGCCAATTAATATCTGACTATAATAAAAACATAAACTAGACCTGCAGAAATTTGGGTTTGTGCAGCCACGTTTCTGCATTATTATGTTTTTTGGTCTAGACCCTCGCACTCATGTTGGGTAAAATGTACACGCTTGTGATATGAAAGAATTTCCCTTTACTTGAGCACAATACAGATTTTCAAATATCCCTGTTATGTTGAGCATGTTATAATTGCTCATTGACTTTTCTTCTTTAAAGTGTCACAGCTTGGTGCAAGACAGAAACAACATCTCTGTCACAAGCCCGCTGGTGGTGTGCAAACTGCGCACCTATACAGTAAACTCACAAGGCCATTGTGAGTTTACTGTATAGGTGCGCGATTATGCTAATGAGCATACAGTCACACGATCGTCCTTTATGGCCATCTGTCGTTCTCCCCGCTATCGATCAAGGTTGTGTTGGTGGAGCTCGCTCTGGGATAGCGCTGTGAAAAATTCATCATCTTGTACAGGCATGTTCATAGTTTCCTGATGGGAGCGGTGACAGCTCGTTGCTTTTGCGTGAGTGTCATGTGGAAACTATCAGCACAGGCTCATTTGAAGAGACAAGGTCAGGTTATTCGAACAGTAATCTCTACCTGAACTCTATCAAAGTTAATCACTTTGTCTGACGCGAAATCTTTCTATTAAGCACTTTTTGGGTTATTGTAACAAAAAACAAAAAAACAGGTCACAGTTTTATATGTGCCCAACCTCACACTCTAAAACTTCCAAATTTCCTCTGGCAGCTTAGGTGGTGTAATATAAAAGTTTGGGTAATCATCGGTATGATGTTTGTTTTTCAGAGTCTGTATGATGTAATTTATCCAGTGAGTTGAGAGATTTGGGACTTCCATTAAAGCACAGAGTATAGTGTGCACAGGTAGATCATGAAATCTTTAAGCTAAGAGAGCAACAGGACCAACTGGAGGGAATTTCTGTCCTGTGTTTGTACTCAAACGTCCTGCCACATTTCAGAGAGATTTGTTTGCTCAGTTTGCTTGCCTGCTTGCCCGGGGGTCAGTAACGGTAGAATGAACATATAGTATCAGGGAACATAGTTAGGAAAACAGTGATAGGGAAAGTGAGAGATAAACACAACAATGGAGAGACAGATGGACAAAGGTTTCTTAACTCTGCCCAGAACAGTAACAGTGAATGTTATCCCAATTCTTACAATTGCTTAGAAATGATATAAAAAGAGACTTCGTAGTAGTTGAAGCAGGGAAGTGTGATGTGAGGAAATAAAACAGGTGTCAGGTGATGCTCACAGGCTGTCAGCAAAGGTGAAAAACTGTACAATCAATGTTAACCTCTCTGAATGAGCTGGACTCAAAATGTTTACTCCCATTCATTTGAAGCTACAGTGCGTATACCTTTCATCTTTGCCTTGTAGGTGTGATGACATCAAAATGCGGTCAGTATAGAAGTACAAAAGGGCTTAACACACCCACATTTATCAGAATGTAGTTAATGCCGGTCTCTTTGTTGGCAGATCTATTTTTACTCTTCTTCTTGGACGATCAGCCGGCCAGTTCCAAAGACAGATTTACAGCAGCGCCAAACTCTTTCGGTTTTTATGATGATTCCTTTAACTGGACTCTATGGCATGTTCACTTACTTGGAAGTGTCCTTCTATCACTGCGCTGACCTGAGCTTTTCAATCACTGTTTTTTAGCTGAGTTTGTGCTCCTTTGTCCTCATGGTGTCGATTTTTCCACCAGACTGGCTCACTAAAAGTCGAAGCTTTCAGATAGCATCGGTATATTTATGTTACAATCAGCTAAAACCCCCTTGACTACACACCATCCACTATTTAAATAATTATGTGGCTTCCAAAAGCTGCTGGCAGTAGCAGTGATGATTTTGGCATGTCCTTTAAAAGGGTGTCATCCAAACATGTGTTTTAAAGGGCCATTTAGAACTTTTTCTCTTTCTATGAAATTAATATTTTTCAATAAAAATATTTTTATGTTCTATGGCTAATGCTGTATTCACCCAGTTTTTTTTAAAGGGGACCTACTGTGATTTTCTGTTATACTTTGACTTTTAATAAGAGTTTCAAATAATGAGATCAGCTTATGTGCAAGTAATCCCTATACGCTGAAAGGTCAGGCTTCCATTGATCCATTGGGCCACCATTGGATCTGTACGTTAGTGAGAATGGATAATTATGATAAGGTCAACTCCAATCAGAACATTGCTTAAATGTAAAAGGAAGGGAATTCAGATGACTGTTTTCAGAGAGCAGGTCGAGCACGGCCTGGTATAAGAAATGCACAAGAATTATTTTAAACTTTAAATCATGCAACATTATAAGAGTAAAAAGATTTGATTTGTGTGGGTCATCTTCTCCCAGAGCTCTACACCAGATTAGGTGTGTCTGGGATTGCAGGTCTCTCCCCGTGCATCGTGATGTCCGCTTATTATCAGGAAGAGGCCAGCGTTGGTCCTGCGGGAGTTAAACTGAGTGGTGGGTGACCTTCTCTGGCTGTGGGCTGGAGTCCAGCTCCACAGCTCTGCGAGCAGCCCGACCCAGCAACACTACAGCCTTAGCATGACTAATGAGACTGATTCAGGCAGAGAATGGGAGAGATACTATCCTCTGTGTGTATGTATGTGTGTGTGTTTAAGGCTCACTTTATCTCCATTTTTTCTGCCTCTTCCCCACTTTGTATACTTCTCATATGTGTGTGTGTGTGCCCACCTCTTATCCTGGCCTCCAAAGAAGCAGGACAAAACAACGGTGAAAACAAACAGAGGAAAATGGCCTGATAATAAGAGCGTGCAAGTGTTCGTGCATGTGAGTCCGCACTGTTTGCACAAAACAAGGTGGACGTCAGTGGGAAAATTGCCTGCAGAGAGCAAGAAGACTCCTCTATTGTTACTGCTCCCTCTCTCTGACTGACTCTGCCTCTATCTTTTCTCCCTCTCTTGCTTGCTCTGTCTCTATTTTTCTGTGAGCATAATAGTGTTTATTAATATTTATCAGTGTTGATCACTGCTGGCCAGGATTATAGTCTATTTCTGTGGCATTTTGTATTCTGTCTTCCAGGCGACTGGTGACTAAGTGCGTGCATATGTATTTGTGTCCATTCACGACTTCATTCTTTCCTGATCTTGCCATTGTGTCTTTAGTCTCATTAGTGATGGGTCTCATCTACATTGCATTACTCTTTGGGCCTGCTGGGTGGGGAATTTGAAGGCTTCAATGGCTGTACTTATATGACCATTTTCTTAATATTTGATGAAGAAGCTTGATCATTTATCTTAAAGTAAAATATACAATTATCAGCGCAAGCACAATGCAGTAGGGGTGAAGTGGGAACTCTAACAGTGGTAGAAGTTCTATTCATTTTAAGCAAATAAGGTTTTCTTTTACTTGGAACATTTTGATTTGGTCCTGGTTAAACAATTAGGTGATGACATTATCTGAATGTTATTAGAAAAGCCTGGAATTCTGTGTACATACGTGAAAAGAGATTACTTCTATGAGTCCCAAAGAAGGCATTTAGCTGAAAAAGAAAGCTTCACTAAGCTAAAAATTCCCTTCTGTGCATTGTTAATAGTGAGTTAAAGCTAAAGAGCTAAGTAGCAATCTGTAATACATACAGCAATCAGAATTTTATTCCCGTTAGTTTATTTTGGATGAATGAGGCAGAATTAAATAACCTTAGTAATTAAAATTAATAATGTATTGTGACACAACTGTTTTCTTATCAATTAGCCTCCAGCTAGTTTAAGCTAATTATCTAACTGGCTCCAAGCTACGCACCATAGAGAGAGTATGCTACTAAACAGCAGTCTGTTGAAGAGCTACGAGACTAGCTAGACTCAACCAAAATGCTCAAAGCACAAAACAAGACACATAAAGATACTCAGTGTTTTTTACAATCGTGTTTATTACTTAGGTTTTCAGGGAGCTTTCAAATGGGAGTTTACAGTGGTGAGAAATACTCATAACACTAGCTGTAGAGTTGTATTAGCTAAATTTCAGAGGTACTTAAAACTAAAATTTTGTTATAATCTACCTTTCAATTGTTGTCAGCCAAATCTGTCCAAGTGTCTTTCGCCTTGACATGTTCAGGACTGAACATGTCAAGGTATTGACAGGTCCATAGACTGCCATTCGCCTATATCCTGCCTGCATGCCTTATTCATTTTCACCAGCACTTTCGTTCTATATGTTTTCTATCTAACACTCACACCGGATACATTGGACAGTAACTTGAAGTTCAGCATGCAGACTGAAGCAGCCAGGGATTGAACCACCAACCTCCCAATTGATATATGACCTGCTCTACCACCTGAACTACACAGCAAATCCAGCATGTCCAAATTAACACTGTCGGATTTGATTTCAACACTATTAAAGTGTCTATATGGGTCCACACCAGAGAGTGTTAATTTAACTCTTTTTGGAGAGTTGGTACGTTAACTCTGATTTAGTGTTAAACACCAAATCTGTCTGGAGTTGATAATTTAACACTTGGTGTTAAGAGTTTATATATTAACTCTCAAAGAGTATTTTAGTTTAACTACGTAAGAGTTATCTTCTAATTCATTCTAAAAAGCGGGAATTTTACTGTTCTGAACTTCTAGAAATTTCTTTTGGAAATAAACATTTACTAAAAAGATGCAATGGTTTTTGAAAAACATTTATTCTGAACTGTGCACCACAATTTCAAAACATTTTCTGAAAGATGTAACAGTGTACATGTTCTCACTTTCATTAGAATTTTGTTTATCAAAAGGTCTGACATAGGTGAGCTGGTGAATGCAAATAACAGCATTCTCATCACTTATTTCTTCAATACAATATGCATGTCCTTCATTCATCACTTTGTGGAACTTCAACGCACTTCTGCTCTCCCCCATATTCCATCTTCACAAGCATATCCTATGTGGAGATTGAATAAAAATTAGCTGACACTAATTAATGGCACAAATCAATTGCAGCACAGAAAAAAAAAGGAATCCTTTTTGAGCCAGTACTTGTGTAAAGTATTTTCCCAAAAGACAAGGATACAGGCAACAGGTAATACTGAACTAAATGTAAAACCTCAACCTTTTTTATTTTTACCTAAACCGTGTGCACAAAACTCTGGAGGGATCTTAATGCTAACATAAAACCCAGTCAGGACATCTGCTACTGCTGTTTGCTCATTTTTTTTTTTTTATGGGAGATCATTTTCAGGCTTCAAGTAGCACCATTATAACCAACATTTCACATTCTAGACATTGTTTTTGTGTATTTGACCAAAAAATTTGACTGAAAATTCACATGCAAGCTTTTTTTCAAGGCTGTGGTATTTGCCCGCAAACAATACCTTTCAGCTAGCTAAAACAGAATAATATCACCGAGCAACATGGCTAATGCCTTTCACACAGCTTTGTCTCAACTCCAAAGAGCCACAGACGTAAAAGCTAATAATAATAATTGAAACAATCTTTGAAAAAATGACTTACCAAGCATGGCAAACAACTCAAATATGTAGAGCAAAATGTTCTGAAACGGCTTCACTTCAGCTTTGATTGGAGCCTATGGTGCTGGGGGCGGAGTCTGTGAATTTACTCTATTAGTGTCATAGCCCCTCTAGGAGTTCAGTTAAGAGGTCAAGATTTAATGTTTCCATTGTAACACCTCCAGATTTGACATAGAAACACTCGTTTTTAACACTCGATTTTAACTACTATCATTTTACACCTCAGAGTTACATTAAAAGAATGTGACTCTACTTAGAGTAAAATTAACTCTACTTTTGCAAGAAGACTACTAACACCAAAACATTTAACACTTTTGTTATTTGCTGTGTACAACCACCCCAGAAAGCTTAGACAAAGTCTCATAGTGATAGCAACCACTACAAAGAAAAGTCAAAGGACCAAATTTGTCCAAATGTAACTCGTCAGATGCTTTTCATTGGGAGCTGTTGTAACTGTTGTAGGACTATTGTAGCATAGCTGGAGAGGCTGAACATTTGGCTTTGTGACCGCTGAGTGGAAAAGGAGCAATGTGTGTGATAGTTGATTGCAGTTAGAAACAGCACAGAATTTCATTTTTCTTGTGTTTTCCTTGATGTCTTATGTTTACTGTGGACTTCCTGCTTTCAAGGGATTGGACTAAGAGTCAATTTGTTTGTTGGATGGGTAGGGAAGAAAAAAAAGTCTGACTTTCATTCTGAGTGGCACCCCAGCTTTTGCCAGAAACTACTACACTTAAGAAACTTAAGATTGATGATGGATAAATTATTCAGATTCATGATCTATCACGGTTTCAACTGTAGGTGGTTCACTATTGTCTGCGCTACAAGTGAATAAATGAAATACAGTAATATAGTTCTGCATTATGAGCTGTTCCAAAGTAATGGGGCATAAATGTGTTCTCCCCCAAAAAAGAGGCACTCAACCTATGATCTGTACATTGCCTTGCCTTATTTTGCTACTGTTGACACTGTTTCTAGAAGAGCAGGTGATAGCACTGAAAGCAGGCTGTGTTATCTGAGGCTAGAGCGGGAACTTCCCCTTTGTATTAAAAAACTCAAGTTTTTTATGACTCTGCTGGAGACTAAGTGACTTGGAAAGAGATTCTTTTACAGCGCTGTGATAAATACATGCGGCATAGGGGTGAATTGCTGTCAGATGCTGTCTAGAATACAGCCCATTGGGGGGGAAGTACTTTTTGATGAGGTGCACTTTTCTCTCCTGCCTTTTAAAGACGTTTTGATGCATGACACAGCGAAATGTTAGATACCTCGAGGCATTTTAATGAATTCAGCCGTAACACTTCCCCATATGTTTTTGTGTCGTGATATTTTCTGCTCCAGGGTGAGTCACATAAGCCCCCCTCTTCATATTGAAATCTCCTAATTTATATTAATTCAAAACAGGGAAATTCTCCGATCCAGTATGAATGGAATGGTGCCCGTTAACTAAACTTAATGCACAGTGGTGTTCATTGTTAAGTGTACCACATGACAAAGTGGATTAATGGCTGCAGTGGCACTCATGAGAGTGTGAGCTTGTTACGGATTTGGAGTGTTTGGAGCTTGTGACTGCTTAGCCTTAAAGCTGTTTGAGTTGGATCTGAAGTGACCTTTTTCTCAGAAACTCAGCAGCAGATTTCCGAGTTGACGCTGAACAGAAATATCAACAGCGAGAGCGCAGTTTAAGAATCACTTTTTAAAATGAATAGTCCTTCTCTATTAGGCTGAAAAAAAAAAAGAAAGTCTGGAGCTGGTGTAACTTCACCAAATAGAAGAAAAACAATTCTCCTATTAGCTATTTAACTGGGTCAAAAAGTCAACAGCTTCCTCCCCCTTTCACTACGAGCCTCTGGTGGTCGTCCAGGCCACAAATCAATGCAGCACATTCACAAAATGCTGACCTGCAGCATCTAATGAAGAGTGTAATTATTTATTGATGGGCGTTTATGCTTTCTCGTGTTTGCACGGGTTTATCACAGACATCTGTGCACGCATGTGTGTTAGCGCCGCCGTATTCATTAATTAATGCATATTTGTTCCTTCAATTATTCATATACTGTACGTGGAAATGGAAGGGGTATATTCATGCATGTGCAGGTTTACAGCAAATGTGCAGGTTTGTCCCAGCTTCGTTTGGGTTCTCCTGCCAGCTACTCAGCAGGCTCTCCAAGGCGAGATAAAACTTAAAGACGTCCCTTGGCGTCCTCTTTTTTTCAGTCTGGATATGGATACGCATACACAGGTCTGAAATCCATTTTGCCTGCAGCGATTCAGTTTTTACTTTATGTATCTTAAACATTTCACTACCAACATGTCTTAGAGATATGTTTAATTTTTCACTGGAACAATGTGTTGAAGAAAAAAAGGTTGCACGACAACATGGGAACTAATAAGAACTGTTGAACAGCACAAACTTTATAGTCAATAATGAGTCAACTTCTTTCACTCAAATGTGGCTGACATCTGCAGTTTTCTGTGTGTCACGTTTAGCTTTGAGTGGTAGATATCAGGATGAGGCTATGATGCGACATCCGGGCCTCTTTTGACACACCCAACATTTGGGGCTACTCGTGTCAACGCCATCCTATGACTTGTCGGTCACATGAGGCCCACTCAACACCTGCTGTAACCCGTGTCAAGCCCCGGCTCATAACATTTGGGCCACATCTGGTCTGAACAGTAATTGCCAGTGCCGTATCTGAGGCATAAATGCCAGCCGGATCCCAAATTAGGCCCAAATGCATCTGTTTTCTGGGTTTGTTCAAATCGTAGTATGTTTATACTAGATATATAAAATTAATTTACATATATACACTAGGGCAGAGTTAGTACACAGCTAAGGACTGAAACAGTCACTTTTCCCAAATGCATTATTGCATCTTATGTAGCCCCCATTGTATGCAGCATAAAGTGTAATACAGCAATGCTTCAAGTTGAAGAGAAACTCTGATCCTGAATATGATCAGTCTTTAATCACAATTTTAATATGTTTTCCCAAAGAAAACCAATTAAATTATTATTATTTAAATTCCATATATTATTCCCTATATGTCTATAGGTTGTCAATACAGTCAGTCAGAGTAAGAAACATAGTTTTAAATAGCTCCATGTAGCATTATTAGCACTTTAACCTCAAGATCATTCTATTGATCTTGAAGAGGAGGTCAGAGGTCAAATGTGATGTGATATTTTTTTTTATCTTTATTTAATCTTTATTTTATCTTTACCAAGAATCATAGCTTCTAAGTTCTAAGGCTTTTTGTCAATTTTTGACCAATAAATAATTAAGTTGACCTTGAAGACCTTTGTGGATGTAAGCCAAATTTTAATAGATTGTTAACATGACCCCACTGTACAGCCCTGCGAAGTTTTATCAGATCATCATCCAAAGATTTTTCGAACTATCGTGTTCACTCATTTTTTTCATTCATTTTGTAAGTCAGCCACTTGTAATCCTGTTAAATTGCACATAGCATGCCATTTGATTTCAGTCTGGTTGCACCGCAGTGTGCATGAATGCGTGGAGTTGAAGCTGCATGCCTGTATTTTCAGCTTGTGTTGCTCTGTGTCACTCTGTGCCTGCCACTCTCACCGTACAGCCCCGTAGTATTTTACAACCTCTCATATTTGGGTGAATTTCTGTAGAGGTCTGTAATAATTGGATTATGGCTGTCAGGGAAGGCTTTAGTTCAGATTACACAGATTTTAGTGTGCAGTGCTCAGATGGACAGAATAGCTTAAAGAGCATCATCTGGCTCATGTTACATAGAAAGTGCATTTTGGCAAATTCACAGATGTGATGTTTGCCTACATTTGGTAAATGTAGGCCAAGAGTAGCAGATGCGTTCTGGAAACCAAAAGTGTTTCTGTATCCATGTATCTGTGTCAGTCTAGACGTCTGTGATGTCCTAATAAAGTTTTCTGGCCCTTAAAATCCTTAAATATTACAGTAGATACCAGCCAGTACTGATCCAACCTGAAACTATATATACCTCAGCACAGCTCGGTACACCTGCCCAGTCTCAAGCTTAAAAATGAGAGAATATAAATATATTATTGTGCTGAAAACCTTTCAAAAATATTGATTATTATCTCACAAATACAGAGAATAGGTGTACCCTACTGATCCAAGCGCTGAAGGTCATGTTTCAAAAGTATTAAGTCGGTGTATTTCATTCCTGAAACTGAAAATTCAGCTGCCTGCACAGAGCATACAAACATCCCACAGAATTTATGCTAATTAGCAGCAGCTGAAATGATCTGCCAGTGGTCCCCGTCTTAAGTGCTTAAAGCATCTCTTTGATTTCAGACTTTAGACAATCTGTATGTTATTTCATTTCAGGTGTGTGGACTTAGTCACTCAAGTTGTTGAGTGAAGCTGCTGTTCTGAAGGAATACAGCTTTGCAACAAAATGCTGATGGCAAGCTCAAAAAAGATGTTGGCATTCAACACTGTATCAACTACAGCAGTTACTCTAAAAGGGGGGAACAAGTACCCCCAACTGTAAGTGATTATTGAATCTAGCACAGCAATGCATTACTGAAAAATGTAATGTGACTACATTAACCCCCAACCCTGACTATAACCGTGAAGATATCCTAGACAGCAAAACTAAAACTAAGAAGGCCTGAGAATATAACATAAGGAAACCAACCGGGAGATACCTGCTTAGGACAAAACTCAAAATGCCATAAAGAATAAACGATAAAGAAAATGTTAAAAAAACGAAATTCAAACGTCCAGGACTGTGACATCAAAAGCAGCTAAGAGACATAGCTTTAAGCGTTGATGTTCAATACAGTAAAACTGTATTAGTTAAAATTCTGAATCTTAATGTAGATGAAGGTAAGTCATGATTACATGTTGTGTTACAGTACAAATTTCACTAATGTGAAGATGAAAATAGACATTTTTCCAGCAGGCAGTGTTGAAAATATGTATGACTGCTGTCAACAAATCTACTGTGCCAAGAAAAAAAAGCCCCGACATGGCAGACTGGAACTTTCCATGTGGAATTAGCTCAGTTGATGGCAGAGGCTATCTGGGGTAAAGCGAGCTGCTGTCCCACTGTGGCACATTAACCTATATGGCCAACTGACACTCAAGTGTTGGATCCTAGCCCTCTCTTCCCTCAGCCTCTAGGGATTTCTCTGCTTTGTGCGTTTTGTTTTGCTTCACACCTTCATGAATTTATGACCCAGAAAAGTTTCCCAGTGGGGATCAGTTCTTCACAATTGCAGAGACTAACAGGGATTTCAAATGTGCTCCACCTTGTTTTGGAATTCACCAGGGCACCACTTAAAGCAACAGGACCCGCATTCGTGATTCATCCTCTCCGTTTGAAAGTCGGCAATTAAAACTAATTAACCCAAAAGTGTGTTTCAAGGCGTTTTAAAGTACATTGAGTGCCATAAACACTGAACTCGATGAGGCATCCTACATGCGTGGATTCCTGCACCAAGGAGTGGAAAAATGGAAGAAGGGATGGCTTTAGTAGACAGTGGGTTATTTCCAGAGCTGTTCAGATAATTCCAAATTTACTCTATGGTGTTTTCATACTTGCGCATGTTGTGCAGACGCTGTTTATAAGGGGAATAGAGTGGAAAAATACAATAAAGAAGTGGGAAATTGGGGGTTGATGTGAGCGACAGAGTGCAAAACACGCTGCAGTGTCATGCACAGACAAATACGTCTTCAACAAGTTTACACATTGCAGGTCAGTCAAGTGTTATGTGTTTTTATGTGAGTTATGTTTCAACTCCTTTGACTGTTTTTAGTTGAGACGTTGAGGGTGAAAGAAATCGGGCCAAAACGACAAGAGACGCGCACAAGATTCAAGTTTGGGTGCAGAACAATGAACCAGCAGAGTGCAAGAAAACTGTGCAGAATAAATCTAGCTGTGAAATAAATGTTGATCTCTTGGCATCCCAGCTATTCCGCTGACTCTCACCTCTGAGGCTGAAGTTTCGCTCTCTCTCCCTTTTTCGCCTGCAGCTTTTCGTTCCACCAGAGCACATCTCCATGCTGCCAGGCTCTCCCTACATCCCTCCATTAATACTCCTCATTTCATCCAAGCCAAAACAACAGATGCTGAAATGTCGAAGTGTCTTCCCTCCACCCGTGAACTCACAGAATAGTGGAGGGGAAAAAAAAAAGAAAGCATATTTAATTTTTAAAATTTATTTATTTATATTTCCCACATAAAAAGCCACTGACACCTCGTTCTGGATGTAATAACGAGGATGCCATGTAAATAATCTGCCTTTTTTATTTGTTAAACTAAAGTTAACAGTTCGTTTACACGTTAACATTTTTTTGAACAGTTTTTTCCGTGTTTTTCTCCAGCTGCTGTGTTAGTGTGTAGTGGATAACTCAGCATGGTTTAGTTTGGAGTGCTTTTTGCAAATAATCTGGCAGATAACAGAAATGGTTCTCCCTTTTTTATTTTTCCAAGACTGGCAACATCTATTACAGTGGTATTAATTTGTATTAGTTTCCAGTAGTGAATCGCTGAACCTGAAAGAAAACCTTTAGTGGCCCTTAACTAAACATCTGTGAGTGCTTGTATATACAAAAAAAAGACAAGTGAATTCAGCTTTCTTTTCAATAAATATTTGGGATGGCAGTTATTTTTAAAGCCATGAAGCATCTATATTTACATATATTTACATTTTCACTTACATCTCTCTATTTCTTGGCATTTCTTCCCAAAGGCTACTATAGCAAAATCTGCAAACAGTTCAATTGAATTCATTTCATTTATATAGCACCAAATCCCAACAACCGCTTCCTCAAGGCGCTTTATATTGTAAGATAAAGACCCTAAAATAATACAGGGAAAACCCCAACAATCACACGACCCCCTGTGAGCAAGCACTTGGGAACAGCGGGAACGAAAAACTCCCTTTTATCAGGAAGAAACCTCCAGCAGAACCAGGCTCAAGGAGGGGCGGCCATCTGCTGCGACTGATTAATGGTGATGGGAGGATGACAGGATAAAACACATACAGTGGGAGTGAGAGATTAACAATAAGTAAATATTGAATGCAAAGTGTTGCATAAACACACAGAAGTTCCACAGAGGAGAGGCCTGAAAGCTGAGAGGATGTGCTATCCATACACTTTGTGGGTAGAGCGCACAGCTGGATAGCGGCTAGAAAGTGCTACAGTAAATAACGTCTTGATGCCTGCTCAATCATCCAGGTGAGGAAATCCCAAAAGTTGATTCTGTTCATCCGGATGTAGCGTTTTCAGTGGGAGAAACATTTTGACGCTCATTCAAGTGGCGTCTTCAGTCTCCTGTAAATAATATGCATGTAAAATACTAGAATTTCACTCAAAAGAACTGGAGCACAGCCAAGCTAGCCATGTTAGCTAGGCTTTAATAATACCAAAGTTGGAATGAAATATGAGTTATACATATGATTATGATTACCAGTATTATCTTACATTAGATTATATGGGGATTGACTCACTGTTGGAGCTAGCCTCAAGTAGCCGTTCAAGCAACTGAAGTTTTTGTCTGCCCAAAAGGTTGCTGCTTAATTAATCCAGCTCCTTCCCCAAAAGAATACCTTGGTGGGAGATGAATAGAGAGAACTCATTTGTGTGTCTTTTTTATAACTGTTTCATATTGCAGTGTCATGGCTAAATCCCTAAATTAGGTTGTTGTCAGAATACACCATTCAAAAATTCTCAAGGCTGAGCGTCAGCGTTTTGTCAGGGTTTTTGGAACATTGGCACAAAAACTACTTGTGACAAATTAGTCTTTGGTATCTTGTGCTTATCTAATTAGATTAGTTGTTACACCAACTGCAGTAATATTCTGTCTTTATGTGCATGTGACAGCATGCACATGTGTGTGTGGGTGTGAGATGCAGATGCTCGTAGTTCTGTTGCCATTAGAGCAGACTGCTCTGCCAGATGTCTGCACTAAGTCCACTTTGTGTGTGTGTGTGTGTGTGTGTGATGGCAAGGAATGTATTGCCTCTGCAAGACAACCACACACACACACACACTATAACACATACAAATGCACATTTAGCTACAAAGGATGTGTGTGTATAGGTTTTGTCTGTGTATTTGTGCATAAACAGGTCAAACATTCAAGTGTTCCAGTCTGTTAGACAGATGTTTAAGATCCCCACTGCACCCCCCCCTCCACTGTCACACGAATACACACTGTCTTTCTCTCTGCTTGTTTGTCATATGCCCTGAAAAACACACACACACACACGCACTCTGACTCATTAACAACCAATTAGAGAGCAGATATTGGCTCAGTGGGGAAACCGAAAGGCCAACCATTGCTGTCCTGCGCTTCCAACGCCAAGTCACAACAAATACCTGGATGTAGGCCAGGGTAGTGTGTGTGTGTGTGTGTGTGTGTGTGTGTGTGTGAGTGTTGTTTACTTCTGGTTTCAAAGTTTGGCTGTCGCATCTCATACCCTTTCTTTATTAAAAAAGACAGAGGCACGCTAACCCCGCATAATTAAATGCGTTCTTTTCGCCTCTGCAAGTCTTGTTGTTCATTGCATCAGCCAGCACGTCTCTGTAGTACAACTCTTGCTTCGACATTATCGTTCTCACATGGGAAAGAGGCACGAACTGTGTTTAACATATACATGCAGAAACACACGCACACACTCGCGTGTTCTCCGCGGGATTGGAGCGATGTGTTTATGCCACTGTTGGATGAGGAGATGCTTGAGGCATTAGGCTCTCTGGAGAGCATGTTGACAACATCTTTCTCTGTCTCTCTCTTTCTCCCTTTCAGTTTACCTCAATCACTGTCTCTCACTCGCTCACTTCCTTCCCCTGTCCTCTCGTTGTGATGAGATTTTTTTAGTGCTCCCTTACATCTCTGCAAATGAGTCAAATTGGAAAAAGACAATCTGCTCACAATTTAAGTTGATTAGACGGTTGACTCTTTCACTCTCAGTATGTTACTCAGAGAACTAAAGAGCGTGACAGAGAGTGGGGAGGAGACTAGTGCACATATTTAACACACCATCAGTAAACAAAAAGTTCCCTCACCTTAAACTGATTCTTGGAAGACCGGGAATAGACTATATATAAAAGATGGATGTCGCTTCTGGGGAAGTAAATCCAATTTGAAAGTTCCTCAAAACTGAATTGTTGTAATGGACAGCAGAGGGCAGTCGTGGGGTTGCAAAAAGAAGCCTAAAAATATAGAAGTTAAAGGGAAAACAATACTACAACTCACTTGACCTATGACCTCAAGAAACATTTCTTAAGGACTTCGTCGCTTTAGTCAGTTCAGTGGCAAAAACGCTCAGCTTGACGTTTTGCAACACGACTTCGCTATCCAGCGAGTGAGCTGTGTCCGTTGTTTATTTACAGTCTATGGGAAAAACAATTATCCATGCGCCTGCTTTCAGATTTAGCTTAAAAGGGTCGGCACGTGGCTGAAATTGAGCCAGCTATGTAGACGACACACTCAAATGCTGGTCAACCCAAACAGGCACAAATAGAAAAAACCTGAGCCTAGCGCAGCACATTCCCCCGGCACTTAATGACCAGCTGCGAATAAAAATTTCCTTAGAGTAAATCAATGGAAAGTCATAGCAAAGGAGCTGTTCTCCATGCTTCAGAGGTTGGCTGTAGCTCACCCTGACTGCTGCTTCTCATATATTAGCATTCCAAATCTATAAACAAGCATTTCTCCGAACAGCAAATACTTTTTTTTTTCTCCTCGCAACTTTTGAAAAACCCAGTTTAAAGTTTATTTAACAAAACGTAGTTATTCTGAAGGTAATTTCAGAAACTACTCAGTCTGCTGCACAAGAAAAATATGACTACTTTTTGAACTTGTTTCTTTTTTTCATTCAAACAAAGATTGTTGCCAATTACTACCTAGACAGGAAAGAGAAATGTAATAAGAGTCTTTTTGTTAAGCAGTAGATGGATTTTCTTTTTTTTTTTTTTCATATAAATTGTTACAAGAGTCTATCAGGAATCTGAAAGTACCATTGGCACAGTAATAAAAGTTGTAAAATGAGTTTTTTAAGAATCCCTATTTTCTCTATAGGAGAGCCGACTGTTTACCACTGCAATGTGAATCTTATTCTAACATGTTTGAGGGAAAAACTTCAGGACAGGCTTCTTCAGGAAGGAGAAAGCACACTGCGCTGATTACGTTGCATATAGTGATCCTGCTACGTCCACTGTGAATTACACGAAACCTGCTGCTGTAGAAGCAGACCTAAAAGAACAAATATACCTACACCCCACGTCAATTTTTGTTCGATCTTCAAAATCGATGTGTTCTAAAGTATGCTTGCCAGATACTTTTCACTATGTGTGACATTGAAATACACATTCTAAATACAAGTATTTACAAATTGAAAGCAGATGCTGCAGCCTTAAGTCTGCAGACAAAGTACTTGTAAGTGAGGAGTCAGGAAAAAAAGGCAAACGACAAACAGAAGTGGAATAGTTGTTTTACGATTTGTGATTGCGTGTGTGTGTTTGTGTGTGTGTGTGTGTGTGTGTGTGTGTGTGTGTGTGTGTGTGGTCGGGGGGTGGATGGGTTCACTGTAGCTGTGGTGAAGTTGGTAACATGTTCTTCCCAGTGCTGCATACTTTCGAACCACAGTATGGTCTCTGCTGTTTTTTTCTCTCTCCCTAGTTAATAGGCAGTTTACAGGGCGGGATCTAAACTCTCTCTGTGTCTGTCTTCCTGGCTTTAGGCTCATTAATGGCGACAAGAGTGCTGTTGACCCCTGAGCCGTCCCCCATGTCTCTCCTCCCTATCTCCCCTCTTCTGTCCTTTTCCCCCCTCTCTCCATCTCCTTTCCTTTTCCCCTTATCTCACTTGCCCCACTCTTTCCCTCATCACCCCATCATCATTCACCCAGCAAGAGTTTGGCAGGGGTCTGTGTGTGTCTATGTGTGTGCGTGTTGCCAGGGGCCAGCGAGTGCCTGTGTACAGCAGAGGTCTTTGGTAAGGACAACACAGGGGACTCTGTCCTTGTCTAACCCCCTGGAAATAGAACAAAGGTGTGTGGTTGTGTGTAATAATGCTATGTACGGTGTCCCGAGTATGAGCTATAGCTAGTAATATTAATAGCATGGTCAGAGGTCCACCAGGCCAACAGGGACAAGCTATATAGAGCCTATAAACGCACTAATAAAAGACTACAGCAGGTCACCTTATGTTAGGCACAAGTGAAGGATCGTTGCACTGATTTACACAAAGTGTGGTGTAATCGTCCAGGTAGGGATAGCAGATTAAACCTAAATTAACATGAAGTTAAACATGAAAGATCCACTGCATGTATGGAGGACAGTGACGATCTTAAAGTACACATGGGAGTGAAATAAGACACGCAGGAAAAACGCGCAGTATATAATTATAATAATCTGATCAAATTCAAATTCAAATTTTATTTGTCACGTACACAGTCATACACAGTACGATATGTAGTGAAATGCTTGGACAACTGCTCGTGACCTAAAGAGAACAAAAAGGAAAAGGCTATGAATAAGATAGGAAATAAATATGAAAAATTAAAAAGGGTAAATTTAACTAGGAAGGAATAAAATATAAATTAAGGTTAAAAATGAAATAACTGTACAACACAAATTAGAATGAAGGGTAAATTTAACTGGGAAGAATAAGATAAAGATAAATATATAAATTAAAGTTGAAAATAAAATAACTGTACAACAAAATACACAATACACAATATAGAACTATATAAGAATGTATGAAGAAATATAAATATAAATAAATATATACACAATAACAGCAGCTGTACAAGTATTAACCGTAAATGAAGAATATAGTGACCAGTGTTGTGCAAAACCAAAGTCCAGAAAGTCCAGTGTGTGTGTAAGAACTGTATGTGTGGGTCAGTACTGTGTGGTGGTGTGATTGAGAGACCGTATCGCCTGCGGGAAGAAGCTCCTCCTCAGTCTCTCTGTGTTGGTCTTCAGGGAGCGGAATCGCTTTCCTGACCTCAGCAGAGAGAACAGTCTGTTGTTGGGATGGCTGAGGTCCTTCACGATCTTCCTGGCCTTGGTCCAGCACCGCCTGCTGTAGATTGAGTGCAGGTCAGGGAGCTCGGAGCGGATGGTGCGCTCAGCTGACCGCACAACCCTCTGTAGAGCTCGTCTGTCCTGCATGGTGCTGTTCCCGAACCAGGTTAAGATGTTTCCCGCCAGGATGCTCTCTATGGTGCACGAGTAAAAGTTCCTGAGCACCTTGGAGGGCAGTTGGAAGTCTCTCAAGCGTCTGAGGTGGTAGAGACGCTGACGGGCCTTTTTCACCACGGTGTTGATGTGACAGGACCATGACAGGTCCTGCGTGATGTGAACTCCGAGGTATTTGAAGCTGTCCACTCTCTCCACTGGGCACTCGTTGATGACGGGGGTCTGGTAGTTCCTCTCCTGCTTAGTGCTGAAGTCCACTATCAGCTCCTTTGTCTTACTGACGTTTAGAAGGAGGTTGTTCCTCTGGCACCAGTTCTCCAGATTCCTAATCTCCTTCAGGTAGGCCGTCTCGTTGTTATCAGAGATCAGGCCCACCACGACGGTGTCGTCAGCAAACTTGATGATGGTGGTGGAGCTGGTAGTGGCCACACAGTCATATGTGTACAAAGAGTACAGCAGGGGGCTCAGAACACACCCCTGGGGGGCTCCAGTGCTGAGAGTGGTGGAGGCTGAGACATGTCCGCCCATCCTTACTGCCTGTGGTCTGCCAGTTAGGAAGTTGGAGATCCACAGACACATAGATGAGCTGAGTCCCAGATGCTCCAGCTTGGTGGTGAGTGTGGAGGGAATTATGGTGTTAAATGCAGAGCTGTAGTCTATGAAGAGCATTTTAACATAATTCCCCCTTCTAGTGTCCAAGTGAGTGAGTGATGTGTGGAGGAGATGAGAGATGGCATCGTCTGTGGAACGATTTGGACGGTAAGCGAACTGTAGTGGGTCCAGTGTGTCTGGTAGTGAAGAAATGATGAAGTCTCTGACCAGGCGTTCAAAGCACTTCATCACTACTGAGGTGAGGGCTACAGGGCGATAGTCATTGAGAGAAGCAGGGTGGGGTTTCTTCGGGACAGGAACAATGATGGACTCTTTGAAGCATGTGGGGATCACCGACTGAGATAAAGAGATGTTGAATATCTCAGTGAACACAGGAGCTAGCTGGTATGCGCAGTCTCTTAGGATACGACCTGGGATGCCGTCTGGTCCTGCTGCTTTCCTGGTGTTCACTCTCTTGAAGGCTCTCCTTACTTCATGCTCGGAGATGACGAGCACGTTTCCGGTGCTGGCAGTATCTTCCTGTCTGCAGCCGTTAGCGCCGCTAACACTAGCATTGTTGGAGACCTTAGCTGCAGCCTCGAAGCGAGCATAGAAAGTGTTCAGCTCGTCTGCCAGAGTCACGGCCGCGTTCGTCATACCGGTTGTTGGTGCTTTATAGTCCGTTATTTTTCCTTAGTCCCCGCCACAGGCTCCTAGAGTCACTCTGTTGGAGTTGTGACTCTAGTTTCCTCCCGTAGCGCTGCTTCGCCTCTTTCACCGCCCTCCGCACGTTATATGACGCGGCTTTGTACGGGTCCATGTCCCCCGTCATGAGTCCCGTGTTGTAGGCAGCGGTGCGGGATCTCAGAGCGTCGCGGATGGTTTTATCCACCCACGGCTTCTGGTTGGGAAACGTTGTGATAGTCTTTGTCTCCACGGTATCATCCGCTAGTTTCCCGATGAATCCCACAACCGCTTCCGTAAACACGTTGACGTCATCGTCGGAGCTGTTTCTGAACATGCCCCAGTCTGCGTCATCGAGTGCGTCCTGTAACGCGGCCACCGATTGATCCATCCAGCGCGCGACCTTCCTCTGAACCGGAACTTCCTGTTTCAGCCTTTGTTTGTATTTTGGCATGAGGAAGATGTCTGCAGACATAGCAAACATCAGATTATTATGATGGCATATTCAAACTGCTAGCAGCTAATGCTCTTTTAAGTGCATGTAAAACACAGTTCTGTTATAACCGATGCTATAGGAGCACATACAATACTTCCCAAGTGGTCGCTGTTGTTGTGTTTCACCCTTGAAGACACTCTTTTTAAAAAGGCATTTTTTATAAGCTTGGCATCCATCAGCTGCAAAGCAGCACAGTGTTGCTCTTTACTGATAGCTTCTACTGTTAATGTATTGGTGGGTACAAGCAGACGATCATTTAAATATGAACATCAGACTCGTTTCCATCATAATGTGAAGCCATGAAACCCTCATAGTGGACAGACCCTGTAAGCTAGCATTTCTGTTGACCTTTGATTAGTTACAGTTTGAAAAACTGATGATGCACCGACACCCGATACATAACTATATCGATTAAAGAGACTTTTAGCTTAGTATGAATGGAGTCACAGTATGCTCTGTAGCATTAACGACTGAAGTCTAAATAATTAAATGTGTGTGAGGATTTCTCTTTTTCTTCCCTCGTGGTTTTGTATCATGTGCATTATTATGCTTTAATTAGGCTCTTAAGTCACTTTCATATTGGTGGCTGGAAATGCTTCGGCTTCTCCTTAATGAGTAGCTGCGGAGGAATGATAAAGTAGGCAGACTATAGGAATTACATGTCTACAAGGCACACAACAGCTAGCAGATGTCAGGTCTGTGTGAGGCCACATTTGTCTGCAGTGAAAACACGTCGACTGAACGCTCCACTGTGCCTCAATCTGAGCTGTTGACTCTATGGTAATGATGCAAGTCAAGCTAAACATAACAAACCATTAGCGTCCTCAGCATGCCGACAACAGCGCTGGGAAGATGGTGATCTCGCTTCTGTGTGCGCGAGCTTGACAGACACTGGGAATTCATCAGATTAGTTTACAAGTATGGGCCGCCCAGCATAAATAAATCCAGACTAAATGATGATATTATAAGCTGCTATTATAAACAGTTCCTACATGGGCATCAGGTTAAACTTTGGGCTTGCGCGAAAGATAGCTGATGGCTTTAATATGTGTTACTATTTACTAGCACTGCTTCTGACACATAGGTCATTCCTCTGACCCTTTACAAGTGCATTCAGTTAATTATTGTAACAGTGGATCATTGTTCTGATAAAGCTGTTACGGGAAAGAAGGAAGAAAAGGTGGTCTCGAAAAGCTGCAGGCTTGTGAAGGGGGGGGGCATCCTTCAGAGACAGACAAGATTTCCCAAAGGCCAGTTCCTGTGGAAAAGAAAAGCTACGAGGGAAGTATTTGAAGGAAGATAAGGGAAAAGAGACAAGAGGGAAGCAGAGGAGGATAAGCAGGGTGAGGAGAAACTAGAATAGGGGAAAAAGAAAAGAAGAAGTGAAAAAAGGAAGTGAGTGAAAGAAATGAATGGAGGTCTAGTTCTGCTGTCTTTATCAGGGCAAACTGTGTGGCAGAGACCCAAGGCCAGGGTTCACACTGTCACTGAGCCGTGACCGTCTGTGTCCATTCGCTCTTTCTCCTTCTTCCCTCTCCTCCTGCCACTTCCCCCTCTGTCCCCCTCTGTAATTCACTTCTCCTTTTTTAATTTCCTTCTCTCCCGCACCTTCATATCTGTCTTCATCTTCTCTGCATCGCCTCGCTTGCTTTTTTCCTTTTCCCTTTTCTTCATCCTGTTTGTCTCTCTTTGCCCTCTTTTTCTCGCAGAGCAGCTCCAAAATTGAGAACATGTTTATGTAAATCATACAAAAGCCAAAGCTGTTGTGTGTGTCCCTCCCTCTCGCCCTTCTCTCACTCACTTTGTCACTTTGTGTCTTTGTTCACTGAAGTTAAACTTTGCCATGTTTCTGGCTGCCTTTGAAAGTCTGGTAGAAGGCAGACAATGACCGCCACAGGCATTTTTCTCAGCCCCCCTTTTTTCTTTTTTCTTTTTTAACCTCGCTACCTCACACACAAGCGCACGCTCCCTGACAGCTTTGCTGTTTTGGAGGGGTGGGGTTGATTGATTAGTCTCTATAGTGACGATACGTCTTGTAATGAACAAGAGAAGGCTGGCATGTTAATTTGTGTGGTGTGGGAGGCTTAATCGTCATCGTGTGTGTTTATGTGTGAGAGTGTGCGCATTGTTCTTCTTTGTGCATGTATTGATATATTGCTTTTTTCTCCTCTTTTATTATTGTTATTGTGTTCAGTTGGGTCTGTGCGTGTACACAGTGCATTACATCCGTGCGTCACTGTCAATATGTCCCTCTGTGTTTTGAGGCAGGATGATTTAAATATCACCAGAGGTTTTTACATTTTTTTAGGCAAATAATTATACTTTGTGTACCCAAAAGTGAACATCCATCCTTTCATCTGCCTATTTTCTGATGCTCATCCTGCGACCAGGTCGCAGGTCCAGCAGCCTAAGCAGAGAGGCTCAGACCTGCTTCTTCCCAGCCATCCTCTGTGGGCTCATCAACCACAGGAGGTGGTGTAGAGCTCAGGTGTGATACGTGTTGGGTGGCAGTCAAGGGCAGATGCCTGGTGGTTCAGTTGCACATCCATGATACTGATGAGCCTGGCTATCTGGACAAAAATGAACAAGTAGCAGAAGCAAATAACTAGCTAACATCCGTCTATCCATTATTTTCTAATTATCCCTTTCATGCATGAATTATGACAACCTCAATCCAGATTTTTTTCTTAAGTATTTTTATTCATCTTTAGGCATGAAAAAAGATTTTTGAACTTAATTTTTTGAACATGTACTTTTCAAAGAGTTTTTTTACATGTCCAATTAGGTGGACAACATCACCTTTGGAGTGGGTGGCAGGGTATGGAGTGACACATCAGTGTCCAATGTAGTGGTTTATGTGCAGAAAACAGCCTTTGAATAGCTGTCCACTGTAGTGACAACTATGCGTGAAAGGGTTATACAATTCAGGATCATGGGGGTGGGGGGTACACGCTAGACACGTCCCCAGCAGTACAACTCCACTAACTCCACTAACTGCACGTGTTTAGACTGTGAAAGTACCTGGCTCTAGCTAACAGCGTCTTGTATAAAGTAAGACAAACTCATGGGTGAGAGAAGAAAAGCTAATATGTTCTTACTTTTATTCATGCTGTCCCTTCAGAGACACAGGAAGCTGTGAAGAATTGGGTCAAAACTGAACAAGGTTAATGAGGTAATATTGGCAGGCTTGGTTAGTATCCATAGACAGCTTAGGTGCATCACTGACAAACAGATGCCTACTAATTAGTGCTAGTAATTGGAAAACAAACTAATACATTTAGCCACACAGAAAATTATTAGCTGCCAGATACTTGCATTACATTCCTCCAAAGTGCACCAATGTTTTTGGTTGGTGCATTGTTTCTAGCATTACTTCCCCCTCCACCGGTTGCAGCAGATAGGAGTTCTTCGTTCCAACTGTCGCCAAGTATACAGTATAAATCACGCTGAGGTGACTGTTGTTGTGCTTTGACGCTTTATCGATAAAACTGAATTGAACTGAATAGTGTTTTTTTTTTTTTTTTAGGATGAACTTCTGTCTAGATGTGTGTGTGTGTGTGTGTCTTTCTCAACGTGCTTCTCAGCGCGTGTGATGTTACAGTAGTGGTGCATATGCTGATCATCACCGTTACGCATGTCAGAGTGAGGTGAACCTTGTGATGCGACACATGGTTTTAATGACATGCCTGTTACACAGACTCACCTTTCCACTTGCGCCGTATTCATAAATCAGGCTTGGCATATCAACATATCAGTGTAGCGACGAGGCTATACAAGACACATTGATTATGATATGCTAATCTGACCTATAATTTACTTCCTGTCATTTCCCTCCTCCAGTGTCCTGCTCATGTATTCACCCTCCCCTCCGTGTTTATGCTTACTCCATTTGATTTACTTGTTGTATTGGCTTGTCTACTGATAGAAACTACACTGGCAAAGCAGTAAGAGATCAATATTTTAAACATTAGCAATCAACTGTTCATCCATTCAGGCCGTACTGAGATACTTAATTACTTAGTTTGACATCACATACAATGAAATAATCAAAGCCTGTAATGGAAGGAAACACACCAAACACAGAGGCATGAACTGGCTTTGTGTGGCTTTTGGCCCTTAATGAGATACACACATCCCTGTCAGCCTTGTGTCTGCCATTTACAACAACATCTCAAAACAAAAAAAGTTCAGGAAACTGGAGTCAATTTTTCCAGTGACATCCAATAATTTTATACCATTTTCTCAGTAAATCTGCCATGGCTTGGCTTCACTCCAGGAGCCATAAAATTTCTGCTAAGTGCTGGAGGGATTGAAATCCTCCTCCTTCTTTAAGAATTAATGTTAGTTTAACAAGAGAAGGGATTTAGAAAGTGTTAATGGTTGAGTTAATGGCTTTCTCTCCCTCTCCACCCCCCCCTCCCCCCCACCCTCTCTGCACAGCCGTTACAGATAGACGACAACTTCTGCGGCCAGGACTTCAACCAGCCTCTAGGGGGCACCACCGCCATCGAGGGCATCCCGCTTTATGTGGACAAGGACGACGGCATGACCTCCGTGGCTGCTTATGATTACCGTGGCAACACAGTGGCGTTCACGGGCACTCGTAGCGGACGCATAAAGAAGGTAGGCTGGAGTTTCCGAAGCACCTTTACATCCTCGCAGATCTGTTTAACACAGAGACTCTTCGCAAAGACAAAACTCAGTGATGTTTCAGTGTGATTTGGCTCAAAGCTTCTCAGATCTCACCACATATGCATTCTATAATATGAAAAAAAAAGGATCAGATACAAACATTTCACCTGACAGTGGTGTGGTGTGAAAGGAAACTAACAAAATGTGACTAAAACGGGGATTTAAAGGCTCTGGTAACAGTGCAGGGCTTGTGTGTGTGTGTGTGTGTGTGTGTGTGTGTGTGTGTGTATACTGCATGAGTATGCGTGTTTCATGGACTATAGAAAAGCATTTTCACTCTGAAGCAATTTTCTGTCATTTTCTGATGTATTTTCAGTGGTCATTGGTTTTGGCATCGCTGACAAATGGCTTTATCATCAGCGCTCAGTGTAGATATCAGCTTTGAATGTGCATGTGTATATATATATCAGTGTAGCGACGAGGCTATATATATATATATATATATATATATATATATATATATATATATATATATATATATATATATATATATATATATATATATATAAATATATATATATATATATTTCTGTGTCTGTAATGGCATTTTGTGCTTGTTTTATTTTGAAATAGCTTTTCAGTGATTTGCCATTGTCACTGAATGCTTTTGAGACATACCAAATAAGACATATACATTAAAAAAAAAGTAAAGCAGCAGTTTCTGGAGAAGTGCGTTTTCTCCTGCAGAGCGAGCTTGTGTGTGTGTGTGTCTTTGTGGAGGATGTACAGAGTGGAGCTTGTACTGCTAGACAAACTGGAGCTGTGTGGTTTTTATCTTGCTGAGTTCTTTTGTGGTCTAGTCACAGGATTGTCAAAAGGCAGTGAGAGTGTCTGAGTGGCTATAAGGTGGGTGCAGATGATTTTTATGTGTCTCCTGAGTACCTCCGGTGAAGGGACGGGTGAAGGAAACCTGTGCTTTGCGTGTGCCTGTGCTCAATCACAGGCTAGCAGTAATTTCCCGCCGTGTTCAGCATAAGAACATCACGCTATTTCTTTGTGTACGTGTATGCGTGCACCTGTGGGTCTATAATAATGCTCCTGAAGTACCCGTGTGGAGTGGATCGCATGGTGCGTGTGCCAATCAGCTGCTCCTGAGCCTTAGCTATACTTTCTCTTTTCTCCCCCTGCTCGTCATAGGAGTGCGTCTGTGTCATCAATACTACCGAGGCTGAATAAACACACTCAGGTGAAGATAAAAAGTGCATACACACAGAAAGTAAATGAAAAGAAATGTTAGATTGGCATTTCACTCTGCGTCGCATTGAGCTTTATGAAGTTTCAGACATTTCTTTTAGTAGACAAGCATCATTTTGCAGCTGCTGATGTCTATTTTTTTATTTTTATTTCAGTGGGCGACGTCTTTAAGTTTGCCTTTTACTTTTTGTCGCGTCCCATTAAGCTCAGCTCAGATGTTTTAAAGATTCAGCTGCTGCAGTTTTAGACACATATTTGACAGCTTAAACAGGAGGCCTGTGTGTTTCCGCAGCCTGTGGAACAGCCTTTGCGACGCTGCTGTCGACTGCTTTTATATAGGCTTTGATACTATGCGCACACTCTCACACAGACCCACACACGCCTCCTTACACAGCTTCCTGTCACTTGAGTTTTGCTAAGTCGACTGAAACCTAGCCCGCTAGTCCTTGCAGCCTGACCCCTTGGACTGTGTCTGCGGTTGTGCAGACAGATGATTTGTATGTGCGCTGAGACTGTGGGGGTCAGCAGATCCTGGATGATATCCCGCTGATCGGAATCCCATTTCCTCTCAGCCGCCGTGTCTTCCTGTGCTTTGGGGATGGAGGAAGGAAGGTGAATACGACGGGGTGGAGGCTGCCAGTGTCCTCACACACAGATCAATGCAGATGCTGCATTAAAATGCTGTTGTCTATATGAGCGGGATAATGGCGAGACGGGATGACAATCACTATAAATCAACAGCAATTCAAGCTACAGCCGGGTTATTGGGCTTTTTCATTAGCCCGTGCCCGCTAAGGCTTTCCTCGCGCAGGAAGTGATTCGTTTTAGGTTTAAATAAGGTCTTTTTGGCTAAATTGGAGAACAGCTGTTTAATGGCTGAACTTGATTTGTGCAAAAATAAATTCTGGGGCGAGGGAGAGGGGAATAGGACTGGGATTAGAACGAGGGAGGGAAAGAAAGCGAAGCTGAGGCAGCAGATGGAGAGAGATGGTTACAGGCCGTGTGGTTTTATTGCTATTCATTGGAAGTTAAACTGTGCTCCTTGGCCTAATGAAATGTAAAGCTGCATTGTATTGATGTACACACACACACACGCACGCACGCACATACACACACGCTCCTGCTCATTAAAATTCCTGCAGTGTGACTGTTGTTGTGTGTGTGTCTGCCCCCATGGACGTGTCCCGGCTGCTAGACTCTGTATTGATTGATCTATGAATATATAATCAGTAGTGTAGATCTTAAATGGAGCCAGTTCATTGGATAAGCGTTGGTACAGGTTTGTGTGTGTGTGAGGGAGAAAGAGAGCTATGACATAAGCCAGGGTTAATCTATGCTGCCTTTCATCAGCAAAACTAATCAAAATGTCATGACTGGCTAAACACGTGGCATGTATGTGTAAAAAAAAACAGTAGCCTTGCTCGTGGGCCACTGGCTTTCTTCTTTATAGGTTCTGACTGTGCCTGTAAGAACTAATTCTGCTTTATTAGCCGACCTTGCTGACTCCGGTTTTCACCTTTGAGACGTATTTATATAGAATATTTTTGATGGAAGTGAACTGCTGATTAAGGGCCGTGTGTCAAAGTGAAAGCTCTCTTTGATACTTAATGGAGCTGTGGGACCGTGATTAGGTTCTTAGTGTTTTGAAGGTCCCTCCCTCAGCCTGAGTGTATTAAGTCATTTCAGACGAGGCTCTGGCTGAACTAGCTGTGTTTTTATTGAAACATATCTTTTTTTGACTGATTTACAAAATTCTACTCTTCATAGCACTGAGAATGATCTCCTCTCCACGTTAGCTCAGCCTCTGGCACAATCAGAAAAGCTTTTTTTCTAAAGGACCTGGAATTACCTGGCGTTCCACAGGAACCCATTCTGGGCCCAGTGTCATTTCCTGTTTTCCATGTTTCCACTGGGTCTAAGTAACATCAAGAACTTCCATGGCTACGCTGATGACACAGGTACACTTCGCTAATATCAAACTGGACCCCATTTTCCTGCAGAACTGCCTTAATTATTTATGGCATCCATTCAACATAGTGCTGGAAACATCCCTTGGAGGTTTGTGGTCCATATTTACATGAAAGCATTACACAGTTGCTGCAGCTTTATTTGCTGGACATCCATGATATGAATCTCCCTTTCCACAAAATGTCAAAGGTGCTCTATTAGATTGAGATCTGGTGACTGTGGAGGTCATTTGAGTAGTGAACTCATCATGGTGAAGAAACCAATTTGGGATGAATTGAGCTTTGTGATGTGTGCACTGTGGTCACAATGCGATGGATGTGGGGGGCTGCAGTATTTAAATGATGCTCAGTTGGTACTGTTCTTAGCCGACAGCAGTGGCACCCAGCATGGTCTTCTCCTGCTGTAGGTCATCTGCTTCTACGCTTGATGTGTCATGTGTTCAGAGATGCTCTTCTGCATACCTTGGCTCTAATGAGTATTTATTTGAGTTACTGTTGTCTTCCTCTCAGTTCAAAGCAGTCTGCCCATTCTGACCTCTGGCACCAACAAGGTTACTTGAATCACCTTTCTTCTCCATTCTGATGAACTTAAGCAGCTTATCTTGATCATATCTACATACCTAAGTGCATTGAGATGCTGCCATGTGATTGGCTGATCAGATATGTGCATTAACAACAAGTGTATGTTCCTAACAAAGAGGCCAGTGAGTGCATGTCTCACTAAAGCCAAACAGAATGACTACACTTTCCATATTGTCTTGCCTCAATAATTATTGCCTTTTATTTACTCCTCCTTGCCCTCATCACAGTGTCAGTCACTTGATCTCAGTTTGATCTTATTAATTAATAAACACGTTTTTTTTTTGGATACGTCATGCCATCTTGTTCTGTTCAGTTTAAGCTGATCTCTGAGGTTAAAACTATTCTTTCATCTCATTCAGCTTTAGCAAAGGTCATCCACACAGATATTACCCCCAGATTTGATTACTATAATGCAATGTACTATGGTGTCATTAAAGAAACACAGGCTTCGGTTTACTTGGAAGAAGAGAATAAAATAGAATGTAAAATGAAATAATAGTAAAAAACTAAATAAAACATAAAAGAACAAAAGTGACTACAATAATTACATTTGATGCTCATTTGATTATATAGCTCTTATACAGTGACCATGCCCATACTTACTGTATGTTATCAGGGTTGCAATAAGAAAGATATGAGAGACAGTGTCTGATACACGATGAAAGTGGGATTTAGGATACAGCACAAACAGTGCGATATAATACTGTGTATAGGAGGCAGTCTTTTTTTTTTTTTTATGGTGACAGTCTGGCTATCTGCTGTTCACCTCTCCCAGGCCTGTCAGTTAGCAGCAGCACACTGCGTTTATGCAGTATATGTTCTTGGTCCTTGCTCTGTACCTCAAAGCCACACATGATTACCTTCTTCTTTTAAACACCACTGTACATTGCTTTGTTGGCAGACAAAGTGTAGGTGGGACACTGAGTTTTTAACAGCACGAAATTGCACTATCGGCTGCCTTCTGCGTCGTTTGCCAGAAACATCCTTAAAAACCCCGTCTTCAGATCTCAGTAAAAACCTGGAAATCCTTTCATTCCTCTCATTTCGTCTCCTCTTTTGTCTACCTGGGAGAACAAGGTGCTCCTGCCGCATCAGGTAAGATGAAAAGAAACTCTCAACAGCCTGAAGTATTTCCAGATTTCAGAAACAAAAAGATGAAGCTAGACAGATGGAGAGAGAGAGAGGGGAAGAAAGAGGGAGATTTACTCACAGCAATGTATAGGTGTGCAGACGTGTGTGGTGGGTGAAGGGGTATGGTTTCATGTCATTTCATCATTTCCCTGCTAGCAGCAAATCCAATTACTTTTCCCTTTTCCTTTCTATCTTGGAAGATAGCCTGAGTGACAGGACTGATTGGAGTACAGCGCTACCGAGGCAACTGTGCCAACCAGTTGATTGACATAACACTGGCACTTCACTGCTTTCAGACAGGGAGACAAGTGAGACTGGTTAGGCTTCAGGGCATCTCAGAGCTGGTGAGGTGGACCAGAAGTTCACCCGCATTGCTCTTTTGATCCTACATCTGTCCCACTCAGACATTACCCAAGCAACTATAGAGCGAGATGCTCCACGGTGCTCGGCTCTTTTTCAGTATGTGACGGTGACGTACCGTGCACGACCCTATCCTGTCCACTTTTTCACTCCTCCCAGCTAACAGCATTCCACCCCCTTAACGGCATTGACCCTTTAAGAAGATAATAAATAAGCAGTATACTGCGTGAATTGAGTCATAATCTGCCCACCATCTCTTATGTAGTGTGGCTAACACTGCACAGCATCCTAAGCAGCTTTTCCTGGAGGCTACTTTCATGCTGTTGTATACTTTGTGCCAGTTTACATTTCTGCTCTAATGCATTTCTCACTAAGACCCTGTGCTTTTGTTCTCCACTGTAGTTGTGCCAGCTGTATTGAATTTCAAATCAAGGTTTTATAGTTAAAGTAAAAGTTGTGATATAAATTAATAAAGATATAACAAGCGCTTTCCAAACCGTGGGACTTATCATGTCTTTAAAAAGCGGTGCCTTTCTTGTTACATTTAGGAAGATAGATGTAAAAAGACCAGAAAACAGACAAAGGGCAACATTCCCAAAGAGTGTATATGCCCAAATGTCTACAACAACACAAACAAAACAAAGTTTCAAACATTTCATATAAAGTTGTGATCTTTCCAAAGTCCTAGGAAAGCTTTTGGAAAGTCTTTGGAAAGGGTGTGCTTTTCTGTCTTCCTCTGTCTTTTTTTTTAATTGTTTTTAGATCATTCAGTTCTTCTTTTAGATCATCATCCACCATCAGCACCAGTCATCATCAATTCTGCATGTGAGTCACACATGGCTGTCACCAGTATCTGAATTATATTAACAGGAGTGGCACCAAGAAATACCTTCTGACAGTAAATGGATCATAGGTCAAAAAGATGAGCTCAGTGCGATGAGCAGGCGACCACATGCAAGGATGGCTGCGAGCGGCCGGCCCAGGTTCAAGTCTGACCCGCGAGCCTTTGCATGTCTTCCCCTCTCTCTCTCTCTCTCTCTCTCTCCTTTTCTGTAAATTCTTCACTGAACCTATCAAAATGAAGGCCAAAAGATTTTGGAATAACTGACTGTTTAGTTATTGTTTTACAATTGTGCTATAAAGAAAGATAAGTAATGGTAAATGGACTGGTACTTGTATGACTCTTTCCTGCTAGTTTCATTCACCCAAGCACACACATTCATTCAAGTACCTTTTCTTAATCTAAGTACCGTGTCTATTCACATTGACAATTCGAGAGAGGAAGCGAACCACCAACCTCTACAACCCACAGCCAACTCCATCTCCTGAGCCACAGCCACCCACAATTAATCGCTAAGATAGCTGATAATGAATAACCAATCATTAGTAGTTCTGCAAAAAATTAACAATGCAGAAAAACTGTCTTTTAATGGGGTGTGTTTACACTGGTGTATTATTTTTACAACTTAAGACTCTTGAGTGCTCCAATTCTGAACAGCTCCCAGCAGAATGATTTCCTTTCTCTATGATTATTTTAGTGGATGCTGGTGTTTTATGGAAACAGCAGTGATTGGAGAAAATACATTTAAACTATTTAAATTAAACTATTTAAATCAAGCATACATTATATTGCCCAAAGTATTCACTTACCCATCTAAATCATTGAATTCAGGTGTTCCCATCATTTCCATGGCCACAGGTGTATACAATCAGGCACCTAGGCATGTAGACTGCTTCCACAAACTAGAATGGGTTCCTCAGGAAAACTTGACTGGCCTGCACAAAGTCCTGACTTCAATCCAATCAAATACCTTTGGGATGAATTAGAGTAAAGACTGTGATCCAGGTCTTTTTGTCCAATATCAGTGTCTGACCTCACAAATGTACTTCTGAACAAATGGTCACAAATTCCCATAAAAACACTCCTAAACCTTGTGGAAAGCCATCCCAGAAGAGTTGAAGCTGTCATAGCTGCAAAGGATGGGCTGACATCATCTTAAACCCTATGGATTAACAATGCAATGTTGCTCAAGTCCATATGAGTGTGAAGCCAGACGAGCAAATACTTTTGGCAATATAGTTCATAAAGCACAGGAAAAGTCCTTAGCCCATTATCCACTCTTCACCTACCAGCATTCAGTGAACGAGAGCACCGTGGACCCCTTCCTAGAGTTTGAGATGGCCGCGGATGTATTGGCTCTTCAAGCTTAGTGGTAAAACTATAGCTGTCAGAATGATTAAGCCTAATCAAGAAACATGGGATGGGAGGTAATTTAGCATGTGAATGCTAATTAGCACTAGCATTTAGACTAGCAGACGATGATTGAAGCAGCGCATCGGCTGCTCGGGCTGGTTAAATGGCAAAAACACCAGGCTGGTAGAGATGATTGATAATCTTCGGGTCGTGCCGCTGTCTGTTTCCCCCCCCGTTTGCGTGTGAGCGGATTACACTTTCCTCTTCCCTCCGATGCAAACTCATAATGAGCAGATGAGCACAACACCTGAACACTTTAATTCCATCTTTATCCCATTAAGTAGAAGTTAGTGGAATAAATTCCTATTAGTTTCTCAGAATACACAACAGGATTTTCCTCAAGCCTCGTGTGTGTGTGTGTGTGTTTGTGTGTGTGTGTGTGTGTGTGTGTGTGTGTGTGTGTGTGTGTGTGTGTGTGTGTGTGTGTGTGTTAACGTCTGCCGTCTACTGTCTGGCACAAATATACACAATTACATTGTTTAGATCCATATTCATGATTCATTTGTGAGTTTCTGAAACAGCAGTTAGGTATTCACACTCTAGGTTTGTGTGTGTGTATGTGTGCACTTGTTGCCATGATATATATGAAAGGGTACATCAATGGGTCAATACATGGGGGTTTTGTGCTGCAGTGTGCTAGTCCCTGTAAATGCATGTGTGGAGTTGCTGTTAGAGCCTGTTGAGGGAAGACTAGTGTGTAAATCCTTCAGAGATAATATTACTGCTGTAAGGGCTGCTAGTGTTTGAGTGAATTATCATTGGATTCTCCGAGCCGTACTTTCCTGCTGTCCTTGTCTTCGGGCCTTATGCTTTCTCTGCCAACAACAACCGTCTCTCTCTTTTTCTCTTCCCCTCCGCTCCCTGTCGTTCTTGCTTATATGTCACCTTCAGCTCTCTTTCTCCTAACCGAGGTGGGCTGGATGCCCGCAAATCTGCCTCCCATGAGAATGTCCCACCTCATCTGTGTGTGCATGCATATGTGTGTGTGTCCTTCTCTCCTCTGCTCCCCATTCCCTCAGCCTCTCTATCTCCTCTATCCATTAGTACATTAGTATACGTCAGCCTGCAAAAAAAAAAAAAAAAAAATGCTGTCTCTGTTGTGCCTTTTATGAGCAGGAGACAGAGATAGATTCAAAGACATACAAGGCTGATAAAACAGTGAGCCATACATCAGCTCGTACTTATATGACCTGATTGTGCATGTGCTTTAGAGGTGTGTTTGCTTAGGTTAAGACAGGCTGGTTAAATAAATTACACTTTATTTGTAATGTCTTTGCAGTATATATATATATGTGTGTGTATATATATATATGTGTGTGCGTATATATATATATATATATATATATATATATATATATATATATATATATATATATATATATATATATATATATAATTTAACATATTAGATATCTATTAATTTAGCGTCTATCCATAATGAAAACAAAGTAGAACTACTGAAACTTGATGCCTATACTGTCTGTAATGCAACTTGAGCACCAGCTGATGTTATTTGAAATGTAATTATTTTATTGCAACTACTGGTTATTGCATCTTTGGGCCTACAGTATAGCCATTGTTGGAGCAGTGATAATCTTATTTAGAATTTTTTGTATTACTCTTTAACTTACAATATAAAGCACCTTGAGGCGACTATTGTTGTGTTTTGGCGCTGTATAAATGAAATGAAATGGATTATTTTGCACTGTGAATCACATTAAGCCAAAAGTATCCAAGAATATATAATATGTTGTTAGAAATGAGCATGTTTCTGTGAACTGTGTAGTCTTCAGTCCCAACCATATTCTGTCAGGCTAAGAGAAGCTTCTTTTGGAGCGATTAAAGGTTTTATACAAGTTTTCGTCATTTGATTAGGTCAAGATTATGTGTTTGACAGACAAGAGTTTTAATGAAGCTAAATGAGGCATTTTTAAATGCAAACAAAGGATACTTAATAGACAGGGCAAACTTCGAAGTCTATCAAAAATGTTAGACAATTTTCCAGTTCTTCAGAAGACTTAGAAATGGAGATGTTCCAGCCAAATATTTAGAGGACGTGATATTGAAAACAGAATGGAGTGTTCAAAATAACAAATACAGTATCCATCTATATACTGTATTTCGAGGGAGACAGGCAGCACTTTCTTCTTTCTGTCTTTTTTTACTACCAAATTGGTGCATTAGTTTGAAAATGAGTCAATGGGACAGTGCGTTAGAATGGCTTCCACCTGAAACAAATAGATGGTAGGTGGGGAAAAATAGGGGGGAGAAACCATTTTCTTCAAAGGCAGTGCTGCATGACATTAGGATGGAGTGATCCAGAAGCACACTGGTGCTGGCAGACTGATCTGAAATACAACAGCAGGATGTTTGCCGGGACGGAGACTGATATGATACTGTTCTGCATCACTTATCGGAGGCAGTCGCTGCTAATGTGCCATTGTGGTTGTAGGTTCAATTCCCAGGTGGGCTATCACTTCATATGTATTACCCCCTATGTCCTTGAGCAGGGCATTATCTCAGCATCCCCTCTGGAGGAATATGGCTCGGCATTAATGGACGGGCGATGTGCATGGAGAGCTAGATGGATATATTAGTGAGCTAATGAATCTTTGATAAGTGGGAAGGCTTTGTGGGTGTCAAGAGACAAAAGGAAAGATTACAGCTGAACCTATCAACTGCGAGATGGCTTTTATTCACATAAAGTCTTTGCGGCATCTGACATTGGGATTGCCATTGTGGGGCATGGCTATGTGTGTGTTGGCTTGATGTGGCAAAGCACTCTGGGAAAGAGGGAGGATTGCTAGTGTTTTGGAGATTCTACTGCAAAAAGTGTTTTATTTATTCATTTTAGTTTAGAGGATAGAAAATAAAAAATCATCTGTTCCTTAGCATATACTAAAATTATTTAAATACAGTTTCAGATGAACAACAACACATGACATAATAACACTGTGTCATTATTTACCGTCTCCCTCCTATCACCGCCAACAGATAGCTGCCCATCCCTGAAGCTAGTTCTGCTGAAGGTTTCTTCCTGTTAAAAGGGAGTTTTTTCTTCCCACTGTAACCAAATGCTAGGTCATAGGGGGTCATCTGATAGTTGGGGTTCTGTATTATTGTAGAGTCTTTACCTTACAATAAAAAGCACCTTGATGTGACTGTTATTGTAATTTGGCGCTGTATTAATAAAACTGAACTGAATTTAATATGAACTGAGCCAAAATGCAGAAGTGTTGTATGAAAAACTAAGCACGCCACAGTAGTTTGTAAAGCCAGCTTTGGGTCAAATAACTTTTTCTGTATGACTTTATCTGTCTGAGATCGTTGCAGAGGGAATTTAGACCACTCTTCTTTACAAAGTTCAGTTTATTGAGGTTTGTGGGCATTCATTTATGCACAGCTCTCTCAAAGTCCCACCACAGCATTTCAGTTGCGTTGAGGTCTGGGCATTGACTGGGGCATTGCAACATGTTGTTTCTTTTCTTTTTTCAGCCATTCTGATGTCGATTTCCTGCTGTGTTTAGGATCATTGCCCTGATACATAATTGTTTCAGCCAACTTTTAGCTGTCAGATAGACAACCTCATGTCTGACTCTGAAATACTTTGGTATACAGAAGAATTCATGGCCCAAATCTTCAGTCCTCCACAAATGTAGTTGACAGTTTGGTTGTACCCAATGCTGTGCATTATAGCCAAAGAAATCCACTTTGGTCTTATCTGTCCAAAGAACATTGTTGCACAAGTCGTGTGGTTTATTAAGATGCACCTTTGGAAACCTAAGCTGTGCTGTCATGTTCTTTAGAGCCATTCTCCTGGCAACCTTTCCAAACACCATATACTTGATCAGTCTTGTTCTAGTTGTACAGACATGTTAACATGCTAACTGAGGGCTGTAGATTCTAAGATGTAGCTCCGGGGTTATTTGTAGCTTCTTGGAGCATTGCAGTTTGACTTTGTCGTCCTGGGATCTCCAGTTTTTAGCTGGCTCTTTGTCCTGTGAATCATTTTTCTCAGAATAGAATGATGGCTTAAAGTTAGTCAAGAAAAAGGGACAAAAACTGTGCTCTCTGGTGTGAGTGACAAAATGATTATGTCACCATCAACCACTCTAGTGTTCAGCAGACTAGTGGACTGTTTCTGCCTTTGTCAAAACAGTCCATTGACCTCTAACGTTGGAAAAACTTCTCTTACTGTGCTCATGGACACAAATCAATTGCTAATATTAACACATTTGACAAAAACAGTTAAATTAAGTAATATAATGAGTTCCAGTTTCCCTCTTCCAGTAAGGCCTTTATGATGTAATTCACATGTGGCCACAGTATGAACACAACATCCGTTGACTGGAAATGTAAAATGTGTACCAAGTTCAAAAAAAGAAAAGATAAAAAAAAAGCAGTGTGTTAACCCTGTGACCTCATAAATCAGGGTCCCTAACCCGTGTGGACATCACCAGTCCCAGCACTGACTTAGAATGTCCCTGCTGATAGAGCATGTACGGCCACGAGTCCAGACAAACACACGCATATGTAGGATGTTCAGCAACAGCCAGCGATGCGCTCGGACAGCTGTTGAGCTGACGACTGCTGTCAGGTGCCAGTGGCCTGATTCAAGCTGGCCGACCTCTTCACATCACAACATGTGTCTGCACAGATACGGGAGGTGATGGGCAGACATTTGTTTGCGTATCTGGCGTGCATCTGGAGAACAACTGGCAGGTTGGGTGGGTCTGGTGTGTGTTTTGATTGGTGTCTATGCCGGTTTGCTTGACATACAGAAGTCTCGGGCATCTTGTACCAGAATGTAGAAAAGATGCAGATTAGCAGGTGTGTTTTTTCGTCACCTTCGGCAGCAAGGTGGAGATACCTTCTGGATGGATGTGCGCTCTTGTCTGATTAGTGAGCCGAAAAAAAAAGAAACAAAAAAACATTTCACTGTGCGCTATGTTAATCTGTTTCACATCTAGGGAAAGATGCAGCCTTCGTGGGTGTGTGTATACATGTGCATCTGATTAGAGGGCGCATGCAGGAAAGGATGCGGGCTGTGTGTGTGTGTGCGTAATGAGATTGCAGAGGGTCGATTTCCCATTTGTTTGTGTGTAAATGTGGGTCTCTGAGAGATACTGATCCTTAGATTATAGGGAATCTCACTGTGTGTGTGTGTGTGTTCATCTTCATCAGTGCGTTCTGTGTTTGGAGTAGGAAGTAATGTGCGTTTACATATTACAGCAGCTGTGCTTTCTACATGTATAATAGGAGCTGCCCACCTGATGCCAGGGCAGCTGCCACACAAACAGCCCACAGCACTTACACACACACACACACACACACACACACACACACACACACACACACACACACACACACACACACACACACACACACACACACAAATGGTGCCAGTGGAGATTTTTTTGTTGTCTCTTGAGTGTGTGCTCGCTGCAGAGGGGAAGAGAAAGGGGCAGCTGCAGTATAAAGCCTTTATCAACTGTTCCCCTAGACTATCCCATCTGTCTATCCATTAATACACACACACCCATACACTAATGCATACACACGGTCCTTCTGTTGTCTTATCAGTCACACATGGCGTACTTCACACTCAGCAGGGTCTGTCACGACAATAATGCTTGTTCTTGGATGTCTTCCGTGGGGAAAATGCGTGTTTTGGTCCACTATGTATGACACCATGAAGCACCGTGTGTCTCATTTTCTGTAGAAGTTGGCGTTAGAGATGGAGCCAAAGGAGTTAAAGTTTCTAGGTGCTGAACATATAAGCACCAAAAGATATGCCCTCATCAGGTTTTTAACGGGACATAATTACCAGTTTGTTACCTATGCTGTCTGTGCAGATGGTTGCAATGGGCCAAAGTATAGCAGTATAATGCGGTTGTTTCTGTCCTGGATGCAGTTTGCACTTTACCATCACATCCCTGGCAGTAAAAATAAGTAAAAATCGATAAAAGTAATGTCCATATCTCTGCTCCTGAAAAGCTGTTTTGTGGTACCGCTCCACCAATTTCCTTCTCCCGCACACAAACTGAAATCAGCTGACTGTTGTGGAAGTGCACAGGAAGAAAAAAAACATTTTTGCTGGATTTTTTCTTCTCTCTATCTGCCCAGCATTTACATAACTGAAGAACCTTCGTAACGCAAGTTACGACATAATTTAATTGTAATTTTTATAATTACCAAATTTAGTACAGTAACGTGTTAGTGAAAAATGTAAGTTGATCATGACACCTGGTTGGTAAATGTCCAATGCTCAAACCAAATCGAAAGAAAAGTCACAACAAAGTTTGTGACTCTTTGGCAGGAGTGGGCAAGTCGCTTAGATTGTTGGTCGAACCGGGAACCTCACCTGATTGGCCCGGATGGTATAGTGGGAGTTCCGAAGTTGGTTATGATCAAGGGCTCTAGAGGGCTCATAATTGATAATAAGAGGTCTCCATCGACACTCTAGCAGAGGCAGATACTGAGAAGGCGCTGAAGTACAGCAGATACTTGATGTCCCAAGACATCAAAGTCTTCGTTTTTTCAGTGGATGCAAGGGGCAAGTGATGGTCTGCTACTCTGCAGTCTGCAAGGCCAGGCAAAAGAGATGACAAAGACCTTGAGCTGGAAGGTTTTACTGCAAACAGTAGACCTAATTAAGGTCTGCAGGAGTCTGATCAGGTCTCCGTTCTCCAACGTGGGGTCTCACTTCCCAACGAATTCTGCTTAGTCGCCTAGATTGTTGATGGGCAGACATGAGAGGCGACTATAAGACCTGTATCTTAAAAGATGACCTTTTCATGGCTCTCGAAATGAGCAAACATTCATTCACACTTCCCCACGAAATCCACACCAACACTTGTCATGCCATATGGCCTTGTCTGTGATAATATTGAAATGAGTTTTATGTGATAGAAATGGCAGATTTGATATAGCCGTGCCATGTGTTTATATTCCCTATTGTGCACAATAATGATAGAAGCCCAAAAATGTCTGAGAGGGAGAGCCGTGGGTCAGTATCGGATCATGATTTAGTACCTAAAAGCAGAGCTACTTCAACAACCTCAACAAAGTAACCTAAATTTGAATTATGCTGTTTCATTCTACATAATGTTGTGTCACTACTATTGCACTATAAAGCTACTGCTACTGCTGCTGTTGGCACCTTGTATCAATAGATTCACCCTTTGAATTAGGTTGTCTGTCACCAATGACAGGAGCTCATTGGAAAAGAAGGATGTAAAATGCCCTTCATTTTTCATTTCACCAATAAATGCTGCCGCCTGCACAAGCTGCATGCACTGATAAAACATTGTTCTCTGTATTGTCATAAATATCATTATGGCAAATCTCCTTGAAAGGTCTTCATATAATTTCACCCACCCTTGGTGTTGAGTGCTTGTGCGCTGTATGATTTTCCATTTAATTTCAAACTAAGAACTGTCTGTATGCATATGAACTATAGCTAAACCCATATTAGATTTTTTTTGAACCAATACCAATATTTAGGACAGGTTTACACATGCCAACATTCTTTATGTACTGGACACTGTTTTCACTATTTTCTTTGCATACGCCTAAAGAGTTCGTCTGGTAAATTGTGTGTGGTGCAGTAGCCAAGGTATACTGTAAAAATAGGCAAAATGTGCAAATCTAAAAACTACCTGAGCCGTCAAACTTTGTGGAATGCAAAAAAACAAAACACAAATTGAAGTAGATCCAGTGAGAAGGCTCCTGGGAAGACATTAAAGAGCATGTGGGAAGTAATGAAAATTGATTAGAAAGGCTGAATAGCTTCCATAAATTATGGAATAGTATTTTTACTCGAAATGGCCATTACGAGTTTATGTACGATTTGTTAATACTGTAGTATTATAAAAGGAAACTCAATCATAGTTTATTTGGTTGCATTTAACATGCAGTTAGCAATTTAAAATGAAGATCCTGCCTGACTCCGCACCACCGTCTCCTCAGCTGTAATGTGTACTCTGCTACATGTACTGCAGACAGTGGAACTGGGAATGAAAATGGACTGGCATTTAAAGAGCACTTTCCTAGAATTACTGACTACTCAAAGCACATTACTCTACAAGCAGTATTTACCCATACATTCATACAGCACGTTATTAAAAGCACTTTATCTGCCTCACACTGCTGAGAGTATTTAAATAATAGAGTTGGAGCTGCTCTGCTGGGTAATCTGTGTGGTGACATCACTTCTAAATTACCCCAAGCATCTTTTTTCTGCACTTTTTTCTGCAATAAAAGTTTTCAGATCAGCTCACATCAAACTGTATATGTACGCTGATACCTATTTATCTGTAACAGGCCAAAAAAGCATCAGTCAGGCTCTAAAAAGATTATATAGTATGAAATTATATCACACTGGCCAAGTTGTGTGTTATATTAGATTAGCTCTGCAGCTGTTCTTCCAGAAAGTCATAACACTCTGTTTCAGTGTGATTATCAAAATTCTTCCAAGTCTTGTTAAAAGGAGAGTCTGCCCGTTTTTATTTTCGGGTTCAGATCTGTTCCATTTTGCTGCGTGTTTAGTAGCTTGCTTTCACCAGTGTGTGAATGCGAGAGTGAATGAATAGTGGCATTGTAAAGCGCTTTGGGTGCCTTGAAAAGCGCTATATAAATCCAATCTATTATTATTATTATTATTTATTCAGTGCATTGTTTGTTTTTGCCCATTCGTTGTCCTACATTCTTGGTTTCCCTGCATGTTCTTTTTAGTCCAACTGGCTTGCCGGCCAGGCACAAGGACATCGGGTGGCTCTGCAAGCGTATGTTAATGAGGTAGAAAGAGACAGATGAAGAACCTTGAGAGTTGGTTGAGGTCAAGGGGATATAATGAAATAGAAAATAAGGTTGAGAGTGAGAGACAGAGACTCAGAGATCGGGAGTCGAGGGTTGTCCTTGATGGTGTTTATGATATTGATTGCCTGCTCTCCAGAAGCATCCTGATTTCTGATTTGGACACTTGTGAACAATGTGATTGCAGCAAGAACATCTAATGTCTCGAGTGGCCTCTGCAATCAAGAACAATGACCCTTAACTCTTTGCAAACTCTCCCTCTGTCTCCATCACTTCAGCTCTCACATGCACATGTGTGCTTGCGTGCCTATCTAAGGATGTGTCTCGGATCTAGCACATTTTACTTTGAAGTTGACATGATTGAAATGCGCATTCCTTGATATGAATACAACCTGCTGTTTTTGGAAAAACTAGTGTTAGATATATTTTGAACATGTAGAGATGAAGAGTGGTTTACTTTTTTAGAGAACAAAGAAAATTTGGTGCACCGCAATTTCAAAGTGTAAGGAATGTCTCGTCTTTGTCTAGTCTTTGTCCACTTGTGATGACAACGGCCATATTTCTAACTCTAACTTCTAATACAGAGTTAGGCAGGTTAATTTTTTTTCTTTTTTTCTTCAATAGCTGTCAAGAAAACTATAATTACTTTTTCTGACTCGCAATCACATCAAACGTTTCACAGTTTTTCATTTTAAAATCTTACATGAACTGTCATCACCTAATCCTGTTAAACATTGCAAATATGATTATATAATATGGTGTACGTGGAAGTTATAGATATATAAGTTTTCATGTTTTCTTGCTTCAAGGCAAGACAATGGTCACCGAAATGTTGTCTTCTTGTCCCTGCATTGTTGTTTTCTGCTCTGCTGTGCTATTTCTGGACTTTTTTTTATAATAGCTTATTTCGACAACTTGATCAGTAATCAGCAGGCATCAAGATTGGTCCATTCGTCTAGGAGTAGATGGGAGCATACAAACAGACGTGCATATGTTACAATCATTATAGAATGATTTACTGATCCACTGCACGAGCAAAAGCCCAAAGAATTTTCTTTTCTTTGTTTTCTTAATGTTTTCAAAGACTAATCTAATTATGAAGTCTTTGAAGTGTGGAAAAAGCCGACATTCAAACATTAAACAGAGAAAAGTAGACGAGCAGACAGGTTGATGGCGAGAGAATGGAGGACAAAGACCTGGTGTTGTTCAGCCATCTGGTGTGTGTTTGCGCACGTCTGTATGTGTTTGTGCGCTTGCGTCACTTGTATCTTGATACGGTGGAGAGAATGACTTAGATTACCAAGACTGATATCAAAGCCACACTCACGGACACGCTCCAACTGCCAGCCCTGCACACATGCTCACTCTCTCGCCCTGTCTCTCTGGAGCCTTTTGGTTTGCGCTGGGTAGCATACAAAGCCTTCAGCTAAAAGACAGCAGTCCATCGCTGGTTTGTGTGTGTGGAGGGCTCCCCTCTAATTGAGGTGTACAGTGAATTGGCAGCCTGCCTGATGTTACATAGTCATATGAAGGGACGTGAAAGAGAGAGAACGAGACAGAGAAAGAAAAGAGAGAGGGATGGGAGGGGGGTGTATTTAAAGGGAAGGGATGGATGATTTGTTGAAAGCACTGATGGGAGAGAAATTGAGGGAAAAACAAGATAGAATAATGGGTGGAGGTGGTGGAGGATAGAGGAGAATAAAAATGTGCAACAGCCAGCAGTGCAGTCAGTCTATCCTTGATGGAAAAACATTGGATATCACTTGGTATGTCTGGAGATGTACAGTATATCTGAATGGCTCAGGCATATATTTCAAAAGCTTTTATCTTTTTTATGAAAGCAAAATGAAATAATCATGAAGTCATCATGGGCATCGTCAAAGGCGTGGACCCCTCTGAAAAAAAATGAGGCAAAAAGGCATTCTCAACTAGCTTAGCAGTGTCAGTTCACAGTGCTCCCACAGGTGTGCGGATAAATGTCGCTGCGTTTCTTTGATACTAAACAAAACTTAAATATTTCATGATTTAGACAGGTTCTGCAGCTATTAGGGACATTTTTCCCCTGTGATTTCTACAAGGGCTTATTCTCAATGGACAATTGACAATCTAAAATACATGTATTATTCATGTGTGTTCGGATTAGGCTTGCTTCTTAAAAGAGTAAGACTGTTGATGCAAATTGCCTTTACCGTATCCATCAGTTATGTGTCGCACTTTTCCAACTGCTGACTTTTTTGCAGTGGTAAGGTGTGGACATGATGTCCGTCTTTGTTTCGGGTGTTCAGCGTAACACATGCACACGTGTACATACACAAATTAACACCCCATCTGTGTGTGTGTGTGTGTGTGTGTGTGTGTGTGTGTGTGTGTGTGTGTGTGTGTGTGTGTGTGTGTGTGTGTGTGTGCACGCAGGATTTGGTATTGTGCTCCTGATCACCTGCCGAGCTGAGTCAATTAGCCCTTTTGAAAGCATCAGGCATTCAGCTAGAATCTGCGTATGTGTGTGTCGTGAGCACCATTTACACTCATGCCAATACTCTTGAAACTGCTTGTTAGAGGTGTTAAAGTTACGTTGTATAATGAGGGTTTCCTTTGTGCTGTACATGCACAGCATTAAAAATAGAAGATAGGTAGTAGCACAAAATTCATGTTGTTCATTGTATAAGTTTTTTTCTTGGTTAGCCTAATGAGTTAATTTTTTTCTTTGTAATCTTTGGATTTAGTTTATTTTTCTGATATATTTAAGTTATCTTGTTTGGTGTCAGTTTGGGGTATTTTTTTTTCTTCTTATCGTATCACTGTGTTTCATATATTCTACATCTCTGCAGTCATGGCCTTCATCTACCTCCTCTCCCTTTTATTTAGTTTACATTGCAGTGCTGTGCACACATATACAGATACAGGCATAAAAGCAGAACTGAGCAGTGATGGTTAAAGCCGCAGCATTGAACAGAACATCGGCTGATGAGCCAAAGCAGAAAGGTTAATCCATCAGATTACAGCAGATTACAATGCACCAGGGAAGGCTGAATGGGAGATTATAGCAAAGAGATGAGGACTAGAATAATGGGATGGGCGGGTGGCGAAGCGCGATAGAAGTTAAGGGATCAAGGACTGATAAAGTGGATTTAGCAATTTATTTATTTTTGGCTGTCTACTTGCCCGCTAGTTTCTCAGTAAAAATACACTAAACGCTGAGCAGGTTGGCCATGGCCAATTTTGTACTTGCAGGGACATGACTAAGATTAGTGGTTAAAAATTAAATGCCTCCAATATCCCTGTTTTTCCTCTGATGCATTTTCATTACACAGAAGGGCACAAACAAGTAATTTTGTGTGGGACCAAATGTAGAAAAAGTAGCTTGTGGGTAGCGTTATTGCTATAAAACATACATCTCAGTTTTAACACCGTATCATTTCAGTGAAATAGAGTAGGAGGATGTATTAGATAAGATAGGGCTTTATTGCAATAGCACACAAACACTACTACAGTGAAATATAGGTTTAACATCTAACCAGATAGTACAAACAGCAGGAAAAAGACACAGTGAGATAAAGTAGTACTGTGAGGATAAATTCATTTAAAGAATAAACACATATCAGTGGGCAGAGAAACAATAAATGGGTTGAAGTATCCAAAGTAAACAATGCAAGTTTAAAGGGGATCATGGAATCATGATGTATACTGGTTTTTGCTGTTATATTGCTGTATAATATATTTACTTATTTCAAATATTAGGTGCAGGTTTTTTTTACTCCTATATCTATATATAAGAGTGTATATATAAGTATAAAAGTTTTTCCTATAATCTTACATGTATGTTAGAATATGTTAGGGTGTTTTTTATATTTCACATTCTTAGATTTATCATAGTATTACAGCATTATAGTAGCATTACAGTAGTGGCTTAAATGACTTCAGAAATGCTTGCAAAGCAGAGACGAGTTTGACTATCATATGAAGATATGCTGTGCGTTTGGGGGGGGGCAGTTTTATGTTTTGGATATAAAACTGTGTACTTACACATGTATTTTAAAATTTTCTGCAAGCATCTATGTCTGTTAGAGCCTTTTGAAATCAGGTGATTCTTTTTGACCTTCCCGGCACTTTATTTATTTGTTGTATTAAGTTGTATTAATCCAATAGCGAGTCAATGCACCAAAAACAAAGTCTGATCTACCTTCTGGAGGGTGCTGTTTCTATTTTATCCCCCTCCTTCTAATTGGTGGCCTTTGCAAACAAAAAGTTTGAATAGCAGGTAATTTGTCTGCTGTGTTCACCTCCAGAACAGTTGGATTGCCTTGAAAAGTGTGTATTCGCATTTTAGCTTCAGTATTAATAAATGAAAGAATGAGGATTAATCAAAATGCCAAATCTGGTCTGTGCCCAGGGTAAAAACTGACCTGTTTGAGTTGTGAGAACTTGCACTGATGTTAAAGAACGTGCCACAGGTGGTGAAAGAAACTGTTAGAAATGTTAAGATTTAAAAAGATGTGAAAATACATAATTTAAAAAAAATTCTCTGGTGAGGCAGGTCTCTTTTAAATGGTAAGTGTTGACATTTTGGGCTGACCCCATGCTGTGACCTTTAAGCCATGAGCAAGTCACGCTAGCGCTAAATGGAGTCATGAGACCTTTGAGACTTCTAACCAGGTCCCTGGACCACACAGTGAATACCACACCATATGACTTAATCACACAGTAAGAAACAAGAGCCCCCGATGGGACACCGGTTAAAGCGAGCTCCTGTTATTTTAACGATAACGGCACAAGATGTACTTATCTTACATTTCCCATACGGTTATACCATGAAGCATGTTCTTTTATTGATTTGGCCAGAGACTGTAGGGTTGGACTGTCTGGGTGGCCTACAGCAGAGATACTCTTGAGTAACAATATGGTCATAATTTATGCTCAGTTAAACAACATTATCCTTGGGGGTCTGCTAATGCACTTGCAGGGCCCCCGTTTATTGTCTCCAGTGTCCAGTTGAAAAGTCACTGGACAAGAGAGTGCATGACATCAGCAAAGTCTTCTCATTCTGTACATAAAGGCAGCAGATGTATCACTTAATTTTTAGTGTCAGCAAATTAGTTAATATTCTTGACTATTTAAAAAGGTATGTAAAGGTCTTTTGGACTTTCTATGGCTATTATTTTGGTTCTAAAGAAGAGTAACCAACATGCACTCATATCTGGTCTGTGTCACCCTAGATAGATGAGGTTTTGATTACTTCATTGAGTAGCATGAGAATTACAGATCTCATTAAAGCACAGCAACTAAGGAAGAAGTTGAGTTAGACCGGACTGATGGAAAGTGGTCGATGAGGGAATAGAGACGGAGGAGAAAAAAGTGGAGAGATTAGGGATGAGAGAGCTCTCCACATCCTCCTGTATCTGTCCAAACAGCTTGCAAGCCAGCCAAAAGTCTCGTCATCTCTCTCTCTTTCTCTCTCATTCTTTCTTTCTCCCCCTCTCTGCCAGACTGATGACAGAATGTGGAGAGAGGGATTAGAGAGGAGAGACTCATGGAGATGGAAGGATAACGGCTTCTGGAACGCCATCGCTTTGTTAACTTTTGGAGATTTTGGAGTTTTGTGCTGGTGTGTGTGTTTGTGGAACCCATCCCATTCCCGAATCTCATACGGACACTCGACCAGACCCCACTGGCTTTCCCTTAAGCATAGTTCAGAATTTCAGCATGCAGGTTGATGATTCACATCACCGACCCTGCAGGACCGAGGGCGAGAGATATGAGAATATTTAAGCATTATGCCAACTCAAAAAACGACAACAATATAAACCTTTTAGGTGGAAAACACACATGCTGTATTTTGCTGTGTAGAATTACAGAATTGTTACGGGCAATAGACCGATATGTATTGTTATATCCACATTCTGTACAGTAGCTTATGTTATTTTTGCATGAATGCAGACGTATGGCCTTTATCAGCAGTTATTTTGTTACCAGTGGGTGTAAAGTCCTAGACTGTCCTACTATACTGTCATTGTGATAGTGACCTTTAGTGGTAATTGTAATTAGGTGTTGGTAATTGAGGTGATGTGGCCACAGAGCCATAAAATCATTGGAGGGAGGAGATTGGGGTATATGGATGGGTAAAGGAAACACAGAAAACTGTTGTTTGTTTCCTGTTAGAATTCATCTTAGTCCTTAACTGAATTTTGATGTTTAATAGATGTAACGGAGCTGTTTGTCCGGAAAACTGTTAAAAAAGGTGAAATGTTCTAATATAGTACAATATCACACTCTGCACACAACACTGTGGGCTGTATTCACTGTGGTATCATGTAGTCATGGTTCTTACAGAATCCCGATGGTGATATAAATGATACATTTCTTATTAAGGGGCAATTTTTAACGGTGAGCAGAAGCAGCTCACTAACCATGTTAATTATCTCTGAGATATGTTTTTGGACTAAAGCAAGACGTCTTACAAAGAAATGAATTATAGCTCACCATACTAATAACATAATGATAGTTATTGCTTCATGATAATTATGCTGATTTCCATTTTTTCATAATAGTTTGGTCATCATGAAGAAAAAGTGTCACTGTGGACAATGAATGTAATATATTTAATATTCACATTAGTATTTGAATAAAATAATAATATATCTTATTAGTCCTTTTATACTGTGCTACAGTTTTATGCCATGTATCACTGTAAACCCCTCTTATGGTTTTAGCTAGGAACAAAAAGTGCTCACGCTTTCACTTTAACTTTTAGAGCTAAATTGAAAAACCCATGTGAGTTAGGTGTTGTGAAGCAGGTAACCCAAACGGCGACAAAGCAGGCTTTACTTACTTTGTGCTAAAGGTCACATTTGTATTTACTTGTATATGGTTTGTGCATGGTTATTGCTATATTATTTTGTAAAAGTAAAGGACAAGACCAAAGGTGCATAGCGAGCTTGATTTGTAAGGCGGCAGCAAACTGCAGTTTTCCTCCTTGGTTGGTCGGCCATTGAGAATTGTTTACTTCTGGATGAAGAAGGAAAAAAAGGAGCGCTGTGAAACATTCTTAAATCATCAGTTTGCCTCAGGGCCAGAGCCTGTAAACTGGGTTCAAAAGGCGAAAAGCTTCACTTTTGGAGCTCGTGGAGAGCTGGGAACAGCCGGGTCAAAGGTCAACAGAAGGGAAGTTTAATAAAGAAAAGGAGGGTGAGATACGAATGGCGGGAAGACATTTGATTGATTGTTTCCTGTCTGTGTCCCATTCTGCTCTCTCCATTCTCTCATCCCCTTCTACTACTGGGCTACTCTGTCCATGTCACTGTCTTAAATGGTTGTTTATTAGAAAGTATGTTGCCATAGCAGTGTATAAAATAGAGAAAAAAAGACTCACAAGTCAGACCGTTTGATAAATTATCTGGCTTTAAGACTTTTATTCCACAGCAGTAAATAATCCCCAATATCAGAGTAATGTGAGGTGTTGTAAAACTCAGGATAGGTGTCAATAAAATCATTCAGAACACAGGAAAGGGCAAATCAGACAGAGTGGTTACAGTGTGTGTGTGTGTGTGTGTGTGTGTGTGTGTGTGTGTGTGTGTGTGTGTGTGTGTGTGTGTGTGTCGGGTCCATCTGTATCTCTCTATCCTTTTCTTTTTCTATCTCCGCGGGATAAAGCGGTTATTCAACACATTCCATTGTTGAACCTTCTAATTGGGAGACATTTAGCAGGAGCGCACAGTCCTTTATGGCATCACAAACCGGATCGCACTCACACACGCACACACACACACACACATACACACACATACACTACAGCGTAATCTCCCACCGTGACTGTGAGAAAGGAACAAAAAGAGAGAAGACAAAAAGATCAAATTATCAGCTACATTTAATTACCCACAACTAGACAGACACAATAACAGTGCTAAATCCAGATTTGTCTGGGCTCGAAGGAAAGAGAGGGCGGGAGAGAGAGAGTTTAGGCAGGCTCTCTCTCTCTCTCTTTCCTTTGCAGCAGGGATGGTTCTTGTGCTTTTTCCCTGCCGTTTTTGAAGGCATCGCTGCAGAGTGAAGTGATGACAGCTTATCGGATTAGGGATCGCCGGATAATAAATACCCTTGTTTGATTTCTCCACCCATACTCCTTAAACATGATTACTGCTTACTGTTACCGCCAACATCACATTATAGCGCACTGCACGGCAGCACAGACATTTGCATAATGTTTATAGAGACGGTAAGGAGTGATGGCTGCAGAGGGGATAGATGCTGAGGAATGCATTGACCTGTCACTCCTCCTCCATCTTCTTCCTTTTTTTTCTCCCCTCCATCTTTATTGTGTCACATCCTGGCTCAGAAACCATGGCAAAAGAGCGAGATGACAGGTGAAGGCCAATAAATCACAAATTCATTCGTCATGAAAAAAACACGAAAACACACCAAAAAAACCAAACAAAAAACAAAACCATGAAATGAACAGGAGGAAAAACAAATGTCACGGGACGCTGCAATCAGTATAATCAGTTGTTAGGAGTCACTTCAGTTCTATTATTATAGCGCCAACTCACAACAACAGTCATCTGAAAGCTCTTTGCATCATAAAGTCGTGACCCTACTATGCTGGGAGAATACTGGGCTGTTTGATGTGCCGCAAAGCAAACAGAGATGTGTGAGAGAGGGGCACTCCCATCAAACTTAATGGGGAAACACATGAGCCTCCAGTTATCCTCACTGGTTTTTCCCACTGCCTACAGAACTACAACATATATACACAAAGCTTTGCTTCTCTTCCTGCGATGAATCAATGGATCAATCAGATGTTTTACCCATGGAAACGCTGCTGTAATAAATAGGCAGTACACATCACTCAGATAACACGACGGTGGCCGTGTCCCGGAGAACTCAGTCCAGCTTTGAGCTCCGAGCTGAGTAAGTCTGAGACAGCGTGGGTTTCCACTTACTTCAGTCCACACTGAGTATATTCATGCTGAGTTAAATGTATGTGTGACTAATGATAAAAGCCATCATGAGTGGAACGTCAAGACTCAGCATAGCAATGGGTAAATAAAAAAACTGAATGTGCCAGTGTTCATCTTAAAACAAACAAATCAAAATGTAGCTTTTACATCACATATAGGGCTGGATAAGCTAACGCATTTGGCATTTACAAAGAAAGTGCCGTGACAAAATTTCCTCTAAGAAGTGGGATAAATAAGTTCTTTTCCTAAGATGCTTGATCCTGAAGTGAAATGACTGTACCACTAATTTTATAAATCACCTGTGACACTGCTGGGACCACTTGAAGGTGAGGAGAGGGACACGGGACAAAAGAAGCATTGTGGAAGCGACCCAGAGATGAATAATAACTCATAATTAAATGCAGAGCGATGTATGAACACAGAGAGCGGAACGAGATGAGCGAAGAAGAAACACACCCTGGGAAGCCACCAGCAGCTTAGGCATATAGGTTAGCTTCAACTGACTCAGAGTTTAAGTTAAATCTCTTTCCGGAACACAAAACCTGGAGCCTGGAACCAGGTTTAACAAACTCAGAGTTCTCACATAAAAACTGCTTTTAAGTTCAGTGGAGTGACATTTTGCAGGATTTTGTTGCAACTCAATACTTCTTTCGACTCTCTTTGAAAACACGTAAAGCTACGATCTTTGCCTTTGCACCCCACTGATATACATAAAGTATTTAAAGGTCATATATACTTAACTTTTTAGTAATTAAAAACATTTGGACATTTGAATTGTGGTCCAGTTTGGCAAAATGCCTGGACTTTTTCACTGGTGCTCATCATCATTTTCATCAATTCAAAAGACAAATGTCACCACTGGGAAATTAGAGAAGTGTCGCTTAGAAATGTTAAAGTCATTAAAGAACTTAGTCAAAGACCAAAAGAAAACTTTTTAAAAAATCTGGTCTTTATCCTCTTTGAACAATTGTGTCTGTCTACCCTGTGAAAGAGAACTGACATCGGGCAGCTGTGATCCACCTGAGATCAGTTTTATTTGACTCAGGGCAAAAAAGGTATTTGGACTTGGTAAGCGAAATACGTTACTGATGACCAAATTTTGTGTTTCTGTATAGGTGATGTAAACCAATGTACAGACCAGTGCTTCTGCTCAATACTTACTACAGGAAGTATACAGGGAGGCCAGTGTGAGACCACTTTGAGGAACAAAGGCCTTTAGTTGGCTATAAAGCTATCAGTGTTTCCATTCGCCTACAGTGACACTCTCCAGACACCCCAACTTTTTGTTTGTGTGTTACATGTATATGCATTGCAGGAAATGTGTACTATCAGTGTGAGTCTGTGTGCGTACGAACTGCATGTGTCATTTATTCATGTATGAGGCACTTGGTGAACTTGTGACCTTGTGCTGAACTTGACTCCATTCTCATTCAGTGGGCATCACAGAAAGCCTGCTAGCACCACTAGCTAATTACAGCTGGGTTGCTTGTCGCCTTTCTTTCCCCATGGCCCTAGTGCACATGCATCGGAGCGCACGTGATGCCTGTCCCTCCCAGGCACGACTCCAAGGCAACAGTGTCTAGACAGACAGCACGATGCCACTTTCTCTTGAGGAACCTAAAAACATTTGTGACCAGACATTTGTGGCAGTGTTGGTGTCCAGACTCCCAGGTTTACTGACAGACGTTCAAAGTGCGCACCAAACTTTGGCTACTAAAACTACATCATTAAAACTTGAGATTTATTTGATTTTTGCTCCATTTAAAAAAAAAAAAAAGCACTTTGAAGACTCTTCTCAATAGGATGTCAAGTTCCAGTAGTGTAAAAGCTTTAGACTGACAGATACGGAGAGACAAAAAGAGCAGCGTGGATAATATTAGGTCCCTTAATACTGCGCTGCTTTGCCTTTCATGCCAGGCCAGCAAAGCAGTTCTGATTTTAGCTGAAGTGCACTGGAAGAAGGAAGAGAGAAGAGAACTAATGCAGAAACTGGAGAGGAAGAGAGAGGAGACAGATGCAGGCTGACAGAGAGAAAGTGTGAGACCGAGAGATGGGAGAGAGCTGTTATCAACATCCACCAGGGAGACAAAGGTCCCGATTGTAATTCAGTCGCCGTGCAGTATTTTGTTTTGATGTTCGGCGTTTTGGGCTCTTTGCCTGTACCATATGCCATAAAATGCCTGTGTGTAGAGAACCTTCAAAGCGGTGTCTCGGTCCATTTCCAAACAAACTCTGTGCAAGTCAGATTCAAGTGAGTGAGAAAACAGGGCGACAGGCGGCTATGCTATACTGTGGGCGATTGATGTTATGTGAAAAGCTTTTAAATTTACTTACTGATCATTATTTTTCAAATACAAAAAATATCCTCCAATAAGGGCAATATATTCACTGTATCTGCCATTTTTACTTCTGTGTTGATGGATTGTTAGCCTTCCAAAACACTAGTTAGCGATAGTGTCGCTGTGCTTAGCTTCTGATTCTTTGTGCAATCAGTGTCAAGAGAGCTGGACTGATCGTTTTAGTAGCTGGCTCTGAAAAATGTCCAACAACTAATGTTAGTGTTATCAGGAAAACAAATCACACATTAGAAAAAGTCAGATCATCACAGAATCGGCCATATTCCAAGGCTGACTCCACTAACCGGCCGACCCATCAGCACTTGCATTTGTTCAAGTGCAGCTATGAAGATGTGAGGTGATGCAAAATGTATGATCAGTCAGCCCAGTGTTAGTTAGCTTGTGGGTGATGTGAGGAACAGAAGGGTTTAAACATGAACTAGAGGTGATTTTTACAGCTGGAGACAAAGCAGGGGAACGCGGGGGAACTATTATTCCTTTCTTCATTCTCTGCTGAATACATGTTGCTATAAAAGATGCCGTTTCAGACGGATTTTTTCTCTTCTTTGCTCTGGATGATGTCAGAGAGAAGGAATATTCCTGATACGGTCTCAGACACAACAACTGCTGTCAGCATCCATCTGCTTTTAAAGCCCTCTGTTTATTACAGCGAGCCAGTCGGACAAAAGTTGGGAGTGGGTGCAACGGCTTGTTTTGGACAGTATGAATCATGCAAAGCTGCTTTAGCACAGCTCAAGAATGAAAATAGGGAGCTGCAAATGAGCATAATAAGTCCCCTTGTGTAAAAAAAAAAAGTTTACTATTTTTTACAATAAAAAAAGCAAAGAAAACAACCACACAAATGCATTTTAGTTTCTATGACAAATCTGACAGACCACACACGTCTGTTACCTTCCTGGCGAAAAAAGCCGTCAGCTTTATTGACTCCCTTGCAGATCTCTCTCCTCTTTTCACTCTGCTGTGCTTACTGCCTCCTGATGCACAGATGCGTGCTTTTTTTCCCTTCCAAGTCTTTAAGTCAGATTCGCACTGGTCGAGTGAATCTGCTTGATGAATTAATATTTGATTTGCTGATATACCCTGACAGCATTACAAGCACTGCGAGAGTCACCGCCGCCCGATAAATCTTGAATCTGAACTAAAGGATGAAAAACAAGCCTTTAAGCATGCACCGCAAAGCTGAAAATGCCCCCACAACAATGAATTCTTTCTAAAGCCCTGAATAAGCATTCATTTGTGGGTTTTTTAAAAAAAGGAAAAAAGTACTGGTGGAGTTTTTAGATGCGGTAAATTCTCTTTATGCTGAATAATAATCTGCATATAATATTTTTGACAAACAAAGACCCAGTAGCATTTTCATTATCCCATGTTTGGTCTAAAAAAATTGGTTGGTTGGTATTTAAATTAATTTAATGTATTTATTTTTTGTCATCTTGTATTCAGAGCCTGCTTCTTACTCCGCTGCGGTCTAATTTGATTGAGCGTTTTACTTGGAGGCAACGAATAAATCTCTTTAAGAACATTTCCTATTAAATCCATTTAAGGAAGTTCAGATGAGTGAACAGCGAGGGAAACGGGGCGATCTGGCCACAACATGTTTATGTATGTAAGTGTGTGTGTGTGCTTGGCGGACGTGAACTTATCAACCCAGTTGCTAACATGATTACCCTCTAGCCATGTGGCCTAGGAGTTAACACAAGCCCTCCCCGCACAGACACATACACAGTCGCACACATAGCTATATACACAAAAAAATAAACCAGGCCAGGCCACGCTGCCTGATACTGTGAGTGTCCTGGCTTGGAGACCCAACAGAATCCGACAGCACCAAAATATCACTGCAGGGTTCCCATGTCAACACTAGCAGATGCAACATTAATTCAATCAGCCACGGAAAGTCACCGAGCGGAATGGCTGCAAGAGGGCCAGCATCTGAGAGCTGTGGTGACAGTGTTTGGTGTGTGTGTGTGTGTGTGTGTGTGCGTGGGGGGTGTTTGTCTTGTTTTTTTCACTTGAATTTGAAGGATCACTTTGCTAACCCTGATTTAGGAACTTTATCCCAAAAATATAAACAGATTGAGACATTCCCTGGAGATCAAAGGAAAATGCCGTTCCTTCTGAGACTTGGAACCATTCCGTTAGTCACGAGTGAGTTTATAGCAACCTTAACAATTTTCTTAGTGGTTAAGCTTTTAATCTACCTGTGTCTTCCTGGATTTTCTTTTTTTTCACTCATTATCATTCTGTCACAACACAACGCCTTTGCCTTTTCCAGCCAAGGGCTTCCAACCTTCTTTTTGGCACCACAAAGTGTTTAATGTCGACAGTTTTAATGTTATGCAGATGGAGGAGCTGTGGTGGGTGATGACGAACTGATTACCTCCCGTATGGATGACCTACTTAAGTTCAAAATCTGCGCACTGTTGCTGTGGGTGTGTCGGGGAATGTGGAGAAATAGATGCGGTGCAGGCCAAGTTTGGGGGAATTAGTGCACAAAAATGGCATAAAGGGCAGTAAAGTTATGTCATTGTTATTCGCCCCTTTTCTAAAATCATGTTGTTTCCTCTGCGAGTGTTCTGTGTTCCAGTGCTGATCTTCAGCACAAACCACTGCTCAAATACTGGGCAGCAGTTCCCAATCCCTGTTGTTCGTAACTAAGCCAATCTTCCCTAATCTTGTTCCAGACCTATGAATTACCACCTGCATCGCTCATTTGCATAGAACGGTTGTTGCGCTGACTGCTGCTTTTTTTGCTGGTCGGAGAAACAATTCACCAATTAGTACATTGTGGGTGGGATTAAATGATCATCATCGTGGTTCCTGTAGGCTGTAACGCTGTATCCAGACAGCAGGCAGAGCTTGAGCAGCACTTTGGCAGAGATGCAACAGCTTCATCTGTATCTGAATGAGTTGCGTTCAGGCACACTTTTGAGTGTAGTTCACCTGGATTTGACAGCACTCAGAGATGAAAACAGTTTTTGTTTGCAAAAAAAAAAAATCAATCAGGGTTTAAATATACACATGTAGTCGGTTTGATTGAATAAACTGAAACTCTGTTCGTTTCCTGAAGAGAGACTAAAAAACACAAGTGAAACCTTTTCTCTGCAGACGGGATCAGAAATAGCAACTCTTAAACGCTCATATTTAGTTTGAGTGTTATCAGCAATTACAATAAGAATGTTGCATTGTGTGCATGCAATCATAGCACTTTGTAGATGTGAAGAGGCTGACTAGCATGCAGCACACGACTCCCACTATATGTGGCAGTTAGAGCTAAAAATAATGTTTGATTCATATCTAATCATTTTTATGTTGTGAAAAAGATGAAAAAGGAAAAAGTGGCCATTTTCAGTGAGTACAGTTGCTCTTTAAAATGTTTTCTCTGTTCCTCAAGGTAGTATCTTGATCTATCATTCAACAGTCTATTTACCCATGTCATTTTGATTGTATAGAATCTATTACTGATTCGATACAATCAGTAATCACTGCTGTTCACATAATGTCACTGTTAGCCTCTGTTAGCTGCTGTTAGCCATTAGCTGCTGCTAGACATTAGCCGCTGTTACTGAAAGTTTCTTCTAACTTTGTTAAACTCATATTTAAAAAATTCTATGCAAGTGTTTTTATCTGTATTTGCCAGGTGAGGAATTCACAGCAGGTTTATCTTTACTTCCGAATACTAACTTTTATTTTAAATGTGAAATGTCGCAGTTTTTCAAGACTTGTTTTTTGTCCTAAACTTCATTTTGAAAACGTCATCTAGTGCAGTACACCGTGCTTTGTTTTCAGTAGCACCAGCTGAATACATCCTACAGCTTAGCAGTTAGGAATAACTGAGCTTTGTGAACTCTTCAAAAGGAAATGCAAAGAAAAAAGATGTCAAAGTACAAGATAAACTCCTAGTCTCAGGGGCAAAGTAGAGTCCACAGCAACGAACGCTTATCACTAAAAAATAGAGAACCTGGAAAAAATGGCGAAAACATGCCAAGTCTCTCTTCCTCTCTGTCACCTCTTTATCTTCCGCAGCCTTTCAAACCTCTTGGTTTGTTTCCTCAGTGGAAGCTAAAGCAGATTTAATATTTGCAGAGGGAATATAGGATGACCCGTGTACGAGAAACACGGGGAGGTCCGTATTTGTCCGGCTAACCTGTGACACGGAGACAGACGTAGAAGGAGAAACAGACTAAACACAGCACGCAATGACATTTGTGTCTACAGCTAGTCACACTTGTAAAGGAAGGCTGAGAGCATGAAGCATCCATGGGTGTATTCATTCAAAGGAGAAAAAAAAGATGCTTTAAGTGTTGTTTATCCTCTGTGACATTTGCAGGGAAAACACGCCTGACAAAGAGTGTGATTTGTAGATGTGTTTAAAGGATGTTGGGTATTAGTGCAGAAAATTCGTGACTTTTAGAAGACTGCTTCGGTTAGCCGGTAACTCTTCTTGAGCATACTTCATGCTGTGTTCTCTAATCCGTCTTCATCCTTTTGGTGTCATTTGCCGTGAGAAGTGCTGCACTGTGCAATCTGGCTGACATTAAGCATATCCTGCCATTCAGCCTTCTTCTTTACCTCCTTGACTAGTAGCTTACTGTGACACAATCTGTCTCCTGCATTTTTTTATAGGTTTTTAGCCAGGAAATGTTTGCTGATCGCACATCTTCTATTATACAACAGCCCCCTGATTTTCTTCAGCAATGCCACGCTTGTATGTATGTGAACTACAGAACTTTAGTTGAAGTGGTTCAGTGCCTGGTTGGAGCTTAAATTGGAAACTTGGAAATTAAAACTTCAGAAGCACAAGATGGTTTACAGTGCAAATTAATTTAGTAAACATAATAAAGATGCTAGTCTATAGCCACTTATTATTTTATTTTATTTTAGAGGATTTTAAACTGGTTTTATTGTTTAAAAGACCTGAGTTTTGTCACTCTGTGGAGGTTACATTGCAGCTGTGTGTAATGTTTTGCATTAGCTCCTGGCTCTTTAAAGCCTGCTGCCCAAAAGCTCATTTTGCTTTGATTGCTCAGCTGGCATGGGGAAAAAAAGAGGCAAAAGAACCATGTTTACATATACTGTAAATCCAGGTTCTGGTTGAGAAAAAAGTGCTTTTTGCTTTGAAATGTTCCTAAAAGAGTGAACTAACCAAAAAGTTTTAACCGGGAAGCCATAATAAGAGCTGGTCAAAGTCTCTCAAAGCAAAATTATTTCATTTCTTCTTTTTTTTACCTCCTTTAGCAGAAGCTCTATATGCCCGTCATTTCCAAAAGGAAAGGCAATATTCCCGTCCCACAATTCAAAGAGACACGGACTGCTGATGCTTTAAACATGGCTGATGCAGATCGTCACTTGTGCCGTAATTTCCTAATGTGCTTAGGTTTCAAACCTTTAACCTCCTAGGACCTGGCGTCCACATATGTGGACATTACATTTTGGGTTATCTAGACCAAAATACTTAATTTTGCTCTACAAGGGCCTGATATCCCCTTACGAGGACATTATACTGCCACTGTTCTATCAAAATTTAAAACGAATGTCCTCATATGTGGATCTCATTTTTCTCAGATGAGAGTAACGTATTCTGAATACTTTGGATTACTTAATATATTACCATGCTTTTTTACAACTACATGAATGTACTATTGCTGTGTGATTTATTACTATTACTGAAGGTTACTCGCCATACCAATACCAACTAGATTTTTAAATGTTAATACAAAATGAGTAACAGTAGAGTGGACATTAGGCAAGGCTGCACTTTTTGCAGTTATCTCGTATAGAAAACTATTCAGCGCGTATATAAAACAGGTCTGCGGCTCCGAGCCGTAGTAAAGGGACCTCTGGCTAATACATCTGGTTCCGTGTTGGGCTCGTAGCCAAAAATAGCTTTACTTTGTTGTGTGGGCCAACTTTGCTAGCGAGATACAGAGAGAGGCATTGAAAGGCTGCTCCAACGGAACTTATTGTTTCGGAGGAAAACATGAACACAGTGTACAGTCGAGTCTTAATAGCTTACTTACAGCTGGGCTCGTCAGGCACTCTTTTTGGCTGCGGTGGTTATTATTATATTTACATGCTTCCAGCTCCCGTTTCTGCTCGGTGACAACTTGTACTTTTCGACTCTCCTTTTTCTTCCTCCCTCGCACTCACAGACACATAACGGGTATGGCAGTCCATTCTCCCTGCAGCACTACACTGCCCATGAGGCTACATTCTTTAGGGCGATGCCTGTAACACTCTGCCTATTGCCTTCATATTAAATCATTTTAAAAAATATTTCTTCACGTCATTATGAGACACGAGATTGAGACACAGGCATTTGAGCTTCTTAATGTGTGTTTTGTTTGGGTTTCCACCGGCGTGGAATTACCAAAAATAGAGAGGGCATAGCCTAACACATGAAACAGGAAAAGACTGCAGTGTAATCCCTTTATTTCAAGAAAGTAACTGTATTCTGAATACCACCTTTTTAGACGGTAACTGTAACAGAATACAGTTACTCATATTTTGTATTTTAAATACGTAACGGCGGTACATGTATTCCGTTTGTCCATGTTCATGCAGCGCGATGACTGCACATCTTGTGTGACTTTGTAGCTTCAACACAAAAGACTGGCATCAGTAAAATTTTCCAGGTACAAAGTTCAAATTCTTATAAACTTCAATGAGAAACAGGAAATAGGAAACAGCAGAGGAAGTAAATTTCAACAGCCTGCCCTCCATAGATGAGATTAGGGGCCAGATTGAATAATGCGCTGAACCAGCGCGAGCTGGGATTTGTCGTATTTACGGCTTATTTAAACCAAGCACACAAACTGATTTGTTAGCATTTGGAACATTTACTGCTAATTGTGCCGATATACACGTACAATTTACGGAATACAAATACTGAAAATGAGTTGTTGTACTCCCAAATTTACCTGACATATTTTATTTTACCAAACAAAAGCAGGTGCAACAGGTTTACGTAACAAAACAAGTGCAGGATACTTTAATTCATAACAGGACCACGCCTTTTCTTTTTTTTCCCACTTTTCTCTGTAATTTTCTTCGTAACTGCTTTGATCCTTTGCTCATACCGAGGCTGCTGGCTTGAGGCTGCTAGTGTGTGGCTGTGAGTGCATGTGCAACTATTTGTGTGCCCTGCCGTGCGCCTGTTATGCATGCTCACAATCTGACATCTGACGTGACTATGAGCTATGTTCCAGCTCGCTGTAGTACAGCCATTATGGGATGAGTTCGTCCATTAACTCCATATTAGAGACATTTCATTGAAACTGACTCATGGTAAAAAAAAAAAAAAACTTTACGTGAGGACATTGTAACGGTAAACTAAAAAGGTGCTTAAATGCAACAGCTTTTCTGTATTCTGGTAGAGTAGAATCCAGTAGAATGACTTAAACAGTAATTAAAAGTAATGTACACAGTGACCACAAATTGGGTAAAGTTCATTTGATGTCTTGAAGGTAGTTTGAGGTTTTGGAAAGTTTTAGTCAAACAAAACTTGAAGGACCCGTCCCATCCTGGCAACAAACTGTTCCAACTTCTGCAATCTGGTAGAAGGTTCCGCATCTTCCGGGCAAGGACAGAGAGACTCAAGAGGAGCTTCTATCCCCAAGCCATCCGTGCCCTAAACACACACACCCGCCCGCTCACATCATCTATAATTGACTGAGACAGGACTCTCTTCCAGACACTCTAAACCAAGGCACAATGTACATTTCAATTCCTTTAACTTAAATATGTTTATATTGTCTATCCTGTAAAATAGTCAGATGTCTACTCATATTAATGTACAGAATTCACCTGTTAGCTGCTACTACTGCACATTCACCCAGTGTATATACTATATGTATGTATATATATATATATATATATAATGTTCTTCCTCTACACCCCCCCCCCCCCCCCCCCCCAATTTTTGCACATGTCGAGGAGCGTGTCAGACTACATTTCACTGTGTGTTATACTTGTATAACTATGCATGTGACAAATAAAGAACCTTGAACCTTGAACCTTGAACTTGTGGAATTGATTGGAAGCTGTGAGCTGAAGCCTGTCGTGCTTGAGAGCAATCGTGACTTCACCACGTTCCTCCTCTGTCCTGGCTCTTCTTTTGCCCAGTCTGTGAGGGATTCGGATGTAACCACGGGGTGCCAGAGAGCAGGGCAAATAAACATGTGCTGTGGTAACAGAAGGTGTGTGTGTCTGCTTTTTGTGTGTATGTGTGTGCATGTGTACAGGCGCTAATCTGCTACTAGGGGGGTCCACCAAGATTAGTATAATCAGGGGCTTCTGAGCCCCCCCCCCCTCATGCCCCTGTTGTGTCTCACCTCCTCATCCCATCATCACTCTGCTTCTCGGCCCACTATACTCCTCCTCATCCTTCCTTCTCCTCAGCCTCCTTTAGCCCCCTTGAACTCTCAAGCTTTCCCCCTTATCCCTCTGTCCTTCCCTCAATCTCTTTACCGCCGCTCAGTTCCCCGTTCTCACCCTGCACTTCCATTCATCCCCCTGACCTCATCCTCTTACACTTATCCTTATCATTACCCTCTGCATTGTAGGCATTTAACTCAGCAGCTTGGAATTACAAGCTACTGCCTGGGTGGACTACAGTTCTGAGATACAGAGCATATCAACGTTTAGACATCCTGTCTGTGCATGTGTGTGTGTAGGTGTGTGTGTAGGTGGGTGCGTGTGTCTCAGAAAAGTTTGATATCCCTATGAAAACTGACCAACCAGATAAAGGCAAAGTACCTGGAAAAGCAATTAAGAGCAAGAAAGGGTTTTGGGTGTAGGGCAGTACTACAGCTTTAAGGTGTGGAGGTTTACAGTGTTGATGTCCTAATAGCAGAAGTTCATACAAAGTGGTGTTCACTTAGGCTTTTGTTATTTATACTCCATGCCAGTAACTGTTAACCCCCTTTTGATGTCAAATGTCACCCATCCAAATGATTGAATTCAGGTGTTCCCATCACTTCTATGGCCACAGGTGAATAAAATCAAGCACCTGGGCATGCAGACTGCTTCTACAAACTAGAATGGGTCACTCTCAGCTCAGTGAATTCCAGTGTGGTACCGTGATTGGATGCCGACTGTCCGATCCAGTTGTGAAATTTCCTCACTTGAGGTTGCCAACTTTCTGGAGAGTCAATCACTACAGATCTCCAAACTTCATGTGGCCTTTAGATTAGCTCAAGAACAGTGTGTAGAGAACTGGAATGGGTTTCCATGGCCCAGCTGCAACCAAGCCTTACATGACCAAGCGCAATACAAAGCATTGGGCACAGTGGTGTAAAGCAAGCCGCCACTGGATTCTAGAGCAGTAGAGACGTGTTCTCTGGAGTGATGAATCATGCTTCTCTGTCTGGGTTCAGCAGTTACAACTTGTCTGACTGCAAGTGTAAAGTTTGGTGGAGGGAGGATTATGTTGTGGAGTTGCTTTTCAGGAGTTGGCCCCTTGGTTCCAGTGAAAGGAACTGTTAATGCTTGAGAATACCGAGACAACCTCCCGACTTTGTGGGAACAGTTTGGGTATGGCTCCTTCCTGTTCCAACATTACTGCACACCAGTGCACAGAGCACAGTGCATATGTCATGGCATTTTGAGTTTCTTATGTTTTGGTTTGATTTTGCATTATGGGTTATTCTTAATCTCTGGTTGTGTCTTGTTGATGATTATTATTATTATCGTTATTCATAGTCTATGGTTCTGTTAAGGGTTTTGTTCTGGTACCCTCATGTTTAGTATGGCTTTAGTTCTGTGTAAGTCCGTGTTTCTTAGTCTGCGTCTTTGTGAATGGTTTCCTGTTTTATTTTGAAGGGTTATGTCTTATGTCAGTATGTCTAACTTCGCTCACCCTGTGTGTTTCTGTGTTCAGTATCATTGCTCAGTTCATGTTTTGTTTTTTGAGTTGCAATTCAGTGTCCGAGTCCTGCGTTTGGATCCTCATCTCCGCCTGCCCGCACACAGAGCCCTGACAGCATAAATCCATGGATGAGCGAGTTTGGTGTGGAAGAACTTGACTGGCCTGCACAGAGTCCTGACCTCAACCCAACAGAACACCTGTGGGATGAATAAGATTCAACATCAGTATCATCCTCTGGAGCTTTAGTGAAGTCAGTGTAGAAGTACATGAACCAGTTCTTTATGTGCTGCAGGGTCTTCATCTTGTTACTGTAAATAAGGACTATCATTGCCAGTGTAGTCCACAGTGGTGGAGTTTGAGTTCATCAGCTACAGTGGAGCAGAATGACACAGCTTCAAAATGGTGATCAGGTCAGGCCCACCCAAGTAAAGTATGTGTGGGGGGAGAACTGTCTTTCTCTGGCTGCTGGAAAATTTCAGCAGCAGTATTGTGGCTGTTACTCTGATAAGGGGTATAACCCTTGATGAAAAGTGTTTCACTCAGGTTTTCATAGCAGTAAAAGTTTAGCTGACTGAGACGTCAGCTACAGTAATATAAACTTTTTCAGAAATGCAGCCAGTTGCATGAAGATGTGGAAGTGTAGGTTTGGATCCCTTTGGTTTAAGATTCAAGTGTCATTCCCCAATTTCCCAGCCCTCTGTCTGCACACATCTCCTTAAATGCTCCACTTTTATCCCTTCCCCTCATCCATTTATCTTCCTCCCTCTGTCATCCGGCCCCTTATTTCAGCCCTGGCTCTTCTATACAGTAACTCAACACTCCACACAGTCAGCCTCATCTACTTATCTTCACCCTTTCTAAAGGTCATTACATGCACAGGCTGTTTTGGAAGATTAAAACAGAGGCCTAAGAAAAAAGGAAGATGAGGTGTGTCATATCTGCCAGCCTTCCACCTTATCAAACGCACACACGTGCATGCACGAAGACGCAGACGCGTGCGTATATTGATGCAGACGCCAATGCATGCTGCATGCACACATTTACTCGCACATTTTCTACCTGCACAAATGACACACAAACGTCTGACACTCCCCAGACGCCTGCTTGGCCTCACACTTTCTAGACGTGCAGGGAGCGGTGTGCGTATTCTCTCCCACACATGCCAGCATCACACACATACTGCTCACATATAATATTTAAATGAGAAAAGTGTATACATATATACATTTACACATTAAATACAATGAAGAGATGAGGCGAGGGGTGGTAATGGTAATCAACAGAAGCTGTGAGGAAAGAGCATTTACTGAAAAAAAGAAATGAGGAAGATTCTGAGACAAAACCAACAGAAAGATATAAACTGAGAATTTACATTAATGTTAATATTATTATTTTATTGTTTAAGGAACAATGGAAGGGCAGCGGGTGAATTTCTTTATTTCCTTTTAAAATAATTTTTGGTGAAAGAGCTGGAGGGCGTTGAGAGGGAACACCACAGGAGTAGGATTTGGCTGCGAGAGCTACCGCAGCCTCGGCGAATACAGATGAGTTTGAATTTGCAGATGTAAAAAAAGACCAGTGCCATTCTGTTAAAGAAAAAAAAACCACATACACACACAAGAATAGTAGCAGTCTCTATCAGTAGCGCTCTGGCTGGTGCAACAACAGAGAACAAATTGGGATTCTATGGTCGCACAAGTCTCCCTCGCTGTTTATTGTGGTCCTTGATGCCGTAGGTGGTCCGCTTTTCTTTTTTTTAAATCCTGGTGCACTGCATAAATTGCATAAATTGTCAAGACCTGCAAAAAGCATGAACTATGAGCACATTAATTTCATTAATTTGAAACCTTGGATTGAAAATCAATAAGAGAGCTAGCGTGTAATGTTGCCAAACCCTCAATGAATACAATTATCTTTCTTTCTTGTTTTTTTGGGGGGGTTTTTTCATCGTGGGCCAGCGCTCGCCTTCCCTTCGCTCCTCGCCTCCCTTTGCTCTTGTTTGCTGTTCGAGTGCCTGTGTGTGCGTTTGTGCGTGCATGGGCTGAATTCATTTCTCTGAGAGGGTCAAAGCCTTGTATTATGCATATGTGAAGCCCTCATGTTTTTCACATGCAGATCAGCCATATAAGCCTCTTCAGACAGGCTTTCACATCGGACCTGCTATAGTCTTCAAACTAGCCAACAAAACCCACTTGTCCTGCATAGTCAGCTGATTGGCCACCAGCTCCTTTCTGTCAATACAATGTTCACTGGCTTCTGTGGCTGTTGACTCGGCTGACAAGTTGAGGGCCCCCATTTAATCTAGTTGAGTGAAAGCTGTAAAGAAACCGTCTGAGGTTTCTGCAGTCAGGTTTGGACATTTTGTTAAAATTAGGATTACTATTTTGTTTCTGTGGATCTTAAAAATGTCCATTTTTAAGCCGTAAAACTAACGTTCACTCTGAGAGGGACGTTGCTGATTGGAAAATTTTTATTCAATGATTTTTTTAATTTCTGCAGTTATTTTCTTGATATTAGATGGTTAGTGTAATGATAACATGTTGTAAGGCTGTCAGTCATTCCACCAAAAAACCAAACAGTTCCTGCAGTTGAGAAGTGACATGTTTAATATGAAAACGCAACACAAACTTGCTAGTCCGGATCTATTATTACATTAGAAGTGACACATACCAGTCCAACAATCAGAAAACTTTGAAGGTTAAAAAGTTTCAGTTATTCTAGTAGGTAAAATTTATTTATATGGCCAGATTATAATGAACCAAATAAGACAGTGCAGAGTACCAAAACATTAACCAATCGCCTTTCAGAAAAGTTATGCTTCAAGGTGTTTTTTCAAAGGATCCTAAAGAGTCAAGGGCTTGAAGACAGAGTTAAGCTGCTCCACAGTTACAGTTTGGAATACGCAATCCCTTTAATTTTAGTTTTCATGCACGTGAGATCACAAGAAGAACTCTAAATGCGGACGTGAGGATCCGGTGTAGAGAATGGCAATGGAACAGATTAACGACGTAAGTGTGCCCATGAAAGTAAACTGATACCTAAACCTGACTGGGACCCAGTGCAGACACTTTAGTCCTGGGCCAGCATGTAAAAGATCGTTGATTGTGGTGCATGCGAGTCCCTTCCTTCGAAACTGTTGTGATATCCCACACTCATTACCAAGTGTGATCACAAACAATATAACGTATTTCAGTTTCTGAATCTGGAAGTCAGCATCTGTGTCGCAGTTCTGGGTCATTTTGGCTCAGCATTTTGAGTTTCCTATGTTTTGGTATGATTCTGTATTATGGGTTAGGTTCTGATTATTTTGCTGTGCTGTGTTCCCTCACTTGTCCGCGATGCCATAGTCTGTGTCTGTAAAGTTCAGTGTACTTCCTGTTTTATTTTGGTAGTCTTCGGTCTGTGTGCGTAATGTTCTGTTTGCTCTTCCTCCGTCTTGTCTGTGTAATTAGTGTGAGCCGTGTCTCCCAGCTGTTTCCTCTTGGTCCCGTTCACCTCTTGTATTTAGTGTCTGCGTCTCCCCCTGCTCATCGTGGCGTCGTCCCTCATAGCTCTGTGCCTCCTTGTATTTTTAGTTTATATCTTCCCCAGTCTAGTTTTGTTTTGTATCACCATACAGCAAATAAAGCTGGTTTTTGAGTTTACATGCTGTTTCCGGGGGTCTGCCTTTGGCTTCTATACCTGCTTGCCACTACTAGCCATGGCAGTCTGCTATGCAAAGTACAGGCGACTGTTGCAGTGTGCTAGTGAACAAAGCTATGGCGAGGTTTGCAATCCAACACTGCATACTTTTTTCATTCTGTTTCACTTATGCGACTGCCAGCAACCAGGAATTGCTTGCCAATCAGTCATGGAAAAGACTCTTTTACTTAGCAACGGGTGGTTGCTAGAGGGTCACGGACCAGTTTCTAGACCTGCATGAATGGGGATTTAGCAATCTATTTCATGGCAACTGACAACTGATTTCACAGGCATTCAGGGACTATATATGCTCGCCAGATGGTCCCTAACTGGTCTCTAGGGCTGTGTGACTGAGGCTTGAGTTAATCAACTAATTGCTACAGCTGAAGTGATAACTGTGAGAGAGGTGTAGTAAAAGGCCTTACTGTTTCCAGCTATGTTCACATGCTGATTGCTTCCTCAAGTACACTAAGTACCATGTTAGTGGTTCAGCAGGTTTATCAGTTTCATGAGGAATAACAGTGCATCCATGCTAGACTGCAGAATACAACACTGTACCTTTTCACACAACAGATTTATAATCTTGGATTGTTAGAAATTGTATAAATGATTATGCCAGTACAAAGCAAAAGAAAATAAAACCTCAGCGACATTCTGGTTGCTGAGGGTTTTAAGCCTTATCACACTCAGATGTTTTAGAATATATTCAAGCCTCCAGTATTTTAAGTTATACGTCCTGGAGTAAAGGTTCTTCAGCAGTGCCAAAAACTAGCATTTTACTGCCAGGAGTTGAATCTGTTGCCTAGCAACATGATCCCATTGACCATCAGCTCCTGCGTGCGTGTGTGTGTGTGTGTGTGTGTGTGTGTGTGTGTGTGTGTGTGTGTGTGTGTGTGTGTGTGTGCGTGCGTGCGCGCGTGCGCGTGTGTGTGTGTGTTTTTGCTGGGACTTGTTGTAATCTGCATTGTGTAAAGGGAGTCTTAGGCTTAACCTCAGCTCATTCTACTTTATTGTGCTGCATCCCTATAGGGGGACATGATAACAGACACCACAGCGGTACACAGTGCTGATTACAGGAAAACACACACATAGATATACATAATTAATCTGAATGGGTGGATAAAACCGCTCGCTGCGTTTTATTTAGTTGCCGTTTTTTGCTCTGTGTGTTAGAGACAGCAACAACAAACAGCAGATTCTCCAGACAAAGGCAGAAACCACTGACACAAGAAATGAAATAATAATCATAATAACCTTAACAGCAACTACAGTGAAAGGAAAATTAGAATTTCCCAAATGTGTTCCCCTGTTGTCTTAATTCCGAAAATGTCCATAAATGCACCGCTCTCTCTCCCTCTCCCTTTTTTTCATCTCTCCTCATTAAGGCGCTGTGCCCGAACTGTCCTTCCAGAAATATAATTGAAAGCGGGGAGAAAGGCAAATGTTGCTTTAATCTCATTTGCAGGCGAACAATGGGCCTGGGACTACGCTAAATTCATAAAAGTGGCTTTAATGCAATGAAATTTAATGAGGTAATTTGTGACGGAGCGAGATGGTGAAAATGCCCTGCCGTGTGCAAGGATATGTACACTTGCACACGTGCAGGAGGGAAGAGAATAAACCTGTTGCTGTATCAATTTATGACACGGGTGAAAGCAAGTGTATTCAGTCAGACATGACTTTTTGGAGTGGAGTGAGACTGAGCGTTGGTTTATGTGTGTTATCTGTGTCACTCTGGCAGAGAGCTGACTCATACTGTGTCATAAAGCTGGGGGCCTATGTCAGCATCTACAACCTAATGTAGCCAACAGAGAGTTTGAAAGGAGCATAATTTCTCTGCTAAGGCGAGAGGTGAGGTAGATTCAAACCACATCTTTTATGCTTCAAGTTTTATGACCGACGTCTATTGTCTCCAACAACTGACGATTCCCGACATATTCATGGAGCATATAACCCATTTGTACCAGCATCCACACACATCCCCTATTTGGGATTGATTTTGTTTCCTACTGTATAAAGCAAGCAGTTTGAAGGACCTAAATGAAGCAATCATATCAAAGATCCGTTATAGTGAACAAATGCAGAACATAAGCTATTGAGTAATCAGGATGAACTACTAGTGGTGGGTTCAGAAGTGCAAACATAGGTAAACATAGGTACCTAGCACAAGCATTGGAAAAACATGCCAGCTCAAAACCCTGGGGTTTCAAAAGGAGGGACATGATTAGACATTCAATTCAGTTCAATTCAATTTCATTTATACAGCGCCAAATCACAACAACAGTCGCCTCAAGGCGCTTTATATTGCAGGGTAGACCCTACAATAATACATTCAGAGAAGAAACCCAACAATCATATGACCCACTGGGAGCAAGCACTTTGGCAACAGTGGGAAGGAAAAACTCCCTTTTAACAGGAAGAAACATCCGGTAGAACCAGGCTCAGGGAGGGGCGGTCATCTGCTACGACCGGTTGGGGTGACATGAGTATATCAGAGGGACAGCTCAGTTTGCGTGATTTGGAGAGAGATAAGGCTAAGGACATGTGCTGAGGAGGGATAGTGGAAGCTGCCAGGCAAGAGGCAAAGAGGAAGACCACAGAGAAAGTTTATGGATGTGGTCATGGAGGACATGCTGAGGGATAGAGTGAGATGAAGGCAAATGGGCCCTTTTGGCAACCCTCAAGGAAGCAGTCAAAAGAAGAAGTTTCACTATTGCTCAGCAAACAGTTGGCAAGTGTTTGCAGACTTGTGTCTTCCATGCAGACTAGGCAAAACCTGCTATAACCTGTTACTGACTACTCCCTACTCAGGGAATGCACAATCTTACCATAGGTTGCTATGGGGACTTATTTATTTCAGAAACAGCCAGCTTGCCAACTGATTGGGAAATACATATTTTTTCCTAGCCACGGGTTTGCCAACTGGTCTCTAGGCCTTTGTGACTTTGGTCTAAATAAGCACTGATAGATACATGGATGGAAAAGCTTCTCTTTTAGTTTTTTGTGACTCAAAAGCAACACAGTCAGACTAGAAAAGCATCAGCTATGGAACTATCACCCAACCAGATTGATTAGTAGGGACAACTGCGATGACTTCCTCTTTGTGGCTATTTACCAGCTGTCTAAAAGTGAAGCTGAAATTTCTGTGAAATCACCGAATCTTTGAAGCTGCTTTGCAGTCATTCTGACATTCAAAGTCGTGGGAGACTGAAAGCGAGTATACTTCAGCATTCTTTCATGTGTCAATTTTCCTAACAGCGGTATTGTATTCTGTTGAATTTAACAAGAAGTGGTTAGGAGGGTGTATGAGATATACTGTAATATATTGTAACAAGATGTGTTAAATTACCGGTTTTATTGAAATAGGTAAATTGGGGTAAAAAAAAAGTCTTTTTAATATCAGCTAACTTCTCTCTTTGCTTTATTGTTGGGTATGGATTTAATTTTCACATATTGGTATCATTTCCAGGCAGTCTGTTAGTCTACACAAGCCAGGGTACTTAATTGCAATATTACATCCTGGCTACAGCCAAAGACAACTATTTCATGATGAAATGAAACAGAACATTTAGGGAACATTTCACTACTGGGGGTCAGTAACCTACAAAGTGTTTGTTAAGCTGCAGCGCTGGACTGAAAACAGTACATTTGTATTCTTCTGTGTGTAATTACTGAGTGATGCTATCGCTCTGTAATAACATTGCTGTATGCTGTATTTTCATTGGAGCCCCTTATATTTTTCTTTTGCTCCCCACCCCACTCTAACCACCTTCCTTAAAACTTTTTCAGCGTTCAGAGGTAACCGCGTTGAACCGTATGCTTTCATATTCGACTTTGCAACAGCACATACAAACACACTTGCCTCTCTTTGTGCCGCTGCTTTGCTTCCTCTGCAGAAGCCAATAACAGTTTAACTGCGCTGTCACTCAACAGCACCGAGCGAGAGAGAGGGATGAAAGTGAGCTGGGAGGAGAGCAGAAGACATGGGGAGAGGGAGAGATTAAAAGCAGACAGATGGATGAGACAGAGAGAGGAAGTGAGGATGGTGGAGCCAGGAGAGAGGAAGGGAACGGTGGATGCCGGAGCTAGGGAGAAGATGAGAAATGTGACAGAGGGACACTGGCAAGAGAGAAGGAGAGAGAGAGAGAGAAAGTGTGGAATGAAAGGAGCGATGAGAGCAGAGGGGTGGTCTGTGCTAGCAGCTTTAAAACAGCAGCGTTAACGGCTAAAACTCTGCCAGGTCTCCATCGATCACAGGTCACCACAGGCTAAAAGGACCCAGTGCTCGCCCTGATAGAAAACTCCAACTCCCACAATCCATTTAGAGCATCAACTAATGACAGGAGCAACCTTAGGTCATAAAATGAGCTCCATTATATCTTATATTTAAATTCTAAGAGCATATAAAGTATAGTTATGGAGTTAAAATATATTTAATGCAGTTATTTCCAATAATCTTTTTATTTCACACATAAATGCAAATGTAGCTTTGTGGTTTAGATATCAAAATATATACAGAGACATTAGCAGCATAACATGCATATTATTTAATTTATGAAACACAACTGGACATAAAAAAAAGTCTTTCTTGAATCTTTAAATAACTTGTTTCTTTCCTTTTTCTAATTTCTAACGATGAGTAATTTTGTCCCAAGATTAAATATCCACACCGCCCAACTCAACCAGCCCTCCAGGCTCCATTAGCCAACAGATGAGGTGAGGATGGGTGACATTATCGTAAAGGAGGTGAATCACCTTCCCGCCGGTTCCATAGGGGTTAATAATACTCTCATCTAGGGAATGAGATGGGAAGAGAGAAGAGGAGAAAAAGAGAGCCTTGTACTGGATCATTGTCGTCTCAGGTCAAGGTGGGTGGGTGTGGCGACAGCTCATAATGAAACACAGGCAAACGGGGGCCATGGTCACCGTCTTTGGAGTGTATCATTGGGTACACATGTGGTGTGTGTGTGTATTTGTGTTCATTCATGCATGTTGTCTTGTATTCGGATGTGACATAAAGGAGCAGCCAGGCAGCTAATGAACACCACCCACTCAATATCCATTCTTCTGTGGGATGGCCAGCCAATTAAGTCCATTTTATTTGAATGGTCGAAATCCAAAATTTGTATTCTAGAAAAATTCACAGGAACTATGTAGTAGTATGAATAGTGTCCACCTGCTACATATGGAAATATTGAGATTGTTGGCATTTAGTGAATTCTCTTGGCAACCAAACCACTAACAGCTTAATTCGGTGCATTTGGCTCAGAAAATAGTGTTTTTTTTTTATCTTGTCCTTCAGTACTTTTATTTGTGACCAAATAGATACGAAACTAATGGCCATTGATTCAATTTTACTTTGTGTTTAATACCAAGGCTAGCTTTATAACACACACAAAATTGTACATTGTCAGTCTACGAATTGATAGTCTTAACATTGCAATTGTTATCACATGTTATGTAATAACATTACCCCAGGAAGCCATTAGCACAGCTCTGCTATTATAAGGCACGGACCATAATCAAAAACTGGTGCTAAAACGCTACACCTTAAATCTTAGCTTAAGGTCAAAATCACACAGGCCTAGAGACCTGTCTGCAACCCCGAGGCTCCAGTCAGTGATTGCTGGCTGTCGCTTGGTCAGATTGGTCAAGGTGCAGCATGAAAAATCTCCTCGTGATTGCAAATTGCTGGAGTTGCATGGAAAATGTAAGTTTGTCTGCAAGCAGTCGCTAGCTACACTTAAAGTTAGTCAAACTGCAAAAAGTGTGACGCAAAATGAAAAATGGTGACTGTTCTACTTGACAAGAAAAGTTGCCCCTTTTGGAAAACGTTGGTTCCAGTGGTAAAGGCAGAACTTTTACTTTGTCTTGCATTCTTCACAGTTTCACAACCGCTTTGCAAGTAGTTTGCAAGTGTTTGCAGACAAGTTTGCAGACAATCCTTTATGCAAACTATGGGTGCCCATGATCAACTGCTGGTGATCAAAGCAACTGCAAAGAGGCTTTAAGTGCAGCACTGTGTACGTCATTGTGACCAATTTTATCAAGAAACAGCAGTTAAGCTCCCGCAGTCACTCACCAATAAACTGGAAAATACATTTTCCCAAAAAACTGCTGATTACCAAGGATTACCGACTGCTTTTTAGGGATTTACAGTATAACTGGGGCTGGGGAACGACACACAATCGGTCAGGGAATGCATACTTTTTCACGGCGATGGTCGCCAGGCGACCCCCAACCAATCTTTTGGCCTGTGTGACTGTGGACACAAAGTTAAGACTTAGCCCCTTATTGTTAGTCAGTGATTGTTACAGTAGTACCATGAGGTTTGACGGTGAGTTAAAGGTAAAGTTTGTGTTTTTCATTAAAATTAGTCTTAATTGTTGTCAAATGGTCTAAATTCCGTTAGATTGATCCTTAAGTAAAATTGGTCGTAACAGCAATATAAAATAAATCCAGTCCGAAAGGTTGAGTTGCTACAAAAGTACAAATTTAACATGTGTTATATCTACACATCACATTAAATGTTAATTTTGCATTGGCTTAAAATATCTCGGATTCATATTCTGATGGCTTTCGTGCCAATAGATTATGCTGCAGATAACCTTTAAGAATCCATACTGCCTCCACTACAATCAGAGACAAGTGCCAGGTTGTTCCAGACACCTCATCTTCTCCTGCGCAACCCCGTGTGCTGCAGACACACACATCTTGCCCGCCTATATGAGGTGACACTAATGGAGCGTTTCGTAATCTGCTTCATCCATCTATCAGTAATGGGCTGCGCTATCAATCCAACTTGGATGGTGGTGGGGATGAGGGTGCGTGTGGGGAGGGGCCGTCTCTGTAGTTACCCTCGTCGTAGCAATCCCTCATATGGTGTGTAATAGCCACTCGCTGGGATAATCTCCGTGATGAGACAGGTTCCAGCCAGCCTTGACCCCAGCGACACCACGGGCTGATGATGATGTCATTTCCTCAAATAGGGCCGTTGTCTTGAAATGTGTGTGTGTGTGTGTGTGTGTGTGTGTGTGTGTGTGTGTGTGTGTGTGTGTGTGTGTGTGTGTGTTTTTCTGAGATGACTGCTCATGAGTAGAGGTCAAAGCTCTGATCTCATCTGTCTCTCTCAGCACGTTGATTGAATCGAATGACCAGAGAGAGATACGGAGGGACGCCGAGCGAGCTGGCAACTGAGTATTTCTCATTACTCCGTTGAGAATATGAAGCAGGTGTTCGGCTGGTTCTCTTGTTTGTTAGCACAAAGTAGCAGGAGGTTTCAACTCACTCGAGCTTCCTGCATTAATGAGCGTGTTCCTGTGAGGAGTGCCGGCATCGGTCGGTGGACAGCTCTGCTGTAGCTTTTTCATCTTCAGAATAATGGGAAAATACAAAGACTGCCTCACTCGCTCTGTCTATCTTTTTTTTTTTCCACATGAATTCACCGGGAGCTTTATTGGCATGACGCTGCGAGTCCATGCTTTGCTGACACAGACTATGACACAGACAGACTATGAAATTGCATTCATTACAAAGGACCATATCAAAACCACAATGATTACTGCTTCACTTTGTCTCCTTCATCCACCTTCCAACCACACTGCATCTCTATAAACCGGCTTGGACACTCTTTCAACACATTCTCACTACCAACCCGAGCGGGAACCCTTTGCTGTCATATTTTAATGAACAGTGTCATTTTCCCCTTTAGTTGTTTTCCAGCGCACCAGTAGAATCATTTCACAACATGAGAAGGAATTAAAACCTTGACAAAGGAAAGGGTGGCAGACTTTTGGGTGACACAATCACACGACTGCCTCAACTTCAAGTACTTTTTTCTTATTTTTGGTTATTGGCTTTGGGGGTTTTTGTTGCTCTTTAGTTTGGTTTAGGCACTAAGACTGTCTGGTTAGGTTCAGTGTAATAAATCATAGTTTGGGTTGAAATACAGTCTTTCACAGTGTGAGAAACATGTTAAAAGGCAAACTTCTTCTAGTTAAGACAGTAAAGCTCGCCTGGTTATCAGGAAGATATGACAACAGAGGCAGAACACCTTGGCCTGCAGTCTCATGACTCCTACTGAAACTATGACAATTCCAATGTGACACCTATAGTACTGTGCAAAAGTCTTGATCTATTTCTTTATATTTTGCTTCCAGGGAACCAGACTTTCTTCTCATTTTCTAAAGTCTTGAACGGTGCTCTTGAGCAATAGTTCTCCAGGCTTTCTAAAGGCCTGCCAAAGTTTATCTTTGGACATTGGATGTTTTTTCATTCATCTTCAATCCAGAGGTTTTCCATTTACAACACTGGATGAAACAGTATCAATGGAAGTCAATGGAAGATTGACTGCCTCTTATATAATGCTTTTCTACTCAACCTGAGCACTCAAAGTGCTTTATAAAACTTTAGCGATGTGCCTCCCCATTAGCAAAGAACCAGTTTTGTCAGGCGTAAAATTGCATGTTTACGCCAACAAGATGATTGCCAAAAGGCAATTAGCCCAAAGAATTTGACATATCTCGGCGTGGTGTGCAGTGTGTCCTTAAAAAACTGAGGAAACTGGACCACAAGTGGAGGACAATAGAAGAAGTGGCAGCTCTCTAACTCTCTACTGTATCTGAAAGTCATGTTTTTAGGAAATAGGGAAAAGAAATCCAGCAACAACCTGACACAACACCTGAGAGATGCATCTGGCCCTTCAGCCGATCCGTCTGTTGTTCACTAAAGTCTCATCAGAAATGATCTCAGTGGATGGGTGGCTGTCAAGAAGACATTCTCAAGGAAGGAAAACAGAAAATGCTGAGGCATGCCAAATCACACAAGAACTGGACTGACCTCTGAGTGTTGTTGTAATTTGGCGCTATATAAATAAACTTGAAATGAATTGGATTAATATGTTCTAATGAGTCTGTACAGAGGATGGTGTCTACAACCATCTGTAAAACGTGTCATTTTTGGGGCCACGCTATCTGAGCACTCAAGGTGCTTTACACAACTTGCATCATTCACCCATTCACACCCATTTGAACAAGCATATTTTTTCTATGCTCTTTGCAATACAAAGCATCTGATTGGCAACAACTTCATTTTCAGCATGACTGCCAATAAAATAGTAAACCTGCAGCTGGATGGGACAACACACAATGGAACACGGTCAGTCATAGATTGGCCTCATAAAGACTTATTGGCTTATATGCATATATTTTTCTTGCATATGTGTGACTGAATCACTGCATCATTCTTCTAGCAAAATATAAAGAAATGAGAGATGAGTCAAGATTTTGCACAGGACTGTTGGTGACAAACATCAGTCTGCGACGAGTAGGGAGTGAAAATGGGTCACTGGGATGTTACGGACCTTCCATCTAAACATAGCAGCGGGCTATGCTACCGTTTCATTTTTGTCTGTAATTTCAAAAAGAGTTTCTCTTCCTCAGGCTGCTCATCATGCTGGATTTCATTTGTTTCTCCAGATTGAGGGTCAGTACATGTTTCCGGTCTGCTGTCTTTTTCTCTGTCAGCCGTCTTAATGAGCATGTGTTGCTGCGAGAGCACCACTGATCCGTGACCTGTTTACACACCTTTCACTCCGCACAGCAGAGTTTACCAGACTTTTAAAACCTGCATCAATCTCCATAAACGCAACTTTACAGCAGGCGTCGAGTTAAGTAGCATCTAATTGATGTAGGGCTCGGTTTTATCAAAACAGGCCATTTTATTAGAGAAATACAGAAACATTAAGAGCTTTAATGAAAGGCAAATGTGATGCAAATTTCAGTGTATTTGGGTTTTTTCTCTCCTCTTTGCAGCCAGAATAAAAAAAGAAGCCGCATCTGTTAACTCCCACTAAAAAATGCACACTGATGCAAACATCTGACAGACTCCTCATTGACACAGCATATTAGAAAATGAGAATATGCTTTTAACACAAAAGCAATTTTGATGCAAATGGCTTGCTCTTCCCCTCGGCTGCTTTTATTTAATTCTCAGGGAATTCATGCTTTTAACAAAATGTGCTAAAGTTCGGGTCCATCAGATACTTTGCCCCCCACGGCCCCGATACACAAATGCGCATGTGGTTCTCTTTTGCAGGGTAACAAAAGACCATGTGCACTAACAAGCATTAAAATCAGATCTAAAGAGGATGGGGGGAGTCACGGCGTGTTGGGCGAACCTGCGGTCGGGTGCCTCGACAAAACGTATGGTTTTGATACGGGAATCCCGTTGTCGGTTTCTTTTTAGCCGTGACCGCCATTGTTCTCTAACGAAGCGGCATTTTACACGAAACCACCATTTACAAATGATGCTTGTTGCAAAACAGCATTTCTGAGAATGTGAGGATGGTGAACTTGGAAGCGCATTAAAGCCCGTGCCGAAGCGGACTTCAGCAGCTGAGGAAATTCATGTGATAAAGATCATGTGGTTATGACAATCCTTCATGCGGTCTTCTAATAGTACTCATGCTTTTGCAGCTTGCATGGCTAACCAAATTGATACAAGTTGTTTCTCTTTTCACCAGAGACGCTTGCAGAATGTTTTCCACCACTTTTCCAGCCCCCCACTCCCGTAATCCTCCTCATTTCTCCTTCGCTTTTCATCCACCCCCTCTCCATAATTGATCTTTAATGAGTTAACTTGTCCTTCTTTAGTTACGAGCGTCAGCCCGTTAGCTCGTGTTTAGTCTTCCCACCCACATAGCTTGTTTTCTCTCTTCTCCCACGGGGCTGAGAAAATACCTCATTCAGAGCCGCCAGTTTTGGCTTTAATCAGCATGCGTAGTATTTCTGCAGGATTAATAATAGAATGGAAAAAGTGCGCTGAAACCTGACTCAGGCTTTTAGTTAATGTGTTGCATACAAAGAAAATTAATCCTTTGTAGTATTTTGACCTGTAAATCTGTCCAGAAGATCACATCATTACAGCATTAAACCAGTTTATGACAGCGCTATGTTCAGGTGATGTAAGATGTAGATCTTTTCCACTTTTCCAAAAGTATTTTACTCACCGGAGCTTTCAATGGTTTTGCCAACGAGCATCACAATTTGGAAGGATTTGAAGTATCAGAATGTTTCAGTACTGATCCGCTCTGTGTGTGTGTGTGTGTAAGCACATAAAGAAGTTAAAGTATGACAATGGCTGCATTGTTTCTAGCAGCAGCTGTGATCGGTTAGAGACAGAGAAGTGTGTGTGTTTCCACTAGTGTCCATGTGGTGCCAATGTGACTGCAGGATGGTCGCACCTCACCAATCATGACATCATGGTTTCCACTGGGTCGCTTCCATCTCTCCTCACTCTGTCTTCTGCCCGCGCTTTCTGTATCTCCGTTCAGCTCTGCTGGCGCTTAACTTCCTGTCTCCATAGGGCAAAACTTCCCTCATTCACACACTGAATTCTTTTTTTCTGTTCTTTGTTTCTTTTTGCCAATTTCACTCTTGCAGTAGGAACGTGCACACAGACAAAATGAGAGCCAGAAAAATAAAAGATCTGGTGAAGAAGAAATATTGGCAGGATGGAAGGATTAGAGCCCTCTGACCTGGATTGGCATTTAACCACAGTTACCATAGGCATGCACAGTGTTTAACAAATGTGTTGTTCTCCCTGTATAACCATGCATAGATTCAAACACATGTGACCGCTTTTCAGAACCAGTTACGCACTTGCTTCATATTGAAATTAAAGATTATGCACATAACTTATACAATGTTGAAAAAAGATCCCCAAATTCCAGTAAATCTGAAGGGTCTGTGGTTTGTTCCAAACAATAAGCACATGTGGAGCTTCTGATCAGATAGCAGTGGGGAGAATGTCTGTACTGCGCTGTATTTGCACAGTAATCTAAGCACTAAATTGTCGTCATTGTGCCCCAGTGTCTTTAGTCTCAAGGACCCGAAAGAAACAACTACAAACCGTCCTTTTGAAGCATATACAGTTCCACAGCCAGTTGAGAGCATGGTCAGAAATCAAACAGAGAAACAATGCTTCATTTTAATTTTCTCATTCCGAAGTCCTATACAAGTCCACATGATTTAAAAGCTGCCGTCTGGGTATTGTCAGCAAAGGACCACCTGGGTAGCGCATATTGACAGACATATTGTTACACTAGCATGTATGCAAACAGCCAATGCAGTGTAAACAGAGACACCTACACATCCTCTGTCTGCATCCTTTATCTGGCCTGTACCTGCCTGTTTAGGAGCATGAGCTGACAGAAAGCAGCAAAACAGACGTCAGCATTAGATACTGATGCTAGGAGCAGATTGAACACATAGTATTAACGAAAAAAGCAGAATATTTGATTGAAGTGGATAGATGGAATGAGCCAAACATATATTTGACTTATACTGCTAGTTACAGTGCACAAGGATACTGGTTAATACCAAATTACAATAACTATTATCTCAAGAATTGTAAAGCCTCTTTAACAAGAGTACGATCCCCCTATGAGCAAGCACTTGGTACAGGGGGGAAGGAAGACCTTCCTTTTTATCACCTTCAGTAATGACCTTAACCTTGTATCTGCAGAAATCCTTTTTCATTGACTCTAAAACATAGGGATATGTTTAGTGTTTGGAGCTAGAGTCAGGGTCATCACTAACAATGACTTAGACCTCATACGGTTACTGGTAAAACACACTGGATCTAGTTCAAGCAGTCAACTCATGCTGCATTGTGTCTTTCACACATAGCATACCTTACCATCCTCATATAATATACCAATTCACTATTTGGCACTGTATTTACACTGCATAATTTCCCATGCCTCCCTGTAACAGTGCCATTGCTGCCCTTCCCTGGGGATATTTACTCATCACTCCCTAAATTTATAATGTATAGGGAGGGAGTGATGTGCTCAGAAGATATTCCCCTGCTGTAAAAAAAAAAAAATCACTCATTTCAACGGTGAGCCATCTGACGGAGCTATACTCGAGTTTGACTTGAAGTTTTTCTTTTGGTTCAAAGTGAGGTTAAACCTGTCAAAGTAGTTTTAAAGGCGCTTTTTTTTTATTGCTGGCTGCAGTTCTGCAGTTTACACAAACAGAGAAACTTGTCTCCTTGAAAACACAAATGTACTCCCACGAGCACACAAATGACTATTGACAGACCCCACATTTGAGGCTGACAGTTTTCTGCCCCGCACCCCCCACACAACCTAACGCTCTCGTACTGCCGGTTGGGCCCTTAGGTCACATTCAAATGATGATGCTGTCATTTCTACAGCATTTTCTACAACATTTGAAGTGACACCTTTTTATTCCCAACCCAGAACTGAAAAGGAATTAGAGGTTTGGGGGTGTGACGGGAGATCAGCCCCGGGATAGTGCTCTGTCAGCAGGCATGATGCAGACAGCACCCTGGCTTTTTTCTGATTTGATTCTCTTTTGTTCCATTCACTTAACTTCCCTTCAGAAAGCAAGCATACACTCTCTGTTAATATCTAATAGTAATAAAGTATTTCAGCTTCTCTACTGACATGTTTACTAGAGCCTGACTGATATCAGCTGTTTGCTGATCATTCAGGTATGTGTATTATAATGCCTGATAAATGAAAATGTAAAACATAAAGAAAAGATGGGAGTTGATCATGTTTGTCCACCAGAGGGCGCTCTGCAAATTGCCTGTTGGCAATACATACCGTATTTTTTCGCATTATAAGACGTGCTTAAAATTCTTTAATTTTCTCAAAAATCGACAGTGCGCCTTATGTATGAATTCTGGTTGTGCCTACTGACCTTGAACTGATTCCATGTGGTACACGGCGCTAAAAATCTGTCAGAAAATGTTTTAGTACGACTTTGCTAAGCTACAAAGCCGCACCGCTTGATGGATTGTCGGAGCATTATGTCTACCGTAGTCAGGAGCCTCGCATCTGCATCTGTATTGGTCATAAAGATCCTGTATCAGTTATGCTATAAACATTATTACTGCTAATAATAATTCAGTTTTTGTTCCTGTGCAGATATTACAGTAAAAAAAACCCGTCTCTCCTTCCTCTTTTGCCTCATGCCATCATCCATTTATTCATCCAGATCTCATTAGTACATAATGGAAGATCAAATTGGTGCTGTCGCCACCTCCGTAATTGGTGGCTAGAAATATATTGGTTGATTGACAGAAGATACTCCAAACTCTTGGTTACACACATCTCACGTTTCTCCTTATTCTTCTCTCATCATTACATCGTTTTGTCTTTCAGAACCACATCTCTGCTTTTAAAGCTATTTAGTTGCCTTTCCATCCAAAGACAAACAGAGGTAAGAAGAGACACAGAGAGCTGTAACCAAGGATAGATGAGCAGTACACTAAAAAAGTACAATGACAGGTTGTCATTGGGAGGGGGGAGGATAGCTAGCTAGCTAGCTAGCTAGATAGATGATGTGGTTTGGTAGAGTTGGTTTTGTAATGGGTGTACACTGGGTGGCTGTTTGTGGCTTTTGCTTTAACCACCAGCTCTCAACTGAGCCGTCTATAGAAGCAAAAGCCTATATCCATAAATACAGTTTGAGCGATAATGGGAAGGATGAGACCTTTCATAGCCTCTAGTCGTGTGGCACAAGAGCTGAAATTTACAGCCACACATTATCTGCAGAGATGCTGTGGTTCATAAAAAGGTGAATAAACTAAGGCACGACCTAAAGGCATAATCAGCTATATAAACAAAAATCAATTACATTTGCACAAACCCATTGGTTTATATTTGGCCCTGAAACAAATCCCATCCTACAATAACTTCTTTCACTTTGATGCTGCTCACTATAATGTTCGCTATGAATTCACATCGTAAAAATCTTTATCATCTTGGAAAGGTTGTTAAAGGTTAGTAAACACTGTTCTGCACTCTTAAAAGTGGCACTTGGGGTTTAGTGTGGTTTTACACTTCAGAACTCTTTTGTTGTGGCTTGCCGTCCTGTTTGTTGTCTCGGTCCATAAAAGTTTTAATCGTTATGTAAGATGGAGATGGAAAGCCTGTGAGTTGTTGCTTAATTTAATAGTATAACTAGCAGCCGTGAAACATGAGGGCGAGGAGTCGGAAAGTTCAGTGGGCTGTGGCAGGTATGTGTACATGTTACTGCCAGGCACTGTAACGAGATTACCGGTCATGGGAAAAGCTCTCCTTGTGTATGGTGATGGAAGCGTGTGACTGTGTAGTCTTGTGAACCCGTTTTAGGCTTTTGGGCGACATATTTGGTTGGACAGACTGATTACTCAGGTGATTTTAAGCATCACAGTTCTGTGGGTGGAAGGGTCAGTTTATTGGTTGGTTGGCCACTTTAGTCCAGACTGAAATGCTTTAAGAACCTTAACTTTGGATTGTCATGAACTTTTTTACATTCATTCAGTCAGAAGAGAACCAAGGTCTACCGACTTTGGTCATCAGAGTAATGTTGAGTACAATGTCTAACTGGATTTCCATTGGCAGCTAATTCATGAAGTTAAAAGTTAAGACAGTTGATGGGCTTTCATCCATTTTTTATGCATACTTTAAATTTCGTAAAATTTCATAAAACCTATAAATGCAAGTTGTTCTACAAAAAAAGTCTCACAAAATAAACTAATAAAAGAGATATTTTGTTGCATGTATCTAAATGAATTGTGAGATGATACAGTACCTTATATTAGCAGTCAAATCTTGTTTTAAAAGCCTAAATGTTTGGTTAGAAAGGCCTAAATAAGTCCTTTGAGTTCTTTTTTGGTTCGTATGTCTTCTAGCAAAGCTGTTGATTGGGTCTTTGGTTACAGGGATGGGATAAGTTTCATCTTATGTAACTCTCACTGATTTGTATCCAGGGTTAGTACAGTGTCACACAAAAGTTATGACCATATTTGGGCAAAAGACTAAATTACTAGGTTGTCAGATAAGGCTAATGAACTAGATTAGCCAGCAACTACTTTAAGTCCGCAGGTTTGAGCCTTAAAAAAATCCAAAGAGATGAGGTGTGTATAGTTATTATGAAAGGGGACATTAGCCGTGGAGCCAAAGGGGTTTTGTTTATTTGTATTACGAGGTAAACATGTTCATTGCATCGCTGACGTTAGGCATTTTTAAATTGGAGCCTGTGTCATGCGGGCAGTGGAGAAACTTTAGCTTTTGGAGTTTCACTGTTGGATTCATCTTTCACCATAGCAGTTACTGCTTGTGTATTACTTTTATATTGCTTGGAAGTCCTCCAGGACATAGTCACAGACAAGCTATGGATTGGAAAATACTCTGATTTCTGGCGGCTGGGTTAGGGGGAAACGGGGGATGATCCACATGTGGCAACCCCCAAAGGGAGCGGCTGAAAGAAGAAGAAGAAAAAAAGGACAAAACCTTGAGCAACATTTGTTTGAAGACAAAATTGTGTGTTTTTGGGCGAGTTTCCATAATTCTTTATGTCAGTCACTGCAAACACGTAGTGGATAGCAGACCCAGTGCATCTGCCACTGATATCTGCCTGTGTCTAACCTGGTGTTAGTTACAGATAGGACCGGTGTCTGGTTACAGCTCTTCTTACACTCATTATGCTGATGGACTGTAACCCTAGCTCACATTCACACGAGCTGATAATTAATTGACACATGAGTTATGCTTTGTGTAAACCCAAGGGAGTGTTGTCAGAGAAGATGCCAATAAAGATTTCACATATGCACACCCGGGTCCACAGGAAGCCGTGATCTCATATAGATACTGTATATGTACAGAGCAAATGCATCTGCTCTCCCATTACACACACACACACACACACACACACACACACACACACACACACACACACACACACACACACACACACACACACACACACACTTTTAATAGTGTTCATAATGAACACAAATTGAATGATGACTCATTAGTGGTTTCTCATCTTATCCTGCTACAGTACCACCTGCAGGTATATTATCCATCTGTGCGTGTGCGCCGCACATGCAGGAGCAAAGTAGAGTGTATTCACAAGTCTGTGTGTGTGTACATGAGCCCAAGTAATTGGAATATGCACACAAATTACTCCGTGCTATGCACATGCTTATAAGGAATGTACAGCACACGTATTTTTGCAAGGTCTCTTAATTTTTTGTGGCTTCACTGTTTATGTGGGTGAGAAAGAGCAAGAGAGGGTATGATGGGATTCCTGTGTGTGTGTGTGAAGAGGACGGCCACAGGCAAAGAGAGATTGTTTCATTTGTGTGCACGTGTGTGTGCATGTGTGTATTGGCAGTGTTCGTTTCCTCAAAGCGCATTCCACCGCAGACCACAAAATCCCTCCTTGTCCTTTCTCTAGCTTTCCTCGTTCTCTCTTTCCCTCTCTCCATTTTTCTCAACTGCAACTCTCAGCATCTTTCTTCTTTCTCTTTTCTATCTTTCCTTTCTTTTCTCTCGTGTTTTTTTTTCATACTAGTTTTTATATTGACTAAAGCCTAGAATTTGGTCTGTTTCGGACTCTTCCTCAGCTGAGTGGCTAGGGGTTTCTCTTGGCACAGTGCTGTATGGTTTAAAGTGGAAATCAGTGTGTTTGGTTATGGAGGCTTTGGAGCTGTTCACAGGTATTAAATGAATAAAAGAAAACAATAAAATGCAAGAAAGACACATGCCTGTTAAATGATCTTGACTTTATGGGCTTATCCTGCTCGTTGACCCCTTCAAATCAACCTGAATCACTCTTCCTAATCTGCCCCTACAGCTGCTTTTTACTGTAAAATTCACAGACTTCTTAGCTGCTAAAAAATGGCTTCCCGTTCAGGGAATCAGTCTTTTCCTTCCCAGCAGGGCTGTGGGGTGCTTTTTCTTTCTTTTTTTTCCTTCCCACCAACACTGCCAGTACTGCTATCTCTTCTTCTGAGATACCTCCATGCAGACACCACCGTGGGTGCGTGTTATTGTCTCCCACCGTATGGCTGTTTTAAATGGCAATTTGAAGCACCGCTGGCTCTATAATTAGCTGTGAGCTCCCACAGGAGAGGAAAAAAGTGGCTTATCGTCTCTCCTTTGTAATTACAGATCCGAGCAGGGCGACAGACACGCGCGCACACACAAGCAGACACAAGCGCAGACAGATGCGCAGACACGGGGAAGGCGCGCAAGCGTCGACGTGCACATTTGCCACCTGCGCTAACGCGCTAAAGCTCCTTTAGTGAGCTGACTTTCTGCCTGTTTGCCGGAGGAAGTGACTTTTACTTTTCATGTCAACAGCTGCAACAAATATGCAAAATTGGAGATAAATGACAGCGCGGCAGGAGAACAGACAGCCCAGAAATATGAGCGCCGCTGTTCCTTTGCCAGAGCTTCTCTCCCATGTGTCTCTTCCCAGTGCAGTCATGAGGCTCTCGCACAGCAGCAGATAGACATAAAGAGGAAGACTGAGTGTGTTAGAGGCCGAGGTCATTAATCTGACTGTCCACTTCTCTTCTCTGCTCCCAAGACAAGAAAGTGGGGAAAGAGGGGGGATGAAATGCAGGGAAACAGGAAGAACATAGCAATGAAATCATTCTGTAACCCTCACAGACACTATCTGTCTCAAACAAAGCTCGCTAGCTACAGCATCTCTTCGTTAGTGAGGAGCTTTTGTTTGAGTTCACTGATGAAAGTTAAGCTGTCTTCATGTGCAGCTAACTGTTCGCTTTCTTTGTGTTTTTGCTTTTTCAAAATGACTTTGATTTATCTTATTTTAAGTTTGCTAAATGTGATAAAACGAACTGTGATGAACAAACTGTGGCATAATTCCACTACTTTAAGCCTATGGAGAGTTCTAGATGTCCTGTGACCCTGATCTCACTCCCAAGCCGTAACATCCTGACGATTTGTCACGTCCCGCGGCGTTCCTGAGGAACACCAAAGGCGACCTTCGGTGTTCTCATGGTACTCACCGGGCCATGGGTTAAATACAGTGGAATGAGGGTCCCGTGGTAAAACACATTCCAGCCATGTATTCCAGCCCTAACCATAACCTTATCCCTATCCTTAACCAGCACTTTAACGACTTTAAATAGTGTTTTCCAAAGCAATTTGAGGAAAATGAACAAACATGTGTATTGATTCCAAACGGTTCTCATGTTTCCTCCTTTTTCCGATCTCGTCATTTGGGAATGTGTTGGGTGCCCGGAAGCGTGACATGTTGACGATTTGTCACCTAGCGTAAAATATTACGCCTCGGGAGTGAGAGTGTGTTGCAGCGACAGACCTCATAAGTCATTAACCTTGATGATGCCACAAGGGTCATCTCAAGGGGGCGGGGCATGGGCCAGGTAAAGGTGTTGGCTGTATGTAGACTGTGACCAATCGTTAATAACAGAAAAGCATAAACTCATGCTAGGCATGTGGATATGCCAGTAACCATCAAATGCATTGAATCTGTAGAGGTGGGAATCACCAGCCACCTATGATATTATCACAACACTTGAGTGCATTACTCAGTGCATTTTTACATTTTTAAAATAATACTCAGTGCATTACAGTTGTTAGAAAGTGATAACTTCCAACTTCCACAACATCAAATCCCAGGACTGTAACTCTCTTTGCTGTACTGTGTTATGCAGGAAGTGTTTGGCAGCAGGTTTTCTTCCAGCTGAGGTGGAAGGTCTGTTTTACTCTAAATGCTTCTGTAGTTTACAAAAGAACATTGCAGTATGATGAATAAAAATTGAACCTAGCAATTGAGAGGCTAAACACACCAGGGACGTATTTCTTCTTTTATATACAGTCTGTGTCCAGGACCTAAAAGCCACAGGGGGGAAGAAAATCTTGCAGCATATCAGAGAACTTCTCCAAAATGATTCTGCCAGCGCTTACAAGTCTCATTAAGCCAGTTTTCCCAGCGACAGCAGATGTGATCACTGGTGATCTGTGTGTCACTGCTGGTTTCCTACACCTCTTATCCTATTTAAGGCCAGCTAAAGTAAGTTTGATGATTCGCTGTCACTCCGAGTGAGGAAGGGAGAAGATGAGGACGGGGGGAAGGGAGATAGGAGGGAAAGCTTTGTATCAAAACTGAGTGTGAAAGCTGCTGTGTCAGAGATGGATTACAGAGTAGGAAAGAAGGTCACTTTGTTTTTGAATATTGTCCTGCATTTTTTATTATCTTACCGGCACAAATTAATAATTCACGCCTCTTCTTTCACTTTAATTGCTTCTTCTTAATGCACCGTCACCTCACAAGGAACCCCCTTTAAAAATTCCGAACAGACACACACCTTCACGTACACTCACCTGCAACTTTGGGTGTGGCTGCATGGGAATTCATGTACGTGTGTGTTTGTGTGTGAGACAGTGCTCGGGGGGTATTGGATTAATCGCACACAGTCTGTGTGTAGCTGCGATAAGCGTGATGCTTTTGAAGCAATGCCGTCCAAAATGTGTCATTCCCATCTCTCCTTCTTTCTCTCACTCTCTTTTTTCCGTGTGTGCGCATCCCAGAATTAATCGCCGTGGCAACAGGCCAGAAGAGGAGAGCAAACAGAACGAGAGAGACATTTATCATTTGTTCAGTAGACGTTCGCCCCGTGACCGCGCTGTGACATTGTTTTCTTTATTTAGTTCAATCGGGGCCAGAAGCTGATAATTTATACGCACTCCCCCTTTGATAATGAGGCGTCGCTTTCTCGAGGTGGGGCTTCTGTTTACACACGCACTCCAACGCACATAAAACACACCGTCAACAGTGAGGTCTTGACCGCTCTTTGTCAAAGTCAACATATGCACACACACACTGAAGGAATGGCAGTGATGAAGTGTCCCATCCTCCTGGTGTTTGCTCCAGTCAGCCTGATCCAAAGGAAACATAAATGTGTTTTTGTGTACGTAAAAAAAGTTTACATGTAGTTTCAGTTGGAATTTTTAGCTTTAAAATACTTTTCTTTTAAATCCGTACTCGTCTGTTTACCTTGCAGACGGTGGAGCAGCGGTCCTCAAGGCCCACACCCCTCTGCTCTTGACAAATTGATGTAGTTTAGCAGTAGTTTCACTACTCACTGCAGGGCAGCACACACACGCATATATGCGAACGTACACACAGTGGCACCTACACATACTGCTAGGCTGCGCTATACACCGGTGTGTTCTGCTTGGCTGCTCATGTGTGTCAGCTGAGCTGGTACATCAAGGGAGGGGAAGCAAAAGAGAGGGAGGGAGTGTGACAAGAGAGCGCGGGATGAGAGAGGGACAGATGGATAGAGAAAGGCAGAGGGAAACAAAAAAAAGGAAAAGAAATGCAATTGTTTCTAAAGCTCTGAGGAGAGAGCGAGAGGGACGGTGGCGCCAAATCAGAAGTGAAACGCTGCGTCGATGCAAATACAGACTCACAAACACACATCACCGATGGAGCTGTGGAGAGATGAAGGTTTGTCCTCACTTGTCCTCATCTCGGAGCTGTCAAGATAAAACTATTATGGTGGGAGTGTGAAAACAATAGCTCAGGGCCAGCAGTTATATTTGGTGCAAGAATGCATTCTCTGGCCTCATCGTCCTCCTCTCCATCGACCCGAGCTCTTGGTTTCACCTTGAAGTCCTCAGTCTCACATGCTTATGTGGAGGGCATCCCCAGACGGGTAGAAATACTAGGAGCTATCCTTTGTATCAACTACACTCCAAACGTTTCCTTAGTGACAGTCAAAAGGTACTGAAGATGCCACTCATATCACTTGTTAAGTCATGTTATTGTATGAACTGTTGGGTAGTGGCATTCGAGGCAGCATTAGGTGGCGTATGTAAGCTGACGGCATTCAGTTCACTCACTTCTGTTGGAACTCAGGCAACGTGAATACGCTGGTTCAACTCCATCCAGCCGTGCCAGATGGATGCTGGGAGTTTACTGTTAAAAGGGAGTTTTTCCTTCCCACTGTTGACAAGTGCTTGCTCATACTGGGTTTTCTAAGTGTTGGCTTTCTCTGTATTATTATAGGGTCTTTCCCTTACAGTATAAATCACCCTGAGGTTACTTTTGTGATTTGGCATGATATGAATATTTAGCATTGTATAAATGCATTTCTACTCACATACAGAAAGCATATGAGACAGTCTGTCTTACCCACATTTCAGCAGTGGGTCTAAAGCACACCGTTACAAGCCGGCCACAGCCAGACCCAGTGATGTCAGAAGCCCTTCCAGAGGTGCCATGGCACAGAGGGGATGGGAGCGGTGAGGGAAGAGAAATCTCCCAAAAACAGTCCTAGCAAGTCACTTAATTTGTCTTAAAGTGCCATCGTCAAGGTGATTCCACGCGATTTCAATGCAAATCGAGTCATATTGACAGTCTAAGTCAATATGCTGTCTTTTTTCATGCCAGTTGAGTGATTTGCATTATTCCACCTTGTTTCATAATAATGACACTCATTCCTGAATTAAGGGCTCTTTTATAGACCCCCACTAGCAGAATTGTTCACTTATTCTGCTTGTCCACCTTTTTCTTACTTGCAGATTGGACTACTGCAATTCATTGTATTATGGCCTAGATCATGCCACCATCCATCGCCTTCAGATGGTTCAAAATGCTGCTGCTCGCCTGCTAACCGGTACCAAACGGAGAGAGCATATAACCCCAATTTTAGCCTCTTTACACTGGCTCCCTGTCCCCTACAGGATCCAATTTAAACTCTTACTTTTTGTTTTTAAGTCACTCAACGCCCGAGCCCCCCCCTACTTGTCAGAGCTCCTCTCTGCCTATGCTCCAGGAAAACCCACGAGATCTAGTTCAAAACTATTGTTGTCCATTCCACGGACTAACCTCAAATCTCGTGGTGATAGATCCTTCTCTGTGGCAGGGCCCAGACTTTGGAATAGTCTCCCCTTTAATATTAGATCTGCTCAAACTCTTGAGCAATTTAAATCTTTACTAAAGACACACTTTTACGCTCTGGCTTTTAACACATTATGACCCAAGCATTTTGGATTTATCTGAATTAGTTAGTATTGTTTCAATTCTTCTATTTTATTGTTTCTATTGTTATTATTGTATCACACTGTAGTTTTTAATTTTATTGTTATTGTTAAGCACTTTGTGCAGCATCGGCTGTTGGAAATGTGCTATATAAATAAATCTGACCTTGACCTTGACCTTATTTTAAAGAAATTAGGCTTAATATGAGGCTAGATTACGTTCAGTTACAGGTGATTTCTTTTTTTTTTTGTTGGGTTTATAATTTATTTGCTTATTTCTGCCTCGCTACAGGAGCAGGCAGATGATGTTATTGAGGGAGGAAGTTTAAAATGAAGTCAAGACAGCAGACAAAAAAGTCTTCTTATCTATGTGGTCCTTGAATGGAAAGAGACATCTCCTCTTAGTGTCTCCTGGTCATAAAGTGTCACTTTATCGCACGCGATCCCCATCTGGGATGTAAGTCAAAGGGATATGGTGACATTTTGACGCTCCCAGTGGCCTGCAGTCTTCATGATAAATCCTCACAGTGCTATAAGTGCTAATAACCCGTGCCAAGTTTTTGGGGAGGAACCGTAAACTCAGTATAATTCAAACTGTTGTCAGGTTAAAACCTTTGAGAATTTTTAGTGTGACAGTATCTAATTGGTCTTGCTTACTTAGCCACCCCTGTCAACTTCTGGCAAATAGTGGCAGATTAAAGCGAAAATGCTACCCCGCTGCTCAAAACAAGTGCCAGCGCAGAGCAGGACCAACATGTCAGGTGCTCCGAATCAGCTCTAATTTTGGAGTTGTTGCGTGATTTCATTTGTTCCAAACTTTTTTTTTCTTTCTTTATGAGATGGATCGCACTTTTTTGGATTTAGTCACCAAGCTAATGAGTTCTGGAGCCATCACGGTATTGACAAAGGTGAATTTTGACAGACAAACCTTAACTGTCACATGAAGGTTAGGGAACGTATTACAAAAACTGGGTCTCAAATTAAGACGGAATTTTCCCAATCTGGTTTTCCAGGTATAGTACCTATTTTTAGAAATACTATTTTACTTCAGTCTCACTTATCTCAGTCAGGATTTCCTAATTACTCAATTAAACAATTCAGCTTTTATGTCCCTAACCTACTTTTCTTCTCTTTTCTTTCAAGCGAAACAACTTTGTAACCATTTGTTTTTTCTCTTTGTGCTTTCTATATAAAGATGGTCTTTATGGGAACTTTACAATAACACTAAGAAAGTAAAGAGAGACTGCTAAGAAACAGAACCTTTGCCATATCTAGAGTCTAATAGATTCTGAGCTTATGAAGCTGATTCTTGTTCTGTTGTAGTCTGCCATTGGACCCCTAAATGGAAAAGTTCCCGAAGGTTAGATGTCTGTGTAACATGCTGTGTAGCATTAACTAGAACTGTTAGAACTAGAACTGTCCAGATGACTGGAACAAGCAACGTTTTAACAAATGTTAAAACTACACAGCTATGCATAAGCATAGCTATACACACACAATACACACATAATAGAGAAATTTAGCCACAGTTATAAAGTTTTTTCCCCAGTAAAACTATCTGCACAGCTGATAAAAAAAAACAACCTGTGTTTTGTTTCAAGACACATGAGGGTCCCAAAGTTTGACCTACACAGGCCCGTCTGCTCTCTGCCTTTAACAAAATGAGTGTTTGATTTTTTCCATTATCAAACGGTATTAGTTTGACTTGAAGTAATATATCAGTACAATTCATGACACTGATTTCAATGGGGCTGTCCATAATGCCTTAGCGGACTCCAATCAAAAGCACTTAGTGCTGCATATGCTGCTTTAATACATGGAAATAGTTATTCAGCAAATGTTTACCATGGGTCCCAACTTTACACATCACATGGTATCCAGGAATTCTCTGTCTGTCTCTGACAGGTTAAAGTCTCTGGTATTGTATTATATACAGATTTAGATATTGTACTGATGTCAGCTCTCTCTTGGAAATTAGATTTTTAATCTAATGCTTTTGTCCATGTAGTGTATCTGGACCCAGGACACTCCCAAAATAGATTCTGCATCTTAACAGTGTCACTTCCTGGTTAAACGTTAACGTTAACACACTTTTTGGTTTCTGTAACACACTTTTTTCTTTTTTTTTAGAGTGAGAAGTAATTTTACATTTAGAGATTTAAAATTTTAGAAGCTTCGCCTTTGATCTGGATTAAAATAATGCAACTATCACAGGCAGGAAGAGAATGCTCAGTTCAATATTAGCTGAAACGGTGGGCATTTAGAAAAAAAAAAGGGCCGATGGAGTGTCTGGGTTGAGCCACTTTTTGGAAATGCCTGGGCTTTAAAGATGAAACAAGAGAAAGCAGACAGAGGTTTAAGGGGGCTCTTCACCATTTTAAAGGAATCCATTAAAAGGCATTTAAAATAATCTTCTCTGAGATTTTTCGGGGAGTTTTCTCCAAAGTTGAAAGCATCAAAAGAGAGAAAAACGTGTGTCCGTTATTTTGAAGCAACAAACGTTTCTGTTCTTGCTAGTGTTCAAGGAAGCATGATCGGCCTCCAAAACTTTTTATCCAGCCACAATTTAAAGTTACGCGTGATCATTTGGCCTTTGTTCTAATTTAAAGTGATTTGACAGTACATTAATATTTTTTTTAAAAAATCATTAAAAAAATTGTGTATTGGACTGAAATCAAGACGCTCGGTGTGTACTGTACGTTCTCTTGACCGCACCTCGGCACTGCTTGTTCTCTTTTAACCAGAGCCAACTAATGTTAGCTGTTAGCAAAACAGCTTCATAGTGGCATGCTGTCACCAACCAGCTGTCTGGCTGTCACTCTTTGTGTGTGTGGCTGTGTGTGCGTGCACGTGTGTGTGTGTCACCTGGGGCCCGGACTCCTGTTGTGAGAGCAGTGGTGCGACAAAAGAACGATGATTAATTTCACTCCGAGTAACCTGTTTCGCTTATGTGACTCTACCAAGCTGTGTGCACACTCGTGTGTGTGTGTGTGTGTGTGTGTGTGGGAGAGAGAGCGCGAGAGAGACCTAGACGTAGACTGTTTAGTCAGCAGGTGTGCTGTGATATGTTGAATGCCCTCCAGCCAGGGTCAGACACACACAGACACGCACACACAGACAGACGCATACGTACTCCATAACTGAGACAACTGCTGTATGCATCCGTCCCGCCAGCTCGAGTTCATCCCTCATTTTCTTACTTTTTTTGTATTTTTTTGACAGTATTTTCTCAAACTCTCACTGACTGCTGGCAGTTCTTTTGCAAAGAGAACCTTGGTGTCAGAGTTATTAGTGTGCTTGTGTGTCTTTCTGTGTGTGTGTGTGTGTGTGTGTGTGTGTGTGTAGGCCAACCTCTCAGCAGATGAGCCCAAAATCAATTTCATTAGGGATCATGAATACAATGAGGAGCTGTTTCACACATACACACACGTTCACTGCTGTAGATTTCATTAAGGAAATGCCTTTTACTCTTCTCTCTGTTCCCTGCGCCATCAAAGGGAGACTTAAACATTTAGGACAGTGGGTTACGGCTTGTCCTCGCCGCACCGTTGTGACTTCGGTTTCAGCGAGAAATGCTAACAGTGTTACTGAGCTCTTTTCGCCCCCTCCGCCCCCATCTCTGATTCCCTTTCTTCCTTTTCTTCCTCTTCCTTTGCCTTTGTCCAACCATATAATTAGCTAGATGTTTAACAGCTGAGGTTGGACAGGGCACTGCCATGTCTGGACACAAACCGGCGCCTGCAGAGTCACACAGTTGAAAGAGAGAGGTCTGTGTCTGTGGGGGAAGCGAAAGGACAAGGGGAAGGCCTGAATCAGAGAAAAGAAGAAGAGGAGAAATCTCAAAAAGCAGCGGGGAAGGGAGCTGAAGGAAGCAGGGTGAGGAGGGAGAGATATGGGAATGAAATGAAGTGAAGAAATGAATGACAGGGTATGGTGAACGAAGAAAGAAGCGAGGCAAGGAAAAATATTAGCAGGAATAAGTAAGTAATGGAGGAGAAAGGAATGGAAGATGGAGGAAAGGAAGTGGCTGGAAGAAAAAAAGAAGAGTAAAGGAAGTTTTAAATAAATGAAAGATGGGTCAGAGAACAGGAAGACAGGAATAATTGATAGCGTGTGATTGTGTTCTCCCAGCCAACCTGACCCAAAGGTGTGACCGGTGTTTGAACCCAGCATGGTATTAATCACTGCAGTACTCCAGCCAAACCTCATTACTCCCCTTTGTTCACTTTTATTACCTTGTCCTCCTCTACACACTCCTGACACACTTGCATGCGCACACACTGAGCGTCCCTCTCTCTGTTGTGCTACACCTCCCACCTTCACCCTGCGCTATCTGTCTCCATCACATCTCAAACCGAAGCCAGTCTGTGGGTGCATCTCCTCTTGTGCTACAAAACGGTAACGTGAAGGAGCTTGCCAAATTTGGGTGATTACAGTTTTGATGGCTATTAAAAAAATATTAACAGGTAGAACAGTTTGTTGATTGATCGAACCTTGGTGCTAATCAATCAAATATTTAACCCTTATGGTATGGTGGCCCTGTGAGGCCAAATGCACTGCAACTTAAGAAAACATCAGGAAATAGAAAAACACTGCAAAAGCACAGAACACAATAGAGATGGACTCACAAACTCACAAAACACAGAAGTATTTTTGGAGAGACAATAATGTGATGGAACAGCTGCACAGAAGTGACAGAAGCCAAAGTGTGCAAGGACTGCACTAAGACACGCTTTAAAGAAGCAGAGGATTTATCGCTTTTGTCAGGGAGAATATTTGTATAATACTGTCAATAAATGTTTGCTATTGATGCTAACAAATGGCTTCCCCTCCCTGGTTCTGCTGGAGGTTTCTTCCTGCTAAAAAGAAGTTTTTCCTTCCCACTGTCGCCAAGTGCTTGCTCATAGGGGGACATTTGATTGTTGTTGTTGTTGCTGTATTATTGCAGGTTCTCTACCTTACAATATAAAGCACCTTGAGGTTACTGCTCTTGTGATTTGGTGCTATATGTAAATACAATTGAATTGAATTAAATTAGAATTTTATATCACTTCCTTTGTGTTTTGAGTGCTTTTGCTGCCTTTTTCTGTTTGCTGGTGTTTTCTCAAGTTTAATGCATTTGACCTCTCAAAGCTGCAGTATGACAGTGTTATCTGTGAAAAGGACCGACGTCACAAGCACGTTAAATAATTGACAAATGGTTCACAGATCAAAATATGCAGGAAAACGTTGCCAGCTAGTTGTCTTTATTTCAGCTAATGATATGACATCAGGCTTAATCTGCCTGTAAGAGAGAACAACAAAAAACAAACTCTCAGGATTTTGTGGACTTGCAACCTTTACTGTTTCGGTTCACTCTCGCTGCCCTCACAGTGTCGTCTTACAACTGCAGGCATCTAGTTTCAATGAAAACCTTCTGAAAAAGCAGACCAGAAAACATAAAGCAATTAAACATATTTCCCTTTAGAGCTGATTATACAATATGAAATGAAAGATTGTACTTACATTCACCTGGTCCAAGCAAACTAAATTACAAACGCTTTGAATGTTAGGAGCCTGTTAACACTCCCGTAGCTATGGGTAGTTGAAGCTTTAGGTGGTGTCGGATGCCGAAAGCTTTAAAGTTCTGCATTCAGTGAAATCGTTTGCTGTACGCTCACTCAGAAGACTGTTGAATATATTTGTTGAACAAATGTCCATTACCACACCTTTGCGAAGCAAAATGTGACACTGACAAATTATTGTGGAGTGGAACATGTAGTGGTGTTGTGATATCTCCCGCTCTGCAGGCAGAGTGTATTAAAGGCAAGGCACTGAAAATGTGACAGTGCAGCAGCAGGTCTGTTGTCACGCTTTGGCATGACACTGTGCTGGACAACACCAACAAAGACTGTACGGATCCATGACTGCAAGAAGTCCCCTATATTAGAATCATCAATTAGCATAACACCACTAGATACCCACTTCTTGCTGTGAGGGAGCAGTGCTAACGGTATCGCCCGTATAACAGATATTTCTACACTTGCATTTTAACTATTAGCTAAATATTTAAAATGTAAGACTTTGATACTTTTCCTACGAGACTCTTTGTCTGCCACATCTGGCTATAGGTTGTTACACAAATTGAGACGGAGATCTTCAAGGAGAGGACCTTTGTTAGCAATTGGATTTTTTTTTTGTCTCCCGCTGAAATTGAACATTGAGAAAAGTATGACACTGTTATAGAAGACAAAACCTTGTGGATCAGTCAGGGTGCATAACGGGTCACAAAAGCATGAGGCTTTGACATTTTCATACCATGTTTCAAAGAGTCACGTTTGTTTTCCTGTAGCAGAAACCAAAAAGGTTGTTCAGCCTGAACCCAAATGAGGCTTAACATTCCCCTTCAGGCTTGTTTGAAGATCATACCAAGGTAAAGATCCTACAATAATACAGAGCAAACCCAACAATCAGAGTGAGCACTTGGTGACAGTGAGAAGGAAAAACTCCCTTTTAACAGGAAGAACCAGGTTCAGTTTTCAAATTTGCACATCTCAGCTCTGTAAATCTTTCATTAGCTCGTGACATCATAAATCCGCGTCACACGTTCAGGCCTTGTAAGCTGAGGTGAGCTCAGTAAAACAATCCGCTTTGAAGCCAAAGAAACTCTTTTATCAAACTCTGAACACGCATCATTTTTCACAGTGAAGATGTTGTGAGTGACAGGTACTTTAACCATAGCAGCAGCTGCTGGAATCTGATCATGAATCACTTTCACTTGTAATGGCCTCAGATGGCACTGACAACTGCCGCTGACATTCTCTTGCATGCTCTAAATATTAGTTTGTGTATTTTTTGTCTACCTGAGCAGTGTTTGTGTGCATTTAAGGGTTACAATGTCCTTAATATCGCCATTGGTTTGGTAATGAGTCTAATCCCAGGAGGACAGAGAGAGACACTGAGGTCTGAGAGTGGAACACGATGGGATGGAAAAGTAGCGGATGTGCCACCAAAGTCAGCACGTGGGCTGCAAACTCATCAGGAAAAGTCACCTTTAACTTCCATTCAGAACCCAAAATAAAGAGACCATCCCTCATCGGAAAGGTCGAAGACATGATGTATGTCTTACCGCGACGCGCAACCTGTTCCTGCTTCTTCAATGTACATCACCTGAGAAAAGAGCATTAACTGCATGCTTGGAATATAAATGGACCTCTGTGCAGTGCAGCAATCCCCGCTCCGCACGACCCTTCAGCTACACTTTGAGTCGCCGCATTGATATGCCACTTTATTCTTTCTTTTTTTAATGCATTAAAACAAATTGATTACTGGATAATTAGAATGCAAATAGCAGCAATTAATGTTCAGCGCGCTCGTCGGTGAATGGCACCGCTGAGCAAGATTTTTAAAAATATGTATGATTGTCTCGTTCTAATCAGTAAAAAACCACACAGACACACTTACACAGTCTGTTTTAATGACTCATAAGCTGTCAGTAACATCAAAGCAGTAGGCTTTATGGGTTGCTTTTTTTTATAATCATCCTGGGAGTGGTTGTAAAAGCATATTTAATAAGTGCCTTTGAAAACAGGTAGGAGCTTTTTCTTTTTTTTTCCAAGAGGAGAGCTGCTTTTATCTTATAGCTAGGGCTTGCTGTTATAATAAGTTCCAGAAAGTGAGAAACTGGACAAAACAGGACCATAAAGGAACTCCAGATGCCCCCCGGTGTTGCTTTTCTTTTCCCTTTTATGACTTTTAATTTAGTAGAGCACAGATGACACTGAAAAGAGAATTTATGTGTATGTAGGTATGCACATGCCATGTTAGAGAAGCTTCTGTAAAATAGCTCGCCACTCTTATCAATTCTACATGAACCTGTGCAGCAGAGTGATCCATGTAATGTGCAGAGGAAGATTATTGTAGGGTTTTAAGTGCTGCCACTTCATCAGCATGGAGTCTCTGTTTGGACACAGTAACTTCCCGAGTGCAAAGGTCATGGAAGGAGAGCAAAAGAACCTGCGGGCTGGTAGACTCGATGAGAATCTACAGTCACTTGTTTCCGTTTGCGGTCTCCTCTGTGCCAGCTGACCTGAATCCCACTCCAACTGCCCTCTGCCCCGAGCTGTAGGGCAGAGCACGCTCTTTGCTCTTGCCCCCTCCCCGTTCCGCCACGGTTCTTTGCTCATCAGGAATGATCCCGCAGCCTAGGACGAGTAGCAGTTTTAGAATCATCAAATAAGCTCTCTCTCTCTTTTCCTTACCGTGTCTGCGTGCAAATGTGCGAGTGTGCGACTGTGTGCTTTTCCGCTGTTGTTGACACACAGAAAGAGACAGGGAGAGAGAGCAAAATCATCAGAGCCAGAAAAACAAGCGGACGAAAGGCCACGCTCGCTCGATGTCAATAAAAGTTACGGTTTGTGTGTCTGTTTGTGTTAGTGCGTTATCGTGTGGGTGCGACGCAGGGGCGGTGGGGGCTGCTGAAACAAATGACCTTTGCACAGTAACTAGTGCGATGCACCTCCTTCACACAGAACAACAATAGCACGAGCGGGGAAAAGGCTCTTTAAAAGTCAACAAAAGTTATGCAATTTGCAATTTCTCTGATCAGATCACAACGCTCAGACACAGTCTGCTACACAGGTCGCTTCTTATGCAGATAGCATTCCACTTCCTTCGCCAAAATTAGGCAAGAAAACAGTTTCTCACTGCTGTAGACTTACCTCTTATTTCCCGTTTCAGTCTACTTTTATCCCACTGAGTATCTCCTCAAAGCTGATTTGCCAGAGCACTTGACTTTTAACCAAAGCCGCTTCCTCCTCTTAAGCATCAAAAGCACATACAGCGATGACAGCCTGTCTGTTAATGAACCTTCTGTTCAGAGAAAGATTAAGGAAACTCTGGTAGTGATTTGGCAGATAATAATCACAGAGACTGTTGAGACTGAGGAGGAGGAGGAGAAAGAAATCAAAAAAAAAAAGAGGGAGAAAGAGCTGGTGGAGCGAGTGGAGAGAAACAGAAAAAGTTTCAGCAGACTATACTTCTGTCAGGTGATGGATGAGCAGATGGAGGGTCGGAAATTAGAAAGAGAAAGATCCAGACATAGAAGGAAAGAGGGAAGCTGAAAAAGATTTACTTGCTGCTGCAGGAGGAGTGACCCTCATAACTCTGTAATTTTGTTAGGAGACTAAACACCGGCAACCAAAGAACCATCATATAGCTGCATGTTGTTGGTACACCCTGAGTACCGTGGCAACATAACAAATATTAGAATTGCAAGTTTGAAATAAAGATACTTCAATTGTAATCTGTCGCTTTTAGTAGCATTTTTTCGCCTGATGGCAACATTTTAAGGAAACCTCTGAAGTGTTTCACTAGATGAAAAGGCTGCGGTTACATGAGGTGGAAGTGAATGCATCATTTTAATTTCCACGTATTGGATGAGAAAATGAATGATAGTGTTGCACGATATAGTCAAATAGTCAGATTGTCAAAACCATCCTGAACATGACGTCTTCTTCAAGGTCATTTGTCTGGGCGGGGTTGCACTACTCTTAGATTGCCCCCAGTCTGACCACTTATACTTCTTCTTCTTTGACGCTCATTGGAGCTCGGCATTTGTCAAAACAGCAAACATCAGGGAGTCATATCAGGATGGTACGGTATATGTCTACATTAATGATTTGACCCTGGGGGATAATTTGATGTTAATGTTGAGGAGAAAAAACATGGTCCTGGTTGCACTTCGAACCTGATGTGCCTACTTTTGGGTTTGACTTTGTGGACTTTTGAACTGTTGTTAGGTCTCATCGATGGTGATGCTTCTCAACATGAACATTGGGTCAGTTTGAGGCAGGAGTTTATGTTTGGAGTTTGGGGTACTTGGTGGGGTCACATATGTTCCATAGATCAACTTAGAAATAGCAGCTGGAAGCTGGAAGCACTCTATAGATGTGCAAAGGCACATCCTTTAACTCCATCAGGTCTAACTTATCATTGCTGAGGCCTACACCAACCCTATATTATGGAGAAAGGCTTAGAAACTTGGATGAACCAAAGATTGCCAAGCGTAGTTAAGGGTTGTCCTCAGTAATGACTCACAGGCCTAATCCTGTGAGGTCAAAGTGATCATTTGTGACAACTCCAATCGTAACCCTAGAGGCACGTAAACATTCGTTCATTGCATTGGAGCTGTCAGCTGATTGCGAGCAGACATTCTTGGCTCCATTTGCCGAGGTGTTCTTCTAATGACCACGGTTTCAGGTCATACGTCAATCAACAGTATTCACCACTGTCACTGGTAGTCTCTTCAGTCGTTCATTGCCAAAAGTTATTTCTCCTGTAGTCTCTTAAAGTTGCAAAGTATTATTTACTTTCTAAGGTTTCTGAGCGCCACCTCGCCATGAATAGCTTCCGTTGCATCTAATCAGACAGACACATCAGAATGTGCAACTTTGATTGAGATGCTGAACTTTTTATTTCTACACTTGACTAAAAACTGTGAGCTCTTTGGATTCATTTTTGTAGCAACAAAGACGAGCATCGCGGCTTCTCTTTTTCACACAGTTGTAAAACGATCATCTATGACTGCATTATAAGCGTGGCTTTACCGTTTTCCTCTGTTCTCTTACAGATACTGGTGAACTCCATTTCCCAGCCTGCCGTGTTGTATGAAAATGTTGTGGTGAGCAACGGGAGCCCGATCCTGCGAGATTTGCTCTTCAGCCCAGATCATCAGTACTTATATGCCCTCACTGATAAACAGGTAGGAGAAGTGCGCGCACACACGCACATACACAAACACTCCAGATGACCACGTCTAAACTAGAGATGAGCCTTTTAATGTACAGTTTCACAGCTGTTTTTATGTACATGTACACTTGCTGGCATACTGAAAGACACACACACACATACACGAACACACAAACGCCCTCATTGCAAATAAGTGAAGGCTGGGAAGAGAGAGGGAGAGGAAGAAAATGGAGACACTTGAAGAGCACCATTAAGAGCTGATGAGGAAAAATATATTAAAAATATACACGGGGGGAGTGAGCAATCAAGGTAATTACTCACATATAGTACCACATACTGGGCATGAACACATTTGCAGCTTAAGCAGCGTTCCACACACATGCACAGTTTTAGGTGCTAATTAATGTCATGAATTTTAAAATGCACCATATAGGATGAAGCCGTGCATACCTTCCTTCCACCGGGGATACACATTACACGCAACCCTTGAATGTTTACTTCAGGATATTCCTCACAAAAATCCTTGGTTCTCCATCTAAAAAACACCTGATCAACAACAGAAAATTACAGTTTAGCCATTGCACCAAGCGACCACAGAACTGAAAAGATGATAAGTATTATTATACACAGGCATGTGACGTTAAATTGGTTAAACTCCGTGGCCTCTCATTTTCCCACACTGACCTCATCTGCACAGCATTATGATATGCACGATCAAATCCTGGCGTATACGTGTCATTATCTCGAAATGCCTTTATCCATGAGAGTTTGATACAGCAGTCGCCACTCTCCCGCTCATCCCTTCTTTACCTGCACGACTCTTATCTCATAATGGTTAATGACCTTGATGTGATAACCTTCAACGAGACTTCCTCGCTACGTAGACGGTAACCGGCGTGTAAGTGCTGTGTAATTTACCAGCGATTAGACTTAATTGACTTCCACGTGTCTGAATAAGCACGCGGAGGAAGTGGAGTGTAACTGATACAAATGGATGTCGTAGTTGTTGACGTGACGGAGAGAATAAGAATCTGATCGGTCCAGGAAGCTGAAATGTACTCTAAAGAGAAAATGCCTAAATGCATATTGAATTACACTGAGTCGGGGACACACGTGCTGATTTTGGAAACTCGCGCTGAATTATGTATGCACACGAAGATAGAGTTGATTCATAATGTAATTTCAGTGCCCAAATTATTTATAGTTATGCTCCAGGTCCAGTTACAACATTAACACAATTAAATGCAGCAGAATGTGTGTGACCGCCTACATTTTTAACACTGCACACAGGAAAAGGACGAATTTCTTTTGAAATCTAAGCAGCTTGTAAAGTAACCATGTATCAACCCTGTGTCTGGGCCCTGTTCTGTTAAGATGACTCACATGCTTTTTAGTATTTCATTTTTTTCTGAATAGACACAAGTCCTTAAAAAATAATTCACTCATTATTCTATATATGTATTTATTAGTGCTGTTCAAGTAGAGCACATCTTTAGGCTAACTCTCTAAAAAAGAATAACATGTTAGTGTAGAAAGAAGAGTCAAGAGCATACTTTTTTGATAGAAAATAAAACAAAACATGCAGCAACATAATCATTATTAATGTCTGCCTCTTATTTTCTCATCCGATTACGTGTGCTCTCCATCTGATTATAACGTTTGCAGCACTTAGACCATAGCGGATTGATTGATTGTGATACTGCTATAATAATCCAGTGGCACATTATTATGTTCCAAGCATCGTTTGTTTTTTGCTTGGCTTGATCTGTCTAAAGCATTTTGGTACATTTATGGTTTTTAATAACCTCAGCCAGAATAATTTTAGATGTTCACTTTCTACCTTGCTTGCTAACTGCTAACAGTTTATACCAGTCTACCTCTTTTTTTCTCGATGGAAGGGATGCAGACACCTGTCAGAAAATGTATACTGATGACCTTATTGCAGTTAAAAGAATTTGAACTGTTTTTAACCTTCAGCTTGGTGCTTGTTTGGTTTTGGTAACTGAGGGTGCCTTACGAAATAGCTGATTAAGTCGACTGTTGGAGTCGTTATTCAAAAAAAGGCAATGTATTACACATTGCTTGTTACTTTCTTTGAATCGAATGCAATATGTTACTTAATTACCCGGAGAAAGTTATTATGTTGCACTAATCGTTACATTGCGTTCTTGTTACTTTGTAAAATGACCTGAAATGTGTTGTCTAATAATTACCAGTTAACAATTGAAACCTTAAGCTACAGTCCGACACACCAACACAAGTGTCATCATCCCAAAGAGGACACATAGAGGATCTTTCTTTTAGTGCTTACATATGAATACAAAGCTGACAACACAAGGAAAAATGGACAAAAAGAATTCAAAGTGATCGACACAAAAACATGAACCGGCAGAGAGAATTCAAGCTTCAACCCTGACTTCTCAGGGTCGGGACACTCGGCTTTAATATCACTCTGGGTTCTTGGCGAGCTTTGTGTTAGCATGCTGTCTGTACAGACGCTTGCAAAAGCCTAAGTTCTGTTAACAGTATAATATGTTCTTTTTCTCTTCTGGGTTCAGTCTGTACTTTACCATCGTGGTCTTGTCCTTTCATGCAATAAAATAAAAATAAAATGTTTGATTCTTCAAAAGCTGTACAGCATCTGCCTGAAATTATATGAATGTAGCACGAGGGCGCAGGGAGAAAAGAAAACTGTGTTGCTGCTGTATTTCTTTTCTATCTACCCAGCATTCAGATAACTAAAGAGCCTTTGTAACACAAGTACAGTAGGTCAGGTCTCAGCCCAGCTATGTAATTTATGAGGGCAAAATGATATAATAACGTTCACTGGAAACTATAATCCTCAACCCTTTGAAGACTGGATTCAAAATCCCACCAAACGTCACAAAAGTCAAAGTTAAAAAATTGCTCAAGTGTTCCCTTAATTTTTTTAGCACTATATATTGCTCTGGGTTACCTTGAGGATTACAAAGAATATTCATCTGTGAAAAGACACTCTAAATGATATCAAATACAACTTTAGGCCTCTGTCCAACAACTCACTGCTTCAGCCAGCAGTGCTTAGCAGCTGCTCAGCAGGATGAAGAAAGTTCATGCTGAGAGCATTTGCAGATTTTCCCTTCTAATTCCTTTCATCTGCAACTGCTATTGCTACCAGAAAGTAATTTTCAATTATTAAAGGTAGTGTTTTATTTTTGATGAGCACTGATATGTCTGCTGCACGTTAGTGCAGTGACAGTAGGAGGTCAGCTGCTAGAAGAGAAGCCTTGTTGAATTCACAATGCTTCTTCTTTGACACGATCCAAGTTGATCCGTTACATTTTACTAATGTAGCCAGTGAAGAAGTACAGGCATTCACATGGAGGATTCTTTTTGCTGCACTTTAAAGAGGAATTGTTTTAAAACCCGAGGAGCAGATTATTATTACGAATCCAGGGTCGGGTAAAGTAAAAATAATGACTAGTGCCGCTCCAATATCAAATATTAAGAGCTAGCAAGCGCAAGCTAGCTTTAGGAAATCTGAAAGGTACATTATGTTTCAATTTTTGTAATCACCATGTTATATTTTGCTCATGAAATCCACACAGAAACGCAAAAACAACAAGGTGCAGTTTTACAAGAGGTTTCTGGAACACAGTGACTTCCTGGAGAGTTTGTTGAATGAGGGTTAACTTCATAGTAAGAACAACAGTCAAGGAATGCTAATTTGTGACCTTCAATGGTGCTGGTAGGGAGACACACTTGTTGTTTTCCTCTGTTTAAACCTTAGCTAATTTCCTGTTGATGTTGCATTCAGTTATACTGAGCGCCATCCATCTCCATCTGTCAACATTTTGAATGTTGACAGAATTACATGACGCATAACCATGTAAGCTCATTTTTGCTAGAGACCGATGCCGCAGTGGAAATTTGTTTGTTCTTTTTAAATTGCATATTCTCTGCCTGTGTAATTTTGTTCCTATGAAAGTCAGAATCACACTAATTGACAGAGAAGACAAAATGGATTGACCAACTCCTAGGAGAGCAGATAATGGCCTTTCACTTCCAGAGCTTCACCACTGACCAAATTTACAGTCCAGCCAGAGAATGAAGCAGAAAAGGAGGGAGCGAGCATGGGTGAGAGCTGAGAAGGTGGGAAAATATAATTGGTTTGGAGAATATGCTCTGTTCCTTTGTCTAACTCTTCCTGCTTCGTATTTGCAATATTCTTTTAGGGTTCACATGTCAGTCTCTCTCAGTCAGAGTGAGTTTGTGTGGTAACTGCTCTCCCACTGGTGGCTTCACAGAGCATAGAGAGTAGAATGAGGATTGCCCCTCACCGCTGCATGTGAACTTGTGTTCCAGACAATAAAGGATCAGAGTGTGTGCATAGCCTTCTTGGCCTGCCGATGACGAGTCTCTTCCTAGCCAGAGGGTGCTTGGACACTAGTTAATGTGTTAGGGTTTAAGGTTGCTCGCCAAGCCTTGGGATGTATAAACTTCTGCATTTTTTTCAAGCCAAGAAAAACTGTATTTTTTTCCGGGGCTCTGAATAGAACTGTTACTCAAAGATTGAGTAACAGGTTAGAATTCACTTAGAGTTCTGGCATCTCGAAAATTACTCAGAAACTCCCAGACGGTAGTCCATGTCCAGTAGGTAAGGTGGGGAATCACACTGTAACGACTTTATTGTCCAGACATAAACTGTATTTGTTAATTATTTTAACAAACACTTGTTTCATATATAATATGCAGTATGATTTGGCGCAGATTTTTATGGTGGATGCCCTTCCTGATGCAGCCGTCCTATTTATACGGTTTGGGCCAAAACTAGGGGGAAATCTACACCATAGTTATATCATAACTGCAAGCTCCTCTGAGACCCTATGACAGGGGTGGGCAACTCCAGGGCCGGTGTTGTGCAGGTTATAGATGTGTCTTTGATCCAACACAGCTGATTTAAATGGCTAAATGACCTCCTCAACATGACTTGTAGTTCTCCAGAAGCCTGGTAATGAACTGATCATTTGATTCAGATGTGGTGACCCAGAGTGAGATCTAAAACCTGCAGGACACCAACCCTCATGGCCTGGAGTTGCCCACCCCTGCCCTATAATGAAACCTAACCTACCCAAACGCAACAGCTTGCAGCTATTGCGTTTGGCCTGTCAATTCTTCCTGTGCATTTCCAGCTACTTTTTTCCCTACAGTTTTTGAATTTATCAGTGAGAAAATACGAATAATCATCTCAATATAAGGAATAATAATCATATCATCATCATAAGGATTCCCAAATGTCAGTATATTCCTGGACGGAGACCGTATGAGACTGTATAAGAAGTAGAAAGACTTCTATCATGGCTTGCACTGCCGATATAACAAAGATTCACGGCAGAAGTCCAAGTCAGCCTGAGGATGTAAATATGTCTCAGCATTGTTTTACTTTGGCGTTTTCGGCCTCTCGAGGGGAGCAGGACATGCTGAAAACAAATTCCTGACATCATCAATGTGTAAAGTCGTTATATGTTGGCAGCCAGTCGCCTTTATATTGAAACATGGTGTGTTTTTGATTGGATGAAAGTTTTTTTCACTTATTTAAACCAAACATGGGAGTGCTTTTGCAATATAGGGTGCGCTTGATCTGCATCAATGAGAGACAACTTTCCGCTACAAGATGATCAGCGATACTCCACCCTACTGGCTGATGTGCATGCACACTCTGTGACAGTCACATTCAGGAGTGAGGTGTACCTTGGTGTTGTTTGTCCTCTCCTCCTCCTCTCTTCCTCCTCTTCATCCCTTCATTTTTCTCTCCTTGTTGAATAATAGAAATGCCAAGTGATGAGAGCTCAAACATCAAAAAGCCCATTTCCCAGCTTGACAGAGCAATTTACCTTTTCCCATATTCACTCGCACATAATTAAAAGTAGTGGATTGGACTGCAGCGTATAGACCGCATATCTGTATAGCAGCAGTGAGTCACATATAAGAAGGCTCGCGAATGTAGAGTGCAGAAACATAAAACTGATTCACCGCGAGAGGAGAGTTTTCGATTAGCGAGCGATGGATTTACACACGGCTCCTTTTGTGTCTTTGTGAGACACACACTCCTACACGCACACACACACACAGCCTCACGGTGTTCTTTCACTCCATGTATCTTTGTCTGCCTCCAGCTTTGGGTCCGTCTCTGTCTTTTCAGTGATATCGCATCATTTTTGTGCTCATAAAAACAAGCAGCGGCACTAAATCAATTTTATCATTGCTGTTGTTTCCTCGTTACATGTTCAAATTGTTCTGATCTAATAAAAGCCGCGCGCTAAAGGGAGATTTTTCATACTGTCATCACCCTCTGTCGATGACGTCACCAAGACAGATATTTCTTTTTCCTTGCGTGTCCCTATGGATGACATCACCTAACTGCTTGAAAGTAAGTGACTAAGTGGATTACAGCTCATAATCTATTGATTTCTGCTGTACCTTTGCACCAAAGGACTTACTTATCATATGATTATCCGCCCTGATTCTAACGTGCAGCTTCCTCTTCATTAATTCCCCTTCATAATGAGCTATTCTTTTATTTTCAGCTGGACTAATACAGCCTGAGGATTTTTGATCTACTTCTAGTATTGATGCAGACAGCACCCAGTCTCTGATCTTTGCTATGTAGTAACATCATGACCAGATTTGCACTATTGAACTCAAAGGGCAAGGTCACGCCACTGCGCTTGTAAAACAGCTTCATTAGGTCGCAAGTTAGCAGCGAATGGCCTCGCCCCCTCCTTCCCCTGCGAAGCCTCTCAGACAGTGGCATAACGGTCCAATGATGTACATCCGTGTATCGATTTTGCTACAGTACAGAAATGTACTGAGCTGTACTGGACTGCACAGTACAGAAACTCTACCCCTGGCTCCACATCAGACAAGGTTCATATTCAATTCACTCAGCATTTACTGTACTTGGAGGTCATGCAGAAAAGAGTGCTGTGTGCTTCTTTTATGACACTTTCCCTGGTGTTTTTCCAACTTTCAAGTGGCTAAAAAAGTATTATTGGAGACATGTACAGGATAAATAATGAGATGAGGATACAGAAATCTACTAGAAATGCCCTTGGCCCTGTCAGCTAATTGGTTGAGTTGAGTTTCGGAGCATGCCTTTGCATTTGTTTGCATGGGCGTATTGAAATTGGTGACAAGGAGGTTTATTTATTTTTTTAATGCTGAATATTATTTAAATGTTGTCTCTGAGTGTGACATCGAAGCCCTTCTGGCGTGCTGGGCTCTCAAGTTCAAGTGTAATGCTTCAATTAAACTATGAATTGCTTCAGGATTTATCCATGAAAAACACCCTTTTTAAAAAAATATTTTTTTGTCATATACTTTTCACAGCGTTTCACAGCTGAAAAAAAGTGTCTCCAGCCTTTTCTGAAAGACTGTTTCTAAAGTTGACAACAAGAGAGGAAGTGCTGCTTGAAGTGTTGATGGCGGTTGCTCCTGTGCTCATTAACAATCTGCGTGAAGCCCACTGGATATGTTATAGGTTGGACATGTAATGAAACTAGAAACTAGAAAGTACACGTCACTATCAAAATGAAATCTCCAAACCCTGTTTTATAAATGTGCGAAAGAAGAGAAAATGCATGGAAATACAGTGTTTTAAAGAGTTTGAAAGTCAGTATGAAAGTAGTATTTAGTCTTTCTTGTCATTTCATTAAGTAGTCTTCATGAATAGTTCTTCAGGCTTCTTAAAGGTCATTCAAAGCTCTTGTTCTTGGATGTTGGCTGCCTTTTGTTCAGTTCAAGAAGCTTCAACATTGATTCGTTAACGTTAAGTTCTGGCTTCTGGGGAGGCCAATCCATGACATAGTGTTGTTCCATTATATGTCTTCCAGATATGCTTTCACTCCATTGGCACTGTGCTTCCAGATCATTGTCATGCCGAAAAATGAAGCTATTGCTGATCAGATGTTTTCCAGATGATATTGTGTGGTGGATCAAAATGTGAGGGTAGCTTTTTGCAAATCTAGTGGCATCACTTTTGGCAAGATCCCCAACACCACTTGCTGAAACGCAGCCCACATCACGATAGAGCTTCCACCATGTTTTGCAGATGGCCGTGGACACTTACAGCTGTACCTCTGTTAAGACCTCCACTCCTCCACTCATTTTCAGTCCAGTTCTTGTGTAATTTAGCATATCTCACTCTTTTCTCCCTGTTTCCCTTCCTTGGGAAAGAATGGCTTCTTGACAGCGACCCTTCTACGGAGACCATTTCTGGTAAGACTTTAGCAAATGGTAGATAGATCAACTGAAGGGCCAGATATATCTCTCAGGTCCTTATGTCAGGTCTCCTGTTTCTCAAGGACATGACTTTCAGACATTGTTCATCTGGTGTAGATAGTATTTTAGTCCTGCTGCTTTTTCTTTCGAAATACACCCTTCCTGTTTAATCACATTTTATAAGGACGTGATGCACACTGTGCTGAGATATGCCAAGGTTTTAGCTGTTAGCAAGTTTTTGAAATCAAACTGTTGCTGCAAAAAAAAGCTTTTTTGTGCTTGTCAAATGGTGTTATGTTTGGTAATTGATTCAAAACAAGAAATGGGAACAATTTATGTAATTATGCGACCGGCGGCTAGTAAAAAAAAAAAGTGCTTTAAAATTGGTTCAACACTGGTTCATCCTGCGAGTTAGGGGCCTTTTTTACATTGGCCAGAGTTAAATGGTTTAACAAACAAAAAAATTCTACTTTCAAATTTTTCAGGCATGAAGACTGGACTAAAATTAATGAATAAGCTGCAAATGTCCATAAAAAAGCTTTGAAAGACCTTCGGAAATCCTATTTCTCAAGAACACTATAGAAATGGAAATAAAGTCAAGCTCCTTGGAAGGAAAATATAAAAATAAGAGGTGTGGCTCAAGACTTTTGAACACTGATGGCACTACTGATGTCTAAAACGTTTAAAAAACGAATGAGAACTTTTGAAATCTTGAATTTAATTGTATTTCTGAAAGACTTGACGGCGTGCATTTACATATTTAAAAAAAAATTGCACTGGCATCTTTTCAGATGACATATCTTTCTCCTCACCGACACACAAACACGGATGCGCACAAATCCTTGCTGTCTGTCAGCGAAGGCAGAGAGATGACTGATCGGCTGATCAGAATGTGATTTGTGAGACAGTCAAAGAGACAGACAGTGAAACGGAGAGCGATGGAGAAGTCTTAATGTGGTTGGGAGCAACAGCGTGACTTGGGTTTAAAAAAAAAAAGAAACAGGCTGAAGCTGATTTGTAAAATCTCAGTGACTGAGAGCGTGAGATAAAGAGACAGGAAGTCAAGAAGGACTTAGGAGGCCATCCTAGATCATTTTGGTTTCATTGCTCGTGCAGATTTCTGGTGCCATGAATCATGCATATCTGTGGCTAAGAAGACAATATATGTAAAATAATATGTTTGTTTTATAGGTTTATTTATATAGATCTTTTCATCTCTTTCATCTTGCACATGCTAACGCTGTACTGCAAATAGTAAATAATCAACTTAGCTTAGCATAAATACTGGAAACAGGGTGTACAAACAGTAGGGTGTTGAGTTTCTCAACACAGACTCAACCCAGTGTTTCCCTTTATTGTCATCTTGGGAATGTGAGTACTACGTGAACTTATGCAAGGAAGAATGCACTTTTAAAGGGTTGACTCTACAAGAGTTTGTTTTCTTGCTAAGCTCTGTATTGTTCCCCTCTCTGCCTGTTTCTGCCCAAGTTTGTGTCTCGCAGTGGCTACTTGTGATCTATGGCCTCATTTGGTGTGTTTTTGGTCTGTCCAGCCAAATTCATGACAGATGAGGGCATATCAGAAAGATAGAAAGGCAGAGAACAGGGGAATGGATATGAGACTTTATTTATTTTTCTTAAACAAGCACTACTGAAACTGATATTCGGACTGTCCATTATTTTTGTGTGTTTATAAGTCATCCAGCATCGTTTCAGTGTATCCTTTGCACATAATTTAAAGTGTAAGTTGTGCATTCAAACATTGCACCTCAGCGTGCTTACATTACCACAGATAGCATATTTGCATGCACTTAGTTGCTGGTAACGTGTGCATTTGTGCAGTAGTCTTAGAATTGGGCTCATCCATCAGCCTATTGTGTAGTGATAGCGCCTTATATTCCTCGCCATATTATACAGATGGGACAATTACAGCTAGGCCTATAGCGGCAGCTAGCTTGGGACCAAAAGGGCCCCATATGTGGAATGAAACATCAGTCGCAATTACATTTGTGTGTCTTTCTCATCTATCCTTCCCTGTATTCCTCATTTCCACCCTCCTCCATCTAATCCACCTCCCCCACCCCACAACCGCCACCCTCCTCCTTCCTCTCATCTGCCACTAGGCAAATTAAGAGGCTCTCTATCATGACCCAAATGAGAGAGGCTCATTTGTAGCAGTTATTTATTTGTAATAAACTCTCCCCCCAGTCATCTCCTCAGCTCTGCTCTCTCTCTACCCTCCACTCTGGAAACATGGCAAAAAAGAAAGAGAAAAAGCATCTGAATGCTGCTGGGGATACACCCCCCCCCCCCCCCCCCCCCATTCAAACACTGTCCATTATCATTTGAAGACTAAAATGAATGTTTAAAATGGACATTTTCCCTCCGTGATCTCATTCTTTCTGTCTTCCACTACCTCTTCTCCTAATTCCCCTGTCCTCCCCCAGCCTCACCTCCCGCCACTGTCCACAGATGAATGTGTTTCCCTTCGGCAGCAGCAAATAGGCCACGGATGAAAATGCCATATTTAATATAAATAGGTGGTGCTCACTTATGTACTGTCTCGCTCACACACACACACACACACACACACACACACACACACACACACACACACACACACACACACACACACACACACACACACGCCAATGCTCCCCAGCCACCTCAGTAAGACAAAGAGTCTTTGGCTGAGCATCTCCCGTTTCCCATCCCATTATCTGTTTTCTAAAACTCAATAATTGAACTGTTCCAATGGAATACATCATCTGGCCCACTATCACAAAATCCCATTGAATAAACTTCTCTCCCTGGCTATTGTGCTTGAGCATGACATGTTTTTTTCTTTCCGTCCTCCCTTTATCAGATAGGCTGTATAACTAGCGTGGTATTTGTCCAGGCGCAAGTAATGACTGCAATTTGCTGCTATTTGATGTCCTGTAAGGGGCCTGGGCCTTGTAATGGTAGCATTATAATAGTTACCAGGCACAGGTTACTATTACCATGTTATGAATCTGCCATAAGCTATTGTGTCCAACTGTACATTAGAGTGACACAGGAGGAGGATATGTACAGACTGCGAAAGAGATGCTGGGATTACTGACATCTAGTTGCGGTATTTGCTGTTTGTATTAAAGCTGTCTTGGGATGTAATGTGCAATTGGCTCATATAAGGAACGGAGTTTACCATTATACTTTAATCCAGTCCTGCATTTATAAGTTAGACTGCAATTATTTGCAAACCTTCACCAATCTGTCTGACAGTGGTTGCAGTGAGTTTGAGTCATGCAGGAATTATTTAGACAGATCTTTTTGCCAAGATCACCGGTCGCCCAGAGGTGAAGGGTGTTGTATGGTGAACCTCTGGGTGACCGGTTGGTTGCTTCAAATACTCGCAGTCGGTCACCAAATGTGAAAAATTTCAGTGCAGTCACCTGGCAACCACAGATTTTTTCTCCAGTTTGCAAGGAGGTTATCGTCCCATTTTTACTGTAGTATGACTGAGCCATGAAAATATTAAAGGATAGACCTGACACTCATGTAGGGTTCATCAAAGCAGATTGAGTTCATTGTTAAGTTGAGACAGACACACTGTTTTCCCCATACTATCTACAACTTGAGCAGCTCCTACCCAAATGCTCTTCTGGTGGTCATCAGAGGCTGCTTTGGGAGGTGAGAATCATGTGAATGGGGAAGATTTTGAGCAGCGGAAGGTGCTGTAAGCAGAGCAACAGAGAGTACAGGAAATTGGGATTTTTTTTTAAAAAGTATGTTGACATTAAAACCAACATATGCAATCATGTCTGATCAATCATGCGGCAGCTGTTCAAGAATAAGACATTAAAAGAGCATGATTCAACATTTGAAGTTTAATAAGTTGAAAAACGGTACGGTGAAGGTAGGGTTTCTTCTTTGAAGCTTTTTCCACTGCTGCGTCTGCAGCTGCCATTAGAATTCATCCTCACCACCTTCCAGCTCACCTGGTGTGCCTCCTGCCTCTGCAGTGTTATTGATGTCGTACCTCGCCTATCTGAGGAAGCAGGAGGTGTGCATGCACGTTCTCGTGTGTGAATGCATCCTGGGTGGTCAGTGATGTATTTAAGAATTTAACAACTGCCCCAGAAAACTTGTCTCAAACTCTCAATTTAGTCCAGAGAGTAACTTTCTCACTGGCGTGTGCTTGTGTGTGTGTGCTTGCCTGAGGCAGTTTCCTGTCTGCCAATCTACCTGTCACTGCCAAACAGCATCCAGTAAGTTCAGATAAAATACACAGATTCTGATACGCTGCAGATTACGGATTTATAAAAGAAAAAGATTAAACCTGAATGTGCACAGGTGTGATTAATGCATTTTGCAAGGGATAATTAGTCAACTTCTTCTACACTTTGGGTATAATCCAGTGTAACTTGTCCTTCCCGATTATCTTGCAAACAGATGGTGAAGGCAGCAGTATACAACATGCATGTTCAATAATAATTGCAGCCATCTGTTGACTTCTCAATGCTAATTTCTGCAAGTTTCACCGTGGCCTGATGTTCAGATACATCTTCAGTTGCGCTTTAAGAGACTGATACATTTGGACAATGTTGTTTGATGTCCTTGTTGATAGAGAGGTTCCCCAGTTCCTATGCAAGAGATCAAGTTTCATCTTAGTGCAGTCATGCAGAGACACAAATGGCAGCTACGACAGATTTAGGAGACAAAAGGAGTAATCCTCGATGTTTATCTTAATGGTGTTAAGTACAGTACCACAGTATCATGCATTTGATTATTGCTTATTTTTCACTGGAGTGCTGCACAAAGCTGGTTTATGTAGTTTTTGGAGTAAGTGACAGACAGCCTAATAAAAATGTAGCTGCAGAAAAGGCTTTACAGCTTTACGCTAGCTAATTTTGAATGTCTGTGAAGGTTCTCAGTCATCCAGGTCATCGTAGTCAAAGGAGCTTGCAAAGAAAAGCGTCTGGACTTCTTTAAGTTCCTTGAAGAAGTTTTAACCTCTCATCTCTCTAGGAGTGAAAGAAGCCATCTATGTCCACTGTGGAGCGACCATCTTTGAACAGAGGCGGGGGTTTACGACACCAACTCTCTGCCATCTATAATCCAGTTTTGAGATCTCTTCCCAGACGCCTTAACGCCCACTCACATCCTGGGCCATCTGATCTCAGGAATTCGCATGATAAGGTGGGGCCAGGTTTCACAATGAACTCACCCGAAACTCTGGCTGATTGGGACCCACACCCAGTTTCACACCTTGGCTCAGGCGATTAGAGGATCATCAGGGGGTCCTTTTGTCCCTCTGTGGGGGGTTACTCCCACTAGGTTTATATCTGGGACTCTCCACCATTTGACCTTAGAACTGAAGAAGCTTCTCGGATGAGAGGTGAAACATCTTCAAGCAACTTAAAGAAGTCCAGACGCTTTTCTTTGCAAGCTTCTTTGACTAATTTTGAATGTACACCCATTAGTTTGGGAGAGTTGTAAGGGACTCGATAAGAAAAGAATCGTCAAAATTAACATAGTAAAGACAAAGACAGACAGACTTAATGTGGGTCAAGGCAAAAAAAGGCTGCAACCTACACTAATTCACCATGATTGCTTCTTTGCTTTAAACACACTAAAACTCTGTAGCTCCCATTTAAGTCTAGAGCACTATAGCCAAAAGAGGATTGCTCTCTACTGCAGTAATTCATATTTGGTGGAATGAAGCCTGGATTATACTCAGCTGCAGACACGGACAGCTCGAGCCCCGATGACCGAGTAGTCATTACCGTTGCACTTCTTTGAAGTCTGCTGCCTGGACATATGCATAGTTGGTGCATTGTAAAGTGAATTCTCTGCGGATGTGTGCGTGGACCTCGCACTCACTGTCTGATCTTGAAATTTACATCACATGAACCCAAGAGGACCCTAGCGGACTCAGAAAATATAAAACCTGCTTGTTTTTTTATTCTGGGACTTTCCTGCCTTTCCATACCCAGATAGGAAAGAGCATAATGCAGGAAAGGCCCACCTCACTGCCCTTCTAGAGCAGTGGCAACATGTGTCATACAAGCTTGATTGAGTTAGATACAGTATGATAAGGAAGGGTGGGGTGGATGTGGTTTGCAAAGTGCTTGCACAGCAACTGTAGGCAGGCGAGTACCTAGTGCACCCTATATGAAACTTGTCAACTGGCAATTTCGAATATTTTTAGCTGAGATAATCCTAGTTGAAGCCAAAAAAATGAAACTCTTGGTCAGGCTAGAGGAATTCTTATGCGATTGCCACATCAGCAGGTTGATTTCGACCCTTTAGCATCAAATTCCACAACAATCCATCGGGTATTGATCCACCACTACCCAACCAAACGACGACTACACTGACGATTGCACAAAGCAATGTGCCTAAACTTGCTATATGTGTCTAGTTATAGCTCGTCATCATAGGCTGAACAGCAGTCTTTATGGGGAGTGTGAATCTGATCTTGATGATCAGATTAGCACCTCTAATCCTGAGGGGCTAAGCTGATTTTTGATGCATACAATCTGCGCAGTGCTCTTAGATCTTTTTGCTTTGAATAAATTGCAACTGAGTTTTATTCTTCGGCGCGCGACAAGGAGAAATTATCAATGCCTAAAAATACACAAATTGTTTGCTTGCATCAGAACTGTGGGCAGCACAGAGTATATGTATTATAGAGATAAGTTCTTCAGAGGGTCTGTTTACATGTTTGTAGACCTCTACTTTTCTCCCTCTAGCTACCTTTATATGCAGCAGTATGGAGTTGTAAGCAGCACTTTCAGAGCTGTTTATCTGTGATAGTCACAGTGGGCTTGTTCCTTTAATCTCATGTTCCAGACGCAGGACACCTCCAGTAGATCCTGTTTATACCAACCCTATATAGTACAAGCTGTTTGAAGGTGGTGTAAACAGGGTTTCTGTGCAGCTTTAACCAAGTGTGTTTGCCGAATGCGTGCTTATGTGCGTGTTTTTTTTTCTCTGTCTTCTTCCTAGGTCACCCGTGTACCAGTGGAGAGCTGTGAGCAGTACACTTCCTGTGGAGCCTGTCTGGGATCAGGAGACCCTCACTGTGGCTGGTGTGTGCTGCATAATGTGTAAGTGCATACTCTTTACTGCGTCGTATGTAGTTGTTCCGGTGGTTGCTCAGTGGGTGTTCTGCACTTAATTACAGTCTGTCACTTCAACAGAGTTGTGAGTTCTGCCTGTTTATGCTCATGGTAACCACATTATGTGAACCTGTTTTGGCACTGCATTTGTCAGTGTGTTCTAACACAACAAATGCCGTGATTTAACACCTTATATAATGACTTTCTTTTGAAAATTGTATTTAGATAAGTGTATCTGTTTTTCTTGGATCAATAATTGACAAAAAATGTGTCACTCAGTGTCACCTACACTGAGGCTTAGACCTGTGACTTACTCATAAACATGGTCTGAATGCTCTCATTTTACTATTTTACTATAAAGCAACACTTTGAAAGCACATCAGATCTCGGTGGGGAATGTGTTATCAACCTACAGGTAATGGTAAATACTGAACAATATTACAAATTACAACATTCTCCAGACCCTGTCACGTCTGTCACATGTGCTCAGGGTGAAACTGCTCTCATCTGTGAACAGCACAGGGCCCAATAGAGGATGTGGGGCCCTCAGGCCACCCTCATGAAGTCTGTTTCTGATTGTTTGTTCAGAGACTTTCACACCAGTGTCCTATTAGAGGTCATTTTTAGAGCCTTGGCAGTGCTCATCCTGTTCCTCCTTGCACAAAGGAGCAGACACTGGTCCTGCTGATGGGTTAAGGATCTTCTACGGTCCTGCCCAGCTCTCCTAGATTAACTGTCTGTCTTGTGGAGTCTCCTCCACAATCTTGACACTGTCTTGGGAGACACAGCAAACCTCCTGGCAATGCCATGTATTGATGTGCCATCCTGGAGGAGTTGGACTACCTGTGCATCCTCTGTAATGTCCAGGTATCGCCTCACACTACCAGTACTAACGCTGACCCTAGTGAGATGAGGAAGGAAGAATGTCGAAGAATGAAGGAAGAATTTGTTAATGAAATTAACACCAAAGAAGCTGAAACTGATTAGCAACCCTCTCGTCTACTTAACTGACCAGATCAATATCCCAGAAATTTAATTGACTTGATGCTAAACTCTTGATTAAATGTGTCCCTTTAATATTTTTTGAACAGTCTATAATGTGTTGAAGGAAAAAGTTATTGTAGCTTTGAAGAGTCTCTCCTTCCATTCACTCCTGGTAGAGTGAATGGCAAAGGAAGTCAAAATCTGACTACTTTCTCACCTTTCCCCATCTGGCTAGTCAAAAACAGACCTTTAGATTCCAGCATCCTCAAACTGGCCCCCCACAGCCTACATTAGCTTCAATATTAAACTCATTTTCTGAGGATATAATTGCAGCCCAAGGAAATTGGCCTTTTCTCTTCAGTAGCCACTTTCTAAAAACTTGTTCTGCTAATTTGGTCGGAAACACTTGCATATAGGAATTGACCATTTATAGCTAATTATATTGTTTGATTTAGTGGAAAAGGTTCTGCTCTCTAAGAGAGCACTAAAAGAATGCAAAAGGCAGCGAGGATTCGGTTGGGAGATCCAATTCCCCTTCACAAATACGTGCATAATTCGACATTAAAGCTTAATTAAGGCAACATTACCAAATGTTTAGCACATAAGGAGGACGCTGGGGTGAAAAAACAACCAAAAAAAAAGCTGTGCCACATCTGACATCCAGGTTTCAGCGGAGCAACAGTGAGAAGTGTTAAGTTGTAAAGGACAGCATGTACACCAGTGTTAATATGATTGGGAATTTCTGGTCAGCTGGTAGCCAAGCAGCTGATGAATGAGTCGCTGATGGTGAAGCATGAATGAGCAGCTGGTGCCAGTCAGTGAATGCAAGTACATTCAGTGCCCGAACTAATGCCTTGCTCTACGTGTTTATTGCTCTTTTGGACTTTATGTTTGACTCTTATGCATGGTCAGTCTTCACGGTAATCAGTCCTCGTAGACTTTGCTAAACCATAGCTCTGATTAACTCAATGCTTGCTTTATAAGTACAAATAGGCATACTGATGACCACACTATGGTTCTGTTGCTATTAAGAAAGTGCTGAATGTGTGGTTGCCATGTTATCATTAACGCATACTCCTGTTTCTCCTGTGTTAAACTTGTAACTGCATAGGTTGTTTATATGCACCTTTGCAATTTAATTCTAATTTCCATGCATCTATGCACTCACTAATGAACAGAGTCGGTGTCTGAAACTCAGCATCCTGTGGGTTATCCAATAAATCAGTGATCTCGCTGTTTTTTCTCTTCCCAACTGAGAAGTGCTTAAAAGCCACATTTGGACCAAATGCCTTTAGCTGTGATACTTAAAATGTACTCTACATATACAAGCACAACAAGGAATCAAGACTGGTGTGGATTTCATGTAAAACACAGGTATTTATTGCTCATTTATTGCTTATGTGAGCATATTTTTTGTCTCTAGATGTTCGAGGAAGGATCACTGCAAACGAGCAGAAGAGCCTCAGCGTTTCACCACCAGAGTCGAACAGTGTGTCCGACTTTCCATCCAGCCAGACACCGTCTCCGTCACCATGTCAGAAGTGCAGGTACAGCGCGCTGTCTGACCTTGTGTATCTGTTCAGCTACTCTATAGAGGCTTCGTGAATTTGTACGTGGTCCTTTATAAGACGAGTGGGGTAAAGATTAATGGCTGGGAAAAATGAATAAGGCAGATGTGAAATGAGACTAAATAAAGCTTGTTTTGTGTTGTAGCTAACAGTCATTTTGAGTATGAGCTGAAAAGTGCGTTTTGAGCCACACGTCTGAGCAGCATTTTCTGCTTTGGGCCATTGCTAATGAAGTGTATTGATTTAAATTTCTGCTGTGTCTCATCTTTCTGCTTTCTGTCTTTTTTTCTCGCTAGCTTGTGCTTCAGACACAGAATGTGCCGAGTCTTTCTGCTGGAGTGAACTGCTCCTTTGAGGACTACGTAGAAACGGAAGGGCGCATCTACGGTGGACGCATCTATTGCCTGTCTCCTTCGACGAAAGAAATCGCCCCCATCACGCGAGACCAAGGTAGACAATAAGTCAGAAAAGATATGATGTTGGAGTTAACGTAGACTTCACAAATGTCTGGCTTTTGCTTTCAAAATGAAAGCCCAGATCATTTAAACAATAATCTTATTTATCTGTTAAAGTGAAAAAGAAATGTCATTTCATATCATAATTATCACATGAAGAAAACTGAGAACTTTTTAAAAGTAGATTCATTATTGGTGTCTGAGTCCAGCTATTTTTTTTGTAATGGAAAATGCCAGCTGGGAGTAGCTGCCTTAGGGTTTTTTTTTCTTCCGCTGATGTACTTTGACACAGAATCTGGGCAGCAACACAAAAAAGGCTTTTATTCAGATGAAAAACAGACCTAGTTGTCACATTTCTTATCTTTTCAGCAAACTGCATCATGAAAATACAGCACTTGCATTTGAAACATAACAAATTTTTTGTCCCTCAGTGGTGACAGCAACATTCACGACCTCCTCCTCTTACAGCCAACCATATACTGTAAGCTAGCAAATTCAAAAACTGCTACTATTTTGACACTAGCTCCTGTTAGCTTGGGTTACAACTGTGTTAAACTATTCTGAGGCTACGTACGGGATTCATAGTAATAAAGTGCCCGTGTGAGCAGCTCTTGGCTTAACGTTTAACAAATGTAGCCTGGACATCCTTCCAAGCGAAAGGTTTTACTCTATTAAAAAAAGCTTTTTTATCAATATTTTTTTATCAGTAAGTGTAGAATTACATACAATATTCTGAACTGAAACAATGAGATGAAAAAATGCCACCCATCTTCTTCCGCTTTATCCGGGGCCGGGTCGCAGGGGCAGCAGCCTAAGCAGAGAGGCCCAGACCTCCCTCTCCCCAGCCACCTCCTTCAGCTTATCCGGGGGAACACCAAGGCGTTCCCAGGCCAGCCAAGAGATATAATCTCTCCAGCGTGTCCAGGGTCTGCCCCGGGGCCTCCTTTCGGTGGGACATGCCCAGAACACCTCACCCAGGAGGCATCCTTGTCAGATGCCTGAACCACCTCAGCTGGCTCCTTTCGATGTGGAGGAGCAGCGGCTCTACTCTGAGCCCCTTCCAGATGGCTGAACTTCTCACCCTATCTCTAAGGGCCAGCCACCCTTTGGAGGAAGCTCATTACCACCGCTTGTATCCGCGATCTCGTTCTTTCGGTCACTACCCACAGCTCGTGGCCATAGGTGAGGGTAGGGGCGTAGATCGACCGGTGAATTGAGAGCTTCGCTTTTACACTCAGCTCTCTCTTCACCACGACGGACCGGTGCAGCGTCCGCATCACTGAGGCCGCAGTGCCCAATCCGTCTGTCGATCACCGGCTCCCTTCTCCCATCACTCGCGAACAAGACCCCGAGATACTTGAACTCATCCACTTGGGGCAGGAACTCATCCCCGACCCGGAGTGGGCACTCCACCCTTTTCCGGCTGAGAACCATGGCCTCAGATTTGGAGGTGCTGATCCTCATTCCCGCTGCTTCACACTCGGCTGCAAACTGTTCCAGTGCGAGCTGTAGGCCATCACCCGTTGAAGCCAACAGAACCACATCATCCACGAAAAGCAGAGATGAGATTCTGAGGCCACCGAAGTGAAAGCCCTCCGCCACTTGGCTGCGGAATTAAAAAATGCACCCAGGTATTTTCTCAAACTTGTGATCTCAGCCTTTTGGGACCATTTGTACTGATCTGCTCTGAAGCAGTTGCATCTCTGGATGTGTGATGCTAACATCATAGGTAGAAAGCCAACGCATGTACAGTAGCTTTCTGACAAATTCACTTCACAGTGCAACAAATGAGACAGTCTTTAAAGTATTGGTCCGGTAATACTAGTCTAGAAGAGGTGTGGCCATCTATTCATAGCCATGCATTAACCAGATTAGTTGTCCTTGTTTCAGAAAAGCTATGTTAGGAAGATATCGTGAGGCGATCTTGGCTCAAGAGTTGGCAGTTCGTATTGTAATCGGAAGGTTGCCGGTTCCAGCCCCGGCTCGGACAGTCTCAGTCGTTGTGTCCTTGGGCAAGACACTTCGCCTACTGGTGATGGCCAGAGGGGCCGATGGCGCGATATGGCAGCCTCGCTTCTGTCAGTCTGCCCCAGGGCAGCTGTGGCTACAACTGTAGCTTGCCTCCACCAGTGTGTGAATGTGAGAGTGAATGAATAGTGGAATTGTAAAGCACTTTGAGGGTCTCGAAAAGCGCTATATAAATGCAATCCATTATTATTATTATTATTATTATTATTATTATTATATGAAGATATGTTTTTAATTTCTCCATTGCAATAGTCTGATCTATATTTATCACTTTCTAAGAAATGGTCTGACTAGACCTCTGTTCTCCATGAAAGCAATATCAACATCTGTCTGTCTATAGTTCAGTTCTTGCGGTCGAATGGTAACCAGTTTTGACCAGAAAAATGATATCAGGATTTCAGTCATGTTCACTGTGTGAAGCTTTCTCAAATCTGCTGCAGTAATTTAGTCCTGCTTTCAGTTGGACATACATTATTAGATCACACAGTGTCACTTTTTGCATTTTTACATTTCAGCCGTCTAACAAACTTTTGTTTGGGGAGACGATGACGGGCTTTTCAGCTGAACAGTTTTGCTCGATGCTAAATATGAATTGTTTGCTTAATTTGACAGTTTATTCAGCTGTGTGAGACACAAGACATTTTTCTCTTCGGCTTCACCCACTGCTTCTCGATTATCAAAATTAGAATGAGCATATTTATAAACATACCGCTGAAAGCCCATGAATGTATATAGACAGCTGTAAGTGTTTTCGCCACTGAGTAACTCTAATAAATAGATTTTGCTCAGAGCTCTTTTTACTCTCCAGCAGAAGTGCTGTCTCCAAATCTGCAGATTTACAGGAACAGTGAAAGTGTATACATTGACTAGGACCAGGTTGCTCCTGGGGTCATGAAACATTTTCCATATACGAACTGTTATAGATGGACTATGGAAATATAGAGTGGAGTATAGAGTAGGGTGTCATACATAAAGGCCGGGAGGTCAGAACTGTCTCAGCAGAGGGTCCAATCACGCCCACTGATGTGAAGATTGCAGAAAAGGCGTTAATAATTCAAATTTACCAGTACAATGCATTGCTGCTCCTAGTGTGATGATACCAGTGTTGTTGTATGAAAGAGTACCTTTTGATCCTGTTCAAAGAACTAAAATGTAAAACACTGTTGTTGAGTTTGTGCCTGTAAAGCTCCACAGATCTAAACGTTAATGCACACCTTCGTAATATTTAAAGAATGTGGATTCATTTATTTGGATCGGTTATTATGCAGTGGGTTTTACTCGTCTTTGCTACTTGACATTCTTTGTAAAGAAAAACACTAATAAAACACAATGTGTTTGTTATGTTTGACTTTGTAGGTGACCGACGCATAATAAAGTTGTATCTAAAGTCGAAGGAAACTGGGAAGAAGTTTGCCAGTGTGGATTTTGTCTTCTACAACTGCAGCGTCCACCAATCGTAAGTTGAGAGCTTGTTGCTAAGTAGGATGGGGCGAAAGGAGAAAAATATCAGTTTATGTTTAGTTTCTCTGTTAAATTGCTTTAACACTCTTTTAAATAGCTATTGAGGTTTCTCAATGACATCATTCATTGCTCAAGAGTTGTCATCCATATTGGATGTTGGTTGCTAGGGAAAAATGCATATTTCTTTACTGATTGACGGTGCTTTTTGAATGTTCCCGGTTCAGAACCTGTCCAGAAATACAGAATTCAGATTGCTGGGTGCCAGATGGTCCTGGCCTGTGTAACTGGACCTTTATTTACTTGATCTTTCATTGTCACCATGATTGTCACACATCCAAAAAGTTAACATCACACAGTTACTTGACAGATGTCTCCAAAACCTCAATACAAAGATCATACTGCTGGTCAGATGCAAGATGAAAATCAACAGGTGGCTGAAGTTTTAAAAGAAAAAAGTGCTAAAATACTGCTACTTACCTGCAGGTGTAAATAACTGGTTTAATACAGGAATCAAGAGAAAACCATGCAGCCGTTTCTAATTCAGTATTCAATCTGTTCAAGATTTTTACAAATCAATTAGTTAATTAAATCTAAAGCAATGAAGGGACTACTGGTGAGTGAAATAATAAATCGATTCTTAACCATGGAAGACTTAGAAGAGCAGCCAAGCTTGGGAGGAAAAAGACGTCACTCATGTTCCCGGGAAACATATTATCCCTAATTTAAGTATAGGAATACTGGTAGACTTTTCAACAGTGTTCTGAAAGCAGGATTTTATATGCATGTCTGTGTCTGTTGCTTAAAAAGAAGGTGCAAGACAGGAAACAAGGAGAGGTAGTCTTTTCAATTCAATTCTATTGTATTTTACTTATACAGCGCCAAATCACAACAGCAGTCGCGTCAAGGTGCTTTATATTGTAAGGTAAAGACTCTACAATAATACAGTGAAAACCCCCAAAATCACTGACTTACTTTAAGCAAGCACTTGGCGACAGTGGGAAGGAAAAACTTTTTCTTTTGTCACTAAATTTCTATCAAAAACAATTTCTACATGACACTCTTCTTTTTTTTGTCTTTCTGTGCGTACACAGGAAGGGGGGGACTAGGGGGTATTAGAGAGAGTGACAGAGTACTGAGATCATCCTGATAATGAATGAAAGAATGTGTTCCTGCCTTGTTAAATAAAGGTTAAATGAAAATAAATAAAATGTCATTTGCTAAATGAGTCTTGGCTGCTCCCCCTGAAGTCAGTGCTCGGACTTCGCACACACTTTTCCTCTCTTTCTCGCATTCGATTCACTTCCACCTGGCACAGACTCCCAGTTGCATCAATACACCTGAAATGAAAAAAGCATGTGTAGTATAACTAAAGTAGATTTATTGTTTCTCTTGGCAAGCATTGACTGAAGAATCACTTCCTCTTTCAGTGTTTACACCTGTTTTATATCTTAAAAGAATTAGGGGCATCCTGAAAATGATTCTTATATGTAAACATGTGCAGAATTGTCATTTTTTTTACTGTATGTGGGCTGTATGAGGGTTTAATATGTTAAGTCATGACAGTAGCTTTTAATTACTGATTCACCAGCATTATAAGTGTCTTTGTCCCGCTACCATCCGATCCTCACTCCCTGCAGCCTACAGCTCTCTTTTCCTTTCCTGCTGTCCCACTGTCCTCTTGTTTGCCTGTTGACTTCTCCTCTCCCATTCATCACTTTGCCCATCTCTCTGTCGCCTGGCCCCAACCCGTCTCTGCCCCTGCACACCTCCCATTCCTTGCCTCTCTCTCGTTCATCAAGCCCATTTATTGCTCGCGCTCTGCTCTCGGCCCTGCATATATCTGCATAGTAATAGGCCGTTAATTAGCTCTAGCTGAGGTGCCTGTGTGGAGATGGTCATAATGGAGTGGGCTTGGAGAGAGCGCTCACCTGGGCCACTTCTCGGGGCCTCCAGGCCTACTTGAATGGCTTTGATTCTTTTTTTTTTTTGTGAATATGTGTGTGTGTAGTTTTCCGTTTGTTAAAGAGCATGCAGGATGTGTCAAAGTAACTCCAGAGTGCCTATTTATTCATATTTGTATGCATGCAGGACATGTTTACTAATGTGTGTGTGGGTGTGTGTTTATGCTGCGTACCCCTGATTAACTAGCCCGCCTAGTCGCGCTCTCTTTGCAGCATAAACAGGCATGCTGTTGTTTAAGCCTTTGATGTTGGCTTTGCAGGGCCCCCTCAGGACTCTGTTGGACTGTTAAAAAAATAAATAATAATACAGCGCTGTTACTGCCACTGCAGCTGTAACACAAACCCGCGTGTCATGCAATACTCTTCACCTTTCACCTCAAAATCTTTGACCCGCCCAACAACCACCTCCGCCTGCAGGGAGCGGAGTAAAGAAGTCGCTGCTTTCAGGGGACGGTAATTGAGTCATCCTCGTGGGCGTGATGGGCGGATGAAAGCCCAGCGTAGAAGCACAACAGCAAACGCACAACAGTGGTACTGTATCAGCACAGATGCACAAGCAGAGCGGGCCTGCAGGCGAGCGCCCAGACGGGCTCAAAGTTGGATGCGGGCACCAGCATCACCAGCAGTGCACACGCTCGTGCAAACACACAAAACAGGTGCACGCACAGTCAGAGGGAGCGCACGCAGACAGAAGCCACAGTACTTGGCGCGGGTGAATTGCGCTGTGAGCTGTTTACATATACAATATCCGAAATTTGCATTAAAAAAAGAGGTTTGGAATAGTTTAATTGAGCGTGCGGGAGGAGGAATAATATATAGAGAGGCATAGAAACAAACAGGTGGCAGGGTGCTGGAGGGGGAAGGAAATTCACATTCTGGGAGAGCTGGAGACGGGAAAAGACGAGCGAGAAAGAAGTCTTCAAGAGGAAGAAAGAGAGAGATAAAGCCGAGTGTTGCCGAACGAAACAGAAATTGTGCCCATTGTGTCGGGAATAATGCGTCCCACACAGCTAAAAGGTTAGCGCCACAGCCTCAGGCCACCATGACCATTACAATATGAAAGGGCTGAAATCTATGCAGTGAAAAGAAGCACTCCAGGGAGGGGGACCGGCTCACACTCCAGCCCCTGGAAAAGGCTCTTATTTTGAGGCCCGTCATTCCCCGTCGCCCCACTCTTTATCCACTGCTAGAAAAAAAAAGTTTATAGTCAAACTTTTCTGTCATTACATCATTACTTGTTGATATTAAGACAATAAGTTGTTGGTCTGGGTTTTAAGTGAATGTGACCTGGTTTAATTAAACTGAGGGTTGAGACTCGCAGACTTACTGCTTTTGGACATTGCCGTGACAAGATGCAATAATACCGTATAATGAGTCTGAGTCCCCTGGTGAGAATCTAAACTTCTCATTTGGCTGCCGTGCTGCTGTATAACTTAATGATGTATGCATCATTTTATTGCCGCTCACTTTGGAGCTTTATTGGATAAAACACAAAGAGGCCTATTTATAGACCACATAGCAGAGCCAGCCTACCCCAGGTTCCAAGCAGCACCGTGCACATGAAGCACAGGCAGATATCTGCGAGATACATTATCAAACCAATCAGAGGTTCTAAATCAAAATCACGCTGCGCTTATAGCTGCTTCAAGTACTGATTACAGCGTTAAAAGCTTTCAGCTTCATGCCTCAAATGGGTCACTTTTGGGCCCACCACATGCTGACATGTTTGTTTGAGCTGCAGATAAAAGCATAGCCTGCAAATTAAGACAGAATTGCAGTTTTATCCGTGACTTTATCCTCATTGACCAGATTTAAATGAGGATATGATCGTTCCCTCCTTTCATATATGCTTGAGCGGGGCCGTTGCACGCACATCAACAGCTTTGTTCCATCGATCCATCCTCCCTCGAACAAAAGCTTGGAGAAGATGAAAAGGCGTTTGACCCGGAGCTGTTGCTGGGCCTTGTTAAATAGCAGCGGACTTTATTGACTGCACTGCAGCAGTGCCGCCACTTACCCAAGCCGGTTGTCCAGGCATTGACAGCTCTACTGTAGGACAAGTCTCCACTGCCCAGGTGACCCAGGAGGAATGCCTCGATGTCAGCACGGGTGATGACTTGCGTGCATAAGTTTGCCTTAGCTCGATGTTGTAGTCTGAGCTCTCACGCTCGTTGCTTGTGAATGTGCGCGCGCACTGCCCTGCAACGGGAAATCGATCAAGCCTGGAGTTAATAGTGAGGAGGAACTGGCTCACCAGCTCTGTTAACAAACATCAGACTGTTAGCATAACCTCAGTCCACCCTTCCCTCCATGGAAATCCACTGGCATTGATTAAAAACCTCACGCTGCAGTTCAGTCTAGTCTCACCAGCTTAACTCTGGCTATATGAAGCCTTTGCCGTTGCTTTGGTACTCCGGCGTGGGCGATTTAACAGTTAACCCTCGAAAATCTAAAAAACCAAGGACATAGACCCGAAGACAGAAAGAGGATTAGGCTGAGATCCAATTTAAAGTCAGTGTTTCCGGCAGCAGGGTGGCATTGTCAGCTGAGCAATTGTCCTTCAGCTTGGTGGACCTGGTTTGCGTTACTGTGGTGTTCTTGAACTAGACTTATCAGAGATTGCTTGTCAGTCAAACTAAGAAGGTGGTGGCTGAGGTTTTTATATCTCTTGAATCTTTTTTCCCAACTAAGTACGAGCTCTTTTTCACTTTCCTGTCCAATCCTTTAAAGCCCCGGCGAATTTGGCTTCAAGGGTGCCATAAAATACTTGTTTTAATTATGTTTTACTTTTTATTTCTTGTTTTGTTTATTGGTTTTGGTCTTTTAGCTCAAGATATTCCTGAGCAGAAAATCTTGGTTCTATATAACGAACAACCACAACAGGAAAGTAACACAGGCTTAGAAAGACAGCGCTATCAAGAAACGATGAAGTTGGAGGTGGCAGTAATAACCAGATGCTGGTTAAAAAAAAAAAAAAAAAACAATAATGAAAAAAAGACCCCGCAGGTTCTCAGTCAGTTCCTCTGGTGGGTGTGGGTGTTATCGGAGGTCTGATTGAGTACAGTGACAGCATATGGGAGTGAGGACTGACAGGACATGTAATTAGAGCTTGCTTTTCTCAAGCCAGTTAAGTGACATTTAGTTTAGAAGCGGTGTAAAGACTGCATAGCTATGACTTGTTTTAATTGTAAGATTTTTTGGGGGGGATTTACTGAACATTTCTACTTCTGTCACTGTATTTTTTAATTTTTGTATTTTTCCTTGACAGCGAGCTTGAATTTAAGCGTTCTCTCTGCAACATGTTTATGAAGTGAACACTTTCTCTTTGCTCCTGTGGGTGTCAGATGATTGACAGAAAGCAGAGTGTAATTTAATACACCGCTGATGTGAAATCACTTGAGGAAAGTGATCAAGTAGAGACTTCAGAGCCAAAAAGTAATTGAACAACTTTGAAACTTCTCATATTAACAGCATTACTAGCCATGGCATTTTCCCTTCCGCTGCTTCTTTGTAGTGACCATGATAGCCTTGTCTTTGTCTGGTAATCCATGTTTGAATGTGTATGCATTCTTTTTTTTTTTTTCTTCCTCAAGTTATAGAAAAACTGGCTTATCTTGGTCTGCCAGCTTAGTTTAACTTTAAGCCTCCAAGCATGGAGAATACGAAGGGAGGAGTGGATCACCAAGGATTCCTTCCTGCTCTCTCCTCCTGGCTGTTCAGTAACCCGCCCTCTGGCCTTGCTGACAGCTCAAATAAAGTCTTAATGAAGGAAGCTGCAGTTGTGCTTCTTGAAAATTTTGTGCTACTATGTTGATGCAAGTCAGTGCTGGGATGCCACGGTGCGATAAGTCGTGTTGATATTTCAAATGCACCTACACATGTCCATAATCTGCAAAGAATGCAGGTCATAGTAGCTGGACTTCCTTCAGTGCATTTTATGCTTAGAATTCTGCAGTATAGAAATTTTGGATTGTCTCTTTGGCTCAAATGTTGCTAAATTCAGTTGTGCAAAAGTCTTAAGACACCCCACATTTTATTTTTCCTTTCAAAGACTTTCTTCTCAGTTTTTAAAAAATGGTCTTGATCAATAGTTTGTGAAGGTGTTTTAAAGTTTTTCTTTAGACATTACATTTCAGTCCAGTCATTGTACCTGACTAGAGAATGTTTTTTGTTTTCTTTTTCATGTTTGTTTGTTTTTGCTTGTTAAGCCTCTTAACAGTGATCTATGAATTAAGGCATTAAAAATGCACCTAACCAGGGTTGTGTCTACACCTAACAGAAAACATAGCAAAGAACCAGTTTTAAATGATATCTTTAGGCACTTTGTTGCTAACCACCTCTCTCATTATCACATAGTTTGTCCCACATTTTGTTTTGTTTATTTGAATCCATAAAAAATGCCATAAAATCATTTTGTGCCAGCAATGTGATTCCCAAAGAGCTATTAGCTGATAAGCTGAAAAACCTGATACTGGGGCTGATAGATGCATCTAGCTCTCATGCTGATCCATCAATGGTTCACTCTGAAGCTTCATCAGAAATGGTCTCAGTGGAAAGGTGGCTGTCAAGACACCATTTTTAAGGAAGGAAAACATGGATAAAAGGTTGAGATATGCCAAACTAGACATGAACTAGACTTAAAATCAGTAGCTAATTTGAACTTCATTTATAATTGTCAGTCTGTATATAAGACATCATTGCAGTGGAGGCTCTGACATGGTGTCAAAAGTCATTGAATCAAAATGTACCCTCGCATTTTGATCCACCATGCATTGCCATGTGGAAAGCATGTGATTGGTCCCAATCACCCTGCCAGTGCAGTCAAAGCACACCTGGAAAACGTACAGAACAAACGGAGGAATGCTATCAGTCATGGATTGGCCTCCCCAGAGCCCAGACCTCAACATTATTGAAGCATCTTTACAGAAAACAGAACAAAAGGCAGCCAACATTCAAAGAAGAGCTTTGAATGTCCTTCAAGAAACCTGGAAAACTATTACTGAAGACTACTGAACGAAATTAAAAGAAGAGAGTTCAGGCTGTGTGAAAGAATAAAGGTGGTCATGCCAAATATTGGCTTTCAAGCTTCTTAGAATTCCAGGTTTCAAGAAATCACTGGATCTACTCTATAACAGTTTTTCTAGCAAAATATAAAGAAATGAAAGTGACTCAATCCTTTTGCATCAGCGTTGCCTACAACCAGTAACAATAAGGATGAATTATTGACATTAAGGACAATAACTGGCTGGTATATGATACATAAAACATGTAGCTGCTTAAGAAGAATGAAATACATTATGTTATCATTTTTGATCTTCATTACATTATGCCTTCAATTTTCAGGAAACATAGATTTATGCTCTATTGCCTTGGTATGCTTTTGGCACTTGAAATAATGAGAGACTTCAGTATCTGAAACGACCAACAAAGTCAGCTCTATTTCTTTGCCTTTCACTCTCTCATTAAGGGAAAGCTGTGATTGTAGTAAGGAACTAGCATCTATCTGTCAGTGCAAATCTTCTTATGCATCTTTAGAGCCTATAGCATAAAAGTGTAATTCGTCTTTCTGGTGGTGTACAATTATCCTTAAATGTAAACTGGATGTTGTGACAAAGCAAAGTATAATGTATATACTTGTTTTTCCACTGGTTTTCCTCACATCCAAATAACTCACCGCTGGCCACAGTTTCTCCTAGTTTCTGCCTGTTTCCATTTCCTTGGGCATCATGGGAGCTCACAATTATGAGACCGAGGTCTGCCACATGCCTGCAAATATTCATTTTGAGCATTACATTAGCAGACAGAGCAATGTTGAGTCTGTCACGGGGCAGCAACCTGTAAATTAAAATGCCATAAAACCTATGTTCAGTTTTCTTTTTTACAGTTACACTTTTTTATGTTCTTCATTGTAGCTTGTCACTGGAAGCCACTGTGGCAGGATCAGGAAACTCAAACTCCATTAAAGGACATTCAAGGATGTAGACACAAAAAGTCACGAGTGAAATAAATGCATAAATCATGGAAACCTCATCCTTTCTTTCTCCTGTTCCGGCTTGCTGCAGGTGCCTGTCCTGTGTCAACGGAAACTTCCCCTGCCACTGGTGCAAATATCGCCACATGTGCACACAGGATGCCAGCGACTGCTCCTTCCAGGAGGGACGAGTCAACACCTCAGAGGTACGGCTTTGAGCATGTGCACACACACAAGTGCTGCTGAGCACACGTAGTTATACATCCTCTATAAAAGACAGATTCAGAAGATGGCCTATCAATGCAACACATGGATACATTAATGAGTATCAATGGATTTGCATACGCACAAACACACACACACGTACAAGGAAGTGGTGGCATAGTAATGCCAAGGGTGCAGCTGTGGCCTGTATGCCATCTGAGTGTGTGTATATGAGTATATGAATGAGGGCTGCTGAGAGTGGCCCAGCAGCAGCTGTTGTACTCTAAGCAGCACTGGATTTATTCACTTATAAACAAGTCAGGGTGAATGGGTATGCAAATGGCAGAGCGCGCTAACGTCCCAAATGTTATATTTGCATGAAAACCCTCATCTATCCATGAGCCGACTCGCTCTCGCAGTCCCTGTGTCTCTGTCAAGCTCTAATTCTAACCGGCTCGCTCGCAAATGCAGAAATTCACTCTGACAAACACAAACACACAAAAAAAAGAAACTTCAGTGCCTTCAGAAAGTTGTACTTAACACCCAGACACATTCGCTCTAACTTTGCCTCTATTTCAGGCAAAGAGTTTTGATGTGCACCCCTCCCCCCACACACACTCTTTTCCTCTCATTCTTGTTTGTAACCTTTTCCCTCTTTTTTTCTTCTTTCTTTGCTCGTTTCTTTACTCTGAGTAACTGCGTGCTGGAAGCAAGCATGCTCAGCCTTTTATTTGATCTCTCGCTCCTCTCTTCATCACTCTCTCCATCCTCTCATAAAGCCTCAGTTGTTGAAAGGATATCATATCAAAACTAAAACATTCAGCTGGGCGTGCGCAGCGTAGATGGGTATAATGCGCATTCACATATTTAGATATACACAGGTTTACACACCTGTTTGTTGTGTGAATTTTTCCCTGCATATTGGTGTGTCTTTAACTTAAGACAGTGAGGTAATTGTGTATTAGAATTTTAAGTGTATGAACGGTGCTGCAGTTTCAGGCATTTGGTGTGAGTGGAAAGGGAGACGGGGGTGTGGGTGCGGAGAGGATAACACTTGACTCCACACAGCCTGCCATCACAAGTTACGCCCTCCTGTAAATACCAGCCTGACATCCAACCTTATCTACTTCACAGAGCTACACCAATTCAGCTTTTATTTTTTCTTCTCTTCCTATTTTTTTTTCTTTTGATATACTCTTTTTTCCCTTTTTTTTTAATTCGGTGCAGGCATCGCCATGGTTACCAAGCCCTTTGAATGTCAGGAGGGGTTTGTTGAATTTTGATAGACACAAAAACACACATGCACACACATTTGTGCCAACCCCACATCCTGACATGGGTTTTTGTTGTCATTAACAGCACATAGAGTGCAGATACATCTTAATTATTTTTATTGTGAGGGATGCATGTGTGCTGGTGTCCACTGTAAGGAAATCTTACCTAACCCTGTTAAATAAAACACTAGCAGCTAAATTTGCCAATTTTACAGTACGCCTATGCCTTCTTACTGCAGATATTGACTTATATTACTATCACACAAGTGATAACGTTGGTTGGAGACCAGCACCGCCATGCACCCATCATGACTTGAGTGATGAACTTGCGATCTTGTTGCTTTTTAAAGGGTTGCTTGGAGGACCGAGGGAAGAGTCAGTCTGCTGTGAGTCTGCAACTGAATGTGGTCAAGTTGGCAATTTAAAATTACATTTAATCTTTGATCATGGCCTGCATTTGTATAGCGCTTTTCTAGTCCTTAAGGACCCCAAAGCGCTTCACACTACATTCAGTCATCCACCCATTCACACTCACATTCACACACTGGCGATGGCAAGCTACATTGTAGCCACAGCTGCCCTGGGGCGCACTGACAGAGGCGAGGCTGCCGGACACTGGCGCCACCGGGCCCTCTGACCAATCATGTTTAAACGTCAACAATGTCTTGCAATCTGTTACCATCTACATATGTAGAAATTCACATTAGCTACTTACATTCAGAGTCCAGCCAGAACCTCATAGATCTGAAACAGCAATTCCTCCACAAATAGTGACGTAGCTGCTGCAGGACAGTGTTTGCACTGCAAAATGACATAGGTGATCTTTAACCTTTCTTTTATATAGGAATATAGCCCGAATACCACCAGTTAGCAACCAGTTGAGTCGAGTTCCCTATTGCAAATTGATGCATTGCTCTCAGACTGACTCATCAGTCGCAGTCAATCAGTCAGACTGATTGATTGCAACATGTTGGCATTCTGTCTGTGTTTAGAAATGAGACAGGAGTCATTTGTAAACTTTGAGCAGTCAGTCTGAGAGTGATTGCAGTCAGTCTGAGTCGGACGTGATTATTTGGTGAGAGGCAACTTGTGCGGTCCCACTGCAATAAAACGTGGTTGACCAGACTACTAGCTATAAGTTGCCTAATGTGGAAAAAATTCATCGCGCTCATTGGGCAACCATTAGTTTTTACTGGTTGTGAGGAGCTTGCAGTCCTTAGCTATTAACTAGCTATCATTAGTCACATCCCTGACAATTAAAGTTTAAATGTGTCATACACGTATGTTTTAGTACCATGACTAAAGAGAGAAAAAATAGGTGAATAGATCGTAAAAGTTTAGAAAATGGTCAGTAAAGATTCACAAAGATGATACATTACTATGAAAAATCCTATATATTTAAATCAGTTTGTTACCACGTAGCCTTATGTTTCCTCTCTCTGGCTCTCTCTCGTGGATCGGTAACAATTTGAAGTAATGCATAGGCTCATTTGGGCCAACAGCGCCTTTTTTTTTCAGTCGTTAAGCGTTTATCTCTTCTAGCCACGATTTTGTTCCAATTTGCCAGTTCGTAGCCCCTGCTAAAAGCAATATTGCCCATCACCGCTGCCTGGAAAAGTTTCCCCCTGTGTCATTAGCAGTCAGTTGCCAAAGTGATTGAATTCACACTACACTGGTTATCTTCCCAAAGGCATTTGTCATATTTCTTGAGGCTGACTTGACTTCATATCTGATAAAAGTCATAGCATGTGTTATGTGAAGCTGCGGCATAGGTAAATCACACACGCGCGCACACACACACACACACACACAAAAATTCACATTCACAACAGATAACCACTAATGTATAATTTCCTTTAAAGTAAGTATAATTCTCTGCTGTCACTTCCTGGATTTGTAAATATATATAAATCAGCTGTGTTGTGACAGCAGATAAACAGAGAGGCACATTAGGGGCGACCAGGCAGAAAATTGCCAGAGTTGGAGAAACACTTGAGAAGGCCATCAACAGAAATGCATATAAACACAAACAATGAGAGAAACAAACACCAGTACAAACAAACACAGAGACAAACAAATTTGCTCTGCTCCGATGAATCCCAGCATCGGTCCGGTTGAGCCGACTGGGTCGACGCCGGGCCCCAGGGTTTAGGTTGAAATGACTTCATTTCAATTCAAGAAAACAGGAAAAATAAGACAATAATAAAAAATGAACATGGAAAAAATGTAATAGAAAAACAGGTTTGTTTGCATTTATTTTCCTGTCTACATGCTTGCCTTCTTATTCATTTATTGATTGCAATTCGCCCGCTTGTTAATTAAGCCATTCATTCATGTCCCACAAATGAATTAATGCAGTACATGACTGGCAGCAAAGACAGAAAATAGCTGCCAAATAACATCCCCTGATGGGAGCTTTGACAGGAAGAGACTTATCTTTCTCTTGTGTGTGTGTGTAAAATGCTCCATGCAACAACAGTTTCATCCTTAGCCGTGACCCGAGGTACTCGTTATTGATTATACCTTTTTATTGGCTTTGTGGTGTTGGATTCGTCAGAAATGTGTGCAGTGCACGCACCACTGGGGTAACAAATGAGTAAACTCATATTGAACTTATAAAGGCACTTTTTTTTTTTTATGTCTAATCAGGCTGTTTTTGAATTTGCAAGTATTGTGGCCACGTGCAGCCTTATCATGTATGTTGGAAGGTTTTCATAATACATCGCACAATATACGCCGATCAGCATATCATTCTTACCACTGACAGGCAAACTGAATCAGACTGATTATCTCTTCATCATGACTCCTGTTAGTGGGTGGGGTATATTAGGAAGTAAGTGATCATTTTGTCCTCAAAGTTGATGAGTTTGAAGCAGGAAAAATGGGCTAGCGTAAGGATTTGAGCGAGTCGGACAAGAGCTAAATTGTGATGCTAGACGGCTGGAACAGAGCATGTGCAAAACTGCACCTCTTGTGAGCTGATAGCTACTGCAGTGGTCAGTATCTATCAAAAGGTGGGGAACCAGCCACAGGGTCGTGGGTGGGCGGTCGGATCCAGCAAACAAGCTGCTGTAGCTCATATTGATGATAAAGTTATGCTTGTCCTGACAGTTTTGCTAGAAAACATTGGGTCCTGCCATCTATGTGGATGTTAATTTATAACATACCACCAACCTAAGCATTATTGTATTCCCTGCTGGTTGTGGGGCTCTCTCAGCAGGATAATGCACCACAAAGCATCACCTCCTCGCAACTTCCATGACTTAAAGGATCTGTCCACAGCACTGTCAGAGGTATAGTGGACTCCATGCCTGATCCATTTAGTAAATAAACCACTATGCAGGGGATCTTTACACTCGTCTTCCTTTATATCTCACCAGTACCTTGAACACACGTCCACAACTGCAGACACTTACCTTTATTACCATGCAGTGTTTTGCTTTTTTTGTCCTCTCTCTTTTTGAAGGTGCCTGTGGTTTAGTTTTGGCGTGCAGGCTGTATGCCAAACTTTCCTTAGCCAAGATACCAAACCCAGAGTCGTTCCTGGTGTATTTTTCAGAGTGTGAGTACAAATGTTAGATAGAAAGCAGTTAGACATATAAAAAAACGCTTGTATGAATGAGTGAATGAGACAAGCTGTATAAGGTGCTGTAATAGGTGCTTTGGGTGCAAGTAGAGTAGAAAAGCACTATGTAAGAACCAGTCTGTTTATCATTATCTTGTTGTATTTATATGTATTTATATTTATATCTATTTTATAAGTCAAAAATCTACAGTTTTCACCGGGACAGTGATCCTGTCAAAACCTATGGTAATAAAAGGTAATGGTATGGTAATGGAAGATGACCCTAATATACGTGGGTTGGAGATGTTTTCTCTGCAGGGTGGAAAGGCTTACTCTCCCAGATGTGGTGAGAAGATTGGAAAGAGAAGAAGAACTCAAAGTAGACCCGCTGCTTCCCCCACACTGAAATGAAACAATCTAAGTAGTTCAGGCACTTGCAAAGGACGCCCCCTGGTTGCCTCCCTTTACAGCTCTGCCAGGTACAGCCAGCTGGGCACAAGATGCTGGAGGGATTCTGTCTTCCAGCTGACCTGGGAGTGTCTGTGGATTCCCCCAGGAGGAGCCAGAGGAAGTCTGAGCAACCAGGACATCTCTGTTCCACCTGCTACTGGAAATGTGAACCAGAGAACAAACACTTTGTGTAGCTTCTAGTCTATTTTAATTTAAGATGCTACCTGAGTGATGTCATGTGCTGCATCAGTCACTCTGTAACTGGAACTAACAACCTTTGCCTGTTCGTATATATTTTTTTCTTTTTCTTTCATCCCTTATCTCTCGTGTCTTCTCCTCTTCCTGGAAGCCTGACCGCCTTTAGCTTAGTGAAACACAGTAAGTCTACGATGCTTCGCTGTCTCCCAGGGGAGTGCACCAGTGGGGTTTTTTTTTAGCCTGGTTGATAATTATTCACGAGTTGTTTTAGGCTCCAGATGTAGGAAAAGTTTATAGATATGTGGATCAGCGTTGGCCTTCGTGCCGGTAATGAGCGGATGCATCAACATGATGAGTGAATTGGTCAGATGGTCGAATGTTTCTGTCAAGTTTCCACGTTGCTGCAGAAAGCACACCAATAGGGATGAATGCATGAAGGTTCATATGGTGCATATAGCCATAAGCCAGCCGTTCTGTGCATGTATTCCCATAGCATTCCTGCATAAAAAATGCATCTCGGCAGCCATCTCCATACAAGTATCCCTCTTTGATCTCTAAGCTCTTTTCTCTTGTTCACCCACTCCCTCATTCCCTCAACAAGTCAATTAGCAGGATGCAGACACCCATCTCTTTTTGTCTCGCAGCTAAGGGTGTCACGGTTACAGCTGTCTTTCCTTTGTTTCTGCTTGCTCAAACTCAGGCTGGTGCACAGCTCTGAGCTGCCCAGCTCGAAGGTTCTGAAGCTGGCACTGAGTAAGCCTCCCTACTCCCTCTGGGTCTCTCTCTGGCTGAGGGGAGCTGCCTGCCACTGATAGACTCGACTCCGTGTGTGTGTGCGTGTGTGTGTGCGTGTAGAATTAGAATAGAATAGAATAGAATTCAACTTTATTGTCATTGCACATGCACAGGTACAGGGCAACGAAATGCAGTTTGCATCCATCCAGAAGTGCTTTAGTGATATAGATATATTACAATATATATTAGCAATAATATAGATATGTGAGTATATTACAGAAATGGGTCTATTATGGTATGTTATAATGTACACGGTATGAAGTATGTTGTGAATATTCTATAACTGTGTGCGTGTGCGTGTGTGTGTACATGTACACATGTGTTAATTATTCAAAGTGTATTAAAGCTTAAAGATGCATCTCCAGATGCCTCTCTGATCGGTGGCGTGTTTAATGGAGAGAGACAGATGAGATGAGAAGCGAAAGGTGGAGCATCCACAATAAAACATAAGTGGGGGAGTGTTGCTGTGGCCTAGTTGTGAGAAAGGAAGATGCTTTCTAATCCAACCAAGCACCACATTTAAGAAATTATGTGCACACTTGACAAAAAATGCAAACTAAAACTACTCCTGAAATTATGAATTTACCCTCCTTAGTGCTAGATTCTATTAGCCTGTTCACAGCACATACTAGTTATTGCATATAAATGGAATACACTGCTTCTGGCCATGCCTCTGAAAGCTGTGTGAGGATGTCCCTCAAGCATAAGTGAACTAAACAGAATACGAAAGAAAGAGAAATCCTCAAAATATGGACTGATGTAGAAGAAGAGGTCAGAAGTTAGACTGAGATTCACTTTTAATTAGGTTGTTATGGTATTTGCTCGTTTTAACTGTCTTGATATGCCTGAAAAATGACAGATTGGAAATCCCATTTGTCCATATTGCTCAAGGCGAAACTGTCGACAAGCTTGTGGGATTTTGGGCTGTTTTTCGGTTGGGTTGCAAAAGGCGAAAAGACGGACAGTGGAAGTGGAAGGTTAAAGATATGCACAGGGAAGGTAAATGAAAAAGACACAAATGGCGGACGTTGCTGAAGGAGCAGCATTAGCATTCGATGAAAGGACGAGAAACACAGTGGAGTGGGAGCAGGACGACGCGAGAGATGCTTAACCATTTAGGAGATGAAAGGATACGTGAGGGTCGTGACACCACCCATGGCTTGTGTCTCCTTAGTATCTGCTCAATAATTCTATGTCATTTATCTCTCTGGCCTACTTTAATCTTTGCTTGAAGCTGGGCTGCTTAAAATGACTTGATTGAGTTAGAACTTTACAGCGTTTGCTTACGTTCGTCTTCAAAGCTTGAGCGGGAAATGCTGAGATGTCACTGATTAAGTCACGGAGGATTCATAGCTACTTAGGCACATGTCTGACGTCTGCTCATGGTTTTTCTCGAGTTAAATTTTGTATTTTTGTTTAATGAACTAAGCCTGACAAATCCACAGGGGTACCAAGCGAGAGAAGTAGATAAACAGTTTGCAGCACTCATTTATTTTGCAGTCCAAACCAAACTGAACTGCTTTCCTGTGTTATTTTTTTTTCTCATCTGACCTCACTACTCCTTCATGCCAAAGGCTTAATGAACCTCACTCCACTATTGTTTTGAAGGCACCCGAGTAATCACATGTGCGAAATTGGTTGTGAAAGAATTTTGACAGTGCCCACTCTCAGTGGGTAAATTTAATGGCCATCAGACTGTTGAATGGTGCAATGAGGAGTAGAAAGAGAGCAATTAACAGGGGTATCGCTACTCTTCAGTCCCATTATTCTATACTAACTGACGTTTTTAGCTATGAGCAAGAAAAAAAGATTCTTTTAAAACATTCTTCAAAATGAGGCTTTAGCCTAGGGGAGCCACATGTTTAATGTAGAAGCAGTCCAGTTTACAGCAGGTAGCCTGTGGTTATATTGATTTCACCTTTGACAGATCTGCCAAAGTGGACCAAACATAGTCCAAAGAAACTTGATTCAGCTCAGTTTTATTTATATAGCACCAAATCACAGCAATAGTCACCTCAAGGCTCTCTCTGCTGAATCACACTTCTTATTAATCTCTGGCTCTCTTCCACAGCATGGCTTTTGTCCTGTCTTCCTTCTCTCGCCCCAACCGGTCGCAGCAGATGGCCCCGCCACTCCCTGAGCCTGGTTATGCTGGAGGTTTCATCCTGTTAAAAGGGAGTTTTTCCTTCCCAGTGTCGCCAAAGTGCTTGCTCATATAATTGTTGGTTTTTGTCTCTGTATGTATTATTGTAGGATCTACCTTACAATATAAAGCGCCTTGAGGTGACTGTTGTGATTTAGCGCTATATAAATAAAACTGAATTGAATTGAATTGGCACTTCATATTGTACAATGATACAGATAGTCGAAGGAGCTTGCAAAGAAAAGCGTCTGGACTTCTTTAAGTTACTTGAAGTCCAGACGCTTTTCTTTGCAAGCTCCTTCGACTACGATGACCTAGATGACTGAGAACCTTCACAGACAATGATACAGATAAAACCCCAACAATCGGATGACCCCCTTTGAGCAAGCACTTTGTAACAGTGGAAAGGAAAAACTCCCTTTTAACAGGAAGAAACCTCTGGCAGAACAAGGCTCAGGCAGGGACAGCCATCTGCTGTGATTGGTTTAGGGTGAAGGGTCTGTGGAAGAGAGCCAGAGATGAATAATAACTAAAGATTAAATGCAGAGTGCTGTGTAAACACATAATGTATGAAAAGAAGTGAGTGAAGAAGAAACGGAGTGCATCATGGGAAGTCCCCAGTAGTCGAAGACTCTGCTTCCCATTCTACTCTTAAATACTCTAGGAACCACAAGCAGAGCAATGTGCTTTATTTGGGTGATACAGTACTGTGAGGTCTTCATCATTCACTAAAAAACCTCTGATGAACACATTCTTGGTCTTGAATGGTAATGCTAATCACACCCGAGGGCACTCAAGTTCAACCAGTTCAGAGCAGTCTGTCTTTTAATCTTGTAAGATGGATGTAAGGTTCTGCTGTGGTGTGTCGCATTGTGCAGCAAAACTACACGGGATTTGCTGTTAGGACCTGCTGTTAGTGTCTGACTGCAGGTTTCCCTTGAGGTGAGAAGAGAGAGGTAATAAGTTGGTTTGATTAAAGGTAAAGGGGGTAATACAGCTGGATTTCGGGTTTTTGGTGGGAAAGTAAAATTAGGAAATTCCTCATTGATGGAGCCGTAATGAACCCAAGGTGTGACTTATGTTCATGCATTTAATTTAAGTATCTGCATTTCACTTCATAACAGTGAAGTCGATCTCTTTCTTTTTACCTCTTCCCGTACATGCCCCCATATCCCCTGTAGTAAAGGGCTGCGAGTGGGTGGACACACCAAAAGGCTTCCAACACAGTTCAAAGTGTCTTTTATTGAACAGAAGAGCTCCTAGACTGGTGCGATGGAGTGCCTGCCCTCCTTCCACCTGAGACTACGTCTGAGGAACTCGGTTCATTTGAGCAAAATAGATGAAAAGTTTTCCTGTTGAAATGAAGCACAGGGGGATGAGTCGCAAATCCAGAATAAAAGATGAAACGGGTCTGGCAAAGAGGAGCGATCGCTTTTAAAACTTTTTCTGGCCCCAGTGAATTTGCATACGAGATACCGCAGTATCTTTTGTTGCGAAGTTTGCTGCGTTGTCTATTGCTCGACTCGGGACCTTGGGGGACCTGAGAAACGCATTCCCTCGTCCAAAGACTAGCGGAGGAAATCAACTCTCAGGAAGGTTTGCATCACGGGCTTTTCTGGTGACCTTGAAAGGTTTGGATGATTCTCAGATGGGTCACAGAAATCACTTATTATTCACTGGGTCACAGTCTAAAAAAAGGGGTTGTAAGTCAGTTTTTGGTTGGTTCCCACATGGCATGGAGCACTTTGTCATTTTCTTTTCACAAGATGAAACAAAATTCATCAAATTTTGATCCTGAGGGCTAAGAGAGAGAGACAGCGAGGGAGAGAGAACACAAGGCTGTACTTAGTGAGGCCATCCTGATCACTTCTTGTTATCTGTCATGTATCCACTGTGTCACCCACACACACACACACACACGCAAACACTCAAACAGAGAGTGTGTGGGTCTTTTTTTTACAGGCTCCTATTGATCCACTAGCTGATGCTTATCATCTACATCCTCCTCTTTGACCATCCGGACTTGATAGCATCCTGATAGACACACAATCACACTTGGTCATCAGAGATAGCACACAGGACACTGCTATTCTAATGGAGACATGTGAGGAAGAGCCTTGTGCAGTTACTGGGGTAGAGCTCTTTTACAAGCAAACTCAGTATGCTGCAATATCTGCAGCTTGTTTTTTGTTTTCTGAAGAAAAAAAACAAGCTGGAGTTTAAAAAATGATATGTGTACATATATATATATGAATACAGAGGCACCAATCATGGCAGCAGAGGAACAAGCTCTAAGCAGATCCATAGAGGCTGCTGTCTACCACACGAGGCCAGACCCCAGGTGTAGGCTGTGCAAAGATGCCCCGAGACAGTCCAGCACAAAAACAATACAGTGGCTTGCAAAAGTATTCGGCCCCCTTGAACTTTTCCACATTTTGTCACATTACAGCCACAAACATGAATCAATTTTATTGGAATTCCACGTGAAAGGCCAACACAAAGTGGTGTACACGTGAGAAGTGGAATGAAAATCATACATGATTCTGAATATTTTTTACAAATAAATAAGTGAAAAGTGTGCGTAATTATTCTTAATTATCGTAATTATCCCATTCTTCTTTGCAAAACAGCTCCAGCTCAGTCAGATTAGATGGACAGCGTTTGTGAACAGCAGTTTTCAGATCTTGCCACAGATTCTCGATTGGATTTAGATCTGACTGGGCCGTTCTAACACATGGATATGTTTTGTTTTAAACCATTCCATTGTTGCCCTGGCTTTATGTTTAGGGTCGTTGTCCTGCTGGAAGGTGAACCTCCGCCCCAGTCTCAAGTCTTTTGCAGACTCCAAGAGGTTTTCTTCCAAGATTGCCCTGTATTTGGCTCCATCCATCTTCCCATCAACTCTGACCAGCTTCCCTGTCCCTGCTGAAGAGAAGCACCCCCAGAGCATGATGCACCATATTTGACAGTGGGGATGGTGTGTTCAGAGTGATGTGCAGTGTTAGTTTTCTGCCACACAGCATTTTGCATTTTGACCAAAAAGTTCCATTTTGGTCTCATCTGACCAGAGCACCTTCTTCCACATGTTTGCTGTGTCCCCCACATGGCTTGTGGCAAACTGCAAACGGGACTTTTTATGGTTTGCTGTTAACAATGGCTTTCTTCTTGCCACTTCCATAAAGGCCAACTTTGTGCAGTGCACAACTAATAGTTGTCCTATGGACAGATTCCCCCACCTGAGCTGTAGATCTCTGCAGCTCGTCCAGAGTCACCATGGGCCTCTTGGCTGCATTTCTGATCAGCGCTCTCCTTGTTCGGCCTGTGAGTTTAGGTGGATGGCCTTGTCTTGGTAGGTTTACAGTTGTGCCATACTCCTTCCATTTCTGAATGATGGCTTGAACAGTGCTCCGTGGGATGTTCAAGGCTTGAGAAATCTTGTAGCCTAAGCCTGCTTTAAATTTCTCAATAACTTTATTCCTGACCTGTCTGGTGTCTAAATCCAATCGAGAATCTGTGGCAAGATCTGACAACTGCTGTTCACAAACGCTGTCCATCTAATCTGACTGAGCTGGAGCTGTTTTGCAAAGAAGAATGGGCAAGGATTTCAGTCTCTAGATGTGCAAAGCTGGTAGAGACAGACCCTAAAAGACTAGCAGCTGTAATTGCAGCAAAAGGTGGTTCTACAAAGTATTGACTCAGGGGGCTGAATAATTACGCACACCCCACTTTGCAGTTATTTATTTGTAAAACATGTTTGGAATCATGTATGATTTTCATTCCACTTCTCACGTGTACACCACTTTGTGTTGGCCTTTCATGTGGAATTCCAATAAAATTGATTCATGTTTGTGGCTGTAATGTGACAAAATGTGGAAAAGTTCAAGGGGGCCGAATACTTTTGCAAGCCACTGTATAACCAAGCGGCTGGTGTAGTATATAGGAATATCTGTAAATGGTAAATGAACTGGTTCTTATGTAGCCGAGCATTCAGAGCACTTTATGCAACTTGCCTTATTCACCCATTCACACATGAACTTGGATGAACTTGACTAAAACTATTTGCAAACCTTCAAAAGTTTATGTGTGAGTGATTGCAGTCAAACCAAGTTGGACCACAACTGTTTGGAGAAAGGTTGCCTCCCACCAGGTGACCTGTGCACACTCAAACTCTTGGCAACTACTTTTATACAAAAAAAAAAAACTCCATACAGTCTCCAGCAACCACTTATTTAATAATCTCAAGGCAGTTCCTGCCCTACTTCTTCTCTAGTGTGACTTATAAGGGATAATAATCACTAGGTGTTACAACGATATAATAGACTAATAAGATTATTTGTGTTTTGCTGCTTCTTTCTTCTTAACGACAGCTTCCTGATGCTTCCTGCCAGGTTAGCACAAGTTAATGCGAGCTTCAGTAGCTGCACACTCTTGCCTGCGTCCTTTCCAGGGAAACAACTATTGTTTGGAACAGCAGAGCAAGAAGTGGTTCTGTAAGGGTTAAGGTGACTAGTGACAAGGAAGTGCAGTGCAAAAAAAAAGAAACATCATCTTCAAAATTAATTAGCCAAATATTTCCCAGATACCACTGCTGAATAAAGCAGACAGTAAAAGTCCAAGTGTTACATTGCTGAAAAATGCAGGTGCTGCACATATCAGAATACACACTAAATCAAATTGCCTGCTCCATCTGCACAGCATACGTTATTATTCTGGAGTGACAAAGCCCATGAATGGTATTGTAGAGCAGCTGTGCTGATAGATGTGTCCATAGATATCACTTTGTTTCTGGCCTTTGTTTCACCTTCGTCTTTGGTTTTTTACAAAAGAAGAGCTTCAGCATTCTGTGCACATGTGGCCTCAGGTTGTCTTAGTATATCGTGTGCTCTATGAATACATTTTGATCTGTCTTTTTGATAGAGATACATTAAAAAAAGCTTTGTTAATAGTGAGAAAGTGGCAGTTTCAAAATGAGGCCTCATGAACTGTTTGTGCATCTGTGGGATAGAAAAAGATCTGTTGAGATTACAAACAGGATCCATTGCACAGCTGGTGAGCAAGTGTGTTACTTTGTGTTACTCTCTAAGGACTTAACTATATTGGTGTCTAAAACTGAGACATTGCTCAACAGATGACTCTTCCTCTCCCTCCCCTGGGACATGCGGTCATCATATCAGGTCCTTTTTCTTTCTTTCCGTATGTGTGTGTAAGAGCGCTGGTCGATGGGGTCTCGCCCCTTCCTTTCTGAAATGGTTCATTGGACTGTAACGCTAATCCGCTGGGACCCTCTACACCACGATGACCCCCTCCCAACACTCACACACATAGACAAACACACGGGCTCCCTCATCCATCATACTCGGTGGCTGTCTGCGCCTCTGAGAGGTGACCTCATTGGTGACAGCCAGCAGCCAATCGGGGCTCTCGCCTCATCTCTGACATCACTGTAGATGTTTCCATCCTGATAAAACCAATTAGAAGTGAGGAAAAAAGGAAGTTTACGAAATACACTATATTGTTAGGGCTGAATATAGTAAAACAAATATCACCTTTATTACGGGTTTCATCCCTTCTTTGTTCTTTTAGTTTTACTGTTTCTAAAGCAACAGGGTAATTAAACATTATAAATACGTGGTTGGTGTTTCTCATTCTTCTCTGTATCCACATCACCGTATTTGTTTTGGGAGCCTGCGCGATCTTCCAAGTGTTTCATCCTTAAGACATCTTACCCCAGCAGCCAATGAGGAGTGCGAGAGACAGATCGAGGATAACAGAGTATATAGAGAACGAGCAAAGGAAGGCTGCGGAGAAGAGGAAAAGTCAATAGGAAAATGCAGCGAAGCATCGTAGACAGCTGGAGTTCATGACTGCAGGCATCATCGTGTTTCAATAAACCACAGAGCAGGTAGAAAGTGGCGGGTGGGTGGATCAGTTCCTTGGAAGATATCAGGAGCAGAAGAGGAAAGTGAGGTTGAAAGAGACTAGGAGACAACAGTGGGGTTGGGATTGAAAGAGAAAATGATGTGTGACTAAGCCACTGGGAAATAAACACGACCTTGGATAAAACAAGTGCATCTAAACCCTCGTGGCTTTAATTATACAGGGCCTAGAGCTAAATCCCAAGAAACAATGGTGATATCTTAAGACTCTGCAGAATCTATAGTTCCAACTCAGACCAAAACTACGAATATTTTCTGTATTTTATGCATTTACACTCGTTACACCAGGTAAGTTGTGGGGTTTTCTGTATGTTCATTATTCTTAAGCACGATTTCTAAAGAACGTGTTCAGGGATTTTATTCAAATTTAGCACAAACAGTCACATTGACTGGAGTAGAATTTAGTGGTCAAAGGTCAAGGTCATTTGACCACCAAATTGGTCGATTCTACATTGATTGAAGTTTTAGTATTTCCTCTCAAATGACAGATCACCACATATCTTATTTGGCTTATGTCAGCCTTACCTGCCTTCTCCTGCTCTGTGATCACACTGCATGAATCTGTCTCTAAGCTCTTTAGCATTTGCTAATTATACACCTTTTTAGTTTGCAGGCTAATACTTTGCAGTCTTTGCACATTTTTAAAGTTTTAAAATGTTTACATTACGTGTAAAAAGATCTGGTTTAGTAACACTTTTTAATAAAGATTATTAATAAATTGTAACTTGGTAGTTGATTAAACTTTGCTTAATAGTTTTAGAGTCAACAGTTAATTAATAAAGCTGTGAACATGGTTTGTCCTTGTTTGTCCTTAGTTTGCAGGCTAACACTTTGCAGTCTTTGCACAATTTAAAAGTTTTAAAATGTTGCTATTTTTCATTGCAGTTTAATTGAAAGTGTTTGTGGAAGTTGTTAATTTTCTACTTAATGGATAAATATATTATGTGTGACTAAGTATAGTATGTTGACATATGCATTTTGTGAAGTGTGTCTCTTGTCCAGCTTCCTTCTCTTCACCCCTCAACCAATCACAGTAGATGACCGGTTCAGGGAGGAGGGGTTTCTTCCTGTTAAAAGGGAGTTTTTCCTTCCTACTGTTGCCAAGTGCTTGCTCAAAATGGGTCGTTTGATTGTTGGAGTTTTCTTCGGATTTGGGTCTTTGCCTTAAAATATAAAGCACCTTGAGTGAGTTGGTGTTATGTGAATAAAATTGATGGACTGAATTGAATCAAAGTACGTTGAGACAATCTTACTTTAGTTTGGACTATATAACTGAACTGAGTTATAACAACATGACAGTTCCCGGACTGTTATAGCTTTCTAATTCTCATGGAAATGTTTATTGATGGCTCTCCTTTATTCATGATTTTCAGCCACGATTTTTTTTTATCTTGAATGCCAAAATAAACTGTGCTAAAATGATGGCAGACATTAATATCGTCATTATTTACAGCAGTACGTTTGCTGCTGTGGCAGTAAAATGTAGGCAGTGATGTCATTGGTGGTTTTTGTCCTTTAATAAGGACAAATTTCAACTTCTGCTAGTTTTTATCTATATACATCCTCCCATATGTCTACCTGTTAAATCAAATATATTTAAAAACTTGGTTAATGTTCTTCCTAAAATAAGTTTTGCAACTTAAAAAAAAAAGGTTAAAGTCTGTGGGCCTACAGATGCAGCTGACAGAGACGTAATAGAGATTTCACACTGTTGATATGGAAGAGGAACTCCGATTAATTTCTTTCTGAAGGCTTACCTTCCCACCTTTGATCACAGTATCTGTGTATTTGGCCCCAAGGCTACTGTAAAACACTCCACGGGCCGAAGCACTAGCTTACTGAACAGAGCCAGAGGGCAAGATTTAGCTTTGGATCAGTTTGTGCGTGCGTGTGAGAGAGTGAGTGAGATGATAAATGTGTGTGTATGTGTGTATTTAGTGCATATTCATCTAGATGTAACGCAGCCTGTGTCTCTGTGTGTCTGTATTACCAGTCTGGGAATTAGTTTGGAAAGATATAAGCGCTGTGTACAGCTCCCATGTTGCAGAGCTCCTCCCCTGCCTCGCTCTGCTGGGAACTTGACCTCCTTGACTCTCATCCCCCACTTTAATAAACGAGTGTATGGCTCCCAAGACCTCGTCTCGCCTCCATATCTCCTCCCCTCCTTCCTTTTAACTTCACCTCCCTCACCCTTTCTCATCCAGTGGTTTATCACTGCTCGTCCTCTGCATCACCGTTCTTCTCCGGCTTTTGGTGCAGTAAATTTGGATCTCAACAAGGCATTTCTCTAGTTGTTTTTTTTAGTAATGATACGCAGTTTTATGAATATTCTAAAAAAAATAATAACACTTTCTTTAAGTGTTAAATATTTGACATTTTCATTCATGTTTTTTTTAAATCATTATTTATTTTCTTGATCCTTTCAAGTATCCATCAACACTACACTGATGGTCATTGTAATGCTTTTTTAGCCCATTATATTATCATTATTAACATGTACTAATCGTCTAGTAAGTACTTCACATTCCTTTTAGTGTTCATCTGTTTCTTGTTCTTAGTGTGCATTACGTGTAAAAAGATCTAGTTTAGTAACACTTTTTAATAAGGATTATTAATAAATTGTAACTGGGTAGTTGATTAAACTTTGCTTAATAGTTTTAGAGTCAACAGTTAATTAATAAAGCTTGTCTAATTGGCTTTGTTTAATTAGTTTTATCATTTATTGGGGTGTAACTGTAAAGATTAAACTGTTTATAGAAAAAAAAAAGTGTAAATGGTTATGAACTAGTTTATCATAGCCCTGATAAGACGCATGTGTAAAAGCTGTTTTAAAGAGCGTATATGGACACAGGTGATTGGTGAGTCCATCAGACTGTGAACATGGTTTGTCCTCGTCCTTACCTGCCTTCTCATGCTCTGTGATCACACTGCATGAACCTGTCTCTAAGCTCTTTAGCATTTGCTAATTATACACCTTTTTAGTTTGCTGGCTAACACTTTGCAGTCTTTGCACATTTTTAAAGTTTTAAAATGTTTACATTACGTGTAAAAAGATCACGTTTTAATAAGGATTATTAATAAATTGTAACTTGGTAGTTGATTAAACTTTGCTTAATAGTTTTAGAGTCAACAGTTAATTAATAAAGCTGTGAACATGGTTTGTCCTTGTCCTTTCATCTTTCACCATTCAGTCAGATTTAGGCAAAATAAGTTGCTTAGGGTTTAGAAAAAGATGCAGGCTGCTTGTGTGAATGAGATTGTTTGACTCTTGCTGCTCCACGTGCATCATGGAACCAACGCCAAAGCAATAATAACAGCAATATTTAGGAATGAGGACTGAATCACTGATCAGTAATGAACTTTAATAACTAAATCATGATATTATTTAGAAATCCTTAGGAACAAGAACCTCTGACACAGTGCGAACCTCTGCCAAGGCAGCTCACTCTCTGGGCAGCATTTACTGTTAAAGGAACAGTTTTGTATTTTGTATATATTCATTTTATTTCCTTTGTTCTTTTCAAACATAGTTACATACAGTAAAAGCACATGGAAAGTGAAGGCTTTTGTTATTTGTCAATTTTAATTGACAACACTGATCATGCACTTTGGGGTCAGCTTGAAGGAAAGACTTGTGTTAAATGTAAAAGTGAGGTCAAAGGTCAAATATGACATGATATTTGGATACAAGCTATGACGTGATATTGAGAATCCCCCACATGTATCATTTCTGAAATGTTGCCAATACAACCAAAGGTAGTAGAATTTAAACCACAGTTGTAAAGATAAAAGACATCTTATTTGACCGTTTGACCTTATTTGAGGTCAGAGGTCAAATGTGAGATGATATTGACAACACGCACCACACTTGTGAGAATCATAGTTTTTATGTTAAGGCTTTTAGTCAATTTTCAACCAGTAAATCAGTGAGTTGACCTTGAAGACCTCGGTGGACGTAAGCCAAATTTTTAATAGATTAAGATGAGCTCACTCTACACCCCTGCAAGGCTTTATCAGAATTCATTCAAAACTTTTCTGAGTTATCGTGTTTGATAGCACGTATGCAAACTGGGGGAGGTAACAGTTGCACGTTGTATTATCTAAAATTTTAGGTGTATAATTGTCCTCAGAATATATATAGCTGTTGTTGTGTTTTATCAGTGCTGAGTGTCCCAAAGTGACCCATTATTGTAAATCACGTTCGATTTTTCTGTAGTGCTGATGGGAGGATGGATGAAAAATCATCAAACGTGCCTATTTCCTGCACAGCAATCAGCCAACCATTTTTCAGACACGTAGCAGATCGATCTGCAACTTTAGATGAGTGGTGACATGAACATCACTTTGATTTTGTTATTTGTTGGGGATAAAAGGACACCAGCGTGGGGTCCACATTAGAGTAGCACATTTGTGTCAGTGTAGAACTGTAGCATGAAACATTTCTTGCTGACTGGTAATAAAGTATCACAGTGTCTTACTTGATACATTACACTGGCTATGATAGGTTGCGTATAATTCCTGAAGTAATTATTTTTATCACGCAAACTACTGATCTAAACTTCGATGCTTGTTAACAGTAAATTGCTGCCGTCTAAAGCTTAATTTACTGATACTTTCCAGTCTGTTTGCAGCACCTATTATAGGCTGTTAGGCCTAGTTTTCTGATCCATTTATGCCTCCAATTTTTGTCTGAAAATTGCATTTGTGATTGGTTTAAATAAAGATTGCCTGATGGATGTACAGTTCAACCGTTTCACAAGCAACACAATCAAAGACTGAGAAACAAAGCAACAAAGGGAGAGAGAGCGCTACAGAGAACCTAAAGATCAAGTGTGAGCGACAGGAAGAAAGAAAAGGGAGGAGAGAAGGAGAGGGATTAGAGGAATCCCCCAGGTAGAGAGATTGTTGTGTCTCATTGTGTAGAACCGCTCCGCTATCTGATGCAGACTCAGCTCTGACACCTGTCACCACTCCTAATGAAACAGCTCCCACAATCCTCTGCTCTCCAATCTTTTGTTCATTCCCGCCCTCCTTTGTGCATGTTTCCCTCTCTTTTTTTTCTTTATTGGTTTGTGGAATTGTGCGTCTTTGTATTCTATATGTAGACCCTATGTGGGGAATGCCTTTGTATGTTTGCTGAGGGATGTGTGTGCGTATCTGTTCCTCAGAGAAATGTTGCGCTGTGCTTTTTAGTCTGACTCTGGTGCATCAGCAATAAGGAACAGACCTCAAGAGAGAGAGAGAGAGAGAGAGAGAGAGAGAGAGAGAGAGAGAGAGAGAGAGTGTGTGTGTGTGTGTGTGTGTGTTGCTGAAGCAATAGGGACCAGTGAGGGCAGCAGGGAGGCACAGATGTGAAGTGGCATGCATTTGTGTGTGTGGGTATGTGTGTGTTTGTAAAGATTGGAACAGATGATTGTGGTCCTTATGATGATGACAATGACTCTTGTTTCATCTTGTCCAACCCCAAAATACACTACTTCCCTTTTCTCTTTTTAAGTTTTATTAGATTGGAGCAGGAGTTCATTAGGAGCCAGTCACTATGTATGAATGCTTAAAATTACAACTGTCAGCCTGACTAAATGACAGCCTGCTTTACCGGGCTCCATGGCATCGGCTTGAGCAGTTCTCTGTCTTCTCCCTTTCTGATTTCTTTCCCAATGTTCCCTGTCTGAAGGGGGAAAAAAACCCGTTTGTCCCCGTCTCCTGCAAGGCTTTCAGTAGTATATCCTGTTTGAACCAGCCACACCAAGATGGGGATACTGTGGCCATAAAATGACCACAAATGGTCAGCAGCAATTCATAGTTTACACATGACATCTGAACTACTGGGCAAAAACAGTACTGGAGTCCTTTGCTCTCCAGCCATCATTTGAAGATCTTCAAATTTAACAGATAGTTAAAATGCCAGATAGTTACTGTGCATGATGCATTAATCAACATTTATTTACAGCTGCCAGAAGGCTGTAGAGTATGGCACCAAACTGTGAGCACAATTCTTCGAACCTTGCCTTACAGACCAAATCACACCAGTCCCTGCTTCTCCACAGCATCCCAGGCTGTCAGTGGTGGCTCAGTTATTCTGACATTGGAAAACTACTTGGTCAACTTTACTGTTATCACAAGACAATGTGACAAATTAATGCTACCGGAGCTTATGCTCTACACTCTAAATGTCCCAGTCAACAAAACTTAACATTTCCGTGTGGTAGTTTGTGTAATCTAGCTACGTAACACTTGCGTTTGCTTTAACGATGAACAATTTCTTGTTCTTTACCTCCCACATGGCGGCGTTATTTACCCATCCAGATCAAATGTATCTGTCATGTAGCCGTGTATGGTGAGGAGTTCTCTACAAATACGTAGATGTCACCAAACTGGAGCTTTGGGAAAGACGTCACCAGTTTCAAGGATTTCAATAAAGCTGTCAGGGCAGAATATGACTCACAGTCAACAAAATTCATAGTTTCTTGTCTTGCAGTACTACCAACTGTCCACTATTGGTCATTATGGAGTGATGTTTTGCCCCTTGGGTAGGGAGTCAGTGACATGACTGAAAACTATGGATACTATCCATTAAACAGATAGGCTTTGATGTTTAAGTCATGGTCTCTTGGTACTAAAGGGACCCACAATATGCCCCTTTGAATCCCCCCGACTCTATTATACCAGTACCAGCAACTGAACTATTGATCCAAGGCAGGACGGATCCATGATTTCATGTTATTTACAACAAATTGTCACCCTGCCATCCAAAAATCGTAGTGGAAAATAACAACTGTCTATTGTTAAGTTCAGGTGAAGTTTCCTGTTCTTACCTGATACATGTGGCACCTGGTGGTGTTCCCTTGCTGTAGCCCACCTACTTTAAGGTCAGATGTGCTGTGTGTTCAGAGACACTCTTCTACATACCTTGGTTGCAACAAGTGGTTCTTTGAGTCACTATTACCTTTCTTTTTGTTCAATTCGCATTTGGACTCGAGGATTTTTTTGCCGAGAGAACTGCTGCTAGATATTGCTATATTTTCGGTTCATTCTCTGTAAACCCTAGAGATGGTTGCACAGGTAAATCCCAGTTTTTGAAATACTCAGACCAGCCAACAACCAAAGTCATTTAAATCACCTTTAAATCGCCTTTCTTCCTCATTCTGCCAATCAGCAGGTAGTCTTGACCATGTCTCCATGCCTAAATGTTGCTGCCATGTGATAGGCTGATAAGATATCTCCAAGAAGTAGTTGAATAAGTGTACCTAATATTGTGGCCAGTCAGTGTAAATTATCTTCAGTAAGAACATGTAGCAGACACAGATAATAGAGGTTTGTGCTTAAAATGGCTACTTGTTGTAGTTTGAGAAAGATGTATATGATAACAACCTTGAGTTTACCGGGTGACATTTTTCTTTAAGTAAATATTTAGATGATAGAGTGTGCAAAAAGCCCTAACACCATCTGAAAGGAGCACCATAGTCATCACAATCTCCTAGTTCAGTTGTGATGAGTGGGGAACTTAGTTGTAAAAACCGTTGGAAATGTTGACATGTGTTTGTGTGACTAACCTTTAGAGCCAGTCTAAAAGAACTGCAGTTTTTGGCACTTCTGTGGTGGCTTCATTTTTCAGTCACTGGAGATGACTTTGATTAGAAAGTAATTTACAGTACGGGAGAAAAACCAAAACAATTAGCTCCAGCCTGCTAAAAGCTCAGCGCATTTGAATGTAAACACACTTTCTTGCTGTGCGTGACGTTCCCAATAGCACCTAGTCATTTCATTCACTGCAAAATAAATTTTACGGCAGCTTTAAGAGCGTTATTAACGACACAACATAATGCCTTTCAGAGTTACACTGGGAAGCAGTACAGCAGGTCATAATTACTTTATGCTTTCCTCGTTTCTTGTCATCTTCTTTTCTGCATCGTGCAGCTTTCTTGTTCGCTTCTGAGTGTTTTATCCGCTCTTTGGACTCAGGCCATAGAATTTTGAACTACATGTGCGATGAATGCGCTGTAGATTCACTCAGCATAAGCCCGTATGGAGTTGGCGCGAGTCACCTCTGGCTTTGAGTGTGCGCCATATTTTTGTGAAGGGAGCTGAAGAGTCTCTTGGTGCCATTATGTCCAAATTTCTCTCCTCTTTCAGCATCCTCTCTGCCGTTCCCAGGCCAATCTGCAAGTCATTACTGGTGTTCCATTAGACAGTGCCCCAGCACAGAGCAAACTCATACCGAGATTACTCTACAGACATTGAGGCTGCCAGTGTGCTTTCACTTCGACTATTCATCCCTGGTTTAAAATAGCATGCAGCTCCCACTGATTTATCAGCGCACATATAAACGTTTGCCATCCTAATAGAAAAATTATAGCTCGCTCGATGGCGCTTAAACTGGAATAAAATTTCATTTAGACATTGTAGTTGGGTTTTTGGATGGCCTTATTATTGTTTACCCCGATCGCCAGATGAATACCGAACACATACTTTAAATGTAATTACAGACTTTATGATTTTGCAAAAGCACTTTTTTTAGCCTTTCACACTGCACACAGTGTCTTAACAAGTCAGAGCTTTTTCAGCATGTTAGAACAGTATATTATAGTTGAATCACTTTAGCGTTTTTAGCAAGCTGCTTTCATCGGGAAGGAAAGTGTCCTAGTGATGGAGCACGTGGCTTAGAAGCAAATGAAGTGGCACCGGTCCTCAAATTTGGATATGATGACATAACTGGATCTCATTTAAACTCAAACTGATAAAAACTAATTGAAATACATACATACAGCCTCACAGTCATGTCCCCTCTGTAATCTGTTAGACCTTCATGTGTTTTACAGTGCAGCATGGTGGAATTAGTAATGTCCGTGTTCCTGGGAGACGCTGCCTCCGGCTCTCAATTTTGTCCACGCAGAAAGAATTAGAATATCCTTTGGTGGATTCTTTTTCCGGCAAAAACACATGCCTAATATCCACAAAAGCCTCATTAATATGGGGAAGGGGGTTGGTTCCAAAATGGTACTCTTTATGACAAGTAACTGCTACGTTCAATATTCCGTGTTTCATAAATGGTGTGGTGGTGGTGGTGGTGGGAGGAGTTGGATCCTCAGGAGTGTTGGTAATTTGTAAGCGGAGATTTTAGGCTGGTGAATTTTCAGTGAGAACAAAGGAGGCCGGGCTGCATGTGGAATCCTGTCTAATGGGGTTGGGTGCTCTTAGGGAGAAAAAGAAAAGGTTTCATAATTACGGTCATCAGGGAGTTGTGACAGATCCTGATGCCATTTCTAATTCATAGTTTTGATTGCAATAAAGAGTAATTTTCCATATCGTGGATCATGTTCAGTATGTCGTTTTTGGGGAGTTTTTTGCCATTACTTAACAGCTTTTTTTTCTCTGGATCTGTGCAGCAGCAAGGTGTTTCGCCCAGATCTGCAATTTAACTAAAATGTTCTGTCACATTCTCTGCTTATTATTGTCTTTGTAACTCCTTTTTTCCTCACCTCCAGGAGTGCCCTCAGATCCTGCCCTCCACCCAGATCTACATCCCTGCTGGAGTTATGAGGCCGATCACCCTGCTGGCTCAGAACCTGCCCCAGCCTCAGTCTGGACAGAGAAATTACGAGTGCATCTTTCACATCCAGGGCAACACGCACAGCGTCCCGGCTCTGAGGTTTAACAGCACGAGCATACAGTGTCAGAAGACCACGGTAAGCATTGAAGCACACGCATATTCGCATGTGGGGAGGCGAAGTTTCCCAACACTCATTTCTGGACAGCCGTGCTGCTGTAAACCAGCGATGTGGGGCAGGAAGACTGGCAGTAATAGACTGGTAGAGCAGAGAGCTGAACTGAGGCATATGGCCACAGGGACTGACTGTCGCAAAAACCACTCTCTCTTCATTCCCACTCCTCACTCCAGCCTCTTAGCCTTCAGTCAAACTGTCAGCACTAAAAGGGGAGCGACCGCTCCGGCGCTTTTAATTTCCCGGGCTCCAATCAGGGCAGGAGGCAGAGGGGAGGCGTTTTTAACGACACCAATTATGACTTAACTTAACGAGACATATGATTAACATGCAAAGCGCGCGCCGCGGCACTCACTCACTCACGCTGATAGGTCCAATAGCGAGTCCTCTCAGTTAAAAAGGCAGCAGGAGCGGCCGTGTGGCGCTGGCAGCTTTGCGGGGCTGCCTTTTTTTTAGCCTGTCACACACTTGTCAGCGGCTGCGGGTCATTTGCCGACTTCTGCATCGCCACTGGGCTCGAAACACGACGCTGATTTGCGGTCGCTTGCTGTTTTTGAACTATACAGCATCGCCCACTTTCTCTCCACAAAAGGAAGAGATTGAGCTTCAGTGCTGTGATCCTGGAAATCGGTCTGCCTCTGATGTTGGATGGTGACACAAAAAATAGTTCTGGGGTATAGTATTGAAGTTGATTTGCAGATCGTAATGATGCCTCCTACAGTTCTTTTGTGCTGTGGAAAGGTAATTTGCGCTTATATAGTCACTTGTGTCTCTATAATTGCTTCATGCAAGTGAGGTTCTTTTAGATTTGGCTTTTTGAGTCGTTATTACTGGTTTCTGGCAGATTTGTCCTCGGTGACCCGATAGTTGAAAGCCTATTGAATAGAGCATGAGCAAAAATACTAATTGCTGTGTGTCTGCTTGAATATTTAAATGACCTGGTCAATGTCACAAGCTTTCTTTTGGATTCAAATTCATTTCGAAATTACTTTTACATTTCTTGGAATGAGTTGAGACTTCAATTGTTGACATTATAAGACATTTATATCTAAAAATGTGTTATATGTATAATGGTGATTATTTTTACTTTTCATGTTCAGCTAAATAATAAATATTACCCCACAAAATTCTGTCATCAATATATTAATGAAAAATAAAAAGTAAAATTATTTATTTTTACAGCAGTAATTTGTTTTCAGAGGATTAATGATACAAGATTCAACATCGAGCTAGGGTAGCTAAGCCAGACATTTGGTTGGTATCAAAATCTGCATTTGTAACTCCATCATTTAAAAAAAAAAATCCCAACACCAACAACTGAAATTCATCACAAACCAGGACAGAGCTATCACTGTGCTTTACAGATGCTCACTGTTGGACCTCTGTCCTGAACTCCTCCGTTTATTTCTGGATTAACTACCACTTGCCACTCATTTTCAGTTCAGTTCTGTGATTAAAGAAAACAAAAGAAAGAAACTGAAGAAAATGAAAGAAAAAGCAGGCAGTGTCCAAAGAAAACATTCAAAGGACCTTCAGAGAATCTGGAGAACTATTGATCAAAACATCTTTAAAAATTACACAAAAAAGTCCGGCTCCAAGGAAGGAAAGGAAATGAGGCGTGGCTCAAGATTTTACACAGCACCAAATACATTTTACATTACCTTTTTTATTGAACATAATATTTCTATCAAATGCAGTGGATACAGATTGTTTACAGCCTGTTTCATGGTTATTAAATGTAAGTATTTAGCATATATAAACATGTAATTTAGGCCTTGTAGTTTATATATTTTCAAACGTTTAAGTATTCTCGCATAACGATTATGACTTTTGATGTTTGAGTTTATCTGCTGTCACCATGAAATTACTTGGCTGGTTGGTGTGTAACATCCTGTTGCTAAACAGGTTTGCCTTATTAGTATCTTTAAATTTGTTTCCCTGTTATCACCGTGTGTTACTGGCCATTTGTCCATAAATTTCAGTCTAATATTACCTTTACCTAATGTCCCGAGCTATTACTTGGTTAGTACTTGGGTAATTGCCTGGTACACACTTCAACTTTTGACCCCACTATTTTCACATTTTTAGCTCTAATAAACATCGCTGCTCTTTGTTGTTCAAATAGGATGGATATCTGTTATGGTTTTTCTGTTCACTCTGTGTTCTGAAAGCCTCCCACACCTCTGAAACCAGCACTTACTCCAGGAAATAGCAGTTTGCATCCCTAGTGTTTGATAGACTCGGATACATTCATTACTACACCACTACTGCTGCTGCTGAGAGTTGCTGATTCTGGAGGACAGAGACCTTTCCTCAGCAAAACTATGATTCACTGGCAAAACCACATGGATATACACACACACGCGCAAACATACACACAAGTAACGCTTATCCGCATGCATTTATTTTTTCACTCCTCGGTGCACTTTAATGTGTTGTAAAAATCTCAATGTTATCTCTGGAAGAGTCAGGAAGCATAGTAAAATACAGGTCTCAACACAACTTTGCAGCTGTTGATGAAGCTAGACATAGGAGGCCGAAGTGTGTGTGTGTGTGTGTGTGTGTGTGTGTGTGTGTGTGTGTGTGTGTGTGTGTGTGTGTGTGTGTGTGTGTGCGCGCGCGCGCCTAGTGAGGAATCCTCCATTTCTCCACCTCCCCCCCGCCTCTCAGCTCGTCAGGTGGGACTGTGATAGGATCCAATTAAGGGAGCTGTAGATAAAATGATGATGAATTGCAGTGGTGCGGTAGACTGACAGACACAAACATACGCACACACTCAAACACACATGCGCCGGCCCGGCAAATGGAAAAAGAAGGAAGCAAAAAGACAAAGAATGAGGGAGCCAAAGAGGAGGTGAGGGAATTAGGGGGAGACAATGACGATGCAACAAAGAGTTTGATGGAGGAAGTGAAAAGAGGGGAGCGAGAAGAATAAAGAGAGACAGAGGACTAAGCTCAGCACGCAGACTAAAGGGAAACAAACAAATGAGGGAGAAACAGATGGAGACAGGATGTATTTGGAATATAAAAGATGTGCATGTTTGAGAAAGTAATTCTGAAAGAAAAGGAAATCATGAGGCGTGAAAAAGTGAAACTGCTGAGAGTAACTAGAACAGCAGAAGGTGGAAGGACATTTGGGACAATAGGGATTGGTTACAAAGTTGTTCAGCCATGCAGGGCTGGTTTTCAGACATATCTATTCAGCTCAACAGTACTGTACTCACACAGCTGTGTTAACTGTTTAAGGAGCTGTGGCAGTTTAAATGTCGCAAACTCGCTTTGACAAAATAAGTCATTGCAAAACTGGTATGGCAAACTATATATAGCCTTAGTAAAATATCTGCATGCTTACACTCTTAGATATAGGGATAAAGGACAGCCTTCAGTCTTCCTGATCCTTTTGTTCTCCAGTTGCCCGCTGGGTTTTCTCCAGCTTCCTCCTACAGTCCAAAGAAATGCATGTTAGGTTAGTTATTGATTTGAAGTTGACTGTAGCTCCAGATTTAAGATACAGAGAGCTCTGAGTTGTTTTTAAGGCTAGAATAGCTTTACAAAATCTAGTCTATTCCCATGTGAGTATAGATTGAATTGATCAGTTGTTCTACGATGATATTCAATTTACAAACTGCAATTACAATTGCAAAGCAAAAGCAGTGCCAATACCCTCTGTTAGTGTTACAATGGCAGTACCAGCATGGCAATCACTGATTTTTCTTAGTCGCAAAGAAGTTGCTGTCCTGTTTTTCTTGTGTGACTGAGGAGTTTCAGGGTACTGCACCAGTGGCAAGCCATCTCATTACTAAAGGTACAGCTGATTAATGCACAGGGGCTGAACCAAAACAGAAGCGTTCCCCAGCATAGAACTAAAACAACATGCTGAAAGACAGTAAAAAGGCTCAGCTAAAGTGCACATAACTGGGGAGATCTGTGGCTTTTCCTTCACAACACATAAAGTCATTTGATATATTTTAATAATGAAATATGTCGTGGTACAACTTTCATGAAATTTATAACTTTTAAACACACAGGTGTTGTCTTTGTTCCAGGTGTAAATGTGTGTGGGGTTTGCTTTACTGTGATTGCATAGAAAAAAATGAGAATGGAAACATAAATAGAGAGAATCACCAAACAGAAGATCTATCTGTGATTGAGAACCTGCACTCCGGCTAGCATTGTCTCCAGTATTCTCTGTAGGGATTTTGTGTATATGTATCACAGCTGGCTGTGACTGGGGTAGTCGAGGGTAATAAATCACAGAGAAAATTAGCCAGCAGTAGATGTACACTCATCCATTCAATCTTACTGTCTCTTTGTGCATTATTTAGCCCCTCACCAAACACTGAAACATTGAACTTGCATACTCAAATACATGAGGGACCTGCAGTATGCGTTGGTGCACACTGAAATATTCACAGGAAAACACATGGTGGCGTGCACATTCGCACACAGGTGCAATGCATGCAGGCTGCGAGGATACCTACTGGTTTGTTCATGGGCAAACACACACACACCCACGCATGCACACACAGAGCCTCCCCAGGGGTTTGCAAGCCTAACGTGAAGCAGACATATGGAGATTCTCCACATGATCCTCTTCCTAATCATGTGGAGCAGACAGAGACTGTAGCATCAGCAACAACCAGCAACCTGCTTTACATGATTTATTACACTGACACACATAGGCTATCAAATGTTGTGTGTGTATAGCTGTGTGTATTATCTTCCTGCTATAAGTATATGCATCTGGCACAGTTCTGAGCAGCACAGTAAATTTTGGGAGGATGACAGACTGTGTTCAACTGAATGTTCACGGTCCACAAATTGGGCTAGCCGTAAGAGAGGGGGAGACTTTTCCTAACTTTCACAAACCTGTTATAGAGTGCACAGCTAATACCTCTGCAGTGCAATGTAGTGTAATGATTTCGTCCTGCAGTGGTTTATCGTAAAAATATTTTTGAAATGCAACTAATTTGCTAAGCTAATCACATTTTGGAAAAGTAATGGGTGTGTCCTTCATTCACAGAGGACTGTAAGGAGTGGCAGAGTAGGTGTTTTAGTAGTAGTGATACTGCAGTATGGAAATAAACTGTTTCAACCTAAAAACTTGCGCTGAATATCTCACACAGGTAAAATAGTAAAATATGCTTAAATCAAAAATAAAAGTCCTATATGAGAAAAATTGTCTCGTGATTGCTAATACCATTATATCACTCCATATTACCGTAGTACTTATTGCTTTATATACAGTAGTCAATTTTTCGACAAGTAGTGCCTGGTCTAATCAATAACAATACATGCTATGTTTTAAGTAAGAATATACATGCATATATGTATATGGAATATAATAAAAGATTTTTAAAAACTACCTCCTATTTAAAACTGATAAGTATAAAGCACTCCAAAATAAAGTATTTGTATGTAATTAACTTACTGCTTACTTAGTTTGTTCATTTTTGCAGATTATATATTGTTATTTAGATCTCTATATTATTTTAAACCACTTTGGAGGGGTTCAGTAAAAAGAAATGCAAGTAAAGTTTTATTTTTAATCTTTTTCTGATTATTTTTTTGGAGTTAGATCTACTTCACTTACAAAAGTTTCAAATTTAACAAACACCTACTTCTTAATTTTCACATAACTTTAAGTGAGATCCATAATTGGCAGTTGCAGCTCAAGTTATTGTGCTGGATGCAGTGAAAAACAAATTGGATCACTTCTGACTTTCAACTTGAATGAAAACAATAAAGAGGAGAGTTACACTAGACAAAGTTCAGTAAGATGGCAGGGCTTTGTGTAAAACCCCCACTTCAGTAATGAGTAAACCAACAATCTGTAAACCTACTGCACCCATATTGTCACAGGTAAAATAATCTAACATTAAAACACCCAATTGTCCACGCTTAACTAAGAGTAAAGCACTGTGTCATTAAACAAACGGTGCAGTTTAACTGAAAAACACAGCTCCATGGGACTGGCTACTCAACCTCCACAAACCTCCTTGATATGCACCCCTCAGGATCCTACAATAACTATTGTAAACTCCAGGCTATAACAGTTGTCAGCAGGGCATTACTATGATTCTGTGCTCAGTAATATTGTTTTTATTGTAAAAGGTAATGTTCCAAGCAGTGAAAATATTCATCTAGTTGGCAGTTCCTCCCACTTATTATGTTGCTACAAAATAAATTAAACAACATATTGTTTGTTGCCCGAGTATGCCTAAAAAGCTTAGTTTGGCTACATAAAAACACCTTGATAAAGAAAAAATGCACAATGTCTTGTGTTTTGAGGAGAAATACTTTTTAAATAAAGATGACAACTAAACAATTCACTGTACGGATACAAACTTGATTTTATATTGGTAATAGCTATTTTAACCTCAATATATATACAGTACCTCATATATATATGCGCACACACACACACACACACACACACATATATATGAACATACACACATATACCCGTTTTGTTCAGTAATCACACTTTAGTTACAATTATGTCGTTACTTGCAAGACAGTTACCTACAAGGCAAGTGGGTCGGAAGAAACCAAAAACATCAAAAGTGTCTTTTCCTTCCTGCACACTTGGGCTACAACAAGCTGATTTCAGTTTATGTGGAGGGAGGACAACAATGGTGGAGGGGTGTTAAACGTTTTGGGAGTGGCTATTTAGATGTTGCTGTTGTTGTTTTGTTTTTTTTATTGCATGAAAAAACAAGCAAACTATGAAAAAAAAGTGCAAACTGGCTCAATGACAGAAAGGACCACGTTATCCTGCTATCACAACAGCAACTATTAGCAAGCATCTGCACAGGTAGCATGCTAACACAAAGCTAGCAAAGAACCCAGCATGATGTTAAACCAATAGTTGTGCCATGAAGTGATTTTCAGTAATTGCCAAAAAACTGTTGGCCATATTTAACCTTTTGTAAATGACTTGTTGGCCGTTAATCTGTCAAACGTATCTTAAAAATATCTCATGAATGATTTAAAGTAATTTTGAGCCAGAAAGAACATTACCACAACATGGACATGGGTAGCCCGACAGCCAGAGCCTTAAAAGTGGACAAAGGCAGTGATGAGCAGTCTTCACTTTCAAGGTCTAAGATATTATCCCTAGTTTCTGTTATAATCCTTAGCTTTTTTCTCCCTTTGAGTTACTGTTTTGGTTACTTTTTCTCAGTGCCTTCTGTGATCTCACTATCTGCATTCAACGGTTTGTCTAAAATGACTTTGTCATTCAGTTTCTTCCTGTTTTATTTTGAAGGTGGCTCTCTTTGCTTTTACATACCTGCTTAGTTCCTTTCCCCACCCTCATTATGGTCTTGACTGAGTTCTCCTGTGCCTTATTATCCATCTTCCTTTAGTGATTATTTAGTCTGTTTTTTCTGCTTCGCTCTTTGTCAGGTTGCTGGGTATAACTGTTGTTCCTGTGTATTCTCTCTCTCTTAAGTAGCCTACATTTACTTTGTTCTTGTTCTGCATGTAATTAGGTCACCATTACATTTGTGATAAAACGTGTTTGCTGACGCTAATTAACTGCACTTCCATGCACACAGTGTTTACAGTAGCCTGTATACCATACGTTCTCTGTGATCTTAATACTGGGGAAATTAGTTGTATCATCCATTAAAGGGGATGCGGTATCTATTTTCTTCAGTGCAAAAGCCAAAATTAAACATATGCAGTTTATTATTATTTGATAATCCCGTATTAAATTGGGTAGAACTGTAAAGGAGGACTTGCTGAGTGTATATGTGTCTGTGTGTGTGTGTGCACTAGTAGTATATTTTTAACACATACTCAGGTATCCTTCAACATGACTAATTACATGAGTGTGACCTGCACATGGACACAGACACACACACATAAATGTGTGCATGTCTTGCTTTTTCTAGCTCTGCCCCTCTCTCCAGCCAGCTGCTCTGTTTCGTTAACATCGGCACTTTTCGGTTCCTCAGACGCTCGCATGCTCCCTTGGTCTCCCTCTCTCTCTCATGCACACACACACACACACACACACACACACACACACACAGCCCATATCTATTCATACAATCCATAGAGACATGCAATCCATGGAGACGATTCATGTAGCAAGAGAATAAATGAGTGCAGAAGCAGATAACGAATGAACCTGAGCCAGGCTGGTGTGTTACTGTAATGAGGCCAGGGACGGCTTTGTGCTCACCTTGTACTTTTTACACCTCCTCCCCTTCCCTCTTCTTTTTTCTCCTCTTGTCACCTCCCCTCCCTCCCTTGTCCCCTCTCATCGCCCATCCTCTTCTCTATGCCTCTCTTGTCCCTTATCTCCTCCATGGTTAAACTTCTCTTCCTACCACTGTCCTCTACTAATTTTTTTCTTTTTGCCCCTGTTCTCTCCCTCTTACTCCCCCACCTGTTCTTCTTTTCCTCTACTTGTCAACCCATACTGACTCTCATCGCCTTTCCTCTCTTTATTCTTTGCCTCTACATTGCTGCCCTTGTGTCCTTGTTAATCCCTGCTCTCCGTTGCTAATACCACTCCTCTCACTTTCCCCTTATCTGCTCTTTAGCTTCTCTCCATCCACCTAACTTTCATCTACCACATCCTCTTTTTTCCTCCTCTCCTCTGCTCTCCTCCCTAGGGGGACCTACACTGAGAGTTGTCTCAGGTAGATTAATTACATGCAGTGACATGAAGGAGCTGGCCAGAGGCTTTAGTAATGAGTCTGATTACTCATCTCCAGCAGCTCTGTGCACTCAGGGGAGGAAAGGCGGGACAGTAGGCCAGCAGAGGGGCCTCTCAGTAGGGAAAGAGCAACTTTCACATATGGGGTTCCACCAGTACACCAGTGTTTCTGGCAGCAGCAGTACCACCAATCTGAGATGGAAGAGTCAGCTACATGCTTAAACCTTATCTCATGTTACTTAAATAATCTGACTGTGTACATTTCTATTAAGTAAGAGAAAACTTTTCAGTCTGAAGTCATTTTCTTTGGCATTTAGAAAATAACAACAACAAAAAAAAATGCTGGCTACTTGTTTGTGTATCGCTGCACTCGGTGTTTAAATTAGACTGAAGAATGAAGAAGTTCTTCAGAGCAGCATGGCAAAGACACAAAAGAATGATTGAATTCAGGAGAACTTGATAATCACGAGAACAAAAGACAACAATCATTCCTCGTGAAGCCAAGAATGTGGTTTTGATTTATTTTTGTAAGAATTATGATCAAATTAATGTGATGTTTTGCCAACAAGTAAAAAACAGTCATTTGGAGGGCAGGTTAACTTCTGACATTCTTTTTTTTTGTTAATCAAGCATTTTGATTTATCTGAGGAAAAACATGTTTATTAGGTTATAAAACCAATTTCTTATTAAGTTATTCTTTTTACTGGTTTTCACTGTGGTGCAGGTTGGTTGCCAGTTCTTCCTTGATGGCAGCCTGCATATAGACAGTGACAATCAAACATTATGTGGCAATAAATTTTGTAGACGAGCCAAGGCGATGTAGTATATTACAACTGATATTGATATTTGGTGATTTAAGTATTTGATATTTTGATGGAGGCATTTTTTAAAAAATTGATTACCTTTAACATTTGATATGTGCAATTATTCATGAGTCTTCTTGTATTACTCATTTACTTTCTGCCCAGCTCAGCTGCTTGTTGCATTTGTGGTGTTCGAAAATGAAATGCATGTTAGCACCAAGGAAGTTGCATTGTGCCCTCTGGTGGATAAACTATGCAACATTCATAACAAAGTTGAAGGGTGTTTCTCACATCTCTTCTGTCCTTTTTAAAAATATATTTTATCGGCTATTATAAATGTTGCTACTGATATATCAGCAAATAGCTAACACAGGCTGATGCATCACCCGGCTTGTATTCTACAGGAAGAACATCATGAAGGATAGAACAAGCATCAGTTTCTGTTGTAGCCCCTCCCATAACCACTGACATCACTGGTTCCAACTTTGATCCCAGTAGTATCGTGACGCAGTGGCAGTTTGTCAGGTTAAGCCACGTAACCACAGAGAAAAGCTGTGACCAGCGTAGCATTGATTTGATTTGATTTACATTCCTCTAACAATGAATCCTAACAACTCCCCTGATTAACGATCTAGTCCAATCAGCAGGCCAAAATATAACTGGTCCACTTATTTTCCATTGTAACACATGTGTCTGTGTACCTGATGACAGTCCCATCAAATTCAGCTCTACTTTATCTTCAGTGTCTAACGAGTAAATATCATTATTTATTTGAGCATGATAACCTCATAGTGTAAACATCATATCAGGATTGACATTAGCTTTACAGTGTGGGTGTGTGAGTAATGCTAAATTGCAGTTTTTAAAATGGCAAAATGTGCATAATCGCATTTTGATTTACTAAATTTTTTGAACTTCAGCTTTGCAGGCCCTTGGCATACCTGTTGTTTAATGACTTTATTTCTAAAGTGGTTTTAGCTTCCTCCTCTGCTGCTTCTGTCTCTTTGTGTTTCCTCTTCTCCCCTGGCTTCCATCTCCCCTCCTGTCTTATTTTTTCAGCGTTAAATCAGCTTACCATTTTTCTGGGACTCCGGAGCGTCCCCCAGGAAGCGAGTTAGACAGTGGGTGATGCTCAGTGTGACTGGGTGGCACGGTGTCACAATGTGGTTTGTGTCAGCATTTTAAACCATGTGACAGCATGAATAAAGCATGATGTGGCAGGCAGCGGGGTGGGCAGAGACTGACAAGGGAACAAGCCTGCCCAGTGTTTTGGGGAAGGCGGACAAGTCGAAACTCTTAAAGTTTAATGGGGGCCACGCCGCAGAGAGAAGAAAGGTAGTGTGTGGGGATGTGTGTGCGAGTGGGTCGTGTGGTTTCATTGGGTTTCCATAGACAGTCCTTCAACCAGTGGGATGTAATAGTGTTACTAATAAAGTCAACAGCCTACTTCATGGATGGTGCGTCAGGGTCACATTGAACTAGTGGGAAGGGAATATGTTCAGTCAGCCTTTTCTTTGTGACAGAAGTGCTTCTGGTTGAAGCTCTCCTCTCTGGAGCTGTTGACCTCCCAGAATCCTGTGGTTTCATTGGTTCATTGTTCATCACATCATCGTATTGTCTCAATAAAGATCCAGGAATCCCACATTTTTTCTTCTCTGGCTGCTTACAATGTTCCCTTTGATTTTTTTTCCCCCGTGTTTGTGTTTTTCTTTTTCCTCAACTTGTCCATGTATTTCATCTTTTTCATTAGAAGCATAACTGAAGCTGTGACTACTCTATCAAAGCAAATCTGTTTATTTCAAAGGTTAGTATGTTTGTATGTTATTGATCTTACTCTTTATAAAAGATTGTCTTTGAGAGGTAAATGTAAAGCAGTCATATAACCCCAAAATTCAGTCTTTAGCCTGCCTTAAATGGACACTAGGGAAGTTTGTATCATTGATTGTACAATGTAGTGTTGTGGCCATAGAACAAGGGCGCATTCGCATTTAGTTTGGTTCCCCATAAGCTTTTAATTGCTTTCACTCTGCAGTTCTGTCAGCCTCGGGATACAAATGTGAATAGTGGGTTGTACAACCAAATCTGGAAAAAGACTAGTGACTTCTGGCAGCTTTCCCCAAGTAGATGAAGTCATAGACAGCGGAACAACTGGAGTAACTGTCTATAAGTGAGCAGAAGAAAAGGAATCTTGTGGCCAGAGATGGAGAAGAAGGACACTAGATATCAAGATCAAGAGCGAAGCCTGGACAAGCGTTTCCTTGATGGAGAGAATTTTGGGGATTAAGAAGGTTTAAAAATGACACTAGCAAAAAAACCTGCTCTTCGCGACAAAACAGCATTTTTATTCTTATTTTAAAACACTCAAGTATCACATTATTATTTCCTTCAACCTCCTCCCCACAGCAAGTATGAGGTCCTGAATTGGAATAAAACAGATGCTAAGAGTAATCCCGGCAGCAATCGCAATTCCAATTGGGGGGGGGGGGGTTTACGAAAAAGGAGTTTATTAACTTTGTCCAGCAGATGTGAACAACAACAGCAGATCAACTCCACAGTAGTGGAGAAAAGTTCAGTTTGTATCACAAGTTTGTGTGTGTGTGTGTGTGTGCGCATGTCTCAGGCCCCATTGCCCATACAGCATGCCTGAGCTCCATCTACCAAATCCAGTGTGTCAGTGAGCAAATTGGAAATGCCAATTTCACTTTACACCGCTCCGTATCTTATCTTTCGCTTACCCTCATCCCACCACTTAGCTCATGTGTAAATGAATAAGGTCCTCTCACACACATAGCACTCTTTGATTTCTGGCTGCCTTGCCGTCTTTGACCACCTCTCCTTTTCCGCATCGCCTCTCTCCCTCCCCTCGTCCGCCTGCATTCTTCCATGCCCGTTCAACTGTAACCCATCTGTTTTTTGTTTTTCTCTACGTGCATCCATGAAACATGTCTGTTTTGGCGGATATGGAATTCCGCTCGCGTGCGTTCTTTCGCTCTTTCCCTGCCTGCAACGAGCAAGTCTGGCTGAATCACTATGCAGATGACACTATATCCCACACAATTCGCAATTTGCATTCAATCCATTATAGAAGAACAATTTCTCACGCGTTCCTGGTCTTGTTTTTCTCTTCCCTGCAGTACGACTACGAGGGCAGCGACATCAGCGACCTGCCGGTTGACCTGTCTGTGGTGTGGAATGGAAACTTTGTCATCGACAACCCGTTCAACATTCAAGGTAGAGAGCTTTCTCTTCTCTGTGCTTCTCTGACGCCTCCTCCTTTATTGTCATCTCCCCTTGGGGAAGCATGTAAGCATTGTTACTGCAAGAAAAAAAAAAAGAAGACGAATCGGCCCCGCTTGTTTAAGGGCTTGTAATGATTTTCTGCGAAGCAACAACAAGCGTGCGCAGCTGTCCTCCTCCGTAAGAAATCTGCAATTTCATTTTTGACAGACCGTCAGGGAGAAAGGTGAAAGTGTACCAGTGGTTTGGCAAAACACTGTTCACGAATTAGGGATTTAAAAGAAGAAAAGAGGGGCAGAGGGAGTGATTGATGGATAGCGATGATAACAAACAAACATCCCAACGCAGAAATTAATAGGGATGGATGTTAGAGAGGAAGATAAACAAATGGAGAACGCAATAGGCAGAAGAAAGGATGAAGAGGAAGAGCGATGGGTGGATGACAGGTTGATAAATGCGCTACGTAATGGCGGGGTGTGGGTGTGGGGGTGTAGATGTGAGTAAAGGGATTGATAAAGAAAAACAGAAAGCGACATGGAGGGATGGGATTTATTATTTTTAATCGCTATTTGTGCATGAAGTGGAAAACAATTACCAATTCTAAATTCTTTATCAAGTGTAATATATTGGGTGGTAGAGGCTAATGATTTTAGACGTCCCATTACACAAGATAATAAAAGTCTTGCTCTCAAGTGTGTCATACAGTCTTTGGCTGCGGATGCACGTGCAGCCTCAGATGAACGAACCCTCTCTGCTGCTTTCTGTCTCGCGTTTTGTTTTCGCTCTTAAAAAACTGACACCCTTGCACATTTTAATCTGGCAGCCTTTGTGCTGTATCTGACCTCTTTTTGACAGATGTTAGACGTGCCATTCACTTTCAGATGGCTCGGAAATTAGCTGCATATTGGTCACGACCTAATTCTCCTGCCTGTGCCGTGTTTTTTTTGTTTAAAATTTCCTCTTTTAAGGTTTTCCGCCTGTGCCGAGACATCCTCCTCGGGGATTAAACCTGCTGCGTTTGGCACGTGCGGCGCAATATTGTAGCTGTCGCGATGAACTAAATGATCGCATTTTTATCCAATCAGCTTGATGGAGTCATTGCTGTAATTTTTAACTGTAGATTTAATGACTTTTTAACTGTGAAGAGTGTCAAGGAAGCAATACAGACCCACATTTATCAGAGAATCTGCAGGTGCTGCTCTTTGAGCAATGAGCTACTCCATCAAATAATAAAGATTGTTGAGACATCCATATTCTGAAGAAACAATGTAATAATGACATTTGCTACCACTAACAGTCACTACAGCAATAAAATTAAGATGAGGTCTCAAACACAGTAGGAGTTTGGACCATATAGTATTAACCGATGTATGTTTATGCCAAATCTGACCTAAATTAACTGTACTGGTAATCACCAAAATAATTTGTTATGTTTGTATCGTGGTTAATCCACCAGTATGAGCACACTCTTTAACTGAAATTACATTTTGAATGCTAAAATATAATTACTGTTGTTATCCATGGATTTTCAAATTTCACCGTTTTACAACAAAGCGGGGAAAAAAATTGTAAAATAGTAAAGCACATTATTATTATTTTTTAATTGCGATGCCAAATTACAGTTTTTTACTTCCATTCCTGAATGAAAAATTTAGTTTTAGTTGTTGAACACTATGCTTGATTAATTTCTTTTTTACTTCGCTGTGCCGGCTCAAATTTTGGGTATAAATTCAGATTATTTGCTTAATGACTTTTAGTTTTACACAAGTTTTTGACATTTTTAAGCATTGGACATGAGTTTTTTTTAGGAATTTACAGTAATATATGTATCCTAAAGGCTGATAGTAAATCCAGCATTGAATAGGTAACAGGTAACACAAAACTCTGATGGTTCTGTGTTTGTGCAAGGCCACAGTGTTAGCATGTTTGTGTGTATTTAAGATTTGTCAAACTATCAAAGTTTTGTGTTTGTGTTACCTGTTACCTTTGGGTATTCACCGCTGGAGTTGCATGATTTTGGGAAGGTTATAGGTGAAATATTTGATTGCGTGTGCTGCCTGACATTTGACTCTTAATGTATTGTAAATGTTTTTAAGCCACAATTATATAATTGCATAGATGCTAAAATGGATCTGGTATGCTTTTTGTTGTTTCTGTCATATACTAGTGCATTTGTATATTAATATGAATATTTGTATATTAATATGAAGTTTACTGGAAGTGAAAAGTGTGATGTGATCCAAGCAAGGTATTGAAGCAACAGGGAGGGCTGCAGCCTTCTTTCCAATAAAGTCTATTCAAGAACTTAGAAGAAGGTAGGAGTGCACTGAGGCTCCAACCAAGTACAGAAACATACTTTTCAGGAGATGGACATCGTTGTAAGGCCTTTTTTAATAATAATGCATACTTTATTGATCCCAGTGGGGAAAATACTCTCTCTGCATCTAACCCATTCACTGAAGAAGTGAGCAGCCACCAATCAGGCGCCTGGGGGGCAGTGTGTAGGGACAGTACCTTGCTCAGGGGTACATCAGGGTAGCCGTTTAGTGGATTCAAACCCTCGACTTTCCGATCATAGGGCGACCACACTACCTACTGAGCTATCCCTGCCCCATATTGATTGATCTTGGGAATTATTCGTATAACATATACTGTGATAATTGAAGCTACAGGATTTCTGATTGTCACAAGCCTGAATTTGATTAGTTATAAAGTAGACTACAGAATTTAGTGGGGGTTTTTTTGTTTTTTTTTTACTTTTTGAATTAAATTACAAAACAATGAACTTCACCATGTTCTAATTGTTTCAGATGTGTTAGTACAGCATATGCTTACACTGGTAGATGCTCACGTGGATTTAAAGCCGGTTGGCTTTACATGAGCATGAGTTGAGGGGCTCTGGTAAAGCTCACTGTAACACAAAGATAATTAGAACTGTGCCTCATGCAAAGCAACTCTAGTTGAGTCTAAGAGTAAATGGACTGGTTATTATTTTTCAACTCTGCTTAACAGCTTTACACAGCGTCTCTCATTCACACAAGCACTTTTTTACCCCAAGGATACTTTGGCATGCAGACTGGAGCTGCCAGGGAACAAACCACTAACCTCCTGATTAGATGCCCTACTCTTCCTCCTGAGCCAGCCTCAGCCACCCACAGTAAAAAGATGATGCTGGAAATTAGTATGACAGATCCTCTCTTAGAAATATTGTTTTATTCCATTTTTTTTTTCTAGGCAGCTGTTGCTGTTTGGATTTGAAAGGCCTCGGTAATAAACTGTGGAGAGATTAAAATACTTGCAGGTTCTTTGGTACACAGTGTTTCTGTTGTCTTAAATCAAATCTGCTTGTGTGTTTCCTTTCACTGCATCATTCAGCAGTGGATGACAATGAAGAAGTCCAGCTTCACATAAACCAGCGTGTGCGGTTAAATTCAGTGGGTAACAAGGCCAGCGGGCAAGTAGCCGGATGGAGATCCCTAATGCAGTTAGCAAAAAGTCCATTTCTCGAAGGCTAAATTCTGTTTTCTGTCAGTCAAAAGACAAACTTTTAAAGATGATTAATATAATGTAATATAACTTCTTAGAGTGCTGCAGGGAGCTGGTGCTTTTTTTAGCCCTGGTTTACAGTTTTCAACTGAGGTCTATAGTGCAAAAAGCATGATCCACAACGCCACAGCAAGAGGAAGAAATACACAAGTTTGAAATCAACTAGAGTGGTGGGAAATATATACAATTATAGAAAGGACTGAAATGTAACATTGCTTTTACTATTTAAGGGTTAGAATCTCTGCTTTTGTTACATAATCCATTATTAGCTTTAATTCCCACATTTCCTCACAGCTCATGGTTGATTCTTTGAAAATAAACACTTCACAGGTGTAAGCTGTGAAGAATTTGGAGGGGGGAGGGGGTCATTTTTGCAAATTATGAACATAGCACATTTTTTCTCTTTTTTTTTTAACAAGTTTCTACAGGTTTAACCTGGAATAAAACTCATAATAGGGTTTCTGACATCCAATTATTCAGCTTTGACGATATGGCAAACATTATCCAGGTAACTCTTGTGAATCGGGCCCCAGGGACTGTGTGCCACAGCGAGTACTTTGCATAACACGGAGTGGCATTTTTCTCCGAGAGTGTGAAATCCAAGGATCTGCGACGCGGTGTATATGTCAGTGTGAACTCGACACAAATGTTCCTGTTGTTGCGACTTCGAGGTGGTGGTGCCTGGCGAGAATCCGTGCAGGCAGGCATCCAAAGGTAGCGGTTTGCTCTTCAAACACAACACAAACATCAGCACGCTTCTTAAAAGCGTGCTTTCTAAATCCGTCCTCATTCATACAGTCTTCATAAAGGCGTTCTCCTCCTTTTTTTCCCTTCTTCTTCTCTCCATCCTCTAATAATCCCTCCCAGTTCCATCCCCGTCTCCCTCTTCCTGAATCAGAGCCGTGTCATTCGTCTGAGGCAGAGCCGCTCGGCGTCGGCCCAGATTTGCCCCGGTGTAAAGTGGAGATGTTAATGTTAATTAAATCATTCATTTGGTTCAGATTAATTAGCGTCGCGCTACTTTTAAGACGAGCCGTAGCTAATCAGATTAGGCCGAGCCGAGGGCCGAGGCGGGCAGATGGATACGGAAGAGGCTCGCTTTGAAGTCCGGCTGCTGTCTGTCTGACAGAGAGTAGAAGGCGGGAAGAGCTTGTTACATGTTCTCGTGCTCCCCCCCATCTCTGTTTTTCCACTTCATCTGTTTAACTGGTGTGACGGCAAACAAACCTGCCGGCAGGTTTTGACAATGTTGCAGCGACTGAGATAATTATGATGCTGATAAGCAGATGACAAAACAGAAGTAAAAGAAAACCAAAAAAACATTTCTGGTACGTTCAGCTGTCTTGTTTGCATGGACTCTCACACTCTCTGCTGAATAAGGTCTCTCTCTGTCTCTCATTTCCTCTCCCTTTTTTGGCTCGCTGTGTTCTCTCTGATTCTCTCGGCCTCGCGGGGCCCCACACCATCTTTAAATTCATAACAATCCTTGTTGCTGTTTTGTTAACAAGCACAGCTAAAATTTATCCTCCTCCCTGCTTCCTTTCATCTCCCTCTCCTCCAACTTCTTAGGTGTTTGAGGTTTTAATTTATTTATTTATCTATTTATTTATTCAGTTTTACTTTTAATGACTTTTTTCCCCACTCTGCAGAGTTTGGGGAGGAATGTGGTGTTGTTTTTTTTAACACAACAAATTATCAATTCCCTATTGGCGTTTGAAGACATTACCTGTTGAATTAATTTCTGTGATATCCCTCTTGGTGGCTTGTTAATTTTTTTCCCTCCATTTATCTGCGGAAATAGTTATTTTCTCATCGGCACAGCCTCGGAGTGGTAATAATCACCTACTGAAGGTTTTAGGTGTTGTGTGGGTGATTAACATTCATTTATGCTGTTCCTTTGCTCTTTCTCTTCCTCCTACACAGAAACTCCTGATTGCTTTTTTTTTTCTTGCCACTGCTGCTTTCTTTCAAATGAACAACTTAAAAAACTTTCTGTTCATCAAATATTTCATGAACATCATGCTGAATATAACGTTTCTCAAAATTTGAAACATGACAGATAGCCTGCTCAATAAGATAAATGTAGGGTCCTGGAATACATAAACGAAGCATTTATTTATTGTTTTTGGAAGTCTGCTGGAGTGCTTTCTCCTTAAATTAAAAAATTAGGTAAAGACTGCCTTTGCTAAATGAAAAATTTGGCAGTGGTTAGTTAGCTTAGCCTAGCATAAAAGCCTGTAAATCGGGCTGTGAGCTAGCTTGGCGCTAAAAGATATTTTTCTATTAATTTAAACAAGCTAAAATTGTTAGTCAATGTTTTTTGTTTTTTTTAGCCACATGGTGCAAATCACAAGTGTTACACACCGGCCTTGGGGGGGGGGGGGGGCTGGAGTGCAACACAAGAAAAATAATAAAAAGTAGTAAATCACACAGCCACAGCTTTACAATGACTAGTCATTTTATTAACTTGACAGGTAGCGAGCATCAGGGTGGGCATGGCCAAAACAACAAACAAAATACACTGGAAATGAATCAGAACTAACTTGCCTATAGTGAATCAACCCGATTCGGGTTGATTCAAAAGTTTCGGGTAGAAGGTTGTAAAAGAAACGGCTTCCCACCCCTACAGCTACCATGTCCAGATACGACTCTCTAAACTGTTTTTACTGCAGCTCAGCTCTGTCACACGCCACAAGGGCCCCAAACGCGCAGCTCACTGGAAACAGGAAGTAGTAGGAGAGGCTGCCGGCCCAGTCAGGTCCCAATTTGTAGCTGGCCTCATTCCCTCTTCCAGTAACAGCACCACACAGCACCAATGACCTGGGTCATAACACAAGCAACTGTATGTTAAAAATAAAAAGGAGTTTTGGCAGTTTGCTGGTCTGGAGCATTGTGGTGTGCGTTACCATCAGCAATCATCTGAAAGAAGCAATTGTTGCTGCAGTCTGAAAAGGGTTATGCGTTCATTCATCAAACATTGTAAACATCCAAGAAAAATGTCCAAAATCCGAAATCCACCTCCCATGCAGTGCACAGCTCAGAGAAACTAAAAAAAATAAAAATCTCAGACTATACAGGCCTTAGAATTTAGATTTTAATATCCAAGACAGCACAATTAGAAAAAGAACTAAAAGTCTAGCTTTTCTGGAGGGTTTCCAAGATAAAGACCATGTCACCATGGCTTAACTTTGCAAAATTGCATTTGAAAAAGCCAAAGGCCTTTTAGAACAACGTCCATTGGACAGGCGAGAGCAAAGTGGAGATATTTGGCCTGAATACTCAAACACAGCACATCAGCACAAACAGCTCATACCCTCTGTCAAGCTCGGTGGTGTTCTGCAGCCACAGAACCTGGGCACCTTGCAGCTGCTGAGTTGACCATAAACCCTCTGTTCACAGTATTCTCGTGTCAGATGTTAAGCCATCTGTCTGACAGTTACACTTACCTAAAGTAGGTCATGCAACAGGATAATGATCTCAAACACATGAGCAAAAATGACAACAGAACATCATTTTCACACTGATTTTGGAAACGGGGTGACTAGCATGCCATTTGTGTAAACCTTTACATGCCATAGCCATAAATTAATTCCTACCAAGCAAAGGTAGCCATTATTATGACTGTTGTTCACCCCTTTGACCATAATTTTATCCTTCACAGCAACTGCTTTACAATAATGTTTGATTACAGCTCAAATCCTATTGCATATGTTTCTGTCTCTCCACCAGCTCACCTGTACAAGTGCAGGGCATTGCGGGACAGCTGTGGTATGTGCCTGAAGGCCAACCCCAGGTTTGAGTGCGGTTGGTGTGTTCAGGACAGGAAGTGTTCCCTCAGGCAGGAGTGCACCGGAGGAGGCAATTCCCACCTCCCCCTCCAGCTGGCAGAAGGTGGAGGGTGGATGCACGCCACATCTGGAAACAGCCGCTGCACCCACCCCAAGATCACCAAGGTAAGTAAGTGTGTCTGCCTGTTAAGGCTGCACACTTAAAAGTTGGTACCACCCACTGTGAACATGACCGGCTTTGAGATATACAGATAGTGTATGTGTGAGAGAGCATGCTAGGATACTTTCAGATGCTTGTACGGCTGTTCTGTGTGTAGCTGCTTTTTGACAGTTGTCACTTTGTACTTGACTGTGGAGTACTGGGTCATTTAGCATTTTGTAGTGTAGAATGTGAGAGTAAATGGCATCTATTACTCTACAGGTGTCTGATCCACTCTGTGTGAGTAACACACATAATTAAAAACATTCAGCCTTTTTTTTTTTGACACCCTCCCACACAAATGCATCAAAACTGAAATAAAATGCAACACACTCAGACTCATTGGTCACATTTTCTACAGTTAATGTGAAAAAGTTTCCAGGTTCATGGAAAGACAGGAATGAGCTTGGTGACCTTTCACATGAGTCTGAGTGTGCTCCAAATAACAGAAACATTTTTAATATAACTAACTAACAATGATGCTGCATTGGAAATTAATAGAAACCACCTCTGATGATTTTTTTCCTTAATAAAGAAGTGAGTTCTTTAAACTGGTTGAGTTGTGGTCTCGTATCACAGCACCTTAATTGAGGAGAATTTTAAGCGTGATAAAATGATTTAGCCCTCATTTTTGAATTTTCATTGTGTAGCAGTGTTTTAATGAATCTAATATATAAATAATACATTATAGCTTAAAAAGGACGCAAGTTTGTGTTTTTTAAATAATCTTTGAACTCACCTGTTTTTGCAGCTGTTTTTGGATTAAATGGACAAATTTGCTGCGTTTATTTTTTTTCAAAAAAGCTTGATTTTTCCGATTTTTCCGATCTGAATAAACAGATCTGACCAGTCAGACCGCTGCAATTTACAGGTGTGCTGTGGCTCAAGACATTCCCGTGCTAAATATACAATGATATGGCAATAGTAAAATAATACTAGTTTAGATACAGAGGTAGACGTCGCTCTGGGTCTCTGAAAGGATCTCTCCACTTCCTGAGATGTGGTCTCTCAGCACGTTCTCTCTCCCGAGGCGTAATACAGTGACATTTTGTCAAGTCCCGCGGCGTTCCTGAGGAACGCGAAAGGTGACCGTCCACGTTCTTATGCCACACGCCGGGTTATGGGACTATGGGACATCTAGTTTTTTTCTTCTTTTCTAGAACTCTGATTTTTTTCTCAGAATTCTGTAAAAGAAGAAAAAAAAAAAGACGTTCCCACTTTTATTTCCAGTGGCCCTAATCCTCTTCTGTATTCATTCCAAGCAGTTTCCTGTTTCCTGATTTTTCTGATTTCGTAATATATGAACGTGTCAGGTGCCCAGAAGTGTAACATATCAACGGTTTGTCACTTAGCGTAAAATGTTACGCTTTGGGAGTGAGAAAGTGTTGGGTCCCTGCCTCAAACTAATTTTTTCACCCTGTGTTTCTTGGGGATGATATTATTCAGAAAAAAAAAAAAAACCCACAACGTTTTTGATGTGTGTATACGTTACACAACAAGTTTGCATTGGAAAAATCCAGAATTTTGTGTTGTTTGCAACGCACTCGGTCTTTAATGATCTTCAATCCATTAGAATTACAAGTACTTATTTCACTTTTTTTTTAAATAAAGTTATAGAATTAAAGACAAAAGCTTCTGATGGGAGGAACTGTGGAAACTACACTTTTGACTCATTGATGGTCATAATGCTTTTTGTCAAAGCAGCAGCAGAGAGATCTGTATTTTCTCACGTTATTTCCTGAGGTGTACAGTAGGCGAAAAACATTTACTAAAACTTTTATCTTTCACTTGCTGTTTGAACTGAAATGTAACTCTGCTCTGAAGATAATTAAGTCCACTGATTCCACCGATGCAAATGTGAGACTTCAAAGTAAGTAAGGATAAGCACATGCAGTGCTGCACGAGACATCACTGGAAAGACAAAGGGTGAGAAGCCTCCAATGCCAACCAGCCGCAACCAGCGACAGCCAAAAGAAAGTCTTCTGATCGAAACTGCCTCCAAGTGATATACAGTTTCTAAAATCGCCTGCGAAGAAAAGCAGCGCGGCTTCTTTGAGCATAATCTTGTCAACTCGTGAAGACAGTCGTGTCACCTGTGGAGATCCAAGGCACGGCAAACTTTGATAGGCCGTTGCGTCAGCTCCCTTTGTTGAAGCCCCTGTGGTCACGAAAGCCCTACGTGTCCTGAACCCAGAATGAAAGCTGCTCCATTTTAATGTGTTGCTATTAAAACGCACACATGATGGGACCTTGCGCCTGCCCTTGGCACAGAAATGGTGTTATTACTCACTATTACATCAAACCGCTACTCCAGGAAGAGAGAGCGCGAGAGAGCCACGTAAAACTTTGTTTGGCTTTTCTATTTTTTTCTTTTTTTAAACAGTCTTTTAGTTATGGTGCTTTTTGTATGCCGCTGTCGTTACATGTAGTATTGAGGAGGTCTGGTTAATATGCGTCTTATCTTTTAATTTTGACAAAAGTCATGAATTTTCTGTGCGAAACTCAAATGGCTATGAAGTACAAATGAAACTGGTGACACTTTCTTGATATCAGTTGTTAAATCTTTGTCCCCTAACTCATTATCATCCATTATCTATGTGCATATGTTTTCAGAGACGTGAGGCTTATTAAAGTCTCAGTTCGAGGAACGTTTCAGTTTTTATAGTATGATTCATTCACAACTCGGTCTGACTTTAATAGTAACAATTGGTGTGTTCAGACATCATTAGTGCTGTGTGGATGTATTCTTCCGTCTGTATTTGAGTCAGCCTGTTTGTGAATGCGGACGCTTACAGCATGTTTGTTTTATGTTGCCATAAATGTGAAGGAGAGGGTGTGTGAGTGATGTGTTTTCATATTATGGTAATGGTCCAGGTTGTGTGAAACAGACTAATGAATGTCTAACAAGATATAAAAGTAGAAACTTTTATATCTCGCTGTTATTTCTGTGATAAGGAAAGAGAGGGAGACAATATCAGATGTCTTTATTTCTCTTCACTCACACAAGCTTTCTGCCTGTAGCAGATATTACTTTTAACATGGGTGATAACTTTAGAGTCTCTGTTTTTTTTGTTTTGTTTTTTTTCAGGTGTATCTGTTATTGTAATTCCTACTTCTGCTCAGTGAAAGTCATTTTGTTGACTTGAATAGTGTAATTAACACATTGGCAAAAAGTGGCTCACTAGCTAAACCGTGCAGTGTTGAATATATGACAGTTGATTGTTACATTTGTCAGTGAAAATAGGCTATGTGGACAGGCCGTTCTTACTTGAAGCTTCAATAAATAGAGGATTTAAGTTTTTGGTCATAATAATTTTAATGTCAAACAGGTTCATTGGTCTCTACTCAGTTCAATTCAGTTTTATTTATACAGCACCGAATCACAACAACATTTGCCTCAAGGCGCTTTATATTGTAGACCCTACAATAATACATACAGGGAGTGCAGAATTATTAGGCAAATGAGTATTTTGTCCACATCATCCTCTTCATGCATGTTGTCTTACTCCAAGCTGTATAGGCTCGAAAGCCTACTACCAATTAAGCATATTAGGTGATGTGCATCTCTGTAATGAGAAGGGGTGTGGTCTAATGACATCAACACCCTATATCAGGTGTGCATAATTATTAGGCAACGTCCTTTCCTTTGGCAAAATGGGTCAAAAGAAGGACTTGACAGGCTCAGAAAAGTCAAAAATAGTGAGACAACTTGCAGAGGGATGCAGCAGTCTCAAAATTGCAAAGCTTCTGAAGAGTGATCATCGAACAATCAAGCGTTTCATTCAAAATAGTCAACAGGGTCGCAAGAAGCGTGTGGAAAAACCAAGGCGCAAAATAACTGCCCATGAACTGAGAAAAGTCAAGCGTGCAGCTGCCAAGATGCCACTTGCCACCAGTTTGGCCATATTTCAGAGCTGCAACATCACTGGAGTGCCCAAAAGCACAAGGTGTGCAATACTCAGAGACATGGCCAAGGTAAGAAAGGCTGAAAGACGACCACCACTGAACAAGACACACAAGCGGAAACGTCAAGACTGGGCCAAGAAATATCTCAAGACTGGTTTTTCTAAGGTTTTATGGACTGATGAAATGAGAGTGAGTCTTGATGGGCCAGATGGATGGGCCCGTGGCTGGATTGGTAAAGGGCAGAGAGCTCCAGTCCGACTCAGACGCCAGCAAGGTGGAGGTGGAGTACTGGTTTGGGCTGGTATCATCAAAGATGAGCTTGTGGGGCCTTTTCGGGTTGAGGATGGAGTCAAGCTCAACTCCCAGTCCTACTGCCAGTTTCTGGAAGACCCCTTCTTCAAGCAGTGGTACAGGAAGAAGTCTGCATCCTTCAAGAAAAACATGATTTTCATGCAGGACAATGCTCCATCACACGCGTCCAAGTACTCCACAGCATGGCTGGCAAGAAAGGGTATAAAAGAAGAAAAACTAATGACATGGCCTCCTTGTTCACCTGATCTGAACCCCATTGAGAACCTGTGGTCCATCATCAAATGTGAGATTTACAAGGAGGGAAAACAGTACACCTCTCTGAACAGTGTCTGGGAGGCTGTGGTTGCTGCTGCACGCAACGTTGATGGTGAACAGATCAAAACACTGACAGAATCCATGGATGGCAGGCTTTTGAGTGTCCTTGCAAAGAAAGGTGGCTATATTGGTTGCTGATTTGTTTTTGTTTTGTTTTTGAATGTCAGAAATGTATATTTGTGAATGTGGAGATGTTATATTGGTTTCACTGGTAAAAATAAATAATTGAAATGGGTATATATTTGTTTTTTGTTAAGTTGCCTAATAATTATGCACAGTAATAGTCACCTGAACACACAGATATCCCCCTAAAATAGCTAAAACTAAAAACAAACTAAAAACTACTTCCAAAAACATTCAGCTTTGATATTAATGAGTTTTTTGGGTTCATTGAGAACATGGTTGTTGTTCAATAATAAAATTATTCCTCAAAAATACAACTTGCCTAATAATTCTGCACTCCCTATACAGAGAAAAACCCAACAATCCCAAAGATGAGCAACGACTTTGGCAACAGTAGGAAGGACAAACTCCCTTTTAACAGAAAGAAACCTCCGGCACAACCAGGCTCGGGGGGGTGGGGCAGCCATCTGCTACAACCGGTTGGGGTGAGAGAAGGAAGACAGAACAAAAGACATGCTGTGGAAGTATGATTCAATGGAGAGAGGTCTATTAACACATAGTGATTGAGAAAGGTGACTGAAGAAGAAATGCTCAGTGCATCATGAGAATCCCCCGGCAGCCTACACCTATTGCAGCATAACTAAGGATAACACTATGACGTTTTTGTGATCACTGTCCTTTTATTTAGCTGTTTTCAGCCGGAGGTGACAAGAAAAAATACATTAATAACATCAAAGTCAAAGTAAACTTCTTATTGTCATCTCTGCTATATCCAGTGCAGCATATAGAGAGACGAGACGACAAGGCTCCGGTTACATCAGTGCAACAAAACCTAATAAATAGACATAAAGGAAGTAAGAAAATATATATTTTCTTTGCAATACAACATGAAGCTCATTAGATTAGAACAGTGATGGTCTGTGCAAAAAGCCGTGCTTAGCTCCGTCTCTTGTTTTCTCTTCTGGTCTGGCAAAATACTTTGTTGCATCTGTTTACATTCTCTTGCTGGAACTGCAAGATCTCAAAAAAGACAACAAGCATGGCCGGCATGACAGCATGTATTCTGCGATGTCCCAGATCACCGAAGGGCGAGATTACACGGCAAACCCAATCTGATCCAATGACCCCGTAACAGTTAGTTAAGTCTAATCTTAAAATTAAGATTCGATTTTTGACTCAACAGTGGCTCAGTTTTGTATTTGTCGAGGTGGGAATTTCAAAAAATAGCCAAGATATTAAAGGGTTAAATTGGACACACAGCAAAAGCTGCGTTTTAAACTTTCAAAGCTTCACGAACTTCATGCAGTTGTGGGTTAAAAATAGGTTTTTATATGTTTGCATTTTAATGCCAAGCAGTTTCTTAGTGTCTGTGATTATAAACACTAATCTTGTCACACTGTCATTTTAAAATAACACTTTATTGTCGAAATCAGTCTTTCCAAACCAACACTGCTTTCACTATTTACGGCAGGTGTTTTGGTGCATCTTCATAGTACCACCAGGTAAGTGTTCAAAGTCTCTCAATATAAAGGTGATGCCCCTGAAAATAAAAGCCTTTTAATGTTATTGTGATCTGAATCTGAACACAATTCATATTCTCTTTGAAAGCGCTGAACAATGATAAATGTTTCAATAACATTTGTCTCAGACAGTTTAGTTAGCAGAACTCTCGAACCATTTTCTGACCACATAAATACCTTTCCCAGTTTCTATCTGCCCTTCCATGGCTCCCATGTGCTATTGGTTACCATTCAGTCCACAGCAGGATTGTGCCCGCAAATAAAATGTTTGTAGATGCCGGATGACAGACTACGAGGAAACCACTGCTGTAATACTGATGATTTGATGTGGCTACACTGTGGTTAGGCCTGTAATATAAAAGGTCACATCACCACAGAGTGATGCCCCAGTACTTTACCACCAAGTGATTCCCGCTCAGTGGTACTTAAAAGAAGTGGCCAAGCAAAAGAAGAAAAATGTGCAATAAGATTTAGTAGATTGTTTTCCATCCATGTTACAGTATATAATATGTTATATGACCAACAGTGCAATATAATGGTCTAATGCAATGGTTCTTTACTAGCTGTGATGCTTTTCATCATTGTCAAAACTCAAATTCCACATTCCCATTCAAAGCTGCCACTCAGAGTCAGAGAAAATTCAAACAGTATGAAACAATGTCAGACTGCATAATGGGGACATAGCAAAGCTGTTCAGATTGAATGTTAGACTATTAGCTGACCAACTCCAGCATTCAGTGGTTAGTGGTTAGAAGCTGGCAGACTCTATGTTTTAGTAGTATGCATCCTCTAGTGTTTGTGTTCCTCGATCTCAGTCAAACCTCAGTCTGGTTTCTCATGTGGAACAATTACATCTGCTAGTCTTTTGCAGTTATGACTTAAGGCTTGTGTGTTACAGCACAAATGTAGTTCTGTTATATCAGATTACTTTCTTAAAGAATCCAAAACGCCTGAGGTCCGTTTTCAACTTCGGGGTGTCTGTGCTTTACATAACCCAGGGACCGGTGGTTATGTGCCTCTGAATGTAGTCGTGTTGTGTCAAATCACTGCAAACATGAGTCCAAATCTGCCTGAGGTCCCATTTCCACACTGTGGCGTCTCTGCATGCCCAGAGGCTCACTGAGCACTGGTTATCATTTTATGTGTTGCCACACTTTTATACTTTCAAGATATTTTCAGAGCTTCCAATAGAAATTCATTCTTCCATGTCAGAGGAAATTTTTATAAAAGTGGACAACTAAATAAATATAAGATCCACTGCATTCTTTCATTTATACTAGCTTAAAGGTATAGTACTCATATACATATCCTAATATAGTTCATCTGAGGCAAAACTCCTGAACTTACTGAAGTCTGTTCTATGAAGCACCTATGGTCCCAGTCACACAGCCGTAGAGACCAGTCGTGACCATCTGGCAACTACCAGTTGCTAGGGTAGAATCTCTTTTCCCAGAACGATTGGCAGGTGGTTACTGGCAATTGCTATGAATTAATGGCTAAAGCCCAATTCACTCAGGCTTAGAGACCAGACTCTAAGTGACTCCACGGGAAGTGCAACTTGCAACTGATTTCACCTAGCAACAACCAGCAACGACTTGCCAACCAGTTGGGGAATATAGTTTTCCCTAACAGCGAGACTTTCCCAGCTTGTCGCCAAACCCTCTCTAGGCCGGTGCGACAGAGGCCTATGGTAGAATATAAGTCATGGAACAATCGGTCCAATATTGGTCCACTGCTTTACATACAGCTGGTTATACCAGTTTCGTGGCTTTGTTGATGTTTTCCTTTCTGAGGAACTCATCAAGCTCAGTGTATGCAGATTCCCTAACACTCTCTCCTAACTCCAAGACGAGTTGGGTTAAAGTTTCACTTAAGTTCTCGTCACTATCAGTGCCTTTACTAATAAAGCTACACATGGAAACATAGAAACATATATACATATTAGCCTCTACAAGATACAGCTACACTATTGTGGTTGCAAATTGTTCAGAATTGGTGCATAAGCTGCTGTGATTTGCTCTATCTCTAACCCCCTCTGCGTCTCTTACTCAAGTCCGTACTCTAGTACTGTGAATGTCTGTCCACCTTCACTTTAGGTGTTATTACATATAAAAGCTGTATTTTAGAGGAATTCAGACAAACAGATAGAAAATTCTGGGGGAACACCACTTTCTTGGATACTATTAGTTAAAATTATGTTCCCATGCAAGGTTTTTGCCATGGCCATTATGACCATTATGTGTGTTTACGGTGTCATAGTATATGGCCCCATAGTCATCACTGGTCCCTTTCTGAATACCACCCCCACATAATGGTGGAAATCCCTTTAAAAGCACTCTTCTTTCTTTCTCTCTGTTGCTTCTCTGTCTGTGGCCCTGCCAGTGTTTATATCCCAGGGCTGGGTGGCTAGCTGATATTGTGTTTTGTGGTATCATAGCTCCATTCTTCCAAAACCATCTGAAGGCCCATTTCCACACCCCGGCATCTGTTGTCCATATCATACCCTGGAGCTTGATGGCTACTCACTCTGGTCAGTGTTTACCAGCTCTCGTGTTTGTGGTGCCGAGGCTCCGCTGGCGCCTGAGGTTCCAGCATGAGTAAGCTTCCAAATAGTAAGCAGCGAGAATATTCTCTTTCTTACTCCCTCAGTTTACTTTTTTTTTCTTTCTCGCAGCATGTAGAGGATCCATTTACAAACCCAAACATGCAATCATCCCGTTTCTGGTCATCATAAAGATGCATTCTGTCAATGCAATGTTTATTTCTCTAAAACACGGGATCTCAGTTGCAACAAATGTATGTTTTTTGGTGATGGTGTGTTTACGCATTGTGAATATGTGTCTTTATATTATAGAATAACACTGCCAATGGTATTGTGATTTTTCCTTTTGGTTCCAAAGTGTGGCTTGCCTGCTTATCTTTCATCTGTTAGCTTTAATTTAAAAGAGTCAATAGGTAATTAAATTAGCTTAAAAAAAAAGATGAAAGGCTTTTAAAATGTTGGGGGAAAGCCAGAATGTGATAAGTTAAAAATCATATGCAAAACTTTAAATGTTTCTAGTTAAAAAAGAGTATGTCAGATTTTAAAACTAAGAGATCGACACAAGCAACACATGTTAAAGAAAGAAACGATTAAAGAAAAACGATTACAGGTCACCAGAGAACTTCAATCTATACATCTAAAAACCACAAACCAGGCGAGAAATTTGGGTGTAGTGATGGATGCAGACCTAAACTTAGAAAAACACATTAAGACAATAACAAAGTCAGCTTACTATCACCTCAAGAATATATCAAGGATAAAAGATCTGATGTCTCAACAGGACCTGGAAAAACTAGTCCATGCATTCATCTTTAGTAGGCTTGATTACTGTAACAGCATCTTTACAGGTCTACCTAAAAAATCAGTCAGACAACTACAGCTCATTCAGAACTCTGCTGCTCGAGTCCTCACTAAGACCAAAAAAGTGGACCACATCAGTCCAGCTCTGAGGTCTTTACACTGGCTGCCTGTCCGTCAGAGGATAGACTTTAAAGTTCTGATGCTGGTCTATAAAGCTCTGAATGGTTTAGGACCAAAATACATCAATGACCTCCTGACCCAGTATGAACCATCCAGATCCCTCAGGTCATCTGGATCCGGTCTTTTATCAGTTCCCAGAGTCAGAACCAGACACGGAGAAGCTGCATTCAGCTTTTATGCTCCTTATATCTGGAACAAACTCCCAGAAAGCCTCAGATCAGCTGAAACACTCAGTTTATTTAAATCCAGGTTGAAGACTCACCTGTTCTCAGCTGCATTTGAATAAAGCACCAAATCCACACTTTAAGCTTAAATTTCAAAACTTACATTTAACTACTGATTTTATCTGTTTTGATTTTATATACTGTTGTTTGTTTGTTTGTTAATTAGTTAGTTAGTTTATTTGCTAGTTTATCATGCTTTTTATTTGTTCTTGTTTCTAATGTCTCTGTAAAGCACTTTGAATCACCTTGTTGTTGAATTGTGCTATACAAATAAACTTGCCTTGCCTTGCCTTAAAAAGCTGCATCATCTCATTTAACAGCTATATGTACGTTTTTGGGAACTGTGGACACCAACCGTGGTAGTTTTAGACATGGAATGTATTTTTATATTCTTTCTTTGTGTAGGACATCAGCTCAGCTGCTCAACAGTTCAGTGCGCCCCATGTTTTATTTATTTTATTTCATAATATGGAATGGATTTTATGCGGTGACAGGTCACAGGCACACAGGTTTGGCAGCGTCTTCATGAAATAACCCAGGCGTTTCCTGAACGAGATGTCTGGATGACAACATGTATTTTTCCAAATCGTGTAAATGTTGTGGAGCCCTCATGTTTACACTAATGCATTGCTATACCACAGAAATTTCACTTTTGAGTGGAAGATGACCACAGGCCAGTTTGATGACCACATTACCTCAGTCCATATTAAACAAGAAGCGTTCCAGGACTGCAGACCACTGCTAAGGCAACTCACTCTCTGGGTGTTGTTTAATGCAAGCCCTGAACAATTTAGTAACATTAACTGTACAGAATGTGAAAGAATTCCCTGCATCAATAATTAGAATGCTACCTTTGAGCAAGGCATTTAAACTCCAGCTGTTCTGCCTTTGATTTTCATTTGCTGATTTTTTTCTTTCTTTCTGAAGAACGGTGCGAGAAAGGATTTAGATCTCAGTTGATTTGCTCCATGTAAACATTTAGAATTAAATCTTAAATGTCTGGGAAGACAAATTGTTCATCCCCCACGCTGCTAAAATCTCCATTTGTCAAGGTCTGCTGTCGGCTACTGTATGTAGTATAATAATGCCGTGCAGCCATGACGTACCCTGAGTTTGCTTTTCCACACCGCGCTATGTGCTCAGCCAAGCACTGCAGGAGAACCGGGCAATGGACAGATTACACATAATTACCTCGTGATGCTTGTTAGGGATTAGGTTTGCGTGTGCGTGTCTGCTACTGATGTGTGTGAGTGTGTGTGTCGGTGACAACTGCCGTCCATCAGTCACCATATTTGTTTTGTCACACCACACCTGTCCCCGTTACGCGCCATAATCTGGCTAGATAAATCACATTACGGTTCGTCTATGCGACTGAGCGTTACACTGCCGCAGCCCCGTGGACGCAGCCAAGCAGCCATAATAAGTTTCAATTAAGCAGAGATGATGCTGGTTTGCTTCTGTATACCGGTGTTTATGGGTTTTATGCCCTCTATTTAACAAATTTTCTGTGCTTTTCAAAGCCAAAAGGGTGATTCTTCTTCATCAAAACTAAATCCACAGATGTGGATGACTCAGTTTAAAGTGTGCACATATTTGTGGGGGAGTTTTTCATATCCACTTATGCCCTGATGTTGTCTTAGAGGACCATTTTAGGGACAAATGTAGAATAGAGAGAAACAAAAAAAGAATCACTTCATCCTTTCTGATATCTGTCCCCCATGGTCTTGTCTGTGCAGTTATTCCCTGAGACGGGGCCTCGACAAGGCGGAACCAGGGTGACCATCTGGGGGGAAAACCTGGGTCTGCAATTCAGAGACATCCAGACGGGCGTCAAATTGGGGAAGGTGCCCTGTGTTCCCGTTGAAGACGAGTACGTGAGTGCCGAAAGGTAAGTTGAGAGGCAGAATGCACACACACGGTAACCATGCATACGCAATCAGACAAAAATAGGTGTAAAAAGGCATACATGTACAATATATTGCCAAAAGTATTCATGACCATAGTGTAAAATCAAGCACCAGGCATGCAGACTGCTTCTACAAACATGTGTGAAAGAATGTGTCGCTCTCAGGAGCTCAGTGAGCTCCAGCGTAGTACCATGAGGGGACAGCACCTGTGCAACAAGTCCAATCGTCAAATTTCTTCATTACTAACATATTCCAGCTGTTAGTGGTGGTGGATGTGACTGAGAATGACAGCAACTTAGCCACGTGCTAGGTCAGGTAAAATCACAGAACAGAGGCAGCAGATGCTGAGGAATGGAAGTCGCAAACTTTCTGCAGAGTCAATCACTATAGACCTCCAAACTTCATGTGGCCTTCAGATCAGCTCAGGAACAGCGCACACAGAGCTTCATGGAGTGGGTTTCCGGGGCTGTGCAGCAAGCAAAGCATCAGATGCAGTGGTGTAAAGCACGGCACCACTGAACTCTAGAGTACTGGCGACATGATGAATCACGCTTCTCTGTCTGGCAATCTGATGGATGATTCTGGGTTTGGTGGATGCCAGGAGAACAGTACTTGTCTGACTGCATTGTAGCAAGTGTAGAGTTTGATGGAAGGGGGGTTAGATTATGATGTGGGTTTGTTTTTCAGGAGTTAGGCTCTTCTCCTTAGTTCCAGTGAAAGGAACGCTTCATGCTTCAGCATACCAAGACATTTTGGACAATTTGATGCTCCCAACTTTGTGAGAACAGTTTGGGGATGGCCCTTTCTTGTTCCGACGTGACTGCTGCCAGCGCAAAAAGCAAAGGCCATAAAAACATGGATGAGCGAGTTTAGTGTGGAAGAACGTGACTGGCCTGCACAGACTCCTGACCTCAACTCAATGTAACATTTTTGGGATAAATTAGAGCAGAGACTGCAAGCCTTCCCAGACAACACAAAGCTGCTATAGCTGCAAATAGTGGGACAACATCATATTAAACCCTGTGGATTAAGAATGGAATGTAGCTCAAGTTCATATGTGTGCGAAAGCAGACCAGTGAATACTTTTGGCAATATAGTGCATCTAAGCTCACAAAGCCTACAAAGACAGATCAATACATTTGCAGCATGCGGATGACCTAAATGCCTCTCTCACAGAATCAAACATAATTCCAAGGACACGCACAAAGAGGAAGCTGCAGCTTGTGCCTCTCTGATCCTGCCCAATCAAAGGACAGGAAAAAATGTCAACCAGAACACGTTTGTGTATAGGTGCATCCGCGTTCAGCAGCTGAAAAGATAGTGACATCAGGCTTTCTTTTTTTGTGCGTTTGTAAATTCCATCTGTCGTTCCTCTCCATTACTCTCTACATATGCTTTTTCCTTTATTTTTCTCATCCCTCTATACTGACATTTACTCCTCTGCAGGGTCCTACACGGCTGAGGAATTGAGTTCACGCAGATCAAACAGTCTCTCTGAAGTGCAGTTAGTTGGGAAATGATGCATGTTGAGATAGAGGGCATCTCTATTCAAATATTACACACACATCAGTTATTCTACATATTATTCCTGACATCTCTGCACCACTCCCTAGTCAGATACATTTTTCCCTTTTTTTTTTTTTTTTACTGTCTTTCACCACTCCTGAACTGTAGATTGAGATCTATTGTCTGAAGCATTTTGGTGTCTGCATAAAGCCTACTGTGACCACGTGACTGACCATTCACTTGTTTTTGCACTGCACTGCACTACATACTGTAAATATGTGACAAAATGAGGAATAAAGAAGCATCTGCTTCAACTTCTCTCTCTGTGAACAGAATAGTGTGTCTGCTGAACGACGCAACCGGCTACAGGGTCCAAGAGGCTCAGGTGGAGGTGTGTGTGAGAGACTGCGTCAACGACTACAGAGCCCTGTCGCCGCGGCCGTTCACCTTTGTGGTAAGGATCCCGGCGAGGAGACTTCAATAACTCTTGTGTTATCTTAGCCGCTCCACGAGGGCCGTGACAAGTTAAGAGACGCTCCCACTGCTGAAACACAATTACATAGTGGACTAAATCATAACTAAGTTGATAAAAACTAGAATATTTATATAGATTTTTTTCCCTCTCTTCTTTGCAGACTCCCTTTTTCACACGTATCCAGCCGTCCCAGGGGCCCATTTCAGGGGGAACTCGTGTCACCATCGAGGGGAGCTACCTCAATGCGGGCAGCTACGTGTCTGTCAGCATAGGACCGCTGCCATGCCAGTTCAAAAAGTAAGACTCCTTTTTTTATTGTTGCTATAAATTTAAAATGTATTAAACTAACCCCCTAAGGAAAACTGAGTGATGCTTAACGTGGTAAAAATAAATTTACACTCAGAGCTGAAAATGCTGAGGATGATGGGAAAAACAAACAGATCAAGCTTAAAGGAAATATGTGCATAAATAAGGATTCTCTGTCTGAAGATTGGTTTTGTGGTGTATTGCAAAAGAAAAAAATAGCATTATCATAAAGATATTACATGCACGTGCAAACATGTAACCAGTATGTCAGACTGGGTTTATTTCTGTGTGTGTGTGTGTCTGTTGTATTAAGCGTGTGTGCATGCTTGTTGCTCGCAGACACTCAGCACCTCTTTGTCTGCTCTCACGCAGGCTTTCCTTAATCTACTGCATGGAGAGAAAAAAAAAAACATCCAAACTATCACCACAGTTGCTTGCATGTCAAATGTATGGATTAGCCTCAAATAGCTAATCTCTATTGAAGCGAGCGTACGCTAGCTTTGATGTCACACCAGTCGTTTCCGTCCTCACGGTAATCCCGCAGACTCCACTTCACCGCGACTGTTTGCTCACCTCAACTCTGTCTTTATCTGTCACACCCTAACTGTGGGACCGTGTTTGTGGCATCTTGTGAAGATTGCTGGGGCATGGGTTCTTTCTGAATGGGGTTGCTATGGTTACAGGCTGGGGGACTCAGGAGACTGGATATCGTAGATTCTCTATCCTTTTTTTTTCTTTCCTCATACTCTCTCTCCCTGTGTGGCTGCTGAGATATAAAGAGGCACAATAGATTCTGCAACACCAAACTGAAGTGCGCTCACATACTTTCTTATACACATGTACTGTACTGTACAAAAGCAGCCACCGCTTAACTGTGCTAAATACATATTAGATAATGTATCTACTGAGGACTGCACGAGGCTGCAATCCAAAATGTTATTTTGGCTTTAAAATAATATTTTGGATTGTAGTGTTTGTCATTGGTACTATTGATTGTTGAGATAATTTTTTAAATGTAAAAAAAGTAGGTGCTTTAGTTAGTCTTAAACATAATAATAATCATAATCTACTAATAATCTAGTAATAATAATCTAAATCTGGGTGTATCATCTGGATGAGGGAGGTGGTTGATCAGATTGCACCCAAGTACAAGTGCAGTCCACACAGAAGGAAGGAAAAAATCCCCCCCCGAATGGAGGCATTATCTGTGCTATCGTTTCCCTTGTCGCTTGAAGTCAACTGCACTTCCGCGAGCCACAAGATCTGATCGTATTTCCAACAGGACTAAAATAAAGCAGTGTAAATACCAAGGGTAAAGACTCACAGAGTTGTTGCAGTTACCTAAATGCTGTCTTCAGACAGTCTGTATATAAAAGATGGACATACATAACATCACCGAATTTTGTAGTCATGTAGACAGTTTGAAACGTCAGTTGTAGTTTTTTGGGGGGGTTTAAATGACAAATGAGAATATTTAACGGCTCGGTCATATTAAAGTAAAAATAGGACAGCATCCTTCTTCTGACTATGAATATCAAATCTCACTTTCAGCTATTTATTTTGTCATGCCAACAACCATACCAACATTTTGGCCTTCTTGTTATGCTTTCATGAAGGTACATGTTTGCTGGCATGACAAAGTAAATTGGGGAAACTAAGAAGTTTTGTGCTACTGCTGCTTATTGACTTGGATAATTGACCCTGGAGTTTTGGTGTGGCACTACCGATAAATGTACCGGGAAGGCAGGTCCTTTTAAGACACTGGACTAAGAAAAATCCTTTGTTGCCTGGTAATTGCATTGATTTCTTTTTTTTATTCTGATTTTTTTTTCATTTGGCGATTGACTGCAAGTAGCTGCGGCAACCAGCTGATCAGCTGAGTGTGCAACACCTTTAACAGCACCTGACTGCGAGTGCTCATAGATCTGGTCCCAGTCTTTGGAGCAGCTGTTCTAAGTTAACAAGAACACAAGTTCATTGCACAAGTTTGGAATAATTTTGTTTACAGCCACTGTTTATCCTTTAGTGTAAATGTATCATAAATAAGAGGGTGGAGTGCTAAGTTAGCTAATGTTAGCAAGCTACATACAGAACATATGAATAAAACACTACAATTAGACACACTACAAAGTTTTCGACTGGGCTGTTAAAATAATAGACCACATCCTATGCCATGTTATTAGTTAAATAACTGCTCCAACAATACAAACACCTCAGATTAAGTGAGGTGAGGCCTAGCAGACAGTTAGCAGCTATAGCCTGACTCTTTCAGCAACCACTTATAACTCAGCCTGCCCACTCAGTCTGTTATTTGTATTAAAGTATAACTTTAATACCACCCCCACCAACCATGCAGTCTTTAGCAAATCAGCTAAAGAGACAAAGATTTTTATTCTATCCAGACTGTAGTTATTTAATTTCTGCTGTTAAGTTAGGCATTTTTGTAATGTGACTGTATGTGGATTGACCTGCTTTTTGAGCTTTTCTCAAGTGGCCATTCTCAAAGGAGCTGTCGTTTTTGACACTTAAGTGTTAGCTTTTTTTTTTAGCCCTGTAGGTTGCCACTTGATAGACTGACATAACGGTCTTTAATCCCAGTTGTGTAAGTGGCGACAGATAGTTCCAACTATACATTTGCTCTGTCTTGGCCTCACACATACAAGCTCAAGTTGTGAACTCTGATTCGTATGTTCCAGGAGGCCCTCAAGCTGATCAAACAGCAGGACTTGGCTTATTTTGTGAGCTGAAGTGCTCTAGTTATAAGCAGAATGATCTAATCAGGCAGTTTACAAGATGAGTTAAAGAGCATGAGATTAATTGGCTTCACAGGACAGACATTGGTAATTACAAGAAAAAGTCATTTAATATGTCATCTCTTCTGCTCGAACCTCGGTATGAAATAAATGTCCTGGCACAAGAAAGAAATCATTGCCTCTTCATTATTACAATTCTTTATTCTATAATTCTGAGTGATTAGGCACTTCTAGCTGCTTGCTAGGGTGCTGCTAAGATTTTTCCTCTGTTAGATGTGAATACTTTCCTTCTCAAACCTAATTTTACTTCTCTTTTATTCCCTCTATATGTGTTCTTGTCCAATAATTCTTTATTAATTAGAAAATTCCTGCAATCGGAAACTTTATTCTGTCAGAAGAAGGGTTGCTACCTTTTCTGGTGAAATAGGTTTTATCTTTTCAGAGCCTGGCAAATGGAAATGTGAAAATACAGCCCTTGATTTGAGCATGTTAACATTAGTTATATAATTTGCTCTCTACTTTGCTGAGACTTGTCCTTGGGCTGGAATCGATTTCCGTCAGCTTTTCCTCCTTCTGTCTGTCCAGGAGGAATGCCCGTGAGATAGTATGCGTTACACCAGCTGGACTGGCCTCGGGCAGTGCCCCAGTCTTGGTGGACATCGATGACGCAGAGCTCAGAAACCCAGAAGTCAAGTTTAACTACACAGAAGACCCCACTGTTCTGAAGATTGAACCTGACTGGAGCATTGCCAGGTAAGCTAATGTGTTGTGTTTGTAAGTTTACAATTTGAGTAAGCAGCATTTTTTTTTTCAAGGGATAGAAACAAAGATGTTGCTCCTAGAATATATCCAAGTGGTTCTGAAGAGGTCCTGTGGGGACATTAATAATAATCAATCAATCAATCAATCAATCAATCAATCTTTATTTATAAAGCACTTTTCATACAAAAAAAAAAAGTAGCACAAAGTGCTTTACATAGTTAAAAGCAGCCCACCCCACCCTCCAACTCACTCCCCACACTCTCATTAACATAAATGATGTGAATACACACATATCCCCCCCCCCCACACACACACACACATACACACACGCGTACACTTAAAGAGTAAAAATTGGGCTGGGCTCGCATGAGCCAAGTGATGAAACACTATAACAGGGAGCCGTCTGCACCGGGAGCCGGTCACAGCTCACAAAACTGAACCTAAATATTTTTTCATGCTGGAATTTTGTCTAGTTCAGATCCCGAATAAATGTTGGCTGGATAATCTCAGCAGCTAGCAGCTGAAAGAAATTACAGTCTAGCTTTTTGCACTACTCCTGTGCTCCAGAAGCATCGCGCTGGCAAATTCGAGGAAGTGTTCTCGAAGCAGTCGGAGCAGAGTTAAATGCAGGATGAGAGCTCTGACAGCTAGTTTAGATGGAGGTAAATTGACAGTGCCTCCGGAGGTTTTTCATCTGGCTCGAGTGAGGCGTTTTCAGCAGAGGAAATGAGCAGCAGCAGAGGCGGCGGCAGCACGGTTTATCTAAAAACAGAAGAGTTTAAGCTCATCGTGTAAAGCGGGTCATTAATGGCTTGATTTTGATTGGTTGATTGAAGTGGCATCTAATACTGATCTGCTAACGATGAGTGAGAAGTAATGCAAACGATGCGCAGATTTCCACAGCCTTTCACACAGCGGCTAAATAAATAAACACTCTGCTCCACTACTCGGCACTGAACATGACAGCAGCATCACTGGGGAAGACGCACACAAGCAAACCATTTCACATTAAAGTAGATTTACTGTCAAACGGGGCAGACACATGCACTTATTGGGCTTTATGATGGATACTTAGGCTACTAGAAACAACTCACTCTCACCCTTGTGGTTTTTCTGGAGCTCCATTACAGCTAAGTAGGGCTGCCACAAATGATTATTTTGATAGTCGACTAGTCACCGATTATTTTTGCGATTAGTCGACTAATCAGATCATGCATCCATTGGACGTACAGCGTACAGCTTATTGCACCAGCAGGCATCTGCTCTTATATAACTATCATTAGCTTACAGCTTTAAGATTTTAAGGTATGTGCTAACTAAAAATAAAGACAAGATGATAGTTTATTAAATTTTAATGAAATTTGTAGATTGTTTCGGTGAAGTTTAATAAACTCCTTGCTATCTAAAATATAACAGGACACCGGAGTATATTCTCGAGCATCTCACACTTCTGATAGTGTCTTTTGTTTGGATCTTACAAAGCTTCAAACGACGCGTCGACTATTAAATCGGTCGTCGACGATTTTGATAGTCGACGTAATCGTGACTAGTCGACTAATCGTGGCAGCCCTACAGCTAAGATTTATTCCTCTGTGGGAGGTTGTTTGAGTTTGGTGTTACTTGGACTAATCGCAGGTTTTTAATCCTATGTGGGAAGCATATTGTGCCGATTTTTATCGCCAGCCGAAATACACACTGATGAATGGCTCCTACTGGGTTTTTGTGCGGTTTAACTCTGAGAGCTGTGTGGTTAAAACCAGTCAGTTAAAAATAACCTGTTGTTTGGCTGTGGTTAAACTTTATAAGGTAGTACTTTATTTCCTTTCACATATCCTGTCAAAGCCCTGTTCCTTTATGTCCAGAGCAACATTTTCTCATTCTCTTTGATTGAAATTCATTTCGATATTTAAATAGGCAGCAGTGATGCCTTTTTTCTTTTTTTACCCCTTGTTTTTTTTTTACCTGTTCTTGCCTCTTGCTCCTTCTGTGCTCCTCCCTTCCCTGTTGTTACTCATCAGCAGATTGTAGGAGATAGATGCAGAGCTTGTTAGAGAAAAGTGTTGATGAATCCTGCCCAGTTCCCTTTTGCCCAGTAGGGCCAGCCAAGGAAGCAGCTGAGGCCCAATCACTGCCCTTCCCACCCACTGCGAGGGTGCCTCTGTGAATGTGTGTGTAAAAGCTCAAAACGGGGGTTCTACTTCAGCAAGCTCACTCAGGAGTGATGATCCCACGCAAACAAGAGGCGTGCGCGCACACATACACACAGACGCCCCGCTGATTCCCAGAGTCCCTGATGTTTGGCCCCAGATCCCTCCTCCATCTGGTTCAGAAAACCAGAAAACAACTCATGCTCCTCGGAAACAGCAAGCAAACTGCGATAGACAAAAGTGCGTGTGGCGCTTCCAACCAGTAGGAGCTTTAATTTGAATGATGAATTTCAGCCAGCGATCGGCATCACGTGTCGCTTTAGGTAGAAAGTAAAAAGAACCAGTAAGATGTGATAGTATATCCGTTCGTATCTGCCTTATTGTCTGCCTTTGTGCGGCTACATGCATGCCTGGGGAGCATTATCATTGTGCTTGGAAGATGATAGCGAGAGTGGATAAAAGAGAGTGAAAAGAGAAAGAGAGCAGGGGTGCAGAGAGAGAGAGTGCATTACCATTGTGCTTGGCTGATGATATTCCATTTAGGACAAAGACAGAGCACTTCAAAAATAAATCAATGAGGAGTACTCATCTGGGATACTGGGGGAGATTTATTTGGGTAGTGGTAGAGGTTAGAGAAGCAATTTTGGAACAAAATATTCAGATTTCTTTCTCAAACAGAGAGTAAATACAGCAGATGGCTCGGAGGCTTGCCACTCCTTCATTGAGTACTGCCAGTGTGCCTTTGAGCAAAACTGATTAGTACTTCTACTCCAATATAGCTGCTTCATGGTAACTGTGAAAAGTGGTAGCTGCCAAGGCTAAACGTGTGTGTGCTTAGTCAACAACTTAATTACGAGCAAAAAGGTCAGACCAGGAAGTAGCACGGCAAAGTTTGTCCATGCCAAGCCACCAGCACAGCAGCCGGGCTGCGAGGTGAGCATTTGTTAAATGTCACTTGTGTGTATAAAGTCAAGAAGAGCACTTGTTGGGAATTCTCAAAAGTGCAAGCGCTCAACTGTCTTGTTGGAAGGACTCGAAAATCAGAATCCTGAAAGCTACCTGAGGCTATTTTGCTATTTTCTACAAACTCTTGTAGGACTGATTGTGCACACTAACATACTAGTTAGGAGCAGTAGATCTTTAATTGCTTTTACTTTTTCTTCTTGGGTTTGTATGGTGTTTTAATCGGTCAGTAACATTTGCTACCAGTTGCAGTTTTTTCCAGCCACACAGAGACTGTTGGGCGACTTCCTGCAAACGACTGGTTGCTAGAGAAATGTGTATTTCTTAGCTGGTTGGCCAGTGTTTGCTGCAGGTTGCTAGCAATCACTAGGAGAAACTGGCAAAGAGCAGCAAAGAGGTATACAGTGCTGCACTGAAAATCCTGTGATTAGTCTGGTAACTAACAGATTTCCACAGTTTTCAGGGAAGAAGCAGGTTGATTTAGTGAATCTAAATTACCACTAAGCTGTAGTTTACTGAGAGGTGCATGCACGGTGCACAGAGGCGTATGTATACCATCGACTGCAGTCTGCTGTAAACGAACGCAACTTTTTCCAGGTACATTTACCCAACATACGAGGGTTAGCAAAAATGGATTGTTCAACACAATAAAATTCAGCAGATTTCTCTATTTGACTCTCTGTTAACTTACCGTTACAGAGTAGCTTGACTGAGCCTTACACGTGTGCTTCAGTGTTCAGTTTCAACTTGCAAACAAGTTTTTAATCATTTACTGCTCCACAAACAAAATCTTGAAAAACTGTTCCGATCCTCCTCTTACTGCCCGACAGTGACAGAAAATGCTAGAGAAAATGAGAAGTAGTCAAAAAGGAAAGGAGTCCAGAGAAAACAAGAGAAGGATGAAGAAAGAGAGAGAAAGACTAACCGCAGTAGCTGGATTTCCCAAGCTACCTGTGGGAGTTTATTCTGATTGTCTTGTTGTCTGTTCCCTGAAGCATGTACCTGAGCTAAAGAGACTCACTTAGACAAAGATAGGAGCAACAGGGACAGAAGGATTCAGAGCAAATACACATCAAGCTGAAGAGGACGGCAGCAGAGGAGAGGGGAGGACAGCCGGTGTTATAAGAAGTGCAGTCTGTCTGCTCCTGTGCTGCATTTGTAGCACAAACTTTAACAGCTAATTAAAAAAATCTGCTTCTTTGAATATCCTCTGGGCTCCTTTCTTAGGTGTCTTCATCTGCCTTGTAAATACCACAGTAATAATATGCCAGGTCACTTGTTCCTTCTGTTAGCTAAGCGTGGTCCATGTTATATATAATGTATACTGAAGGTACTGGGGCACTGCTTATGCAACAGTGTTTCAGAGCCTCAGATTATTATGATGCTTTGGACTATCTTGCATTCATGAGGTCTTAAGCTAAACATAAATAAATATATAATATAGAAAATATATTAATATATGACACAACAACATTAATCATTTAAATGTAAAGCAGTTGTCCAAACCAATATGCTGAGAGATCAGTCCGTGGCCGTGACACAGAAACTAATTTCTATTCAAAGTGGAATGAAGGAGATTAAAAAAATCATTAAAATAGGTTAGATGGAAGTTTCCTACTTAAATTTCTTCTGCTCAACAGAACAAACTTGATTTGTACAAAATTAATTTTTACTACACTGGCAGAGTTTCAGAGTTTCATGGCACCCATCCATAGTGAATTGAAGTGTCTCGCTTCCAGTTACTTAAACCGAATTTGGCTCTTGAAGAGTACAGCGCTGTAGAAGAAATGACACGAATACTGTATTACAAAAAAAAGAGTTAATGTGTATACTTTGTAAAAGTGTGAGCAATCAGAAAAATATTGGTACCTTTGTCAGCTGTCAAAATACAAGTCAGAGGCTTTATGCTTCCTATAACACCTATAATCGCGTATTAAACATGATAGTGTTATCCAAAGAATGGATGAGATCAGGTATCCTAAGCGAGTAATGGGCAACCTGCCAAAAAAGAAAAAAAGACTCTGAGAAGCTGAGAAGAATAGCCAGGCTCGAAGCCTTTTATATACCTACAATGCAAGAGATGGTACGTCTACCTTTATCATTTACTCCCTGTCTCACCCTATCATTAGCGTTTGCCGCTATTGTAAGTCTCGCTGGATTAGAGTGAGAGATGAATGTCTCTTGTTAGCCAGCCAGACTCTCTTCCTAAGATATTAACAGGTTCTGTCTCTGCTTCTTTTCACCGTGTTGTTCATTCTGCTGTTGGTGCTTGTACGCCAAGTCATTCTGGATAAGTGTCAGATTAATGCTGACTATGAAAAAGACACCTTGGTATTGCAGAAATCAATGTTAATATGTGGTAACCCACCAGATGAAATGTGCTCTGGCGCACGGTGGAGCGTCACAAAGGAGTACTTGAGGCGAGGGACTAAGGTTTGTCCAATGCCTCAGTGAATTCTGTAATACTATGACAGAATTTGTGTCTGCCTATATGGTATTTATTATATCCTGTGGATGTGCTGCCATGATCAATTGTCTAATCCTGCAGGAAGCCCTTAACTTCCCCTCACTGAACTGCTGTTCATACTAACATAGGAAGAGCCTGCCTTCAGAGCTTCACCTCTCATTCAAGAGACTTCTTCAGTTCTAAAACAACTGGTGGAGACTTCAGGGTAATAAAAACCTATTACCTTGTAGTAGGCATAGAAGAAAGTTCTAGGAGTCACGTTCCATCTAGTGGGAAATGTCTTAAAGCAAACAAAAAACTAAAGAAGTCCTGTTACATTCTCTTCAGGCTCTCAAAACTACCATGATTTAGATGGCTAAGAATCTAGATAGACAAGATCCTGCCTTAATGGGTACACAGGACATGGCACATGTTGCATGTTGTCTGGTTCAGAGACGGGAAAGATTGTCAGCTTAGCATGCACATAGAGTTTAAAGTTGCCGTCAAAAGCTAAAATTAGTGAATATATTCCTTCTCTTCTTGACAAATAATAAAAAGTCAAAAGGATATTTATTGTGAGAAATTCATCAGCTTGAGTACTCACAAAATCTTTGGATTTGTGAAAACCAACCGTTACCTTGGATCATGGAAGATTTGCAGTAAGATAGCAAGGGTAACGGGAGAAGGAACAGGGAAAGCCTTACAGTTTTATTGGCCATCTGCTGTTAAAACCCCAGGGCTTATAAGTCTGCAAAGGTGACTGATCAAGACACACCAAAATATCTTTGTTTCAAGTTGTTCTTTGGGTTAAATCTTTCCAAGATCGAAGAACAGGGGGAAAAGAGTGTAGGGGCAATGAAGCAAATCCCTTCCTCAGCAGTTTCCCCCGACAGAGTTGATACCACCAAATATTCCCAAGCAACAGAGAGTAAATCTGAAAAACACTTGTCTTTTAGGTGTAGATAGCAGAGGCAGCAGTCAGGCTTGGGAATCTCTGAGTGAGAGAATTAGGTGTATTAGATTCTGCATCAAGCCAGCCACACAAAAAGACCCTGAGAAGTTTTTACTTTTATCACTGGCTAGTTGAACTAGAGAATTCACCATGGTATAGAAATATCCTGTGGATATCTGTGTTTTTGGGTTTGCAAAAATACCTTAGCATCCAAGTGTGGTTAGGGAGGTATACGATGTTTGTGATTTCTTCAAAATACATGGTTTTATTCCAGCCTTTTATTTCAGACAGCAGTGATAGGAACTACAATACAAACCCCTCTAGACTGTGAGAATCTTGTAGAAAGACACATGATAGTGGGTCTTAGAAACAATATCTCTCAGTGGCACAGATAGCCCAGCAGCGGTGAAAGCGCTGATCTTCTAGAGCAAGACAGCACACAGGTGCACAAACTGCAACTGCAAAACAAGGTGAGCGTTGAGAAGGTAAGAAAGGTTTGAAAAAACCTTCTAAATCCAATTTAAGCGTAGCTGTGAAAATGTAAGGCTAACTCCATTCCCTTTACAGGTGGCAAGAGCCCTCTGTGATAAAGGTTTTATATTTTCCATGAACTTCATGACTCTCTCGCATTGAGGGTCATCACGAGAAGACCACCAATCACTTTGGATAACAGCAAAAAGAGATGCAGTTGAATATTGGCCACCAGATAGACAAGCATCGTCAGACATGGCGAAAAATAAAGAATTTTTAAAATAACTTAAATAAACAAACAAAGATGGTCTGACCTGCACCGACAGTATCAAAAATTACGCCTGGCAGTTCAGCTAAATTCTGCCATGGCGATTTACTGTATTCGGTCCAGTACACCTGCTCAAGGCAAACACCGTGACTGTAGATAGATTTGTATTTATAGTACAGGGGTGGGGAACTCCAGGCCTCAAGGGCCGGTGTCCTGCAGGATTTAGATATCACCCTGGGTCAACACACCTGAATCAAATGATTAGTTTTGGCATTGCCAGGCCTCTGGAGAACCTCAAGACATGTTGAGGAGGTCATTTAGCCATTTAAATGAGCTGTGTTGGATCAAGGACACATCTAAAACCTGCAGGACACCGGCCCTCGAGGCCTTTAGTTCCCCACCCCTGCTATAGTGGATCTTACATTCTGTTTCTCCTTTTTTAATTTTGTGTTGTAAATTCCCCTATAAAGATGATTTTTAAAATCCTCCCTGGTGCCCATGGTACTCTACCCTAAGCTTGGAGCAAACTTCCTTTAATTAATAGAAAGTAGTCAAACTGTTCCAACATTTCATGAAAGCTTTCGAAGTGTTTAACAAAAAAGCTGGAAAGTGGTGCCGAACTGCACCGTTTTAAGAAGGGAGGAAAAAAATGTTCCTGCAAATGTCGGTATTAATTCTGCTCTTTAAAAAATTTTTCATGTTAATCAAATCTGCCTTGAAGGAATTAGACTAACATCATAGTAATAAGCGAAAATAAATATATTTTTGGATTAAGCAGTGTGTTGCCTGGGTTACACTTTCTTTGAACATCATGAAAAACATTTGTTGAATAATTTAAACTTCCAATTAGCAAAATACAGTCTTGCTGCACCGTGTCTCTGTAAAGTGTTCACTGTAATGTGTACCGTCATTAAACTAGTAAAGTCACAAACATTGACCAAGTAATGGTTTGGGCCCAATTCTTCAACACAGTGTGAACTCTCTTAGGCAAGCTTCCTTATCTTTTCTTTAAGTGGTTCGTCACGCTTCTCAAAGGACATTTCTTTGGATGTCAGCTGCCTTTTGTTCCATCTTCTGTAAAGATGATCCTACACTTCTTTAATAAAAATAAAGTCCAGGGTTCAACATTAGGTGGAGGTCAATTCATGAGTGATAGTGTTTTTCTGTTTAGGTGCATATGTTTGGGATCATTGTGGTGCTGAAACCAAAGCTGTTGCCAGTCAGACACTTTTCCAATTTTATTGTTTGGTGGATCAAAATCTGATGTTTTCTGCTTTTATAACTTAATTAATTTTGACAAGATGTCCAACACCATTGGCTGAAAGGCAGCCCCAAACCTGACAGAGCATCCACTGTGTTTTAAACACAGCTGTGGACCCTTGCTGTTGTTCCTGAGCTACAACAGCAAACAGTAGATAGAGCATCAGCTAAAGATATAATTTAAAAATTAAATTGCTCATTTTTATGTTTAGACACAAAGTTAGTTAATCCCTTGAGTTAGGTGCCTTTTTTATTCTTGAATTATTCATACAACAGAGTTAAATGGGTAAACTGATCAGTAGGGATGGGTATCGTTTAGGTTTTATCCGATACCGGTGCCAAATCGGTACTTTTGAAACGGTGCCGGTGCTTAAACGGTGCTCGAACCGGTGCTTAAAGAATGGAGAACACAAACTTTGTCCTAAAACCTCTCATGTTCAGCTGTTTTTTTGTAAAAAGATAACAATGTTAGCCTTTTCTGCAGCTATGGGGCATATATGGTATCACTCTTGGCTGGAAGCAGTGCTTAAACAATGGAAAAAAAACACAAACTTTGTCCAAAAACCTCTCATGTTTAACTGTTTCCCTCTTTTTCTTTGGTCATTTTAGCCTTTTTGGCCAGGGTGGAGGGAGTATCTGCCATCAAACAAGAAGACAGCCGCATGTAGCTATGATGATGTTTGCTAGTTCACCTTACATGCATTAATGTAATAACGTGGTTAGCCTACTCGACGTAAATTACACTCGAACAACATTAAGCGACTCACGCAGAGAAGAACGGCTGCTGCTGCCATCATCATCCGTCATCATTTCTGCTACACTGGCAGGGCTAGGGGCCAGGACTCTATTCTTCGGGTTTTTGGGGGATGTTGCTCCGGGTCCGATAACTGGCAACCCACCCAACGTGCACAGTGTGAGGTCTCGCAGCAAGCTATCAAATACGGCGCATTTCTCGGCTTTTAAAAAAAACGCTATGCGTCGCCAGGTGTTTCATCGGATTCGAGGTGTTACCTCCTTTGACAGTATCACAGTATCAGCTTAAAGCACTTGTTGCTGCTGAGTTTGCATATTTTGCTGTGAAGTACAGCCAGACTTTTGACCGCTTCGCCTTGGGCATTTTTAATCTGTAGCTCTGCTCTAACTGAACGTACGTACCTGGCCCCGCCTACTATCCTGGGAAACGTAAAATGATTGGCTAGAAGTGTATCACAGCTCAGGAAAAAAAAGCACCGAAATAAAGCACCGAAATGTGCGCTGCTTTTCGGTCTGGTTACTACCGTTTATGTCAGAACCGGTGCCATCATCCCTACTGATCAGGTATACTATCAAGACCACTTTAAAAAATGACAAGATTTTTCTTTATATAGCAAAATATAAACAAATGAGCAGCTATTCAAAACAACATATTTGTAGTAGAAAACAGTTAAGGTTATGGATTGTGGTTGTGCTTTAAGAGAGCAGAAGTCACTTTAAGTTTCTCACTATTCAACCAGGAGAGTCTGTAGCTCAAGAGGTAGAGCAGGTCATCTGCTGAGAAGAAGGTTGGCGGTTTGATTTCTAGCTGCTCCAGTCTACATGCCAAATATCCTTAGGCAAGATACTAACCCTGGTTGCTCTGTGAATGTGATAGTAAGCACTTGCATTTAAAAAAAAGTGCGTTTTTGAATGAGGCAAGTTGTATAAAGTGCTTTGAGTGCTCGGATAGAATAGAAAAACGGCATGTAAGAACCTGTCCATTTAGCATTCTATCTGTTGTCTAAACCTCTGGGTGACTATCATCCATCTATCCAGCATATATCACTTCATTTCAATGAATCATATGAACATGACTGCTCACTGCAGTAATCTTCATGTGATTGAGGCAGATAATATATATCTGCTCGCTTCTTTTTTACAGTGGTGGAACTCTGCTGACAGTGAGCGGGACCAACCTCGCAACCATCCGAGAGCCAAAGATCAGGGCCAAGTATGGACAGGCAGAGTCCTTTCATGTGAGTACTGATGTGACTGACACAGCAGCTGCAGAGTGTTTACAGTATACATTATTCAGATATACACCTAGATACATACATTAACTGACAAATACTCTGAAACAGACCTCTCTGTGTACAACAGCACATTTCCAAAAAGCTTCTTCTATGTGCCGCTGAAGGTGGCAGACAGTTTGTCTCTGAGTGTTGCTCACGACTCCTCGTTCAGCAACTCCAGCTTCAGACATCTAACGCTACCCCGGGCCATAACGCTTTTCAAATGTCACCTCACTGTTCAGAGTTTTACAGAAAAAAAAGAGGCAGCATCAGAGGCTACGCATGCTTTATTTGAAGAGCTGAGGAATTTTGTCCCTTCTATTAACAATGTTGGCAAAGGACTTTGGTGATTGTCAATGTGAGCTGAGTCTTTGTAGTTGTCAGGGTTAAGGACTAAACCACAAACAACACTAATGCACTTCAATCTGCAGATAAAGCTGCCATTTATGGAGGAGAAACAGCCTACAGGATGCATCTCAAACAGCTCTTTATCGAAGCGCTACTTTGCACTTAAAGGACTTTTGAACAACAAATCACAGTTACATTTTTCTTACTTCCAGTCCAGGATTGGGTTGCTATTTGCAAGACTGCAGACATACGTATGATAGGCAATCCATTACAAGGAAAAAAGGCATCATTTAAACTTTGCTGTTACATTTAATAATAAAATGTGTTGCATCTAAGACCGTAGTAGCCAAGCAGTCTTATAAATTAATGCAAACACGGCCATGACATCATGTATTCATGTATTCTCCAAAGCAATGGTGTAAATACACTCTCAGGTACAAGCAAAGGCACGGAGCACATTGCCCGTTATTAACAGTTGATCATAAATTTGCAACCAATTTACATTTCCAATAGGCCTAACAGCATTGTAGTTTCACAGGGCATTGACTTTAAAAAGGATGGGTTATTATGCCCAACAGATCCATTTAAAAAGAAAATTATAGCCTGCGGGTTATTTCTAAAAGAGGCAATTCTGCCTTTTTTTACTCAGCATGTAACCACCTTGTAAATAAAACTAGAACAACATTAGTGTTTAAGTGTTTAGCAATTTAAGTGTTTGGGATTTGTCCCAATCTAGATTCGACTGTGTATGGTAGCTGCACAGCAGGACTAAAAACATTTCTCTTTCATGTCTCACTTTCAGAACTGCACAGTGTATAACAATTCAGTCATGGTGTGCCTCGCTCCGTCAGTGGCGGACTCGGAGCTTGGTTTTTCCGAGACTGGCACCGGTCCCGATGAGATTGGGTTCTACATGGACAACGTGAACGCTCTGGTGGTGGTCAACGAGACATTCAGCTACTACCCCGACCCGGTGTTTGAACCGTTGAGTCCCTCTGGGATACTGGAGCTCAAACCCACATCGCCACTTATTCTCAAGGTCAGAAAGGAACACTTCTCCAGCTGGCTGTACCACTCAGCTTATTTCCTCGGTCTGCTTGATCTGAGGTTTTTGTCTAACACTGTCTAGCATTGGCACAGTACTAGCAGGCTTCGTATATACTTTTTAACTTGTCAGGGACACATACACATACACATAATGCAGCTGTGAAGATAAAAGAGATTCAAGTACACATTAATGTTACCTTTGGACACCTTTTACTTACCTTTAAGTAGAATGGGAATAAGGCTTTTGACACCTACACAGAATTAAAAGTTGCCGCATTTACTACTTTCTTTGGTTGGAGGTGTATAAAGAGGTGTTTTTCTTTCACTTGACTCTTTATATGAAAGACTTTCATGCAGTGCAGTGGGAAGTAGAAAGAGAACATTTATTTAGTTCCCCCCCCCCCCCCCCCCCACCCCACCCCCATTGTGGAATCAACAGTTTTTATCTAGTATTGGCTGATAGGGACTAAAAGGTTTCCCCGAGCTTGTATCGATCGGTCAGGTCATGTCTGATTAAAAAAAGAATTTAATTAAATTTTTGTTAGGCCATGCCTTTTTTATAACTGCTCCTACACTTGTAAGACATTCTTAATTTACCACTCAGATATCAGAGATCAGTCATTATTAGGTTTTATTTTTCTTTCACACCTTCATAGACAATATTCCTTCTCATTTCTAAGTAATGACTACTGATTAAATAAACACGAACCCATGGTTATTAGGCTTTTTTTTAAATCAGTTTTCATTTTTCAGTTGATTATGGAGTCATATATATTGTACTAAAAGATGAAAGGAAAAGCTACATTGCAAAGATAGTATTTGTTGTTCCATGTAGAATCTGATGAAAGAAACAGTGTTGCCTTATATGACATGTTACTGTACGTTACTTTGTATGTTACTCTGGTTTGTAAGTAAGATACTGAAAATTGTTAGATGGTTGTTGTTCTAAACCAGCCATTCCCGAGGTCAAGCGGCCCACTTAAAAATCATGAAATCCCAGCCAATCTTAAATATTTACTCCAATCAAAATAAAAGACAAAGTGATATGCTTCCTTGAAATTTGTATTAAAAAATCATAAACAACACGGGCTGTCAGTTATAAATTGCTAAAGCTACCCAGTCATATACAAAGTGTTAAGGCCAATGTGTGACCCACCCCATATGGAAAAGATATATATAAATCGTATAAAGTTTTTATCTGTCTTGTATGAAACTTGTATGAAAAGCATACAAGAGTGGAAACACATATAAGATCCCTTGAAAAATTATATAATGAAACTTGTATGTTTTGGATAACTTACTAAAAAAAAAAAATGAAAGTAATGAGAAAGTGGCCACTTTCATGAGTAAATCATGTAAGCCTTATATGATTTATATATAAATGAAAGTGGCCACTTTCATGAGTAAATCATGTAAGTTTTTACTATTTCTTTTCCATATGGGACCTGCCACTGGGAAACAAACTTCAGTGCAAGAACAATACATTTAAAAATAGTAATATCATAAACCAGCTACTTCCTGTTACCACTTTTAGGTTGTTTTTTTTTATATAAATAGATACATTCATATCACTATGTAACTATACATAGGCCTACTTATTTCTGTATAACAGAAATTTCAAACTCAAATCCTGTTATTTCTGTCCACCTTATGTACCTTTGTGGCCCACCACACTTTGGGCGTCACTGTTCTAAGCTATCACACAACTTACTTAAATATGATAATTGATTAGCTTTGATAAATATCACCATTTAGATCTAAATCCATGCAAATCTCCTTACAAGGTGACAGAGTGCAAGAGCCTCAAAATAATTAACTTCATTAAAATGACAGCATTTCAATTGGCACGTTATCGCATGTTAGCATGTTAAGAGAACAGGCTTTTAGAGCAATGATTAATCCATGTGTTTAGCCAAGTTCATGTCAACAATCACTCTGAGCCAAGGAGAAAAACTAAAATTTGTACTAAACCCTGACAGAAACTTTTAGGTATCTTTGTAAGTAGTAAGCTAACGAGCTAAAGCTAAATAGCTAACTAGGTTGTGTATGCTAAAGGTTGTGCTTTACATTAGACCAGATTAAAAAGGGCCTTTGCTTTACCCATATCTTACACTTCTGTGTTTATACTTTTGGTTTATGAAAGTCAACAAAGGACGGCACTCTCTAGGCTTGTTAAAGGTCAGCATATCTCCCAGAGGCTTGTGTGCAGGAATTTCAAAGCTTGACAGGCCTGCCATGGCTAGCTCAATTGCTTTGCTCTGATTTGACAACTGGCGTTGACGGAGGGTGTTATGAGTGACAGTTACTTTCTGTAAAGGAAGAACTCTGTAGAACACAAAAATAAACCAAAGAACTATATTTTTGTTTTTTAATTTAAACCATTCATTTCATTTTTTACCAAGGTTTTTTACTTTCATATTAACCACAAAAGTTTCAAACATACTGAACTCTTCTGTTTATAATGGCTAAACCAGCTTTGAGGGACACACATAAACACACTCTCAAAAGCTGTTTTTCTTCTTACAGAAAAAAGAAAAAACTTTCAAGTGTGTAAAATTAATTAAAAAAAAACCCTTCACAAATTCATAATTGACAGGTGAAAGCAAATGTCCACACACACCAAGGCCAGAAACCGTCCTTCAGTAAGTAAGAGCAGCTTCACTGACTACCGTCCTCGCCCACAGCCTCGAGGTCTGTTAAATAGCAGTTCTTTCAATTTGTGTAATTAATTCTTTGGAGCTGAAAGGCCAGTATGGAAATGCACAGGCCTAGAGGTTTGGATTACATTGGTTTTCAGTTATTTATTTATTTTTTTTCATTAACTGTGATTGGATATAAGTATGGGAAATTAATTGGGACTTTCTGAGTTGTGCGTATGCCTCACTGCATTATCTCACCCAGCTCACCTGAAATGTTTAGCCCGAGAGTAGCTGAAAAGGAATTAACGCGGCTGTTTCGGAGAGAATATATTTATTATATTAAAATAATCGGTGGAGAAAAAACTGAGCCGGGTTGAGACAAAAGGTGCACTCCGTCCTTTTAAATATGGGCTTTAAAGCGTAAGTAAGCTCTATGGAGAGCGCACATACTGTAAAGACACAAAGCAGAATACATTTCTTTAAAGATCAGTGTCACGCCGATGTGCTGTAGCTTTGGCTCGAATGTGCCTTGACTATCTCTTATGTTATCACAGAGAGTGCGCTACGCTGTTTATTTCCATAAAGAGATTGAAAGCGGCGTACCCGCCGTAATTTATTTCTTAAATGATAATTTATTATCAGTGAGCCTCTCAGTAATTGCCAAATCTCCTGCTTGGCTTGTTGGTGAAACTGCCTACCCACTGGAAGCACTGATGAGATGGACAAAAATGCAATTTGGCGAGATGGGATGTGGGGGTAGCGTTCCTCAGATGCGTGCACTGCGCCTGTCACGCAATTAATTTCTCATCTGTAGTGTCGGGTGTGTTTTTACTGAGGTAATGTTAGTGAGACGGAGAGAGAAAGAATAAGGAGGAGAAAGAGAAATAAAAAAATAAACATTCATCTGGTCTTGGTGAGTGCTTCGATGTGTGTGCTTGTGTGATTTTTGAGAGCGTGTCCCTGCATGATGCTTCTTGCCTGTTGTGTTTATGTGTGGCAACAGCTCTGTGTGTGGCTGCAACTCCAGTGCTTGTTTGGCATGAACTCAGCCTGTATGTGGCCAGGAAGCTGTGAGCGCACGTGTGTGTGTGTGTGTTTGCGAGATGGAATGGGATGCATGTTTACAGGGTTGCAGAGCGGGGCTGGGTGGCGGCCTGCAGAGACGATGGGATTGGAAAACGGAGTCTGTCTCTGTGACCCACTGCTAAGCCAGCGGGAGACGCCACAGCTATCTCCTCTCTCACTCCTGTCCTGTGTCTGTCTGACTCACTCGCTCTGTTTTCACGTTCGTTCCTTTTCTTTCTCATTTTCGAGCGCGCCCCTTTCATCTTTTCCTACCTCTCTCGAAATCTCTTTCTCCGCTTGTGCCTTTTCTCACCACATTTCCTATCAGCTTTGTTTTCTTTGTATTCGTCTCTCCCCCTGTATTTTTTTTTTCTTCCATGTTTTCTTGCTGTTAACGGTTCCTTCTTTTCACACCACTAACTGCCTCCTCCTTCCATCCCAGGCAGAGTGTATATCAAATCGCACTAGATATTGAAATGAAAGACTGGAACGGAAATTGACAAATGTTAGAATTTACACACCTTGAGGGTGCAGACTTTGTGTTGAGTACAGGACATAAGAAAAAAAGCAATCTGTGTGGGTTTGTATGCCTCCCCAGTAATATTATTTCCTCTAGTATACATACAGTAGGGTTTGCTAAACTTATATCTCACTTATTTCCTGAGTGTTTGGCTTGAAAGTAATGTCCAAGTCCAAGAAAAACAGAATTAGAACTATCAAAAAAAAAAGCGCTGTATCTGGAGTATCTGTTACAAGCACCAACTGATGCTTGGAAACTGCTGCAGTAATCTGTGAGGCCTAAGATATTACTAATGATGAAAAGCCACTGTAACCCTGACCCTGTTTTTTTTTTTTAGGATAATCAAAGGATTTGGGAGAAAAATGACTGGTTTTATGCAGTAATGTGCAAAGTCACTAAGCCATTCCTTTATTTCTTTGCATTTCGCTTCAAAATAGGAAAAGGTGCAGTGATTTAAGGCAGTATATAAGGCAAAAACAGACTTTTACAATTTTAAGGAAATTGAAAAGTCAACATTTGGTATGAGCACCTTTATTTTTCAACACTGAACTCTGATTGGCAAGCTTTCTAGTCTTCAGGATAGATCTCCAGGCTTCTTGAAGGACATCCAAAGCACTTCTTTGGATGTTGACTTCCTGTTTTTATTGTTCTCTGACAAGATGATCCCACACTTCTTCACTAATGGTGAATTCCGGGCTCTGGGGAGGCCAATCCATGACTCATAGTGTTTTTTTTTCTATCCAAGGATGCTTGTACGGCATGGCAGTGTGTGGGGGGAATGATTTCAATCCTAAAAAATGAAGCCATTGCCAATCAGACACTTTCCAGATGGCCTCCACCATGTTTTACAGATGGCTGTAGACCCTCACTGTTGTACCTCTGTCCCGATGTCTTCCATACACATTCACAATGATTTGACCCAACTACTACATAAGACCTGTCACCACTGATTTTCAGCCCAGTTCTTGTGTAATTTGATACCTTTCCATACCTCAGCCTTTTCTCTCTGTTTTCCTTCCTTAAGAACAGCCATTCTTCCATTGACACTATGTCTAACGAGGCTTCGGAAAACTGTAAACAGATCAGGTGAAGGGTTTGATGCTTGCCCTTCAGCTGATGGTCCCATGTTGATAGTCCAGTTAATGGTTTTGTGTCAGGTCTTAAGGACATGACTTTCAGATGCTGTTCATCCGTTGCAGACAGCTTTTTAGTTCTGCCACTTATTCTTTTGTCTTCCACTTGACACCTTTCTTCTAATTCTTTAAGGACACACTGAATGACATGTCGAGATATGCCACGTTTTTGGCTAATAGCTCTTTGGGAATTTGTCAGTACAAGAAATACAATTTAATGTCTGTCCGACTGTTATCTTTGGTATATTTCACAGTCTTTGTGCTTTGCAAAAAATGTGTGTGTAACATTTTTTGCTAAGTTGTCTGTTATGTGTAGACAGAACACTGTTTCTTCCTTTGACTAATAGTGACTTTTTTTATGAATAATTCATAGGTAGGTCAGTGTTAAGTGTCTTAAAAATGAAAATGGTCAGATAAAAATGATTGATTGATTGAAAACAGCCAATGTCCAAAGAAAAACTTTGGGGTTGTGAGTTTTTCATAGTAACTTATGTTTATTAGATTTTTTTACCCCTTTCAATAATTGGAACAGCAATTTTAAATACTCAAAAGTCCCATATTAGCACAGCGTTGGGGTTTACTTGTCACTGATGATGAAGCTTCAAAAGGCTTCACATTGTCTGATGACAAAAACAACTATTTGATGATTTAATGATTCAAAATCCCATGAAACTCCCTCAGTCCACAGTTGATTTGTATTGTGAAATTAGAGGCGCCTATTTGACAGAAAATCAAATAGAAATAAAAGCTGAAATATCAACAACCTAACCCTTTATATGTCCCTTGGTAAAATGTTCCTTCACAGCGATAAAGACAAAAGAAACAGCTTCACACGTTTGCTTGATTTCAAGTAATAACGTCAAGAAATCGCAGGACCTAGCTGTCGTTGAAGATGAATGTTTTTTATGACATTGTAAATATTTGACCTTGTATAAGCGTCATGTTGTCAATGGCATTTGTTAGGTGAAGAGTATGGAGAACCACCAGTTTGATCCTTTAAGGGATATTAAATTAGCAAATTTACTGTCACTGACTTTCTTGTCAGTTATGCAGAAACTGGAAGTGATTTTCATCAAAGATGTGAAAATCATATCATTAGCAGAAAAATGTTCTGAACAAGTTCATTGTGAGCCGTCAAGAAAGGGTGGATAAATAAAAGTAATGTAAAAAGAAAAGCTCATGGTTACATTTTTCTCACGTTGGAGTTCAATGAAAGAAAGAAATATTGTCGGGCCTGCAAGTAAAGCGTCCTGACGATGAGCCGAGTGCCTGTCCTTATTACTTTTCTCCCTGTGTGTGTTTTTTAGGGCCGTAACCTGATCCCAGCGGCTCCGGGCAACAGTCGCCTGAACTATACGGTGCTGATTGGAGAGACTCCCTGCATCCTCACCCTGTCTGAGAGCCAGCTGCTCTGCGAATGGCCCAACCTCACTGGACAGCACAAAGTCACGGTCAGATCACAGCTCCTGCCTCTTCATCTCTGTCCCCGCCAGGCACGATGACCTGACGCGACTTTGGTTTACTAAATTGCTTGACTTTTCTGTCCTGCATTATCAGCGCCATCGAAGGGGGGTGGTATATAAAAAGGGAAGTTGCTCAATAATATGGGCTGGGACCTTCATGGTAGACTTCTTTCCTAATATAATTACTGGGCCAGCTTTTGGTGTTGCAGGATTCTTTGACAAGAAGCAATTTATTTTTTTTTAAAAAGGCCAGAAAATATAACAAGCTGTTCCTAGTGTGTCCACGCTGACCCAGTAATTCCTGTTGATGAATATGGAAATATTCTGGTCTGACAATCTCAGCCTGTAATGTCACTCTAACCTTGTTGTTGAGTTGTGTGAATAGCCCCTCGTGTCTTTTCTAAACAGTTTCCTCTGACAGATCCAGGATGTGCTTCAGTGAGCTTGCACAACAAGGCTGCTGTTAAATATGTTACGCTTAATTAACATGTTGATCTTTATTGGCCTTCATATCAGCTACACTGTTGATGGAAACAAAAAAAAAGGTGGTGGAAGTTTACTCTTTTTGTTTTTTAACCCCCCAAGAACCAGAACAGTGATAATCTAAAGCGTCGACCGGCACGCTTTCAGCCACTGCAGTGCTTTTACTCTTGAGTCAGATCCATTAAGTAGTGCTGCTCACAGGGAAGTCGTTCACTTGTTCACATAATGCACTCAACACAACCACGTTGAACCTTTAGACGTGTCTGCAGACGCAAAGCCGTGTTTCTTTCTCTCCGCCGAAGCGTATCCACATCAACAGCTGTGCAAGCATCAGCACTTCTCCGCTGCAGGCGCTGCTGGTTTTAGATTTGAGAGTCCCTCTGTGCCCTTTTTTCCATTTTTCATGTATTTTTTTTATTAGCTTCACTTTACTGTGATGGCATAGACATTTAATAGTACACGGAATATAATGTACCTAACCCACAGTAAATCCACAGCCAGCCAGTCCTCTGCCTACACTCATCTCTAATCAAAGCAACACTCATCTTTCCTGCGCCATACTCCTCATATCTTCGTGGATCCACACTTAGGTGAACAGAGAGCACCGGCTCTGTCACAGGTCTGTTTTTTCAACAGCAGACACTTTGGCCTTTAGCCTTTTACAATGAAGGTTCTCAGTCTATCAGTTGTTTAGTCTCAAAAAACTCCATTAACACTTGAAAAAACTCTGTGATTTCCCAAAGCCAACAAAAAAAGTCTTTATGCTTTTTTTTTATCCAAACATGATAATAACAATTGTCCCAGATCCAAACATGCTAATCAGATTGCCAGGATTATTGTCTACCTGTTGGCTAACTGAATAGTCATCACTGCACTGAAAAAGACTTGAAGTTAATTTCATAGTTTGCTGATTGACAGGTACTGTTAAAACTGCCTTTAAGCAACACTCATCAGCACGGTGTCAGCTTCAGTCATCTTTCTCACTTGAGTTTGCAGGCCTTGCTCAGGAGCTGTGAAAGCTTCACACTTTTTATGTAAAGGAAATTACTAATGCTAAAGTCACACTAGGAAAAACAGTCGCTGGAGATTGCAGCACGATCAAAATTACTGCGACTGTTTGCAATGAAACTGCAGTATCGTTGGCTTCGAAGTAGGGCTGCCACAAACGATTATTTTGATAGTCGACTAGTCACCGATTATTTTTGCGATTAGTCGACTAATCAGATCATGCCTCCATTGGGCGTAAAACGTACAGCTTACTGCACAAGCATGCATCTGCTCTTATATAACTATCATTAGCTTACAGCTTTAAGTGTTTAAGGTATGTGCTAACTAAAAATAAAGACAAGATGATAGTTTATTAAATTTTAATGAAATTTGTAGATTGTTTCGGTGAAGTTTAATAAACTCCTTGCTATCTAAAATATACCGGGACACCGGAGTATATTCTCGAGCATCTCACACTTCTGATAATCAGTTGTCTGCTTGACATTTATTCAGCTGTGTAAAAACTATAATTTTAATCTCAACCAAACCGATTTACTCAGGAACAAATAAAATACTAAAAAAAAGCCAAACAATAACAAGTGACTTATATATCATGTTTAACCTGAGTAGCGAAAGACTGCGGTGGGTGGGTTTGAAAACGATTTGTGGGAGTCCGGTGTTCTCACGGGCTCTAGTGACCTTGCCCCCGGCTAGCTATCGAGCTAGTGGGTAACTGACGTCTCCAAAAACATCAGAGCGCTTCTGAAAATATGTGGTGTCTTGATAAACTGAGCAGATATTTGAGGTTTACACAGCTACATTCTCGCCTGAAAATATGTTAAACGTTTATTTTGTGACCCAGAAAGAATAATAAGAGTAATATTAAAACTAACTAGCTGCCGCCATTGTTGGAAACTGAGCAAGGCTGCGCTATGAATTCTGGGACACAGCTTCTTCTTCTTCTTCAGGGTTTAACGGCAGCTGGCATCCTTGTACATGCAGTGCTGCCATCTTCTGTTTCAGTCCGTTATTACACTCTTAAATCCTGCTACTTATTCCTGCGTCTTTTATGATCTTACAAAGCTTCAAACGACGCGTCGACTATTAAATCAGTCGTCGACGATTTTGATAGTCGACGTAATCGTGACTAGTCGACTAATCGTGTCAGCCCTACTTCGAAGCGACTGTTTCAAAGACAAGGATCAGGTCTGCGACAATGCGCAGTCAATTGCAATTTTCAAATCAGCTTTGGTGCGTCAAGACAATGATAAAACAGCAGTAAGATGAAGTCAGTTTGCAATCACTTTGCAATTTATTGCAGTCAAGTTGCAATCAGTTCCAAATCTGTTGCCAACTACAAAGCTTTTAAGTCAGTCCCCTATTGCAAAGAGATGCATCACAGATGAGTTGCCAACACGTTGGCAACCTTTCTGGTGATTGCAGGCACTCAGAGTCAGACTGGAAATGTTTGAAGAGAGGTTACCCTAAACCAGGCAATCTGTGCAATCACCTGTCATCCAAAAGTGGCTGCCCATCGGTTGCAACGGCTTGCAATCAGTTACCGAATGAGTATCCAAGAAGTCATGCTATGAAATATACACGACTGCAGATGGAAATAACAATCGTCCTTTAGTCAGCTCTTCATTGTTCATACTGACACTTCTTCAGCTGTTTCGGTTAGAGCCAGTTTTTACTGCTCTGTCAAGAAGCTAGCACACATTGTTGTACAAAGTAGTTTGGCGACTTCCTGCATGGACTTGCCTTCATTTCTCTGAAATTTATTTATTTATTTTAATAAAGTCTGATGCTCCAGACACATTAAGTTGTCCAAATGCATTGCTTCTTTAATCAGCAGAGCAGTTTTCAGCTGTGCCACCATAATTGAAAAAAAAGGTTTTTGAATGCCCAATTAGCTTTTTAAGATGATAAACTCACATTAGATAGCACAGCGCTCCATTAAAACACACAACTGATGACTGCTGATGGACCTCTGTACGTCTATATAGGTATTTTGTGAGTTGCTCGCTGTCTTGGTCAGGTAACTGTCAGTTTGTCATCCTGCTCTGCTGAGCAGCCGAGAGGACTCCTGTTGTCTGAGCATCTGGTATTAGGAGAGGTTTTTTGTGTGACTAGAGGATGCAACAAAAAAACTAAACTAGAAGTGAAATATTAGGTAAGTTATGCAAGTTTGCTACAGTTTATATCCATGACAAGGCTCAGTCTCAGAGCCATGCCGAAAACATAAAAAGTAGTATTAAGAATAGAATTGTTTATCCAGGATGCTGCTGATATGAAGACATTAAGCTTGTCTCTAAGCTCTAATCCAGGAACCTCGTTTGTGTATAAACCTTTCTGATGTGCAAATTTTGGTGCAACAGGAAATCCAAGCAAAAGCAGCTTGTTTTTAAAAGTCACGGTCACGTCTCAAGCCGCAACTGTTTTTTTCTTCTCCACCAACAGCCGTGGTGTGAGTGCTGCTGATGTCACTTTCATTTCGAGTGTTTCGTATTTGCAGAAATAATGATACAGCAGAAAAGCAAGTGTCGGGAAAACTCTGAGAACGCGCCTCCAAGCGCGTCCTGCGGCAGTCATTGGCTTTACTTGTCCAAAGCGTTGAGCTGTCAGCAGACTCCAGACTGAAAGTCCTGATTCACTCTGACTGGAGCAGACTTTCAGAATCACAGCGCAGCTCCCGGAGCATCTGTGTGGAAGAAGGTCAAACGTCAACCAGGCGACGCAGCACTCACTGCGAATATATTTGGATGTTTGTCTGAATATCCCGACAGCGCACCCACTCAGAAGCCCTCCCCTCCTTCCACCCCTTTTTTAAACTTATCACCAATGTCCTTTCACAGTCATTTCACTATATCTTTATGACATTTACTCCCTGCTAGCTACAACCAATATACCTAGAAAGCCACTGACAGCACATCCATGTAATTCAATATGATAGCTCTCAATGGAACCAGTCAGCTCCAAGGTGGATCTCGCTTGGATTTTTCTTTTTCTTTTTTTATCCCTCCTTTTCTCTTTTTTGAACGAAATGTCATGTTGAATCTCGGAGCAATGCGACGTGTTGGCGGGGGTGGTGGAGTTAGTCCTTCGTCTGACAATAGCCAAAGAAAAAATAGAGCTGTCCGTTCCTATCTCTTCTCCCATGCACGCACGCACGTGTGTGTGTGTGAGTGACTACAGTGAGTGGCTTGTTTTTGGTGTGTTTATGTGCGCATCAACCCTTTTCCCCCCTTGTTGTTCTTGTGCGTGCCGCGCAGCGGAATGCTGCAGAGAAGGACACAGCTGTGGCACAATAATGTTCCCCATGTAGAATGACCTACATACAGAGGAACCCAGTGGGTGTCCAGACTTACCGGGCTTGTTGTGTGTTGTCGTGTGCGCAAGTGGGCATACTGTAAGGAAAGTCGTCCGCGTTCGTCAGTGTGTCTTTGTGTGTCCCCTCAGATGCTCATCTGTGTGTTGGCAGCTGTGTGCCTCCCTTGAGTTTTCGAAGAAACTTGTTTGTTGTTTTGGCCTTCAGCTTTCTAAGTTCCTCCCCCAGTCCTTCAGTCTGACAGGAGAATAAAAATAGACAAATGCCTCGCAAATGTGTCACCACCTTAATATTGCTTAAACTGATGCCACATTTGTGTCGTCTGAGGATACGCTCCCTCCTGGTTCATTCTTTTATACATACAAATGACCTCAGATTAGATAACACCAGCTGACGATTGGAAGGGTAACAGAGCAGCCGTTTCTTATGTATTTTTCATGTGTTTTGGATTCAAAGCATGATGTAAAATATATGAGCACATATTTCAGATTAGCTGTCATAGATTCTAAAAAGTCCTTGAAGTGGTGACACACGCACAGAATACTGGCATTCAATGCCGTTTTCCCAAAATAAACATGTGAAGAGTCATTAATATTTAAATTAAGTGTCCTGGAGGATTCAGTTTTATGTTAAGTCGCTGCATAAAATAACAGTTTCAAAGAGTTATGGGAATTTGTTATTGTGGTTAGAGGCCTTCTTCACAGCTGACGTTTGGACTTGTCATACTTGGGAAGCTGGCAATCGGATGCAGGGCTAACACATAGAAACAGACACCAACTAACCTATCCCCACTAACTACATGTCTTTGGACTGTGAAAGGAATCCAGAGTAGCTGGACAGAACCCACGTAAACACAGGGAGAACATGCAAACTCCATGCAGAGTTGTGAAATTAGAAAAGAAAGGAAAACAGGCTTTGTTTTTGCTCAAGAGCAAGGCAGAACCCTGCTCCTATAGCTAATCACAAACACACAGCATTGGCTGTATGGATTACAGCTTTTACAGTTTTGCTACAGTTTACTTGCACTACCGTGTTGTGAAGTTACGGTTACAACTGCTGCTCTGACAGTCTAACTCCGGGGTAGTTAAAAATCCCATCTGTGAAGTCGGGGTTGAGTCCAACATTGAGAGTTCAAATCCTAATGTGAGGGGGCGTTCCAGTTGAAAATATTGAGCGGCAACACAAAAATTCCAACTTCCAATTTCAAATAACTGTAGAATTACAGCTTTTACCCATAACATTATGTTGACTTCATTTTGTCCAAGTACCCAAGTAAACTATTAGTTTTGCTCAGTTTTAGTAAGTATGATTACTCGCCCTTGGCTGGGCTCAAGTTAATAATATAGCAATTAACTGTGATAAATCGATGAAAATTGCACACCTTTTGCTGTCTACATACACAGAAATAGACATTAAAGAGAAATTCTCATTAACTGCTTATGTTCAGATTCCAGCCAGAACCTCACATGTTGGCAATCTGTGTTTATTGAGACGACAAATATTTGCATACCTTCACCAATTGGTCTAAGAGTGATTGCGGTCAGATTGCAGTTGAGAGTGTTGCATGCTCAGTTTCGGGATCAACACTTGGTCGCTGCGACTACTTGCAGATGTTCACTGACTAGCCACAAGGAGGTTTGTTTACTCTAGTGCTACTGACCCATAAATGCAGTGTTTTAAGCTCTAGCGTTATCACTTTTGATTATGTGGAACACAACTTTAAACTGCTGACTTAAAATACACAAAAAGCAAAATCGCCCCATTGCTACCTAATCGACTTGCATACAGCTGCTAAGAAAATAGGGCCTTATTGTTAGCCTTAGGTGCTGTATAGTCATACCTGTCTTTACAGGTGATAATTTCCAACCATTAAATGCTAAAGTTTATTTATTTATTTATTTTAATCTCACAGCCATGGTAATTGACCGCTAATGGCTAGTAGCGACATGTGAAAACATTGCTATTGCGCAATAAAAATTACATTCACACTCTCCATAGTGCGAGTTTGCTGTGTCCACCAGCTGGTTGCCAATTTAGCTGTCTGCTGTTTGGTGCTGGGCAGGTACATTAGAACTTGGCCACAGAAAAATGAATCCCCATCGTGCAGGAAAGCAGTTATGAGAGCTGCAGGAATCAAAATGTTAAAGAGAATTGGAAACAAGACAATAAATGCTCCATTGAACCAAAAGGGGAATAAATGCACATATGCACTATTAATTGTCTGTGTGTTCATTACTTTGACTAACTCCTGTCACACTGTGGAGCACATTGTTATTATCAAAAAAATTAATTCAGCATTTTTAAATATGTTTAAACTCCTCTCTCTCCCAGGTAACTAATCCCGACTCCTGCTTAAGTTAATTTAGCTCAGTCTCCTTTGCAAACCGATCGTGTCCACACAACTAATTGGGCCGCATAATCTTACACAAAGCCAGTCTAATTGTCTTTACTACTGCACATTTAATTTGTGGGTATTGACTATGCTGCTATTGATACAACAGCTTCTCTATTTTATTTTTTTTAATCACACTTTGATAATGTTAACATGAAAGTGCACTTACAAGAACTTCAAAGTGCATAATCGCACCTCATTTGAATCAGTTATCAACCCCCCTGGTGGATTGCTTGATTTGATGGATTCCAGTCCTGTGTGTGTATATGTATTTTTTTTTTCCAATGAGACACACTGTGCTTATGTAAATGTAGTTAGTCATAAAAGAAAAAGAAATGTTTGACTTCCCATAATTACCATGGTTCCTTGGGGAGGGATTTAAATGCTGGTGATTACTTTGTTTGATTACTTATACTGTGTGTGCGCGTACGCATGCAGTATATAAGTGTGTGGGCCCTGGAAGTGTGTTACGGTTGTTTTATGAGTGGATGTGTGTGACTTTGACACTGTCTGCATCGACCTCTACCGCGCTGCTTTAAAAGTCTCGGTGTATATGTGCTCTAACCCCTATCAGCTTATTAAAGTTGATGGTGATAAACGAGGACATAAACAACAAAATATCTAACCCAAACATCGAGTCTGCGGATAACGCCGCATTAAAGCAAAGGAGCGAGCTAACTTGAGAGATCTTCATTATCAAAGCCCTCTGAATCTTCTCCCCTAAAGGCAAGAATCGAAAACCTTTCCTACACGAAATGTTCAGAGCAGCGATGGTGATGTAAGCCTCCACAGTAAAAGCCTATCAGAGATCTGACTGTTTAGTCCGAGTACAGAACGGATCAAACTTTAATGATCGTTGTTGAAGAAATTGGGTCAAGCAGCTTCTCTTTCATCAGACCAGCAACTTTTGATCTCTTCAGACCACCTCGTCTATTCTCAAGCCATCTGCTGCTGCAGAAATGACCGCCGGTTGTTTTCTCTCTTTCTCGCTCTCTGCGCTGAGGTGCTACGTGCAAATCCCCAGACTGTGTAGGGGAAAGCAAGTAAGTAGGAATTTCTCAGCTCTTAACAACTGCCTTGGCTCTACCTTTGAGCAATGCGCTAAACACTCGCCTCCAACAGTGCAGCTATTTGGTGGCCGCCAGAAGAACACAGGTTTTACCGAGCAGCTCTCTTGTGAACAAGCATCAATGTGTGGGAGGGAGTTGGGGGCATGGTGATGATTTCTGTTTCTTTCTCTGACCACTTATCACTTGTGTGTGTTCAGATCCGTGCGGGTGGGTTTGAGTACTCTCCCGGGACGCTTCACATCTACTCTGACAGCCTGCTAACGCTTCCCGCCATCATCGGCATCGGAGGGGGTGGCGGCTTGCTGCTGCTGGTCATCATTGCCGTGCTGATAGCCTATAAGAGGAAGTCGAGGGACGCTGACCGCACCCTGAAACGTCTACAGCTTCAAATGGACAATCTGGAGTCCAGAGTGGCCCTGGAGTGTAAAGAAGGTAGGCTGTAGAAGCAGTGTGGATCCAGCTTTTACCCTTGCACTATTGGAAAGTAACAAGACCAAAAAAAAAAGAAAAAAGATGGGGATCTTTCAGCAGAAATAGGATAAAATATAAAATAATCCACTACAGTTAAAAAGGTTTTTAAACTCCAATTTGAATAGAAATCAAATTTTATTACGGTAACTCAATGTGTTTCATCATTTTCAGAATGATAAATGAGTAGTATGATATTTTAGTTATATACAGCTTGCATTTATCTAAAGTGTATCTAATGAAACCTGCCTACATGCTCTCTAAACTTCACAAACGAACATTTCCTACCTTGTTTGTTCAGTAGCTCGAAGCTGTAGTACACAGATGAGATGTTTAATGGGGGTTTAATTTTCTTGCGTGACTACCATGGCTCGCTGGTTTCTCCGTTGGTTGCCTGGAAACTATACAGTGATCATAAAACAGGCAAAGTATACTGGTTAATGTTTTATATGTTACTAGTACTACTACTTAAAGCTAATTTCCTGCTTGTGTATTAGCATGTACAGTGTTTCCCAAACTGCATTTGGGTGAACTGTCCAGTGGTATTAGCAGCTGTCACAAGTATATTTATTGGTTTATTTTAGCTACTTACTTGTTATTATCAATATGTGAGGAAGATGACATCTATGGTCAATCAATGCTCCCTGCTTTCTTAGCTCTTAACTTAGACTCTCTTGTGTCTCCCCTACTGGTTGGATTGCTGGTCAGATTGCTGTTGTGGAGGATTTTATTCACCTACTTACCCAGAGAAGAGTTCATTCCACGGTGTCACATACTCTAATTTCAGCACCTTGGTTGCAGCTAGCTATGCTAGTCCCTTTGTTGCTCTGGATCTAGAGCTGAATACTGAGCTGAAGCAGTATTCTTCCCATATCCTGGAGCAGATGGAGAACTCCAAACTCCCTTTGACTGAAGCGTAGAACAAGGACTATTGTGGGCAGTCTAAAAAGATATTATTGAAGTTAATCTTCAAGCTGTGAGACTCGCTGGAGGTGAAGCTGCAGTTTGATTATTTGTATTTGCAGAGAATTATTACTGCAGAAAATTATCACATTTGCACAATATCTCTAAAACTAGAAACAGTAGCGGTTTTTGATACAGGCGACACGGGCGGTTGCCCGGGGCGGCATCACGGACATCGGCAAAAAATAAATAAATTGCTCGTACTCATGCTGCCCCGACAAGTAGACAAGTAAACAAACAATAAATATAAGAAGAGTAAGAAAATAAATGTACACTTTAGGACCAGGGGTAAAGAGATCAATAACAATTTAAATTTATAATTTACAGTTTGATGATTTAAAGTCTCACACGCAACCTGTCGAAAGGGGAGGGGGGTCGGCTGCTTCCAAATAGAGCGCATTTCATTCATAAAACAGGCTAGGACCGCCACTGACTAGAAACACCCTGTCTCAGAGTAAAGCTATAAATGATAAGAATTATTGAAAATTCTTTATTTATCACTTCTAGGCTGGAATGTTGTAATTCATTATTATCAGGCTATCTTAAATACTCCCTGAAAAGCCTTCAGTTGAATCAAAATGCTGCAGCGAGAGTACAGATGGGGACTAGAAAGAGAGAGCATATTTCTCCCATGTTGGCTTCTCTTCATTGGCTCCCTGTTAAATCCAGAACTGAATTTACAATCCTGCTCCTCATATACAAGGTCTTGAATAATCAGGCCCCATCTTATCTTATTGACCTCGTATTACCATATCGCCCCAATAGAGCACTTTGCTCTCAGATCACTGGCTTACTTATGGGTCCTACAATATTTAAAAGTAGAATGGGAGGCAGAGTTTCAGCTTTGAGCCTGAATTTGAAGGAGAGTGACACCCTCTCTACTTTTAAGATTAGGCTTAAAACGTTTCTTTTTGATGAAGCTTGAATTAAATTATGTAAACCCCTAAACACTGTCACAAAAAGAAACTAAATCAATGGGAGGCGAGAGAGGAATGATTTAGATTTTTTGTCTCCATATTTCTTCCAAGTATATAATAACCCGTTCATCTGGTTAAAGTAGATGGTCGTCACAGACTAGATAAATTACACATTTGCCACTCAAAGCACTTTAGACTTTCTTAATCTTTTTGCACCTGCTCACTGCCTGAGTAAACTTGTTTCAAAGGTCAGCAACTGGCAATGACATCGATCACAGTGTGGGAGTCTGCTGAGCTGAGTGAGTATACAACAACGCTTCCTGAAAATGGCTTTGAAGTTTAATAATAGGAAATGTGCATGCTGAGCAGTGTTAAAGGATATTTCTGCCAGGGTCAAAGCAAGACTGTTATTTTATCTATAGTCATTTATATTTGGTGGTATGACGGTGTTCTGGGAGAGATGAAATATGCCAATAGGAAGCACAGAAGGGCAACAGAAAATGATGATGCAATGTTCAGTATTTTACAGAACAATTAAGCAGAAGCAAATCGTGCTGTATGGATAGCACGAGGTGTTCGGCTCTACTGATACTCAAAGGTGAAACTGTAAACAGCACACAGATGCCTGTCAATTATAGGGAAACCACTGTAAAGCATCTCAGCAAGACGTTGTTCCACCACAAGCCTCACAGCACAGCTCCAGTGCTTCTCGGCAGGAATGGACACCTGTTTTGATAATGATGGTGGTGGAGAGCACAGTCTAACGTGTCAGTCATCTGTCCGTACCTCCGAGTGAAAACACAACTCAACAGCAAGACTGTCAGAAAGACGGAGAGCACACACACGGCTGGAAAGTAGATAGTGTGAGAGGCCTATCTGAGGTCAAGCTAACAAGGGGATTATTTGCAGAGGAGTGAGAAAATATTGTGAGTGAGAAACCGACACAAAGAAACTGGGTTAAAAGAGCGAGAGTCAGCAGCAGAGTGTGGATGACTGATGTGTGGACAATCCAGGTGTTTACACTCAATATAATAACACGGGCACACGCAGCCACGCTACAGAGTAATGATACGATTACACTGCGGTCATGACACAAAGTCGCAACACCTGCCAGGGAGCAGCTGTCAAACAAAACTACACGAGTGTTGTTTTTCAAAGTGCAACATTCTCAGGCCGATCGTTGCACGCGCAATCCTGACTGCGGTGACATTTCCAGGTACGTGTTTCTTCCTTGTCGCGTCGCCTCAGTTTAAGATGTTGTCATTTGTGTTTTTCACGAAACACGACTGGAGAAAGTTCCGCTATTTACAACAGTAGGCCGACAGGCGAGCGTTGAAGTCAACGGGAAGTCAACAGCGCTTGGTTTTCCTAGGAAGTGAAGCATGGCCTCGTTCCCACCCACCCTGAAAGCACCCCGCCCCGCCTGCTGCACTCCCAGCTGGCCTATAGAGGCAAGACAGCGCACATGGGCGGAGGAGCAGATGAAGTGGGCGGTCGGCTATCCCTGTGATTGCAAAAGGAAGTGTGTATGTGTGAGGCAGGGTTCTAACAGTCTTTAGGGGGGGACAGGACGTTTTGGATCAGTCATCTGTAAGAGGTGGATATCACACTGTACACAGCTATACTGTATTAGCCATCATGCATACACACATTACAAACCCAACTGCTGACCGGGAAGCATCACTTCTATGGGTTAAAAGACCTGTTAAAGAGTCCCGTATAAAGTATATAGGCAAGAAAATGCAAATGAACTTTCAAACCAATTCATGGTAAGGCATTGTTTACATGCTCCTTTGAGCACACTCAATGCTGTGGCATTTTTACACTTCACTTCCCAGACTTTGTGTTGACTGGGATCTTTTGTGTGTGTTTCTGTGTGTGTGTGTTTACTTATCAGAAACACATGAGCATTTTCCCAGGAAAGACATAGACAGACAGTCCTAACTGAAAGCTTTATCAAAAAGGAACGTTTTAAGCCTAATGTTAAAAGTAGAGAGGGTGTTTGTCTCTTGAAGTCAAACTGGGAGTTGGTCCACAGAAGAGGGGCCTGAAAGCTGAAGGCTGAACCTCCCATTCTACTTTTAAATACGCTAGAAACCACAAGTAAGTCTGAGAGCAAAGTGCTCTGCTTGAGTGATACGACTGCTATGAGTGTTACTATAAGATAAAATGGGGCCTGATTATTTAAGACATCTTATATGAGGAGGGGGTTAAATTTATTCTAACAGGGACCATATGAAAAGAAGCTAAGATGGGAGAAATATGCTGTGTCTGTCTAGTCCCTGTCAGTAATCTTGCAACAGCATTTTGAGCATTTCTGAAGGGAGTTTTTAGGACAACCTGATAATAACGGATTACAATAATTACTGTAATTATAATTACAGAGTGTTTGTTTCTGAAATCCAAACTGGAAGCTGGTTCCACAGAAGAGGGGCCTGAAAGCTGAAGGCTCTGCCTCCCATTCTACTTTTAAATACCCTAGGAACCACAAGTAAGCTACTAGTCGGACAGCGAAGTGCTCCATTACCATCAGTCCTTCTTTTTTAAGTTTTGCATAATGGAGTAGGCGTGTTTTGGCTCCAATGGATAGCTCTATTTGGACGACACTACAGCTGCCTTTCGTGTTGTAGATAGAGATCATAATATATTGAAATATTAGTGTGATGTTGGTAAACAAAAATATTCTCTCCATTTTTCTCATCACATTATATCAAGTGAAACATCCTGAATACTCTCTTTGGCATAAAGCCCTCATTTATTGTCAGCTGCAGTAAACATTGTCTTCTTGCAGAAAAAAATACACTTTTAGATGCAACAGAGCAGAAAATTGGAACTGAGCTACATTTTTTATATAGATATAAAATATCAGATTATTTGAACACCATACCCTGCAGTCACAAAATCTCACAACACATTTAATAATAATAATAATTATAATAAAACAGCACAAATCAAAAAGCTATATTTTAGGTTGTCAGAATTTTACCTGTGGTTAAGTTAGTTCAGTCGGGACCACTAAAGTCAAAAGGAGATTAATATTTCTGCCTGCATTAATTTAGATTTGGCAGCATGGCTCTGTTTACGGACCTTCTCAACCTTCCAAATGTGCATATGTGGAAAACATAAACCAGAGAGAGCAGCAGGTAGACTCAGCACAGAGGACAGGAGGCATCAAAAACAAGATGTACTCACTGGCCAGGTCAGATACCCCTTTTTCCTTTTCTCAGAATAGCTTCAATTCTTTATTCAGCAAGATGCTAGATCATTCTGCAGAGATTTTGGTCCATACTGACATGAAAGCATCATGCATTTATGTAGCCGATTTATTGGCTACACATCCATAATGCAAATTTCCACATAATCCCAAAGATGCTCTGTTAAATTGAGGTCTGCTGGAGTGTGCAAACCATTTGGGTACACTGAACTTATTACCATGTTCAAGAAATCATCTTGAGATAATTTGGGCTTTGAAAAAAAATGTGTTATCCTCTTGGAAGCAATCATCAAACAATGGGTACACTGTGCTCATAAGGAGATGGACATGGTCAGCAGCAGCAGAAACCATCCCCAGCACCTTTACACCACTAATACCATCCTGAACCAATGATACCAGATCATCATGGATCCATGGGTCAACAAGCTGTCTTGACCGTGAATGCACTCCCAAATGCAAGTTGCTGCCATGTGATTAGCTGATTATATCTTTGCTTTAATGAGCAGTTCAGCAAGTGTACCTAATCAAGTGGACAGTGAGTGTATATGACATTAGGTCAGAGAGGATGAAGTGGGGCGCTGGGGTGGATGTTGCAGATGGGCTGCATCTGTGGTCATTGCTCAAGAATCTTAAAAAGCGCTCTAGATGAGATTTGCTGATTTGATTTCTGGAAGTCATCAGCTGATGGCAGGTTGCCATTTAGGTTTGATGATCTGGTGGGAATACAGCTGAGCTAGACTTTGTGGCCTCTCTGAACAAATGCTGCACTTTAATTTTCATCAGTGAAAACCAACAAAAAAAGTTTCTAAATTATCCTCGATACTGATTTACAAAAAAATTCCAATCCAACAATCAGAGTCGGGATATTTCTATTAGCAACACTGACATTTTGTCTCTTGTGCTACTTGTGCTTGTCGTATAACACACATTTTAGCGTGTAAAGGATGAGCATTTCACAAGAAATAAACACACTGCACAGTACAGGCTGATGGGTCCGTCATAGTTCAAGAGCCGTTCATGGCCATGGCTGCAGCCGAGGAAAGGTTATGGCCCTGCTTTGAACTGCGCTCGAGGTTTTGTTATGTCTTGTTTTATATCAGCTGATCAGGAGGATATTTTTTGAAAGCGTATTTTTGCTAGGGCTGCCTGCTAAGATGCTTTTAAACAGATTTACCCTTTGGCCGGTAAATAAGAGCCTGATTAATAGATAGAAGAGAGAAGAAGTGGAGTGGAAAATGAAGTGAGGACTTGAAAGAAAACCTACATCTAATTTGTGTCTCCTTGACTATTTTTCAAGCCATTTTCCTTCCCTGTCTTCTTGTCATTCTCTCCTTTGCCTTTATCTTTCATGCTGTGTCTCCCGTGCTGCCCTTTTTTGTCTTTTACCCTTATTCCCAATTACTTATACCCTCAATCCAATGTCTGCTTTCCATTCTCAGTTCTTTACTGCCTGATCTTTCTTCGTCTTTCCCTTTCTTTCCTTCATCTTCTCTGCTTCCTCTCTTCTCTATTTCTCTTGTGGACCAAACAGTCCAATAACAGCTGGGGGAAATTATGCATGAAAACTCATCCGTTGCTCTCTTAATAATTATCCACTCATGCAATTAATTGACTTTCCTTTCCAGGAACTTTGTTTTCTGTCTCCTGTTTCTGCTTTTCTCTCTCCCCAAGCAGGATTTCCATTTGAGATTCATTGTTTTTGGGCCTTTTTTCTGGATAAGTAAAGGCTGACATTGTCAGGACCACGACTCCAAGAAATGGATTTGGTTAACTAGGTTTTTAGCCCTGTCTGCAAGTTAAATATATAGTTTAGTGTTATCTTCAGATCTATGTATACCTGAATGCACTTAGTTACACATAGAATCATGCCGTTATTTTATGCTTTCTCACCCACACATAATAACGTGCCCTTTATTGAATATAACTAAATTGCTGATTGTGTCTGTGTCTTATCATGACTTAGTGTCTGTATATTCTTGTGATTCTGCATTTTGGTCCTCATTTACTTCCTTTGCAAGCATCGTTTTTTTTTAATCATTGCTGACCTTTAATTCTCAATCCAGATGTCTAGCTCTTTTTCTAAGGTTGAGACGTTTTACCTGAAATCTCTGCAGTGGTTGTGCTTTCTGAAATGCTTTCCCTTCTTTGCCTCTGACAGGCACCTCATCTGACCCATATATAGATATCTATAGTACAGAATCATCTGTGTGACTATCCTTACACTCAGTGTTTTTTGATCACTGTTATGACTCTATCAGTTAGACTGTTACACGTGTATAGTTAGTCAGATTTTTTACCCTAGAACACTAATGGGAGTTTTGTAACACTATCCTTACACGTGGGTGAAAATCACCTGATATTAGTGTTCTTGATTAAAAGATAAAAGGACTTTCATCCATTGGCTAGGGCCAATATTTCACTTGCTACCAAACTACAGGTTAAGTTTAGTAGAAGATCCTGCTATAGGTTAAAATATACACTTTTACAACAGTTTTCATGAATATAACTCACAAACATCAATTTTATGATTGTTCACTTTTACAATAGTCTTACTAATGGCTACTCGCTGTGCTTCAGCAGCAACGTGATAATAAAATATTGTTTTCTTTCAAATACATACACATATATCAATACATATCCATGTAATCATGGATGCTAACATTGATAGTATATGCACATTTGGTGGTACAGTATAAAGTATGAGGCTTATAGTCTTGGTGGCATTACTGTTGAACAGCTCTAGCTCCTAAGTTGTTTCAAGCCAGAACCAATTAGCCACTGAAAAGTACATTTTAAGCTAATGGCTAAGAAACTGAATTTCCGTTAGCAGCATAAATTCCGACTATGAATTTTACACTGTTCATTCAAAACATGTATTTGTGCTGTCTGAAATCCTTGGGCCTGTCTCAATATACGTACTTGTGTGTACTTGGTACAGCTAAATATCCCAGAATGCATTTCGTTCAAAACCCAAACGCGGCAATGGCAGAGGAGCGCGGCTAAAACCTTTTAAATATTACTCTTTCTCTGTCACAAAATAAACTTTTAAGTTATTTTCAAGCGAGAATGTAGCTGTGTAAGCTTCAAATATCTGCTCGATTTATCAAGATATCATATATTTCCAAACGTCTGTTACCCACCAGCTCCATAGCTAGGGAGGTCGAGGATCACTAGAGCCAGCGAGAGTAGCGGACTCCCGGTACATCGTTTCGAACACACACACACACACACACACACACACACACACACACACACACACGCCCGCAGTCTTTCACTACTCAGGTTAAACATGATATATAAGTCTCTTAGATAACTTCGAAATGTTAATTTTTGGTTTATTTCAGTGTTTTATTTGTTCCTGAGTAAATGGGTTTGGCTGAGTTGTAATTCAATTCAGAAGGAAACATTTTCACCGGGAACAAAAACAGCATGTTAATACGTGGAGATTCTGAAGGCTGCTTCAAAATGATCAGATTATATTTTAAATATTTGTTCAGTTCTCCTCCAAACCCCAGCAGCTGTCTGTTGTAACTTTTGAGTGTCTACTAAAGTAAAAATAAAAGCGTTCTAATTTCTCACCTGCTTATTTTTATTAAGGTATACATGTACACTACTTTTATTAATAGGGTAAATCGGTTTGGCGGAGATTAAAGTTAAGCTTCATAACATATTAATCACACTTAAATTAAGAAGGGACGGCAGTAAAAACTCCGGACCTGTGACATCGTCAAGTACGCTGGTGTTCCAATTGTACAAATTGCGAGTCCATACTCGCGTTCTCAGCAAGTCCGGACTCGCCGAGAATGCGAGTAAGGACTCGCGTACTTGAGAAATGAGAAAGGGCCCTTGTCTCCTTACAGTGAAATCTAATTTACATTCTCCCACTGGATATTTAAATAAACCTGTAGCAACATAGGTAAAAAGGTTATGCTATGTCCTTCAATCGAGGAAGCTAGCTTATTGATTGATAAAAAGTCAACCTTTTCACTTCCACAATGTTTGCTTTTACATTGCAAAATTATATTTACAAAAGCTTGGGTTTATTTCACTCATTGTGGTAGTTACCATGAAATGAAGTGATCTTATTGTAAATTTCACCAGCTAAAGTGTTAGTATGAGTGATCAATTAAGACTAGCTACAGAGACAGATCATTTGTTGTTCTGCTAACTGGGCAACTTAACACATGATGAAACATCAAGGCAGTGCTACTGTTCGGTCATACAGATAATAACCAATTATCTCTTCTCCATCGATAGCTTTCGCTGAGCTACAGACAGACATCCATGAACTAACCCAGGAGCTGGATGGAGCTGGGATTCCCTTCCTAGACTATCGGACCTATGCAATGAGAGTTCTTTTCCCTGGGATTGAGGACCATCCTGTGCTCAAGGAGATGGAGGTACGGGTCAGTACACCACCGACCAAACTTGAGACTGAAACAAACTAACAATGTATAATCAGCTACAGTAGAGGCTTTACTAACAAACTAACACCAAACATGGATACATACAGCTGCTGCTTTACTTAAAGTAGTTCACCTAGTTTGACAAAAGTTTGCCATAGAAGTATTCTGAAAGTTCTGTTTATCGGTATTAAAACTGTCCCACTAGCTTTACTGCTGGAAACTTATGTAGCATTATCCCATGACACGTTTCATCAAAGGAAGGACTCTTAAAAAGCCTGAGATGTGACAAGAACTCCAGATGCTGAACACCTTAAAGCAATGACATAACCTATATTTTACCTACTTCGTCTTAATGTATTCAGCTTGTCTCAATGAATGTGAATGAATTTTCAAGAGCCATAGTATCATCATTAGTCGGATCTCAAGGGACAGAAACTCACCTTATTCTTTTGATGTAGATAAAAAGAGTTATACAGTAAGTATTGCTTTGAATTGACTGAAAAAGAATGTTATGTAAGAGATGTTAAAAAAGATGCAGGAAAGGCAAAGGGGAACAAAGCAAAAAGAAAATTAGATTCACAGTTCCTAGGATTGTTGTTGGCATTATAAATCACTGTAAAGTTATTAAATGAACCAGTATATGCAAACTCCTTGCCAGCACAGCCAAATTTAAATAGTGAACCTGATTTATAAAGACGTCTTACCGCTGAGACCAAGGGAAGGAGAATTAATAGTATGTCAACATAAACTACTCCCCTCCAAAACTAAAAACCAGAGAGCCAAGTTTGCAATCAGCAGTATCATTAAGATGTAGAATCTGGTGCCGCTCCATTGGCTTTGATTGGAGCGCTGACTTTTTGGAGTCGAAGAATAATTTGTTTGACCTTTTACAGCTTAATTTAATCGCTCTAATCCAGAACGTTGATTCATATTGTTAGAAATAAAATCCCCCTGGGTGGTGTCATAGCTGCCATTGGTATCTCTTTTTTTATTCCTTTCTGTGATTCACCCCGAGTTATTTTTGAAAGGCAACAATTTTGGCTATGAGCACAGACTATCAATCTGTATTTACAAACTACAGATAATGTTAAATCTGAACGAACAGAGTCCTTAGAGCATCTAGAACAGCAGGAATGTAGTAGTGGGAAATGTACTTTCTTTCTTTTGTTTCCTTCTTTGCTTTCCCTTTGTGTTTCTTTAACAAGACAGTTTAACAAATCTAAATTAGTTCCAAGTCAGAAATTTAATTAGGTTGAAAATCATTTTCTTTTGTCCCAGTGTTATTTGTATTGAAAGAGCAGCCTAACATAGATGTTGATTATCTATATATATATATATATATATATATATATATATATATATATATATATATATATATATATATATATATGTGTGTGTGTGTGTGTGTCTGTATATATATGATTTGAATATATGAAATTTGGTTCAATTTAGGCTTAACAGAGCATTTTATTAAGACACAGCAATGTGTTTCATTATGCCCATGATGGAATTAACAGCCGCTAACTGTTATAATCTCTGGCAGTGAGGTTAGATGAGAGATTTATCTTCATCAGAGCTTAATAAATCCAGGTATTTTGAAGGAAGCAAACCAGATCCAAAATGGAATCAGTTATTGGAACCGAGCCGCTATACAGATTGCAATTTCTGAAAACCCACTTTGCTACTATAAGGGCTAATATTCCAGTGTTTCTATTTTTCACTCATGGACTCTCCAGATCTGGAAGTGAGGCCATGCCAAAACCTGCATTCTTTCTTGTGATTTTCTTTCTCACATTTCTAAATTATAGTGAACATATTGATTGACAAGTTCCTGCCATAGGAGTGTGTAGAGTCCTTTGTTTTCTATATGAGAGCCACTCCTCCCATCGCAATACACCTTGATGACAAAAGTGCTCAGCTTGAGGCTTCTCGCCAACATTTCACCGTAGACCACAGTATAAAAGATGGACAGTGACATCATCTGCTGTTTTCTGAAGTTCCGTTAGGAAGCTTCAAGATGAGCATTTCTGCCGTTGAAGATAGGCAGGTCTGACTGTGAATCGACTTGCTGATTAACTAATGACTTTTCAGTCACAAGTCATTAGACCATGGATAATCCTCCATTTTTATATTTTTTTTAATTTTAACATGTCCCAAAAGTTAGTCCATAAACTCATCAGGAAAGCATTTACCAACATTGTAATCTCTTAATCTGAAGGTTGCCGGTTCGAGCCCCAGCTCCGACGGTCTCGGTTGTTGTGTCCTTGGGCAAGACACTTCACCCGTTGCCTACCGGTGGTGGTCAGAGGGCCCGGTGGCGCCAGTGTCTGGCAGCCTCACCTCTGTCAGTGCGCCCCAGGGCGGCTGTGGCTACAATGTAGCTTGCCATCACCAGTGTGTGAATGGGTGGATGACTGAATGTGTAAAGCGCTTTGGGGTCCTTAAGGACTAGTAAAGCGCTATATAAATACAGGCCATTTACCATTTACCATTAAGGCAGAGGGCTGTGATCCCATGGACCTCTATAGCAGTGTTTCTCAACCTTTTGGAGCCACGGCACATATTTCACATTAGAAAAATCACAAGGCACACCACCAAACAAAAATGTCACAAAGACCATATTGATCATTTCCCCCCGCGCACCAGGTGTAGTGGAATTGGCTCAGGTTGTCTCCATTATACTTTTTTTGCTTTCTTCTGACCATTCGCATGCTAGGGCCTTCATCTGGGTCAAAATTAACACTTTTGACAGTGTTATATGTTTAAAAGTAACCTAGTCAGTTTTGAAGATTAACAATGGCTAACACTGAGCAGTGCTGGTTTTCTAACACTGGAATATTTCTAACATTTTGAGTTATTTTCCAGTGTTAGAAAATTAGCACTGCTCAGTGTTAGCCATTGTTAATCTTCAAAACTGACTAGGTTACTTTTAAACATATAACACTGTCAAAAGTGTTAATTTAACACTCAACAGTGTTGTATTTAACACTCAGAGGTGTGGACCTATATAGACACATTTTGCTGTGAGGATACAATAGCTTCCAGGATCTCAATAGAATATGGAAAATTTTATATTTGTATAAAATTAAGAACTTAACTTTCCCCTGCCGACAGTCTCTCTGAAAGCAGCTGTCCTAATGTGATTTGTATGTGTACGTATGCTCATCACAGTTAGATTTACTCTACATTGTTTTAGGATTACATCACAAACAGAACATGTTTAAACTCTGTTTTCCATAATCCAAAATCCCAAAAGTGTGAGTACACCTTTAACTTTGGGTGTCAGGCAGGCACAGAGGTAAAAGGTGCTTACGTATTTTATTGTTATGTCTAGACTTCCTTCCGTAACCGTCTGTATTGCCCCCAGGGGTTGCCGCTGTAATCCAATGACTTGGGTAAACCAATGCTCCTAGCTTTATTGCACTGCGTGACTGCTCTCACCCTAAGCTTGACAGCCACGTGACACACCTACACACACACATCCAAGCATACACACACAGTCTTGCAGATTTGTGAATCTACAAACCTTAAATCTATCTTGGAAAAATTGGTGAAGACCCTGCCTGCGTAGTATGTACATGCAACTCCATCTGTCTAATCTCATTCTATCTCGCTCACACTCCCTCTTTTTTCCAACACGCACACACATGCGCACACATTGCACTCACCATCCACCCTGGAGGCCGAGAATCTCATTTAGCACTTTACAGAGAGGCCCAGACACTTTATTATTGCATGTCGGAGGAGAGAAAGAATAGATGTTACAGTGGTACAAAAGGATGACGACAGAAAGTAGGAGAGAGAGGGGGAGTGGTAGATGTGATGTGTGTGTGTGTGTGTGTGTGCAAGGATGACACACAAAACCAAGGAGAGAGGGAGAAATTAAAACAAGAGAGAGAGTGAGAGAGAGAGAGAGAGAGAGAGACACCAATGATATGAAACAGTCAAAAATAAGTGCGAGAGAGAGAATTAAAGCGATGAGGAAGATGGAGCGAGTGAGCGTCAGAAAGGCATCTTCAGGGGGTTTCGCGTGTTGTTGATAAGTAGTGACAGGTGCCAGCCAGTGGAACAAGCAGGGTGCACCTCTGTACCCAACCCTGACACACACACACACACATACGCAATGCTGCTATGCCCTAATGCTTCATCCTTCCTTCTACTCCTCTCCATCTTTTCCCTCCCGCTCTGTTTGACAGAGGACTCCCTCTCATGCTCGGCTGGTTCAGGCTGGTCTGATTAGACTTTCGACATTCTAAGAAAGTTCCTTAAACTGATAAAAAGCCAGAGTTCCCCATGTGACAGCGGGTTATTAAAAGATTCAGTTAAGGGCGTTTAAGTAGTATAACACATTCACCCCACTAGCAGGTGTGATTATACCAAACAAGTAGAGTTTAACCGCTAACATCGCAGACAGAGATAACGTGTGAGATGGCTAAAGCTCAGGACCGTAAATTCAAATTCTCGTCTTATCCATATTCAACTGGAGGATGCTTTGAGCCACGCGCACACACCCCAGACCCCGATGTCAAGAAGACAATCGTGTCAAAATTGTCCGCTGAAATCATCTGAAGTGGAACACGCCGCACGGCAGCACAGCAGGAGAGGAGAGTAGCCAATCAGTCTTACCTCGCTGTTTAACAAGCCAGTCTGAGCTCATCATATGTCTGCTTGCAGACGTGTTCGGAATCTCTCTTTGCCCAGAGTGAGTCATAGATTCATTACTTGTACTGTGCGTATCGCAATCTTTTGTGATATTGTTTAAGGAATCCAAAGCTTGAGGAGTCCTATTATGCTTATTGGTGATTGTATGTTTTCCTTTTTGGACTACTAGAGCAGCTTTCAGTGTTTCACAATTCAAAAATAGCCCCTGAGTACATTCACTGTCTGAAACAAGCTGTTTCAGCACCCCTTCCCTTTTAAGCCAGCTGCTTTGTGATCAACACAAGACTTAAATAGTAGGTTCGGGGAGCTTCTGTGCTCACAGCCAGCGCTATGTTCCTGGGACCATATAAGGAATATTCACTGATATCATACAGACCTACTAATTTTAAAAAGTCTTGGAATCAGAGCAGCCTGAAGCCTGAGCCTTTGCCTCACCGCTATTACTTTCACATACCTCTGACCTCATTATTTGAAGTGACCTCTCATGAAGCAGCCCTTTAACCCTGTCTACAACACCCAACATCTCCAGGTCCCTGCCAATGTTGAGAAGGCGCTCACCCTGTTCGGCCAGCTGCTGACAAAGAAGCACTTCCTGCTGACGTTCATACGAACCCTGGAGGCCCAGAGGTTTGTCATTATTTACTCGTATATTTCATAAGTGTTCTTCATTTTTAGTAATATGGTGGGAACGTGTGCTTTTACAAACATGAATGCATCAAGAAAAAAAGAAAAGAAAAGCAAAGGTATGTTTATGAAAGCAGTAACACATTTTAGGAGCTCTACAGTTACTGTAAGGCACTTAGCCAAATGTTTTATGACTAAACAGAGTTTAATTAAGATAAAATGTGCATTAATATTTAAATGAATTGCTATGAGGTTAACGGCGCGTACGTATTTCCAGGAACAATTCAGATGGGGCCAAACAAAAACAAGGTCAATCACTTGTAAAGGATCCTTTTTTAAAACATTGAATGTATTTGTAGGTCATTTTCGATGCGGGATCGAGGCAATGTGGCGTCTCTGATCATGACGGCCCTGCAGGGGGAGATGGAGTATGCCACCGGGGTCCTGAAACAGCTGTTATCCGACCTGATAGACAGAAACCTGGAGAGCAAAAACCATCCCAAACTGCTGCTAAGGAGGTGAGGAAGTAAAGCCAGCATAAACATATTATTTAAAAAGGGATATCTCTTTAATGTTTCTGTTGTCTTTTGTCTAATTTTACTTTTTCATTTCAAGTATTACTTTATATCAAACTTTGACTGCAAATGGACCGGATCTATATTTCTGCTCACTTTGCTCATTAAAATCATCATCATCTTCCAGAAAAGCAATATTAGCATAACGGACAGTTATGCTAATATTAAGTGTTCAGTTTTGACAGTCCACCTTCTGAAAGCTGGAAATCAGCAGAATATCACAGGTTAACGTCTTAACCTGCAGGAAATCGTAGTTTTTAACCAGTCATGGTTAGCTAGCTTTATACACTCACACACCACTTTATTAATGCTGACATGTAATTCTCACAAATATCTGATCACATGGATCAGCTCAGAGCGCTTAGGCATGTAGACATGGGCGAGACGACCTGCAGAAGTTCAAAGTGAGCATCAGAATGTGGAGGAAAGGTGATTGTGAGTTTGAGAAACTGCTGATTTGCTGGGACTTTCCAACACAAGCATCTCTCGGGTTTGCAGAGAACAGTCCAAAAGCAAGAAAATATTCAGTGAGCGGCAGTTCTCTGGGTGTACCAGATGTATGTGCAAGTTCTTTATCAAAATGGTGATATTTTTCATTCTGAAATAGAACTACTGCGATCCACGAATGTTCATGGGCTGTTTTACAAAAACGCATGATTCATTTTTGATTAAGATGCTAAATGACAGATATTTACTTGCATTCTTAAACAGAAAATCAGTTTCAGCGGTTAAACTTTATGCTTGATTCTCAGAGAAGTTTCAGTGTGTCGGCTCAAATTTGGGTACAAAGATGTGAATTGAGTAGTTTTCAATTTTAAACGAGTTTTTCGCAAATTTCTCAAATATTTGTGTTTTCTTGTTTCCGTGACAGATGCTCTAATCAATTTGATAAGCACTCTATTGTCTACGGGGATATACTTTTATTTTGTTAAAACGGTTTTAGGAAAGACTTATCACAAAAATCCTCATGTCCATGTCAGTTTTTTCGGATAATTCTTTGGAAATCAAGAGCAGCTCCTTCACTCCAACCAGACTTAAATACTGTTTTTGTAATGAGTACCATATGATGTCATTCTTTCTGCAGAGAGTTCAAATGTACAGCAAATACAAAAATGCTGCCAAAGCACAAAAACACAAGGGAAACAGAAAAAATGCCACAAAAGAAACAAATGGAAGTTTTTCGGAAGACAATAATGTGACGGACCAGCTGCGGAAGTGAAAAGCTAACAGAAAGCATCTTAAAGGCTTATAGGATCTACGATACTGTATCAATATTATATAATGCGAACAACCTTTTTATCGCCGTCACGACGAGATGAATCCTCCTCCTCTTTGAAGTGTGTCTCTCTGCGATCCTTTTGCTTTCTGTCACTTCTGCAGCTGTTCCGTCACATTTTTGTGTCCCCAAAACACTTCTGTCGTGTTTTATAAAATGTTTTTTTCATTGTGTTTTATTTAACTTCCGTTGTGTTTCACATCCTTTTGCAGCGTGTTTCTGTTTGCTGCTGTTTTCTTAAGTTGCAGTACAGATTTGAAAAATTTCCATGTGATTTTGTCACAATGTAATAATGTAACACGTCAACTTTAATGGACTCTGGTGAAATGAACTTGATTGACATTCATTTACACTGAGTATATTTTTCTTTAACGATTACTTATTTGAATAAATAAACCTTTAATAAAAGAATTGCTTCATGTTTATGAGGGCTGAGAATCTTTTCTTTTATCAGAGATATCAGAGCTCTGTTGGTCTGTTGTTGTTTCCTTTAAACGTCTCTTTTCAAGCATCATGTTTCTGCCTTCTTTTCTCTGTTTGCATCAGAACCGAGTCTGTCGCTGAGAAGATGCTGACCAACTGGTTCACATTCCTCTTGTATAAGTTCCTAAAGGTAAGGAACGATCACTCGCATTAATAGTCTTAATTTAACGCTCCCGACTTGTATTAATTCTTTATTCCATTTACCTCAGTGTGTTTTTATTTAAAAGCTTTTCTTGTTTGGCCTTCATGTTTTCTTCCCTCAGCAGTGCAGAACACATAAGAGTAAATCATCAAAGCCTCTAAGCAGCACCCTTTTCTTCTCTGTTTTTAATGACTTTTTTTTCTTTAGGTAAGCCCACAGATCTTCTCCCCTCACGTAATTTTACTCGTGTAGCTGACACATCCTCTCCACTGATCTTTTCTGTTGTTCTTTTAGCTCACATCTTCTCTTCCTCTGATCTCCCTTTCATCTGCCTCGTTTCTTGTTGTCATTGCTCCACTGTCAGTCTCCTTTCTGCCTTGAGGTCGTTCGCCTCACCAGGGGGCGGGACGTCGGTCGCGTTGTCCTCGCGCGTCGCCCTTTCCCTTTATCTTCTCCCGTCCGTCATCCCCTACTCTCGCTATTGCACAGCCGAGTGAGGCGATTTTCTTTTTTTCTTTAATGCTTCTCTCGTCCTTCTCATTGGGTTTCCCCTTCTCCTTTCCACACTTTAATTACATACGGAAAGACTTGGAGCTGTCCTCATATGCCAGTATAATCCTAATCATATTAAGAGTGCAATGTGATAATTATTGGAGTCACAGCAGAAAAGAAAGTTGAGTAATTTTGGGAAAGAGAGGGTGGACTGTGTAGAAGACTGTGTTAAATTGCGCATTAATCTCATTGTGATTAATCAATAACTGGAATATTACAGGAATAAGTCCTTAAATTCTACCAAAACAAACAACCGTAATTACCTAAACTGCTTTCATTGTCATCATTATTAATATTATTTTTATTTCTATAAAATCTCTAAATCTGGAAACTAATAAATACACAGCATTCAGTGCAATGTAGGAATGTGAGCCTCTTCCTCTCCCTGTACAGCCAGAGCCGTCATCATACCCCTAAAATGTAAATGTCAGGATACAATTAGGCAGCCCTAATGAAGGCAGCGTGCAGAGTAAAGGCAAATTTCATAGACAAGCATGCAGCGGCCGAGCAACGGAGGCAGAAAGCCGAAGCGTAATGCTGTAATGTATGCTCGCTCTGTCTCGTTAGCAGCTGCCCACCTAATTGGCCCAGATGCTAACGAGCTTCTTAAAGCGTGCAGCAATGGAATGACGGAGAGAAGAGGGGAGGGAGAGGTCAGAGATGGGCATCGGAGGTGGCGGAGAGAGGGGAGATGAATGGAGGTTGCGGGTGACAATTAGGAGTTAGGAAAATAGAGAGGTGAAGAGAAAGGAGCAAGGAGTTAAAGAGAAAGGCAGGGCAAAGATGTGAAAAGAGGGCAGAGAAAGGGGAAAGCAATGAAAAATAAGGATGACAGGAAGCAGGAGCAATTTTTTGAAGTGCAAGTGAATAAAATGAGGAGAAAATTGTAAAAGAAAGTTTAAAAAAAAAAAGCTGAGAAAATTGGGAGTAAAGAATACAGATGTTGCTGACTGATAATTTAGTTTCCTAATTTGCCCAAGTTAGACGCAAAAAATCTGACCTATCTTATCAGTCAGAAAACAGTTTAATTTTAGAACAAGCTAATGAACTAAGTTAAGCAATAACCATTATGTGTGTATTTAAGACCGGTTTGATGCTATGAATCACATCCTTCTATAAAAAGTCTTCCAAATATCGCCAAAACGTGGAACCACGCATAAAATCCCACACACTCCATGTCACATCAGTTTGCAAAGCATGGCTAACGTTAGCGACACTAGCACAAGCAGAACATGATGGCCCTTTGCTCACACTGAGTGGTTATATTCTAGCTTGCTTTGTCACAGCCTTCATGCTGAGGTGGATTTTTTTAGATTGAAGTACTGCAGAACCACGCTGGTTTGCACGATTGTCGTCTGTCGTACTTGTTGAAACCTTTTTGTAACACTGAGAGAATGATGCGGGCTTCTGACTTTAAAGGTACAGTGTGGTAAATATGACCACTAGGTGTCAGTAGTTCACAGATTGCCGTCAACTGAATTTCAAGTACCTCCCAGTTCAAGTACACAATCAGTTAGTCGACTGTTTATGTCAGATGTTATTACGTGTCCTCGTTTCTGGAGGAGGCTGTAAAACTTTGTAATAGGACTCTGATACGAATTCTGTCTGATGACAGCGATGCTGATCCGAGTTGTTGAGGATATTCTGAACTTTTCTGTTGATAAGCGCTGCTGTTTTTGCTGCTGTTAGTGGCTGTTAGTGGGATAGATCTAGCATTGGTGGACTTTGACACTCAATCAACATAAGCAACTGTTGTTGTTTTAGCTGGCTAGTTGGCAACTGTTTGGAGAAGGGAGGGTCACATGTTTAATCTGCTGACAGTAAATAATTGTGACAGTACTGGGAATAACTAAGGATGTTTATTCGTATTTCCATGTATTAATGCTCTGACTTCAGTTTAAGAAGCTTGATGTGTGGCATTTTATCCAGATGCAGGTCCCGTTGTCTCTTTCGCTTCTTTGGTGAAAGGGACGCCTCTCAGATGATAAAACATAGGTACGATCCTTCATTTCTTGAGTTTGAAGGTGCAGACGCTGATTAAAACACCTACAGGTTCTCTTCGCCTCCACCTTTGGTGTACTACATATGTGGCCACAAAAAAACACAATTAGGTGGAACGGCGATGGCCATTTTAGCCACTGTATTGAAGACAAACCTCCTATTCCTTTTATTTTTTACATTGGACTTTGCAATGTAATGTGTGAATATATATGAGGGAAATAGATGAAAAAGTAAAGAAGGAAGATGGTGTAAGAATAAAGAACTGAGGATTTTTATTATGGTGGAAAAGAAGGAAAAAAGGACGCAAGGGAGGAATGCACGCGCTAGAAAGAAAAAGCGAGTTGTTAAGTGTGCTTGAAGGTGAGATGGATAAATTAGTACTTTCCCCTGCTCTCAGCTGGACCTCATGCATCTCTAGCAGACGCACACGCGCACACAGTCTGAAGTGTCTCCCTGAGCACTGCGCGGTCGATCATTAAACTCTCGTCAGGATGAGTATTGGCTGTGATGTGTCCTTTCTCTCTCCTCTAAACTGCCGCTACTTCATTCGCAAGTGTTTTTCCTTGGGCCCAAGTGATGACTAATGACACTATTGATTGGCAAGTGTCTTTGATGGAGCGGAGAGTGGGCAACATATTTATAACATCTATGTCTGGTCGCATAAGCTCGGCTCCGAGAGAAGGCTGAAAAGATTTACGTAACGCTGCTTTCAGCCTCCCTCTGGAACAAAAAAAAGGAAAGATGTTTACATAACACCACTGTGTCCTTCACATCTTGAGACGTCATTCCGGGTAGGTCTGAAATTTCATCTCGTTCGTTTACAGATCATTGACAGTGTTAGAAATTGCCAGGATTTGTTAAAGAAAGCCAGAAATTCAATCACTAGTAACTAATTTAACTAAAGTTATTTTTTTTTTGATGATGATGATGATGATGTGTGTTTTGCATAATTGAGGAAACTCTAAAAGTTGCTTTTTTGATTTCACGCTGTAAACATTTTGAGGCATTCTTTATTCAGAGGTAGAAAATACGGGAAGAACCGTATGACAACAAAGGAGGGAGAAAAGCAGCTGCCGCACCTAATTTATCGCCTCTGACTGCTCACCACGGCACAGAAAATTGCATCTGAATTTGAACGTCTGGGGAAACCAAATGTAAAATCCTTGGTGCCGTTTTATCGGACGCACACGGACAGATAGGCTATAAAGGGGGGAGTGAGAGGGAAACGTGACTGTGAAGAATTCTTTTTCATGCAGTTTTCCAGCCATGTCAGTCGCCGGTCAGCACGGTCCGTGATGCATTAACTTGGATGTTACTCTGCACACAGTTACAGAAATATTCCATCTCCAGTTTGAGCAAATGAATCCTGTTTTTTTTTTTTTTTAAGTTTTCACCGTCAAGCTCTTTAATTATTCATGTATTTTGTCACCCTCTTCTTGAAAGATGAATGGATAAGTCACGATTCCAAAAGTGTTCATTAGGTACACCTTTTCAACTGCTCATTAACACAAATATTTAATCAGCTAGTCACACAGTAGACTAAACTGCTGAAGTTCAAAGAGAGCATCAGAAGGAGGAAGAAAAGTGAGTTTGACGTAGTTGTTGGTGCCACACAACCATCTCAGGTCCAGAATGATCCACCTGATCAGTCCACTCAACCCAAATGTCTGGGATTTGGTGGAATAGAAGATTTCCCACCATGGATGTATTCTGTGTGATGCTGTCATGTCAGCATGGGCCAAAATCTCTGAGGAATGTTGAATGTATGCCACAAAGGATTGAGGCTGTTCTGTAGGCCAAAAAACCCCAACAACCCACTACTGGGAATGTGTATCTAATGAAGTGGCCACTGAGCGTAAATTCTACCCAGTTTTTGTTGTTTTTAATTGCTCTCCAGACACTTGCAAAAACACACACTTACCTCATTTACTCATTTATGTGAGCGCCTTACTACACACAGCATTTTGCATCGCTGTTATTAATTTACACATTTAAGTATTCCCAGTGTCTTCAGAGTAGCAAACGTTCTTAGGAACCAGATTTAAATTGAATCACTGTGTTTATTAAGTTCTGTTAGGGGTTTTGTTTATTTTCATTTTAAATTTTGGGGGGATTTTTGAATTATTGGGCGGTTTTCCCTCTTTAGGACTGTTTCTGACATAAAAGAGAAAAATCGCGCTGTGTTTGATCTCCAGATAACTCGTCTGTTTCTGCCTCGTCTCTCGCCAGGAGTGTGCCGGGGAGCCTCTTTTCATGCTTTACTGTGCCATCAAGCAGCAGATGGAGAAGGGACCCATCGACGCCATCACAGGAGAAGCCCGCTACTCCCTTAGTGAGGACAAGCTCATCAGACAACAGATTGACTACAAAACACTGGTCAGTAAACTCGCTGTGTCTCGAGGCCCGTTTTATCTGCTCGGGACCGAATCATTCGATTTGTTAAGTTTTAGTCACATGAGAGTCTAAACAGTCAGCTGCTGAAATGCGGGTTGTTAAAGCGTGCGGTGCATTTGGAGGGAGTTGGCCGTGGACCGTCCCATTTGCTGCCCAGTGTTAACAAAACAGGTCTAGCTTGGAAACATGCAGGCAAACCTACTCATCAGCGGGGTCTGCTACAGTTGTTTTGGTCCGCTCCCAAGTGCGAATGCCGAGTTATTATGTTCTCAAACTGCCTAAATAGACGAGGGATGTGTCCAGGTTTGAAAATGAGCTGCTGTAAACAAACTGGGTGCGAGAGTGATGCTGGACAACCTGAACAACCATTTACACCATTCAACTAACCAGTGCTCATTGTTTGCAGCGTTCTTGACATATTCCTGATAAAGCCTAATTTCTTTTGTCTTTTCCATTTTTCTTCCATTTTTATGCTTTTTTTTTTAAATGTTTCCAGACGCTGCACTGTGTAAATCCAGAGAATGAGAACGCCCCGGAGGTGACAGTCAAGTGTCTCAACTGCGACACTATCACTCAGGTCAAAGAGAAGCTGCTCGATGCCGTGTACAAAGGCAGCCCCTATTCGCAAAGGCCAAAGGCTTCTGATATGGACCTGGGTAAGACATGCAGGACTGTATGTGCAGGCTTAATGAGATAAAATCAAATAAAAGCAGATTCATTTGTTTTTTTCCAGTCATTTTGTTTAGACGTCTGCAATAAGAATTGCATAAATCCAGTAGTCGGGTGAGATCAGTGCACTGTAGCTCATTGTCCCATTTTAGCTTTAATGAACATACTACATTCAGCGATGCCTTTAAGCCCAGATTGCCATGACGTTAATCTGAAAAACTTTTTTGATGACTTAAAAGCATTAGAAAAGTCTAGAAACCCATATATATGTATGTAATATATGTGTATAATTTAAATATACATTCAATTCAATTTTATTTATACAGCCCCAAATCACAACAACAGTCACCTCAAGGCGCTTTATATTGTAAGGTAGACCCTACAATAATACATACAGAGAAAAACCCCGTATGAGCAAGCACTTTGGCGACTGTGGGAAGGAAAAATTCCCTTTTAACAGGAAGAAACCTCCAGCAACACCATGCTCAGGGCGGGGCAGGGCCATCTGCTGTGAACGGTTGGAGTAAGAGAAGAAAGACAGGATAAAAGACATGCATAGATCAGATCTTAATGGGCAAAAACTGATATCTGTATCAATATGGACTTAGTGATGTGTTAGGAATGAAAGGATGCCACATTGTTTGATGGAAATAAAAGTGATCCAGCAGGCTTGTCCATTTTGCCGAAACTTAAAATGACTAACTCAGTAGTTAGTATGGCCCGCACATTCTTGTATGCATACCTCACAACTAAGAAGTTTAACTTACTTGATGCAGCTCTCTGATTAAAATGTGTTTCTTTAATTATTATTATTATTATTTTTGGTGTGACAGCAGTTTATCCATCCAACAGATTAAAATATCTCGAGCTTTTACCATAAAGAACCCTGCTCTCATTTTAGCCCCTCCCTCAGTGACTCGGGTTGCTGCTAACGTTGCTTGCTTGCTGCACGATACTGCAGAGTAAGCATGCGGCATCATTATCTGGACTTTTAATGTTGCAAATAGCCACTCAGTAAGAAAAACCAATAAGCTTAAAGAGAATAAACTGCTCTGTGGAAATGAGGCAAACGACAGAGTATCAATTCTCTGTTGTTCTCGGGAATGTTAAGTCCAGGGACTTTTCTCACATTGGATACAGGCTTTTGATCAATTGTTAGTTGCTTTAATGTAATTTTGCAGTGTAAAATTTAATAAACCTACTAACTACCTCTTTTACATTGAAGATATAAAAAACACAAATGCAAAATGATGGCAAGTGATACACAGTTTCATGACACACACATGCAATTTGTGTTTGTGCTTTTTGCCATCAACTCGGCTTTCCTCTTTTCAAAGAATGGCGTCAAGGTCGGATAGCCAGAATCATCCTGCAGGATGAAGATGTCACAACTAAGATTGACAACGACTGGAAAAGACTCAACACGCTGGCTCACTATCAGGTACACGAGCACAAAGCAGGACAGACGTCAAGAGCCAGCTACTCAGCAAGAGTAATACACTGAATATTTTGGTGGTGTGTGTGTGTATTGTTTTTGTTGTGCAGGTAACAGATGGTTCAGTGATTGCCCTGGTGCCAAAGCAGAACTCTGCCTACAACATCTCCAACTCCTCCACCTTCACCAAAAGCCTCAGCAGATACGGTACGGCTCCCATTCCCATCGTGCCTCGATCCTGTTTAAATCAGTCTGTCAATGATCCCCATTTCTCTGACCGCTCGCCTCCCCTCAGAGCCTCTAACTCGCTTTCATTCAGTCGTTGTCTTTGTTTGTCATGGCCATGATTGGGGTACTTTTTTTTTTTCTTTTTTTTTTTTACCTCCATCTGAGTGAATGGCAATCCTTTTTATCCACTGCCATCAGCGCAGGCCAAGGCTATTCCACGGCTATTTCCAAGCAGTCCTTAAATGACAGGCATTAAAGTAGACACCTCGATCCCCAGCTGACAGAGTGAAAAAGAGATGGAGAGAGAGAGCGAGAGGACACGTAGCAGTCAGATAGACAGAGCCCCAGCAACAGTATGGTATTTTCCACTGGAAAATTAAACCATTTAGAGGATAAATTACTCTGAGGTGAGAAAAAAAACTGACCCCTCATCTGATGCTGAGTGGGTATTAACCCTCACACATGCACAGCTGCTATCATTGCCGCTGATCTGCTGTAGCCCCAAATCAGTGTGGCTGTTCTCCAAAAACGCCTGTGCCAAAAAATGAAATGTTTAGGTTAGAATTTGAATTTTTTATTTTTTTGTGTGTGTTTTATATGGAAATGGAAAATTGACATGCTAGTTTTTCTGCTGAATGCCGACTCTGATGTCAATTGCGCGACCTGAAAATAGTGGAAAAGTCAGATGTGTCCTTTTTCCCTCAAATGTAGCATTCAGAAAAAATAGTGCTGGTCAAAGTGTTTATTTTCAATGACAGCTGTTCTCAAACTGTATTTCTAGCATACCTCATGCCAAAATGAAAAAGCTAAAAAAGATTCATGCCCAACTCCCAACAATTATTTTATTGAGCATCAGCAAACTTCTTCTTATTTAATATGAAGCATTCATTGTATTTATTCATACTTCGTATTTACTTCATATATTTCACCTGGCTGTCATGACAACTTATCCAAGATGTAACCCTTTTACGTCACATCAAAAAAAGTGGTCCCAGTTTGGAGCCTGGTGGGACGCCTATTTTGTATGTTTGAAAGGTTAATATATTATTAACTTAAACACACTATTGTCAGGATTCCACACGTTGTTTAAACTGACTCTTTATCTGAAATTGTATTTTATGCTTTTAAGGCAAATAAATAGCAGTAGAAAACTGCTGCCTGTTTACACACCAGCATTCTGTCTCCTTGGAGTCATATTTCTTGCCACCTGATGAATGCATGTCCAATATTCACCCTCCTTGCAGCTCAGAGTCTTCACCTGCTGATAGAAATATTTGACCTTTAACTTCTAAATCCAGTACTATTCAAAGCTACATGTTGGCAGGTGTAGAAATGTGTTTTTTGCAGGGCATTTTTACAGCATCTGCTAGAGAAAATCAACACAACCACAAAACTTGATAAGCTGATAGATATTACCGAGGGTTTAACAGCACAAGTGGCCCATATTATATGCAAGTAGACGTATGATTAACTGAAATATGGGAGTACCGACTAAAAATTCTTTCTCACTGCAAATATGCCAGTTTCTATTGATTCTACTTGGAACAAAATAAATGGTTTAATCAGTGCATCACACAACACCTACACTGTTTGAGAATGGCATTATTGAGGACCTGTTTCATTTCTGAACCTCTCTTGTAGTGAACTATCTCACACTGCTGCAAGGCTCCAGCTATTTTGCTCCACTGTGAAAAAAAGTTTGGTTAAAAAGTCTCTTTGACTGTGTCCCTTTTGTTTGTTATTATGATCCTGTTGGTGTGCCTCGTGCATGAATGTGTGCATGTAGCGGGGTGTTATTAGAACAGGCAAAATTGTTGGCCACCAATGGTCATGATGAGCTTGGAATCAAAGCCACTCAGCACCCCACTGGCAAAAGCAACAGCAGCGCTCTACACCATCCCACTCAGCCTCATTCACTCTTCTATCCCATGCACTCCCATTACTCTCCATTTCACCCCTCTCTCCTGACCTTTTTGACTCTCCGTCCATTTCGCTCGCCCACTCCCCCTTTTTTTTCCCGTCACCCCCCTCCACCCTCCCCATATATTTACTTCTCCTCTATCATCCACACTCCTTACTGTCCTTTCACCAAGCATGTGGATGGTTACACACATTAGCATCTTTGGTCTCGCCACCTCTTCTCTCCAGTCCAGCTTTCTACCCCAGAAACAAGAGATATTCAGCAGATATTGTGCACCTTACCTCCCTGGCACATTCCCTCCCCCCATCCTACATGAAATAGTCACAGATTTCTTCTTGCTTTATTCCAATCATGACACTCTCACAATGAATAATGAACCAGACACAGATGGTAGAGATTCTGGGTCAGTTAAACCATTTTTGAGTATTTTCAGTAATTCTACAATAATTCTGTTTTTGTCTCATTTAGAGAGTATGCTGAGGACGGCCAGTAGTCCAGACAGCCTACGTTCTCGAACGCCCATGATCACCCCCGATCTGGAGAGCGGAACCAAACTGTGGCACCTGGTGAAAAACCACGACCACTCAGACCAGAGGGAGGGCGACCGGGGAAGCAAGATGGTCTCTGAGATCTACCTGACCAGGCTGCTGGCTACAAAAGTAAGGGGCAGGGGTGTAAACAGCACTCTCTTCTTTTTTATATATATATTGATTCTAGTCAGAGTGGAAAAACCTCTTAAACAGCACTTGAAACCATCAGGGGGACACTAAAACCTAATAGTAAAACTCTTCTTCAGCATTTTCAGCTCTTTCGTGCAGAGTGATTCACCTCACCTATTTAAAAGGAGAGGAAGCTTCTAATACAGAGTGTCCCCACATCTTTGAGGGGTCTTTATCTTTATCAAATTACATCATCACAGACATTGATGAGAATATTTATGCAACTAGCAATTGGTTTGTCATCACAGGAGATCAGGTCAAAGACCCACTACATTCACAGATTGAAACTTCACAGAACAGACCCACAAGGTAGAAAATTAGAAGGCTTTTTGCAAGCCCACGCAGGAGACAAGGGTTGGCGAGGGGATGAATACTTATATCAGTGTCTGGAGGCACTGAGAACCCAGTATACAGCCACTCTTGTTACACACATAATGAGTAAGAACATATACTCCAAAAGTGTAAATATGCTTTGGGTCTGGGGATACAGTAAAGAGTAAAATCTGAGACATTACACAGCCTGTGCAGACAGATGGATTTATTAAGATAGGAGCTTATCTGTTCCAGTAGAGAATAGACAGACAACAAGGGGGGAAAACACAGCTGAAATGCTTTCTGTGTAGACAAAACATAACGCCGGGCTGAACAGATGGTCCCCAGTTCAGTCTTAGAGAAGTTGAGCCGAAGGTAGCCATCCATCATGGTGTTTGGGTGGGCTGAGGTGTGCTGTGAGACAGCTCGTTAGGAAGGTACAATAGCTGGGTATCGTCAGACAAGAGTAGGGGGACCAAGCACCCATCCTTGTGGTACGCCAGTGGAAGGAAAGTGACAGGACACAGATAGAAGTGCAGTTTCAGTGGTTGGTTTTGTTTTCCGAGAAGAATTTTGGTAGAAAATTAGTAGGCATGTATGTAGTCCCTCTCTTTAAGTGTTAATAACTCTGTCTGAGTCTTTACATTGGGCGAGATTGCTTCAAAGCCTTTATTGTACATGAAGCAAGTGAAATGTACTGACTAAATGTGTTACCGGTGAAGCTAAACATACTCGTAACCATTCCCTCCATCTTGGAATCTTGCATTACAAAACAGGCCGCCTGTCTTTGCCCCTCTCCTTCATTGTCTTTCAGTTCACCTTCTCCTTTCTAATTGTAGGAGGGGGGAGGGAAATGTAGCAATGGGCAGCAGTTACAAGCAAGCTGGCTTTTCAATTTCCAGTGGTAATAAGAAAAAACAGATTAATAAAAAGGTGGGCTTGTGGTGCAGAGGGTAGGGAGGCAGATACACAAGGTGTCAGGAGAAGAGTAATTTGTTGAGGGATTGAAGATTTGGCGATGTATGATGAAAAAAAACTGAGAGGCAAATGCAATTCAGAAGCTCATCTTGTCCTTGTCTCTCTTATGGCTGCCTTTCCAAACCTGTTTGCCCCGGCGTCTCGTCTATGCAGATCTACCTGCTTTCATTCACAAGCGTTGCAGGAATAATTCCTGCTCCATTTTGCAGCGGCTGACTAAATATGATCCCGACATATATTTCCTCAGTAATAGATTCTGCCAGATGGAGAAGTCGGGGTGACAAATGTGGTGTTAGGGAAATTAATTTAGCTACATTTGAGGTAATTATGTTGAGGCATTGTCATTGGAGGAAAGCGCTATCCAAATCCAAGAGCCGGGGTTCTGGTTTGTGATTCTGCAGCGCTTAGTCAGCAGAGCAAGTAAGTCTCACAGCCAGAGTTATCGCTGTGATTCCCACTGGGGCCATTCATAGTAACAATGTACACGCTCGAGGCCCATTCAGGTGCTGTGGATACAAGTAGCTGGAAATGGTACATTATATTCTGCTTCACAGTGCCATGAAACTGCTTATGTTGATGCTGGCTTCCTGAGCTCTGAGATATTCCTCCTTTCTAATTAATAGTCAGGCTGATTTGAAAGGGAAGCATATGTGGGAATGTTTTTAATCCTAAGAAATTATTGCACACATATGTAGAGAATCAATAAAAGTTAGGAAAAAAAACCCAAAACAAACATTGAGCATAGAGTTACCTGATCCAGCTCTTCATACAGATCTGCTGATGGCTCATATGAAAAGTGTTATTAACCCACTCTGCAAACCACTTCCACCCCAGCTCCTCTATTTCAAGTCATGTTCGCTCTTACTGACTGCTGCACTGCTCTCCTTGCCTTTTGGCTTTCTGTGTATGCGCTTAGAGCGGTGAGGAGGTCCCAGAACAGAGGCACACTTCCATATATAAATTACAGCCACTAAAATAACAGTCCTCTTGTGACTAAAGTGGTTCTGACAGAAATATCAGAAAGGTCAGAGCGATTACCATAATATGGGAACACCACCTGTACTAAAATGTCAGAATGCTTGTTCAACATAAGAGTGCAGCTTATGCTTGTATATAATCATCATTAATATCAAAGACCTCTAAGCCATTTTGACCGGTGTGGTGGGAATCACAGCAACATTTAAATAAGACTTTCAGTGATTGCCTATAGACTAAAAACAACCCGACAGTGTAGTGAAACTGTTGAGAAAAGTTAAAAAAAAAACTAAGTACATCCCATAGAAATTAAAAGTAGCAGCCAGATGTTTGATCAGCAAGTGTGAGCACCTCTATGTTAGCAGAAGTTTAGTCAGTTTGTTGGTCTGTAATAACCTCTCGAAATTATTAAAACAGTTGATATTACAGCTACAATTACTGTTAAAATATTCCTTACATTTCTTTTTTAAAGTACACCCTGATTTCCTTCATTTAGGGTACGTTACAGAAGTTTGTGGACGACCTGTTTGAGACCATCTTCAGCACAGCCCACAGAGGTAGCGCGTTGCCCCTGGCCATCAAGTATATGTTTGACTTTCTGGACGAGCAGGCTGACAAACACTCCATCACAGACTATGATGTACGACATACCTGGAAGAGCAACTGGTGAGTCAGAAATCTGCAGCCGCTAAAAAACTAATTCCCCTTAAATGTAAAGTGTTCTCGAAACCGGATGTAACCCTGTTCGGTTCAATCAAATTTCACCTCCAGCGTAATGAGATCTTCAGGCGCTTTTCACGTTTGGCCCTGGTGACATTTGCGCTGGAGTCTAAATCTCGCTGAAAATGACTGCAATCAAAGTGCATTTCAAAGAGATTTGAATGGATGCCAAAATATAGTAATAATCGCAGTGTCTGCAAAGTAAATATCCTTGTAAACAATGCTGCACTGAATTAAATCGATACATCCAAGTCTGCAAAATGTATAGAAAAATGTAAAAAATGCTGTGTTGGGTGCTTCCTATAATAAGATCTTCAGACTAGATTTGCAGTGTTTGTAATTCATAAATTATTTAATAAAATTTTGCGTTTTCGTAGCAATGAAGAGCATTCGTCTCCAGCCACACAGCTGCTACGATCCCCGAGGACCCCGGCACTGCCTGTGTGCATTAAAGCCGGCTTTAATGCACACAGTGAACTAATTAGAAAAAAACAGAACTACAAGTGGAATTAAGCTAGTGACGGAAAGCACTTAATCACACGATGTTACATTTTTATTTCGAAATAAACCTTTTTTGGGTTTTATTCTCTTGCTCTCTCTCCAGTCTCCCTCTCCGGTTCTGGGTGAACGTGATCAAGAACCCACAGTTTGTATTCGACATTCATAAGAACAGCATCACAGATGCTTGTCTGTCCGTGGTGGCCCAGACCTTCATGGACTCCTGTTCAACATCGGAGCACAAACTAGGCAAAGACTCGCCTTCAAATAAGCTTCTCTACGCTAAAGACATCCCCAATTACAAGAACTGGGTCGAGAGGTGAGTCAGAGTTTGACCCAAACGCGAAGACTTTGAGAACAGCTACGTTTGATGGGAGGACACCTTTTGTATCCGCAGTTTAAATGTTAAAAGTTCCTCATGAGCTGTGAGAGAAAAATGAGTTGGAGCGTTATAATCAAAGTTAATTACACTATTAAACTATTAAGCTAAAAACAGCTGTAAGACTGTAGCAACGTTACAGGCTGAACTTTATCTGGCATTTAAAGCATAATAGTTGGATTAAATTACTGCAAAGAAACCACTCTGCAGTAATTACAGCTGTCTCGATCACTATATAATACAGTGTACTATAAAGAGTGAGTAAATTTACAGTGAGAGCTGCTCCATATGGATCAGTTCTAAGACAAAAAGAAAGAAGAAGACAAAGGTTTCACTGGATTTTGCTAAGAAGCAGCCATAGCCTCTTAATCTTCTGCCCAACTCCAGGATGTTTAAGTGATCGCACCACCTGCGGTTCCACTTTAGGGGCAAGAGGCGCTCTGTTCATGTTTCTCCTTCAATTCATTCAAATTTTGTGTAATTAAATTTACCTGAATTCAATTCAATTTAGTTTTTTTTTATATAGCACCAAATCTCAAGAACAGTTACCTTAAGGTGCCTTATATTAGTATATTATATTAGTTAGGTAAAGTCCCCATAATAATAGAAAGAAAAACGAATTAGATGATTTCCTGTAAGCTCGGACTTGGCAACAGTGGGGAGGCAAAACTCCTTTTTAACAGGAAGGAACCTCAGCAGAACCAGGCTTAGGGAGGGGAAGCTATCTGCTGCTCAGCAGCGTGCATTACACCACCTCTACATACATATATATGTGTGTATATATATATATATGTATATATATATAATGTTGATTTTTAATCCTTTTTAGATTTCCAGGTTTTTCACTGCTAATGGTAAAACAGAAGGGCTGATAACAAACACCATTCTGGTAGAGTACAGCGTTTGATACCTGCCCAAATATAATGCCCACCTAAGTACATTCATAATCTCACTAAGCATTTTTTTTTTAATCTAAAAAAATGGCACGATCGATAATCAGTTAATTAGTGGGCAATCCTATTTCTTTTCTTTTGAAAGCTGAGCTAGCCCCGGTGCTCTCCTTTATATGTTTCTACAGTGAGTAGCTGTTGCGGCAGTTTCTCAGTATTATTCAGCTCCTTCTTCAGAGAATCTTGTCCCAGGGTGAGACATAATCCATCTCTGCCATCCTGAACTGTGGCTGGATAAACTAGCCTTTGTTCTGCTCTGAAGATCTACTGCAAACTCTAACCTGAACCTGCAGCAGGTCTCGAGCTGGTTCATTCACAGGACCAAGATGGCCGATGCAGCAGATCACATCACTGCCTGCTGTAGACGGCCACAATCCACAATAGTGGAGCTGGAGTTAATCCACTGGATGAGAGACGGTGGAGAGCGAGTGCTTGTCTTCTCAGTTGTTTGTTGTAAAGTCAGGACATGTAAAAGTATTTGCAGTGCAGAAACTGATAACATATAATGTATAATAATACTTAAGAAATCTTTCCTGCACATAAATGCATGTGCACTCTACTGTCACAAACAGAGTCTAAATCTGTGGGAAAACCGCTGTGTATTTCTTTATGTTGAGCAGCTTGAATTGAATATGCTGCAGGAAGTAGTGTAGCTTCCACAGAGCTTTTGGAGGAAGCGTGAGATAAGGATTTATAGGTGAGATTTAACTGGGTGCAGTTGAACCTTGCTTCCATTATGCCTCCAAACCTACACTCTCCTCCCAGCGCTGCCCTGCTGCAGTAAACCTTGAGATAGCCGAGATATGGATCGTGCACACAGATCCAGGTACAGCTCAGTATTGGGATGTTTTCTTAATATATTGTGTTTTTACCTGCCTCACTTTCTACGGACCTTTCACTCTCCCAGTGCAGCCAGCAACACTGAGTCGATAATACTAAGGTTGTTGTTTCACTGAGAGCATCACCATCTCAAAAACGAAATATTAATGAAATATGAATGAGTAAAGGATGAATCAGCTGTTACAAACCCAGCTAGGTTCCCGTCAATATCCATAAGAGTCACAAAGTAGTCACCAAAAAGCTTACAGAGGATAGGATGGATAAAATATAATTGGACTTAGAACTGAAATGTAAGAGCCAAATCAAACTGTTCTGTTTAAAAAAGAAAAGAAAAGAAATGCTAGGCTCGCTGGCTTTCCTTTCGAAAACAAACATTACAGAATAAATAGCACGTCTGTAAGTGAGTATCTTACAAAGGAAGTCAACTAACTGTGCGAGTGTGCTAATCGCTGCTTCCTGGCCCTGCGTCCCAGTGTTTTAATGCCCCTGACAGGACTAAACAAACAGGTTATATAATCAAAAGCTGGCAGGCAAAAAGCCTGCAGAACATTATACATACGAGGTACTTAAAAGGATCAGTAACAGGTACCCTTTCGTAGCAGTTAGCAAGAATGTACAGAGCAGGCTACTCACTGATCACAGCAGCCCTGAATGACAGTCTGACAGTCGTAACCAGTCAAATATGGCAGCAAGAGGGAGACAGGAGAAACAGTCAGGCGAGGAGGGCAAAATAAAGAGCACATGTATGCATCGATCAGGAGCTGGGGCTTGCAAAGGGAATGCTAAGCAGTTTTGTTACATAAGGGGGAAAGAACGACCCAGGGCCCTAACATCAACCATGACAACGAAGCCATCAATTCCCGAGTTACATAAGCAGGTGGGCATCTGAAAAAACTGAATTTGGCTTTGTTTTCCTATGTTCCCCTCACCCCCACGGCCCCATCAGACGCTTGCCTGTCCCTGAGATTGATTCTAGCAGAGGTTTCTTCCTTTCAAAAGGGAGTTTTTCCTTCCCACTGTTGCGAAGTGCTTGCTCATAGTGGATCGTCTAATTGTTTGGTTATTGTAGCAGAGGCGGCCTTAGGTGACTTTAGGTGCTATATAAATAAAACTGAGTTGAATTGAGCCGTCTCTTATTTTACTAATCTCATTATTTTTCAATTAAATGGCAAAGTAGGTCAATGTGTGCTCTAACAAGGTACTAACCATCAGCAAAGAAATTGTATTAAGCTGCATTAATCCTTCAATGGGAAGCTTAGGTCGAGGCAGTAAGTCAAGGTGTGAATGGACACGAAGGTGGCATGACACGCAACTCTGCCTGAACTCTTGTCTAGGTATTACTCCGATATCTCCCGCATGCCAGCCATCAGCGATCAGGACATGAGTGCCTACCTAGCGGAGCAGTCCCGGCTGCACCTCAGCCAGTTCAACAGCATGTCAGCGCTGCACGAGATCTACTCCTACATCGTCAAATACAAAGATGAGGTAAGCTCCCACTGCCCAGCACTAAATATAGAAGAAGGGAAGAATGTTGTAATTATTCGTGCTCTGCCTCCCTTTACTTGTTTTGACTAATACCACGAGGTCATTTTAATTCAATAACACTGATAACCAGTCCACATCGGTACAAGCTGGAAGGTATTACCACCATTAAGGATGCACATTAAGGCATGAGCTCAGCACATTATGAACTTAATGGAGCTTAACAGAATTTAGGTGATTTTTTTTAAAGACCTGCTTGCACAGTATCCTTTGCTGCTACCAGCTGATTAAAACTCAAGAATGTGTTAACGAAATAGTGCCACATTTTAAGGATGCTTATTCATTTTATTGAATAAGCATTCACAGTTAAGAAAACAAATCACGAACAACCAGCAGAGTCTCAAGCAAGACATTAAATGCACTTATTGGGATTTAAACCGCTAAATTCTATATACCCACGTGCCATCATGTTCATAGTGTGTGTCTGATGAGAAGTTCTCCAACACCATCATCACTCATTTTACTCTTTGCTTAAAAAAGTAGCACACGGTATTTAATGAAGAAAAAAGTGAATGTTAAAAGGCTCGTCTCAGGATGTTCATAAGACGTCCCGGGACAGCTACATTTAGATAAAAAAAGCCGTCTCGTCATCATCAGCACAGCCCGCAGATTCAAACCCACAACCTATGAGGATCTAACCGCTGCGCCATCATGCTGCACTGCCATGTAGGAACAGTTAGTTTTGACCTTCCAGGTTCATACAAATACAGATGAGGACAACATTATTACGTTTTTCTCAAAATTTTCCCAAGGAATTTTCAATATAGCATATCTATAAAGACACGATATTGTACACGGGGTATCTGGCCCATTGCTACAGGCCATTCGATTCCTATACAACCGTTGCAAGAGCTTGGTTCGCATTGCTGGCATTAAGTTGGACTCATTCCCGGTGGGTGATGGACTCCGCCAGGGCTGCCCTTTGTCACCGATTCTGTTCATAATTTTTATGGACAGGATTTCTAGGCGCAGCCAAGTGGCGGAGGGCTTTCACTTCACACTCAGAATCTCATCTCTGCTTTTCGCGGATGATGTGGTTCTGTTGGCTTCGACTGGTGATGGCCTCCATTTCGCACTGGAACGGTTCACAGCCGAGTGTGAAGCAGCGGGAATGAGGATCAGCACCTCCAAATCTGAGGCCATGGTTCTCAGCCGGAAAAGTGTGGAGTGCCCACTCCGGGTTGGGGATGAGTTCCTGCCCCAAGTGGAGGAGTTCAAGTATCTCGGGGTCTTGTTCGCGAGTGATGGTAGAAGGGAGCCGGAGATCGACAGACGGACTGGTGCTGAGTGTAAAGGCGAAGCTCTCAATTTACCGGTTGATCTACGCCCCTACCCTCATCTATGGCCACGAGCTGTGGGTAGTGACCGAAAGAACGAGATCGCGGATACAAGCGGCGGAAATGAGCTTCCTTCGAAGGGTGGCTGGCCTCTCCCTTAGAGATAGTTCAGCCATCCGGGTGGGGCTCAGAGTAGAGCCGCTGCTCCTCCACATCAAAAGGAGCCAGCTGAGGTGGTTCGGGCATCTGACAAGGATGCCTCCTGCGTGAGGTGTTCTGGGCATGTCCCACCGGGAGGAGGCCCCGGGGCAGACCCAGGACACGCTGGAGAGATTATATCTCTCGGCTCGCCTGGGAACGCCTTGGTGTTCCCCCGGATAAGCTGGAGGAGGTGGCTGGGGAGAGGGAGGTCTGGGCCTCTTTGCTTAGGCTGCTGCTCCCGCGAACTGGCCCTGGATAAAGCGGAAGAAGATGGATGGATGGAAGCTCAGTCTGATCTAAAGACGTCTGTTAAACTTTCACTTTTGAACTAAATGTAATCCAGTTTTAACACTGACGGCTTTTAGAAATCTAATCAAGAGAAAATGCTCAGTTGGTAAACGTGAATGTGAGAGTACTTCAGATTGGGTGGAATTATCAGTTTTGCAGTAGGTTTCACTCTCCAACCCAGTTCAAATATTGAGGGATATCTTTGGCTAAAACTTCAGCCTTCATCCTCTGGTGCTTTTTCATTTTCATTTAATGATACATTTTTATACTACCTCGCATTCGAACGTGCTAAACAGTGAGCATTAAAGGTGCTGCTAGGGTTTCTTCTTCTAGTTTCTAGTATATATATATATGTAAGCCAACAAATGTATGGTTAATTTTTCTGTGCATTTTCTTTATATTTGTGTTATTTGCTTCTCCAAACATGTGAGCTGCTGAAATATGCTTGCATGGAATGTGCTGTTTTAAAAATAGAGCCTTATATCTATACTACACACCTCTCCCTCCTCAACCTTTAGTATGCTTTTAATTGGTGAGAGCTACGCCCCCACTTGTCCTTGTTTCCATTCTTCCATACCAGCAGTATGACGGTAGTTAAGCTGGCTGTTTGCAGCTGGCTGTATTCAAACCAACTGCTCCCCTTCATTATGACCTATTATCCAGATGTAGACAGCTGCACGGCCCCCATCGTCTAACAAATGCGCTCAGACAGACGCGTTAAAAAATAAAGATGAAATGCACACGTCCTCACACTCATACCACATCCTCCTTTCCCCACTCTCATCATGAAAAATAACGCACTCCTGTTGGTCATTCTCAGTAGCCATTAACATCCAATCACAAGACATTCCACTGGCCATAACACCTGCCCTGTCGGCCCTGCTCGTGTTGTCAGCGTGAGTGCAATTGTAGTCGCTAACCACTAAAAGGGAAATTAGCAACAGAGCGCTCCTTTGGCTCATGTAACTGTGAATTCATGGCTAAGGAGCATAACAGCGGCGCCCACGCTGCACTGCCGCATGCTCAAGGTTTTAAAGGCGTCTCTCTAATCTGTTTCCTTCCGTGTGTCCAGATCCTGTCAGCGCTACAGAAGGACGAACAGTCACGCAGACAGCGACTACGCGGCAAGCTGGAACAGGTCATCGACACCATGGCTCTATCTAGCTGAGGATCAGCCAATGGCGCGCCTCAGCTGGCAGGAGAACTGGCTAACCAACACGCCTTTCCCCAACAACTTTGACCCCCTCTCCCCATTCCTCGCCGTTTTAACACCCGACGTTTAAAGTCTGTCGCCATCGCCGTCACAAACAACAATCTACAGCAGCAGAAAGGACTGCGAGAACACAAGCACCCAGTAAGCAGCAGCACACTCGAGAGAGACAGCAGAGTTTGGAACTAAAGTCCCGGCAGCCGGGTTGACTTTTACCCCCTCCCCCATTGCCTTTCTTTTTCTTCTTCTTCTTCTCTGAGCCTGCCATAACAACCAAATCAAGTGCGTCCCCAACCTCAGCCGATTTTGGACCTCAGCTCAGGAGAGCATTTATTTTCATCAAGTCCCTCATCACGTCTACAGTTACACGGGAGCAGCTTTGGCCACAATCAGGAATGGTACATGCACAGTGGTGACCAGAAACTCATCAAGCTGGACCTGAAACAAGCCCAGAGCTAGTATCTTTTCACAGCCAGAGCTGCAGTTCTGACTCTGAGCCTATAAAAAAAAAAAATCCAGAATACTTGATTCCTGTGAGGAATTTCTCTTTCTTTACTGTTGCTCCCCTCCACAAGGAGGTCAAAGGTCAGGGACAGCTACAGAGCAGCAGCCACTGAGCAGGTAGAGATTCAGCGTGTTGCTCAAAGACTCTTCGGTAGAGTGGATTCTCGGCAACGCGCCGCTTGCCACTGCAGGGCAACCGGGAGGAAGGACTTTGCAGGGAAACTCTTCCTCCAGTACTGACTTTCCAACACTCCATCGACATGAATTCCACTGTAGTCGAACAAAGGACGCTGTCAGTTTCATAACTCTGTATTTGATTTGTTACTGCATTTGATTCTGCCCGTCCAACTGCCTACTCTCCCCAGTGCTGTGCCACTTCTTGTGTTACTGCTGAATTTGCACAACAAAGCTAAATCAAAAGAGAGAAGAGGATATATGAATATATATATATATATATATAGATAGATAGATATAAATACAAACCTTTCATTTTTAAAACAAATGAAAAACTGGGGAAAAAAACAAACTGTTTTTCATTTCAATGTACAAAAGATCCGTTTGAGACGAAGATTTGATATTTCCAAGATGAAAAATTATGAAAAACACGAGGAAAAAGTCGTCCTGTGCCATGTTTTACTTTGAATGTTGTTTAGTGCGAAGAGACTTCTTTTTTTTCCCCGTTTAGATGAAACGTGCTACGATGAAAATGTTGTCATGCTTAGTGACTGAAAGTTTAAAAATAGGTAAATGGCAAAAATATATATATATAAATATATCATACGCAGACACTTTCTATATTTCGTGAGGTCTCGGGGCGTGCTACATCTTTGGCTCTGAAGATAGCAAAAAGGCAAATGATGTCTGGAAGCCGCCTACGAGCAAACCAACCTGCAGTGCTTTTGTGTTTGTTTTTTAGAGGAACCAAATACAACACAAGGCCCAGTCAGCTGATTTAGATGAGACAAAAGTCACTTGTGTGGAAGCCAGCCTCATGCTGCGTTAGCAGACCGCAGAGGCAACCAAGCAGTCCTTTAAGCTGATCCCTGGCACACTGTGCTTTACAGCTTCCCGATCTTGTTTTCTAGACTTCCCAGCTTGTCTGAAACACATTTTTTTCTATAAGGTGTGCCATCCAAAAATGAAGGCTAGTCTTTGCTGTGCAGAAGATGTTGTCTAATATTTCTTGGTTTTATTATTTGTTTTTGTTGTTTTCTACTCCGAAGTGACGACGGTAAAGCTAAAGGGTCCGTTTTTTGAAAATGTGAATGTGGTTTATGAAAAAAGATAATGAAATGTAGCTTGATTTATGTGAGTGGGGTTTTTTGTACAAGTTGAAGGCCTTTCTCTCTCTTTTATTTTGTTCTGTGGTTTTGTAGGGTTAAAAAAAAAAAAGAAGAGAAAAAAAAGTGCAAATGTTCTCCTTGCACCGTGCGCTGCTCTGTGTTAACATTCGGAAACATTCCTCTTCCCTAGGAGTGTACACAGCTACTTATCAAGGCCAGAAGATACAAACCAAGGTGATGTATATATGTTCTTCCATCCTGTAAAAGCGTATCATGAATTTCAGACCACCAGATAAGACATATCAACACCCAGATCACACGGAAGAGCTGAAAAAAAACCTTCTCTACATGTGTTTGCTTTGATAATAAATGGGAAAAAATAGTGTAAAAGAGTAGGGTTAAATGCACCATTTAGGACACTGTAACTTCAAAGAAAACAGTTGCATCAAAATTGCTTATGTTCGCTTCCTCTTCAGCAGTGCTTCCCTCAGTTTTTTTTTTCGAGTGGAGACCTTGTAACCAGATAACAGTAGGGTTCTCAGACCAGTTCAGATGGCTTTGAAGAGCTTTGCGTTGCATCAGGAGCTTCACAAACCAGAATCTCTTTCGTAACTGGAAGTTAATGTAACCATATGCATCCCTGCACAAGACACTTACTACGTATATTATATGTTAGTGACAGATTACCCTGGAAAAGAAACCTGTCTAATATGTAATATAAATACGATACGCAGCCGTTTCAGTGCTCCAGTTGCTAAATGTTTAATCTAAAAATGAACATTTACAGTCGAGGCTCTAATGTATTTTTATGTAATTCAAAGTTACAATGAAATAATTATTTAGTTTGTTCCTAAGCTGTGAAGAACGAAGATTAGCAGCTAGTGGACTAAAAAGTGTGTGAACACCTTAAAACGCACCAGACGGACTACAAACTGATGAATTCCCCAAGTGATAATTCAATGTCACAGCTGTTCTACAGCTTGAACTGAAAGTGTGACTTTCACATTTGGTGCGACTGGTGTTTCAGCTACTTAAGTTTAAAGGATTCAGTCACACATTCGTCTCTTTGGGATTTTATATTTGAGCAGCAGTCCTTCCAGTCTAAGGCTTTGTCACACGGACAAATCCTAAAGAAGTATTGGCAAGAAGTATTGGCAAGAAGTCGAAGTCGGCGCAGTCGTTTCCACGTTATTGTGAGGCAGTCGCTGCATGCGAGCCGGCTGTTAGCGATTAGTTCGTGCTTGTTACATGCTACCTTAAACAATCAATTCACAGAGAAATCAAGGGTGAGCTCTCTCTCTTTTTTTTTTACTTCGGACCATTAGCACAAGTTGTATGCTAATGTGTAAGTTGTCCAGTCTTTAGCCTTTTGACTTCTTCCTTTGTCCATATTGTCAGGGAGTTAAGGATTTTTCCCACATACCAGACCTGTACCAAGCCAGATGCCACCAAACCAAACACATATTGCTGCTGTCAAGTAAAAGCTGTAAAACAAAGAATAATAGAACAAGACACAGACCCTTTAAAAGCCCAGTGTACATTCGAATCTCTAATCTGAATGCTAGCCTCTCACACCAACACACCATGTTTTTATCTGACAGCACAAATGTGCGTCTGGATTGGATGACAACGTACTGTATGTTCTTAAATACTTGAACCACTGATCTGCACAGGGTAACATAACATACAGAGAGACTGACCAAAGCTTTATGCATCTGCAACCCGAGCACAGCTCTGTGATAAGAGACTTTTCTTTGCCGTTTTCACTTATTCCACAAGAAACTTTTAGTGCTCAGTTTTAGTGATTTAAAAGCAGCCTCCGTCTTTATCCTTGATGAATGAGGCAATGCTACTTCCATGTACAGGCGTTCATTAACACGTTTTGTTCAAATTGAATGAATGAAACAATCTGAGGATGTGGACTCTTACATTGATGTTTGACTGGTGTTCACTTGCTCAGTTGAAGACTTGTAAAAAATGATTTTTGTGATACTGAAAGAAGAAGTCGTTGTTAGTGCCCCTAGGATAATTTTGTAGGGAGAAAAAAAAAGGAAAAAAAATAGACATGGTGAGATAAGGCCCATTTGGTTTTTGATGCTTTTGTTTCTTAGTTTTGTGCTTCTTGTTTTATGCTACAGCACTTGTTGAGGTAAAAGATGAAAAGACTCAGGCAAGGCAGAGGAAGTGCTTTGAAGGCCACGGTACCGCTTCATTGTCCATTCCATCACATCTGGGTTGTTTTTTCCCCTCTTTTCATGTAGAAAAACACAGTCAAAAAGGAGGGTGGAGTGGGAAAAGAAAAGAGGTGGTGAAAGAGATTCTCCTGGCGATTGACAGACACATAGGTTTTTGCTGTGCCTTGTCAGCCTCTACCCACATGGAAAATTATATGCTTTTTTCCATGTACATGATTCCTATTTTGTTCAATGTCCATGTCAAAAACTGACAAACAAATACAATATATGTAAATATATATGTCCTTTTAAATGTGAGATTACTAGACTGATACCAGTCATGTGTCATCTAGCCTAGCTTATACTAAAGTAGCCAAGAGCTAACCAGGCATGATAACTCCCTCAAAGATGGCTATGTAAAAAACTGCATCCATTTAATTGGAGACAGTGTGAAAATAATATGATATCTAAGGGTGTGTGTTATGGGGGGAGTGTATCCTGCAAACAGTGAATGTAATTAAGAAGATTTGACACAAAAATCCCTCTAAAATGATAAATTACATCTCTTTTGTTGATGTATATTATTAGGGTTGCTTTATATTGATTGAGGCTATTGTTTGTTTTCATGCTAATATTAAGACAAGATTAAAGTAAGCTAATTACATGAAATGTCTGTAGGCAGCTTTTAGCCTGAGATTGCTATTTAAAGTCTTTTTCTCAAAGTAATGGACTAAATGTGCTTATTTGCTTTCTTGGTTTTTCTCACTTTAAGGAGAGAATTATTACAACTTTGACATTACTTTTTTGTATGAGAAGTCAGAGCTAGCAGATGGTTAGCTTAGTTTAGCACAGAGCCCTAAAGAGATAAGATAAAACAAACAGGTAGCCTAGCTAGCCAATTAGAATGTAAACAGTTTGATGAAGATTTTGTTCAAATATTATTTCAAACAACAGCACTAAACGTGATTAGTAATTAACAAAGCTTTGCAGACACACCAGAACTTACATATTCATGTTTTATGGCTCTTGTGCATGGATGTAAGATATAGATAACGGCCCCTACAAAATTAGCCATCGTGTGGGCCTATAAAAAAAAACCCAACTTGTGGCTATACCCATAGTCTAACCAGAAGTCAGCTATCTTGAATTTGCTTGTGTACAGATTTGAAGATGAAATATCTTCCAGCTTCATATGAGGGTCTGTCTTAAGTAAAGATGATAAAAAGCAAAGCTTCAGAGTTTTATTGAAAGGTTTTTCCAACTTTTAATGTTCATTAAGTTCATGTTTCATTTTGAATGTAGATTGCATTTCATGAAAAACGTCATCCAATTTGACAAAATATCTACAACAACATGACATATAATTAGTGGATTTTGTTAGCCAAGAATGGGTATCTGTTCATTATTAACACTTAGCCCCCTTAGTCCAGGCATAAAACCCAGTGTAAAGGACCTTGATTTAAAGATGCAAGGATTATAGCGCACTAGACGTTTCCCCTTCTTTATGCTAAAGTTAAGATTGGTATAAAATACATGAGAGTGGTATCAATCTTCTAATCTAACGCTGTTATTTTATTGAGAAAAGAACAGCACCTTTTGTAGAAAAACAAAATCCAGGAACCAATTTCATTTCTTGTACTTTCTAAGCCATTTTATGAAAATATGTCAAATGTATCTATTTGCCCATATGGGATGCACCCTCCATTGGACGAAACATTGCCACACAACATTTAAACTTGCCCTCATCTGCCATTTCTAACCCCCAACCCCAATAGCAGCACTCGTGGGTTTTTCAACCCAGCAGTTCCAGCTTCCTCGCCTGCTGAGTTCACTTTGATTAAAGTACATCTGAGAGACGGAGCAGAGGACATAAAATAACTTCACACACAGATTAAAGAGGAGAGAGGTAGAAAGAAAAAAATACCTTAAACAGTTTTAATACTTTATGAATTCTGATACCTTTTTAAGAGTTTCAGACTTGAAGCTGCTGTGACAGGTTTTGGCTGTTTCACGCCCGTGTAAATATCCTGCTCTTTCCTATTTTGCAGATTTATTACGTGTAAATAGACACGCATCAAGGAGAGATTAAACATGTTTTTTGCTAAATCTGGCTCGTCTGATGTTTTTATTGCTCTTCCATATCCCTACGTACCCTCAAAGTTGCGGATTTGAAAGTCGTAACAAGTTTTTGGTTTATCTCAAGTGCTCGTCGTCACGAGAGAACACAGAAGATCAAAAGCGGCACATGTGAGATCTAAATACAGTATTATTGTACTCTGGTAGAGCAAAAACTGCTGCCTGTGTTTGACTCGTTCCCCCTCTGTTTTACTGCACCGATGTTGAGGAGGACATTGAAAATGATGATGATAAGCCTTTACTTTGCAGACTTTACTGTCAGAAATCTCTTACTGATGTGAGTCATGAATATGCAAAGCTCAGTTTCAAGAGTACAATCATCCATCCATCCATATCTAGTCACTTTCCCATTCATGTGAAAAGACTGAAATTATCCCAGTGAGTGTCAGACCAGTGAATCCTCAAATGACACTGTCAGACACGAGTGCTGTGTTGCAGTAATGACCTGGTGGAAAATGTGCCTTTGAATCTCCCAGTGCCATTGAATTTGTTTATAGTATAAATCTTCTTTGTTTTTGTTTTGTTTTTTTGAATGGCAAGATTATCATGAATCTGCAAAAGACAATATGTCTAAAACACCTTGTGATCTGAAGCACAGCACATCAATCGTTGAACATGGTGGGGCCAGTGTAATGACGTGGGTTTGTATGGCTGTAACTGGTATTGATAATAGAAGACTGAATTCTGAAGTGCATAGTCAGACTCAAATGGATAAATTAACCCAAATCATACTGTAAGAGCAACTTATATGTTTCTTAAAGCAAATAAATTAAATATTATTAAATGGGCAAGTCACCTAATCTAAACCCAGCAGATCATACTTTTCCATCATTACATACAAAGCTGAATGCAAAAAGACCTGCGAACAATAAATCCTTAGCAGAAAATACCAAGGGAGCAAACACATCATATGGTGATGCTTTGTAGACTTCTAGTATTCATGGACTGCAAAGTATTTTCATCCAAGTATTCAAAACAATCATATCTGAAACTAAGTTGGTTTGTCCAGTTACTTTTGATCCTTTTAAAAATGGATAAAAATGAACCCCTCGAGTTCTTTTAGGTAGTTTTCATGCTTAGACCTAATTCAGTTCAGTTCTTGTTTGTATACATCACAACAACAGTCCACTCAAGTTAATTTTTATTGTCTGGTAAAGACGCTACAATAACAGAGTGAAAACTACAACAATCAGATGACCCCTGTGAGCAAGCACTTGACAACAGTGGGAACAAAAAACTCCCTTTTAAAAGGAAGAAACCTCCTGTATGGCCAAGCTCCAGGAGGGGAAGCCAACTGCAGTGACCAGTTAGGGGTGACCTAACCAAACAGGACAGAAAACACTCAGGAGTTAAAGCAAGTTATCTATTAATTGTGACGGTTGGTGGTTCAATTCTTTGGAAGCATACTCAAGTACAAGTGTGCTCCATAATGCTTTTATCAGAGACTGAATGTTATATAGACCAGACCATTTACGTTGGAAAAGGATGCTTAAAGAATATTCTGGTGAGTTGGACATTGATGCTCAGAGTGTTTGTTATCTAGATAGGCAAACATATACTGCTTTCCTCATTCTTTTATCCTTCTGCCTACAGGAAAGGACCAAATAGTGCTTTTTTTCCATCTCTCAAATCCAGAATACCTATTACTAGTTTAAAATGTGGCATTTAAAACTCTCCCCTTTAAAGCCCTCCCCTTGAGAACTCTGGGATTTGACAGGTAGCCCATCACTCAAATTAAAAAGTCCAATTTGAATACATAAAGAGGAGTGATTCAGACCTCTGGAGAGAATCTGACCTGGATATCACAGACACCTGGTCTTTGTTCTGTACGGGAGTGACCTCTAATGTTCAAACATGTTCTTTTTTTCATGTATTTTCCTTCACCTGTAGGCCCCTCTGATCCCTCTGCTCCCCCCCCCCATTTATCTGCCTCCAAAAGAGTTTCTTTCCCACTCCTCTTTGTCTCCCCATCCTTTAATATGCCTCTTACATATTATGTAGATTCCCTGCTGTAGCTCTTGTCACAGTAGGCAGAGCACAGCAGTGCTTAGACAAGCTACTGGGTGCACAAACTCACGTAGAGAGTAGACGCCACCTCCCATTGCCTGCAGCCCCCTCTGTCTGGCTATGTGTTCAAATATCTAAGGGCATCAGATTACCATGTTGGAATTGCGCTTGTTGTGAAAAATCACTCTTCCTCTCTTTTTCTCTTTTATTTTCTTCTTCTCTCTCTCCTTTATTTTGCGCCTCGAGGCTACTCAGGCAATTCAATCACCCCGACCGCTCTCAACACAAACACTCGGCCGTCCTCTAAGATGCCTCGACACAGAATAAACGACAGTCACATTGGCTTGGGCCCCACACTGCCGACTCTCAGCTGGAGATTAAACTGTGATAAGACTCCTCTCTTTCTCCAGAGAGAAAGAGAGAGCAAGGGAGGAACAAAGGAAGAAAAGATAAGACAAAAAGCAACAAGTGGAAATAAGGGCGTAGAAAGGGGAGAAGTGTAGAAAGGGAGAGAAGGAAAAAGATAGTTGACTTTGGTTTTCTCGAAGGATGGCAGTTAATACTGCCAGGCTGAAATCTCACTCATTTTGTCTTTATGAAGCTCCAATAAGTGACGACCAGCAGGGGAAATAAGATGATGGAGCAGAATCAGAGTAGCAGACAGAGTCATGTCTGTCCTGGCTGCTTCCTCTCTGTCAAAGCTGAATTAAATGCAGTGCTAAATTGTGGCTGCGTGGGCACACTTCTGAATGTGCCGGTGCACAAGCGAAGAGTAGCCAAAGTCAGCTTGAATAATCTAATGTGACCACTCGTCGCCATGGCATCTATTGCTGACTTCCATCCTCAGAAGCAGCAGGTCTATTATGGCTCTGTCACACAGAATAAAAATAGGATGGCAAATTCATTGTGACTAGGAAAAAAGTGTGGTTGCCCAGTGACTGCATTGAATTTGTGTCGCATTTTGCCACCAACTGCAAGTAGTTGCGGTGACCAAATGGCTGCCATACACAGAAGCTGAGTGTGCAACACCCTCAACCCATTGACGACTGCTTCCGATTGCAAGCTTGGTGACTACGAGGAACCTATGTCCAAGCGATCGTGGTCTGACTTTGATTTATGCTCTCAGACAGACGAGTGAAGATTTGCAAATAACTGACGTCAAATTTATGGTGCAATCAATCTGAAGTGCAACTTGTCTGCGATGTGTTTTTGCAATAGGGGACTTGACTCAGCTGGTTGCCAACTACTTGTATTTTGGTTATGTTTCTATATAAAAACAAAGGCTGCTGAGCGCCTGTGTTATTTTGCTGTTAAATCATTGTCCTGCAGCACCCCAGCTAGGGGTGTCCAAATTCATAGGCTGCATCCTCCTGAGGACCCGGCTTTCGCGGTCTACGTGGACTGGGTCCTCTGAAGGCCGGGTAGGCTGGAATTGTTTGGACGGTGTAGCCTTCAGTTTTGCGTCACCAGCTGTCTCGTCGTCTCGCCGTCTGCTCTTTGCTATCTAAAATATAACAGGATACTGGCTTAAATTGTCGATCATCTCACACTTCTGTTTAATCAGTTTTCCGTTTGATGTTTATTCAGCTGTGTGAAAACTATAACTTTAAACACAGCCAAAACGATTTACTCAGGAACAAATAAAACACTGAAAAAAGCCAAGCAATACCATTGCTATATATATATATATATATATATATATATATATATATATATATCATAACCTAAGTAGCAAAAGACCGCGGGGGGTTTGAAAACGATGTGCGGGCAGTTCGCTGTTCTCGCCCCAGCTTGCTATTGAGCTGGTGGATAACAGACGTCTCCGATCACTAGCACTTTTGCAAATATGTGATGTCTTGATAAACTGAGCAGATATTTGAAATTTACACAGTTACATTCTCGTTTGAAAATATCTTAAAAGTTTATTTTGTGACCCAGAAAAAGTAATAAGAGTAATATTATAACTAAGTAGTTGCCGCCATTGTTGGAAACTGAAATTGGCTGGGCAGCGCTATGAATTCTGGGATAATGTGGACCACGAAGGATACACCTGACCCATCCTTCAAATCTGGGGAAAACATTTGTGGGCTGCATTTAAAGGAGTCTACAAATTTGGACACGTTTTAAGTCACTTTGAAGATGGTAACTGACTGGGAATGGCCAGAGATCTGGTCCCCATCTTCAATGCAACCATTTCAAAGACATCATGATCCCGTTTATTCCATGCAGCTGCACTAAGTTTGGTCTTGCTGCAGTCTCCAGCTGTTGTTTTCGCTGGTATGACTAACATTTAGTGATAGGGAACTGGTGGATTTTTTTTAATTTCCCATGTGTTTTGAATAAAGATTCAGAAGGCTGCAATCTGAATGAGCTCTCACTGTTACACCTTTCCACATTAACTTTTGAGTGATTAAAGTTAGAAGATAATACACAAATTCCTCTTTTGCAGCATACCTTTTTAGACAGTAAATGTGGGACTTACATTTCACTTCAGTCCTGATTTGTAAAATATTTTTGTCTTCAGTGCTAATTAGCACTGTTAGCTTTATATTGAGCCAACCTACTATTTCAAACCTGCTAAATATGAACATTTAATTATAACTTCTTACTGTATCTTAGCATAATGACATTAGCATTTGGCTAAAGGTATTGCTTGATAGAGATGCTAGCATGGCTAGTCCTCGATGAATAGCAATAATATTAGCAACATGCATACATGAAGCACATATTTTTACATTCAGTGAAACATACAATTCTCTAAAAAATAATTAGTTCTGGTATTGATGGGAAATAAATGTATTTTAATTATAGTACATTATACATTTCTAAGTTTCCTTCAGTAAAAAACATCTACTGTAATTGCTAATTCTGCTTTCTTTACCTGGCTTCTGTGTAGGTGTTAGCATGTTAGCACCACATTACCCAAAGCAAAAACTAGTTCCATTTTCACACTAATGTAAAACTTCACACTGAGGAAATTCTTTTTCTTATTAAAGCAGATGGAAAAATGTAACATGCAAGTGCAATTTTACCAAAGGACTGTCTACCAGCTGTACCGGTTACTATCTGAAAAGTTATTTTCTGAGACTGAACTCATGTAAAATCGACTTTCATTGCACCAAGCCAGATCAATGAATTCCAGAATAGCACCGGGGAGTTCCTATAATACTAGAGGTCTGATTGTAAGTGCTTCTCTGGCAAGCGGCAGATGACAGACCACCAGAGCCAATGAAAAGCAAATGTGGCATTAGGGATTCAGCTTGTAGTTCAGCTCAGGCTATTTTCACCAGTTCTAACCCCCTGCCTGCTTTGCTCCTTGCCATCCCTGCAGGAGCTCTCTTCACCTTTCCTCTCAGTAGCCGCCGAGCTATCCTCATACTTTCATCTCTTTTTGTCTCAGCAGGATGGACGGATGCTTGGGAAGGCTGACAGAAGAGAACAAACCTGACTAGACGAACGAGTCATCTCAGCCCCCCCACCCGCCTCTTCTCTCTCACTTGCCTCTTCATACCCTTCTGTCACTCTTCTGCTTCCCCTGTCATCCTTTTATCTCTTCCGACCTCTCATCTACCCCCTTCCTTTCTTTCCATCTCTCTTCTTCCAGCTCCAGCTTTCTCTTTCTGTATCACTTATGGCTTGGCTGCAGGCAGTGCTTCAGTATTGGAAGCAGCATGGGGCTTGAGGAGTCATCTGGTACTAAGCAGAGCTAAGCCCAGCTTCCGAAAAGCATCTTAGCACTTTGGTCTGGAAAGGTTTACAAAGAAAGTCAGATGATAGAGTAGGGAAGCTGAGCACTTGGCCTCAGACACCTTGAGTCAAAGGGAAGACAACTGTGCTAACTTTGCTCTAAAATATTTCTAGAATTAAGTTGGACTATAAAATAATTTGGCACAGTGTACAAAGTACACATTGGTTCAAGCTCTAAGCTCTTTGAAGTTTAAGAGCCAATCCAAGCCAATTGATGCTTCACCTTTTAACACAATTAGTATTTTTTGACAAAATTTTCTGTAATTGCCAAACTTGCTACTAAACTGTGGCTTTTCTTTAAACCTAACCAAAAAGTGACAGGAGCCTCAGATAAATGAGATGTCAATGCTGATAACGCTGGCCTGAGTTTTCTAAATGGAAGTTACAAGAATTTTATTTCATTTTTGATGAAATGTTCTTCTTTTCAGTGAGTAGTTTCTATAGCTGCGGTTACAATTTTTATTCATGAAAATTCATGAAGGTCAACCACATGGTCAGTCTCTCAACAACTCCGACTATGTACACACTGTTAGGTACGCATGTTCAGGTGGTTGTTGAGGCAGATATCTAATCAGTCAATCACATGGAAGTGACTCAGTGTGTTTAGGTATGTAGACATGGCCAAGACAACCTGCTGAAGTTCAAACCAAGCATCAGAATGAAAGGTGATTATTTCCGCAACTGCTAATCTACTGAAGACATAAACCCCTTTCACCCTCTGTTGCTTTACTGTTGACTGAGATGCTCATATACCTAAATGTTCATGATGTGGTCAAGTTGTGCATTGGCCCTTGCTTGGTGGAATTTAGCTGTATGGGCTAGTAGTTTTATGATATTACCTGGGTAATAGAGACGCGAGTGTCGCATGTCTAAACAGCTGACAACAAGAAATTGTGACAATATTGGAAAATTCAATTCAGTTCAATTTAATTACAGCACTGAAACTGAAACTTTGAATTCTTTGTGGAAACAAACAAGTAATGCACTTCATCACTGTACTTTATCAGGAAATACACTAGTTCGGTCTTTAGTAAAATTTTTATCATTAGAGAAAAAATTACCAATAATCATCCCACAGATGTAATATTATCTACAGCTACTCTTAGTACCATTGATGTTAAGTTAGACTCTTTTTCTCTAATAGATCTTTCTGAGTTAACTTCAATAATTACTTCCTCCAAACCATCAACGTGTCTTTTAGACCCCATTCCTACAAAACTGCTCAAAGAAGTCCTGCCATTAATTAATTCTTCGATCTTAAATATGATCAACCTATCTCTAATGATCGGCTATGTACCACAGGCCTTCAAGCTAGCTGTAGTTAAACCTTTACTCAAAAAGCCATCTCTAGACCCAGCAGTCTTAGCTAATTATAGGCCAATCTCCAACCTTCCTTTCATATCAAAAATCCTTGAAAGAGTAGTTGTCAAACAGCTAACAGATCATCTGCAGAGGAATGGTTTATTTGAAGAGTTTCGGTCAGGTTTCAGAGCTCATCACAGCACAGAAACAGCTTTAGTGAAGGTTACAAATGATCTTCTTATGGCCTCTGACAGTGGACTCATCTCTGTGCTTGTCCTGCTAGACCTCAGTGCAGCGTTCGATACTGTCGACCATAATATCCTATTAGAGCGATTAGAACATGCTGTAGGTATTACAGGTACTGCACTGCAGTGGTTTGTATCATATCTATCTAATAGACTCCAGTTTGTGCATGTAAATGGAGAGTCCTCTTCACACACTGAGGTTAATTATGGAGTTCCACAGGGTTCAGTGCTAGGACCAATTCTGTTTACATTATACATGCTTCTCTTAGGCAGTATCATTAGAAGACATAGCATACATTTTCACTGCTATACAGATGACACCCAGCTCTATCTGTCCATGAAGCCAGATAACACACACCAATTAGTTAAACTGCAGGAATGTCTTAAAGACATAAAGACCTGGATGGCCGCTAACTTTCTGCTTCTTAATTCAGATAAAACTGAGGTTATTGTACTCGGCCCTGAAAAGCCTAGAAATATGGTATCTAACCAGATTCTTACTCTGGATGGCATTACCTTGGCCTCCAGTAACACTGTGAGGAACCTTGGAGTCATTTTTGACCAGAATATGTCCTTCAACGCACATATTAAACAAATATGTAAGACTGCATTCTTCCATTTGTGCAACATCTCTAAAGTTAGAAATATCCTGTCTCAGAGTGACGCTGAAAAACTAGTTCATGCATTTATTACTTCCAGGCTGGACTACTGTAACTCATTATTATCAGGATGTCCAAAAAACTCACTGAAAAGCCTTCAGCTAATCCAAAATGCTGCAGCAAGAGTGCTGACAGGGACTAGAAAGAGAGAGCATATTTCTCCTGTTTTGGCTTCCCTTCATTGGCTTCCTGTTAAATCCAGAATTGAATTCAAAATCCTGCTCCTCACATACAAGGTCTTAAATAATCAGGCCCCATCTTATCTTAATGACATTGTAGTACCATATCACCCTATTAGAGCACTTCGCTCCCGCTCTGCAGGCCTACTTGTTGTTCCTACAGTATTTAAAAGTAGAATGGGAGGGAGAGCCTTCAGTTTTCAGGCCCCTCTTCTGTGGAACCAGCTTCCAGTTTGGATTCAGGAGACAGACACTATCTCTACTTTCAAGATTAGGCTTAAAACGTTCCTTTTTGCTAAAGCATATAGTTAGGGCTGGACCTCCCTTAGTTATGCTGCAATAGACATAGGCTGCCAGGGGATTCCCATGATGCATTGAGTTTTTCCTTTCCAGTCACCTTTCTCACTCACTATGTATTAACAGACCTCTCTGCATTGAATCATATCTGTTATTAACCTCTGTCTCTCTTCCACAGCATGTCTTTTATCCTGTCTTCCTTCTCTCACCCCAACCGGTCGCAGCAGATGGCCGCCCCTCTCTGAGCCTGGTTCTGCTGGAGGTTTCTTCCTGTTAAAAGGGAGTTTTTCCTTCTCACTGTTGCCAAAGTGCTTGCTCATAGGGGGTCATATGATTGTTGGGTTTTTCTCTGTATCTATGAAGCGCCTTGAGGCGACTTATGTTGTGATTTGGCGCTATATAAATAAAATAAAATTGAATTGAATTGAATTGAATTTAGTAAATAGTAAAAAATCTTTAATCTTTTTTCTTTTCTTTTTGCCTTATTTTCTTTACTTTTATAGACATTTCACTACTCATTTATCAAACAGACTTCGTTAAAGCTAAAGACCCTAACAAGGTCTGTCTTTTATGATTGTTTTATTTTGTACTTTTTCTTAAAGCTATTTTGTGTTGTTTGAAACTCATGGTCTTTTTCAAGGCTGTAAATTATAACACAGATGAATTGCATTAAATTATACACTGAGCTGTGGCTTTGACTACTGAATAGTTTAATCTATCTCCTCTCATCCTCTCATATATTCATGGTGCATGCTTATAATAAAGGACTAAATTGAACTAACTTAAATTTGGAGTTGAGAAATGGAAAGTATGGAAAGCAAACAAACTGCAAATTGAAGTCCTGTCTTTGTTTTAGCTCAAATGCTGTAGTCCCAAATGCTTGCATTAATATGTAACAGTGGAAACTTCCACTGTGCACCGTATTCTTTCAAGTTTCTGTCGAGATCGTCTTGCCTGAGGATAATGCTCCCTGAGATACAGAAGGTGACACCAATATTTTCTTTCACCTCAAACGTATTTCATCAAAAACGTTTGAGGCCGTGGCTGGTGAGAATTGACTCAAGCAGCTGCAAAGTTTTATGTACCACTGTAGTCAACATAACTGGATTTACAGGCTATAGGGCCACTGAATAGTCCCAATATCATTAAGACTTCTGTGCTTCTTCACTATTAGAATACAGTTTAAGAGGCAGGCGAAAATCAGGCGTTATTTTGATGTCACTTTAAATACTTCAGCGTGCTATTGTTAGACAGCACCTTTACCTGCTGTACAATTAAAGGACATTCGAAGCAGTACGACACTGTTTGTAGCCTTTAGCTCCTTTCTTCTATTTTTAATATTTAATCTTAAATGTTCCACCTCCACCCCTGAAATATGTCAGGCAATTTGTCAAAGTTGTTATTGTCACTCCCCAGTCTCTCCTGTGCCAAGCTTAGTTTATCACTGTAGGGAGTGGCAAGGTCGGGTCTTCGCTGCCAAAGATAATTTTTGTTAAATTAATGTAATAATCTCATCATGTGGGAGACAACTGAGTGAACCTTGAATTAGGTGCCAGATATGAAACGCCTGCAATGATCGGAGGATGGATTTATTCAAATGGTAATGCATAATTGATATAATGGATACTGGTTAGATAATGTGTAATCTGTGTAGCTTAAATCAGCTTTACAATCAGAGCAGGTGTTAAAAAAATGGTTAATTATTCATCTGGATAAAAAGTAAATGCAAATTTTTTAAAATGTATAAATTTACAGTTTGTGTTTTGAGCTTCTAGGGTATTAAAAATAACTAATAAGATACAATAATAATAAAATAAAAAAATAAAATAAACAAAGTCACTGACATCTATCAGTGTGGAAAGGGCTACAAAGTCAAAACTAGAGCCATTATCCACAACTAGAGAAAACTTGAAACGTGGTGAACCTTCCCAGGAGTGGTCGGCCTACCAAACTTACTCCAAGAGCATTGACAACTCATCCAGGAAGTCACAAAAGAACCCAGAACATCATTTAAATAACTGCTGGCCTAACTTGGCTCATTTAAGGTCAGAGTTCATGATTCAACAGTAAGACAGAAACTGGGAAAAATAGCATCTAGTTACAAGGAGAAAACCACTGCTGACCAAAAAGAGCAGGAAGGCTCATCTCACATTTGCCAAAAAAAGGGGGGAAATGTTCCAATTTCATCAGGACAAAACTAACAAAGCATTTCATGAATAGAACATCATACGAACAAGCAAATATTGTGGCGGTAGGGTGATGATCTGGGGCTGCTTGATGTTTCAAGACCTGGAGGATTGGATGGAACCATGTATTCTGCTCTCTACCAGAAAATCTGAAGGAGAATTTCCAGCCATCAATTCATGCCCTGAAGCTCAAGTGCACTTGAGTTATGCAGCAGGACAATGATCCTAAACACACCAGCAAGAACAATAAACAAAACTAAAGGGGGATTTTAGATTGGCTGATTCCAGACTTAAATCTGATTGAGATTCTTTGGCATGACCTTAATTTGATCTTCAAAACCCCTGTAATTTGTCTGAATTAAAACATTTTTGCAAAGAATAGTGGGTCAAAATTCCTCCAGAGTGATGTGAAAGACTCACTGCAAGTTATTGCAAATGTGTGATTGCAGTTCTTGATGACAAGGGCAGGAAAACCACTAGGGGGCAATTACTTTTTCACATAGGTGTATGTAGACTTAGGTGACCTTTTCCCCTTAATAAATCGTTTAAAAAACCTGTATTTTGTATTTACTTATATCATTGTTGTCTGACATTACAGTTTTTCTCAAATGCTAAAACACATTTCACAAACGTTTCCACCATGTTCTCCAATGTCTAAACACAACACCCTTTTCTAAAGCTACATAAACACAACCACACCTTCCCACTGCAAAACTCAAACTCCCACACCAAGAGAGCAGCTCGAAGCTTTCAAAACTATAAACACTATACACAGCATTACACACTACAGCAAAACAATTGAAAACACAATGCTCAATTTGTGAGAAGGTTCTTTGTTTCATAACTGCCAATGCATATTTTTAGAAACTATACAGTAACGGATCGTCGTAGATCTCTGCAGAGGATTAGGCATTTAGATTTGTGAGTTTCATATGAGTAGTATAAATCTATAGAAAATCCTGCATGTACGTACACTACTGTAACACAACTCAATGCAAAAACAGAATCTATTGCACACAACAGTAATCTTGAAAACATGAACAGGGTGTGAAGTTTTTTTATTTACGTTATTCACACCACACACACCACAATCACTGTGCGGCATCATGTCGCTGAGCTGTTGCTCGCATCTCGTCAGTAATGATGGTGCGAGGTTGTCTTGCTCTCCCTCCTGGACCTTCTCCTCTCCCATGTTGGCCTTCTCCTCTTCCTCGTTGGTCGCTCCTCTTCCTCCTCTCCTTTGAACTCCTCTTCCTCGCTGGCCTGCTCCTCTTCTTCCAGGGCCAGCTCTTCTCCCTCCTCTGCATCAAATTCCTCTTCCCCTGACTCTGCCTTCATCCATTGTGTTTGTTTGGAACCTTCAGCATACTGTGCACTCTGAACTTGCTTTTACATGTGGGTACAGCATTAGCAACAAGTGTCTTCAATTTTGAGTCATTGTGTGTAGTGAATGACGCCAGGTGTGTTCCCTGTGTTCAAAGATTGGTGACTGTGGCAAGCATTTTGCATCACATGGGCTTTCATTTGAGGATATGAGCAGAGTTGTTTTGCAACATGTGTTTTAGCAAGGAAAGATGTGTTTAGATTTATGAGTACAGAGGGTTGTGTTTTGTGAATTGTGTCTTCATGTGACATGTGTTTATGGCACTGGAATATGGTGGCTACATTTAGTAAATGTGTTTAGACTACTGGTCATTTGGGTTACAGGATTGGCTTTTGTGTAACATTTGAGAAAAACTGTAAAAATTTGTTCGATGATCTGAAGCATTTAAAAGTGCAGAATATGAAACAAACTAAGAAATCAGGAATCAGGTTAATCATATATTTCTGTGCTTGTGATGGACAAATCATGAGATTAAGGGTCATCTGTAGCATTACACTCTGGTCTTATTTGCTCATGTGAACACAGCAAATAGCTGCACTTGTACTGAAACTGTACAGGTGCTTAGGATGTCCAGTTGTATGTGTCTCCTCTGTTAAACAGTAAGTGCAGACTGCCATGTTTAGGCTTTTCTCTAAAGTGTTGAGACGTAGAGATCCAGGATATGGTAACAAAGATTATTTCTATATTTGTGTATATTTGGACTTTTCCAATAAACTATAGTAATGGCGTGTGAAAATAGGATTGTATTTTTGGAATGTGAAATGATTCCTATTTCTCATTTTCTGGATTTAACAGTAGAAAAAGTGCACACTTAATTCATCAAATTAATGACGGTTGAATTCCATTTAGTTCATTTCATCTAAGATGCTGGTATTGTGCATATTGGCTCAGTGTCATGGCCTACTTTGATAGCAAATGTTAATGCTGTTTAGTAACAGCTGCGCTTTTCCAGCTATGACAAGTCAATCAGTCTGCTGTGAAAAATTATAGGTTTATGCATTATGCAGTATGATTGCACATTACAGTTGTTTTAATCAAGTTAGTGATTTTAAACGTGTGGCTTGTCAGATTTTCTTTTTTTTTTTATTTCTATGAGGAAAAGTCTATAGATTATTTAGGCCTTCATCTCATCAAGATTTAATCAGGGATGAATGGGTGTTTATATTATTATTATTATATTATAGTTATTATTTAAAATAGTTGTTACAAGAACGTTTCAAATAATAAGCAAGAATATGGCTGTTTATGTACTATGGGTGAGGCAAAAAAAAAAAATCCATATTTTGTGCAGCAATACTATATTCATATGGGGACATCAACTATTAATATTATATTATTATGCAATTTGCTAATAGATGTGAAACTTGTAGGAAAATAAAATAAACTGTTCTGAGAAAATGCTTTTGAGTTTTTTGGAGTTTTTTGAAGTTTTTTGGAGTTTTTTTGTTTTTTTTTTTACAGCAGAGGCAGCATCAGCATGAGGAAAAAAGTTGATAAAACCAAGGTGGAAGTAAAAATAGACAGACATCAGAAAGCAATTCAGTTAACCTACAATAATACAGAGAAAACCCCAATAACCAGATGATCCTTTCATGAGCAAGGACTTTGTGACAGTGAAAACTCCTTATTAACTGAAAGAAACCTCAGAAGAACTAGGCTCAAGGAGGGGCAGCCATTTGCCAGGGCCAGCTGGGGGTGATGGGAGGAAGACAGGACAAGAGACATGTAGAGTGATATAACAACACAGGGAGTGAACAAGGTAATCAAGTCTGTGGGAGTAGAGTTTTAGGTACCTGCTCAGTACTTTGTCACCATTGAAGAGTGGTAAATGGACTGGTTCTCATGTAGTGGTTTTCTACTCTACTCGAGCTTATTCAACATGCTTTATTCACAGATTCCCGCCCGTTCCTAAAGGCACTTTTCTCTTCCATCCTTCATGCTTTCTATCTAACATTCACACACAGTGATGCCCCAATGACTGTGTGAGAGCAACTTGGGGTTCAGTATCTTTCTCAAGGAAAGATGGCTACTTATGCATGCAGACTGGATGCTGTAGCATCAGAGAACCACCAACCTTCTAATGATAGAGTATATAGATTAATTGACCTGCACCAGAGCTACAGCCACCCTCTGATAATAACAGTGGCTGCATTATATCCTTAAACATAGTTACAACTTAGTTCCAGCACTTTCAGAAGGACATGGACAAGGACAGATACCACCCAACTCAGAGTGAGTTACAAAAAAAAAAATATGACACAATACATGATACTGGCACCCCCATCAGCCGAACTCTGCCCTGGACAGGGTGCAGAAAATAGGAAGACCTCTCCACTTTAATGGTGGTCTGTTGGGTGCGTGTGATGGTGTAAGTGGGTGTATGAGATGTAAATAGGTGTAAACAGTGAGTACGACTGCTTTAAATCAGGTATGCTGGTGCTGAACATAGTCCAGCCGGACTTGAGTTTCCCAGCCTCCCTCGGAATGCTGTCGAAGCTCTGTCAGAGGTGGGAGTTGAAGATCTCCAAGAAAGCCTGGGGCCTCTGCCAGGTGTTTCCAGCACACCCTCACTATACGTTCAGGTGCCCCAGGTCTATCCAGCATCCTCTCCCACCACCTAATCCAGGCATTGGTCAGCTGGCCAACTCTCTCTTCATTCCAATGTTCAGAACATAAAGCTGCAGATCTCATGATAAGATTACGAAATCAGTTATGGACAGGTTATCGATGGGCTATGGACATCAGTTACAAAACTCCACTTGGGTTCAGATCAGGCATACAATCACGCCACTCCGGGTCTCGTTGTTGTTGACATGAGCGTTGAAGTCTCCCAGTGGGATAACAGAGTCTTCAGGTGGAGCACCTTCGAGCACCCCACCCAGGGACTCAAAGAAGGCCGGTTACTCTGAACTGTTGTTCATTGCGTAAGCGCAGACGACAATCAGGACCTATTCCCCAACCCGAAAGCACAGGGAAGCAAGCCGAGGGGATGCTCAGATACCCACCTGAGCCTGCTGCCTGTCACCAAGAGCAACTCCACACTAGAATAGAGTCCAGGCCTTTTCCAGGAGACTGGTTCCAGAGTCCAAGCTATTCATTGAAGTGAGCCCAACTATATCTAAGAAAAGAACATCCCAAAACACAGATATGCCAAAAGCTTTGTACAGAAATCTTGCCATTCAAAGTGTCTAGTAACTTCCACTTATAACCAATGCAAAACACTGCACTAAAACAATGCAAACTAGTGCATTAAATGTCACTATGGTGCAGAAAACGTTTTGTTTGTTTATTCGACTCTTTCGATATCTTACTTTTCTTATTTTAGACAAAACAAAATGTTTAGTGTAACATGGAACCCATCCTGATAATCAATACACTGCTCTCTGAATTTGCTGTCCCACATGGCGACATACTGTTCTTTAAGCTGTGTACTAACTCAGCCACAGTAATGTTGCGATCAGAGCCGATAGAAAGTAAATGATAGCTAACAGCTCGTGAAGGGAAGTTGGTGGCACCATTGCTTCCAACCAAGAGACAACTTCCTGGCAATTTAGATATAAGTTACGTGCTTCCTTCTAAAATAGGTTGACAGCCATGGAGGAAGGCCCGAGTGTCTTACTCACCTAAACTCACAGTAATAGTGAGATTAAAGTGAAGCTGAAAATTTCAGCCATTTGTTTTCCCCAGCTGTTAAGCCTGCCACATGGATTGTGAAGTAATTTTGAAGAATCTGTCTTTGTTTGCTCTGCTTTAGCTTGTATACATTGGGGAATTTTAATATAAATTTTGCAGATCAGCTTTGAGGCTTCTGCTGGCCTAGCATGGCCAACATTTATGAGCTGTTAGTTTCATATGAGCCTTGTACCAGACAAGATTCCCTAGACACCATTCTTTTAGTGTTTTAAAAAATCTTTGCTAAAAGGAAGAGTGATGAAATCTTCAGTGTACACAACTATTGCAAAGACTTACTAAAGACTGCCACACTACCAGCCACCACAGCCTGTTCTTTCTTGAAGCTGGTATAGCAGGAATGGATTACGCTCTTTCTTATAGAACATTGTTTAAAGGATCTGACATCTGAAAAGATGAGTGAATACACATTTTTCACAAATATCCCCTCAGTGTTTGAGTAAAAGTAATGGATTATTTATAGAATTTGTAATGTATTTTACTCTGGAGGATGAAATGCCAGCCAAAGAGAAAACAGCTTAAAACCAAAAAGAATATTTTGACTTTTTGACAGAGATGCTGAGTTGTCTGGTGACCTTTGGTTTAGGGTACATACTGCATTAACATAAAGTGAGTGTTATGGATGGTTTGGCCCTTTGCCTCAGGGCTTTATTGCTTGTCATACTTCTCCTTCTCATAGCCTGTGTTTCATGTCTTTTTCTAGGCTCTCTGTGTCACAGTCTGGCGAGGGCAGACTGTATGAATTGAAAAAGGACCCAAAATGCAGACTCCAAGGAACAGGGAACAAAACTTGAATGTTAACAAAAAGCGAGCCGTTTAATATGGCTGGTAAAAAAGGTACAAACAAAGGGCAAGGCAAACTGAAGCAAAATTAACACAAACCTAAACTGGGAAATCTAAACAAATAATAAGAAAAACCTAGACAAGAAACTTGGAAGCATGGCATAGGAAACATGGCGTGGACAACAGACGACCTGACAATCACACACTGAAAACAGAGGACTTAAATACACAGGAGGTGATTAGGGGAAGTGGAGACACATGAGGAAACAGCTGGCACACATGAACATAATGACGTCACAGTGGGAGAGTAAAACTGAACATGATGAACACAGAACACCAGACCTCTTCACAATAAAACAGGAAACATAATGAGAAATAGACATGACAACCCGAACTTGACAACGTAAGACACAGACATGAAACGCATGAAGAGCAGGGGAGATTTAACATGGTTGGAAACACGAGGGGAAAATAATAACTAGAAACACTTAGGCATAATAATACAAACTTGATAACATAAGACACGCAGCATGAAACACGAAGGGTGAGGGGAAGCTTAAATACAGGGGAAGAAAACACAAGGAGTCTAATAACCAAATGAACTTAGATAACCTAATGAACAAAATAAACTCAAACTTAAAACGCTGGGTCAAAAGACCCAGGACCATGACACTCTGCTTCTAAAGAAATTCAAAATACCAAGAAGAAAGAGGCAAATTTGCTTTTTAGTGCAGAGTTTTAACAAAGAGGTTAAAGAGTAGAAAAGTGTAACTAGCGTAACTAGCATATATATATATATATATATATATATATATATATATGCAACCAAAATTACACTCTGACAATATTCTGCACAAAACAAAACAAACCAAACAGAACAATATACTCAACAATGAGCCATACCACTAAATATAAAACTACAGTAAAAGGATCATTTTTTCTACAATTAAATCCTGTTATTTTCAGCTTCTTCATACTGGTTTATCATTTTATTCTTATAGCAGATTTTAAATTGAGAAACATGTGTACAACACTTAAGATGATCATTGAGAGAATTCCAGTTTCTTATGCCTGTGACTGTTGGACACATTTGCCTTTGTGTGGTTCGAGCAAACCGATGCTTAAAATAAAACTTCCTTCTGCCGTCCCCATTTTCTGAACGCAATACAAATAAACTTTGTAACTTAAGAGGTAGTGTTTTATTTTTTGCCTTAAACATAATAATTAATGTCTGTAATTTCACTATATCTTCTAGTTTTAATAATTTCGATTTTATAAACAAACTATTAGTGTGGTCTCTATATTTAACATTATGCATAATTCGAAGATCTCTTCTGTAATAAATATAATGGTTTCATATTAGTCACGTATTCCCCCATACTTCAACACAATAACTCAGATAGGGTAGAAACAATGAAAAATATATTATTCTCATTCTCTTGTAATCTAATATATATCTTACATTACCCAGGATATAAACCTGGGTATACCTGCTGTGACTGCAACCTGACTCCGCAATTTAGAATCACCAAGTGACCTAACATGAATGTCTTGGGATTGCAGGAATAAACTGCAGCACCTGAAGACAACCAATGTTTCATAGGGGTACAATATGAAGTAATATGGGCTGCACTTTATTTATATTTGCAGTCTCTTACGTTTGACTCCACCTCTGTTTTTCCATGCATCAGGAAGAGGCTTCTCTTGTCCTCAGCAAGACTGGGGACATAGCTAATGTCATCTCTGTCATTAACAACAGAGATGACTTTAATTAAGTCAGATACAGCTTGAACGTATGAGCTGTGGCGGAGGTGGGTCGCAAAGTGGTATGCAGAACTGCAGTAACTGTGGGCAATGAGACTGTAAGTAGCTCAAGTAGCATATTCATGTCTGAGTCTGCGAGACTGATTTTCACTTTGCAACGAGCCACTACTAACACTTTATATTAAGCCATAACATTTGGCTAGCTAGCTCTTCTTTAGTTAAAAAAAAAAGTTTTGTTTTCTTAGCTATAATGTATAAACAAGGTCGAAGTAACAGTAGGGTGTTAAGATACATTAACTAACTTAAAATATAAAATTTTCAGAGGGCATTCAGGCAATTTTGGGTTAAGTAAAGTGGCAGAAGCTCTGACCATGAATAGTTTGGGTAACATGTAAAGGTGAAAAGAGAATATTTCAGTGTGTTGAGCTTCAAATCTGTTGCGGTTCTCTTGGAGGATGATTGGAACCTGTATTTTGAGCCTTCACTGTTAAAATAAACTAGTCGATATGTGTCAGAAACCTTGAATCATTCTCTCATTTATCTACAAAGAGTATGTGCATTCACAAATACAGCCAGCAGAGCTGTAAGCAGGGCAGAGGAGAATGTTGTTAGAGACAGCTTCACTGCACTAGACAAGGTCAAGGCACCGAGGGTCTGTATGTGTCGCATTGATTATCTGACGCAGTGCAACAGCGCTGCCGACCAGCTCTACAGACTTGTGCACTGCAAACTACACAAACAGAGATAGACAAGAGGAACACTGGTTAGTTCTTAGCAGACAGGTGTGGCTGTCAGATACTGTGGGTAATGACAGTAAGTCTGACAGGACACAATGCAAGCCAGGCAAACTAAACATGGGACAGATAGACAATTCTTCCTTCCATAAAGAAAGTGCAGACAGCGAGGTAGACAGATGGACAGAAAGAAAGGTGGGGAAAAGTTATGCTGACAGTTAGGTAGATGGCAAACTGTATAGTACAAACATACAGAGAAGGTGACACATTATTTGGAAATTACTTTGGAGGGTTGCAAGTAATAAGCTATGCTTGCCTAGGCATAAAGAATAAAGCTCAGTTTGCGTTGTGTGAGGAAAAGGCACAGTGTTACAAAATACTGTTGGGAGAAAGAGAAGGATTGCTTGTAGAGATATATTGTTTTTAACTAGCTGAACTGAATGAAGTTTCTATTTTTGTGCAATGAAACGCACAAATACTTTGAGCATTTTATTTGCCTTAAAAAAATAATGTAGACACTAAAGGTAAAGCATTTTTATCTTCTAGTCTCTTTTATGTTGCTCTCGTTAACAGTAAGGAGATAGATAAACAGCTGCACCCCTGCACCTGCTGGTGACTCAGCTTGTGGCCTTGCTCGCCAGCCAAACAATTTAAGCAAATGGTTAAAAAAGCAACGTTAACTTCATTATATTAGACATGCTAATTACTATATTTTGCCTTGCTTTAGTAAAAATCATACAAATGTTTGTTTCTGTTGATGCCATACTAAGTTTTAAACACACTGTAGAAATTGCTTTAGACTTTTGCTTCTTTTGTGCAAACCACTTTGCAACCCACCTCCAACCCAGTTTATTCTCTAATGTTGTATCTGACTTAAAGTTGTGTCTGATGTTCTGCGTTGGTTTTGGCTGCTACTGCCCTTGCATCCAGCTTTCTATATAAGAGTGGGAAGGTGCATTTTCATAGAGCAGAACAATTACAGCTACGGTGGCCCCGTGAAATCAAGTGCACTGCAACTTAAGAAGACACCAGGAAACAGTAAAATGTTGCAAAAGCACACAAAACAAAACAAAACAAAACAGAAGTTTAACAAAACACAATGGAAGCACAAACAAACAAACTTGCACAAAAAGCAGCATTAAGCTTTTTGGGGTAGACAATAACTATTAGAACGATGTGAACGATCACTCTGAGACATGCATGAAAAGAAGCGGCGGATTCATCGATCTTGCGAAAATATCTAAGGTATGCATTTTAATTGGATGATCATGTAATACTGTAGCTACATTGTTGCTATTAGCAGTTTACTGTTAGCTTGTCATTTCGTCACGTTACTGTCTCACCAAAAACAGTTTTATGTACATGCAAACTCCACACAGAAAGATCCGAGGAGTTGAACTCAAATTTTCCAGATGCAAACTTGACACGTAACCTATATACACACCAAGAGTACCACTACTGTTGGAGTGCATTTGAACTGAAAAAACACATCTTCTTACTATAGTGATCCAGGCTAATAAGTTTCTCCTTTTGTTTTATTTGCGAGTACTTTGCGAGGAATAAATAACTGAGCAAATGAATCATCTGATACTTAAGTGAGTCTCTCATCTTGTGGCTGAATTCCACCTCTACCCTGGATGCAGCTGCTGATGGTAGTCATTCTGTTCTGTAGCCTCTGTGAGCTGATGGGCATATAAACCAGCTATAACCATGGTGAGAAGCTCTGGATAACGTGGATCTCCAGTGCAGCTCTTAATGTTTTATGCTTTCGGTTTCTGCTTGATGCATCATATTTTCTGACAAACCCCAATTGTTTTGTTTGTTTATAATTAGTGCTTCAATTCAGTCACACAGTTGGCCTTTTTCAGGAACAGTAGTTAAAAAGGAGACGTGTATCTTTTGTCATGTTTTCTGCCAGAAGTTTCTTCCTGTTAAAGGGTGTTTTTTCCTTCCACTGTTGCCAAAGTGCTTTTTTGCAGGGGGTCGTCTGATTGTTGGGGTTGTCTCTGCAGTATTGCAGGGTCTTTACCTTAATGTATATAAAATTTCACCATGCTCAACCTGTTACACATACATTGCAACACCTAAGTATCCACTCGCATAAGTTGCTGCTGAAGGACGTTAGAAGCTTTGATTTCTCTTTGATATTTCTTTTCTTTCAAAACAGGGTTCATCACCAACATCAAAGTGGCAGAATAAGTGAAACATTTTATGAAAGTGGGGCAGGAACTATACGGCTCGACTCGTTTATGAATCCTTCACTCTTCTGCGCATATACATAGACTAAGCCAAACCCACGCTACAGTTTGAAATAATATCTAAAAATAAAGATGTTTGAGCAGCAAACACACAGGATATGCATATGTATAAAGCACAAGCCTCTCCATGTGACATATGCAGTGCGTGCGGAGAGACACTGACTCATTGCTGGGCTCCTCTCTTGCCTGGAGCTGAATATTCTGTGCTGGCAGCATACAGTATACAAACACAGCACTGCGGGAATCAAGTAGATATAACACTACGGTACGGCGTGATTCCTCGCTGCCATGCTTGTCCGCTGCCATAGGTCACACAAATCAGGGCTAAAGCAAGCAAAGACAAAGTTATCCAACCACAGGTGGTGCACAGAGAGAAGGGTTTGCAGTTAAAAGTCCTATATTGATGCATAGTATACTCAAAGACAGGCCTCCTGCCAGAACTTTGTGTAGGCTCTAACTTCAGCTCAAGCTTCCAGGATGCTGGGAGCTATTGTATCTGAATAAAGCAACACGGGACTATATTTAATTATTTATTGTTCAGCTTCCATTCATTGATGATGTTTTACACACAAAGTCCATTAAGCCAGGCTGTGTCAACAAGCATATAAAAGCCATCTTAATGTATACCGAGTTGACAGACACAGCAGCAGCTTTCTTTTCGTTCTCCGCTGCTCTTTTCTGCGAGGCAGCAAGTAGGAGGCGACTGCAACCTTGGTTGAGGGCATGTTGCAGCATTTTGGAATGAAAATTAATAACTTTGTGGTAAAAAGAAAAGCTCCTGAGGAGTGTAATTTGCAGCAAAACAAGGTTAGATGCATAATAGATTTGAGTGGCAGGGCAAATGAAGAGAAAGCATTTTCATTTCAGTTTTCTTTTCAGTTTGTTATTGTTATTAGTGTGGAAACGCTTCTTTGTTTTCAGTCTGCTTTTGTCCTAAGCAAAAATGCCATACCAAAGCCCACCTCGTCAGTCAGACCGACATCTCTGCACTCTGGGTGATACGCTGATGGAATCAAGACAAACACACTTTGAAAGGAAACCATTTCAAGGATTATAAGAAGAGGAAATTTGTTGCTTTCGTTACTCGTTTTATCAATGTTTCAAATATTAGTGTGAACGTGAATAGAGTTACTCTGTTAAACCAACAATTATCGCCCATAACATAAACATCAGATCAAATATTAAAACATATTAAACCATAAATGCCACATTTCTAAATGTTTTTTACGTCATGTGAGGAGTGACTGACACACCTTTAACAAGAAGCACTCAGAGAACACAAACCTTCGCCAAGGCAGCACACTCTCTGGGCAGTATTTACTTCTAAGGAAAGAGTATTGTACTATGTTTATATTCATTTTATTTCCTTTTTTCTTTTTTTGTAGTGAAGTAAAAACAGAGACAAAGTGCAGGCTTTTCTTATTTGCCCTGTTGAAACAATTTTTAATGTACTTGTCATTGTTTTGAGTTGAATTTTTTATTTTCTTATGTGTGTGTGCATACAGAGTAATACACATGTAGCACTCCTTTCATTGTTCAGTAAATGTATAAAGAAATATTAAGTTTACATTGTTCAAGTTCAAGTTCAAATTGTCATGTATTTATACGGTTACAATCTGATACTGTAATGTACATAACAAAGTACATAAATAAATAAAACAATCAACTACATTAAAAACATATCTCATGCCAACATGTTCTTGTCAGTCTGAAAACCTTTTGTCATTTTAAATAGCTCCAAATAGCATTATTAGCACTTCGATCTTCAGATCATTCTATTGACCTTGATAGAGAGATCAGAGGTCAAAAGCCAAATTTATACTGTACTGTTTATATATTATACAAAGCACACCACACTTGTGAGAAGTTTTAAGGCTTTTTTTTTTCTCAATTTTCGACCAATAAATCACTGAGTTGACCTTGAAGAACTCGGTGGATATAAGGCAAACTTGAATGGTCTGTCAACACGACCTCATTCTACACGTCTACAAAGTTAAATCAGAATTTGTGTGAAACTTCTATCTATCGTGTTTACAGACACACAGACTGACACACCTAAACGCTACCAGTAGTATCTCATTTCAGTGGGATTAGTCCCACTGAGGCTTGGATGGTGACTTTTTTGTTCATACCTTCATATCTTCCCACAATATCACCAGGGTATACAGCATTAGGCAGTATTTGGGATTTAAATCCACTTGTAGTGTTTCTTCATGCAGGCCAAAAAGTTGAACTCAACCACAGTCCAGTCAGATCAGCTGTGGAGCTGACACTGAGATGGTTTACAACATATCCAACTGGCAAATATAATACAGGGCATGCTGTTTAAGCTGCTTTAAGCCTTGATTATAATTTCTGCATCCTTGAGTCCGGTGAGCCCACTTGACTCATCAGATAGTGAGTACCTAGGTTTGTGTGGAAATCAATTGGGGCTGCCTGTTTTTTGTGACAGTGCAGACTCATCCACAGAGAATTTACAGTATAATGCACAAACTATGAATGCACCACAGGCATTAGTTGTTGTGCGAGCTTTGTGTATCCATGTAAGCAATTGAGTATAATTAAGGCTTTAGCCTGTCCATTGTTGATGTGCATCTGCATGCTGCTTTGCAAACCAGCCCCGACCTCGCCTCCTTTCGTGCTGACTTAATCAAAGTCATATCTGTCGTTACTGATTGCTGCTGTGTTCTGTGCCGATCTAGCTGCTGACATGTAAGAATGGAGCCATGTCTAATATAAATTACTCCAGAATGGAAAAAGCAGTCTTTCTTGAGGTCTCGTGTGTGTTCAGTGGTCCTGACTGAAGTCCAGTTTTGATTTTCCGTTATTTGCCATTTTGATTGGTACAACTTTCTGTTACACGTTGATCATTTTAATAATACTGTGTGCAGCTCAGCCCTTTAGTGAATGCATGCTTAGTTCTATGTCTGTTGTTCTGCAACACAGTGCAGCCATTTTTCAATGAGTGCCAAACAGTGCAGGGAGAAGCACTGTCTTTTACACACAGCTAAAGAGAGAGTCCAGTTTCTTACAGGAGGAAATCATCAGTTGGCTTAGATGAGAGTTCGGCCTGGGTAGAGCGTGCAGGAGGCCGGATACATGATGCCCACTCACTTGCTGTGAAGCTCCTGGACAACTGGCTGACAGGATGAAGATCATTACATTAATCTCTCGTTCAGCTCAGTCAAAAATACAGTAGCTCATATACAGTAGTGTGGAAAATGGCTTATGGCTATTTGGCTTACAAATACTGGTTAAACGAGCTGTATTAGTGCCTGCCAAGAAACAGACAAAAATATGTGGTAGAATAAAAATGTGACTGAATCCTCTCAACAAGTACGTATTATGTGCTGCCCATCATCATCGTCGGGACCATGATTGTTGGAGTTCTCTGAAGTTATTGCTCAGTTTACTCTGTGTTTGCACTTTTAGACTGGCATGTAAAAACGTACCGTTTTTGCTCCACTTAATTCAGGAAAGTCATGGAAAGTTCTTCATATAAAACTTTGGATTTCTCTTTTCCTTGTATTTAACAGTTGATCGATTGACCTATAACCCTTCAGTGCAGGCAAAACAGATGTAGAATTCCAGTGAATCCCAACACTGAGCAAACAATATCTTTTTCTCTTTGTGTTATATATTAGGCACGTAGGGACAGCTCCATAAAGATTAAATTGTGGGCTAGAAAAAGTATATTTACAACAAGCACCAACCACACAGTGAAACCTGAAGACAGCGTGTATAAAGTGCATGCGGCTGTGAGGCGAGCAGGACTAATGAAGTGAGCTGTAGGGTATGAAAGGCAGAGGCTGGCTGGCTGGGTGAGTGAGAGTCCAGACAGCGAGAGTTCAGAAAACCCTGTCTCTGCTCTTTTTTTTTTTCTGCAGCTTTCGCTCCAACAAACTGACACCACAACCTCCATGCATTTTTCATGACCCGTGTTGGCTGACGGGCTCTCTCTGCCTCTCTCGCTCCCTTTGCCTCTCACCTTCGCGGACACACAAACAGAATCTCGCACGCCCCACCACACATTCTTTCACTCTCAACTAAGCTATCTCCCGAAGCCCTCAAAAACCATCAGTCTCACCAATTCGCTCCCTAATGCAGAATGGCGTTTCATTCTGAGGAGACAGCGAGGGCAGAAAAGACACTCAAGTGGATGAAAGAAAGGAGAAAATTAGGTTGAATGAATCTAAAAAGAAGCTACTCAAAGCATGACAGCCTGCCTTTAGCTTATCGATAATAGCTGCTACGCTACAATTTTACCAGAAAGTTACATTGTACATGGATTGGGATTACAGGATTAGAGATACTTTTTAGTAAAACCTTATTGAAAACATATTATTTTGACCTACATATCTTTGCGATTAAGTAGTACCTCATCTTATTTACTTACTATAACATATTGAAAGGAAAAAAGACAAAATATTGCAATGAAATTCAAACAAAGAGAACCCTCTAACTTTGTGGTTTGTAATCGTTAAAGAAGAATAAGGAATCATGCTTACCTACTGGGCAGTGGTACTGCGTATTGCTGCGCGCAGGTAATCTGTCGATTAACGTGGATAAAGTGACTATACGACCCTTCTTCTGGCTCGTTATGGCAGCTGGTTGTGGCAACACATGGAGGACAAACTGAGTCTGTTCAATTAATCTTTTAACAAAGGTTCAGTGGCATATGAATGCCTAATTCAGTCCCAGAATAATTAGTTTGTTATGAGAACATTGTTTACCATTCGCTTCTCAATGCACTGTTGCACTCACATTACCACGGATATTATTGTCTACTTTTTAAGGATCAGTTTCCTGTTGAGCCTGTTAAATTTGTCTACATTGTTATTAGTTTTCTTCCTTTTCAGTGGTCGTTGGCGTAACACATATTTTACAGTCAGCAATTCTTTGAAGTTGCTTCTCAGAGGGGAGTATAATTTGGAATTGTTGACTTGTGAAAAGTCTTTTTACTTTGTTTTTTGGAAAGAACAATTGGAGGAAGCAATTGAAGCAATCTGTATTCACTAGCTTTTAACTATTCACTGTTGAACTAGTGAACCAACTGCATATAAAACAACAGTTTCTACTGTAAAAAGATACAATGCTGAACTGTGTGGACTGTATATGCTGTAGAATAGATCGGGTGACCCTGAATCCTCCCTTAGTTGTGAAGGAACCCGCTGGAGTCTAGACACTGGGGTTGTGGATGAAGATGAAAGCTTGGGTGGAGCCTGTGAGACATGGGAAAGGTGGCGATGGGGAGGACATGGGTTGCACAAAGGGAGAACGACAGATGAGCAGTGAGATTTAAAGTTTGTGGAGTGGAGGATGACTGGCCTGAAGAAGGTGGGCAGGAAGATAATTGGGCTAGTGCTGTGATGTCAGCAGTGAGCTGGACAGTGTGGGAAAGTAGAAGTGATGCTAGGCATAGATTACCCACCAAACACCCGTGAAGCAAACAGATGTGTGACTGCAGATCTGTCTTAGTGAACTTATACATAAGCTTCATTTCTTACAGATGTAGCCACTTGTTTAGGTATGAGCTCCTCAATTTGTTGTGGCTGCTCCATCTCCTGCTTGGAGCTACCAGTTTCTGTTTCACCTTCACTCGACATTCCGGTATTTGCATTTCTGCCTGCACCCATGTGGCGCTTTGTAAGATTGTAAACTGTCATCCAGGTAATGAAGAAATATTGCCGTAAACAGTGGATTTTGCACCACCATGAAAAAAACTAGTAGCGCATAATATGAAATCATAGGCATTTTTATTTCATAATCCAATGTATTTCACAGTCCTATAACTGGCCATAACCTGAGCCTCCATGCAACATCAAGTCAACTCAAGTTTGACTGAAAAAGAAAAAGTTACACCACAAAATTTCACAGTAGTCTGCTGTTTATTTGTTTTTTTAATATAGTTTTTTTCTCCTCAGAGGCGTCACATTCACCATTTTCAGCTATATTCATAAAAGATGGAACATTACTTCATATTTCATACATTTGTCACAGTGAAATAAGTGAGCACAAAGTCTCATGAAAGAGTAAAACTTTTTAATACAGCTAAATAGCAGTTAACTTTCTAAACGCACACTTATAATGTCTCTGCTTCCCACTGCAGATTCAGATTCAGATACAAACCAAAAAAACCTCCAAAACTTTGTAAAGCCTTGTGCAAACTTCAGATGTCAAGCTTTTTTACTGACCTTAAAGGACACAAATTTCCTGAGGAAAAAGAGTCTAGACATGTGGCTAGTAAACATAAATGGCAGGTTTTGTTCAACTTAACAGGCCAAAAGTTCCGAACAATCAATTGATAAGATTAGCTGTCTATAGATTTTTGTTTTTATTAACAAATAAATAAAGTTACAGCTTCAGGGAGACTGCATTTAACTGCCAGTGCAACTAAAAATGATGCCAAGTAGATAGTAGTAGGTAGTGGCTGCATTGCCTCTTTTAGTTTTAACTCTCATTATAGCACATTTAAAGGAAACCAGGATGGTTTAATGTAATGTGCTATTTGGGACTATCTCCAGCTCCAGTAATAATATATTAGGTGTTTGAGGCTAAGGGTTCATAGTAAGGAGAGTAAAAGAGAGGATGTCGTTCTAGGAGGGGTGGAAATCCTGCTGGGGTTTTTTTTTTTAACCTAAACTACTATTCTCCTGTTTCCACTAACAAGATCCTCTTTAGTTAAACAAAGCTATATCTACACATGGATGTTTTTTTAAAATGAGAATTTTTCCACTTTAGTTTTGAAAAAAAAAAATGGTGTCAAGTGCCAAGCTATTAAGAGCATGCATTGACATGCTTTTGATTGCAGGGATAGCATAGCATGGCAGCTTGCATGCTAATCCTAACCTATAGAAATCTTGTCCAATCAGAAGACTCCAATAATAGTACACATATTTAATGCACGAAAGGAATTGTTGTTTTCCTTGTCAACATATAACCACAGTAATTACATTTCTGAAAATTTTCATTCAAAATTTTAATTTTCATTGATCTGAGTTGTGAATGAAAAGGAAAAACGAACAGAAAAATCTACACTTAACAAAATAGCAATGTACTGGGAAGGGCCAAAAATGATAGCTTCCGCATCTTTAACAAGGCTTGGCTGTCTTCCCACACTTGTATATCGGCAGTCCACACCTTCCAATCAATAAGAATCCATTGTTTCCATTGCCTTATTAAAAAAAAAAGCTTTGTCCATGTCAGTCCTCATAACATCAATTTGAATATTCACTCTACAGTATTTCATTTATATTCCACTGTTAAAGCGGATGTGAGTCAGAGTAACAGTAGCACTGATTCAACTTCTTGCCTTTGCTTTCTTAATACCTGTTTAGACTGCACATCCCAAATAACAGAAAAGAAGTGGAGGTACTCACTAACGTTCTCCTTTTCTGAACTGAGACGTGGCACAGGAAAAGCCCACACACTCACCGCAATTTTTTAGAGGATAGAAGAACGGAGTTTAGGAAGATGAGCCTTTTTAAATTTTTTTACTTATGTCAGCCTGGGGAAATATGAGACATAAGTTAGCTTTCAATTGAAAGCTAAGCTTGCCTAATTAAAACATGCAGTTTAATTAAACTCCAAATAAATCTCATTTTAGAGGAGGTTGTGAAATAAATCTTACAGCTACATGTGTTTAAGGGGCCAGGGCCCACCCATGTCAGGTCCATGCTGAGCGCCCAGGAGAAGCATTTTCTCAGGTTTAATTTTCAATTAATTAAAATCTAAACATTTAAGTGAACCAGTGAATTAAATGTATTTTCCTTCCTAAACAAGTAGAAGGCAACATTTATTGAGTTGACAGGTTTTCAGAAAATTCTGATCAGTTTCCAAAAAAGGCCACTTCACAGTGACGAAAACCAGTTAAATATGAGCAGCATGTTACAGTTCAAAGGTTGTTCAGGAGAGGATAAAGAAACTTTGGTCATGGATGTCATATCTGGTGACAAGAGCACAAGGTTTTACTTAGTTTGAGTCTGGGCCTGCGTGGCTTTTTACTTTAGGGGGGAACCTAGGTTACGTCCACACTAGCCTGGATAGATTTAAAAATGGTGTTTTTGTCTGAAAACGCTCCATGTCCACACTATCGTTTTCAGTCGTTTTCACAGAGTTGTGCGTCCACATTGAAACAGCCAAAAACGCTTATGTTCCAGTAAGACGATTCGACCTGCTTCATTTCTGTCTGCCGTTTATTGACTTTCCGGCTCTTTGAAACGTGTTTTTTAAATGGACTAACAATGAGGTGGAGTTGTTGCTGCAAGTAACACAAAAGTACAAAGTTGCAAAACTGAGTGAGAATTGAAGAATTTGAAGAAAAGCTATCTAGAGCATGTACAGACTGATATTAATCTTTAATAGGGCTGTCAAAATTGAGAGCAAACAAAACAACTGCTGTATAATGCCCTCCACTATCTCAGTTTAACTGGTCACTTGACTGCATCACATCACTAAAATGTGTCATCTTTTTCAAAAAGTCTCCGTTTGCGCTGTCCACACTTCAACGCGAAAGCACCGTTTTCAAATGTATGCGTTTTCCTTCAGCGAAAACACCGTCTCAGTGTGCACGGGAGGCCAAAACGGAGAGAAAATGATGCGTTTTCAAAGAAAAACTCATTAGTGTGGATGTAGCCCTAATCAGTCGGGAGAATTCCGACAGATCACCTGCAATTAATGGATGTGGTTTGTCCTGCATTTTTAGATTTAGATGTTGACATGTTTTTTTCCTGGTGGTGTTGGTGAGTGTGGGGATGAAGTCCCTAATATATTTTCTCTTGGAAGTAGAAAACCAAGCGAAAAGACTCCAGAGCTTAAAATTTGTACCTGTTTTATTTCTTCCTTGAGAGCATAGGTGGTTTCTTTTGAGATAAGTTAATGAATTTACAGCACAGTGCACTGCTCTATCTCTGCTGATATAAGTCAGTGTAGCTCACCCAGCAGTCTTTTTCTTTCTCTCTCTTTTCTGCTTCAAATTTAAATCGCAGCGTTGAAGTGAATAGTGAATAGATATTACAAAAATAATGATAGGTTGGATGTTGATTTCTTAATATTCTTAAAAATATTACAAACTTTTGTAATTACAAGACCCTGACCAAATTACTCTGCCTGTCCAAAATCAGAATCTGGAATTGTTGTCTGGGTACAAGCGAACAATCCATATTATAAAGACAAACATGCATTGCCAAGTTTTTGAAGAAGTAGGCACTTAAATCTGAAACTTAATCACAAGATGATTTGCTTTTATTTACATACTAACTAGTTTAGTCAGTGTAGAAGCCACAGCCACTTGGATGACCTCTGCTTCTCAGCTGAAGGAGGAATCCAAAAAGTATTTAAACTGCAACAGTTTCAATTCAGAGAGTTAAGGTGGTGATTCACTTAAAGTAATGAATTCACGGTTTTACAAGCAGGTTTGGGTTAGGATGACATCATTTACTAAAAGTGACTTAGAGGAGAGAGGTCTAATGTTTAGTAGTGCACATTTAACTGTTTCACTCTTTGGTGCAGTTGAGGTTGTTGCATTATTCTTTCGCTGTGACAAAGACTCTATGGGGATGGAGTTTTGCAGGGATGCAGGAGGAGGGAAGCTGCAGAGAGCCCTCCAGGTCTTCATAGTCATGGGTTGTTTTTAGTAAATCTGGCCAGAAATGAAAGCTGCTCCATCCAAAGTGTTATGGATGCCATCTCTCCTAATAAGACTATGTGCTTAAAAGGACTGGGTCATTTACATATTACCTCTACAGTCGCTGCTTGGCCATGTATACCCATGCCATGACGCTCCTTGCGCATGGACTTGTTCTGATATTAACTCCAACGGTGGCATCCTATGACAATACCACACTTGAATTCAGTAAGTGCTTTAGAACAACCCATTCTTTCTCAAAACATGGCTACGGGCTTGATTTGATCCACCTGTGGCAAAACACACACCTGAATTCAAAGATTAAAGGCTTTGGCCCGACTTGAAATTGGTAATACCTGAAACGACAGATGCTAAGAAAAGCTTTCAAAGGAAAAAAACAGAAACCGTGTATTTCATCTATAAGTTTATTCTTTCCACGGCAAGTTTTAAAAAGGAGAATACAAAGTGGATTTAGGATGAAATGACAAAAACTGTGTGGATGCCTCATCCACCCAAAGGTGGCTCTGAACAACTTACCTGCTGGTGAAAAAGATGAAAAAAGAGGCAAAAAATTATTAAAGGTTCTCTTTTTCTTACAGTATCTATAAAGACTGCAGTCTGGTTAAAGTCTAGAAATTGGCTGTAGTCGTGGGCATCTGTGCTTACAAACCACAGAATGAGATAAAATGCCTTGAAGCACTAAGTGTCCCGGCATCAAGCTGAGCTTAAGATCTGGTGCAAAGTGAACACCAGGTCCACTCAAACTGCAACAGAATGTCTCTGGGGATGTCGAGGTTAATGTTTCTGATGGTATTACAACTTTTTTATAGCCAATGATAAATTTGAAGCCCTGTCTTTAAACATCTTTGAATTTTAAGTTCTGTTCTTTTTTTATGACATTTGCATATATTTTAACTTCATATTTTGTGCAAGTTACTCCCTAAATAGTTATTATAAACCATTTTTTACTGCACAAGTGGTAGGGGTTGTCAACTTCCCTTAAAGCTCTTATTTTTGATAACTAGATGAAAATAGGTTGGAAAATGTCTTTTATCGTGCACAATTTTGAATCACATTATAGTGGAGGTAACTGTGACACATGCAGTGGAATAAAATGAGGGTGTGGTTGAGAAGCAGCCTGCAGTTTCCAACTTCTCAAACTTCAGTGATAATGAGGCACATGGAATGGAAGCTCGCTTTGTCTCCAAAGAATGTGGGACAGTGTGTAAAATATAAATTAATACAAAGATTCAAAGACGAAGACAACATATCAAATTTTAAAACAGACTTTTTAAATGTGTACTCATTTGTGCATAAAACACCAGATGAAACATCTAACAATTAATTAGGCCAATTAGTAACATGATTGAGTATAAAAAGACCGTCACAGTGAAGCTGAGTCATTCAGAAGTAACAATGGGAAGGGGGTCACTGTTCTGTGAAAAGACTGCACGGCCTTTCAATAATTGAGAGACTTAATCATTTGCGGTGCATAATATGTATGACTAAAAGATTCAAAGAATCTGGTAAAGTATGCAGAGGCCAAAACCTCATATTGAATGCCTGCGGTTTTTGGGTTCTCCCACAACCAAATAAGAAAAAATAGCTGAACAAGATAAAGAAATTTAGGGTGGAATAAGGTAAAAAGAAAAACTGTTCTGCAGTCCAACAAAATGTTAAAAATACTTTTTGGAAACCTGGACTCTGCATCCTCTGGGCTTTTTAGCATTATTGCACATGGCACGGGTACCTAAAAGCTATCCGAGTTGGGCTTACACACAGGTAAACATGTATAATAGATAGTGCTTCACAGAAACATCCACTACCAACCAGACAACTTCTTTCTACAGTTCTGTTCATGCACAGAATTTCCTCAGCAATTCTCAAACTCAAGAAGTACTCATAAAACACACTGCTCAACATGATCCTGTCTGTATTGAATGTCTAATAAATCCACAATAAAAAAGTTTGGAATACATCAGCTTTATTTTAATTTCAATTATTATGGGCTGTAAGTGATTTGCAAACCAGTGCATAGTTTCAATAACCTTTTATATGGCAACCTAACCGTTTTGGAAGTAGAGTTGTATAACTTTTATACATTTAAAAAAAAATTGTATTAGATTTTGTTTGCTACTTGTTTTACAGGGTCCCCTGGAACACTGGCTTCTTTCTTTTGAATGGTTGTCTGCTTTAGCTTTGTGATGGACAGGTAACAAGTCCAAGAACAAGCATTGCCAGGCCAACACAGAGCAGGAAGCCTCCTTGAATTGGATGGATGGAATAATTAGTTATTTGTTTCTAAGAAGTGTTCCTGAATTTTCTGAAGTTTCTATCACTTGCATCATAAAATATCGATACAATGTAGAAATGGATCCAGATTTTGAAATAAGTAGGGTGGCATATCTTTTTTTTTTATTGTTTAATATTTATATTTGCTACTTTTGAATATAGAGTCGACCTAGTGGCAACCTCCAGAGCTAAAAAATGAAGTGCCAGTTCCCCTTCAAAAGGAAGTCCCTCACCATAGTCCAGTGTTTCCCAACCACTGTGCAGTGGCACATAGGTGTGCTTTGAGAAATGATCAGGTGTGCCGATTATCTGGTTCCACCTGATTAGTATGTCTAAGCAATCTGTGTAAGTAATGGGCAGAACAATTACATTCTCTTCCTCTAGAGGGCAGTGCAACTACCTGCTCTAATTAAATGGGTTGCCAACTGCCAGTAAAACAGAAGAAAACGAAGAAGAAAATACATAATAGTCATGCTGAGAGAGGATGCAGCGGGTAATAGTAATAGATAAATATTTGAAAAGAAAAAGTAGTCAGTCTGACCTGGAGAGAATTTCGATCCAGATGAAGGCTCTAGCATGAGTAGTGGTCAGAAGAAAGCAAAGAAGGTAAACTGGGGACAAACCGAGCCCATTCCGGTATATCTGGTGCACGGGGAAAAATTATCAATATTTTTTTGTGACATTTTTATTTGGTGGTGTGCCGTGTGATTTTTCTGATGTGAAATAAGTGCCGTGACTCCAAAAGTTTGGGAAACACTGCCATAGTCTGTCATGTTAAACTGCTCAACGTCACAGCACTAAAAAGCACATTTACAGACTGGTACAAAAAACAGTTTTGGCTTCTATGTGTAGTTTCCTCCTCCGTCACAAATATATGTCATTCAGAGTCATGACTGCTTTTTATTGGTGTCTGCGAGGCCTCACCTCTATTAAATAGCATCAGTTGAACTGGACTTCCCCATGGTGTTTTTGTTATTGATGCCTTTTGGGGGATTTTTAATGGAAATGTCTGACAAATAATATGGCATACTTTGTGTTATTTTGGTGTTTCGACTACTATTAGTCTGCTAATTAGCACTAATTAACTGATATCTACATGTGTGAAGTTCATCTGAACAGTTTATGAATGCAGCTTGCTAACCAAGCTAGCAATTGCTAACAAAACATGGTAATCACTTGCGCCTTAAAACCAGCATTTTTAACACCAAGGGTTAAAAATTTGGATTTGAAAACCATTTGATAGTGTCATGGTGGCTGCATCCATATTTGATACTTTCGGTAAATGTGTGACCTGGTGTATGTTGTTGTTGTCTTGAATCTCCTCACGTATGTAGATGATATAATGATATTCTCTCCATGTAGTGCTAGTCTTCACTTGTCTTTGAGACATGCAGTCTGTTTCACATTGTACCAACACATATCATGCAAATAGGTTTCTTAGAAGTGATCTTGGAGAAACCCTTTTTTTCCCAATTTTTTCTTCTGTCTGGTACTGCTCTTAAGGTGTATAATGAGATTAAATATTTAGGACATTACATAAGCAGTGCTCTTTCAGATGGTAAGGACATCTATTGCGCAACCAAATATGTTGGCTCGTAAATTTAGCTGGTGTGCTGCGATTGTGAAATACTCCTTTTAATGCTTTTTATAACCTCCTGTTTACGGCCCATCTGTGGCTTTGCTACAAAAAAAGGCATCTTGCACAGACTCTCCATGGCTTATGACAGTATGAGGCTGTTCCTGAAAACCCCTGTAATCTGCAATGCAAGCCAGATGTTTTCTTATGACTGTGTACCCACCTGCTCTGCTGTAAACTTTATATAGATATATATGTTGAGTTATCTTATTCTGCTAATGACTCTTCTGTATTGTACTGCTTTTTGTGTGTCTGTAAATCCATAATTACTCATTTATTACTTTATCTTTTTTCCTTTATATTCTATTTTTATTTATTATTGTGCATTTTTACATAAATTCCAGTACAAACTTTGTCCGTATTAAGTAAAATCAGCTAATTAAATGCTGATCCAGTCACCTCTAGAAAGTTTTACTTTTGTTGTGTTTTTATAAGCTTGGAGTCTTGCAGTCCCCAGTGATATACCTCATGTACCTCGCTGCCATGTTTCTCCTGCTTAGCCCCTCTGTACTCTGTGCTTCTGTTCTCTCTTTTTGTGTTTTCTTCCCTTCTGTGTCAAAGAATATAAACTGCATCCGTAACTGCAGGGGACCTGACACACCTGGAACCCGTGCACGGCACTCTTCAAAAACGCATTTCCAAACAAACATCACCTCAGCCTTTTCTTTATCTCATCTTGGCTGTGGCATCCGATATGTAGCACAAATAAAACCACGCAGACACACATCCGCACGCACACCTTGAACCACCACTTCTAAACCTAAATCTGCTTCACCTCATTCAGCGCACGTCCTATTCCTCCTCCCCTGTCCTTCCTGCACTCCCACCCGCACGCCGCCCCTTCTCTCCCTGCTCTCGACTGATCAGGGGTCAGGCTGCAGTGTCTCCATTAGTCACGTCTCATTTCTTGCTGGCCCCACCGACTCTGATCTGGGGTCAGGGACTGCCCAGCAGCCATTTCCCCTCCCTACCGGCGCCCGGGTGTTCTGGCTGACCCTACCTCTTATCTCTGTTAAGTCAGACACTCGCTGGCGGTGGTCCTCTCATCGCCTATCAGGCTCACTACTCTTCCTCCTGCTGCCTGCACACACAAGTGAGTGTACTGACAGTGTGCACGCACGGATACACACTCACACAGGTGCACATGCATGCATGGAAAAAAGCACACAAGTCTCGCTTCAACTTAGCAGGAGAAGCTGGTAATTCTTGGCAGTACAAGAAGTACAGAAAGTGCACATTAAATGAGGCAGTGTATGGTAAGTTCCTGAAAGCTTTTCAATTTGCTGATAAACACAGGTGCCTGTATTCTGATTTGTATGTAAAAGCTCATTAAAATCCCGACAACTACAACATTTGGTAATAACTAATTGACAAGGAAGAGCTCATTAATATTAATAAGCTGTGAAGTTTGACTGTGTAACAGACATGAGATCGTCCTCACAAAGCTATGGCCTAGTTGTGGCTTGCAAACATGCTCACAGTGACAGTATTAATATGATGTTGTTAAACTGATCATCCTTACACTGACATTGTAATTGAGTTGCAAATTAGCCCAAAACACAAAAAAACAGGAAACACTGATGAGAATATCATCAATTCTGCAAATATACAATAACACCACAATATAACATGGGAAGTCACATTAGAATTAGAATTTTGATGGTGGCTCACCCTGGGTGAAGTGCTAAAAAGAGTGAGGACCTGAGAACAGTAAGAGTTTTGTGAGAGAAAAGGCAACGACCTTCAACAGCTTTCAGATGCAAAATAGATGTTATTTTGCATTTTCTGTTAATCTGACTGTCCTTCACATTTACACCTCAGACACCAACTTTTAACGCATTTGTTCTAACCCTAAACTGTTAGGATGCCTGGGTCGTCGACCCAGGGTTTTTGAGTTTATGATATTATTTATACTGTCTAGTTTTTGGTTTCTTTGAGTTCTGTCTTATGGCTTATGTCTCTGTCTTCTTTAGTTGCTCTGTCTCCCCTATCACCTGCATCCCCTTGTCTAGTTCGCGTCTATGTGTATCTTAAGTTCCTATATCCCCGTGTTCAGTCAGTGTTTGTGTCTGCCCTGTTCCCACGTCTCTGTTCCCTTTGTAGTGCCTGCATGTGAGTCTGTCTTTGTTCAGTCTGTGTTATGTGTTTCCTGTTTTACTTTGAAGGTCTCCGTCTTTTCTCAGTGTGTTCAGTTTACGCTTCTTTGGTCTCGTCAGTTCTGATTTGCCCCAGCTGTGTTTCCCTCCTGTTACTCATTCCCTGATTGCTCCCTCTGTGTATTTAAGCCCAGTGTTTCTCTGTGTCTGTGTCGCGATCTACTGTTTTCTTAGCTGTGTGTTCTGTCATTTCTCTAGTTTAAGTTTGTTTTGAGTTTTTTTTAGTTTTGTTATATTTTGAGTATTAAATTAAAGCCTTTTTTGAGTTCACGTCTGTCTCCGGAGTCTGCACCTTGGGTCCTATTCCTGCCTGCACACAGCCACACCTAACATAAACACACTGCATGTCTCTGACTGAACAAGGAAAAAAAATCATAATTAAAAATCTACAGATAAATTAAACTACAAGAAAAACTGCAATAGATTCAAAATGTCATTACCATTGCCTAATTGTGACATCTACTGTCTTCAGAAGCAGTTTTATAAAGAGATTTCAACTTATTACTGCCTACCAATGGTGTAAGGGCTCCATCCAGGAAATGAGATTGAAACACACAGTATTATTTGCTATGTAAACCTGTATGCACATTACTTGTGAGGAATTTCAGACCAAAGTCAACATGGTCAAATGTGTATAATTTGACAGTAAGAGTATTCATAAAGGCAAGTATAGTTTGCGTTATCTGAAAAAAATAGACTTACCTTGTTAACAGTCATTGTAAAAATGTCCAGCCTCTGGAGTTTCAAATACTGAAAGCATTTTATGCCAAATTTTGTACAGTAATTTTCCTGTAATGTTATCTGCTTCACTATATACGTAAAACCAACCATAGTAATAACAGCATCGGAGCATCATGACTGTAAAGAGACAACATTTTGTCTGCTCTTCCCTTGCAGTTATTCTTATTCCTTAATTTTTACCGACCTAGTTGACCAGCCGGTCCCTAATATGTATATATATTTTTTTCACACATCAAATTTTAATATAATAATAACATTAAGATTTTCAGCAACAATTCTAATCTTTGTCTTCGATGGAGGCAGTCATCAAATCAGCCTAACCTGAAAAGTTAGGTATATGATAAACGATTATCATTGGTCATACTGTGATCTGGAAAGTGTGGGTAATATCTAGTCTCCATGAAAAACTTCTTATGCTCAGTATTCTCTCTAGGTGTTATCAGCTCACTAGGCTTGTCAGTCTTTTTGTCCCAACATCTCACATTTCCCATGATGACAGCTGGAACCATTTACGGCTTTTTAGTTTGAAACCCCCTTCGTCTCCTCTGTAGCTCCTGCAGGAGCACAGGCCTGTGTACAGTAGAGAAGCCAGAGTGGTCAGCCTGTGAGGATTCGCCATACCAGAGAATGTAATGCGAAGGAAAAACCACAAGACATGACATGGAATTTGGCTTAAAAAGACAAAAGTAGCCATTTCACCACAGGATGGGACCACAAAAAGCAAGTTAACTTTAGCTTTGTTGAGAAAACAGATTAAAGTTAATGCTAGTTACCACTAAATGTAATCTGTTTATGGATCGCATTGATGCAGAAATTGAATTCAGCTGGGTTCAGAAAATAGTTTTTGCAAATGCATATTTGTACACCAAAACTGGGCAGACATGTCATTAGCTACTCATTGCTGAACTGTGGTAATTGGTGTATTCACTAAATTAACAAGAATGCTATTTGGCTGTCAGTGCATGCAGTTAACACTAAAACAGAGGGTGGCATGAGGCAGAAGGTTCCCACAGACATGATTAATTAATCAGGAGGAAATTACACAGACATGAAAACCACTGATAAATGAAGTGAATAACACTGATCTTGTCCTTACAATGCAATGTCCTGGTGGTACTTATGTTACATTGTTAAATAGACCTCACTGCAAAATGTACAATATAAAATGTTTAAATAATCAATAATTAGTCTGCTTTTTATTTAAAATAATTTATTTAAAATGGGATCTTTAAAGGTATTGTCTGGTGCTAGCTTCTACACATAGACATTTACACATGGTCAGCCATGACCAGAGGCACTGTTTTCCTTCTATTCAGTCACCTTGTCCTTGTCAAAGCAAATCACTTAAAAATGCGATTTTGTCATCCAAATTTTTTTTTTAAATGTCACTGTGATGTCATGAAATGTGTTATCGGGCATAACTCAAGAATTTATTAGCTAATTAATAAACAATTTCAAATGGCTAAACAGGAAAGGAAAAGATCAACTTCACCGTGACATTATAACATTCTTCAATATTTAAACTTAACATCAAATCATCTCCAGTAACAGAAATCGCCCTCAGACATCGGTGCATTGGTGGTTCTTGGTGTCCGGGGATGGGCGTTCAGGTACGCACCAGCTCACTCCTGGTGGCTGTTTGTTGGGGCCTGGAGCCTGGGCTCACTTGGGCCCCTTTGGGAGGTGGGGTGCCCCCATCCTCTGGGGCTCGGTCACTCTGGCACAGCTGGCTGCTGGCGGAGCTCACGGGCACGTCACTGCAACCCCCCTGGCTTCTGCTCCGCGGCTGCTGAGTGACCCCTCATTTGGGGCTCTCCTCAGCTCTTTCCGGAAGAGTGGCACAGTTGCCCCTCTGTTGGTCTTCCTTGGTCTCTTGTGCTCTGTGGGTCTCTGGATGTCTGGAGCCTGGAAATGTATTGAACCAGTACAGCGATGGAAATTCAGCCAGTTTGCTGCTCTACGTGTGAGTTATGAATAAGACGAGCCACTTTTTCTTTTGTTATTATTTTCAACAAGTTGTTAACATGCAGCAGACTAAATAATCAAAAGCAATTAATACATTAGTTCTTCTTTGACAGTGTGCAATATGGAAGGTGTATCAAAAAGAACAATCTGAATTTAAAGTGTTAATTACATTCACCAGCACTTGTATGTAAAATTTTATATTCACCTATGTATTTCCATTACTTTTAAAAAATTGCATTTTTTTGTGGTTTTGGTAGCTGGTTAGATGTAGAAAGACATATTTGTTATTTTTAAGACGTGAAACATTTTAGTTTATTACTTAACAAAACAAAATCTTGTAAACTAATATCCTTGCTCCTATATCCTTCGTTCTACTCCAGACTAAATCTCTCAGCTGGATTTCCACTGAGTCTCCAGGGTCACTGTTAGCTACACTGTCTTATAAGCAGCTCGATACTCCCCAGCGTGTGGCTGCTGGGTATTATGAGTGCCTGTGCATGTGTGAACTTGCTATCCTCAACTTCCTCTTTTCCTCCATCCACCCCACTTACTTGTCCTCCCGGCCCTGAACTGGCTGACCTGCCGAAGAGGAACCAAAGTTGTAGCAGTCTTAGTTTTGTTGCTGCAAATAAACCCACCTACACATTCCAATCACAATCTGTCAGGCAGAGAAATTGAATGTATCTCTTACTGCAAGCATGTTTGTCATTTTACCCATTTACATTATGTTGCTGCTGCACCTGTTGGCTGACACGGCGATGCGTAGACAAATTTGCACTTGAATGACACCCGGCTAAATTGCTCACCTTGATTGGCAATTTGAAAGCCTATCAGCAAATCTTGGCTTCCTATGACATGCATTTCTGAGTATTTTTGATGCCATGTAATGCCTCCTCATCACACTTTGTCTCTCTTTAAACGATTTGTTGTCTATGCAGCTCATTTGTTCTGCCTTAATTACAATAAAATGTTATCAACCGCCGCTTCAAATAGCAATTCTAGCATGACCGAGGTGTTTTCTACAGTTGGTTAATTTTCTGTAAGTTTTTATCCTTCCTTGAAAGTTGTGCTGGAGTAGGTTTTTTATGCAGTCCTGCTCAGGTGCTTGCCGAGTGTGCCCTATGGGGCAAAACAAAGCTAAATCTATAAACGCATCTGAAGCAAACGCACCATGCTTTAAGTTTCCTGATTTCAATCGATATTCCAACCTTGGTTCATTTTAATCATTCATAGTCTAATCTTGAATGTAATGGTGGCTTCAGGGCATGATAAGCTGTGCACCTTGTCTATAAATGATGGCATGGCATCAGCCATAGGCTGCTGAATGACAGGGAATCAATATGGAGGGCCTCTTTTCAAATGCAAAAAGGATATTTACCTGTATCACTTTAAATTAATGAGAATGTAAGCGCTTGAAATTTAATTCCAAAGATATCTCGTCAGTCTGCTATAATTAAGTCTGTGCTATTGACTGCTCGCATCAGCCGGCTGTCATGTTCTCCTTCTATTCCCTTTTCAATTTTTCCCCCCTGCTCCTTCATTCAGTCTGCATCAGTCTGCAGCCCCTCCACACTGTACAGACTGTGCAGGAGTGAGGTTACACAGGGGCCCTGTGCTGTGTAGATCAGTACATGTGAGCCACAGACAGCCAGTGTGAAACTGTAACCTTGAAATAATCCTGTAACTATTCCCTCATCAGCTATCCTCTGCTGTAATGTATAGTGCATGTGGAGGAAAAATATGAAAGACTTCCTATGCATTATGGAACAAAGGTGGCTTCTATTGTGAATTCGGAACAGTAGACTTGGAGTGTGGGTGCACTTGTGTGTGTGCACCCAATGTCTCCTGTCAGGATATATGCTATGTTTTGTCTGAGACCAGAAAATGGGCCAACAAAAACACGTTTCAGACCAGTATGTCATCAGCAATACTCACCAGCTCCTCTCAGTAATTAGTCTTTGGATGGGTTCACACTACCCAGAGAAGAGAAATAGAGTGAACTCGAAGGAAAGTAGGGTAACATAATAATAGCCATAACATGCCTGACATTATAGTCAAATCTGTCAGATTTCTTGCAACTGTCTAGATGTGCCAGTACAAATCCTGCTATTTCACTTCTTGTACAAGCCCATTAAAAATAACCTGTAACATTTACAACATTGTTCTCAACAAAAGGTTGGTACACTTTTACTAATGATTTAATACAAATAGCTTAAATCAAACTGAAAGGCTTTAATCCTTGTACTGTGACTGATTATCATCACATCACTGTAGTAAAGCAGCAATTTTCTATAAATTTGTTTTCAGCATCATCATCTGTGGATTCCACATCTTATAGGGTTCCTTGGCATTTCACACTGGAAATGTTGTAGCTAGTGTTGCTTCAGTTAAATTAAATTTAAGTTTAATTTTATTTATACAAAGACACAACAGCAGCCAACTCAAGGCACACTATGTATTGTAAAATAGAGACCCTACAATAATAGAGCGAAAACCCCAAACAATCAAACAACCCCCTGTGAGCAAGTGCTTGCTGACAGTGGGAAGGTAAAACTCCCTCTGACAGAACCAGGCTCAGGTAGTGTAACCACACCTGTTTTTCCTGTGTTCTCTTTGTTCTTCTAACCCAGATGTAACCTGGTTCCAGAATTTGGCACTGACTGATTTAGCATAAATCAGTACTCTGCAATACCAGCATTATTCGGTACTGAGCTTAAAAAGTGCTGAGTTCAGTATCCAACAATCTAAGAGCTGAATTTGTGATTCCCATACATCGTACATGTACATAACCTCACTGCATAGCCGCCTGGTGTACACCTTTCTTTTACAACATTTATAAACCTGGGTTCTAATTTTTTTTTTCTCATTCAGCTGTAAACATACACATTCAAATGAATTCAGGAGTTTCAGTCACTTCCATGCCCACCCTGTTCCAACAAGACTGCACATCAGTACATAAAGCGAGGTCCGTAATGAAATGGATGAATTTGGTGTGGAAGAACTTGACTGGCCTGCACAGAGTCCTGACCTCAACCTGATAAAACACCTCTGGGATCAAATAAAGTCCAGACTATGAGTCAGAACCATCCAACATCAGTCTCTAACATCACAAATGTGCTTATAGAAAAATGGTCAAAAATCCCATACCCACATAGCAAAATTGGTATGGGCCGGATCTGGCCTACACAATGTGCTTACGCATGGCCCACATACCGCAAAGAATGACGGCCCTTTGGTGGCTCCGATCTGGTTTTCTGGAGGTGGCCCACACATGGGCCAGCACAAGGCCAGTTGCAGACACACTGGTGGTCCTGTGCTGGCCCATGTGTGGATTACCTCTGGCAAACCTGATCTGGCCCAGAACAGTTTCAGCTCTGGCCCCAGATGTCAGCCTAATGTGTACTTTTATCAAGCCATGTAATAACAACATGTGCCGGAACATGATAGTGCAAAGTAACATGACGAAACAGATTATTAAATAGTGCTTTTTTACTCTCCTGGATCACTCAAAGTGCTCTATACAACATTCACCCAATCACACACTTTCTCTAAACTGAGTGCTTCCTAACTACATTCATACTCTTGACATGCATTAAACTTGACGTGATCGAACCACTAACCTTCCGATCAGTAGATGACCTACTCTACCTCCTAAGCTACAGCCACCCAGTGATAAACATGAATAAACCCTCACTAGGTTTTGGATAAAGTGTACACTCACATACCTGTCAAACCTGCATTTGAAACGTTGGCAACCATAGCAGAATAGTATTGCAACATGGCATTTGGGTCTTCTAACTAAAATAGGAAAATAGGAACATAAATATTGCCAGATCTGGCCCACATCTGGTTGACATACACCCTGCCATGACACCAGTCAGTCAGAAGTGCTGGCTTGACACCAGATCCGGGCCAGACCTGTCTGCTATGTGGGTAAGTGCCTCTAAACCTTTTGGAAAGCCTTCCCAGATGAGCTGAAATCACACTAAACCCTGTGGATTCAGAATGGGACGTCACTCAAGCTCACGTGTGTGAAAGCATAATTTTGGCAGAATAGTGTATGTAATGTGGTTATCCAATGATGTTGAGTAAAGGTTTGATGAAAAAAGTCTATCAAAACTTTATTTATCTATCACTTTTTATATTGTACAATAAAGATGCAACTCAAAATTTACACATTAAAAACAGATATTAAACAAAAATACACAGACACACAAAAACACTGATACAAATGTATGTATTTTTGTGTGTGGTAAGGGAATGGTTTTTGCCCTTGAATACATCCACTGGTCACCCTTCAGTTATTTGACATTAGACACCCACCAGAGCCCACTCATCTAGTCTATGCTGTAGCAAGAAAAAGGGGAAATGCTGTCATGCCAAGATTGTCATATGGAAACACAGGAGATAAACAATGAAGAGGTGAACATAGAGGCAACTAAGGTGAGAGAATCGAAACATGAATGTAATGAACGAGTAATAAATATATAAGATGCTGCGTTGTGTGTATCGGTTATTTTGCATGAAGCTTAGCTGTGAGGGTACAATTCTTAGCATTTCCAAAGTCCAACTTTGTACTTCTGTCACGGTCTGCAGAGACAGGCCGTGCGGTGGTGTGTGTGATGGACCCAGGTGCATACACAAGTGAGTAGACGGGGGTGGATTTAACAGAAAGCGAGCCTTTATTATGGCTGAAGACAAAGTGCACAAACAAAGCAGGGATGGCGTGACTAGACTATAACTAAACTGGGAAAACTAATACTGCGACAAACTAAGAAAACTCAGACTATGATGATCACTGCAAGGACTGACCGTGAAAACATGGAGGTGAGAACACAGACGACGCGACACAGACTACATGAAACACAGAGACTAAATACACAAGAGGGATGATCAGGGGAAGTGGCCACACATGGGAACACAGCTGACACAGATAAACATAACAAGACATGGCAGGAGTAAACAACACTGACGGGAGACTGTCAAAGTAAAACAGGAAGTACACAGAGGTGCAAACAGGAGGAGAGAGAGAGCACGGGCATAGTGGGCTGGGGAAACATGGAATGAAACACGAGGGGAGATGAGGGCTCACAGATACATAGAGGGGCACACAGGGGAAGAGAGTCACAAGGGGAAGTCAAATAAGGAACAACATAACAGGACAACTCAGGAAACATGACCTAAATAAGGAACGAAATACAAAAACACAAGGAACTGAGAATACTGGGCCCGCATGGCCCAGGACCATGACACCACCCCCCCCTAAAGGGCTGGCTCCCGACAGCCCAAACCCGAGAAACAAAACACAAGCGAAACAGAAAACACCCCACCCAGGGCGGGAGGCGGGGGACCAGGACGGAGGGAACAAAACGAACCAAAAACAAGGAGCATGAGAACAAAACTGAGTCCACAAATACACAAAAGAGTCCAGAACAGGAAGGCGAATGTCCAAAGAGGCCCGAAGGCCAACCCGAGAGGCGACAACACAAAAGTCCAGTCCAACCGTTCCGGAGGCCGGCCACGGGAAAGGTGGCCACGGTGACAGAACAGATCCGGAGGCCGACCGCGCGGAAGGCAGCGGCGGCGGCGGAGCAGTTCAGGGGGCCGGCCGCGCGGAAGGCGGCGGCGGAGCAGTTCAGGGGGCCGGCCGCGCGGAAGGCGGCGGCGGCGGCGGAGCAGTTCAGGGGGCCGGCCGCGCGGAAGGCGGCGGCGGAGCAGTTCAGGGGGCCGGCAGTGCGCAAGGCGGCGGCGAAGCAGTTCAGGGGGCCGGCAGTGCGCAAGGCGGCGGCGGCTCTCCAGTGTCAGGCGTACTGGCCAAGGCCCGGTGGGCACGGGACCAGTCGAGGCGGGACCAGACGAAGCACAGGCTGAGGCAGACGAAGCACAGGCTGAGGCAGACGAAGACTCTGAGGCAGCGGCAGACGAAGACGAGGACTCTGAGGCTGAAGCCGGGCCAGGCGAAGCAGGAGCCGAAGCCGGGCCAGGCGAAGCAGGAGCCGAAGCCGGGCCAGGCGAAGCAGGAGCAGAAGCCGGGCCAGGCGAAGCAGGAGCAGAAGCCGAAGCCGGACCAGGCGAAGCAGGAGCAGAAGCCGAAGCCGGACCAGGCGACGGCGAAGCAGGCGCAGGGGCCGGACCAGGCGACGGCGGGGCCGGACCAGACGACGGCGGGGCCGGTCCAGGTGAAGCACAGGCAGAAGCTGGACCAGGCGACGACGAGGCGGCCGCAGGTGGCGGCTGAACGGGCCCCTCGGACCCTCCAGCGGAGACAGGAGGCTGAACGGGCCCCTCGGACCCTCCAGCGGAGACAGGAGGCTGAACGGGCCCCTCGGGTCCTCCAGCTGACATGGTGTGAGGCTGAACGGGCTCCTCGGGCCCTCCAGCTGGAAGAGACGGCTGAAGCAGAAGGCAGTCTGAGGCGGAGAGAAAGCTCACGCCATTCCTAGAAGGCTGAGAAGCAGCCTGTACAGCTGACGTGGAAGGAAGCTGAACGGGCTCCTCGGGCTCTCCAGCTGGAAGAGACGGCTGAAGCAGAAGGCAGTCTGAGGCGGAGAGAAAGCTCACGCCATTCCTAGAAGGCTGAGAAGCAGCCTGTACGGCCGACGTGGAAGGGAGCTGAACGGGCCCCTCGGGCCCTCCAGCGGAGACAGGAGGCTGAACGGGCCCCTCGGGCCCTCCAGCGGAGACAGGAGGCTGAACGGGCCCCTCGGGCCCTCCAGCGGAGACAGGAGGCTGAACGGGCCCCTCGGACCCTCCAGCTGACGAGACATGAGGCTGGACGCATTCACCTGACATCTTACAGTTAACAGTCCAGAAGCAAACAGGTGTCAGATGTCCTGAGGCACAGACCAGCTCATTCACTTCAAGACTCATGTAGGCTGACATAACAGGCTCCAAAACAGAAAGTCCTGCTTCTATATTCCTCCCTTCAGTCTCGAGCAATGACAGGGCTTGACGGCCCAGATAAGCCGGGTCAGCCACAGGGAAAACAAGGACTACAACACTCCCCAGAAAAACACGACTTAAGCCTTCACGGATAAACTCCTGGGCAAACATGAAATGTTCAGGAATGAATCTGGGCGATGAGAACTGACTAGCAAGATGGCGGTAAGGGTTATAGTGACTAGGAACCATGCGTGAGGTGGACTGTAACTCAAGGGTGTTATGTAGTGTGTATGGTGAAATGGGTACGGCTAATGCTGTGCTAGCATTCCTAGCTGAGACGGGTGATGTTACACAGTTCATGTTACCCTGATTTGACTCCATGTCGTCATCTTTAAGTTCCAACGTGAGTTCATGATCCGCGTTCTCAGTTTTCAGTTCATTGGGAATAGGAGCAGCATGCAAAACAGGATTACACATCATCTCACACTCAGTACTTTTACACTTTACGTCATGACCCTCCTTTAAATAATCCTTATGTGCTAAGGAAGCACAGGGGCCTACTTTAAGTAGCTCGTTGGTGAGCGGAGCGGGCTCGGGAAGGGAGGCATTAGCCACAGGTAACTCAGTCCTAGATGGAACCCCAGGCACATTAAATGACACAGAAGAAAACACTTCCACCCCACCCCCCACACAAGCAACATCACGGCCTGTGGAACTCTCTTTCAACCCAAGTGTAGTGTCAGGGGCCCCTACAAGATCACTAGGCCTGTCCAAGACCCTCTCTGAAACAAATGCACTTGGCTGTGACTTGGTTAGCAGAGCGGGTAATTCTGAAACAGTGACTTTATTTTCGCAAACAGAAACACACGAAACAGGGGATTCCCCGGTCAGCTTAGAGGCTGGACAGTTAAACACCTGTTCGGGTGGCGGTGACAAGAACGCCGGCTGTGACTCCCCAGTGTTGGAACTCTCAGTCTGAGTGGGTCTTACTCCCTGTTCGTGGAAGCCAGACGAACAGACCACACCATTCCCAGTACCAGAGTCAGCCATTTCCACACTATGTGTCTCTGTTAAATTTGACCCGTGGCTCTGTAATTCTGAGTCTAATTCATCTTCTACGGCTTCAATGGAGGCTGGAGATGACAGGTTGCACTCACTCACCTCCGGTCGTCGCGCGATGCGGTGGCGACGCGAACGCCGTTTCCTCTTGGCCGTGAGCCCCGTTAACGTGGAAAGTGGAGCCTCTTGCGGCGTCGCAGAGGCTGAGGAGGCGAGGGTTGGCGGAGCATCAGGCGGGAGCTCCTGGCAACTCCGGGGGCCCCCAAAGGCCAGGCGTGTCCCGCGGAAAATCTCACCGTAGTGAGGAGCGAGCCCTGGCTTCCCCCGTAGCTCCTCCTCCAGTTGCGCGCATGCGGCGCGCTGCCGCTCCTCGAGGTCGAGATCCAACACCTCCACAGCCTCCTCGTGTCGCTCAGTGGAGGGCGAGACATGCCGTAGCGATGAGCGACGGCGACGTGAACGCCGCTTCCGTCTTGAAGTGGACGCAGACGGAACTTGGATTTCTGTGGTGACCGGCTCCTCGTCTTCTGACCACATCCGCGCCAGATACAAAGCGGGAGAAGAGTAGTCCGATCGAGGCGGCGAGGACGGGCGGCCAGTCCGAGGCGGGGCGGCTGGCGGAAGCTCCTCCTCGGAGATAAGCCAGGGCTTCCAGCGTAGCTCGTCCTCCCGATACGCCCGTAACACCTGCTGCCGCTCTTCCTCGCCAAAGTCCATGGCCTCCGTCGTCTCCGTGCGCCACGCCGTGCGGCCAGACCGCGGTGAAGACGCGGAAGCCGACGGGGCGCGAGCGGAAGGTGTGTCGGTGGCGAGCCTCACCGTTCCAACTGCAACTGCTTCTGGCTCGCGAAGCAGCGGGGAAACGGGACAACAGCAGGGCTCTGGCGGCATAGCCTGCACACTAGGCAGCCGTGGCTGCGGACGGAGTTGGAGAGCGGTGACGAGAAGGTCGGTGATCAGCGGGTGTAGTGCCTCCCATAGCCAGGGAAACACAGACACACATACTCCCACTTGGCGGGCCAACTCCTCCCGTTCCTCCTCTCCGGAGCACCGCAGCCATCTACCACATAGCGACTCCACCGTCTGGAGGATCTCCCTCTCTTGTGTCGCTGGGTCCGACATGGTCGCGTCGTACTGTCACGGTCTGCAGAGACAGGCCGTGCGGTGGTGTGTGTGATGGACCCAGGTGCATACACAAGTGAGTAGACGGGGGTGGATTTAACAGAAAGCGAGCCTTTATTATGGCTGAAGACAAAGTGCACAAACAAAGCAGGGATGGCGTGACTAGACTATAACTAAACTGGGAAAACTAATACTGCGACAAACTAAGAAAACTCAGACTATGATGATCACTGCAAGGACTGACCGTGAAAACATGGAGGTGAGAACACAGACGACGCGACACAGACTACATGAAACACAGAGACTAAATACACAAGAGGGATGATCAGGGGAAGTGGCCACACATGGGAACACAGCTGACACAGATAAACATAACAAGACATGGCAGGAGTAAACAACACTGACGGGAGACTGTCAAAGTAAAACAGGAAGTACACAGAGGTGCAAACAGGAGGAGAGAGAGAGCACGGGCATAGTGGGCTGGGGAAACATGGAATGAAACACGAGGGGAGATGAGGGCTCACAGATACATAGAGGGGCACACAGGGGAAGAGAGTCACAAGGGGAAGTCAAATAAGGAACAACATAACAGGACAACTCAGGAAACATGACCTAAATAAGGAACGAAATACAAAAACACAAGGAACTGAGAATACTGGGCCCGCATGGCCCAGGACCATGACAACTTCAAGCCACCGCCATGTAGGGTTGCTCGATTATGGCAAAAATGATGATCACGATTATTTTCACTGAAATTGACATCTCGATTATTTGACGATATTTATTTAACAATAACAATGTACTGAATAGAAGCACTTCTGGACGGATGCAAACTACATTTCGTTGCCCTGTACCTGTGCATGTGCAATGACAATAAAGTTGAATTCTATTCTATTCTATTCTAATAATGACTTTAAAAAAGTCAAGATGGCGCCGGTGAGGTCGGCTGCCGTCACGACTGCTCCGACCACTTTTTCTTTGTCATTGTTTTTTAAGTTAGTTTTCAGCGTTTCTAAATCGGCAAAATCATGACCATTGGGTACATTAGGTATGACAGTGACACTCTTGTTTCTATTGGTATATAATGTACTCACAATTCGAAGTTTTAACTCCGGATCCGAGCTGGCCGAGTGAGATCTTGAGGGAGAACAAAGGGAAGCGGCGGCGGCCTAGAGGGAAGCGAGCCGGCGTCAGGAACAGGCTGAGAGCTCGTGCACACCATACACCTCTGCCTAGCATCCTGCTCGCCAACGTCCAGTCACTGGAGAACAAGCTTGACGACCTCAGGGCCAGGGTAAAGTTCCAGAGAGACATTCGGGACTGCAATCTCCTCTGCTTCACCGAGACATGGCTGAACCCAGCGGTGCTGGACCACGCCATCCAGCCGGCCGAGTTTTTCTCGGTTCACCGCATGGACAGGACACGGGACTCGGGGAAGTCAAGGGGAGGCGGCGTGTGTTTAATGGTGAACAACAATTGGTGCAACAGTGCGAACGTTGTTCCTCTCACACGCTCCTGCACACCAAATCTGGAACTACTGTCCATCATGTGTCGTCCTTTTTATCTACCTCGGGAATTTACATCGGTCATTATAAGTGCCGTTTATATTCCACCACAAGCGGACACGGTCACCGCCTTATGCGAGCTGCATGAGGCACTCACACAGCACCAGACAACACCGGGACGCTGCGCTTATTGTGACGGGGGACTTTAATAGCGCCAACCTCAAACGCGCAGCGCCGAACTTTTATCAACACATCACCTGCCCCACCAGAGGTGAAAGGACACTGGACCACTGCTACACTACGGTCAAGGACGGCTACAAGGCACAATCCCGCCCTCCGTTTGGCAAATCTGATCACGCCGCCATCTTCCTCATGCCAAAATACAAACAAAGGCTGAAACAGGAAGTTCCGGTTCAGAGGAAGGTTGCGCGCTGGACGGATCAATCGGTGGCCGCGTTACAGGACGCACTCGATGACGCAGACTGGGGCATGTTCAGAAACAGCTCCGATGATGATGTCAATGTGTTTACAGAAGCGGTTGTGGGATTCATCGGGAAACTAGCGGATGATATCGTGGAGACAAAGACTATCACAACGTTTCCCAACCAGAAGCCATGGGTGGATAAAACCATCCGCGACGCTCTGAGATCCCGCACCGCTGCCTACAACACGGGACTCACGACGGGGGACATGGACCCGTACAAAGCCACGTCATATAACGTGTGGAGGGCGGTGAAAGAGGCGAAGCAGCGCTACGGGAGGAAACTAGAGTCACAACTCCAACAGAGTGACTCTAGGAGCCTGTGGCGGGGACTAAGGACAATAACGGACTATAAAGCACCAACAACCGGTATGACGAACGCGGCCGTGACTCTGGCAGACGAGCTGAACACTTTCTATGCTCGCTTCGAGGCTGCAGCTAATGCTAGTGCTAGCGGCGCTAACGGCTGCAGACAGGAAGATACTGCCATCACCGGAAACGTGCTCGTCATCTCCGAGCATGAAGTAAGGAGAGCCTTCAAAAGAGTGAACACCAGGAAAGCAGCAGGACCAGACGACATCCCAGGTCGCATCCTAAGAGACTGCGCATACCAGCTAGCTCCTGTGTTCACTGAGATATTCAACATCTCTTTATCTCAGTCGGTGATCCCCACATGCTTCAAAGAGTCCATCATTGTTCCTGTCCCGAAGAAACCCCACCCTGCTTCTCTCAATGACTATCGCCCTGTAGCCCTCACCTCAGTAGTGATGAAGTGCTTTGAACGCCTGGTCAGAGACTTCATCATTTCTTCACTACCAGACACACTGGACCCACTACAGTTCGCTTACCGTCCAAATCGTTCCACAGACGATGCCATCTCTCATCTCCTCCACACATCACTCACTCACTTGGACACTAGAAGGGGGAATTATGTTAAAATGCTCTTCATAGACTACAGCTCTGCATTTAACACCATAATTCCCTCCACACTCACCACCAAGCTGGAGCATCTGGGACTCAGCTCATCTATGTATCAGTGGATCTCCAACTTCCTAACTGGCAGACCACAGGCAGTAAGGATGGGCGGACATGTCTCAGCCTCCACCACTCTCAGCACTGGAGCCCCCCAGGGGTGTGTTCTGAGCCCCCTGCTGTACTCTTTGTACACATATGACTGTGTGTGGCCACTACCAGCTCCACCACCATCATCAAGTTTGCTGACGACACCGTCGTGGTGGGCCTGATCTCTGATAACAACGAGACGGCCTACCTGAAGGAGATTAGGAATCTGGAGAACTGGTGCCAGAGGAACAACCTCCTTCTAAACGTCAGTAAGACAAAGGAGCTGATAGTGGACTTCAGCACTAAGCAGGAGAGGAACTACCAGACCCCTGTCATCAACGAGTGCCCAGTGGAGAGAGTGGACAGCTTCAAATACCTCGGAGTTCACATCACGCAGGACCTGTCATGGTCCTGTCACATCAACACCGTGGTGAAAAAGGCCCGTCAGCGTCTCTACCACCTCAGACGCTTGAGAGACTTCCAACTGCCCTCCAAGGTGCTCAGGAACTTTTACTCCTGCACCATAGAGAGCATCCTGACGGGAAACATCTTAACCTGGTTCGGGAACAGCACCATGCAGGACAGACGAGCTCTACAGAGGGTTGTGCGGTCAGCTGAGCGCACCATCCGCTCCGAGCTCCCTGACCTGCACTCAATCTACAGCAGGCGGTGCTGGACCAAGGCCAGGAAGATGGTGAAGGACCTCAGCCATCCCAACAACAGACTGTTCTCTCTGTTGAGGTCAGGAAAGCGATTCCGCTCCCTGAAGACCAACACAGAGAGACTGAGGAGGAGCTTCTTCCCGCAGGCGATACGGTCTCTCAATCACACCACCACACAGTACTGACCCACACATACAGTTCTTACACACACACTGGACATTCTGGACATTGTTTTCACTTCATCACTTAAATCACTTTAAGCATATTTGCACTGCACAAGACATAATGTGGATTGCACAACACTGGTCACTACATTCTTCATTTCCGGTTAATACTTGTACAGCTGCTGTTATTGTGTATATATTTATTTATATTTATATTTCTTCATACATTCTTATATAGTTCTATATTGTGTATTTTGTTGTACAGTTATTTTATTTTCAACTTTAATTTATATATTTTATCTTATTCTTTCCCAGTTAAATTTACCCTTCATTCTAATTTGTGTTGTACAGTTATTTCCTTTTTAACCTTAATTTATATTTTATTCCTTCCTAGTTAAATTTACCCTTTTTAATTTTTCATATTTATTTCCTATCTTATTCATAGCCTTTTCCTTTTTGTTCTCTTTAGGTCACGAGCAGTTGTCCAAGCATTTCACCACATATCGTACTGTGTATGACTGTGTACGTGACAAATAAAATTTGAATTTGATTTGATTTTAATATAAAATAGTGTGCAAATACTGATAACAGTGCAAATGTTTGCAATATAAAAAATAAATGAAAAATGTAAACATCTGTGTTTAGTGAACTTTGCAGTGTTGCTTTGTGGTGCAGCTACGACACCTTAGCAAAGTTTACACACTATGTCTACTTGATCCACGTCTTACTCCGCGAACCGATAATGTTTCCACACCACCAGTTTGTTTTTTATTTACCTCTCTTTTCAACCAACTGCAGTCACTCTCCTCTCCAAATAACTTCTGCTTAGCTTTCCGAGCTTCCCTTGGGTCCTCTTAATTGTTGCGACACGTGTTCGAAATGCAGAGAGGTGCGCTCGATTTGCCACACGGAGCAGCGCGAGAGTAAAGCACGAGGGAGGTGTTAATAATCGGCTCAGTCATTTTTAATGATCGTTGAAAGCCCAGATCGTAATCGTGATTAAAATTCGATTAATTGAGCAGCCCTACCGCCATGTTTGTCATGCTGTGAGGTAATGACCAGGTGTCAACCGAACAGCAGATGCCATCAGAGATGGAATTTCTATAGAATTAAATATTTCAATTTTAAGAACTGATGTTGTGAAGAGAAAGGGTAACACTTCTTAACTCTCTATAGTGTGACTTTTAGTGTTTTTGAGGAAAAATATTTCACCCTTGATTTTGGGAACTTATCAGTCAACAAATTTGTCCTCCCAGAAATTGCTTTGCTGCCTCCGGAAAACAATGTGCTGTAAGACCAAAATGTCACAGTTTTCTACAGATGCTCAAGTAATAGATTTAGAAGAAAACAAGAAGTTTGTATATATATATATTTTTTATTTTAGCAATTATCAAGTAAGTTTTCATATAAGCATTTAATTCAACAAGCAAATAACTGTGTTTTTTCCTGTATGTGCATGGAAACACAGAAACACATACATTGCTAATTAGTCTGTTTGGGGCTTCATGAAACAGAGGCAAACACGATATTTCTGTCTTTTGACTTTTTAGGAACGTTATTGCATCCTGCTACTTTACAGCTTTTTCCACAGTTTCCTGACACCAACACACACATGGACAAACATCATCATTTCCACACACACACTATTGCTTAGCCATACAGATCACACACGTTTGATCATCAAACTTTTCCTAAAACTTGCCCATTTCTTATAAGTGAGTACAATTTCATGTTAGTGCTTGCTACTTAAATATTGCTGAGTGTGCCCTATGAGCCCTATAACACTACTGCTTCCATTGCTACCACTGTTAGTAGTATTACTAAGTCATGGGCAACTGTGGTTCAGGGGGTTGGGAATCTCATCTGTAACTGGAAGGTTGCCGGTTTGATCCCCCAGCTCTTTCCGTCCTGGTCGTTGTGTAAGAAACTTGGGCAAGACACTTTACCCTACCGCCTACTGGTGATGGCCAGAGGGGCTGATGGCACGATATGGCAGCCTCGCTTCTGTCAGTCTGCCCCAGGGCAGCTGTGGCTACAACTGTGATTTGCCTGCACCAGTGTGTGAATGAATAGTGGAATTGTAAAGTGCTTTGGGTGCCTAGAAAAATGCTATATAAATGCAATCCATTATGATAAATAATTAATTAATAAATGTGTTATTTGTATTGGCCTTTGGTCATTATGTAGAGTTTTCTAAAACACCACAAGCAGTAAATTGCTCAGAATTACAATTAGAGAAAAGAATGAAAATTTAATTTCCATGCAAAAAATAAAAAAATGCTGAATGGAATGGATCTTTAATCTTTTAATGTAAGTATAATTGTAAATCTCATATTAAATTTTTCTTATCTTTCATTAAAATGACATGTCTTTCCTGAAAGAATCACTTACAGTGTGATTTCTTGGCACTATCCCAGAATCTGGATTTTTGTGTTTATTTTTCTTTCTCACACCTGATAAACCTCCCATCATCCTCTACCTGTAAACAACAGACACTGGATTGCAAAGCAGTCACAATTTGGCAGTAACTATCCTGAAAAGTGGATCGTGTGTATACTACTAGATTGAATGCATCGATAACTAAGATACAATGATGGGAGAATTTGCTAGTTTTGGGCTTAAATATGCCAACTTACGACTGACACTCATCTCACTATTATCACAGTGCTATTGCATATATCATTAGACCAGTGTCTAATGATATATAGCAGAGGACTCCTTTCACATGTGAACATATGAATATCTGGTTGTTGTTTTTTTATGTAAGTCAATAGCTCTGACATAAAATTTTTTGAAATCAGACAAAATATGAACATGCGAACACGTGTTACAATATTACTATTGATTTGTAAGCATTATTCATTTAATTTTGTGTTAAAATGAAAACATATTTAATAAAGTTTAGTTAACTATCAATTTACCATTATCCAAAAATATACAACCAAAGATGCAGACAGGGTACAAATGAAGAAAATTCTAAAGAAACACTAAGGACTCCACTGTTTATAGTTAACCTTGAGAATAAAACACAAAGTTAAGTGAAAGATAGTCCAAAAAACAAACTCTTGTAGACAAAACAGTGAGGAGGAACACAGAAAAAGAAACGACACAAAGGAAGAGAAAACTAGGAATTATAAAAGAGACCCTAGAATATTACGCAAACAGCCTGACAGTATTAAAAAAGCAAGGGGCCTTTCACAACTTTCCCACAAAGGTGAAAGCAACCATCAAATCAAATCAAATCACTTTTATTGTCACATCACATGTGCAGGTACATTGGTACAGCACATGTGAGTGAAATTCTTGTGTGCGAGCTTCACAAGCAACAGAGTTGTGCAAATACAATAATGTAAACAAGCAAAATACAAGAATGGCTACATCTGAAACTAATAAATATATGTACAATATATAATAGTATGTGCATTTCTGGATGTGTATACTAAATATTTTTCTACGTGTGTGTGTGTGTGTGTGTACACATATTTTACAAGTTAAATAGAGTAAACAATGAATAGAATATATAAAATAAATAAAATAAAATATACAGAGTGAGACATGTGCAAAACAGTGGCATTACTGTACAGTATGGAGTGCATAATGTTGAAGTTCCAGTAGTGAAGCTGAGGTGTCTATGAAGTGTTCAGCTGTCTGATGGCCTGATGGAAAAAGCTGTCTCTCAGTCTGCTGGTACGGGACCGGATGCTGCAGAACCTCCTTCCTGATGGAAGTAGTCTGAACAGTTTATGGCTGGGGTGACTGGAGTCCTTGATGATCCTCCCCGCTTTCCTCAGGCACCGCTTCCTGTAGATGTCTTGGATGGAGGGAAGCTCACCTCCAATTATCTGTTCAGAGCACCGCACTACTCGCTGGAGAGCTTTGCAGTTGTAGGCAGTGCTGTTGCCATACCAGGTGGTGATGCATCCAGTGAGGATGCTCTCAATGGCACAGTGATAGAAGGTCCTGAGGATGCGGGGGCTCATGCCGAATCTTTTCAGTCTCCTGAGAAAGAAGACGCGCTGCTGCGCCTTCTTCACTGTTTTGTTTGTGTGTACTGACCACGTAAGATCCTCAGCCAGGTGTACGCCAAGGAACCGGAAGCTGCTCACTCTCTCCACAGCAGCGCCGCTGATGGTGATGGGGGTGTGTACTTCTCTGCACCTCCGGAAGTCCACTATCAACTCCTTTGTCTTTGCGACGTTGAGGGTGAGATGGTTGTCTTGACACCAGTGGGTCAGGGCGCTGACCTCCTCCCTGTAAGCCGTCTCATCACTGTTGGTGATAAGACCCACCACTGTAGTGTCGTCCGCAAACTTCACAATGATGTTGGAGTTGTTAGTGGCTGTGCAGTCGTAGGTGTAGAGTGAGTACAGGAGAGGGCTCAGTACACACCCCTGTGGAGCACCAGTGTTCAGTGTGACGGGGGATGAGGTGATGCTGCCCAGTCTGACCACTTGGCGTCTGTCAGACAGGAAGCTAAGGATCCAGCTGCAGAGGGAGCTGCTCAGTCCTAGATCCTGCAGTTTCCTATCCAGCTTAGAGGGAACGATGGTATTGAATGCTGAGCTGTAATTACAAACAGCATTCTCACATACGTGTCTCTCTTCTCCAGGTGTGACAGGGCAGTGTGTAGTGTCAGGGCTATGACATCATCAGTGGACCTGTTGTGGCGGTATGCGAACTGTAGAGGGTCCAGTGAGTCGGGTAGTGCAGAGCAGATGAAGTCCCATTATCACAAGTATTGCACAAGTATGCATGCTCATTGGAATTCAGTTTTGCCAAAATCACAAAAACCTTTGAACTAGAAACAATTCCTAATGAAAAGGAACAGCAGTGGTTGCTAAGCCTAGTTATGTACTTGTTTCTCTCGTGATGGCTAATTGTGTTCTGCATTTCATCATTCACCTCACTGTGATGTGTCTTACATGCACCCAAAAGACCAATAAGTCAGACAGCATAATCTAAAAACCAATCCATCAATGTGCTTTCAAGAAAAAGAATTCTTTCTTCAAAACAATAAGAAGTCTTTCAGCCAATTATCAGTTACTAAAATGAAAGAAGTCTGAGAATAAAAACAGTCAACATCAACTGACTAACATGACAAGATAGAGCTTGAGGCTGCTGTACTCGTTCATTATCAGCTCCGTTAAGAAACACTGACAAAAAAGAACTGAGACAGAGAGATGAAGGACAATATCAAGAACATCACAAGTTCAGAGATTCAATTCAGCACCTCCTGATATTAGGGTGCAAATGGATGAGAGCGTGCTCTACTTAGCCTGATCCTACCATCAAAGAGATTTGTCTGAAAATGAATATACCTTAATGTGGTTTATTAAATTATGACTGCATCCTGCTTGGATTCAGCAGTCGCCGTTACACGGGGAACGTGGAACTTGTATAGGTCAAATTGTAAATTAAGCAAATACATTCTCACAGCTATAATGATATAATTTTTATTTCCCTTGTAGCACATAAAAGGGAGAAATTAGATGGGTTGTGAAGACATCTAGGACATTGCCAAGTACCTATTTTCACTTCCCGACATAAGACGTTGAGCAATTACAGAGATGTTTATCACTTACCGTTTATGACTTTAAAAAAAAAATTCTGCTCTGGTTGGCACTTCCATAATCACATCAAGTCAAGGCTGATCTGTATTCACCCTTCACAGCAGCGCTCATTCCAGGCAGACTGAAATGATGGCATGCAGCTATTGTAAAGGCCAGGGCTACAGAAACTTCAGCAATCAAACTGTCAACTCTCCCATTTCTGTCTCGGGATATGTAATAGTGGCACGTTTGATTTTTACCTTTGATATTCAGGATGCACATAAGGTTAGACTATGCATACCTCTGTACCGTCAGTAAACACCATGTACATATCATGTCTTTCTTTTTGTCCAGGCAATAAATTACAGATTTTCAAAGAGAAACTTCTGTTTGCTGACAACACCGGTTTACCCTGAACTCTCCCTGTTCAATGAGTTGTTGATTAGCTACTTATTAAACTGCAGATGTAGCAGCCATCCTAGAGATGCATGTAGCACAATGGAGGATAAACAGGTCACAGAGTTAATTAGACATTAAGCACACAGCCTGATGTGTAGTCCTTTATATTTACTGTGTATATATATAAAATGGTTGCCCCAGAAAGGTTAATTGTATATGGTGAATTAAATAAGCACCATCACATGTATATACAGTTTTGAGAGAGCTTTCAAAATGAGTAGCCTAATTCAAGCAGCCTGGTACAAAAATTGCTTTGGCCTCCATGGATATTTGCACCTTCATAAAAACTCCGAGTACAGTGAAGTTTTTCTTTTGTGATGCCTCTACCTCTATGCTAGAGTGGCCATTTGATTGACAGGTGTCCTGCCACAGGCAGCTGTAGCTCATTGTGGCAGATGCCAGTCACTGAACTGGAGTTACTATCGGATCATTTTAACCCTTTAAGACCTACCATAGAACCAAGTCCGCCAGAGCTTATATTATATTTTTACATGCTGTGGAGCCATTTCTGGGAGCATTTCAAGTTGCTATACATCAATACAACCATTATAGCCCAGATTTTAATAATATGTATTCATTAAGTGCATAGTAATTACATAAATTGCAAAAAGTGCAATAAACTACAAAAAAATTGAAAATCGTTTTTGATTTTTTAACATATATTTGTAGTTAGAGAAATTTAAGAGGCTTATCCCTCAAAACTGTAAATACAAAAAAGTTGCACAAAATAGTTTCCCACCACAGGAAATTTATTTTGAGTGTCTTCATAGTTTTATTTTTGAAATACACCAATTTTTATACACTGCAGGAAAAACGAAAATAAATATTATACTGCAAATTTGCAAAAAAGCAGCATATGCATCAAAATAAACTATTTCCAGCAGTGCAATATGAGTCCTAAGCATCCCAGAAACTATTCAGAAAGTCATAAAGTCAAAGATAACTTTTAAAAAGAGCAGTATAGGCCCTGAGGCCCTGATCGCAAAAAAGACTACGGAAATGCAAAAGTTCGCGCTGACGTCTATTCCAACGTAGGAAGTGTTATGGACAGCTGATCGGATCGGTAAAGCGTGTTTCTGGAATATTATGTTTTTGTTCCTGCAAGCGCTTTTTATGCAGTTTTTGCAAAGCTTTATGTGGAAGGAAACCATGACCTAGGACAAGCTGATGGCACAATATGTAAGTACAACTCCTCCGGTTTCATATGCAAAAAAAATTTTTGCGCTAGCTTACGTGGTTGCAGAGCTACTGGGATTTAAAAATAGTTACGCATAACAGAGCGTTCCCGCTCCGATCGGCTCTAAAGGGTTAATGGAGTTATACAGTATAACTAATATTATAGCTAACTGTGTGATATTGACTGTTCAAGAAGTTTTCGGTAAAATTCTAGCATTTTTTAATATTATAAAACTACTACTCACGACTAATTAGCCAATATGTATCTGTCTTTTTAACCCATGCAGTTTATGTATCTCGCTGTCTCCATATTCACTGACCACATTTAATGTGCAGCCAGTTTTAAAACCAACATACTGGGCTATATGTTACAGATGCACTTTATCACTGTTTTTGTTTTTCCATCCATCCATTCTCATCTGCTTATCCTTATCATACGCTGGAGCCTATGTCAGCTACCATAGGGCGAGAGGCGAGGTACATCCTGGACAGGCTGCCAGTCTACTTTGAATACAACTTTTCAGTTCCTGTTTTAAAGGTATATAGAAAAGAAACACCACACTAGCACTCTCTTAGAAAAATGCTCTTCTATAGACAGATGGATTTCTTAGGAAATATAAGATAAAGATGATTTAGAGAGGACAACTAACTTCTTTTAGGTTTTTATTACTTTTAGATTTTCTTTTAGGTTTACTTTTTTACTTTACTTATGTAAATTAGTCCGTAATTGCTGGTAACCCATAGTATCTTCAGTGTTTACAGCAGCATGATAGAACCAGTACAAAATAAATTGCATGTGAATTTTCTGTGTCGCGTTTGACAGACATTTTGCTGTGGTTAGAAAATATGGCACGCTGAGGAGCAGCAGAGACCTGGAGGGCAGAACACAGTTCCAACACGCCGGCCAACACCACGGAACTGCAGCACTGGCCTGTCGATTTTCCATCTGTTTCAATCCAGAAACATTTTGATCAGCTTATAAAAGGAGAAAAACAAATAAATGTGAACAAAAAGCATGTTTTCGGCACTTGCAATCCAGAGACAGAAGCCACTGCATTTATTCCACTTAAAACAGCAATGACCCTTCCAGAGTCGTCGCTTTGGCAATGTTTTATGGAGAATTCCTCCCCTTACACTGCTACGACGAAATCTGCATATTGTGTGTGTTTTAGCAGCTTTAAATTGTGATATTTCAAGGTCATTTCCTGTAATTATACTCATAATGATCATATTGAGATGCTTATAATGCTGATCAATGTATTTGTTGTGATTGGAGCAGGACATTTTTCATTCTCTTCCAGTGAACTATTGTCACTGATGACAGACTACCTAATTCAGTAGTAGAATTAGGTAGAACTTAAGTAGAACTCTATACTGATCAGATACAACATTCTGACCACTGATAGGTGAAGTCAATAACACTGATTATGAACACTGATTATCTCTTCATCATAGCACCCGTTAGTGGGCGGGATATATTAGGATGTAAGTGAACATTTTGTCCTCAAAGTTGATGTGTTAAAAGAAGGACAAATGGGCACATGAGGACTTCAGCCAGTTTGGGGCCAAATTGTAATGGCTGGATGAGTGAGTCAGACCATCTCCAAAACTGCAGCTCTTGTGGGCTATTCCCACAAACAGTGGTGAACCAGTCACGGGTGACCAAAGCTAAATGAAGCATGTGCGGAGTGAACGCTGGCCCGTGTGGTCTGATCCCACAGACGAGCTACTGTCGCTCAAATTGCTGAAAAAGTAACTGCTGGTTCTGATAGAAAGTTGGAAATTAAGTGGGCTTAGAGTACGCTTGGGGAGTGTGATTGTGTGTACAGTGTCTCTCTATGTCTGTCTCCACGTTGGGTGAGTGTTGAGTAATTGCATATGAGAGCATGAGGGTGGAAATGGATGTTTGTATCTGTGTGTGCCTGTTTGTCTGTGTCTATATGTCAGGTCGGGTATCAGACGCCACCTCTCTAGGGACATCTCGGGCCCTCCAAGGTATGGAGGCCTATCTCCCCCCACCACTTCCCCTGCCGGTGGCGGACTCCCTCAGACATCGGTGCATTGGTGGTTCTTTGTGTCCGGGGGTGGGCGTCCAGGTACACACCGGCTCACTCCTGGTGGCTGCTTGTCAGGGCCTGGAGCCTGGGGCTCACTCGGGCTCCTTCGGGGGGTGGGGTGCCCTCGGCCTCTGGGCCTGGGGCTCGGTCACTCAGGCACAACTGGCTGCCGGCGGAGCTCACGGGCACGTCACTGCAACCCCCCCTGGCTTCTGCTCCGCGGCTGCTGAGTGACCCCTTATCTGGGACTCTCCTCAGCTCTTTCTGGGATAGTGGTGCAGCTGCCCCTCTGTTGGTCTTCCTTGGTCTCTTGTGTTCTGAGGGCTTTTGGATGTCTGGAGTTCTGATCTCCTCCATACCTGCTTCATGCCCTGGAGGACGGGGCAGTGGCTCCCCACACCCTCTAGCAGATCATTACATGAAGGAACCTTTTAAAAACAAGCGCACCCATGCTCACAGGTGTACACACGGGTGATCACACACACAAACTACATCCTTTTTGGCTCCTACCTCAAAGCACACTGTGCGCTGTCGATCTTGCGTGCTGCACAATAACTGCACAGTGAAATGTGGATTATTAAATATTAGGTCTCTCTCCTCCAAGTCTCTGTTAGTACATGACTTAATAATTGATCAACAAATTGATTTACTCTGCCTTACAGAAACCTGGTTGCAGCAGGATGATTATGTTAGTTTAAATGAATCAACACCCTCGAGTCATTCTAACTACCAGAAATCTCGAAGCACAGGCCGAGGGGGCGGTGTGGCAGCAATTTTTCACACCAGCCTATTAACTCATTCACTGCCATTGACGTCTATAGCCGTCAATGGCAGTGAATGAGTCAATGGGTTTAACTCATTCACTGCCAATGGCTGGCAGTGAATGAGTTAATTAATGAAAGACCAAGACAGGCTTTTAATTCATTTGAAAGCCTGATGCTTAGCCTCGTCCACCCCAGCTGTAAAACTCAGAAACCAGTCTTACTTGTTATCATCTATCGTCCACCTGGGCCTTACACAGAGTTTCTGTCTGATTTCTCAGACTTTATATCTAATTTAGTTCTGAGCTCAGATAAAATAATTATTGTGGGTGATTTTAACATCCATGTAGATGCTAAAAATGACAGCCTCAACATGGCATTTAATCTGTTATTAGACTCAATTGGTTTCTCTCAAAATGTAAAAGAACCCACCCACCACTTTAATCACACTCTAGATCTTGTTTTAACATATGGCATAGAAACTGAACATTTAACAGTGTTTCCTGAAAACCCTCTCCTGTCTGATCATTTCCTGATAACATTTACATTTACAATAATTGATTACACAGCGGTGGAGAGTAGACTTTATCAAAGTAGATGTCTTTCTGAAAGCGCTGTAACTAAGTTTAAGAATATAATCCACCCACTGTTATCATCTTCAATGCCCTGTACCAACACAGAGCAGAGCAGCTATCTGAACGCTACTCCAACAGAGGTCGATTATCTTGTTAATAATTTCACCTCTTCACTACGTACGACTCTGGATACTGTAGCTCCTGTGAAAACTAAGGTCTCTAATCAGAAGTACCTGACTCCGTGGTATAATTCTCAAACACGTACCCTAAAGCAGATGACTCGTAATCTGGAGAGGAAATGGCGTGTCAATGGCGTGGAGAAATAGTTTGCTGCTTTATAAGAAAGCCCTCCGCAAAGCCAGAACATCTTACTATTCATCACTGATTGAAGAAAATAAGAACAACCCCAGGTTTCTCTTCAGCACTGTAGCCAGGCTGACAAAAAGTCAGAGCTCTTTTGAGCCAACAATCCCTTTAACGTTAACTAGTAATGACTTCATGAACTTCTTCACAAATAAAATTTTTATCATTAGAGAAAAAATTACCAATAATCATCCCACAGATGTAATATTATCTACAGCTACTCTTAGTAGTTAAGTTAGACTCTTTTTCTCCAATTGATCTTTCTGAGTTAACTTCAATAATTACTTCCTCCAAACCATCAACCTGTCTTTTAGACCCCATTCCTACAAAACTGCTCAAAGAAGTCCTGCCATTAATTAATTCTTCGATCTTAAATATGATCAACCTATCTCTAATGATCGGCTATGTACCACAGGCCTTCAAGCTAGCTGTAGTTAAACCTTTACTCAAAAAGCCATCTCTAGACCCAGCAGTCTTAGCTAATTATAGGCCAATCTCCAACCTTCCTTTCATATCAAAAATCCTTGAAAGAGTAGTTGTCAAACAGCTAACAGATCATCTGCAGAGAAATGGTTTATTTGAAGAGTTTCAGTCAGGTTTCAGAGCTCATCACAGCACAGAAACAGCTTTAGTGAAGGTTACAAATGATCTTCTTATGGCCTCTGACAGTGGACTCATCTCTGTGCTTGTCCTGCTAGACCTTAGTGCAGCATTCGATACTGTCGACCATAATATCCTATTAGAGCGATTAGAACATGCTGTAGGTATTACAGGTACTGCACTGCAGTGGTTTGTATCATATCTATCTAATAGACTCCAGTTTGTTCATGTAAATGGAGAGTCCTCTTCACACACTGAGGTTAATTATGGAGTTCCACAGGGTTCAGTGCTAGGACCAATTCTGTTTACATTATACATGCTTCCCTTAGGCAGTATCATTAGAAGACATAGCATATATTTTCACTGCTCTGCAGATGACACCCAGCTCTATCTGTCCATGAAGCCAGATAACACACACCAATTAGTTAAACTGCAGGAATGTCTTAAAGACATAAAGACCTGGATGGCCGCTAACTTTCTGCTTCTTAATTCAGATAAAACTGAAGTTATTGTACTCGGCCCTGAAAATCTTAGAAATATGGTATCTAACCAGATTCTTACTCTGGATGGCATTACCTTGGCCTCCAGTAACACTGTGAGGAACCTTGGAGTCATTTTTGACCAGGACATGTCCTTCAATGCACATATTAAACAAATATGTAAGACTGCGTTCTTCCATTTGCGCAACATCTCTAAAATTAGAAATATCCTGTCTCAGAGTGACGCTGAAAAACTAGTTCATGCATTTATTACTTCCAGGCTGGACTACTGTAATTCATTATTATCAGGATGTCCAAAAAACTCACTGAAAAGCCTTCAGTTAATCCAAAATGCTGCAGCAAGAGTCCTGACAGGGACTAGAAAGAGAGAGCAGATTTCTCCTGTTTTGGCTTCCCTTCATTGGCTTCCTGTTAAATCCAGAATTGAATTCAAAATCCTGCTCCTCACATACAAGGTCTTAAATAATCAGGCCCCATCTTATCTTAATGACCTTGTAGTACCATATCACCCTATTAGAGCACTTCGCTCTCGCTCTGCAGGCCTACTTGTTGTTCCTAGAGTATTTAAAAGTAGAATGGGAGGGAGAGCCTTCAGTTTTCACGCCCCTCTTCTGTGGAACCAGCTTCCAGTTTGGATTCAGGAGACAGACACTATCTCTACTTTCAAGATTAGGCTTAAAACTTTCCTTTTTGCTAAAGCATATAGTTAGGGCTGGACCAGGTGACCCTGAATCCTCCCTTAGTTATGCTGCAATAGACATAGGCTGCCGGGGGATTCCCATGATGCATTGAGTTTTTCCTTTCCAGTCACCTTTCTCTCTCACTATGTATTAACAGACCTCTCTGCATTGAATCATATCTGTTATTAACCTCTGTCTCTCTTCCACAGCATGTCTTTTATCCTGTCTTCCTTCTCTCACCCCAACCGGTCGCAGCAGATGGCCGCCCCTCTCTGAGCCTGGTTCTGCTGGAGGTTTCTTCCTGTTAAAAGGGAGTTTTTCCTTCCCACTGTTGCCAAAGTGCTTGCTCATAGGGGTCATATGATTGTTGGGTTTTTCTCTGTATCTATGAAGCGCCTCGAGGCGACTTATGTTGTGATTTGGCGCTATATAAATAAAATTGAATTGAATTAATGTTTTTTCTTTCTCAACAGGTGATCCAGGTGATTGATATATATATATTTTTTGTCTGCTTATTTTGTTGGTTTTTGTTTTTTGCCCTTTATCCCCATCCCTCTTCTCTGCTGTTTTTCTTTCCCTCTTTCTTCCTCCCCTTTCTTTTCCTCATTCAAGTCTGTCCCGTATCTAACAAGTGAAAATAAAAAATAAAATAAACAATAAAAGGTGAATCAAATAGATCATTACGACAAGGCTGGGATGGTCCATTTGGTAAAGTAAATCCGTTGGGCATCTTTCTTCGCCTTTAGACAACAATTGTAATGGCAAAAGAACCAAACGGGACAACGGGCAAAAAAAAAAAGAAAAAAAAAGAAGGAAATTAAGTGTTTTCTATCTGGGACATTATCAAGCTTTTGTAACCAGATGCTTAAAGTCCTCCCTCCTCATGTAATCACATCAGTAATTGTCATCCATTGTTTACTCTTCCTGTCATACTGAGTGCATCTACCAAGTTCTCTAGCGATGCCCTGTTTAGTCATTTGTTTGCTTGCTCGTGTAGCTTCATAACCTGGCTGTACTTACTGATGCATTTATACAGTTTTCTTGCATATGTTGCAAACTATTGAGCTTTGTTTGTAATATAATGTCACTGGTGGCTCCTGTTTCCATATGCGTCTGCTGTGCGTGGGAATGTAAATGCATGGCATTGCTATATCACTTTTTTAAATCATGTAAAATTTATATCATTATTATTGAAGCTCCTTGAGGTGACTGTTGTTGTGATTTTGAGCTATACAAATAAAACCAAATTCAACTAACTGTTATCGTTCAGGCTACTGTTAGCAAGCTACTCATCCATAGGCAGTTTAACAGGATAGGGTTAGTTTAGGGATTAGTCTATGGCCCACTTCATTCAGAACTTTGAATAACAAGTGACAAATCACCTATATAGATGTACTATAATATTACAACACATGAAAATCAGGATTACCTGTAACAATGTCAAAACAAGTCACATAATGTTTGAGCTAAAAGGAAAGTGTAGACGAGGCTTAAACAGCGATTGCTATTCCCTTAATATTTACAACATTGTGGATATACTGTGTCCGAAGGTTTGCATTTTCTCTTTGAAAAAAGAAGCATTCCACAAATGTGTATATCATTAATTAGAAGTTCAGTTAGCCAGACATTTAAACAGATGCTGAATTGATCAGCAAACTTTTGAACACGCAACTTATTTGGAGATAAACTATCTGAATTTCAGGAATGAGACCACACCTCCAAACACACTCATCTATATATGTTCCCCCAGTTCTACAAGCTGTTCCCTCCCTTCCCTTTTCAATTCTTTAACTTCTTCATTTCTATTTAGTACATGGGGATCTGCCAGGCCCGGGAGCCGCCGCCAGTCCTCTTCAGTTCATGTCCAAGCCATTCACCTTTACCTACGAAAACGTTGTCAAACCTCAAGTGAGGACGTGGGCCCAGCGAGTGAACATGACTTTCTCAAGCAACCTCAAACACATAACTATAGTAAATGTGCCTTTTCTTCCATCGGCTGTGTGAAATCATCACCACCTCTGTAAAGTGCTGAAATAATAGTTATTAGTCACTGTGGGCTAAGTGAGAATTTTACTCCTTGGGATAATTAACATTTTCCACCCATTACTTGCTTTGTTTGCATAATTCAAGGTAAAAAAAATAATAATCCTACGCTCACAGTTGTTCTGATTTGTTTCTGTTCCAGTGCGAGTTTGGAAATCCCAGTCTGTGGTGGATGAAAACAAGTGGAGAGTATATCAAAAAGGAAAAACGATGACGTACTCAGTACCTGCCAGCACAGTAATAAAAAAGATCTGTTATTACTAAGATTGCTATTGGTTTATTTTCTATTAGCTCTATGTGCAGTGTGAATTAACTGACATATTAATGTGGATAAATATGGGTAAACATGTGGACATGTGACAATCCACATATCTATTAAGAGATCTCTCGGTGTATTCATAAAGAAGAAGACAACAGTTACTTATTTGGAGAAATTTCTTCTTTATGATGTCCCCTCCTGTGATATTGCAACATTTACAATGACTATAAAAGATGGACAATAAACACCATGCCCTGCAGGCCACAGAGGACCTCTTACCATTACTCATTATTCTGCTCACACTCAGAATTTCTAATTCTCTGTTCACTGTTAGCTTTACCAACATAAAACATCCAAATCTTTCCTCTCCTCTTCAAAGCACAATAAAGCAAGTCCATGAGCTGGAAATGGACTGAAGACATTCAGCTGCCAGGCTTTTGTTCCCCTAATAAAATGACATTTTAAATGCCCAAATGGTAGCATGTACACCCTAGCTTTGATTTTGTAAATAATGAGGCAATTTAAGAGTTTGGAATGACGGATTTGCTGCAAAATAACTCTGTGAACAGAACAGGGTTTTGCAACCCATTGCATTTATTAATTGCCTGGTTTTTCAAAAGCCAGTGCATCAGATTGAGTCATTCTTGTCTTGGTATATCGATGACTTAGTTGAAGAAAAGAAACCGTTGCAGACTCTTTGTTTGCCCCCCCCCCCCCAGGCCTGGCTATACAAGGAATGGTAAAACAGTGCAGTTCCACATTTGTGGCCTGTTTTGGATGTAACTAAATCATGCATTTTCATCCTTCACCAAATTATTTATCTAAGCTATATAATTTAAAAAATCTGATTCATTTTAATAGGATTAAGATGTCAGAAATAAGACAAATGTCATTTTAAAAAAGTATTCCTAAAGCTTGTCTAAAGGAGGGTTTATTCGATTAACCTCCCCCCTTTTATTTGTGCCTTCTGAGTCCTGTCCCATTTTTCATCTGCATTGTTATGGCCATCCTCAGTTCAGTCAGAATACATCTGCTGCTTTTAATTACAGCATCTGTGTTGACAGAGAACAAAAATGGATGTTATTAATGTCTGGTCTAAATTGGGGTAGATCCCAGGGTGCAAATATTTCTCTTGTGTGTGTGTCTGTGCATGCACGTATGTCTGTTTTAATTAACGTACAGTAGAAGTAATGCAGTGAGCTGCTTTTTGATAGTAAAGTGAAACAGGTGTTTCCCCAAAGCTCCTGTTTGTATCTCTTTATAACTGTACCTTTATGCAACCTTTAGAGTTAATGAGTAAAGAAACAGATCAATAATTCTTTGTATCTTTTTCAGATTGGTTAAAAAACTCTTCACTGGCTACATTTAGGCTGATCTGGAAATATCTTAACAGTTAGAATAAATCCAGAGAGCTTGCTTGCTCTGGCAGTGTCACAGTGAGTTTAACGGGAACAGACAGGTTATTTTTTCAGGTGATACTGCGAGAGTCGACTGAGTAGGAGGGGAATTTACAAAAATTTGCTGAAATTGCTTACAGGGTAAGTTAATGCATATAATGCATAGACTGTATACAGTATAACATATGGGCTGAATGATGAAGCCATTGCACGAGTATCTTAAACCTGCATGCTTACTGGTGGCTACCAGGGAGCAGCTTCTTTGGTTGCAAAGAAAAAAAGAAGAAAAGTGAGATCCAGTATCTGTGTTTCAGATTCTGATTTAATATTCCGACTATTGTTATTCCTGGTTTTTTGTTATCTTTATTTCTTATGTTCTTAGTGATTGGAGTCCTTCCTTAGCCTGTGTTCCCATGTTTACTCGGTACTTTTCCCGTGTCCCACGTTCCACATTTAATCACTTGTCTCCAAGTTCCCTCTGTCTCCCCAGTCAGTTATGTCCCAGTGTCTAGTCCGCGTCTTTGTAAATGTCTCTTGTTTCTTATTTTACTTTGTCTTGTGTGCTATATTAGTGTGTCTAGTTTTGCTTCCTATAGTCTCTTTATGTCTGATTAGTCCCAGCTGTGTTCAGTCTTCCCCTGCTTGTTGTTGCGCCGTACCCTCATAATGCTGTGTGCTGTCTCCATGCGCACCGTTTCCATGTTCAGGGTTTTGGTTTGCTTGTCATGAGTTTATTTAATGGAGTGTTTTTCCCACCAATAAAGCTTGCGTTTTAAGTTACGTTTCTGTGTTCGAGTCCTGCATTTGGGTCCTTCCTTCTGCCTGCCACGAAAGAAGGAAAGTCCTATATGAAAATAACCCTAAACTTTTCATACTCAATCAACCTTTCGGGATTTACTTACCTAGACTATTGAGTATAAACAGTACATTTGCATAATGACTGAAACTAGCACCACTTGAATTTGTGATATCAGTCCTGACATTCAGTTTGTATGACATTGTCCCGTTTAGAGTAGCGAAGATGATAAAGCAGTGTAGGCCCTAAAGCTGCTTTAGGACAGGGCTGCCTCATAATTGGCGACTTGCTGTGATATGACTCAGTAGTGTCTGTGGTTTTCCTGTTGCAGTGACCGAATTTATTGGCCTTTAAAATGAGAGTCCACAGAACAATATGTTATGATGCCTACTAATATCTGCACTGAAACAGATATGATTCCTCACATCCGTACTGTCCATTAAAACATTCCCAAATATGCTGATGTTAGTACTGGATTGATACTAATGAGACAGAATCGACACTTTGTTTCTGTCCTCTAAGTTCAGTATGTAGCTAATTGAATTATCTTACATAATTTTTTCTTTGGGAAAAGAGAAACATACATGAAACACGCACTATGAAAAATTATTATCAAACTTCTTATCAAGCCTATAATGTTACAAGGTAAAATTACACAAACTCATAGTTTTAGTATTGAGATTCTGTGATTTACTTAAAGAGCTCATACAGGTATGGGGCAGGTGGAGAGTGGAATGGTTAAGCATTCATTTAAAAAGTGTTATGAGTGATCTAAGGAGTGGTTTGAAATGGGTTACCTAGATTGATTTGTTTCTCTCTACCAGCTTAGCTAGGGGGAATATGCACTGCTCTCCCCCACTTAAGCTGCCTTTATAGATTAAAAGTATTGGTGCTGGTATTGGTATTGGTAATAATGGCCCTGTAATTACTTGGCGTCGGATATTGACCAAAATCTGCAATACTGTTAAAGAACACTGGGCACTATTCTGTGATTATCGCATCTTGTTTTCATTTTGTTTATTTACTTTTAATTTTTTTTGGAGATACTTTGTGTTGCTGTTAAAGTCAAGGTCTGTCTCCTGGCATGTTGGACTAGTGAGATGTCAGATTGTTTTAGTCATCTTCTGAAAGGATGCATGCTGATAGGCGGCTATGCTTAAAACATGCACCCTGCCACATTGTATAAACCAACACGAACACAGAAAACCCCAAGCAAGAATAACAAACTTTGTATTAAAAAGTATTGCTACTGTACAGAAGCGAAAAGTCATAGAAGTCAAAGATTTCATTTCAAATCATCCATTTGGGGATTTTTGGAATAGCTTTCTCTTTGGCTTGTTCTCTCTACCTGTCTATCATTGTTCACCACATGAAGTCCATCAGCAGTTATATTAATATTATGGGTTATCCATCCCCTCAGAGTACATAGAGGCATGAAACATACTGCCTAACTTATACAATATAGCATGAAATGTATCTTAGTAAACTAAAATACAAAAGACATATATAAAAATATATCATTAAGTATAGTTTACTAAGATACATTTCATGCTATATTGTATTATATATATATATATATATATATATATATAACATATAAGGAAATACAGTTTATGTGGCAAAAATAGATTTTGCAAAGTTCTGTTTGAAAGTCAGTATTTGGTATGAGCACCTTTATTCTTCAACTTGGGCTGAACTGCCTTAGGGAAGCTTCTTGTAATTTATTTAAGCAGTCTTTACGAATAGTTATCCAGACTTCTGAAAGCACATTCCAAAAACCTGTGGAAAGCCAATCCATGACTGATCGTATTCCATTGTGTATTTGTATGTCCAGGTATCCTTTTACTGTACTGGCGGTGCATTTGGGGTCATTGTCAAACTAAAAAATGAAGCTGTTGGCAATATAGATTTGCATAGTGGGTCAAAATGTGGCAGTACTTTTCCGTATTTGTAATTCCATCCAGAACCACCAGCTGAAATGCAGCCCCAAACCATTTCAGAGCCTCCACCCTGTTTCACCCTCTACTTCTCTCCTGACCACTTCTGTACATGGTGATGACAGTTTAAACCAAATAGCTTTGATGATTTTTGCATATATTAGCCTTTTCCCCCCCTGTTTCCCTTCCTTAAGATTTTCCTCTTGACAGCCACTGTTCCACTGAGACCATTTGTGTTGAAGCTTCACCAAAGGAGCTGCTGATCCAGTTCTACACTGCGGGCATTGAGTCTGTCCTGTGCTCCTCCGTCACAGTCTGGTATGGTGCAGCCACTAAACAGGACAGGAGCAGACTGCAGCGGACTGTACGGGCAGCAGAAAGGATCATCGGCGCCCCCCTGCCCTCCATCCAGGATCTGTACCTCTCAAGAACCAGGAAACGGGCAGGGAAAATCATCACAGACCCGTCACACCCTGGACACAGATTTTTTGATCTGCTGCCCTCTGGCAGACGGTACAGAAGCCTGCAGACCAGGACCACCCGAACAGTTTCTTTCCCCTCGCCATCTCCCTTCTAAACAGTTGACCTGTCACACTGCTCCCACTGCCAGACTGCAACTGCACCTTATGTACATTCTGTAGTATTCATTCCACCTCACTTCATTTCTGTATTCTATGTATATAAGTTTAGATTGGTTATTTATAGTTGGTTTACACAGCTTTGTGTATGTATGTGTATGCATGTGTAATGTATATATAGACACGTGTGTGTGTTTGTGTGTGTGTGTTTATGTGTGCATGTGATTTACATTGCTGTGCTTGAGAGCCTCCATCTACCGGAACCAAATTCCTTGTATGTGTCTGCACATATACTTGGCCAATAAACACGATTCTGATTCTGATTCTGAACAGTAGATGCATCTCTCAGGTCCTGTGTCAGGTCTTTACAGCACTGTTTGCCTATTTCTGAAGAAAATTACTTTTAGATACTGGCCATCTCCTACAGACATTTTTTTTTTTTGGGGGGGGGGGGGTCTGCCACTACATCTTTTGTCTTCTACTTGTCCATTTTCCTAAAGTTTTTTAAGGACATAGTCTACACCATGGTGAGATATGCCAAGTTTTGGGCTGTTAGCCCTTTGGGAATAACCTTTTTGGTGCAGAAATACTGTTTTATGCCTTTCAAACTGTGTTATCTTTGGCATTTTTTATAGATTCATCTTAAGAAATGAATGAATGATGTGTTTTTCTGACAGGCTATAAGCATAGTTCAGTGTTTAACAACAACAACAACAACAATAGGGTAGACAAAACATACCTCTTAAAATGGTCAGGTACGAGGACTGTACTGAAAATGATTGCACAAGTTTCCAGTTTTCAAAGAAAAAACTTGAGAAAACTCGGAGAAGGCCACTCTATGTTCCAGCGAGTGGGCGATGTCACCCAGACTATGTTCATCTACAGATATCTGAACAAGAGCAGCACAGCAAACTTTAAAGGAATGATCACTGATCAACAACCACTGATCAATGTCCATGAGTACCATTCACAGAGAGCTGGGGAATGGCTGCAATTACAGCATTGTAAGATGGTGGAAGATGTACCCTTAGGCCCCCTCCTCAATTCAGGGATGGTCTTTCCCTTTTCACGTAATGCTCGCATGCTCAATGGGCTTTGATCAGTGGTTGTTGATCAATGGCAATCAATGATCAATGGCATTTTGCGTATTAATGATCAAGGAACTGACCTCACAGCCCATTGTTCATTCAGTGGGCTGGTTTCAGTCATTGTGCAAAGATACTGTATAAGGCTGGGGAAACCCACAGTCAGCTGAGACTGAAGAAGTCACTTGGATGAGTGACGAAATGTTTCTCCAGCTGAAAATGTTACATCCAGATGAACAGAATCAACCTTTCGGGATTTACTTACCTGGATGATTGAGTATCCATCAAGATATTGTGTCCATGTTTATGACCAAAAAATATGATGGGCATTAAACTCTTGAAAAAGGTTTATTGCATAGAAATAATCGCAGCGACTTCATATTGAACACTAAAATGAACTTATGTTAAATTCACTTGTGTCACTTGTCTGTGCTTCGTCATTTGCACAAACTGAAAAGAACCACCGAAAGTGCTTGTTGTAGCGTGAAAAAATGGTTCATAATTCCGCCAAAGTTATATGTCAACAGCGTCATTAAAAAAATTAAAATAAAAAAGGAAATAGAGACTGACAGTGAATGACAAAAAAAAACCAAGATTTGGGTCCATCTTTGCTTATGGAGGTAAAAAAACGGGTTGAAAATTTAGCACTTAAACATAATTGTCCCTAAAGAGCATCAGTGTTTGGATCCAGTGTCTTTATATTCACAGCTAACGCCGCCCCCCTCCTGTATTACACAGATCTTACCTCAGCCCTTTGTAGGAGTAAAAATCCCCCTTTAGTCTCCTGCCTTTGTTTCAGCTTCACAGATAAAACAGATTTGAAAGTGAATTCAGTGCAGGTTCCTCAACATGGTGTTATTGCAGAAAAAAGAGTATCTACTGTTTCATTCTCCACTTCGCTGTGCATCAGTCGTCAGCACAAACTTCCAACCAGGCAAAAAAAAGAAGAAGAAACAACCAACCATTGTACTGTAATAACCCTGTGTGTGTGTGTTTGTGTTTTTTTCTGCACTATGTCCTTCCCTCTGTTGTCCCCCTCCTTTTGGTGGATGGTGCTTGTTTAGACTTTGTTATTGTTTCTTTATGTAACGCTGCTGAGCCAGAGAGAGAATGGGCCCTGCGAACACCACAACAATACTGTGATGGATGAGGGTGGCTGCTGTAATTATATGAGGACCAACAGGTAACGGTGCGCAGAGACAGGGAGCGGTGGCCTGCCTTGGGATGATAGCGCAGATCTGCTCTGTTTTGTTTCGTTTTGTTGTGTTGCGAGGCCGGCAGAGGCTCAGATACTGGAGTGAAAACCATAAAAGAAAAAAGACACACAACCAAATACGAACTGGGAGACGCAGAGTTGCTTATATAGGCGAGCACACACATTGCTCGCATGCATCACTGCTAAATTATACTGCATATGTCTGTACTCTGTTTCACACCCCCGTTGCTTATTTTGAACGTTGCTTTGGCAAAATTGTTTTTGATAAACAGCTCTGCCAATAAAAAAAAAAACAGCGAATTGACTGAGAGAGCAGAGGAAAAAGGCACCACTTCAAGGTTTTCCCACTTGAGTGTATTACAGAATTATTGTTGCAGACGATAGCTAACAGAGACAGACAGATTGAGGTCGTTACACAAGAGAGGCAGATGAGAGTGAGAGAGAGAGCGAAGATGAAGAGGCATTGGGGCACATTCCTGCTGTTTCAATACTGTGTTTGACTAAGAACAGGGATATAGAAAGAAGAGCGAGGAGAAAGAGTGTGGGATGTTCTTAAAAGTAAGACAAACTGCTCTACAATGTTCCAGGCCAAAAAGTGGTGGCTGGTGACGAGAGACTAAGAAAAACTGAAAGACTAAGAGGACTCAGCGTGAATGCGCTGCAGTTGCATGCAGGTCTTTTTTAAATGTGCTGCTAAGCTGGTCTTTGTTAAACTCAGTCTTTAGAATAAACTTTGAACCAAACCAAAGCCCAGTGCTAACCCTAGCAGCACGTGTTGTCTTGCTAATATGTAACTTTTTTACCCCTCAGCCTGAATGGTTTGGGCTCTTGTCGTCACCCCATTGGGTGGGCTGCCCGTGTTTGTGAACACAATAACTCAAGAATAAGACGATGCAGGATTTTCAAATTGAAATCAAGTAAAAATCCTGTTCCTGCCCTAGCTCAGAAAGTATTGCAGGTCATCTACTAAAGGTTACTGGTTGGATTATTGGCTGCTCCAGTCTACATGCCTGATACTCCTTGAGAAGATACTCAACCCCAAGTTGCTTTGTGGATGTGTGTGAATGTTAGATAGAAAAAAAAGAACTTACTGTATGTGAGTCGGTGAATGAAGCCTGTTGTATAAAGTACTTTGAATGCTCAAGTAAAGTAGAAAAGTGCTATTTAAGAACCAGCTGAGATTTTCAAAAAATCTTTTGAACATGATAATTAAAGAAAGAAGATGCCTAGGATGTTCAAATTGATTCCACAGATGTATCTACTAAAAATCTACTACAAATTATGTCAAAGGTCAGAGGTCGAGTTTACTGGAAATCTTGTTACAAGTTCATTATCTTTTAATTATATTACCACCCAGCAAAAACAGCATCAAAAAGGTGTTTAACTTCCAAACAAACAGAATCTTTGTGATGGAGAAAATCTTATTTCCATGACATATAAAGTATAAAAAGCTAACATGTTATCAAGTTGAGTAGAATATTAGTGAAAAATCCCTATGGTCGTGAAGGAAGGTCCAACTATAGTTCTTACCATAATAATGGCACTCACAGAAAGTGACAGTAGTCTCTGTGGTTTTTATTTATTATAATTTTAGAATTTCTTATTTCTGGTACTTCCATAGCCACTTGCTCTTGAATAGAAATGGGGAATAAAGTCACTAAGGCTCGTATGCACCCAATTAAGATCTACAGAGACGTGGTAATTATGTGCTCTAGAACTTGTACTCCAGGGGATTTGTGCCACCTAACGATCCTACTGCTACGAGGCTGAGGGGTGGCGCTGGTGGCTACCAGTATTTTTTTATTCAGAGCAATTTAAAGAAGATTGAAGAGAAGGAAAAGGCGGTTTCACTTAAAGTGAGCACAAGAACACACATTTTGCTCCTTTTGGGTGACATAGTCATACAGTGGCTAGTACTGCTGCTAGAAGGTTGGAAGAGTTTGTGCCTGCATGGGTTTCCTCTGGGTTCTTATGTTTCCTCCTGCAAAGACATACATAGACATATATCTTAGCTTAATCAGAATCAGAATCAGAATCAGAATACTTTATTGATCCCTGGGGGAAATTATTTTTTGTTACAGTGCTCCATTTTAAACCAACATTAAGACAAGACAGACAATACACTAACTAAGAATAGTACAATATATACATATATATACATACATACATAAGTCACTCATAGATAAATAGTTGGAAAAGAAACATGTGTAGTTGTAGCAGCAAACAGTGTGTTAAGTGGATGCGTTGTACAGGGAGATGGCCACAGGCAGGAATGATTTCCTGTGTCGTTCAGTGGTGCTTTTCGGTAATCTCAGTCTCTCACTGAACGTGCTCCTGTGGCTGACCAACATGTCATGGAGTGGGTGGGAGGTGTTATCCAACATTGTCTTTATCTTGGACAGCATCCGCCTCTCCGACACCACCTTGAGGGAGTCCAGCTCCATCCCCACAACATTGCTGGCCTTACGGATCAGTTTATTAAGTCTGTTGGCATCTGCGACCCTCAGCCTGCTCCCCCAGCATGCAACAGCATAGAGGATCGCACTGGCCACAACAGACTCATAGAAAATCCTCAGCATTTTCTGGCAGATGTTGAAGGACCTCAGTCGCCTCAAAAAATAGAGACGACTCTGGCCCTTCCTGTAAAGTGCTGTGGTGTTTTTAGCCCAGTCCAGTTTATTGTCAATGTGTACTCCAAGGTATTTATAGTCCTCCACAATGTCAACACTGACCCCTGAATTGAAACAGGGGTCAAGTGTTTCCTGGTCTTCCTGAAGTCCACGATCAGTTCCTTGGTCTTTGCCACGTTGAGCTGCAGATGATTCTGCTCACACCACGTGACAAAGGAGTCGACCACAGCCCGGTACTCTGTCTCATCATCCCTGCTGATGCATCCAACCACCGCAGAGTCATCAGAAAACTTCTGAAGATGGCATGTCTCTGTGCAGTGGCTGAAGTCTGTGGTGTAGAGGGTGAAGAGGAAGGGGGAGAGGACAGTCCCCTGTGGTGCCCCTGTGTTGCTGATCACCTTGTCAGACACACACTGTGGGAGACGTACATATTGTGGTCTTCCTGTCAGGTAATCAACAATCCAGGACACCAGAGAAGCATCCACCTGCATCGCTGCTAACTTATCACCCAGGAGGGTCGGCCTGATGGTGTTGAAAGCACTGGAAAAGTCAAAAAACATGACCCTCACAGTGCTCGCCGGCTGGTCCAGATGGGTGTAGACACGATTGAGCAGGTAGATGATGGCGTCCTCAGTTCCGAGACGAGGCTGATAAGCGAACTGAAGGGGATCCAGGTGTGGTCTTACTATGGGTCGCAGCTGGTCCAGGATGAGCCTTTCCAGGGTCTTCATGATTAACTACAGTACTTTTGCTGGTTTCAGCACTGAGTAACTAAAGCACCTACTAGCTATGATCTGACAAAAACTCTTCAGTGAGTTCAAATATATAGCTCATACAAAATAAAAAAATCTCTAATTCATTGGTATAAGCTGACTGCGGGTTTCCCCTAGTCTTTTAACCACCAAAGCAAACAGTGTGCCACAATCAGTTTCATGATTGTGAACTGATCTGCAGTCAGTTGAAGCTCAACAAGTTACTTGGTTTATGGATGAAATATTCCTCCAACTGAAAAATGCTGCATCTACACAAAAAGAATCAACTTTAGGAGATTTTCTTACCTTGATTATTGAGCAAGCATCCGGACGTCTAAATCAGCTTCTTGTTATTGATGTCAGATTAAGTCGGTCTGTCCCTTCCTAAACTTTAATACATGATGTTACAGGTTTCCACATTGTTACAAACCCTAAAACTGGCGTAACTAAACTTAGCATAAATTTTCTGCTTGGCCTGTTATTTCTTTGTTGTAAAAATGCCTCTTGGCAATTAATCTAATACCTCTGGAAAGCCTGTTTATTTTCCCTTAAATGGTCCCACATTTGTAAGGAAAATGCATTTGTGGGTTGAACAGCAGGGTTGAATATTTCAGTCGCGCCCATGAAAAACTGCTAAATCTTCTCTACAAATGCCAGCTTTCAACTCTTTATACTGACTGTGGATTCCAATAGTATTATTGCCAAGAAGCATAGTTAAAATAAAGAAATAATCCACCATACACAAATCTACTTCCTTTTTGTTCTAAGTTTATGAAGTTGTACTTAGAAGGTACAACTTGCTCAGAGCAAACATAGCTCGTGCACCAGTCACCACAGACTCACTGTTCTCACACATGCCCTGCAACACCCTCACAAACTTCACTGCTACTCCTGACTTCCTCATGCAGTACTACAGTTTCTCTCTTGGGACCCTATGGTTTCTCTAGATCCACAGAGACACAGTGCAACTCCTTCTGACCTTTTCCACACTTCTCCTTCAGCACTTTTAACCCTCCTGCCATCCTTTAAAAAACTCACACCCATCACCCTAGGGACCATTCTCAGCCACGCCATAAAAAGACCATATATCCATATTTTATTCCACTTTAAATTAGCCAACCTTGTAAAACTACTTCTCCCTGAAATATTCATGTAAAGTTTTAATTATATTTTCGTTGTTTTAACCCTTCAAATCCCAGTGTTATTACATGAGCGCCCTGTGTTATAAGCCCCAAAAACCAAAAAACGAAACTAAATATTTCCACAAAAAACCAGTTGAAGTAATATGTGATTGTCATTATAAGTAGGCCTTTAGATGGACCAAAGATTGGCACCAACATACATTTTGACCTGCCATTATTTTTTTTGCATTTTTTTTCTGAGTCTTCATTGACATCCAAGAAAAGAAGAAAAAATAAAATCATATGATGATAATTTGGGGTTGAAAAATAGCGTTTATAATGGAAGTCAATGGGCAGAAAATGGTCCCCAGGGTGATGGGTGTGGGGATTTCTGCTGCTCAGCCATTTTAGGCTGATTTAAGGAATTCACACTGGAATATTAACATTGACAGGTAAAAACTATCCTGTGGCAAGTTTGGTTATATTCCACTGAACACAGTGGAAATGGCAGCCATTTAACACATAGCAGTGGCACAAAAAGGTCCCAAGAAGGCAGGAAGGTTAAAGCAAATATCACATCTGTAGTGCAGATGCTGTACTGTAGCAAGAAGCAGTACTGCTTCCCACTGATCCCCTCTCTTCTAAACCTAGTTTCAACAACTTCTTCCCATATCTTTATTTTATGTCTGATTAACAGCTCTACACCCTTGTTCTTCTTATTCTTTGCTCATGCATCCTCTCACGCTCCAAGATTGTGTTAATCTGGTTAAACTGTCCTCTCTCCAAGACTTCTCCATACCTCCACAGGCATGTCATCTAGACCAACTGCCTTTCCACGCATTATCCTCTTCATAGCTGCCCTCTCTTCCTCCTAACTAATCCTCTGCACTTCCTGATTTACTCACTGTCCTCCATCTGTCCTCATCTCAGTTTCTCCAGAAATGTGTGTATGCAGTATGTGTACAGTATAATTAAGAGGCAGTGTTAGCGTTACATTATCCACCATTAATAAGCTGAAGTCCACCAGGTTTGTGTTTTATGCTGTTTAAAGTCTTAGTGCCCGATATGTTCCTTTATCAAGCATCTATTGCCAGTTCAATTCAATTTTATTTTATTTTTATAGGTGCTGTTCAAAAAAGAGTTCCCTCAGTATGTTTTATATTGTAAGGTAAAGACCCTACAATATTAGGGTCTCACTGCCAAGATAAAAGAAACACAAACAAACAATAAAAGCAGAAAAGGTGGAAAATGCTCACCACAGATACCAGATGTGAATTGTGACATCAAGCAGCTTATAGCCCATTTAATTTGCGACCTCTTCCACATCCCAACTTCACATCTGCACTGCATCCCAGCTTCCTCTGACCCCAAAGTCATTGAACTTCAGTTCACTGTCATTTGTTAGGCCATTCTTCTCTGTGTGCGCGACTTTGCGGTCTCACCGAACAAGGTTGTCGCTCTGGTGCAGTGCAGTTCATCATCGTGCATATGTTCATACACTAATCTAACCGCACCATAGCAAATGAGCTGATTATCCACACCATGTCTCGGGGTGGGGGTGCGGGGGTGGTGTGTGTTTGTAAGTGTGTGTGCATCATTGTGTGCCAGGCAGAGACAGAATAGGCAACGGGAACAGGTATACAAGGGGGTACGGACACCCCATATATCATTCTGTAGCAGGTATGTGCCCCCCCCAATCCACACCCAGCACCACCTTACACCGGAGAGCAGCGTGCACCCAGGTGCCTCACCAAGTGCTTTAAAACAGAGACACACACGCAGACATATATATATATAAATACACATGCACGCACCAGTAGACGACAACCCCTGGAGCTCGACCTACATTGTGCGTCCTCCTGCCTCACATCTGACTATTCATCACCACATGGCACTAGTCCCCTACTGGGAGGGAGGTGGGGTTGTTTTGTGGGGGAGAACGAGGTGCAGGAAGGGAGAAAGAGCACGGCATGCAGCATAGTGTAGGGCAGAGCGTCCTTTACACCTCCAGAACAATGAGACTTTCACCATTAGTGCTGTTAAGAAAACTGGAAGAGGGGCAAGCTGAAAAAGTATGCACATAGACAACAAAGAAGAAGACACTAAGTGAAGAGATAGTATAGCAAGCTAAAGTACTAAAGGAGAGACATTTCTAACCCCACACCAAACCTACTTCTTTCCCTGCAGGTGTAAAATCATGATTGTGTCATGAATCAGACAGCCACGCCCTGGTAACCTGGTAACCTAGTAAGTCACCTTCTAGGAGCCACTGCCCCATCATTGATCATTCACCAAGACATAGCACATGGTTCAGCACTGTACTATAAACACCACAAGAGGTCGGTCTGCATGTTGGTCCACCGCTTTGCCTTCTCGCCTTGGATTTTGGTACTGATGTTCCAGGTCCTGAAGGAAATGTTTTACACTCTTTAGTTATCTTCTAACTTTTTCTCAAACATCAGCACAGGGTAGATATGTGTGGAGATATTTAACTAATTATAAAGCTCATAATGAATTTATTAACATCTGAATGAATCTATTAACATCCATTAACATCATTGGATCTATTAACATCTCATTTCTATTTGTTTTAAAAGGATGAATTATACAAACTTTGGTGATCCTATGAGTTTTACTAAAGCACTTCAAGAACATCACGATTAGTTATGCAGGAAGATTGCCCACAAACATTAGTAACCATTAAGGGAGTCACATTAAGAAAAAGATATTATTGCTCATTTTGAGAATAAAGTCAAAATGTGGCGATTAAAGTTGTTTCAAGTCAATCAACTGCCACGCCTGCTATACAGATGAGTTAGTGAAATCGTACGTTAGAATCGATTTTAGGAGGAAATGATTTCTCTTTAAGCACATAAACACAGTGTTATGATACGTATAAATATATTAAAGAGATGGTGAGAGGGCAAAAACAAACAAACTTGGAAGAGTTGGTCAGATTTGTGCAAAATGAAAAAGCTGGTAATGGACAGAAGCAGGGATACCCAATGGCGTTTTTCCTAGTGCCACCGTGGGGTTCACATCTATTTTCTAAGCAAGACGTTTCACAACTACTTAATGAATTGCTCTCAAATTTGCTGCACATTTTTTACCCGCCATCATTAATCAAAATTGTAATTGCTTGAGTTAAAGGTTCCACACATACAGTATGTGCTCATCCTATAGAGACAGTATAGTATTTTGGGTTCCTTACATGGTTTATTAATTTCTGCTTAGTACGTGGAAGTACTTCACAGATGAAATCACCCAACGTTTACCAGACGGAGCAACTGGGTTTAGTTAGAATCCAGAAACTTGCATTTTATTTGAATTTATTACCATTTCATTTATGGTTTTCTCCTGACATATGTATGTACTTATATAACATGAGACTAATTGGTCCGACAGTGGAAATAATCTGTCGATTCACCCCCTGCAAAAAAGTGTTTCCACCTTCGTAAAACTGCATGACATGACTGGAGTATTTTTAAGGAAGCTGAAAAGTACAAACATCCCAAAAGCACCGCTGAAGAAAATCCAAACTTAGAAACTTTAAAAGCAATGTGCATCTCAGCATCTTAGACGTATCATTACAACCCCAGAGAAACCAGCTATTGCTAGTGGAATAAAAATCAAGTAGTACTGAGAAGAAGTTGTTTTTTATAGTTTCTTTTGAGATAAAGCAATTCTGCAGGACGCTGACAGTCTGAACCAATCATTTTAGCTGTGTTTGTTGGGCATGGTGATTGCACTGGTCTTGACTGATTGCGCTGATTGGAGTGTTTGAAGATGATGGAATGTGGTCGGACAAACATTTACCAGGAACTGGGCTGAGTTCTTCGATTTAAAAAAAAAATACATAAATAAAGTTTCTGTCTAAAACCCAGCCTGAGTAGTTTGTTTATCATGTGGGAGGGTGGTAGCTACTTCACTTAAAATGATACACCAAGTGATTGTAAAAAGCAAATATCATTGGGTTTTTCAGATGGGAGACATAGTGATGAGTTTGCTTCTGATCTTCAGAGAAGCTTGAGTTGTGTTGCAGAGATACCTTGTGAAAAATAAAAGCCCTTTGAAATTGTTGGTAATTTTCTTTGTCGTGCATTTTATAATTTGGATGTGTCTCTTCAGTGGGTCTCATCATGGCCTGTGCACCTCAACAAACAAAAAGTGTAGACTCTCAATTCTATTTCAGTATTTTTTTCCCCTTCGCTTCATAGTTGCATATATGCAATTTCATCTGGACTTGTTTTCACAAGCTGTTTGAGCTTATAGTTTTTTAGGCTTTTTTAAACGTATGAACTCCTTTAAAATTATTGGGGGAGGTTGTTGACACTCAACTGCTTTTGGCTGACGTCTCGCTCTACAACCCAAATGGGGGGCAGTGGAAATATAGGATAGTCAGCGCATCATAATAATGCTTTACTAATAACACCCCAGCTGGTCACAGCAGATGGTTGCCCTTCCCTGAGCATGGTTTCTTTAACAGGTTTCTTCCTGTTAAAAGAGAGTTTTTCCTTCCCACTGTTGCCAAGTGCTTGCTCACTGGGGGAAGTTGGAAGTTTTTTCTGTATTATCGTAGGGTCTTTACCTAACAATATAAATTACCTTGAGGTGACTGTTACTGTAATATAGTACTATATAAATAAAACTGAATTGAATATAAGCGGTATACATTAAAGAATTCACTCATGAGTAATGGTGAACATAAAAAGAAAGATTTATGAAATGATTTGGTTAATGTTTAAATTAAAATCCCAACTCAACTCAGTGCAGTTATTTGGTCTCGCAAGCAGTTTGCTAACTGTAGCATGGGAGATGGGTGGTCTCGTAGGGTGTCTTGCATTGAAATCTGCTGCAATGACCCGGTTACTGCGTTCACCAGATATCAACACAATTTCGATCCGCTCCTCACGTGTTAACCTCTTCGACATGTCAATGGCTGTGAACAAAGAGAAACTTGTAAATAACTCATGAAAGAATAAAGTTACATTGAAACCAAGCCCACCATTGTTTTTCTTGTGACATTACCAATAAGTTTGATGTGTCACATGGCCCTCTTCCTATTGACAAAACAAAAGTTGTATCCAAGATGGCCGACTTCTAAATGGCCACCATGGTCACCACCCATCTTGAGGAGTTTGCCCCCTCACATATACTAATGTGCCACAAACAGGACTTTAATATCACCAACCATTCCCATGTTATTACGGTGTATCCATATAAATGGCCCACCCTGTAGATGCTAAACCTAAAGCTTTGCTGTGGATTAAAATTTTTTTTTAATGAATTAATTAATCTGATCGCAAGTGGTGCTATGGACCAAACACATTTAATATATATTGTGTTTACAAAGGTGTGTGAACAAGGAAATACATTAAAGACACTTGTTGGACCCAGTAATGCATTTTGCTAGAAAACCATTACTTTCAGAGATATTTAGTGAGATTGAGTCTCAATACTAAATATGGGGATAATGAAATATTTGGCTGCATGATTGCCAAAGGACAGGAGAGTACTACAAGGATGAGTGTCTGGAGACAGGAGTGGAGGGAAGATGATGTTCTTTGCAAGGTTAGGGGTGCGTTTCTGCAAATTGAGTTGGAATACTAAGCAGTCCTGTAACAGATTGTAGGTTCCCCTCGGAGCCCTCAGATTTTAATATCATGGGGTCCAGTCTGAGATTACAGGACGACACAAAAGACGATGAAACGCTCTACACCCACAGAAGAATTTTCACAAGTTTTCTGAGATGCTTGGAACAACCACTCACATGCACATAAAAGGCACAGGATGTGACATTTCAGTGCTGACGAGAATGTCATTAGCTTCATGACTGCACAGTATATTGTATGATCCATTGCTTGTTCTGTGACCTTTTACAACCCCAGCTCCAAAAAGAATTGTGATGCCGTGTCAAATGTAATTAAAACCGACACAATGGTTTGCAAATATCACTGCATTAACCTAATTAGCTGCAAAATGCTCCTCCAGTTGTTCCTTTTTACTACCACTTAATTTTCCAGCCTTTGTTGCCCCCATCCCAACTTTTCTGAGACAGATAAGTACCATGAAATTCAAAATGAGACAATATTTTTTTGTAAAATGTCTTAGGTGACATATTTGAAAGATTTGTTGTTTTGTGTTTTTATTTACATTTTACACAGCATCCCACAATTTTGGTTCTATTTTTGTAAAGCAGTTGGATGTCTACCCGTTATTGAAGCCTTGCCATCCATAGCAGTCATACTCATACCACTCAGCATGGATGAAAAGATTAGTATTGTGTGAAAAACCCTACATCAGCCCACCCTCAGAATCATATCAATATGCATGAATTTACACTAAATGTGTGCGCTCTCTGCATGGACTTCCATTCAAAATTCATAGCATGTTCTAGCATGTGCTTGATTCCTGACACATGTTTAAGAGTAAAAGTAACAATATTCAAATGTGTATAATTGTACACTAAATAAAGAGTATATAAAGAGTACACTAAATTTGTCCATAAAATGTTTGTTTTTGCATTAGAGTCTATGCCATTCTGTCCTCCATCCATCATGTGAGGGGTCCCAGCAACTGGTTCTTTGTCTTTATTCAGGCTTCAAAATAGGTTTCTTTGATTGAGATGAGATAGATTTTTTTTTTCATGCCAGACACAATCTCTGTCTCCCAGTTTTCCCTCTGGATCTGGCAAGAAAAGGAGAGCATAGAAGATTTTAATTGCTCTCCTCTCATCCACATCTATCCCATCACATTCATCAGCACGTCTTCCCCTCCTTCACGTAGGTGCTGGAGGGTTCTGGGGGGTGAGGCGATGGGATTTTATTTTATTATTTTGGGCTGATGGGGGATTCTCTCCTGGGAAGGGTCACATCTGGGATAGGGATGGTGATGGAGGATAAAGGGATGAGCCAGAGAGATTGGTGTTTATGTGAGTGTAAGTGTGTAGTATGAATTGGGATGTGCCATTTTTGTGTGTGTTTGTCTCACGGGGGCAGGGAGGTGGGGGCGTCGGTGACTAGAGAGGGCCTCAAATCCTCAGGGAGTCTGTGATTGGGAAGGAATTGTGGAATTGGGACTTTGGGAGAATAAAGCAGAGTGGGAGATGGAAGGGCAGAGAAGGTGGAGGGGGGAAGAATGAAAAGGGCAATTTAATTCAAAAACTTGCAATTATGAAATCAAGATTTTTCAGTTTTTGTTAGGAAGTTCTGTTTCCAGCAAATAACAGGGCAGTCCTTGAAAGAAGCAAAAAGTGACTAATCGATCAAAACCATCATTTGAAATCATCACAATAAACCCATCCTTTCACTTTCTTTTAAAAAGATAAGAATCCGGCCAAAACATATTTCTTCTAATAACAGCCTTCGACACAACACGGGTTTCATCAGTCAGAAGAATTTTTTAAAAAGTTTTTCAAACATATTTTTCCTCAGAAATATCTTAATTGCTGTCAACGTCCAGACTATATAATGATATAAAATAATGTAGACCTTTGAGTGGCTTGTCTGACCCTTGACCTGCCAGGTTAAAAATCTTTAGTTGTCAGTGAGCGCTCAGTACTTCTGTTGTTTATCTTATTGATTTTTGTGTTTCCAGGCTGCTTGTTGCTGTCTGAGCAGGAAACTGAAACATCACTGACACTCGAGAGCTTTAAGAAATACTGAATGCAGTAATAGAATATAACCCAAAACATAAACCAGAGAAAGGAGAGTTTCTACTAACAGACTTTATATAACTATTACTATACATAAAAGATTGACGGAGTAGTAGCTTCCTGGTCTAACCAGAGTCACCTGCATTCTTTGTAATAGCCAGCAGGGGGCGGCTTTTGCAGTGTAAAGTTTATGAAAACACGACCGCTGATGTACGATCACTTTCACGTTGTTTCGGTAGTTTTTGTCCCATAATGTTCCTTTTAAAAACTACAGTCAAGACATTGGTCTTGACTATAATATATAATAATATATGAAAATACCAACCAGATATCCCATATCACAGTCAGTCCAGTCACGGCTAGGGGCTCACTCTTAAGTTTAATGCACATATTTTCCAGCCTGGTATGCATTCTTCTAACTAGTCAGTAACAAGTATATAGTGTAGGGGACGTTGCTAAAAAAGTAAGGTATTACATATTTCTCTCTATGAAATGATTTCTCTGCCTCCTCAGAAGTGGCCCCAACTCTGCCAACACGAGCTCAAACTGCCCCACTGAAATATGTACAAAAGTGACCATGATACAGCTTCAAATGCTGGATCAAACCATGAAATTCTCCTTGCTGCTGCCTTCTCTTGATAGTTGGATGAACCGAGAAACAGTTTCTTCACTATAAACTTTAAAGGCACCTGAACAAATGACCTGTGCTTTTATAAAGTTATTGAAAATGTAGTTAAATGCATCAAGATTTTATCATTGTAGAACTTTAAAACTTCAGGATTCTATAGGATGTGTAAGGTAATTAATTCTTTTATTTATTTGCCTGAAACTGATCATATGTACAAGGACGTATAGAGCAAAGAGGAGAAGAAACGATGAGAATAAAGAAAGTCAAAGGCAGGGGGAAAGAGAGAAAAGAGGGGGCGAGGAAGGAGTGGGACTCCCAAAGGTGGCGTCCCGGATGCTGAGAGGCCTCAGAGGACCCTGGAATGATTGTCTGTGACCTTCTCGCTCTCCTTGCACTGTTCAAGGGCATAGACTGAGTGTCTGTGTGCCTTTAAGCACTTAAGCATTACATTTTAACAGCATGCGCCTATTTGTCACTTGAACTCAAGAATCGAAGTCTGTAGTGTGGTTTTTGGCTCTAATGAATTGTCTGACAATTTACTTCAGCTGTATTTAAGAGACAAGAAACTCTTCCTTTTTGAAGATCCCCTGTGTTTTTGAACAGATCTTGTTTATTTTGGTAAACCAACATCTCATGTATATTTCAGCAGCTGTATCTAGAGGCAGATGACTCAACCAGCGAGGAGGGGCAGAGAAAAACACATATTAAAACACAGAGTGGAACAGAGGAGCCCCAGATTAGTCCTCATTATGCAGCACTAATCATCTTTAATCTGCTCTTAATCCAATATCTTTACCTTACTGTATTAATGAGCCATACGTCAAGACCTGTCTGAGCTTCACTGTGTTTGGTAAATGGATTATCCCTTCCTGGGAACTTAAAACTCTCAGGCTCTGTTTTAATTGTGCTTAGTGCCACAGCTAAGCACAAAGCAGTAAGTTTCAGGAAGACCTTGGCTCCAGGTGCACTTGTGGTTCACGTAGGTACAGCAACGCAGTGTGAAAACACGTGTTAGGAGGAAATTATTGTTATCCAAGTGGTTATAAAAGGATTTCGGAGTTTGTGCTCTCGCCTGTTTTCCTCTCTCTTTCCACCTCTTCATCACCACTCCTCAGTGAATATCAAAAAAACACAGGAAAAGCAAAATGCCAGGTTTTGGTTTTGCTTCCATTGACGATCCGTTGCACTATAAAGTGTTAAAGAGTTGTAAGTTTAAAATGCACAAATGGATATTCCATATCACAGTCGGTCCAGTCATGGGTAGGGGCTCACTTTCCAGTTTAATGCATTTATTTTCCAGTCCAGTATGCATTCTTCTAGTAACTACACTATATTGTGTAGGGGACGTTACTTTTTTTTTTTTTTAAGTAAAATATTACTTATTTCTCTCTGTGAAATGATTTCTCTGCCTCCTCAGATGTGAGATCATGACAAGAGTACTGGTCCCAGCACAGAACCCCGTGGAACTCCATGCCTAACGTTTTTGTTTGAAGAACACTTCCCATTTACATGCCCAAACTGGAATCTGTCAGATATGTTTTAAATCATCAAAGGGCAATTCCTTTTGTACCAATGGCATGTTCTAATCTCTGCAGAAAAAAATAGTGATCAGTGGCTGTTCACGAATGCTGTACTGAGTTCTAGTAGTACAAGCACAATGGTGAGTCTGCTGTCAGAAATCATCAAAAGATCACTCATAACCTTCACTAGCTACGATGCACTCTAAATCCTGACCCAAGCGCTTCGGTAAAACCATTCATCTGAAGATCAGTGCTCACCTGTTATGATTACTCTTTTAAATTCTTTAAATCACAATTATTACAACTAGCTATTACTAAAGGAATAGCTCATTGTAATACCTCTATTCAAAGTCAGAGGTAAAGCTTTCTCATAAAAAGTTAATGTGATAACTTCAGAGAAAATATAATAGTTCCACTTTGAGGCCAGAAAATCTCAGTTATAGCAGTTGCTGCATACAGGCAATTACAACTTTAATGCTAGTTTATTTTTTTGTAATGTGTCTAGTAATGAAGGTAATTACATTCATATAAACAAGTATAGTCATAAGTCTTTGACATGTTCCTCATAGTTTTTGTTTGTTGTGTCCAAAAAGTGATGAAAATCACAGACTAAATTAAATTATTATCTGTTTTTAGCCTTATCTTTTTTATAGCCATATAATCTTGCTAAATTAGTTGAGAGATAACAGCCTGCTGTAATACTCGTCTCAGTCTGCATAACAGGTCAGCACATCATCAAGCAATTATGCAGAGGAGGAACAAGATTGTTTTTCTTTGTTAATATAGTTTGATATGCTCCAAAGCCAAATGAGTTCAGAAAAAACAAGGATGAAGCACAAAAGCAAAAACTTCTCAAAGCAGTTAGTGAATGGTGGTTGCAGTTCAACATGCTCCTCTTTCTGAAAGAAGATAAAAGCTTGAATAAGCAAACTCAAATCGAATAGATGATAGACCTGAAAGAATCTAAAATATTTTAAACTTTTCACAATCATTTGCCATAGTTAATACACTTGATTATAAAGTGTACACTTGATTATATGTCTAAAGCTGAAACAATGCTAGTTGGCAACAACAGATGCTCCTTTGATATTAAGGGGTCCAACAAGTGCCAAGAAAATGTCCTATCCTCCTGTGTCACTTCTCCTATGTTATGTTCTTTCATGTGCTCTATTTCCCCATTTAGTTATGGATCTCATTTCCTGTTTTATTTTGGTAGTCACTTGCGTTTGGTGTTTTTGCTTACCCTTCTTTCTGTTGTGCTTAATTATTATCAACTGCTTTTTGTTGCCCTCCTGTATCCGCTTCTTCTAATTGCTCTCATGTGTATATATATATTGTTTTATGTTTACTTTAGCACAGCACCTTGGGTACCAGTCATCCTATGGACTATGATGTCCATAGGATGACTTCAAATTGGTTTTCTGCATCATCAAGCTGCAACATTATCTGGAGTCAGTCCTACTCTACCCAGACAATGTGGAACAGACTGGACACAGCCAATCTCTGGTCTCATGTAGACAACACACTGAAGATGTGGAGGAACGTCATGTTCAGCAAAGAGGCAGGATGGGAGCAAACACTGAGAACGCTATGCCAACTTGTATATTGTCCCAACTTGTGAAAACATAAAATTTCCACAACTCAACCCAAAAAATTTACATTTTGGACCACCATTTCATTGGACTGCAATCTTTCTGGACTATCTCACACACGTCACCTATGAATCAAAGTATTGCCACAATGTGATTGTGCAGTAACATCAAAAACACATCTTGTGTGTTTGCATGGCAGGTCTCTAAATACAACCTCACCTTGAGAGTTGCTACCTGTGTCTCCATAGTAACAGAGTGACAGCACATTCACCTTGTTGCTCCTGCTTTGTTTCATACTCTTATAGTTCAGGGCAGAAACAGATAACAGAAATGAAGAAGGTAAGAGTAGGATCAAAGATAAAGCAACAGCTCAGTCATTCTGACAGCTGTACTCTGCCTATCCCTGCTAGTCTGCTTGCACTCTTGCTTACTAATAAGCTTTCTTTGAAAACATGAAAAAAAGATGTCTTGCTGTTTAAAGGTGTTGATTTATAGGAAGAATTTGAATCTTGTGTAAACAGAAAAGAAAAATAGAACTACTTCAGGAAATGAAGAATTTACTGGTTAGTCTGCTCAAGAAACATCCCCACACTGAGTACTTTGGATCTCAATAAAGATAATTAACAGTTCAATGATAAAAGTTTATCACTCGTATAGTAAAATGTATTCTTTTAGCCTCAATGCATTGAATACCTTTCAGAAGACATGGGCCACTGATGTTCTTTTTTAATCGGTGTCACTTCCAAAGTCAAGGTCAAGTTTATTTACCGGTATATAGCACATTTCCAACCGCTCATGCTGCACAAAGGGCTTTACAAACTAAAATACAACCAAAATAAGTAACAGTGCACAACAGTGATGCAATAAAAATATAATAGAGAAAGAGTAATACAATAAGAAAATTTAAATAAACCCCCAAAACAACAAGGACTAAGGCTGTTAAAACAAAAATGTTTGGGTCAACACGTACTAAAAGCCAGTCAATAAAAATGTGTCTTCAGTAAAGATTTAAAATGTTCCAGTGTCTGTGCAGATGTAATATTTAGACGCTGACTACTCCAGAGTCTTGGACCTGCCACAGACAAGGCTCTGTCGCCACAAGATTAGTTTTGGACTGCACCTCGTGGTTCTTTCTGGAGCATAAATAAATAGGAACTCAGATAGGTAAGTGGGGCTCAGCCATTTAGTTATTTAAAAACAAAAGTAACATTTTAAATTTGATCCTGTAAGTAACAGGAAGCTAGTGTAAGGAGGCCAATACTGGGGTTATATGCTCCTTCAGTTTCCGTAAACTTATTTTATGGGAGACATACATTTATTTAAACCAGGGGTCTCCAACTCCAGGCCTCGAGGGCCGGTGTCCTGCAGGTTTTAGATATCACCCTGGGTCAACACATCATCACATCTTGTTGGGGGTGGGCACATGGCCATCTGACCTGGACCACAGAGCAATGGAAGAAGGTGGTCTGATGAATCTCTTTTTTCTTCTTCTTTTTTTTTTTTTTTTTACATCATGTTAATGGCCCTGGTGTGCGTGCATCACTTCCCTGGCATTCCAGGTGGGGAACTCCAAGTCTCAAGGCCTGGTGATCTGCATGTTTTAGATATCACTCTGGGTCAGCACCTGAATCAAGTGATTAGTTTATTAGCAGGCCCGTGGAGAACTTCAAGACATGCTGAGGAGGTAATTTAGGCATTAGAATCAGCTGTGTTGGATCAAGGACACATCTATAACCTGCAGGACACTGGCCCTTCAGGCCTGGCCTTCCCCCACTCCTGATATACACTCTTTCATGGAAACTTCATGCCACAAAGCAAAAAATGGTTCAGGAATGGATTGAGGAGCATCCATGGGGTCCTACATGACTTAAAGAATCTGTTGCTAACATCCTGGTGTCAGATACCACAGCACACCTTCAGGGGTCTAGTGAGGCCTCAATGGGTTAGGGCTGTTTTGACAACACAAGGCAGACAGTATTAGTGCTCATAACGTTTTGACTGATTGGTGTGTAACCAAATGCTGTGGTTACTTTCCCCTTTCCTTTTACTTGTGTTTGAACTCCCTCTTTGGTTTAGCTACCAAAACATAAACAGTTTGGGTATCAAACCAACTTGGTTAGGTATAGAAAAAGTTTATGGTTTGAGTTGAAATACAAGCCTTTACACTGAAAACTATTCATGGCATGTTGAAAAATAAATCATTATGCTACTTGGTTTAAATGTGACAACTGGGGCTTCAGAAAAGTGACTTCATTAGATGAGCTGGAGGTGAGGTGTCATAAATCCAGTCTATGACACACATCAGCAACTTAGACAAAATGTGAATATTTGGCACTCTGAATTTTAAGAATGGTGTGCACGTTGATATCAGGGTGTCATTCTACCAACTTGATCCAGACTAACATGTCATAAAAAAATCACCTTATCAAATGTGATCTCACCTGCTTTGGTCACTGAAGATGTATCCAGATTGGAAAAATGCCCACCGGCCACTAGACAAATTCTTGTAATAAGAAGCTGGTAGACCAAAAATAATGATTTTCAAAGAGTGGTTGTTAAATTTGAACATTTGAACATTATGGCTGGTAGATGATTCCATTAAAAAACAAGAAAGAAGTTATTTCCCTCCCTGAACACAACTTGGTAATTTTGGTTCCTATTTATCCACTGTGGCATATTTGATGTTTTGAATGAAATTTTATGAACTGTTGGATTTATTACCATGAAATCTGGCTCAGACACAGTCAGAATTTCAGAATTTCAATTTCTTCAAATGCTTACTGAAGTACACCCATAACAGAGCAGCTAGAATGTTGAATTTACCCCCCCCCCCCCCCCCCCCCCCCTTTGTTTTGTTTTTTACCCAGAACAGAATTTAGATGTGGAATTTCAAATGCAGAAAGTGTCCACATTTCTTTTTGACTCGAGTCATTGGTATTGGATCCACAAATCCTGTCAGCCCACTCAGATATTTCATGGCCATTTCAAACGTTGTAAAAGGGTGATTTCCCCCCCACCACCTTAAAAAGGCACAACAACAAAAATGAAAAACTGCTAAAATGACAATTTTTAGTTATTTTAAAAAGGGAACTTGGTAAGACTGGCTGCTTTACTATCCTCTTTCTAACAGAACTCTGTATTCCTAGTGTTTGCCCAATATAAAGCGCCCCTCCGACAGCCAAACCCATCTTTTCTCTGATTGCATACCGTAGTTAAATTTGTGATTGACATGACATTGGCCAATCAGATGAAAGGAAGAAAAACAGGGTCAAAATTCATATTTGTAACTTGAAACTTGAGTGCAGAGTTTCACACGTATTTTTTGGCTAACTCCACACACAAATCTTTTTTACGCACACACAAATTCTTTTTACACAAACAAAACTGATTTACAAGTACAAAATATTTCTGACCACAATTTGAGCCCATATACATGCTGTATGTTTTCTTTCCCTCTCTCTCCCTCTCCGCTTTGTCCGTAATTTTCCATGTATAAGACTTTTTTGCTCTCTCCTACACACACACCCTCACTGTGTCATCCTGGACACTCTTAACTTGACTTTCATGCTTTGTAGTCCTCAGACGGAGGATCATTTCTTCACTGCAGCTCTGTAAATCAGATTATACATAATATATAGCCAAAGGTGTGTGAGGACCTGAACATTACACCCATATATCATTGCTGAACATCATTCCACAGACATAAACATGCTGCTACAAAGCCTCCACTCTTCTGTGAAGGCTCTGTATCAGATTTTGGAACCTGGCTACAGTGATTTGCTCCTATTCAGCCACAAGAGCATTAGCGAGATCCAACGCTGGTGTTGGAGGATAAGGCCAGGCTCATTTGAATTCATCCCAAAGCTGCTGGATGGGGGTTGAGATCAGGTGTCAAGCTAGACAAGAATAATTCTTTACAGGATGTGCTTTGAGCACAGGGGACAGTGAGTCATACAGTTTAGGTACCTCACCTTGATTTAAGCAAAGCAGCATCAGAGGAAATGAGTGATTTTATATAAATTAAATATAAGACCTGGTATGCTTTAGGGAACATGATGATACATTTCACATTAATCAGAGCACCATGTTTCAACAAAATATACTGTGATACCATAGAAACAGAGACACTATGTGTGCAGACTGAAAACGGTATTTATCAGCATAAGTATTAGCAGCTAAGGCTAACACTTGCTATTCCAAAATGTGTTTTGTCTATTTAAAGGGTGCTTTATGCGTTTTATTTTGAAAGTGACATCACTTGTACTCAGCTAGCTGTCCCTTCCTATCTCACGCCCTCCGTACCTGTAGGCTGGCCAGTTTAGTATTATGCCATCATATGTGTCATTGAGCTGTCTCAAAGGCCACTGTGGTCCTTTTTCTGCTGCAGCTACTGCAAAAAAGAAATTGCAGCTAATGAGATGGAGGCTATTAAGGGGCCTACATGCTGAAAGCAGCAATGTGGCAACCAGAGACCATTGAAATTCAATGACACTCAGCAACAATGGGAACAATGAGCCTTTCCTCATTTCTTTAAAATTTGCTAGAAAAATAGGAAATAGGTGTCGCAGTTAGTTGAAACATGCAGCAACATACATGGAAGTACAGTCCACATTTTATAGCCGGAACTCTCGTAGGCAAGCTTTCCTCTAATTTCTTGAAGTAGGGGAGAGTGAGGTAAGATGAGCCACTTTTTACTCATGTTGCCCTGGATGTGAGAAAAAAATGACACAGAAATAGAATGATAACATATTCCTTTATTTCAGGATGTCTCCTTTCAAATGTAATGATCAGAATCTATGTCTGATGACGCTGCCCAAAATAATGACCTATTAAAAAAAAATGCTCCTTTGGCTCAACTTGCCCCAGATTAGGGGTAAATTGAACCTAGTCAGTGGTAGTGATGTGCGGATCGATCCTGAAATATCGATTCCTCCGATACCAATCATTTATGTTCTAGAATCGATTCTCACATTAAAATATCGATATTTTAGTAATTTAGGGTAAATTTGTAGTTTATCATTAAAATGAACGCAGTGGAAAGAAACTATAACATTCGGATTGTCTACTTTCAAAGGAACTACTTCCTCTTCCGCCTTTCATAGTCATGTGCGAAATACGGCTGTATAAATGTCTTGCAGCCCCCTGGCGTGCGCACTCACAACAATGGCTGAGCGTAACTGGAGTCATGTGTGAACGTATTTTACCTCCACAAACAGCTGAGATGTGGTTTGCGATACATGTGGCAAAAAAGTGAGGTCTTGTAGCCATACTTGCCAACCTTGAGACCTCAGAATTAGGGAGACATTCAAAAGGGCTGTTGGGGGGGGTGATAGATACATTTTACAGGGTTTATTTATCGGGTAAAATACGTTAAATGTCACTGTTATTATTGGCCGGCTCAGAAACAGCGGGGGTGTCCAAATTCAGAGGCTGCTTCTACCTGAGGACCCGGCCTTCGCGGTCTAAAGAAAGCCGGGTAGCACGTCACGAGCTCCCTCAGTGGAGTGAAACTGCCGTCTTCTCCTTGCTATCTAAAATATAACCGGGCGCTGACGTAAACTCTTCTGTTTGATCATTTTCTGTTTGATGTTTATTCAGCTGTGTGAAAACCCTGGAGGAACCCTCCCGAGGGATTAATAAAGTTACATTTAATTTAATGTAAACTTTAATCTCAGCCAAACCGATTTACTCACGAACAAATAAACCACTGAAAAAGTCAAACAATAACATTTTTAAGTTATCAAAGTGACTTATATATCATGTTTAACCCGAGTAGTGAAAGACCGCGGGGGTTTGAAAACGATGTGTAGGTCAGCTCAGATATTTGAAGTTTACACAGTTACATTCTCACCTGAAAATATGTTAAAAGGTTTTTTTGCGACCCAGAAAGAGAAATAGGAGTAATATTAAAACTAAGACGCTGCCGCCATTGTTGGAAACTGGAATTGGCTGGCCGCGCTATGAATTCTGCGATATGGTTTTTCAATTTTGTTGTCCGGGTGGAAAATTGGGAGAAATTCGGGACAATGGTGGCTCCGGGAGATTTCCGGGAGGGGCACTGAAATTTGTGATTCTCCCGGAAAAATCAGCAGGGTTGGCATGTATGGTTGTGGCAACATCACTAACCTTGTCAAACACCTCAGAGTAAATCACATCACAGAACATGACGAGCGTATGTTCAGGCGAACTGAAGTGGAGGAGAGGGACAGGTGCTGCTAGGGCGAGACAGACGTCTCCCACGGAGTACTTTAGTGCTGCAGGCAGGCAAGCTGTTCAAATAGCACACAACTTCAGTTTTTTTTTTATTTCTATATGATGAATCCTGCGTTATTAAGTGATAAGAACAAGTAATCTGATGTCCTGTAATCATTATGACGCTATAATTTGAGATACAATAAATAAAATAAGTTTTTGTACAGAGTATCGGTATCGGATCAGTATCGTCGATATCACCCTGGATATTACTTGGTATCGGATCGGAAAGGAAATCAGTGGTATCGCACATCACTAGTCAGTGGGTAAACTGAGCCATCTTGGGGCAAACTGACCATGTAGTTTTTAAAATGTAAAACTGATCATATTGTGAAAACAAACCATTTTAACAGTTGTAAACCTGTGAGAACAAACCTGGAAACTGGTGGTTTCTAAACAAACCACCAGTTCAAAACCATTTATTCAAAAGAACTATTCAATATTCCAATGATCAAGGTTGCAGGGGAATATGAACTGTTGCTCCCTCCTTGCAGTTCCTCCAGCCTGTTGAGGTTGAGGTAGCTTCTTCAGCACATCCTTGCGTGGGAAAGATGCCTCATCATTTTCCTTGAACACAAACGTGGGTTTCTTACTGCTAGTGATCCCTCGGATTCTTCTGAGAAATCTGGCACTCACTTCGTTGTCTGCAAACCTGTCAACCAGGCCAATGTAATGGTGGCTCCTGGATTCTGTTACCTGTCGATCACTTTAGCCAGATTGTCAAAGAACTCCCCAACTGTAGTCTTATTGAAGGCTGTAGCTCTTCCCAAAGATGTTGCCTCAGGCATACGACAAGAGAGATGGTGGCGTGCCTATAAAATTCTTGAACCATTCTTTACCTAAAAAATGTAATGGTAAAGTAGTAAACTACACAAAATACATTAGTCTGTGCCAACCTACTGAAATGTTGTTGCTTGCACTTCCTACCGGCTAAACCTTTCTCTGTCCAGTTGCTGGGAGTAGGAATGTTGTTTCTGCCTGCCAATTCTAATGCCAGTTCACGGCATTTCTTTGGGGAAATGCCATGGAACTGCTCTGCAAGCTTCTTGATATGCTCTGCTAGCTCCTTCTCCACCTCCTCAGAGAAGACTCTCTTTGCTGAAGCTGTTCCACTATAGCCAACCGATTTGACCTCCTGTGTGTCCCTCTTTTTAAAATATCTCCTGAGGGTTGACCTGTCAATTTGTCTTTCTTTAGCCACTGATCTTATGGACTTTCCTCCCTTGACTTCACTCGCTGCCCTTTCAATCTCCTCCAGGGGTGTTGAGCCCCAGCTGGTCTTCCGTCTGTAGGTCCTTGGCATGATATCTTTTCTATAATAGTTAACATATGACAAATACAACAAAAGGGTTCAGTATACTGAACTAAAATACTATTTAATAAGTCAGAGCCTTAAATAAATTTCAGTGCCTTATGGTGGGGTAGGTTGAACCATTGGATCAATTTACCCCATAGCCTTTGGCTCACTTTGCCCCATAGCCACCACTTTGAAAAAAACGGGCTAGCTTAGCAATTTAGGCTAATCTTTAGAAAACTTCTTCAGATGATATTATATTTTAGAAACCCACCAACATGTATAATATATCATTTTAGACACAGATACATTTGTTTTAATATTACAGTCAATTTACCTGATATGCAGAAATTTTACTTTGACAAGCAGAAAACATTTTTTTGTGTAATACAGACTTACCCCTTCTCCAATGTGCTCCTCTTTAATATAGCAGGATGGAAATGATGAGTGCTTCCTGGATTTATGGTCACATAACAAAACATGTACACAGTTACCTAGATACAAGGGGTGGTTCAACTTACCCACTGGCTCATCTTACCTCACTCTCCCCTAATAGTTCTCCAGTCTTCTTCAAAGCTCTTCATTGGAAGTTGGCTGCCTTTTGTTCTGGTCTTTGTCGAAATACTTGCCACACTGGTTCAATAATGTTTAAGTCTGGATTATGGAAAGACTAATCTATGACTCATGTTCACTCACCTGGGGGACTTAGTGTTCCACTGGGAGTTTTTCTATACAGGTGTGTTTTTACTGCACTGGCAGGACATTTGGGATCATTGCAATGCTGAAAAATGAAACAGCTTCCAGTCAGACGCTTTCCATATAATATTCGGTGGTGGATCAAAATCTAATGATGTGTATGGACATTTGGAATTGGCAAGATCCCAAACATTACTTGATGAAATGCAGCCCTAAACCATGACAGTACCTCCACCGTGCTTTACTAAAGGTTGTAGACACTGTCGTAACTCTCTGACCTCCTCTATACATAATGATGAAGATTTCTGACAAAAGGGTTTGGATTCGTAACCGCTTAAGACAGCCAGATGTCCTAAAGTGGGCCTTAGAATCAACTGAGGAGCAGATACGAGGTGAGGCCGGACTGAACAAAGTGGATTCGAAGGGAGCCATCAGGATGGGTGCTGGGAGAAGATAGCCATAATAATATTTTGTTATTGTCAGAGTATATACGCTGTGCGGCCCAATGAGGGTCATCCTTTCTGTGAAGCAGACTATTGTATAGAATAGAATAGAATAGAATTCAACTTTATTGTTATTGCACATGCACAGGTACAGAGCAACGAAATGCAGTATCATGCAAAGGTCCAGCGCTGTAACTTGAACTGCCAAAGCAAATTCATTCTTTTTAAACAACAGATATTTCTCCTGAACTCCTTCTGAAAATTTTGAACACGACACTGTATACATACTAAAAATCTGAATCAGAATGCAGGTGACCTAAGGTTAGCAGTGGTCAGTATCTGTAAATGCTTAACAACTTTATTTCTACATCTCAACAGGAAATAGTATGCTTCTTTCTTTTTGAAAGTCTGCAATTTAAGACCCAGTTTTTGAAACAGGAAGAAAACTATGAGTACTGATTAAATAAAAACATTTAGTCCTAATAAAAGAAAAACAATTTAAAATCAAAATCCAACATATTTCAGTTACACAGCATTAGTCAGAATTCAGAAGACTGACACCTGTCTCCATATTTTAAGTGAAATCTAATGTAAGAAGGTTTTGGGTTTGAATCTCCTGGTTAGCGTTTGCTTTCTTGCATCTGTATGCTTCAGCTTTGAGAGTTCCTTTAACTTGAAATAAATCATTTAAACCCTCAACTAAACAAGTCAGGTAGTTAATTTTTCCTCGCAAGTTACATGTATTTGGAATGATTTGGTCTCTCTTCTAGTTTAAAAAGAGATCAGTGCAAGCCTCTCCTTTTTATGTTCTCTCCTCTGTCTCCATAGCATAATGCTGCTTGCCCATGCCCTCTCTCCTGAGCCGTTTCCATTTCAGCGATGTTGGTGGTTGCGCTCCGTGTGGGCGTGCAAGCCACAGTTTTCGTGTGTCAGTGCAGAAATGTTAATCTGTGTGCATCTGCTCGCTCGCTGCATATGCAGCACTCTGAGAGTGTGCTGAAGTCTAGGTAAAGGTTGTGTATGAAAGCAGAAGTACTCGGGGCATCACTGTAGGCATGTGTTGATACTGTGTGGTATATGCTCCTAATCACAGCTCCTCTCTTGTTTCTCCCAACCTCTCTCTTTCTCTCTTGGTCTCTGCTTACTCCTCTCTGCTCTGAATTGGTCTTCTGCAGGCCGTGGTGACCAGCAGAGCAGAGAAATTGCCTGTTATCTAGGGGGTCGATTCTTCATGGGGTCCCGTAAATTGCTTTGTATTGACACCCTGTCAGACTCGGGATCCTCACGTTAACCCCAAGATCTGCCCAAGATCTGCCCTAAGGTGAGATGACTCTTCCCAACATGAGCCAGCCAAACCCCCCACTGCCCTCCTCTTTCTGAGGGCATGCCTGGAATTAATTACAGAAATATTAAAAGCATCAGGGTCAACAGTGGGTCAGTGTTTGGCTACTTCACTGGGTGTCTGCAAACTTCATCAACATAAATTAAAATTTTGAAAAGAGTTTGAAATGAAGTGGAGTGAAAGCAGAGGAGAATTTAGATGGACGTCCATGGTGTATGGCCCTTGACTGCTCCAGTACCTCTTCTTAATCTTGCAGGAGGCATTTCATAAAAATCAATCACATTAGGATGACAGCTGTAGTTGCTAGCAGAGCGCTTGAAAACCACCAACCCTTTGACGGATGTGATTGTGAAACACTCAAGTAGTAATGGAAAGGAGACGTTTCTGGTTCCTTTTGGAAGTTTGTGTCATCTTTGATGGATCTCACATATTTAGACACTTGTATATCTAATACCATGAATATTTTTCTGCCAATTGTTTCTAAAACTATTCCAGCCCTTTCAAGTATTTGGGCAGTTTCAATGATGGTGTTTACTTAATCACTTCTTATATTTTTGCATTTCATACTGAAATGAACTGACCACACCTGGGTTTAAGAAAACAGCACAACTTTTGCAATTTATCTGTGAAACTAACCACTCCTACAGGAAGACTTATAAAGGCTCCCACCCATATCTTGTATATATACATAATAATAATATCTTGTATATATTATATACAAGATATTATATACAGAGAAAAAAAGATGTGTACAAGTTGCTTCAAATCTGCCTGGAGAAGAGCTTGCTGTTTAAAACACTGGATACCAATTCTAAATAATGTATTGTAGGAGCGCAGCAGTGTGCAGACCTTGCTTTTGTTCTATATAATGTGAATGGATACAGAAATAAGTATGATAGCTAGCTGTGACTATGGCAGAGTTCGTGCCTTTTATCCTGTCTTCCTTCTCTCGCCCCAACCGGTCGCAGCAGATGGCCCCGCCCCTCCCTGAGCCTGGCACTGCTGGAGGTTTCTTCCTGTTAAAAGGTTTTTCCTTCCCACTGTTGCCAAAGTGATTGCTCATAGGGGGTCATATGATTGTTGGGTTTTTGTCTATATGTATTAGTGTAGGGTCTATCTTACAATATAAAGCGCCTTGAGGCGACTGTTGTTGTGATTTGGCGCTGTATAAATAAAATTGAATTGATTAGAATTGATATATCCTGAAACTGACTGATAACTTCTATATTTAATGTGGCACATGTGGCATAAGACATCAGACTGGAAAAGATGTGAACTGTCTCAATCCAGCCCACAAGGTCCTAAACAAAAAAATAATAATCTCAAACCGCAAACTAAAACTACCACAAATGATCTGCATTTGCTGAATTCAGCATCCTGTAATCTGTCTACTACAGACGTCAGTGTCTGGGTGTCATGTGACCAATGCGGTGTCAGCATAGGGGGTCTGCCACATTCGGGAAGTGGGATGTCAGGTTTTTTTTTTTACTCTACCTAGCATATGCAGTCCTGATCCATCCTGTAGATATTCTGCTTCAGCCTGCTGAGGGACCTCCCATAATGCATTAAGCACCTCTCTCCTCTTCTCTCCTCTCTTTCACTCCTCATGCATTTATGTTTTCGCGTTACCCTAGTTTGTGCTTTGTCCTCTCTGTCTTTGCTCCCTTTACCTTCCTGCAGGTATCTGTGGTGCAGAGCTGTGCTGTGTGTTTCTGATCTGCAGTTACTGGCCCTCACTACCTGCCAAGTGTTTAGTGTCATATTGTTTGTTGTCTGTTTATGCTCTTTTTTCATCTTCTCCCTTCCCAGCACCCTAACTGGTCCCAGCAGATGGCTGCTCTCCCGGAGTCCGGTTCTGCCTGAGGTTTTTTTTTTTTTGCTCCCCTCTGTGCTCAAGTGCTTGCTCATAGAAGGTCATTGGTTCATTTCTATTTAAACTCGATTCAATAATATTGCAGTGTTTTAATATTGTCCTTTATTTTTGTGCTGTCGCTGTACATTTACTTTGTATTGTACTAGGACAAATTCAAAAATACATTGAACTCAAGTACATTTTTATTTGAAAATGGACCAACTGTGCCTATTCTTTTAGATATTTACACTGTTACAATAGCGGATTCAACGCCCAGCGTCCTCTAGTAGGCCCTGTGCTAACTGCCTGGCATCGCTGCTTAGTTAGCATTTTCCATAGAATACCAGAGTTGGCAAGTCCACCACTGACACCCTGTGCTTTTCACAGGTGAGAGCAGGTTCACCCTGAGCACATGTGACAGTCCGGAGAAGCTGTGGAGAGCATAATCCTGCCTGTAACATCATTAAGCATGATTGGTTTGGTGGTGGATCAGTGATACGTATAAGCATGTGTGGGTCATACGAACTACTGAGTACCATTTTGAGTTGCTATAATGAAATTTTGGTTAAAAAGTACTAGGCCGCCACATCCTTTTTTCACTTTGATTTTTGAGGTGTCTTAGATTTAAAACAATGTGACATTTGTTTCTAACACATGGCCCACTCCATATCAATATAGATATCTAACACGTTTGAGATCTGATGTGTTTTCAAAGTGTTACTATAATATTATTGAGTAGTGTATCAGGGGCACAAAGTCACATTGCACCAAACAGTTTTTGCATGTCTAACCCATAATAGTCACTAAATTTGAATTTGAATTGCTTCTAATTGTAATTAACTTGCCAAAGAGAAAGATGGGAGACTAAATCAAAACTCATCACATTATCATGATAGAATTTCCCTCAATATCAACAGAAGATGATGTGAAATTATTCTGCTGCCCTTAAATAATGAACTGCAGGTCAGAGTTTCTGTTTTCTGAAATTAATAAGTAGTGAGAAAAAAAAATCTCCTAAGTAGCCTTGTTTAAATTCCGTTTAAATTTCATTAAGGTGTACAGCGCTGTGCAACAGTCTCGAGCCCCTCTTCATTTCCTTATATTTTGGTTGGAAATTGGGAAATAGGTGCAGTAATTTATTGAAACATGTCCAAACATAAATTTGCCTTACAGTATATATACAGTGTATACAGCAAAACATAATTTGTACAATTCTAGAAAGCCTGAAAGTCAGTATTGTTTATGACCTTTATTCTTCAACACAGTCTGAACTCTGAAGGGGAGCTTTTCTTGTCATTTCTTTAAGTAGTCTTTACGACTAGTTCTCCGGTCTTCTGGAATTCAAAGCTCTTCTTTACATGTTGTCCATCAGGCTGTAAGGCAGTCACTGTTGTAGCTCTCCTGGGTTCCTCTATATATAAACAGTGTTGGGAAGGTTACTTTTAAAATGTATTCCATTACAGAATACAGAATATATGCCCTAAAATGTATTCTGTAACGTATTCCATTACGTTACTCAATGAGAGTAACGTATTCTAAATACTTTGGATTACTTAACATATTATCATTCATTTTACAACTACATGAATGTACTATTGCTGTGTGATTTATTACTATTACTGAAGGTCCACAGCTCCGAGCCGTAGTAAAGGGACCTCTGACTAATACGGGTTCCGTGTCGGGCTCATAGCCGAAAAATAGCTTTACTTTGTTGTGTGGGTCAACTCTGCTTGCGAGAGACAGAGAGAGGTGTTGAAAGGCTGCTCCAACGGAACTTTAGAACTTAGTAAGTTTCGGAGGAAAACGCGAACAAAGCGTACAGTCGAGTCTTAATAGCTTACTTACAACTGGGCTCAGGCACTCTTCTTGGCTGCAGTTGTTATTATTATATTTACATGCTTCCAGCTCCTGTTTCTGCTCGACAATAACTCGTACTTTTCGACTCTCCTTTTTCTCCCACCTCGCCCTCACAGACAAATAACGAGTATGGCAGTGCATTCTCCCTGCAGCACGGACTACACTGCCCATGAGGCTACATTCTTTAGAGCTATACCTGTAGCATTCTGCCTATTAGCTTAGCACAACAACAACAACAAAAAGGCGCTCTCTCACCCAGGAAACACGCAGAGCGAGAGCGTCACCCTGTAACCATGGCAACCTCAATGCTGCCTCCGGGAACTACAGAACGTAGCTGTCAAACAAAACCCAAACAGTCCTGACCCGCCACAATATGAAGCAGGAAAGTACCGCCGTGTAATCCATTTATTTCAACAAAGTAACTGTATTCTAAATACCACCTTTTTAAACGGTACCTGTAACGGAATACAGTTACTCATATTTTGTATTTTAAATACGTAACGGCGGTACATGTATTCCGTTACTCCCCAACACTGTATATAAACTGGTGACAATTTGAACCAGAAAGTTTAGATTTGGATTTATTACTCCATAAGACCTGTTGGCACTGATGTTCAGTCCACTTCTTGTGTAATGTGGCTTACCTCAGCCTTTTCTCCTTGTTGCTCCCCCTTAAGAATGGCTTCATGACAGGCAGCCTTCCATTGAGACCATTGCTGATGATGTACTGGTGAAGAGAGGAAGTTGCAGGTGTATTTCTCAGATCCTGTGTAATGTTTATACTGGATTTTTTCCTTATTAAGGAGATGATTTTCAGTCTGATACTGTTGATCTGCTGTAGATGGCTTTTTAGATCTGCCACTTTATTTGTCCTCCTGTCATCCAGTGTCTTCATTTTTTTCTTTAATAACATGCCACACACCATGTGTAGCTACTGTATGTCAGGGTTTTGGCTAATAGTGCTTTGGAAAGCAGCTTGCTTGTGCAAGAAAAACTATTACTGTGTCTGTCAAACTGTGTTATCTTTGTCATTTTTTGTAGCTTCACCTACAGAAATTGGAACAAATGATGTTTTTGCAACTGTCTGCTAGTACCTGAATGCACAATTTGCTAAGTTCATCCAGGTGTGTTTTTTCATGCTTGAATGAATTCTAGATCAGTTTTAAGTTGCGTAAGAAACAAACAACATTGCTTTGAAAATGATCAGGTACAAGGACTGGACTGAGACTGAGTGAAGTAGCTAATATCCAAAGAAAAACTTTGAACACCTGCAAACTAAGACCACTTCAAAAAATTCCAAGAAAAGTCGGAATCCTTAGAAGCAAAATATAAAGAAATAAATGGTGACTCAAGATTTTTGCGCAACACCATAACTTCAAAGCTTTCCTTTTAAGTGTGTAGAGCAGAGGTTGTCATGTAGGATGAAGAGTGGGTTCTCTGCATTGCTCCTCTTCCCCAATAAACACTGGGACAGCTTCCAAAGCTCCCACTGCACTTTGTCGATGACAGTTACTCAGCCACAGCAGCACACAGGCCAGTGTGTGTATGTGTGTGAGAGTGTGTGTGTGTGCGTGTGGTCTGATGTTGCAGATGAGTGTGCACACATTAAAAAAATGTGTGTTTAAATGAGAAAGATGGATTTAGATGAGGTGAGAGGTAGAAATGTGTAATGTGTTGTGATAGGAAACCCACTGGGAACAGCGTGAGGAGCTTTGCATATCTCATCACACACGCACGCACGCACGCACGCACGCACGCACGCACGCATGCACACTCTAACCAGCTGGCCTATTCCTCTCACTTTTAGTATGTCTGTGTGAGTGTGTCTCGTCTTTCTACTGTGAAGTGCTTCAAGCCCAGGTGGTTCACCCGAATCCAAAGGACACCCTGGAGAGGCGCCCACTGTCTTCTATCCCCATTTCCCCTGAGAGAAAGATGGGATCGCTGCTGAATGCAGAAAAGAATGGAAAGAAAAGAAGGGGACAGAGAGGAGAAACGAAAGGGGGGATCATCTATTGGGCTTTAAAAAGTGTTCAGAATAAGCATAAAAAGAGAAATGTGAAAATGTGTGTGCGCTACATCTTGAATGCAAAAGAAGAGACAGGCTTGAAAGAGAAAACATTTCAGAGTGACACGGATAAAAGAGAGGTCAAGGAAAGAGAAGTGGCCTTCTCTTTGATGTGGTCTCGTTTCTCCTCTTCTCCGTATATCGCCATATTAACATCGACTGGTTTGTATCTCAAGCAACAGCTAGTGACCTCTTTTTGGCCAAAAAGCAGAACCCCTTAAGGGAGAGTTCAGTACTTTTATGTACTGCTATACTTAAAACACTTAAACCCCCGCGGAGCCATCATTTTGCGTTATTTAGTGTAACATCAATTTCTCTCCAATTCACCTGAGATTAGTTCAAGTTAGACAGGAGAATATTGCTGATTTTATTGGAGGCAGTTAATTTCTTTTTTTTTTTTTCAGTGCTTCTAAAAGTATAGCATTGTGAAAAAGTCTCGAGCCACCCCTTATTTGCAGTGTAAGGGCAAAAAAAAAAAAAAAAAAAACCCAACTGAATTTCTACAATTCTAAAAAGTTTAAAAGTCAATATTTGGTCCTTGAACACTTTTGTCTTTAATACAGCCTGAATCCTCCTATAAGATTTCTCAGGAATAGTTCTCCAGGCTTCTTGAAGGACATTCAAAGCCCTGCTTGCTTTGACGTTGGCTGCCTTTTGTTCCATTCTCATTGAAGATGATGCCACGCTTCATTCATTAATGTGAAGGTCCAGACCGATCCATGACTTTTTATGTGTTGGCAGTGTGTTTGGGATCATTGTCATCCTAAATAATTAAAATGTTGCCAACAAGATGCCTCCCAGATGGTATTACACAGTGCATCAAAATCTGATGGTACTTTTTTGTGTCTGAGAGTTATGACACCCCAGCACCACTGGTTCAAATGCAGCCCTAAATTGTGACAGAGCCTCCAGACAACTGAACAGGTTCACTGTTGTACCTCTCTCCTGAATTTGGATTCATCACTCCATAAGACCCGTTGCCACTGATCTTCAGTCCAGTTTTTGTGCCATGTGGCATGCGTCAGCATTTGTCTTGCTTAACAATGGCTTCTTGACAGCCACCCTTCAAATGAGACCACTTCTGATGAGGAATTGGTGAACAATAGATAGATCAACTGAAGAGCCAGCTGTATCTCTTGGGTCCTGTGTCAGGTCTTTGCTATTTTTTTTCATAGTTCTTAAGGATATGAGTGTCACATACAGTTCATCGGCTGTAGATAGTTTCTTAGGCCTGCTGCTTCTTCTTTTGTCCTTTACTTGTCCACACACTGCATGTCATGCCAAGATACCACGCCCAAGAGCCATTGCCAAAACCTGGGTAAATGTCTCTTTTTCCAAATAGCTAATGGCTAATGAGTGAAAAAAAAACAAAAAACAGCCAATATCCAAAGAAAAACAAAGTCTGGAGAGCTAGTACACAGGAATACTATGAAATTACATGCTTTGTTGCTGATCACCTGAGTTTATAAATTTCAAAACCTAATGGGCCCTAAATTTCACGGGTTTCTTAAAGAAGACTCAAGGCAAATCATGTTGTCCATCCATCCAATTTCTTGCGCTTATCCTCGTCAGGGTCACAGGAAATCATGATGTCACTCAAAAAAATAAAAAAAATAAAAATCATTTAATTATCTTCAATTTCTCCAGTAACTCACTGGTCCTCCTGCTAATTTATTTAGCATGCACTCCATATTTGTTTACATTTCACAACTTTGTAGTTACCTGAATAGCTAACAGCACTATTCATTTGTGATGCACCCACAGATATACAGCTAACACTGGGCTACTTTGATACTGACTAAGCAAACTAAAATCAATAAATGAATGAATAAATACATATTAAAGAAATTAAAAGGTGATTCTGTTCCATTTTTCCATTTTTGTGACAATAAAAAATTGGTAATGATATCATCAGCAAGTGTAACTCACACTGAATCAGATGAATGCGCTTCATGTCCTTCCTTGGTTCGGTACGCCCTCGAGAAAAACAATTGCTGCCAGAAATTCTGTAAGCTTTCCTGGAACATTTGGGCACAGCACCAGTTTTCCATCAGCTGGAGCATGATTGTCGGCTCAGCCTTGAAAGGTGGAAGCAAAATGTGCCAATATTTAACATTGTCTACATGTTGTGATATCTTAACTTACAGTGTCCATGGAGGCCAAACTTTATGCTACGGTACACTAATAAGACATAACAAGCTGTACTTTTCTTAGTGTTTCATCTCACCATTATAAATGTAAAGTCCAACATCATGTGGTACAATTGAGAATGAATATGGTGTATTTAGGATCCAGCACTAGATCATTAGACCAATTTTGGTTTAAGGTGTCTTGGGCAATGTTTGGTCTAGTCATTAAGAACAGATTACTTTTATTCATTTATTTTTTAAAAACATTATATTAGTACACTTTAAGGTATAGAACAACCCACCATGGGCGTTTCCAGAATTTTAAAAATGGGGTGGCACAGGGAGGACCATGCAGCAGGCTGGGGTACAGGAAATTTGCATTTTTCATTCATAAGGGGTCAAAGCTCATGTACAAACCATATATTTTTTTTTTAGCTCATATGCAGTCCTGCAGCCTGTTGCAGATTTATGTTGTAACTGTTATTAATTTTAATTACTTATATATTGCTTAACCTATAGTAATGCAATTAATTGGCAAAATAAAATGTAACTAAAGCCTTAAAATAAATAGTATGATTTATGAAGTGCAATAATTGCATTAAAAACAGAGTGTGCATGAAAGTACAGAAATAAAGTACATTCAATCTGAGTGAACTACTTGAGTGAATGTACTCAGATTCCTACTGGTCTTATCCGTGCTCTCATCGAGCGGTATCTGGGACTGTAAGATTAAAAATCCTCTAGTCCCATGGCTGCACGGGGCTGCTGACACCCCATACCCCCTTCTAGATACACCCCTGCAACCAAAAACTATTTAATTGTTGTATTGACATATTGGTCAGTTGAGCATTACCATGTTGAGCTCACACAGATCAGAGATGGCTAAAATAAATTAAAAAGGCATTTTTTGTGTGCAACTTTTACACTGAAAATTACCCTCCCGCTTATTATTTAAACATTATTTCATGTAAATGAAAAAAATGTGTTTTGTTTTCTGTTTTTCTTTTTGTTTTCCCTTGTACCAATGGCGATGATGAAACAATCCACACCAGCACACATTTTTCAAGCTCAGTCACACCTTGATAGTTTGTGTATTTATTTCAAAATTATGCTGGATTATGATAAGAGTTATGATTTTTGACTCAAATTCATCTAATGGGCCTCCTGTTTAATTTCCCAAGGGGGAAGCAATTCGCTTTCTTCTTTAACTCTGTTCTCCTGAAACCCACGTCCTGCCTGTTACACTAAATCTCCTGATTGTGGAAATCCCTTATGAAAAGATGACTTACATCACGCAAGAGCTAAGAGAATATTTCATAGCTCACATATAAATGAAACATTAATTCTAGTTGTGGATCTCTACAGTAAACATAGAGTTTTGTCTGTCTTCTCCTATTTCCTGTCATTGATGTTTCTCACATAAAGTTATTGCCTGTAAGTTTTGATGCATACAGGGAAAGGTTCTCTGCATTACAGACAGATGTCAGATGAGTTTTAATTCTTTTTCATTAAATCAGAGGTTAATTTTTAAATATTAATAAGCAGCCTAACTCCATGCGTATTTGTGAAATGTTTATGTAATGTTCCACTTTGGGGAGCTTGGCAGTGCTTCTCTGCTGTTCTGCAGCAGTTTCGCTATCAGGCAGACATTTACCAATGCTATTCAGTTTCACACTCCATAGAAAGGCCCTTTTTATAAATTTCAAGCACGACTCAAGTGTTTTTCATCATCTGCTGTTTACGTTATGAAAAGTTTGGGCGTGCATCATCAAACTCTCTTTGCCAATTTCCACCACTTTCAGGAAGACTGCTGGAAAATAGAGGATGATGAAAATTTTAACCAAAAAAACAACAACATGTGAACCCATTTAGCCTGCCTTCTGTGCTATTTGCGGCACAAATGCATCTTTCCCATATGGTGATACACAGATAGTGAGCAGCAGTCTTGGCTGTGGTCCACCTCTATTTGTAAAGGTCAACATCTTTACTTTAAAGAAATGTCCCTGTGCGGAAAGCTGCCAAGGTCTCTGGGGAGCCAGAGAGAGGTGAGAGACGGAGGGTAGAAAAACATTTCCCTCGATACAAAGTGCTGCTATTATTCATGTGGAGTGTTGAAATACACTTCCTGCAGACCCATGGTGTGTACTCTCATGGGGACTCAGCTGGAGTCAACTCTATTTTCAGCCTGTTGAAGAAAGTGGCGTCTTGCAGAGGTAGTGAGTGGCTGAGAGGCTCTGAGGTGACGCTGGCATACAGGTGTTAAATGCTAAACTGTCGACACCTGTCACGTATACAGATGCAAATACACTGTGCAAACATGAAAGTGCACTTGAATATGTGAACTTGGCCTCACAGACACAAACGCTTACTCATTCAGAGCAGGAAACAAGACCTAATTGCCAAAAGGGGATCTGTTATGCTCATTTCCAGATTCAGAGCTTTGGTTTTTGTACTCTACTAGAGCAGCTTTGCATGAGTCACGGTTTAAAATAATCCTAATCTATGTCTGGGCCTTGCTGCAGAGTTCATTTAATCCAGTGTCTGACATCTTTAAGGCCACTCTTTCTTTAAGTCAAGTTTATTTTGATCGCCTGCCCTTCAGGGCCATGGTCATGTGAGGTATATCTGTTGCCACTCAGATAATACAGATCTAAGACTACAGCAAGCTAGACATGTATGTATTGAAATACAATAATATGTTATACTATACTGCTTACCCTACCCTTAATTTCTTCCCTTCTTTTTTGATAAAAAAATTGTATTGACAAAAGTTTTCCAGGGTTTTCTGAAGATCTTTCAAAGTTATTCTTTGGGCCTTGGCTGTTTTCTCATTCCTTTTCTATCGAGTCCTTGTACCCAACCATTTTCAGAGGAATGTTGTTTTATTTGTAAAGCCACTTAACACTGACCTGTGAATCATTCAAGCACAACAACGGCATCTATCTCAGGAGATGACCGGGTGTTGTGTTGACATGTAAGAGACAACATAGCAAAGAAACAATTTATTTTATTACTTCGTATTAGCAAAAGGAACTTAATTTGCTCCCTTTTTTTGTTGACTCTAGAAAAATGCCAAAGACAAGATGGTTTGAGAGTCAGACATAAATAGTATTTTTGCACACATCAGGTGATTCCCAAAGAGCTGTTAGCCAAAAACCTGATGTGTGATGTGCAGTGTGTCATTACAAAATGTGATGAAAGTGGGAAGTTGAGGACAAAAGAAGAAATAGCATGGCTGAAAATCTTTGACGATGAACAATATCTGAAAGTCATGTCCTTGAGAAATAGCAAACACTCACGCAGACTTGACAAAGGACCTGAGAGAGGACCTTCAGTTAATCCATCTATTGTTCACTGAAACCTAATTAGAAATGGTCTCGGTGTGGTTGTGGAACGCAGAAAAGGCTGAGGTTAGTCAAGGACTCACTAAAAATGAGTGGCAACAGGTCTCATGAAGTGATGACTCCAAATTGGATTTTGTTCAAATCAGATGTGTGCAGAGGTACAACATGGTGGAGTCTCTTTTTGGTTCAAATTATTGACAATATGTATGGAGGAGAGAGGTACATCAATGAGTGTCTGTTGCCATCTGCAAAACACGGTGGAGTCTCTGTCATGGTTTGTGGCTACATTTCATCCAGCGCTGTTGGGGATCTTGTCATAGCTAATGGATTTGTTAACAAAAATATCACCAGAGATTTTATGCACCTTCCAGGACCATCTGGAAAGTGTCTTGTTGGCAACAGCTTCATTTTTTTTTTTTAGCATGATAATCAACTCAAACAGACCACCAGTGCCATAAAACCATAACTGGATAGAAAATCACACACTAAAAAAATAATCAGTCATGGATTGGCCTCCATAGAGCCCTGACCTGAACATTTTGAAACAGTGTGGGATTATTTTGACAGCGATCAAGAAAAAAAAAATCAACATCTAAAGAGGAGCTGTTAAACATCCTTCAAGAAGCTTAGTGAACTATTCCTTTTGACTTTCAGGCTTGTTGGAATTGTAAAAACTCACTTTCAATTAAATTACATTACATTTTTTTTATCCACACCAAATCACAACAACAGTCGCCTCAAGGTGCTTTATATATTGTAAAGCAGACCCTACAATAATACATACAGAGAAAAACCTAACAATCACATGACCCCCTATGAGCAACCACTTTGGCAACAGTGGGAAAGAAAAACTCCCGTTTAACAGGAGGAGACCTCCGGCAGAACCGGGCTCAGGGAGGGGCGGTCATCTGCTGTGACCGATTGGGGTGACTTTTTGCCTTATACATTGTGTTTCCATTAACGCTTTAAGATAAATCTGCACCTATTTCCTTTTTTTTCATAGCAAAATAAAAATATGCAACAAAATTGGGAAATTCAGCATAAAGATACTTGAAAAAGCTATTAAAAAGACAAACACACATATATAGATTTTTTTTTTCAAAAAATGTAATTTAGTTAAAAAAAAATCAGTTAAAAGAGAATTTTTAAAAAACAAATGTATATCACCTCTGGCTTTTTTCCCTGTTTTCCCTCTTTTTAGTTTTAGTTAATATTTTTTTTACTTAAGGATTTGAATTCTTCAGTTTAATTATAAGCGTACAGCTCTAATGTGGGCAGGTATTAGAGGCCTGTGTCTCTATTGATAAGACTGTCAACACTGAGACACAACGGGATGGATTGCAGAAGCTGCTCTTCACTCTGCTCCACTAAAAATATACTCCTAGTCAGTTTTCATGGGAGCCTCATCAAGCTGCACAAGCAGATGGAGCCAGCAGGATGTCAGTTGCAGGGACACCACAGAGGATCTGGTCAAAATCCAAATTTCAATTTTCAGACTTTAGATTCTAACAAATATAAGACAAACTGAAAAATCACAAAACGTTTCAAATAAAATGTGTAACAAGTTCACAAAATCAGTGAACACAAGCTTCTTAATGTTTTATTGTAAAGACTCCACAATATCAGAGAGAAGCACAATGCTGAGATTATTTTCAGTAAGCAAGCACTTAGTGATGGTGGGGAGGAAAAGCTCCTTTACAGGAAGAAACCTCCCACAGAACACCACTCAGGGCCATCTGCAAGCTGACTAGATGTGATGGGAAAGAAATAAGAAAACAGGAAAGCACGGAGCGAGCATACACAACAAACGAGGCAAAACACAAAGACAGAAGACAAAATTTCGTGACAAGCAGAAGTGACAGTAATTCTCCATCAGCCTGAGCTTATAACAGCATAACTAAGGGATGGTTCAGGGTCACCTGACCCAACCATAACTTTATGCTTTTATCAAGAAAGAAACCTTTAGACTTTATATTACAAATAGAAATAGTGTCTTTCTTTCAAACTCAAACAAGTTGCTGGTTCAGCCAGTCAGAGGTTTGCTTATATGGCTGAGGGCAAAAAGTTCTGGAGAGTACAATTAGAAAAAGGCTGAACAAGTATGGCTTGTTTGGAAGGGTAAGCAGCACAACTTAGGTTTGCAAAACTGCATCTGAAAAAAACACAAGGCTTACAGAAAAATATCATTTGGACATATGTGACCAAAATGGACATAAACTGAAGCTTCTGCATACATGTCCATATCACTCTTTGGAGAGACAAAGTATGACATACACACAGTGGACCAGCATGTATATTACACGCTTTGCTGTTAGGTTGGACCAACAGTAAGTGTTCAAGGACATAGTGCTGTAACAATGAGCTATGTGTCATAACTGATAAATCAAAAAATTAAGAATAATTCAGATTTGTTGCAATATTCTAAAGAGTAGTTAAATATAGTAGTTTATTATTGTGTTATTAAAGCAAACTTGTGAACTGTAACCTGAGACAGTGCAACATGTGAGCTCTTCAAATTGAACTCTGTGTTTGTTGATGTTTTGAGATGGATGTCACTGATCAATGAATTCAAACTGTACTGATGGAGTGGACAGGGTTCCATACTGGGAAGATAGGCTGTTAGCTGTGCTGGGCTACTGGTATTGCTGCATTAGGTGCATTAGGTAATGCACAGTTTCTGAGAAAAAATATATAAAATGTACAAATAAAACAATTACAAAAGGAAATAAATATGTAAATAAAGTGATGTATATACAGTTTGGGTTATTACATGTGGAATTAAATATTGCACAGTGGTGGCTTATAGAGGGAAATCCTTGTAACGGGGGGTGTGGAACTGTGTTTACCAGTGCATGTGTGAGTTCAGAGTGGTTATGGCTTTTGTTATGGCATTCAATCCACTGGAGTATGAATGCGTGTGAATGTTAGATGGAAAGCACATGCATAGAACAATGTGCTTGCGTGGATGAGTGTGAATGGGTGAATGAGGCAAGTTGTGTAAAGTGCTTTGTGTGCTCAGAGTAGAGAAGCACTGTATAAGAACCAGTCAATTTACCAATTACCAGTGATGAATGATAGGTGTCACCATTTAGACAAAATCTCCACATCAGTGCTGGTATAGGAGGAGACGAAGACGTCAAAACTGAGTCTCTGCACTGATATATTATTAAACTGGTGGTAAAAATCAACATGATCATACACTCGTGCCTTTAGCCGGGTAGTGTTAGCCCTGGCACCAGCGTGAGGTTACGAAAACTGAGAGATGCATGCTCGGCTGAAACGAAACCAAAGCAGGGCTTGTGCCAGTGGATGTGACATCACTTTTGATGTGTGGTGCTGTTCCCATGGGTGAGAACGACGGGCATAATGAGCCCATTCTAAAATAAAATGCTGCGTCTTTTTAAAAAATTGTCTTTCAGTAAGTGCTGGTCTACACACATTCTGAGCGCTTCCCACACTTACACACACACACACACACACACACACACACACACACACACACACACACACACACACACACACACGTTAACAGCTTCCCTCCATCATGTCCTTTACACAATTCTCCCAGTGGGTGCTGTCATTGTAAAAGAGGGACGTGAGACATGAAGAAGACAGAGAGGTGTGAAAGCACCGCCTGGACCCTGCAATCTTACCTACTGTTAAAATCTTTTGTGTCTCCACGTGGGTGTGTGGATGTGTTGTTTCTCTGAGCCTTGTTTCTCTGAATCTGTGTGCCCAAATTGTCAGCCATCTTATTTATCTGTGTGTGCGCGTGCATGCATTTTGACAGTATCTTCCTTTTTCCAGAAAAACGTCTCTCCGGAGATCGACAGCACGCAGCCACTCTTCTCTGAAGGTGTCAGAATTTTGTTTCCTCCAAACAAAGTGATGACATCCTGTTAGTGATTCAGACGCCTAACAGAGCAGACAGCTCCAGCCCTGTATTTTTAATGGAACGCTCAAGCGAGATTTAAGAATAACAATAGCTGCCACATGTTGATGACACTTGGGCGCTAAATCAAAAAACCCAGCTGTGGCGGGAAAAAAAGTCAAACGTGGTTTATGTGCTTTGTGCACATATACCGGACTTGTCTGGCGGCAAGCACTCAGCGACTTCAACAGAAAATGCCCTTTCTTGTCAGACACCACTGCAACACTTAGTATGATAAAGCAGCACAAGGTCTTATTTAAGCAGGACCATTTGAAAACCACTAGAGGAGGGAAAATACTGAGATGATGTCGAGGCAGAATTGCTGCCACTCACTGCAACTTTTCCGTGTCGGAAAAGAAATTCTGAAAGCCTCATTTGCAAGCTAATGCACTGCCAATCTACAATGGATGTGTGATTTTGATTCAATCACTGTCAGTGTGTGGCTCCGGCTGATATTAACTGCCTCAGTCTCAAAGACAGGTGTTAATCATTGGACTAACTGTGAAACTTGGACTCTGACAGCTCCTGTTCGTGTCTTCAGCCTTTGTTGGTGACTGTAGGATTTGTGCTTGTGCAGTATGTGCTGACAGCAGTAGATGTAGAAGCAGCTCTAGTCCACCAGGGGTTAATTGGTTATTGTGAGTGTTTTTGATGAACACAATTCAACTTGTGCTTTTTTAAACTTATTTAACCCATGGAAAAGCTCACTAATGCTACAAGCTAGACCCACACAAACTTTGGCATTTATGCTTTTGGTGGCAATAGAATACAATCCTTCTAACCTAATACAGGTTAATAACCTTGCATTATTAGGCTGTATTAGGTTAATAATTAGGTGAAATTTCATTACTTACTGATGTAGCAGAAATACTGTCAACTCAGTGTTGCTTTAAACTCTTTCAGGCCTTAGGTTTGGGTCCAGATAAACACCCGTCAGATGTTCAGTCCTGTTTTAGTCACTCTCCCTCTTTCAAGGTTAACTAAACCAGTTACACTGAAGGAGAGAGGGTGTCTTACAGTCCCATGCTGCTCAGTCTGTATCGGCCATTATTCAGAGTAAACCACATCCATGCAACTGCAACCCCCCAAAACAAATAAACAAAAAAAGAAAAACCAGCAAGTGGCCTAAGGGCCATCACTAGCAACATGGCTCTCTTTCCACTGCCAAGTAAAGTTTATGCTGTTACTTTTGTTCTTATAACACAATTACCATAATTTCTTTGCCTGCATAGGGAAATTACTGACACACACCAGGACAAGCAAAAGTGTTATCCTCCTTTGTTGGCTGATGATGTCATTACTCTCCAGCCACTACACTGTGCAGTCCTTGCCCTTAAAATTTACAATCAACGTGAGGATTCACACAACAATGAGTGCTTAGCATTAAGTGGTTAAACTGCATGATTTTATTAGATTTCACTTTATAGCCTTGGCTGTGAAATACAAACAGTCTGGGTTAAACCGCATATGCATATATTACTAAGAGTGTGGAGTGTTTAAGAATTTTCTTTGATACAAACTTTGATCAAATATTTACATCAGAAATCATTTTCTGTCTGCATACTCACACGCAGAGTTTGAACTTTTCAGCAGGCAGTTTTGTGGAAGATATTGGCAACAGTGTCCAGTGATTTTAGTTAGTGTACAAAAGTTATTGTGCATTGTTTATTGCTACAGTTACACCAGGGAAACCAGAAAGTATGGCCAAAAATGATTGTGATTTTATGCACAATCAACTTGCGATCAGTCAGTCCACTGTTATCATCAAAGGGACTTTGGTGTACCAAGCCAGTTTGCTGTCTGTCAAATCACTTCACGTTTAGATCGGGCCTAGTTGGCTAATAAAATGAAAACTGTGATATTGTAGCAATTAACTGCTATAAAATCTGCTGACGTCTGTTGCAAATCTGAAGGTTCCATTAAACTGAAATTCAAATGAACTATTTACATTCAGAATTCAGCCAGAACCTCAAAGACCTGAAGCTGAAAATCAGAAATTCCTCCACGAATACTGACGTAGTTGCAGCAGAAGAACAGTGATTCAACTTCAACAGAATGACGTAAGTGATTTGCAGCATTGCTTTTATATAGGACAAGTAATTGGCGACCTGTTGAGTCGAATCCCATTTTGAACAGACTTAGGTTGATTACAGTGTGTTGGCAGTCTGTCACTATTTATACATTAGACAGCAGTTACTTGCCAATTTGTCTAAGAGTGATTGTATCCTGTCCAAGTCAGACTGTGGTTCTTTGGAGACAGGTTGCCTTAAACCTGGTGACCTGTGTAATCAAATTAGGTGCCCTGATACAACCACCATTTTCCCCACCATTAGCTGTTTTTACTCTGTGACTGAGATTTGCAGATGAAGTCCCGTCACCTTTTATAGAGATTGCGGAATACAAATTAACACCAAATAATCACATAAACTGTGTTGCTGATTATTTGTCTATTTTTCTAACAAGTATGTTTTTAACCTTAAAAGTGTTTCATTTCTTTGGACAAAGTATTTTATTCTAATACAACCTTTAATATCATGTGAGCCTCCCCACATACATCCAAAAGAAGCTCTTTAGCCAGTGAATCAGGTTGCCTGTTTCCCCTTGGTCTGTAGATCACTTTTCACATAGTGTGTTTCCTCATTTAATTATTAATGAAGTGAACCATGGAGGGGAAGGCCTGCATGCCACTGCTGAATACAAAATGAAGACAATTCTGTCGTTTCATAGAAAATGAAGTTGTGCTAGATAAGTGCACTTCAAAGAAAGAAGTTGAACTGCAGTAAAATATCACTGTAATTACTGAAGTCAGGCTTTATCTTCAGAGGATGATGTTAGAAGCCAGAGGGAGCATCCAGAGAAGGCGAAAAAAACGGGGAAGCCTTTTTGGAGAAGATGACTAATAGAATGATATCATATGCTGTTTTAGCTGTTACACAATGTCCTTGCAGAGAGTCGTTTTTCAGAGCTGTCTCAAACAGAATGACCTCAAGAAGACGTACAGCACACATCTTCACAGACTGAGACTGAGCAAGTGATGGCACCACTCTAGCAATGAATAATATGACTTGCGATGTTTTTTTCTTTATTTCACAGGCCCCCTTTGACTGCATCCATCTGTCTGCACAGTCAAGCAGCTTGTTCATGATGGGAGGAACCACTGGTGCGGCATTTCAAAGTAGGGCTTTTGCAGCAAAAGTTTCCACATGGAGAACTTACTATTCGGTACTGTGTCTCTGCTTTATTCCAAAGTAATTAATTACATGTCATATAATTAGCAAAAATTTAAATAATAGAGGCATGTACAGAGGCCGTGGAGCATGACCCCTACATGAAATATGATTGGTGCCCCTGTTGTCCTGCCCCACTGCCACTAAACTACAGTACTGCTAATCATACCAGTAATGTGACCATTGGTGGAAGATAACTTACTGTATTGCCCACCAGAGCCTACTTGAGTCGGTTTTTAGGGTTTTCCATTAGGTGGTAGTACCTGGTAGTTGGTACTTTTTTAGTATCTGCTTAGCAGAGGTTCCAAGCCAGCTGAGTTGTTCAGAAAATATATCCATGCCACTGATTGAGCAGTCAGTGACATCACTCGATGAGTTGTGAGATTGCTTCACAAAAAATCAAAACCACCATTATTTTAAATGACGACTACACAAAACACTGGTGTCCCCGAAGTCTGACAAAAAGCCATAGACTGAGCAGAAGATATATCATCACCTCAACGTCTTCCATTGTTGTGTTGTGTTTGTGTTGCATTCAAATGACGTCACTGGACTTTTGGCCATGTTGCTAAAACAACCCCATTCAGATTAGGTGTTGCTCAATTGTAATGGAAAATGACCAAAACCAAGTCGAGTCAAGTGAAACCAAGTACGTACCGGAAAAAACTCAAGTACTTTACTAAAGTACAGTTTTAACATCCTTATACTTCATGTAACCTTCATGTATTTCTATTGATATAAACAGTGCTGTCTTTGCCTTCTCCAGTTGACACACAATTTCATGTCGCACTGACAGCTCCTGCCCTCACTAACAGCTGAAGTAGTTACCTGGACAAAGCATGTGTTAACATTAGCCTTTAATCATTAGAGTTACCCAATGGCCACATTTGCCATCTGTTGTTATTATTGAATGAGCTAGAGGACTCTAGTTTGATAAAAGGAAGAAAATGTTGCTGCTTAAATGGGTCACGAATGGAATATTGCGCCTTGAGAGAGCGGATTACGGACACATGGAGAGCTGGGCGAGTTGCTGGCTGTGCAGAACAGCAGGGGTACCACAGCTGAACTGAGCAGAGAGTCAAGCGTGTGGAGATGTAATCTGAGCAAATAAAGAATAAAATCTGGAGCAGAGCAGCAGACTGAGGCAGAGCAGTGTGAACAGTGAATAAGAGAGAGGCTGTAAGCAACTGTGGAGGTATTTTGTTGTTAATTTTCCAGTTTGTTAATTAATAGGTTCTAAAATCAATTTTACCATCATAAAAAAAAAAAAAAAATCTAAACTTAATCTTAAATACTTGAAAAAAAAATCTAATGTATAATTGTAAAAATTAGTGGAAAACACGTGCGCGCACACACACACACACACACACACACAGCATATAATTGTTTTGCAACTCTTTAGGTATCGGGTAGTTGAGGATTAATTTTTGTGATCAAATATTCTTTTCTTGCCATATCACTGAAGAAAATCCTGTAAATGCCTCAGGTAAGCATCCCATATCATGAAGTTATCATCTAAAAATGACTTTTTTCTTTTTTACATTGTATATCAACTCACGAAAAGCACATTTTCTCAAAAATCTTCGGTGGAAATTCTAAGAATCATGAATTTCTTTTGAAATCTACCCATGATCTCGACTCTATGCCAATCCTGATTCTGCGTCTGGACTCTCTCGGGCTATTTTTCACAACGTTCAACATCCTGATCAAAGAACCCTTTTACAAAGATACGCTTTCTATGCCATGCATCTTCTTTTTAAAAATACAAAAATAAATAAATACAAATCACAACTGTTTTAATACAAAAAGAAAGTAGAAAAAAAAGTTTTTTAGAAAAAGTGTAAAATAAGGACAAAATAACAAACAAGGGAAAGAAAAAAAAGTTATCAAAGATATCAAAGATGTGGGAAACGGTAATAAATCAGATTTTTTCAGAGTTTTTATAGTTTATTAAGTTTTAACCCAAGACAAGAAGACACGTTGGCATTTTCTATACAGTATTGAGGGATAGTGTTAACACACCTCTGTCTACTAAAGGAGGCTAACCTTGGTAGCAGTAACAAACTAAGTTAGCTCAGGCTCAAATTAGTGATGTGATGATATTGTAAGGCTCTACTAGCATTTATTAAAGTTTCCAAGTTAAAACCTTCTGAACATTTGAGTCTGGATTCTTATTCACGTCCCTAAACATAGACATAGTTGTCACGGTTCTGGGTCGGTTCGACCCAGCATTTTGAGTTTCTGATGTTTTGGTTTATTTTTGCACTATGGGCTGCCCTTTGATACTCTTGTGCTTTGATTGTTATTGGAATTCTAGGTTTCTGTTTATTCGTGTTTAAGGATTTGTTGCCTCATGTATAGTTTGGGTTCCATGCGTTATTTTCTGTCTGCCTCTCAGTGTTGAGCAGTGTTGGGTAAGTTACTTTAAAATAGTAACTTAGTTACATTACTAGTTACTTCTCTCAAAAGTAACTCAGTTACTTCAAGTTACTCGTTACTTTCAAAGTAACTAGTTACTAGGGAAAGTAACTTTGGTTTTACTCAGAATTCTCTTGTTAATGTGTTTCTTCCATAACTTTGCCAGTCTTCTAGCTTGCTTACTTGCCACAAGTGCACTGTGCCACCTACTAATAGAAAGGAAAAGATAATGTGCACATTTCCACGAGAGAAATCCCACGCCTGGACCGTCATTGACTGCTGCCATGATTCTAGCTTACGTCACAGAGTCATGTGCGCCTTTTACATCCAACACAAAAACTGCAGTCGTGGTGCTTTCGATTGTACTCAGAACTCAGAAATTCTGCCTTCTGAATAGGAAGATGTAGGTAACACCAGACTGCAGATGAGCTGCATACAGGGCTGGACTGGGACAGAAAATTGGCCCGGGCATTTTGACTAGAGACCGGCCCACCATTATAGGAAAAATCATAAAGCCTTTGAATGAAAATAAACACTGTTGTGACAGTGATGTTCACTGTTTTGATGGTATATATGCATCAATCTATCAATTGTTTGTTGTAAGATTCAGATAATTATTTTTTAAAAGCTAGACATTTTAAATGAGAATAAGAAAGAAAAGTATTTCTTTGTGCCCCCCATTCCCTGTTAATGCCCTACATGCCCCCCTGGCCACACTTTGCTAGATCCGCACCTGCACAGTTGCCAGCTGTCAGCTACCTAAAAAAGGATCCTGGTGTTATTTGTCTCTCAGAAACAGTTCATAACTTCCCTTCAACTCATTCATGTCACTTAAAAGGTAAACCTGTTTCTCCATCACCTGTTCTGCTCTGATGATTCAGTAAGGACATCTCCTGGTTTCATCTTCATGTTTCCCTCTCACCAGATAACCAAACCATATCATGACCAGCAGCTTTTTTGCAGCTGTGGCTCCAGCAAACATCAGCTGATACTAGAAATTAATATTAAATAAATTCTAACAACAGCTGATCAAGCTTAAACGTGCTGCTGTTGTTTAGCGCGACATCCGCTGGTTTCCTCTTTCGGCGCAAAGTGGGCGATAAACAAACAAGAGAGCCGATCAGCTGATCATTGATCAGTTTTCATGATTGAAGTAGAAACGGGAGAGGGAGGGAGAGAATGAGAGAAGAAGAGGCAACTGTGCAGCAAAGACACAGAATAACTACAGCTTTGTGCCTTTTTCATTGTAGCTGAATTACGGGAAAAACTGTTCCTTTTCACCTAAATAAGAAACGCGTAATATTTTCTCTGAATACCAGACGGGACGGTTGGCAACTCTAATAACTTATGAACAAAATAAAGTTAAACATCATTAACTTCATAGCAGTATGGAAAAAGTCAGAATAACGAAAATAAACTTCACCTAAACTTAGTTTATATCTGACCCAGATAGACTGCAGGTCATAACTTCTTACCTGAAGTTCAGTTCACACTTGGACCGGCGGCCGCCTCAGGTCTCTTTTCCTTCTGCGTCCCCTTTCCTTCATCCACCTGCTCGCCTCCACCACTTGCTAATGTTACTGAATCTGTGGAACCTCCGCGATAGCCACCACACGAAGTAACGAGTAACGACCCTATCTAAATCCCAGTAACGACTAACGCGTTCCTGATTTTAGCATAATAACTAGAGATGGCACGATACCACTTTTTTATGTCCGATACCGATATCATAAATTTGGATATCTGCCGATACCGATATGAATCCGATATAGTGTTTTTTAATCAACAAAACTGTTTTTTAAAATATCTTGCTGCATTTTGCAAGTCTGCAAGTTCATACTCAAGTTTAAAACAACAACTACACTAAAGCTATTCTGTTATACCTGTATACAAAAAAAATATTTCATAGTTCAGCAATACTGATCAATCTAATAAACTTAAACCTACACCATCCTCACTATTCTGGTATTTTAAAGAGTACTTAGCGTAAATATTAAGCAACCTAACTAATAGGGTTCCAACTCCCAGCAACAACAAAAATAAATAAATAAAAAATAGGGAACCACCCCTCACGCTCCACCTCATGATGCTTAATCGACGTAATCAACCTTAATTTGATGAAGTGTGAAAAAAATGCACAGAAATCAATTATTTTTCAAGAAATATTAAATAGATTCAACATCTTTCTTCAACAAAATTGCAGACTGCACAGATGGTACCTTCCCAAAGTAAAAAGTACTATAGCTTACTAGGGTATATATATTAGACTTAATAGTCACTATATACAGTAATTGACTTCTATTCATTTTACATCAAATTAAAACTTTGGGTGTCAGATAATTATTTATTAAAAGCTAGACATTTTAAATGAGAATAAGAAAGAAAAGTATGTCTTTGTGCCCCCTTTTCCCTGTTAATGCCCTATCGGCCCCCCTGGCTAAACTTTGCTAGATCCGCCCCTGCACAGTTACCAGCGTCAGCTACGTAGAAAAAGATCCTGGTGTAGAAAGTAATATTAAATAAATTCTAACAACAGCTTATCAAGCTTAAACGTGCTGCTGTTGTTCAGCCGCTGGTTTCCTCTTTCTGGTGCAAAGTGGGCCAAAAACAAACAAGAGACACGGACTCGCGACAGAAAAGCCGATCAGCTGATCGTTAAGCAGTTTCACGATTGAAGTAGCAGCCGGAGAGCGAGAGGCAGTCGCTTGTTAAGCTTAACGCAGGAATGCTTTACAAACAATGGCGTGTCCAGCGGGGTGGCCTGGGGGGGCACAGGCCACCCCCCAAACCAGACTGGCCACCCCAGGTGCCACCCCAAAGGCAAAACAATAAAATTCAATCAAATATCAAATGTCCGATTATGTTTTCACGGTGACGCTCAGATATCCGAGTGTAAGTGAATGCAGCATCGCTTCTGCGCTATGCGCATCACGTTAGCAAAGGTAGGAGAGCCAAGCGCGAAAGATGGCACTGCAGGAAACAATTTTTCGGTGAAAGAAAATGAGGACAGAATAAATGTCCCGGTAAGTAATATCAAGTTTGTTGAGTTTAGTAAACTTCGGTGAAATTAGAATACCAAGGAAAAAAATAACACTTAAAGAATTATTGCAGCTGTGGAATATTTCAGACAGTATGCTACTGAGGGCAGCTAACATAAGAGTTATGCGTTATAAGATATAATCTAAGTCGTAACATTGCTGTATGGAGCTGCAGATTTGGTTGCAGGTTAACATAGCTGGACTGGCCATCGGGCATACCGGGCATATCCCCAGTGACTTATTTTTTATTTTTTTTGTAATGGCATGAACAATGAGAGGTGGTGGATTGGCCAGATGCAGGTCGATGTGTAGAAATAACTCCGTTGTTTGGTGGTGGCTATGACGGGGCTTCCACAGAGGCAACAGGTGGATGAGGGAAGGGGAGGCAGGAGGAGAGACCCGAAGCAGCCACCAGTCCGAGTGTCAGGTGAACTGAACTTCAGAAGTTATGACCTGCAGTCTATCTGGGTCAGATATAAACCAAGTTTAGGTGGAGTTTATTTTCATGTTGCTGACTTTTTACTGTCAGTTGCAATAACTCGTACTGCGTTCTAGCCAGTTTGACGGAGTTTTTATACAGCTGGGTGGGTGCTATGATGTTACTGATAGTGAACTTTATTTTATTCATAAGTTTAGTTAGTAGAGTTGCCAACGGCTCCTTAAAAAAATGGAATGGTCCCTCATTCAGAGAAAATATTACACGTTTCGTATTGAGCTGAGAAGAGACGCAGTTTGTCCCGGACTTTAGCTAGAATGGAAAAAAGACACAAAGCTGGATTTATTCTGTCTTTATGCTGCACAGCTGCCTCTTCTTCTCTCATTCTCTCCCCCTCCCTCTCCTGTTGCTACTTCAATCATGAAACTGATCAATGATCAGCTGATCGGCTTTTCTCTCTTGTTTATCGCCCACTTTGCGCCAGAAAGAGGAAACCAGCAGATGTTGCGCTAAACAACAGCAGCACGTTTAAGCTTGATCGGCTGTTGTTAGAATGTATTTAATATTAATTTCTAGTATCAGCTGATGTTTGCTGGAGCCACAGCTGTAAAGCTGCTGGTCATGATGTCTGTTTAGATATGTGGTGAGAGGGAAACATGAAGATGAAACCAGGAGATGTCCTTACTGAACCATCAGAGCTGAACAGGTGATGGAGAAACAGGTTTACCTTTTAGGTGACATGAATGAGTTGAAGGGAAGTTATGAACTGTTTCTGAGAGACAAATAACACCAGGATCCTTTTTTATGTAGCAGACAGCTGGTAACTGTGCAGGGGCGGGTCTAGCAAAGTTTTGCCAGGGGGCCAGGTAGGGCATTAACAGGGAAAGGTGGGCACAAAGAAATACTTTTCTTTCTTATTCTCATTTAAAATACCTAGTTTTTATTAAATAATTATCTAAATCTTACAACCAAAGTTTTTATCTGACGTAAAATGTATAGAAATCATACATATACCAACAAGACTGTACATCACTGTCACAACAGGGTTTGTTTTCAGTCAAAGTCTTTATGGCTTTACTACCTGGTGGGTCGGTCTGTAGTAAAAATGCCCAATTTTTTTGTCCCAGTCCAGCCCTGCAGGTTAATACTGGCAGTGTCACCATGCCAGCTGACTGTATTTTATCATCAGCCAGTGTTGTTCTTTATCAATATTACCAAAGTTTACGATAAGGCAGCATAGAAAGTATTTACTTGCTTTCAGGTTTCATTCAAATGTTAGTCTTTTCAGTTGTTTCCCCACTTTTTTCCTGTTTCAAAATCAAACACCAGTTTGTGAGAAGATTATCTTCTTTTTTTAATAGGCAGATAAAGTTTTGCATTGGCATTGGCTAATTTGTCAATTGTTTGTTACAAATGTTCGTATTTTAATTTTCAAAAATGTTTTTGCCCAAAACATATGTGCACTATATGTCAGTAAAAATACTATGCAAATATTGTTGTCCTTGACTGCTGAGTAAACACTGACAAAGCACTGATTGTATCTCTTGTACTTTATCAACGCAGTATCTAAAAACTTTGCACCGTAGTGGTTAAAATCTCATTCTAATAAGAGTTAAAAGTGCATTTGGTTATTAGGTTTATAGGATTATTGAATTATGGTTAAGGGTTGGTAGAATTTTTTTTTAAAACATTATCTGCCAATTAAATCTGCCACCCTTCTCCAAATCTGTGCCCCTACCTGGCCCCCCCAACAAAAATTTTCTAGACACGCCACTGTTTACAAACATTCAGAGATGGACTTACACACTTGCTTTACTTCTCTCGGGATAACTTTGTCGGAGATGAAATGCCGGGTTGCTAGCGAAGCTCCACATGCTATCCAGACCACCGACAGGTCCCGCATGCCACAGCTGCTCTATCACGTGATGCATACTGCTCCGACGTTCTGAGGTGAGTTACGGTGTGTTGCAAGTTTTGTGAGGTGCTTTCGTGATATTTAATGGATCGGATTACATTTTTTATTTTTCTCCGATATCCGATCCAGTAATTTAGGTCAGTATCGGACCGATACCGATACGTAATATCGGATCGGTCCATCTCTAATAATAACTAGTTACCGTGCTCGTTACCACAATAATAACGTAGTTACTGTAACGCGTTACTTAATAACGCGTTAGTCCCAACACTGGTGTTGAGTCTGTGTGTGATGGTTTCTGGTTTCCTGTTTTACTTTGAAAGTTCATGTCTCATGTCAGTGCGTTCAGTTTTACCTCTCCCCTGTCTCGTTAGCCTGATTTCTCCCAGCTGTGTCTCCTTCCTGTTGCCCATTCCCTGATTACTCCCCTGTGTATATAAGCCCTGTGTTTTCCTGTGCTCCCTGTTGTGTCGTCCCTTCAACTTGCTGTGTGTTCATGATTTCCAGTCCTCCAGCACCTCAATTTAGAGTTTTGTTTTGCTTTTGTGAGACTTATTTTCTGTAGCAGTTTGTCCAGCAATAAAGCTGCGTTTTCAGTTTAAATCTCGTCTCCAGAGAGTCCTGCATTTTGGGTCCACCACTCCTGCCTGCCTGCCACACAGCCAACCATGACACTAGTTTCTCGGCTGATTCTTTTATTCTTTTACTAACTCATGTCCTGGTGGTTTACTTTTTAGGCTACTCTGGTTTAGACAATCTCTGTAATTATCAAAGGAAAGAAGCTGCATCTGACCTCAAATGCAAAGGACCACAGCAAAATTAATATAGCTAAAACAAGGATTGATGGAACATGATTGATGAACAAAACGCCAATTCTCTTCAATTGACTTTACATTCATAGTGCAACACACTGTGCAAAAAGTAAAGACATCTGGATTTTGTGATTATCAAATTATGTTGTGAACCTCAAGCATCATTATCACTTTTATTATAAGTACTAATGAAATCAGTTGTGAAAATGATGTAGGGCCACTTCTTTTGGTTGTCATAAAACTTGCCAGTAAAACATCAGTGTGTGATCACAATATCTTGTGTAACAAGTGACAGATCTTTGTTAACAGGAGTTCAAAGGTTTCATGGTTAATTTTCGGGACTATAAACACGTTCATTATAAACCGTTTGCCAGCATCATCAACTATACTAGCAATAAGGACAGCAAGAAAACAGAGGATTTGCATTTGTACACAGTCGAATGTCATTTTGCGCAACATCAGAGTAGAAACCTTGCAGCTATTCTCACAGTATAAGGTTTTTACAGCATTTCAAAGCCTTTGTAAACAACACCCTTCATTTTCAAACCAAATCAATGTGTGCCTGAGCACAAATGCCCTTTATACAATATTTAACATTAGTGGAAGCGCAATATCCACTTTGTTGCAAATGTAAATATTAATGTTTAATTTATTTGAATCTGTAACTGTGCCATAGTGTTCATGCGTGTAGAGCTCATTTATATTTCACTCTTATGAATATGAAAATGCTCTGTAGCCTCTGATGTCAAGTTTTGTGCCATCACTAGTGATGTCCTTTGTGTCTGTGGGTATGTGTGGGTGTGTGTGAGTGTTTAAAGTGTAACTCAGTTTTCTGGTCATCACAGGCAACGATGAAGCTGCTGTTATTTTGATATTTGAACACTGTGGACAGATACCTTCATTAATTCATCTATCCTCCATTAGTATAAGTATGAGTCAGAGATATACAGTCTATCTTCTTGTGTCACCTTGTCACTGGATCCAATTCGTGCAAGTTAGCAAACAGACAGTTAGAAACCAAACCAAAATGTTTCACACTGTCTCCTTTCACTCTCTTCCCTAGCAAGCTGGCAAGCAATCAAACATGAAAAAACTTATGACTGCGACAGTTGGCCATTTTAATTTTTTTTTTATTACTGTCAGTTGCTTTGTTAAAACTGTGGCAAGATAACAAACAGAAAAGTGAACACATTGTTCTGAATAATGAACTGACCTCTCAGCCAGCAACAACTAAGCCAGAAAAGTCTTCATATCCAAACATGTTGGTGTCTGCACTCCACAAGATCATTGAAGGATTCTGAAAGAGATATTAACGGCTATTTTTTCATAACATATTTATCATTTAATTTGATATAAAATATTTTTTAAAAATGAGAAACCAGTTATGCAGAACACAAAATGTAATGGTGAATTGTAGATTTATCACTAGCATGTTTAACGAGATGCAGTTTGGATTGATGTTTTTTATTTTGTGGCAATAGTTGTTGATAATCTGTTATGAACACTTAACATGCATATTGTTTAAGGCACTTTGCATCTGTGTTTCGTTCATGTTTAGTGTTTAGCGTATGTAAAAAGACATCAGCACAGTTTTAGAAAAATGCCATTTCCTCATTTATAAATGCTGATATTGGATGTAGGATCCACTCCAGGAGGACAGGATGTGCTGCTGTCTGTGTTTTTATATAGTCTTCACCAGCGTTCAAAGATTGCCTGTTAGACTATGGACAGAATGTCAGTTTTTAATGTGAATAAAGCCAATCACACAGCAAAGCTGCTGTCACAAAAAATAGGCCTAATTGGCACCAGTGTGTCTGTCTCACTCTATAATTACATACACTAAACATCCAGCCTTCTGTATACTGTGTATATGCTACTCTGCTAGTTAGGACAGCTAAGTTTTAATTCCAGTAACAACTGAGAGTAACTGAAAAAAAATTTATTTGGCTATTAAAATACTGAGTACTAATATTATATAATTATACTCTGTAAAATGTCTGAAATTCAACAATCAAAGACAGAATTTAAAATGATGTCTTCCTGAACTGTAATAAAAACAACAGAGCAGATATCAGATGGCTTTAAAGTGATGTAAAGTTTTGTAGGCACCTTTCTCCTCTGACCTCTGGTGTAGTGGGTGGAAATGCAATAAAATGGCTTAATGTACACAGGAGCACAAAGTAGGGCCACTTCTTCTCAAGAGATGCTAGAAACATTCCTAAAATATTTGGATTCATGGATTTCAGCTGCACATCCATGATGTCAAACTCTCAATGGCCACATCCCAAAGGTGGCTGTGGAGGCCATTTGCATGCAGTGAATGCATTTTGATCATCAACAAACCTTTTTGAGATGATTTGAGCATGACATGGTTCATTATCCTGGTAGAAGCATCAGAAGATGGGTACACTGTGGCTATAAAGAGATGGGCTGTGGTGTGTAAGTGATGTTCAGCTAATGCTAACAGTGCCCAAAGTGTGCTAAGAAAACACCCCTCTCACCATTAGGCTAACATCCAGCCTGAAGTGAAGATACAAGGCAGACTGAATTTAGGCTTTCATGTTTTTTTCATAGTATCCAACCATTGCAGCAGAAATTCAGACTCATTAGACCAGGCCACTATAGCCTCAGTTTCACTCCGTGTGGTCTTCTGCAGCTGTATCACATCTGCTTCAGGTTCAAAATGTTATGTGTTCAAATTTCATTTTCTGCATACCTTGGCTGTAATACGTGGTTTTTGAGTTCCTAGTGTTTTGCTATCAGCTCAAAGCAGTGTGGCTGTTCTCTAATCTCCGACGTCAATGAAGCATTTTCCCTTTAAAAAGCATTTAAATGCTGCTCACTGGACATTTTCTTTTTGTTGGAGCTTCTCTGTCCAATTTTCTGTCATCGTTAATGGTTTTCTGGTGGACTTGAGATGTTAGACTTGGAACAGGTCAAGTAACAGTGTGTTTACTTACAGTGAAGCAAAGTTCATAAATGGTGAGGTCTGCCTCCAGGGCTCCAGAATACACGGATTTCTTTGCATCAGGGAACCAACTCTCTTTCTCTGTAAGTCACTCAGAACACACGGGAATGGGTATGACTCACAGGAGACTGGAGGACTGTGACATTTTCTGCAGTACTAAATCACCTTTCTTCTCCTTTCTGATGGTCGGTTTGAATTTGACCATGTCTACATGTCTACATTTGAAACAAGCTTAACTGATTGTCATTGAATTTCTTTTCGCATGTGCTGCTCTATTGCTACTTGTCACAGCTAAAACTATGCTAGGAAGAGCTAGTCCAGATTATGTTTTAATATTTCAGACTCAAATACATTTCAACTCAAATACAATTCAACTGACTTGATATCAAATGTTTGTTATGCTAAACAGTAGTAGTGCAACGGATCAAAAATCTCACAGTTCGGATCGGATCACGGTTTTAAGTCACGGATCGGATCAATTTTCAGATCAGCAAAAATAGAAAAAAAAATAAAAATTTGACTCGCCATTTACTTATTTAAGTATTTTTTGCCTATTAAAAAACATTCAACTGAAGACTCATTCCATGCACTTATATAAAAACAAATTAAGGTGCAATATGGACATCATGGCTTCTGCATCCTCTATACACAGCCTTAAACAACCAGAGGAGTCTGTTCAGTGACAGGTTGCTTCTCCCAAAGTCAAGGACCAGCAGACTTAAAAAGTCCTTTGTCCCACACGCCATCAAACTGTTTAACTCCTGGCTGGAGGGGAGAGGGAGGGGAAACGGGGACAAAGGAGGGGGGGACAAGTAAGCTGTAGGGCGTTTTCACTGTGCAATAGAGTGAGTATACTCTGTATTTATATATGTGTATATATGGTAACTGTAACTGAATTTCCCGGAGGAACCCACCCGAGGGATAAATAAAGTTTCATCTAATCTAATGTAATCTATAGGGCAGTACAGGGCTTTGTGTCTACCACTCCACTGTGATATAATGAGTGGTCACGGTCACGTGGCTTCCTTTGCCCTGGAGGTCCACCCATTTGTAGTTAGGGCAACAGAAGATGCCTGGGACAGTTCAGCCATAACTTTAAACTTCTCCTGCTCATACATGCTTGGAACGATCTTGTCACACTGAAGTGGACGCGCAACGGGATATCATAGCGTGGCTCAAGCACGTTCATCACAGTTTAAGCCTCTTGTTTTGCACAACGGAATACGGCCTCCCGTCTGCACCTAAACACCCCATTAGCTTTTGTAATAGCTTTAGCCCGGTTGGATTGGGCAGCAAAGGGCTGCTTAAATGCTGCAAACTCCTCTGCTCCTCCACTTGGACCGCTAGCGCTGACCATAACTACCGCTTGACAGACCAACCACGCGCACCATACACATACTTTTTTTTTCTTTTTCGAATCTTCGGATCACGTGCGTACCGAACCGTGGAGTGGAATCGGTTCGGATTTCAGATCAACCGTGATCCGTTACACCACTACTAAACAGCATAAAAACTGATTTTGTTTTTTTACTGGTGGTTGTTGCATGGCCCGAGTGTCTGTTTTACAAGCCTGGTTGTTTGTCATAAACAGAGATGGGCGCGTTACTGTAATCCGATTACTTTTTTTCAAGTAACGAGTAAAGTAAGGGATTGCTATTGCAAAAACGGTAATTAGATTACCGTTACTTTCCCGTAGGAACGCTGCGTTACTGCGTTACTAAAACCGTGATTTTTTTTGCGAGAATGTCTCATGACAGTGACGTTAGCGAGTGCGACGTTCGAGACAACATCTGTGTATAGATCAACAATGGATAATACATCGAGTGCGGGAGAGAGTATGAGCATGCAGCGATTAAAGAGTGGAAGTACTGACCTTACTTTGAGTTTGATTCCATAAAAAGTGACAAAAACATTAGTGTCCATTGTGCAAGGGAAGAAAACTTCTTTTTACAGCGACCCCCCCCCCCCCAAACTTCCAAGCAAGCACCGAGTGCGCTACGACGTAATGGGAAATTCACAGAGAAACTCGCGGATTCTTCCACTGACCGCTGCGGCACACCTGCACCAGGGTAAACCTCCGCCTACCCTACTCCTGCTTTACAGGTGAAAATAGAGCAACAGGACCGCTAGTCTTTGACTTTATTTATTTTCTGCTGTGTTTTACTTGCATCTGAAAGAGTGAGTGTAAACACAAAAAATATATATATATATTTTATGTGCTGGAATGTGCAGAAAATAGGTTTAAATATCAAACTAATTTCTTCCAGTCAGAGAATGTTGCATATAATTAAATTTTTGCTTGATGCATAAAGTTAAAAGATTAAAACTAATAAAACAAGTTTTAAAAAGAGACTTTTCCATTTGATTACATTTTGTATGATGGATTATGTAGAAAAAGTAGAATTGGGCTTAAATAAACTTGCCTTGCCTTGCCTAAAGATCTATCTCTTTATCACCTATAAAGAGATAGGTAAATCGTGTTTTTAAAAAGTAACTAAGTAAGTAATTACTTTTGAAAATAAGTAATCAGTAAAGTAACGGGATTACGTTTTTGGGGAAGTAATCAGTAATTAATTACTGATTACTTTTTCAAGTAACTTGACCAACACTGGTCATAAAAAGTTAATATCCTACATATCATCATTCAAAATGTGGAAAGTCAGTGGCTTTAAACTACTGTTCCAGCTGCAAGCTCGTGATGATTTTAACAACACCAACCAATTACTCTGATTTTTTCTCTTTAAACGTTTAATGTAAGCACCAGCCTATTGGATCTCATTTGAAAAGCAGCACATACCATAAATGGATGAATATGTAGCTCAGCATGAGACATTTATAAATAAAAAAAAAAAGAAAAAAGAAGTCACACAGTGTGAAAATTCAGTAACAAAAGCCGACTCCCTCGAACTGAGCTATTATTATTTGAATGTATTTACATTCTTGCCAGTAATAGCTGTGTCCTCCTGGAGATGTATTATGTACGTTTCTCTAGCTGCAAAGTCTTTGCTTTCTGAAACCTTAGTTGGATGTCATTTGTTATTATAAGGTCATTAGTTGGTACAGTAAAATGTCACCCAGTGGGTTTCTTTTATGTTCGGGCAGCATGAAATGTGAACCAACAGCAGCTGCAGCCTGAAAAATAACACCTTAGCCAATAATAATCAGCCTCTGAAAGATTTTTTTCTCACTCATATGTTTGTTGGAAAGATTTTTTTGTTATTTTCTCTTTTTTCAGAAAGCCTACAATATGTACTGGCTTTGTCCAGATGGGGAAGAACAGTTATTTAATTTTTTTGTGACTCTTCAAAAGTTGGTCCAAACTTGGCGTGACGGGAGCTAGTTGGGTAAACTACTTTTCCCGTGGCCAGTAACTTTTTTCCTACCGGATGTTGTTTGCTTTCTGCTGTTTTTGCCCTCCATCCTCCATCTATCCTGGCTCTCTCTCTCGCTCCCCCTCTCTCTCTGTGCCACTGGTATAGGCCTGTTTAGTTGGCAGAAGTGCAGCCTGAGTGGGCAGAGTAGAGAGAGGGGGCAGAGGCCAAGGAAACACCGAGCTGATCCGAGAACAGCCTTGGCCAAGGTAAACACCCAGTGAGAGAGACTGGAGCTGAGGATGTGATTATAGAAAGATTATAGAAAGATTACTGGTGGTCTGACACGTCTCCCCATCTGATTTGCTCTGAGGGAAAGCATCACTGAAGGTTACAGTTGTATCAGTAATGACAAACATGAAAGTAACTCAATGATGTTTCGAAAAATGTTGCATTCGTTATTAATTTCCAAAAAATTAATGTAATTTCTAACGCCGGCTATAAGAAGAGATTATAATACATATTATAATTACAAGTCTGTGTTTAGCAGGAAATATTATAGCCTGGTCTCACAGCAAAACATTCACTAGCCATGAAAAAAGCACTTTATTCATACATGTTTATGAGCATGAGTTGTATTTGGTGACAGTCAGCACAGCATTGAAACTAATGTATTACAGTTGGCAGCTTGTTTCATGGCTGCACAATACAAACTCCTCTCAAACTAGAGATGCAAGTCTTCGTAGCGCTGCATTTTTTCTGCATTCAGCAGAAGTGCTTCAGTATGTAGTGGGAAGTAGGAGGCTTACAGCAAATAGTCAGTAGTTTGGAGGTATTTCAACTTTTCTCTGTTTTTCTTCATATGTTTTCAATAGTTTATTACCACAAACACTGGACAGCTGACAACAATTGAATGACAGCAAAGCATAGCATTTTTTCCACATATTTATTTATTTTTTATATTTTTCTTGATGTAACTTGAGAATTGCAGTGGTATCAATATCAAGACTGAAAAAAATGAACTGGCCATAACCATAACCATAACCTGTAACCAACATCTTTTGCAAGGTGCAGCCTTTAATTTGAATATAATAGGTACTGTATCTGTTTCTGGTTTGCATCAGGCACTCTAGCAAGTCCTTGGCAAGTGTTTTCAAACAAGTTGCCAGTTCCACCTAGTGACTGCCAGCAACCACGTAGCAACCTGTCAGGGAATACACATTATTTCCTAGTGGTTGCCAGGCAATCGTCAGTCTATAGGCCCGTGTGCTAACACTCCTGTGAGACTGCGCTAAATACTCACTGTGCTTCTAAGCAATTGAACTCACTGTTTCAAACTGGATTTTAATTAGGACATTATAGGATTTCTTTAAAAGAAAGGAAACAAAGCTGAAAGTCAAAGTCAGAAACAACCTGAAGAAGAAGACGATTGCCTCAAGTGGAAACAAGGCTGAGTAGCAACGCTAAAACTCATATCTAGTATATTTTAAAGTAATTCTTCATGACAGTAAAAAACTAAACAAAAAAACCCCCATAATTCTTTACTTACTATTTTTTAAAGCAGTGTGCAATATGAGAAAGGATGTGGACTGTATGTATGTGCGCTGACTCCGGTGTGGGTTAATGGATGGACTCTTCCTTTAAGTAGTTGGCCTTGTTGTGGGAAGTGACTGACACCTTCACTGCCGGCAGTGTGCAAGAAGAAGCAACTCCAGCGTGAAGCTGCAGCCACTGTGAAGTGAAACAGGGCTGCCAACAGGGGTGCTTTAATTACTGAAATCAGCTGTGTGCCTAGATGGGAACAAGATTCGATATGACAATTATCCAAATGTTGTGTGCTGTGTTCCCTGCCCCAGAAAGAGAAATGAAGGCCCAGTTCATACAAGAGTGTTCTCTCTCGGTGTTTCTCCCAAAAAATCTGCAGTGAGACTTGGTTTGGACACTAAAAGCAGGTACCAGCTATGAACAAGGGTAAAGACACTTTCTCTGAAAACAGAGTCAAATGATGCTACTGCTGTGTGCAGGCATGCACCAGTTAGAGAGACACAGAGAGTCGTGTCTTCCTTTACTGCTACACTGAGGTAGATACTAATCTGCATATTCAATTTTATGGACATGGGGACATGCAGACATGAAACACATGTTGCACATTAACACATTATTTACTACAGCTGCATGATGTGGTCAGTCACATACATACAAACAATGGATGTGCGATAAAATGAGCGTGATTGTTGTCAACAAAATTCAAAGAATGCTGTTTGAGATCATTATTTCTAAAATTAGATGCACTAAATCTCAGCAAAAAAAAAAATACATCAACTCCAAATTTAGTATTTTAGTATTTAGTATTTATTTATTTATTGTCATTGTCAAGAACAATGAAATTGCGTTTGGGGCTTCCATACAACCCAAAAAAAAAGAAGAAAATAATAAATACCCCTTAAAACCCAAGTGTACATATTTAACCCAGTGTGACTCCAATGCAATAAGACAATCCTTAGCAATAATGTTCGTAGAAATTCAGACAAAGACCTGAGAAACATGACAAAATACAACAATGCAACCCATTCAATATTATTGTACTGTGAGATATGATATCAGATATGATAGTTATCTATTTAAGAAAGAGGGGGGGGGGGGCAGGAGGGGGAAGAGAATAAAGATATGATGCACCAATGCAGACCAGTTCATTGCTATTAAGAAGTTGGATATGGTTATTGTCCGTGAGAGGGGGGCAGAGAGTTCAGGAGCCTCACAGCCTGTGGATACAGGCTGTTGGCCAGTCTGGATGTTCTGGCCTGTATAGACCTGTACCTTCTCCCTGAGGGCAGCAGATGGAAAAGGTGGCGCGCAGGGTGATGTTGGTCCCGCAGGATACTGTGCACCCTCCTCAGACAGCGAGTGGGGAAGATATTACTGATCTCTGGCAGACTTGTTCCAATAATTCTGCCAGCTTCTTTCACCACCCGCTGGAGTGCTTGCTGATCGGCCTTGGTGCAGCTGGGGAACCACACTAGAAATCCATACGTCAGAACGCTGCTGATGGCACAGTTGTAGAAGTTCAACATCAGAGATCTGGGAATGTGTGCGCTCCGCAGTCTCCTCAGGTAGTAGAGGCGCTGTTGGGCCTTCCGTACAACTGAGGTGATATGGTTGCCCCAGGACAGGTCCTCGGTCACAGTTACCCCCAAGAATTTAAAACTGCTCACCCTCTCCACCGCCTCACTGCCAATGAAGAGAGGCAGATGGTTGTTATGACCCCTCTTCCGGAAATCTACAATGATCTCCTTGGTCTTTTTGGTGTTTAAGACCAAGTTATTGTCGTGGCACCATGACTCTAGTTGTTGCACCTCTGTCCTATAGTTTGTCTCATCATTGTTGGATATAAGTCCGAGCACTGTAGTGTCATCTGCAAACTTAACAATGAGATTGGACGCGCAGGAGGAAATACAGTCATGGGTGAAGAGAGTGTATAGCAGAGGGCTCAGAACACACCCCTGAGGGGCACCGGTGTTGACCACAAGGGTGGAAGAGGTGTTCTTACCCACTCTGACACTCTGTCTACGGTTAGTGAGGAAGTCCACAATCCAGTTGCACAGAGAGGAGTTAAGTCCCAGTTGGTGGAGTTTGGGACGGAGTTTGTATGGCCGGATGGTATTAAAAGCCGAGCTGTAGTCTACAAAGAGGAGCCGTGCATAGGTGTTCCTGTGTTCCAAGTGCTTCAGTAATGTGTGCAGCACTGTGGCGATCGCATCCTCGGTTGACCGGTTCTCCCTGTATGCAAACTGGTGCGAGTCCAGGGATGGTGGAAAAGCAGCTCTGATGTGTTTAATGACCAGTCTCTCCAGGCATTTGGCGGGAATGGGGGTGAGTGCCACAGGTCTGAAATCGTTCAGACATGTGACATTTGACTGTTTTGGGATGGGAACGATGGTTGCTGCTTTGAAACAGGATGGTACCAGTGAACAGGACAACGAGGTGTTATATATAGAGGTGAAGACGTCCGCCAGGTCCGCAGCACAGTCTTTTAGCACCCGGCCCAGCACTCCATCCGGCCCGGCCGCCTTCCTGGTATTAATGCTCCGGAACACACGCCTCAGCTCATGAGTGCTCAGGACCGGAGCAGGGTCGGTTGAGGGGAGAGGGGACAGGACAGGGTCGGTGTTCTCCCTGTCAAAACGGGCATAAAAGAGATTTAGATCCTCAGCCAGAGTAGAACTGTCGGCTGAGGGTGATGGTGTTCTTCTTTTGTAGTCCGTGATAGCCCTGATGCCCTCCCAGACCTGCCTTGGGTTTGTGTTGTTCTCAAACCTGGCCTCGATACGCCTCCTGTGCTGCTGCTTGGCAGTCTTGATGCCTCTTCTCAGGTTGGCCCTGGCAGCACTGTATGCCTCCTGGTCCCCGGATTTGAAAGCGTTGTTCCTTGTTCGAATAAGTTGTTGAACTCCGTGTGTCATCCAGGGTGGATTATTAGGGAACACACGGAATCGTTTCCAAGTTGTTACATTGTCCACACAGAAACAGATGTAGTCCAAGACAGTGGAGGTGTAACTGTCCAATGCGACACGATTGTCAGTGTCCTGCACCTTGAATACATCCCAGTCTGTGCAGTGGAAACAGTCCTGAAGCATCGGAATAGCGTCCTGCGGCCATGTTCTCACGGTTTTGGTTGTAATCCCAGTGCTCTTGATCTTTTGTGTGTATATTGGGTGTAGCAGAAGGGAGAGATGGTCTGACAGACCCAGGTGGGGATAAGCCTGGGCTCTGTACGCATTCGCCATGTTGGTGTACACCTGGTCCAACGTTCTATCTCCTCTGGTAGCACACTTCACATTACGGTGGAAATTGTGAAGTACAGATTTCAGGTCCGTGTGGTTAAAATCCCCAGCCGCAATAAAGACACTGTCCGGGTGTGCTACCAGGCTGTTATTGATGCTGCTGCTCAATTGTGCTAACGCTAGCTTAGCATTAGCATCTGGTGGAATGTAAACAGCGCAGATGTAAACGGCAGAAAATTCCCGAGGGAGATAGAATGGACGGCACTTTAACACCAACAGTTCTACCTCTGTACTGCACAGTTTTTCCGTTACCGTGACGTTCGTGCACCAAAGGTTGTTAATATAGATGCACAGCCCCCCGCCAGTCTTCTTACCCGAGTCCGCAGACCTGTCGGCTCGATAGGCGGTGCGGCCTGCTAGATCGATAGCCGCATCGGGAATGGCGCTGTCCAGCCAGGTTTCAGTGAAAATCATGCACGAACAGTTATTAAAAGTCCGTCGAGTGGCGATCTGCAGTCGTATTTCATCCAGTTTGTAACGGATTGAACGGGCGTTGGAGAGGAATATGATCGGGAGTGGTGGTTTAAACGGACTAGTCTTTAGCCGTGCCCACAGGCCTCCCCGCTTGCCTCTCTTCTGCCTCCGCTCGCAACGTCTCCTCCTGCGGCTTGCTGTTGCGGGTAGCCCCGGGGGTTGCTTAACGATCTCCGGGGGGATGAGATACTCGGATGTTAGTTGAAGATCTCCACGGCTTAGTTGTAGTAGATCATCTCTGTTGTATTGAAGTAACCCCAGACTGTGTGAAATAATACACAGTACCACCAAAAGTGCAAAAGTGTAGGAGCTCCGGGCCGCTGCGTCTGTGCGCGCCGCCATCTTAAATCTCCAACTCGTTGCGTGCCAACCATGCTCAGTATGCACAGCAACATAAGCTGTATTTATAGCAGCAGAACATATAAAATGTTTATTAAATGTGTCTTGAAATGTCAGTCTGCTACCTCTCAATTGCTGCTTGCTGAAAATACTGAGGATCCTGAGTCATAACTTAAAAGTTTCACCTAATTTATTAATGTTATAAATAAAACATGACCTGGAAGATTCGTACTGCTGAATTGGATGGATGTGGAGCTGGATGTTGAACAGCAGACTGTTTCCAACACTGTGCTGCATCTTTTACCTGCCATTTGGTGTTGTGTTGAAGCCTCTTCTCCCACCTGCTTGTAGGGAACCCCCCCCCCCCCCAAAAAACAAAAACAAAAAAACACTTGGATTTTGGCCTGTCATCATTTCAAGTAATGACACGAAGTCCTGAATAAATATTTAAAGGACTCCATATTAACATGTTGTCCCAATAAGGCACTTTTGTACTTTTAAAATTAGGCTTAAAATGTTCTTTTTATGGCAAGGTTAGGGTTAGGGTTCTACTGTTAGGTTCTACAAACATTTGCTGGCTTCTGCAGTTCCACTTGTAGTGGTGTTGTCTGAACGACCACTCCCATGAGAGTGGGAGATGGGATTTATTCCTCCAAGAGTAAATGATCCTCACCCTACATTAGCATGCTAGAAGTTTAATACTTGTCAAACTGAGTATTCATATTTTATAAATAATCAATCAGTGAGGGTGGGAAAACAAGTCTCCCCCTCCATCTCACTCAGCACTGGAGTGCCTCAGGGCTGTGTTTTAAGCCCCCTGCTGTACTCACTGTACACTTATGACTGTGTAGCCACATCCGACACCACCTCCATTGTCAAGTTTGCTGACGACACTGCTGTTGTGGGCCTGATCTCCGACAACATCGAGACGGCCTACCTGGAGGAGATTAGGAACCTGGAGACCTGGTGCCAGGAGAATAACCTCCTCCTAAACATCAGCAAGACTAAGGAGCTGATCGTGGACTTCACTACAAAGCAGGCGAGGAATTACAAACCCCTCATCATCAGTGGCACGCCAGTGGAGAGAGTGGACAGTTTCCGATACCTGGGTGTCCACATCACTCAGGACCTGTCATGGTCCTGTCACATCAACACCCTGGTTAAGAAAGCCCGTCAGCGTCTCTTCTTCCTCAGAAGACTTAGAGACTTCCATCTGCCACTGAAGGTGCTCAAGAACTTCTACTCCTGCACCATCGAGAGCGTCCTGATGGCAAACATCTGCACCTGATTTGGGAACAGCACCAAGCAGGACAGACGAGATCTGCAAAGGGTGGTGCGCTCGGCAGAACGCATCATTCAATCAGAGCTCCCTGACCTGCTGTCCATCTACACCAAGCGGTGCAAGTCCAAAGCTAGGAAGATTATGATGGACCTCTCCCATCCCAACAATGGACTCTTCTCACTGTTGAGGTCTGGGAAGCGCTTCCGCTCCCTTAAGGCCAAAACAGAGAGAATGAGGAGGAGCTTCTTCCCCCAGGCTATTCGGGGCCTGAACCAGGTGTAGGACTGGACTTTCCCAAACACGTCACTATAAGACTGGACTCTCACACACGTCACCACACGCACCACCACACATTTCCTATAATCCTATAATTCCTATAATTTATAATCCTTATCTTTATAATCTCTTCTGCTATTTGCACATTCTTTACTGTAATTTCCTAAGTTAATTTGTAAATTTTTGTAGTAAATTGTACATATTGTAAAACTTTTCTTCTGTCATTTAATGGTCGGGCATTGTACAGCTACAAGCATTTCACCCCCATGTCATACTGTGTATGGTTGTGTGTGTGTGACAAATAAAATTTGAATTTGAATTTGAATTTAATATCTATCTATATCTCTTTATAAGTACTAAAGAATTTGTATTTCTTTGATTATAAAAACAACTTTCAGTATTAAAGAATGTGATTTGAACAATTTGAGACGGTTCCAGACTCTACATTAGGCCTCTCAAAGTTAACATGATGATAACGCTTTAACGCAAATTCCTTTTAACGCACTATTTTTGAAGCATGATTAACACATGGTCTTCGACCTTTGGCTTGTCCCTGTAGTTTGGGGTGTCTGGAAGCATTACATGAGTAATGTTGTAGATAGTAAGCAGAAATGGATAAAGAAAAGTGTCTTTAGAATGGCAAGTTCAGCTTTAAAGCTCTGCCAGCTGCTTAAAGTTATTTGTGCTTACTGTCGATGTTAACTGGGTTACCACCGTAGTACGTCGAGTCTCACTTGCTGGCCAAGCACACGAGGGCAGTCCATGCAGGATAGTTTTCAACAGAGACATCTGGACAACTCTACGAGGAGCAAACTTTTCTTGGCCACAGATAAATGGCCAAGATACCTACAGCTTGCAGGTAGTTATATTACGTGGGAGTATATAGTTAAGTGTACTTTTGGCATAGTTTATGTACCTTTGAAGTTTTTCTGGAGAATATTTTGGACGGTAGTTGTTTTGAATTATTGCATGCATGTGAATAAAGCAAATATCTATTTGTCCATTCTCATGCTGGTAATAACATTACAAACATTAAAAAGCATCCTGTCAAGATCATTTAGAACAGATTACAAAATCTGTGATGAATTTGCGATTAAGATGTAGACTAAGATTTGTTTGTTAGTGTGATTCCCCCTTCCCCATGTTTAAGTTATATACTGTGGACCAGCCCACTCATAGACAAGCAGCAGATGCAGTAAAATAATTATTACTGGGCTGGGGGGTAAAAATGCTGGCACAGCGTACAGAGTACAGTGTATATTATTATTACAATGTGCACAGTGGATCTCAGTACTGTAGTGGTAACACTGTAAAGTTAAAATACTGCAGCAGCAAATTTAGTTACTGCCATGAGAATAGACATGATGTAAGTGTATTGTATTAATTATGTCTACTAACATCTCAGTCAGTGGTATTTATTCATGTAGTGAGCAGTTACATGTCGTAACAATACTTACATTACTTTGGCAGTAGAACAATTGTTGATGGCTCAAGTTTTAAAAAGTTTCCGCTGAAATATTAAAAGAGGTCAAATGCACAAATTACACTTCCACCCACACATTATTATATCACATATAAAAGTTTTTTTTTCTTCCACAGTGGGAATAAAAACTTAAGACACGCCGTCTGTTCTATCTATATATATATGAATTTCGTTAGTGAAGAAAGTTTGGAGACATTTATACATTCTGCTCAATATTCAGACAGTGGAAGTCAATACATAGGCTACTTCTCATGACTTAAAACTTTGTGTTTTTTTCTCAACATCTCGTTTTTATGAAGTGTGACAGCCTCGATCGCCTGGAGACTTTGTGTGTTCTTGGTGTATCTGATTGGAGACAACACAAGGTCATATATCTGGTGCAAACAAGACTCCCAATGCGGCCGCCCACCACTATCATCAGCTGAATTCAGACCGATATAGCGTACACACAGATTGCCCAGAGAAGTTGTGTCTGTGTAACCTCTCAGACCTCTCTGCACCTAATCAGAACTGGATATTGTTATTATTAATGCAGAACGTTCAAAGTGTGTAAAGGCCTCACATCACACTGCATCAAAGTACCAAGGTATTTCAGAGAGATTTGCAGTGCAGATTTTCAGAAAATAAGATATTAGGGTCTGGTTGGTGGAATACTATACAATGATAAGAGTTTTTGAATATTTCACCTTGTTTTTATGTTACCTTTAAAGACAGAGTTTGCAGAGTGCAAAAGGACAAGATCACATTTGACAAACAGAGGAAACTATTGCACAAAGATGCAACTTGCAAAAAAAGCAGGTTACATGAAATAAAAGTAATAAATGAATCATAACAGAAAAATATAGAAAAGGAAAATCAAAAACATGTTGCAAGATCATTTTGCTGAACAAAGTCATTATTTTCTACCATAACCTTAAGTTATATATATATTATGTGAATACCTCAAATACTCCAACATTGTCTAAGAAGTTTCTTCTTCAAGAATCTTGCCGTCAGACAACATTAGTAATAAATTGCATGATCTGTTGTTTTGGCACTGTGTTCAGTCCAACCCACGTGGTTAAATTCTTCTGCAATCCAGACCATGAATTTCCCCTTTATTAGTTGCAGCAGATAGTGCTTTTTGTTTTGCGTCATGTAATCTATGTCCTTTTTGTTGATGGCAGTGATATTTGTCATTTTGTTCGTAAAATGCTTGAAAGAGGTGTCTTTACTATCGTTCTGTATGTCTACATTTCAGAAACTTCTAATCTTGTACAAAACCTCTTGTCTCTTATATTTGGAAAACAGAATTTGGCAATTTAACATGCTTTGCACTTTATTTGGTTCAGGAGGTTAAGCTGAATTCTTTCATATGTTTAGGGTGAGGAGTAGAGCTGCTGCTCCACATCAGGAGGAACCAACTGAGGTGGTTCAAACATCTGACTAGGATGCCTCCTGGATGACTTCTCTGTGAAATGTGTTGGGCATTTCAAGACAGACCCAGGACTCTGTTGGCGAGATTATCAGAGGTGGGACCAAGTCATTGTTTTGCAAGTCTCAAGTAAGTCTCAAGTCTTTATCCTCAAGTCACAAGTCAAGTCTCAATTAATGTCAGGCAAGTCAGGGTCGAGTCTCAAGTCACTGGTGTAAAAGTCCGAGTAAAGTCACAAGTCTGAAACGTTGAATTTCAAGTCCTTTCGAGTCTTTAAAAAAAAAAGAATGTTGCGGTTATGCTAAATGTAAATATTAGACCATGTAATTTTAAAATCTGTGTTTTTCTCAACACATGACGAAATAGTGAACGTAGAAAATATACACAAATTGTGAAATTGCACCTCTATAAAATGCAGCTCAATTAAACCTAGCTCCAAGAAAAATTTTCACGGACAGTTCTGAGATAAGCTGCATGTTATTCTTGGATACGCTTGTAGGACTGGCTTTAAAATCGCATGACAAAAATATCATATACATTAAAAAAACTGTATCACCAACGGAGCCTGGACAACATTTGCTAGTTAGATGAAGTCAGCTATCTCATTGTAGCAAAAGAGAAGCACCACCTACCGTTCTTTATGCAACTTCAACTGTCGGAGAAAGTTGGAAGTTGTTCCATCTCTGTCTGTGATTCTCTTCTTGCATGTTTTGCATATTGCATTTCGTTTTTTTGTTGACTACTTCATAGTTTATGTACCTGAAAAAAATAACTCCTTGCAGCATTTTTGAGGGTTTTTAAAAAAAATCTGGTTAATTTGATTGGCTGTGCTACAGCTCACGCACACATACGTACGGAGTGTGGTTTGAATAAATGAATCAATGAATTGAATTAATGGTGCACACTTTCTATATAATATGTATGTTAAATTTTATATTTGGGGTGAAATATCAATTCTTTTCAAGTAAACCGGTTCAAGTCCAATTCAAGTCCCAGGTCATTGGTGTAAAAGTCCAAGTCAAGTCACAAGTCTTTTTCATTTTTTCAAGTCAAGTCTAAAGTCATAAAATTAATGACTCGAGTCTGACTCGAGTCCAAGTCATGTGACTCGAGTCCACACCTCTGGAGATTATATCTCTGTGCTGGCTTGGGAGCTACTTGTTCATGTGTGGTTTATGATTTGTTAGCACATTTACTTTGCTATACTCTGGGCAGCACTGTTCCTAAAAACGGAGCCGAAGTGAATACTAATGTTCACAGTATTGCCTTTAACACTAAGGCTACAGTTTTTATTTTCAAAAATGTAACAAAGTTTATTTTTCCCATACTTTTACACTTGTGCAGAGTTATTGTGCATGTTTGTTATATCTGGAGCATGCTAGCTCAAGTTTCTGTCACGTTAAAGAGTGTTCAGGTAAAATGCGAAGTACATCAGAATAATGCAGTGCATGTGTGGCTATGTGTCTTGATGACATGATCAGACTTGCGTTAAAAGGTGATTCATTCCCTCTTTAGAAAAATTGATTTATATAAACAAACCAAGGCTCAAAAATCAAAGTATGACCTGAACCATTGCTGTCGAAATTTGTTTGTCTGTTGTGTTGTCTTGGGCCATTGGCACTGCCTTAAAAATGCCTCAAAATGAAAATTTAAAAAAAGAAAGAAAAGAAATAACACAAAGTCTACATAAACAACATTAAAATTAACATCCTTCATGAGTTCATTTTCTTCTGAGATTTACAAAAAGCTTTTTTAGGTAAAACTGGCTTAGAAGCTTTAAAAGAAATGATTTTATGTTCTTTAAATTCATAAAATGATTCAATTTACTTCTAAGAATTTTTGATTTCGGTTGCATGGAGCTTAATTTAAGACCACAACTTGTAATGACTAGTGAAATAAAACGGCAATATTAGGAAAAAGATCTAAACGCATTGAAACGTATGTTTTTGTCCTTATTTGTGTTCCTTTTAAGTTTTTTTTTCCATTTGCAGCGGGTGAGAAGCCTGAAACTTACTTTTGGAGGAAAATTGTTTATATAGAACCGCATCACTCACACTGAGACACAGATCGAGAAAGGTTTTTATATCTTAAAGTGGATGCATTTCCACTAGGTAATGTTTATTTATTGGTATTGTCTTTCCCATATTCTCTCACAGTCTCAATGTTGACATAAACAGCATATCTAGAGAATCTATATTATTGAAGCCTGGTAACCATGGATACGATGTGTGTGTGTGTGTGTGTGTGTGTGTGTGTGGCATTTAGTGACCAGAAATCAACCCATCATTTTCTTGATGCTGGTTAACTCGTGACAGGTGAGAGCCAATAACGCGTCTGCCTGCTGCTCGGCCATTCGTGGTGAATCTCATTTTCAATCGTAATTGTCTTCAGGTCCTGCCTGTCTCTGCAAAATAGAATATAGTGGCTCCAAAGTGCTAATCACTGAGCTAAAACAGTGCAATCTATTGTTAAAAGCATGGTGCTGGATGGATGGAGTGGGCTTATGTGCGATGGGCAGATGGATGCTTAGACAAGGCAGGTGGGGTGCTAGACGGACAGACTGGCGGGACAATGCCTTGTCACAGTCCCTTGTGGGATGTGATGGCACCCTTTTCCTGCCCTCCATCCCCATGTTTCACCCACGTGTAAACAGACCCACACACATACAAACATTTGCGAGCTCATGGTTTGGGTGGGAACTGCAAAAAGGCGATCACTGCCATCTGTCGTGTAGACTTAAGGAGAACCTTATTTTTTCATTTCTTTTCTTTTCTTCAGGTAGCAGCTCTACTGCACCTAAAACCCAAAGTACATGCATTTCTAACACTGCACATGGCAGTTTTAGTATAGCTAGAGCACTACCATGAAAAGACGAATAAAGTCCTGCAAAAGCACAGTCGACAATTAACCCCGAGCTTCAGTAGCAATGCAAAAATGAAACTTTCACAGTGAGACAAGTGCAGTGTGTGTGCGCGTAGCTCCCTGTGTGATGAATATTGAAGTATGTGCACTCTACTGGCATCAGTGAGGCTGTCATATTACCTCTAAATGTCCTGATGTTAAAGTAGAGTAGTGGTGGTACAATATACGTAGAGGACACCTTCGCTCTGTGTAGTAAAGCTGAGTTGGCTTTCTGAAAGTGTGTGTTCAGGGGACACAAACACATCAGAAGATACTAAAGAAGTAGTTCAAGCAGTTCAGTGTGTGTGTGCGCGCGCATGTGTGTGTTTCCACGCAAGACACCAGCTTTAAAGCAGAGTTTTAAAAGTGGTAGGGCTGCAGGCAAGGCCATCCATCAGAACACGGCACAGACGGGTAACTCCCTCAGCACGGCGTTCCTTCTTCTCTCTCACCCTCTTCTCCTCTCTGTTTTGTCATCCCTCACATCAGCGTTATTAATCAGTTGAACTCTCCATCAAAAACATCGCAATGTGACTAAACACTGATGAAGGAAACAGATGGAAAGCGAGCTGATCAGATAATAAGAATTAATAGGTAATAGCAGCTTACTTTGATGAATGTCCTAATTATCTTAAGCCTTAAAGCTGAGCTAGTCAATATTTTTATATAAACAGTGGATCAAATGAGTGCGTGCTGTGCGTGGTTTGAACTGACTCACCCCTCGGAGGATTCAGCATTTTTATATATTTAAGTATCTTATTATTTTATAGTCCTGAAATCTGCTCTTGTTGACCTTTTTTTTTCTCCCAGCAGGCTGCTGTGTTTCGCTCTCTGTAATTAAGTCGATATTAGGCCTTAAAGAAAGGTGTATTGGGGGCTGTTGTGATGTTGTACACATGCATGTTGTGGACTAATGAGATGACACAGCTTTAGCTTCATCCTATTATCATGCTGTGTTTTTCAGTCTTTTGGTTTTCTGACTCTCAAAGAATTCCAATGCACTTCAGAAGCAATTTTAGGGTTAAATACAATGTGCACTAGCTAACATGCTAGCGATGTCATGTATGTGCTCCAGTTAGAGCTGCTCTTGCTTCTCATGCTTTTATGGTCTTAACTGGAAAAGATGAAAAATTTAGCAATGATTGTAGTGCATAATGGGAGTATATGCCGATAGCTGCACAAAAAGCATTCTGTTATTCATTTGTCATTTACAAGATCATCATATGTGTATTACTGGAACGATATCAAAATTTCATGTTTAAGTTTTATTTCAGTTTTAAATATCATGGTTATCAATACATGGTTATTAGATGCACTCCTAGTATCGACCCTTAAACCCACAGGCATCCAGCTCTGGCTTGAAGTCAGCTCTGATGCGATCAAAGTTCATTAAAAAGACAGAGAGATCCTACTGTTTTTCATTATTCAAACATGAAATCAATTTGCAGACCACAGTAATGACAGACTAACAATGTGGATAATATGTAGTTTAAAAAAATATTAACTGCCTCCAGGAAACATAAATACTGTAGATACACAGGGAGCTTTAAAGTGCAAGCTGAGTAGCCGTGTGTGTGTGACGTGTGGTTCCACAGACTTGGCTTCTATTTAAACTGAATTGAACATGGGATGAAACTGACTGTTGTTATATATGTAAACACAACAAGAATAAAACAGTATTCACTAAATTATGACATCTGAAGATCGATCTAATGCAACTTATGCATTAGTGGGAAAAAGTGGAATTGAAGCATGGCCACAGAGGCTATTTTTTTCAGTGAATAAGAAGAAGACCAAACAAACAAACAAAAAAATCCCATTAAAACATAAAGATGACAGGAAGGAGTTGAATTACATCTGAGGGATATGATTTAATAGCAGAAAGTGTGTGTGTGTTTTCTTAACTTAAAATTCCCCTTTTCACTTTATTTAGAAGTCTGACATGTACATCAACAAAGTAAATTAAGCGATTTAGAGAACAATTAATTTATAAAAAAAAAAGAGCTGAGTGTTAAGGAAAACTAAATGTTAGCATGTGTGAACTCCTTTTTGTTCCAACTACTCTTGATCACCATGAAAAATACTGTATGAAGACATTTAAAGACAACTGTCTAAAGTAGTCATCTTTCTCATTTAGCACACAGCAGGAGATGCATGGAAATAAAGGAGGCAGGAGGCACAGCACAACCCACCAGCTTGCTCTGAATTTGCAATTACCTGCACTATTCTTGCATGCGTGCAATCGGATATCAGGCAGACCTTGTTAGAGAAAGCTGGCAAGTCAAAAACCTTTTAATAACAGATGTGAAAGGTTTGGATATTTGGTTCTCACACCCACTTCTACTGTATGAGAGGTTCAGGACGGCAAATGTATTAGATGTCTTCTGTTAGTGTGTGTGTGTGTGTGTGTGTCTTTCTTATTTTGTCAGGGCGATGTGTTCAACTAAGGTGTTCACCATGATCAACAGAACACTGGCAACCAGTGTTGGTCAAGTTACTTTAAAATAGTAATTAGTTACTAATTACTGATTACTTCTCCAAGAAAGTAATCCCGTTGCCCTACTGATTACTTATTTGTAAAAGTAATTAGATACTTTATTACTTGGTTACTTTTTAAAAACATGATACAAAACCTGAATACGTAACAAAGCAATCGACCTTTCAGCCAAAATCATTTTCTGCATAATCATATAAAATTGAATCAAATGAAAAAGCGTCTTTTAAAAAATTGTTTTATTAGTTTTAATCTTTTAACATTATGCATGAAGCAACAATTATATGCCACAGTCTTTGACTTGAAGAAATTTGTTAACATTTAAACCTATATTCTGCATATTCCAGAATATAAAATAAAATAATTTTTTGGTGTTTACACTCTCTCTTTCAAATAGATGTAAGTATAACACAGCAAAAAATAAACAAAATAAAGTCGCACTATGTCCTGTGACTCTTAAATTTTCAGTTGTTTAGCAGGCGTGGGGCGGGTGGAGGTTTGCCCGGTCATGGCCACAGTGCTCATGTCAGTGGGGGGATGAGGGGGTTTCTCTGTGAATTTCACATTCCTGTGGCAGCGTGCTCGGTACTTGCTCAGATTTGAAGTTTAGTTTTTGTAGAAAAAAAGTTTTCTCAGCTGTCAATATGCTAAATGTTCCCATCTAACACATTTTATTTTCAGTTATTTAAATTGTCCAATTCCCTTTGAGCACCTGAAATGAAAGGACTGTGTTTAATATGTTTTAGTTTCTCACATTTTTATGCAATCTTTTTGTTCAACCCACTGAATTAAAGCTGAAAGTCTGCACTTCAACTGCATCTGAGTTGTTTCATTTAAAATTAATTGTGGTAATGTATACAATTAAAATTTATGGACCTAACTGTATATTTATTGCATGTGACTTTTAAACATTATAGAAACGTTGAGGCAAATGTAAGCTGATTACATGCAAATATTGTAAAAGTAAAAGCCATATTTATATCTTCAGCTTTATAAGTTTCACCATGTTGATTTTTTGGATGAATATAAATACAGGGTGGGCCATTTATATGGATACACCGTAATAAAATGGGAATGGTTGGTGATATTAAAGTCCTGTTTGTGGCACATTAGTATATGTGAGGGGGCAAACTCCTCAAGATGGGTGGTGACCATGGTGGTCATTTAGAAGTCGGCCATCTTGGATACAACTTTTGTTTTTTCAATAGGAAGAGGGCCATGTGACACGTCAAACGTATTGGTAATGTCACAAGAAAAACAATGGTGTGCTTGGTTTCAATGTAACTTTATTCTTTCATTAGTTATTTACAAGATTCTCTTTGTTCACAGCCATTGACATGTCGAAGAGGTTAACACATGAGGAGCGGATCGAAATTGTGTTGATATCTGGTGAACGCAGTAACCGGGTCATTGCAGCAGATTTCAATGCAATACGAGACCACCCATCTCCCATGCTACAGTTAGCAAACTGCTTGCTAAGTTTCGTGAAACTGGTTCAGTGTTGGATTTGCCAAAATGTGGACGCAAGAAAACTGTCACTAATGAAGAAACATCAGTGGCTGTCCTAGCTTCATTCAGCAAGAGTCTACAGCGCACACTCGCCGCATGTCACTGGAGAGTGGCATTAGTCGAACATCCCTTCGGCGGATATTAGCTACTCACAAATGGCACCCTTACAAACTCCAGCTACTGCAGCATCTCAACGAGGATGACCCAGATCGGCGCACAGAATTTGCAGAATGGGCAAAACAAAAATTGGAACAGGACCCTCAGTTCACGTAGAAGATTTTGTTCAGTGATGAGGCAAACTTTTATGTGAATGGTGAAGTTAACAAACAAAACCACCGCTATTGGTCTGACACTGAACCACATTAGATGGATCCCTCCAAGACAGTTGGAACAACAAAAGTGATGGTTTGGTGTGGTATATGGGGTACAACGATAGTGGGTCCATTCTTCATCAATGGAAACCTCAAGGCCACTGGATATTTGAAATTGCTACATGATGATGCGTTTCCCTCTTTATGCACTGAAGCTGGCATGTTCCCTGAGTTTTTCCAGCAAGATGGTGCACCACCACATTATGGGTGCCAGGTCTGAGCATTCCTAGATGAACAGTTTCCTGGAAAGTGGATTGGTCGTCGTGGGCCAGTTGAACGGCCCCCAAGGTCTCCCGATCTGACCCCCTTAGACTTTTATCTTTGGGGTCATCTGAAGGCAATTGTCTATGGTGTGAAGACACGAGATGTGCAGCACCTGAAACTATGGATACTGGATGCCTGTGCTGGCAGAAACTTGTAAATAACTCATGAAAGAATAAAGTTACGTTGAAACCAAGCACACCATTGTTTTTCTTGTGACATTACCAATAAGTTTGATATGTCACCTCTTCCTATTGAAAAAACAAAAGTTGTATCCAAGATGGCCGACTTCTAAATGGCCACCATGGTCACCACCCATCTTGAGGAGTTTGCCCCCTCACATATACTAATGTGCCACAAACAGGACTTCATATTACCAACAATTCCCATTTTATTACGGTGTATCCATATAAATGGCCCACCCTGTATATCAAATAAGAAATAAAATCCTAAAAATTCTTATGCCAAAACTGGACAGCCTTTTAGTACAGTTAACCTCAAAGGAAACCATATTATTCGTCAGATGTAGGTTTGGGTTGGTTTTTTCCCCTGTGGGTGTGGCTAGTGAAATTCAACTTTCTCAACTCAACTTTCCAAAGAAATTTAGTTAACCACAGTTAATTCAGGACTTTTCCATGTAGGATCAGGAATGTTTGGACATCGTGATTTTTCCTTAATGAATGAAGTCATCCTTTAAAAACTGCATTTTGTGTTTACTCTGTTTATCCGTGTCTGAATCTGTGAATCATTCCAATAAAATGTTTAACATGAAAATGATTTTTTGACTATTATGTGTTGAAACCCTCCGAGGTGATTTTGACCCCCCAAAACAACTTAATGTGTATTGACAATAGCTGTCATAGTAAAAACAAAATCAGCAGTGTGTCAGATGGTTATATAATAATATTGTGTTGCCATTCACATGCACTTAATTTAATTAATTTGCCAAAAAAGACTATATATCTTTGGTGAAATCTAACTAAAATGTAGAAATGTTATTACAATTTTTAAATTAATTTCAGTGCTGTTTACACAAAACTACTTTTTGGCGGTAACACAATTTGGCTAATGCCAAGCTCGGTGTGTTTGTGTCAGTCGTCTTCAAAATGAACGGTGGAGTGTTCCCACCCCCTTGATAGTGTGATCCTGTAAAACAGGAGCCATAACAAACAGTTCCATCTAATAAAATAGCACAGGTGAAATTGGATTCTTTTGACTGGGGTCCCCCAGCACCCCAATATGTGCTCTTATTAAAACAGAAACGGGAAACAGTGGTGTGAGGTCATTAGGAACAAATCCACTGACATGGTCACGAGTGAGATACAACAAAACATGCACCTCTGGGGTCTGCGGGTACCCCAGTCGATAGGATTAGGGTTAATTTCAGGCCAGAATTCATTTTGCAGCAGAAAGCCTGCCAGCTGTGGAATAACATCCATTATGCATCTGGTAGTGCTTTTGTTTTATCAGACAGCATATATTAATTGAACTAGGTTGTTTATTTCCATTCATTTTCAGTTATTCCGTTTTTCTCTGTTTTGTCGTGCATTGTTTGTTGAGCCGCAGACCTGACAGAACAGCTGTGCACCTGAATACATGCCTTTATAATTGTGTTTATTCCAGTCTTTTGCTGTGAAATAGTAACAAAGTGACTCCTGCTACTTGCTTTAATGAGTAATTAACCCAAAGACCATGTTTTTCTTTAGCTTTAATCATATTTGCCTGCCTTCTTGGTAATGAAACATTTATCCAAATCAGTATTTAAACAATTCTGAAACAGTGTATTACGACACAAAGTGTAAAAAAAGAAAAACAGCCTCACTGAGCTGCCATCTAGCATTTAGAATTTTCACTCTGCTGCCAGCTTTGGTCCTACACCCACTGTTTGACTGACATATGATCTCTGGGAAAAGCAGCACAGAAGCAACTCGGTAATGAGCGCACTTTTCACCAGAAACGAGACAAACTGAAGAAATATCAATTAAAATTTATGAAACTTTGAATGTACTGCGATGCTGTTTCCTGAGGAAAAAAAGTCCCATCTTCATAATGTCAGCCTATCAGGAAGTCATTAAAACATCCTTGTTTATTCCCAACAGCAACTTCAGTTTTGAGTGTATCAGCTTCTGCCACTCGCAGAGGAGCTCATGTTCTTTTGGTTTCAATGTAAAGCATAAAATAAAATGGTATTTTGAAAATGATTCATTCTCCACTCTGCCATCAAGATCCCAATTAGTTCCCTGATTCATAGCACTCATTTTACACACTGACTCACCAGAAATGTTTTCCCGTAATTCTGTTGTTTTAATGCACCGCCATAGACATTCCATTGATTTAGCTCTGAGTGATTCTCCGCCCAGTTTCTCGATCCTTGGCAGGAATCTTCTACCGCACAAACAAGGTTGCCAGGGAAACAGCCTTAGGTTAAAATGACTTCAAAACTCTGGTCTGATTTCCTTGGTTTGATCCCACTTGCGAAGTACATGTGTGTCAAAGTGGGCGCTTGTCTTTTCTATAGTCTCAGTCTATGCTTGGGTGTGTCAGGATTGTTTATGTGATTCCATCTATATTCAGTCTTTAAGGACTTACGCATAACATGCGCAGTATGGGCTTCTTTTATTTTAAAGAATGTATACATTCAAGGAATATATAACCCCTGTTTTGTGGCAACAATTTCCAGATTACCCATAAATGCACCACATGCAGGCAGTTATTAAGTTGGTGTTCTGAGAAAGAGCGAGGATATGCTCACTGAATTTGTTTGTGATTATGTATGTTGTTGATGCAGCTTTCTCAAAAAAACAGTGAATGATTAAAATCATTTGCAACAGGAAAGCCAAAACACACAAACAATAAATACATTAAAACATGTCCAGTTATCTTTGTAAGGACCATTTTAGTTAAAACTATTTCGCTTTCATCTTTCCACACACCTTTTTAAACAGCAGTTTGAGAGTTACAACTTGGTTTGAGTTCCATTCAGAATCGCAGTTAGGGTTAGAGGTATGATGACTAAACTCTGGGGTGCGAAGCCTGGGAATGCGTTAAGTTCAGTGAATGTCAGTGAAAGACTTAAAGCCTAACAAACATTCATGTGTATGTACATGTGCCTCACTACATACACAGAATGGAGCAGGCAGCAGTCACTCTCAAAATATGAAGAGTGTTTCTGCTATCGATATTTTATAATTTTGAAATCATATGTGACAACCTAACTGTGAAACTGCGCCTTCATTGGCTAAAGACTTACGAAGCACAACCTCGATAGTCCTCTCAGAAACATCAATCCACTGTTCATCCAGCTGTTTCTTCCTCTAACCAGCTAGGCTATGTGGACAGCAGCCTAAGCAGAGAAGCCCAGACCTCCCTCTCCCCAGCCACCTCCTTCAGCTTATCCATGTGCACTCTGAGGAGTTCCCAGGCCATCCAACAGATATTCTTTCCAGTGTGTTTAACCCGGGGCTTCAGTAGGACATGCCCAGAACATCTCACCTAGGAGGTGCCCAGTAGGCCTCCTTGTCACACGCTCAAACGTGGAGGAGACTCAAAGCTCCTCTTTAATGATTGAACTCTTCACCTTATCTCTAAGGGAGAGGCCTGCGAGCCTTTGGAGAAAGTTCATTCCTGCCACTTGTATCCACAATCTCATTCTCTCAGTGGCTACCCAAAGCTCGAGACCAAAGTTGGAGGTCGGGACGTAGATCGACCAGTAAATCATCAGATTCACTTCTCTTCACTGGTGAAACATCTGCATCACTGCAGCTGGCCCCAATCCATCTGTCATTCTCTCACTCCCTTACTATATACAAGACTATGAGATACTTAAGATCCTGCACTGGGTCCCAGAGTGGGCACTCCACCCTTTCCTTGCTGAGGACCATGGCCTCAGATTCAGAAAGTGTTTACCAAGGTCAACCCCATAAAGCATCCAAAGTCTTTTTGAAACCCCACGTTTTGCTCCCTGGTAACCTGTTAAAAAGAATTCTGGTTTAGACTCAGAAGCTAGCTCAATCTTTTATATTGTCTCTGGTTTAGTCAAAACATGAGACCTACTCATTCAAAAAACCCACAGACTCAGCAGTGCCCTGTCTCCAGTGCTGAGCAACATATCCAGTAAGTCTGAAACAAATCGGATACACAGTTGCAGAGATAGATGAAGAACAAACAGTCAGATGGACACAGAGCAAGTTCTCGAATTATTAGTAGGATAATGGATTTCTCACTCCAGGGAAAATCCAGTGGATGCAGTGTTACTGCATCAGTAACAGAAGCGTTAATGGTAAATAAAGTCAGTATAGACAGCAGTGCAGTCCATAGCCTGGAGGAAGTTCTAATGCGCTGAAGGCAGAATAGCATTAACACGTCCAACCGGGCTGATTTACCAGAGAAAATGGCAGAGTGTGCTCGACTGTGTACATGCGCTCCTACATCCTACAAGTGTGTACTCGAGTTCTCATCAGTGTATTTTTTCTTTCATGCCGCGTTCGTCTAAGTGTGTTTGTGTAAGTGATCGGAATAGGAATAAGAAGAGAGAAAGAGGGAGCGCAAAAAGATGATTGCAGACGCACACACACACACGAGGGTCTCTTGTGCGTTTCTATTATTTTTTTTCTTTCTCTTCCTCTGAGGTGATTTGTTTGCGCACCCCTTCATGCAAACACACACCGGGAGCCACACAATTATTTCACATTGTACCCACCTCAATATGAAATCACGGCGTACAGACACGTTTTACAATGTACCTTAGTGATGAAGGTGAATGCAGGGTGGAGGGGCATCAGGGAAAGAGAATATGGGGGGAAGAGATGTAAAAAAATTTTTGTTAGGACTCTATCATTATGGCATTTTCATACCAAAAACCTATTATGATGTTTGCAGCATGATTACATGCTGTGGAGTATGAATCTATCTGCATGTGCGGCTGTGTGATATGTGTCTGTTTTTAGACGAGGCAATTAGAGGTAATTACAATGCGACCGTATCCACCGCCAGCTTTGCCTCGCTCTGTTCCAGCAGCTGTACCATGAGAGGCAAGCAATGATGCTTTTTTTTCTCTCCCCTCAACTCTCTCTCTTTCTTTTATCAGGTATCTCTTCATGGTTACAACGAGCCACATCACAGTGACACTTGAGTACAGCAGAGGGAGTCACATTGCCGCCAGGCGATTGAGACCGGAGAGAAAGGCAACAGAAGGAGAGTTGGCTGGGGGAGTGTTGAGTGATGACAGGCAAACAGGGAACTTTTTTTTGCTGTCTTTCCATGATTGTTCACTATTATTGGAGGCCATTGCGAGGAAGACAGTTGAAGTTAATAATTCCGATGATTTGCTTGTAAGAAAGCTATGGTTTCTGTCATAATTTGGTTTATACTGCATGAACTTGTCATATTTGTATCAGGTCCACACTGTAAACCCGAATGTTCAAAGTAATTAAATAGATTAAATAGTGTATACTCAAAGTCTTTAAAAAGTTCTGTTAACTTAAATATGTCAAGTTCTTGTAACATGTTCTTCTTTTTGAGTAAATGAAACTAATAATATTTGATTGAATTGAACTATTTCTATATTAAGTAAGCATCACTTAAAATCATAACTTAAGCACAACGTAAGACAGTTAAGTTAGGACATATAAGAATGGTAAAGTCCTGTTATTTTTGTTGTTTCAAGTAGGTAGGATTTAATAATAAACTTAATTTATGTAGCACATGCTAAAATACAATAAAATCTCAAAGTGTTTCACCAAATAAGTAAAATCAAATTGTCTTAAATGCATTAGTGGAAGACAAAATGTATCCATCCATCCATCCATCCATCCATCCATCCATCCTCATCCGCTTTGTCCGGGGCCGGGTCGCGGGGGCAGCAGCCTAAGCAAAGAGGCCCAGACCTCCCTCTCCCCAGCCACCTCCTCCAGCTTATCCGGGGGAATACCAAGGCGTTCCCAGGCCAGCCGAGAGATATAATCTCTCCAGCGTGTCCTGGGTCTGCCCCGGGGCCTCCTCCCGGTGGGACATGCCTGGAACACCTCACCCAGGAGGCGCCCAGGGGGCATCCTTGTCAGATGCCCGAACCACCTCAGCTGGCTCCTTTCGATGTGGAGCAGCAGCTGCTCTACTCTGAGCCCCTCCCGGATGGCCGAACTTCTCACCCTATCTCTAAGGGAGAGGCCAGCCACCCTTCGGAGGAAGCTCATTTCTGCCGCTTGTATCCGCGATCTCGTTCTTTCGGTCACTACCCACAGCTCGTGGCCATAGGTGAGGGTAGGGACGTAGATCGACCGGTAAATTGAGAGCTTCGCTTTTACACTCAGCTCCCTCTTCACCACGACGGACCAGTGCAGCGTCCGCATTACTGCAGCTGCAGCCCCAATCCGTCTGTCGATCTCCGGCTCCCTTCTCCCATCACTCGCGAACAAGACCCCGAGATACTTGAATCAGAATCAGAATCAGAATACTTTATTGATCCCTGGGGGAAATTATTTTTTGTTACAGTGCTCCATTTTAAACCAACATTAAGACAAGACAGACAATACGCTAACTAAGAATAGTACAATATATACATATATATACATACATACATACATAAGTCACTTATAAATAAATAGTTGGAAAAGAAACATGTGTAGCTGTAGCAGCAAACAGTGTGTTAAGTGGATGCGTTGTACAGGGAGATGGCCACAGGCAGGAATGATTTCCTGTGTCGTTCAGTGGTGCTTTTCGGTAATCTCAGTCTCTCACTGAACGAGCTCCTGTGACTGACCAACATGTCATGGAGTGGGTGGGAGGTGTTATCCAACATTGTCTTTATCTTGGACAGCATCCGCCTCTCCGACACCACCTTGAGGGAGTCCAGCTCCATCCCCACAACATTGCTGGCCTTACGGATCAGTTTATTAAGTCTGTTGGCATCTGTTGGCAACTCCTCCACTTGGGGCAGGAACTCATCCCCGACCCGGAGTGGGCACTCCACCCTTTTCCGGCTGAGAACCATGGCCTCAGATTTGGAGGTGCTGATCCTCATTCCCGCTGCTTCACACTCGGCTGCGAACCGTTCCAGTGCGAGCTGGAGGCCCTCACCCGATGAAGCCAACAGAACCACATCATCTGCAAAAATCAGAGATGAGATTCTGAGGCCACCAAAGCGAAAGCCCTCCGCCACTTGGCTGCGCCTAGAAATCCTGTCCATAAAAATTATGAACAGAACCGGAGACAAAGGGCAGCCCTGGCGGGAACCCCCACTGGGAACGAGTCCGACTTATTGCCGGCAATGCGAACCAAGCTCTTGCAACGGTTGTATAGGGATCGAATGGCCCGTAGCAATGGGCCAGACAAAGACAAAATGTATTTATTTTAATATTCATTGTTTGATCAATGTATCCTACATATATATTTTAAATTTTTTCCGTAAGTGTTGAGCAGCTGCAGGAATAAATTTTTATTCCGAGTTAATCTCTGATTTACCCTCCGCCGCGGGAGGCGGCGCTAATGAGCATTAATACGAAACACATAAAGAAGTAAAGGTATATGGGGGGGAACAGCACCAAAGAGGCAACATGGACGACTGGAGAAAGTTGGACCTAACGGCAGCAACTAGCATCACTGGACTTACAGTAAGTTTTCAATGTTGATATTAGTTTATTGTTAAAATACGAATATTTAGTTGTATTTTGGGTGCGTGTCGAAAAGAATAGCAGAAATGTCGGGTCCGTGCTTTTTATGTGCTTTGCTGCTCTCCCCGAAGGAAACTTTGCACTTGCAGAGCTAGCATTAAGTTGTTGTAATGAGGGTCGCAGGCTGTTTAAAAAGTTAGATACTACTTGTTCTAGAGGTAGCGCCCGGTCACCTAGTATGAAACAAAGTGTTTTAATCTCTCTAAATTTTTAAACCCCCTCTCATGACTCAGAATAGTTGGGTCCAAACAAGCCCGTTGTCCCTGCAGTTACACAGCGGAGATACCTATCTGCAGTGAGAGTGCTTTTAAGCCGTTTTCTTGTTAGAAACGCTATATTTTAAACTATATGTGCAGGGTTAGGATTGTGAAGGAGCTCTTGGACCTCTGGCCTGCTCTAAAAATGGGGTCTGAGGTAATATGGATCAGCTCTCTTTAAAATGAAAATTGTGATTCTTACTCATGTGGCAGCTTTTTGCTGCTTTATAAAGATGTGCGAGATGCTTCAAATTGAACTGTATTGTCCTTCTGCTGTAGTTGTATGCAGAGTTTCAGCGGATTACAAATCAGAACCTGCCCAATACATTCTACGCTCTACTTGACCGCCATCTTCCTCGACTGATGACCTTATTCAGACGGAAGACAGCAGATGCCCTGGCTGAAATTCTAAGAATTCACAATGAACAGGTAATAATAGATTGTTACACATTTCATAGGTTGAACCAGTGGAACATTGGACAGGTTCAATGATTTAAATGAGCTTTTTGAATTTTGCTATTATTCCACTTTGTGTTTGCTATTTGTCTGACTGTATTAAAGATGTGAACAGGTTATTTGTGGACATGTGTTCTGATTTGACTGTTGTTGTTGTTGTTCAGTAAACTCACCAGTATATACAATTCTGTTTTTATCTGGAAATAGGAAATCCATGATATCCACACCAAGCGCACTACCGTTCTCCACGCCCTTCCTGTCTATCTGCGTGAGGATGTCTCTGGATTTTTCAGAACCTGCACTGTGAGTATCCTTAAGTATCTAACAGATACTACTGTCTATATAAACAGTGCATCAAAGTACAAACATGTATTTTGATGCGCTGTTTGGACTTACCTTTGTTTAGTCTACCCATACGGTTTCCATGTATGGTCTTTTCTGTCTCCTCACTACGAATGAACTGAATTGGTGTTTTGTTGAAAGTGATAAGATGTTTAGTAAAACATTTTCCTGTGTATTTCCTTTAGCTTAGTTTCAGTCTATCTCACACCACTTGATTCTCTGGTGAATTAGCTGATTTATGTGTGCAGAACATGGATCTTCTGTTTTTCACCTCTTACAGTGAGACTCAGGTCTCCCTTGTAAAAGAGGTATTGGATCTCAATGGGAGTTGGTAAAATGAGAAATTATATGTCGTCTGTTGTATTTCTTGGGTTAGATTGTGATTAGTATCTCTTTTTCATCAATTCAGGACGAATCTGATGAGTTGGAGCTTGATGGTGTTGAAGTGGCCCTCTTCACTGTCATCAGTGACCATGACACGACAAGTCCAGTTCACTACCAACCTGTGAAAATCTCTGTCGTCATTGAAAGTGATGCCGTGTTCAGTCTCCCCAGATTTGGTGAAGCCTTCCTGGTAATGTTTGGACTGATCTATGCACTTCACCTCAGCTACCCCAAAGCCCTGACCAACACTTTAGAATTTACTCAAAAGATTTTACTTGGTCTAGAAAGTGGTAAACTGTCACCCAGGTTACAGACCCTCAAGAATGACTTGGTTATGTAGGAACCTGACGGACAGGAAGCAGCACGTGAGGCTGGGGAAGAATGTCTCGGACTCCCGGACCATCAGCACCGGCTCCCCTCAGGGCTGTGTTCTTTCTCCTCTGCTCTTCTCCCTGTACACCAACTGCTGCACCTCCACCCACCAGTCTGTCAAGCTAATCAAGTTCGCAGATGACACCACCGTCATTGGGCTCATCTCTGACGGGGATGAGTCTGCCTACAGGAGGGAGGTTGAACGTCTGGTGTCCTGGTGCAGCCACAACAACCTGGTGCTGAATGCCCAGAAGACAGTGGAGATTATTGTGGACTTCAGGAAGCACACAGCCCCACTCCCCCCCATCATCCTGACTGACACCCCCATCACCTCTGTGGACTCATTCCGCTTCCTGGGTACCACCATCACCCAGGACCTGAAGTGGGAGCCCACCATCACCTCCGTCATCAAGAAAGCCCAGCAGAGGATGTACTTCCTGGGGCAGCTGAAGAAATTCAACCTGCCAACACGGACGATGATGCAATTCTACACTGCAATCATCGAGTCCATCCTCACCTCCTCCATCACCGTGTGGTACGCTGGAGCCACTATCAGGGACAAACAGAGACTGCAGCGTGTTGTGCGCTCTGCTGAGAAGGTGATTGGCTGCAGACTCCCATCTCTGCAGGACCTGTACACCCCCAGGACACTGGGGCGTGCAGCCCGGATCTCAGCTGACCCTTCTCACCCTGGACACAGTCTGTTTGACCTGCTCCCCTCAGGCAGGAGGCTCCGGTCCATTCGCACCAGAACCTCTCGCCACAAGAACAGTTTCTTCCCCTCTGCTGTTGGACACATGAACAATAACCACATGACTGTCCCCGCCACTGACACATGACCCTACGCTGTGTCACTGCATCATTTCATGTCTGGCACTGATCACCACCTGCACTCATGTATATATCTTTCTACGTAGCACTCATAATTCTTATTCTCATGTATATCTCATGCACATATCTTTCTTTCTACATAGCACTTTAATTCTTATTGTTTGCACTGAAGCACCGCAGCAATTTCCTAATGTTGTAAACCTCAACATCTGGCAATAAACCCATTCTGATTCTGATTCTGATTCTGAACTCATCTGAAAGAAGGATGCAGGGTGAAGCATTGTAAAAGGCTAGTTCAAAGTTCTCTCCTTTTATCTAAATAATGCCTCAAAACGTTATTGCATTACTCTACAGGTGTTCAGCCAATAGGTCCAAACTATACAACGTGCCTTTGTTCTCCTTAACATAATGCAAAGCAACACTAATGTTTTGTATGTTTTAATGTTTTTCATAATACTATTTCTAAAACATTGTGGGCTGCGCAAGATGACCTAAATTTCACTGTTTGATACTGGTTAATGTAAAACAAATAGCATTGTAATTCACTCAAATTGCTGCCCTGTTGCCTTATTCAAATATTAGCCAGAGAGCCAAAAGCACATTTTGATATTATTTATTATTATTTGGCATTATTTTTCATTACTCTGACAGTTTTCCTGACTAAACAATTTTTGGTCTACTTATTTTAATTTATAAATGTTTTTGTTAATTATTTTTAACTTAATTAATTAAAAAAAAATGTATTTAATTTCAACATAATGTGCTAAAAGGGAGCAGGCAAGATACTGTTCAATGGCAGATGTTTATGAATTTTGCATATTAAGTTACCGATACTCAGTGTAATTGAGGCAATCAATTGCCTCAAAAATTTTAAGTTTTGGGTCACATGTTTTTAAGTATAAAGTAGTCAACATATTTGACTAACGTGTACTTAAAATAATGACAACACAAACTAATAAACATTTGAGTTTTGTTAACATAAAAATGTTGTGGTTGTGAACTTCTGTGAACTTATTCCTTTGAATTTGTAAACTTGAAACTTTAAGTCATATTAACTGCAAATATTTGAGTTGACCGTTCTCAAAAGATACAAGTACCATGTAATCCAAACTTTTATGTTCTGGAAAAATTTGACTTTTGAGTTGATCAACTCAAAAAAATTGAGGCAATCGATTGCCTCAATTTTTTTGAGTTCTGGTAACTTATTCGGGTTTACAGTGCAGCAATGCAGAAATGGAAAGGAACTCTATGGATAAAGGCTATTAATATTATTCACCAACTGTTTTAAATGTAACCACTTTATTAGTTGAATTTCTAAAAACATATCACTAAATATCACTAAATATCACTAAATTGTTTTACATTTTAATTAAAGTCCGGTGCCACTAGATGGAGCGTCGATGGTGAAAAAAGACATAAATCTCTTACTCTTGGCCTTTTTGTTAACACTATTATCGCTAGTTCTTTTAAAGGTGAAAAATGAGACTGCGGATACAAGCAAGAAATGAGCTTTCTCTGAAAGGTGGACTTTCCCTGAGAATTTTTTCATAGTTTCATAGCTGTTGTCAAATACAGGTTAGTTAAAAATATGGCAAAAAAGAGAAAGAACAGAACTATATGGCTACTTTCCTGCTATTAAAGTTGATATCACTGAAAACAGGTACATATGAAAACCAAAACATAACCTTTACTTTAGACAATAATTATCCCAGCTACCCACAGGAGAGAACATATCGGCTGGCCTGGGAATGGCTCGATGTTTCCCTGGATCAGCTGGAGGAGGTGGGTGGCAAGAGGGAGGCCTGCGCTTCCCCACTGCTGCCCCCTCGACCTGACTTCAGGTAATTGAAAGAAAATGGCTGGATGTTTTATCCTTTCAACACAATGCACCACAGTTTTCAGTCGCATTATTTTTTTGTTAATTTTTCATTTTAGATATAGCTGAACAACTGTTTTGGTAACACATTTTCGGTTTGTGTTAAGTGTTTTTCTTCTTCGTTGTCTGTTCGGAGTGTTATGTGCATGATGTGAGGTGCCGCACAGTTAAGCGGCATGATTCATTATTGAAGAATGTCATTAATGGTTTAAAATGCCTTCTGAAATTTGACTTGATCTGAGTGTTTCTTAATTTTAGACTAGTTGGTCAGTCTATTTTCCCCCCCTTGTTTAGTTGACTAAGAGATAGTCATCAAGAACATCTCCTTTACTGTGATCTGACATTTCATGTAGCAACATCTTCCTCTGTGTAAAAGTTCCCATGCGTATCTTTTCAAGGTTTTACAGCAAGAGGATTATTTGTGTAGTCGAGAGTAATGCTGGCTCTGTAATTAGAACAACCAATATGGGATAAGAGGCATGATGGCAGAGTTTGAAATGCTACCTGTTGGCTACTGATGTGCAGCTTTATTTGTTACCATTTTATTATTTTCATTTCACAAGTAATCCTGGTTTTTTTCTACCATTAAATATTAGAAAAAAATCCAAGAGTTATCATAATTCAAGAGTTTACCAATATCCATATATTGTACAATACAGTAAAAAGCACTGATTCAGCCTTAATTTCATCAATGTTTGCTAGCAAAATAGGAAACAGCTGCTGCAATTTAATGAAACGTCCAAATATAAATAAAAATACACTGTGTAATAGGAAAGTTAAGCAAAATGCATATCTTGAAAAAATCAAATAAGTTTGAAAATCCATGTTTGGTATGATCACTTGAACTAATTGTTTATTATGGTTCTTCAGGCTTCTTGAAGACTATTCAAAGCGCTTTTAGTTTGTTGTGAGTGAACACAATGCTGGTTTACCCCTTGAGCTAGGGGCCTTTTTTGCTTGACAGGTCAAAGGTCAGTGTTAAGTGGCTTAACAAACAAAAAAATAAATAGACTGAAAATTAATGAAAAGGGAAAGAACGCCTTGTCTTTGTAATTTTTGTGCAAACATATTTTCAGTTTTTGGCCTACTACGAGCCAAGATTTGAGGCTTAACAAGTTAACAAGTTTACAGGGTTCAAGGGTGGTTTGCTTTTCGCTGCGCCACCACAAATCCTACTAGAAATGGGCACTACCTGTAATGATCAGTGAAACAATCAAGAAGTCTAATGGGGCACAATAAAAAATATTAAATCTGTGTTAAAAGGAATAAAACAAAATAAATCTGTGGTATCTTTTGGCCACAAAGAGAAGAACTCTTCTCCTTCACACTAATATTCATTCAGCTGTATATAAAAGACAACCATTAGTGTGTGAACTACTGTTCTGAAGCTTAGAGTTGGATCAGTATTGTTATATTTTTTCATTATAACCTTATAAGCCAATGATATACAGTAAATTTTATAAAGAGATCATAGTGGAATGTATATACAGAACTTCAACTAACAATGAAGCCATATGGAAGTAATATTTCCCTCTGAGGAATATCACAGCATATACTGTTTGTATCCAGTGTAATTCAGGATGCCAGGTATGCCCAGCGCCAGCTCACTAAAGCTCTTTGTTTCTGAATGACTCGTTAATGTAGAGGGAAAACTTGCATGCTGTGATGAAATGCTTTTTCTAGCCTGAAGCGTGTCTTTATACTTTTGAACAGCTTGTAGAGAACTACTGTAAACAGTACTGCACTTGAAATGAGTTTGCTGAATAAATAATATATTACAAACATCAGTGTTCATAAGTAATGAACTGCTGAGGCTTCTAGCAACTCTTTTGAAGAGCTACTGGGTTTTTTGTTGTTGTTGTTTGTGGGGATTTTTTTTTAACTTTCTTTTTAAACCGAATCACCACTGAATGATTTATCCATTTCATCCAGTGGTGTTGGGAGGAATCAGAAACTTTTTAAGACCTGGGTTTTTCTTTTATTAGCCATTTTGGGCCATCAATAGGACAAAAGACACTGTTTGGGTTTGTTAACTTTATGGTGGAAACACCTACAGTGCTTAACAAATTTATTACACCAACACAAAATGGATGTCTTATGGTACAGCTGCCCTAAATTAACAAATTGTTGGTAACTACTAAAATCTTTTTTTTAATGTTTTTGTAATAGTTAATCCACTAGCATGTGCAAGCCCTTTAGCTGAAATCATATTTTTAGAAGTACAATATAATTTTGTTATCCATGAATTTTCAAATTTACTTCAAAGCAGATAAAAAAATAGAAAAGATGTTCTTATTGTTTGATTAAGATGCCAAATTAGTTATTTTATTGCATTCCTGAATATATATGCATTCCTATATATGTGTGTGGCTGAATATTTGATTAAGAAGTCAATTGTGCCGGCTCAAATCTGAATTCAGTTTGGTATTTGCCTGATGGAATAGAGTAGAATAGAATAGATTAGAATAGAATAGTTACATTTAACCAAGACACACTCAAATACACAATTGACTTTAAGTAATTTGACTATGTTCAATTGATTCATGTAATTTTGGTACATAAGTACAATATAAACATTTAAATGTAATGGAACTTACTTCAGTGGTATGTGTTTAGTTTATACACAGCCATATTTTCCTTACTCAAAGATATTGCTTCATGTTTATGAGGGCCATGACTGATTTTTTTTTGCATACAGGTGGCCTAATAAATTTGCTAAGCACTGTAAATGCATCCCTCACTGCTCTGTGTCTCTTCATAACATCTGTCCCAGCAACACCGATGGTGGCGTCATCAAAACATGGGTTAAAAAGCAGAGATGGAGGGGACTGACTTGAAAAACAAGATGAAAAGGAAAGCACGTCTATCACTGATGTGCTTTAAACATCTCTGTGCATCATTGCTTAAGTCAATTATTCCTGTTTGATGATAACTGAGCGATAAAACCATCAGTCTGTCGCTTACCTTGATTATTGTCATTCCTCATGAGTGATAAACATTCTAATAAACTCATGCCATCCAGCTAATGCTACACTAAAGTGGTTGCACAGCTGTGAAATAGATGCACTACGATAAACACAAGAGGCTCACTGATACAAGGGAAACATTAGAGTTTGTCTTGAGAATGTGGATATAATTACTTTTAATGATTGAAGGGGAATTTAGTAATCAGCTGTGAGCCTGAGATAGTGTTATATAGAGATGGACAGTTCAGGATGGGTTTTGTGGCTTATATTTTACAAGTACTGTGTTATTTATAATGATTTCTTATCTTTACACAATACACCACTAAAATAAACAATAAAATAGATGAGTTAAAAAGGAACTGAAGTTGGTTTTAAAAAGTCTACTGCATTCAGACTCACCCTATAGCTGTGTGGGAAAATCCCAGTAGATCTGCTGTTTCTGAAACGCTGATACCAGCCCATCTGTCAACAACAACCATGCCAGGTTCAAATCACTTGAATCATCTTTCTTTCTTGCTCAGGTTGAACTACAGCAGGTCGCCTCGACTGTGTTTGCATACCTAAATGCATTAAGTTGCTGCCAGTTAGCTGATTTGCTAATTAGATATTTGTGTTAATTAATACTTGAACAGGCGGGAACTAACAAAGTGGCCGAGTGAATGTATATTTTTCTCAGTTATTTACAGGTGTTTTAGCTAGAATATATATTCTTTGTCCGTTGGTTATAATAACTTTAAACATATTTAAAGCAGCTATGCTAGTATGTTGGCATGTCTATGCATAAGCATCCTGTCAAAATGATGTTGAGCTATATGTAACTGATGATGTAACTGGGCTTTATTGAGTTAACAAGTCTATCTGATATTATGAAATAGCAAACTCTAACTGTAATTACATTAGAGAGATGAATTCATGTAATTCAAATCCCAACAGCAGAACAAACTGCTCCAGAAATCTGCTAATATTGCAGTTCACAGTGTTTACAATATACTAGCATTTACACGTCCTACACGGCCTGCATGTCCATGTCCTGCTAAGCCACATCCTGAGCTGCCTAAAACATAGACTGTACTGCTATGTCGCCGCCACAGGACCTGCGGCCGGCCAGCTGAATTACTGTTTTGGACTCTGTGAGCTCGTGTTTTGTTGGGTAGTTGGACACACAAAAAAAATCGCGCACTGTGGATTATTTGCACCTTTGTATTCATTTCTCTATTAATAAATGCCCTGTCTTCACACAGGAAGTCCTGTGTTTGGGTCCTACTTCTGCCTACCTGACATTAAGCGTGCTATGCTACAGTTTCCAGTTTCCTGCTTGAGAGTCTCTACTCTGTATGGGTTTCTTCCAGGTCTTTATTAAAGTATGAAGTGTCTGTATGATGCTAACAGCACGGTATCCAAACAGAAATGCCATATTTATATGGCACCAGCAGTTCATCGATTAATTTACTCGTCTCATGCATACTTTCATATACATTTCCCCTAAAATTAAGCAGAATGGTTTTTTTTAAAAAATATCTTCAGAAACACTGCCAACAGTTTAATTATTTTTGGCTGCACAGCAGGAGTTTGTAATGCTTGACTAGTCAGCAACCACTCATTCAGGGTTAAACTGTAAGCTTAAAAAATGTAAATATGTATAAATGAATCATAACTACTACTTGACTTGTATTCATCAGACTGATATTCCCATAACAATAACTTTTATGTGAGCAGAGAGAGAACTGCAGGGTTCAGCTAACTAAGGTTCAAAATATTCATTTCAGAGAAGAAAGATGAAAAAAAAATAACCCTCATAAAAAATCTGGAAAGAATTTAAGAAGCTAACTTTTGAGGACCCCCGGGGCTTTCTGACAGTTCAGTGAAAAAAGAGGAATACAAGGTGTCTGCAGTGTTTTCATGACTCTGTTCAGTCTGCAGTCTTGACCATCCACTTAAAGAGAAAGTCTTCTTTAACGCCCTATAAAAGAGACTGCCTCTCCCTAAATTATGCATTCATCACTCCAAAGTGCTCTTTATGAATTTAAGTTAAATAACTAACAGCAGTAAATATCATTTGTCTTCATCTGGAGAACCCTTGGAGGGTTTGGAATGTAAACAATAAACTGCATAAAAGTGATTATGGCAGGTTTGTCAAAGGCAAAGGGAATGCTAAATCCCTGAATGGTTTATATTTACATTTCCACAGCTTCCTAAGGCTTAACGTTTAACATGAGAGGACAGAAGCACAGGTTTTGTCAGATTATAAATATTATATGTAGGTGAGACAGGATAGTGAGGGTGAAGTGAGCAGTTTTCTAGTTTTTGTTTGTTTGTTTTAAACTTAAATGCTACGGGAATATGTGAGAAGAATAAAGTTAATTCCTACAACATAAGTTCAGGACATAAGCCATCAGTTGAAACCTCAGCAGTGTTCTGAATTTCTTGGTATACACAGAACAAATATTACAACTTGTCTACAGTTTTGATAAATGAAGACACTTTTGCCAAGTCTCTTGTTTTGTGTTTTTTAAATGACCTTATACTGAATCAAACCAAAGTGAAGGGCCACTCTCTTTACACGCTGGAGGAGAGCCAGCATGCATTATCTATGCATGCATGCATGTAAGTGGTCAAAACTCAGACTTACAGATAGCAATCCAAACATGGTGGGAGGACTGGAACACCAAACTTCACAACCTTCACGGGATGAATTTGAATGAAATATGTCCTTTCATGATTGTTCTGGAACCATTTGACTGAACCTTGTATGTACTAAAGATGTCATTTAAAAAAGAAACAAGAACGATGGCTCCACTTCCATCCCCAAAGACACTAACATCTGCCTAGGTTTATGAAGAGGAATAACTTACCAGGAGCTGGCAGTGAATGAACAGCTGTCCCTTTTTATGGCCTTACAACAGGAAGCAACATATGTGCTTGTGATCATAAATTAATAGAATATAAATTGAGCTCTCTAAACTGATAAAAAATGAAGTAAAAAAAAAAAGCTGAAAGAGTTGAGCTCATCCACTTGAACATTTCATTAAACTAAGGAGTTGAAGTTGTTCAGGTTGTTGTTCATGTAAGTGTTAAATAATAGTCTCAATAAGTTCTTATCAGGTGTCTGAGTGAAGAAATTGAGGCAGTTGGCCTCTGTAGAGGTTAAACAGCTGGCCACACCTTTTCCACAACCATTCACAGCCTCACTGGCCCAGCTTCATCAAATTTTCTTGTATGTGTAGTGGTCTACACAAACAGTCCAGAAACAAAAAAAAAGATAATGTTCTTGTACTGTTTCTGTAAGACCCCATTCACTTCTTTTATTTTATGGTGTCTTACATCTACACTCACTAAACCCTGTATTAGATACACCTTGCTACCAGGTTGGATCTTCTTTTGCCTGCAGAAGTACCTTCATTCTTCATGGCACAGATTCAACAAGATGCCCAAAACATTCCTCAGAGATTGTTAGCCTTCAAAATAACATGATAGCCTGGAAGTGCAATTAGGATAATGCACATGTAGTAGCACAACAGGTAGTAACATTTCATAAAATTTTAATACTACCTTTATCTCTTTAGAACAATCATCTTTAGTCAGCCTAAAAGCAGCGATTTTGACATTTGGGGCGACCGTGGCTCAGGGGGTTGGGAAGCGTATCTGTAACCGGAAGGTCGCCGGTTTGATCTCGGGCTCTTTGTCCTGGTCGTTGCGTCCTTGGGAAGACACTTTACCCTACCGCCTACTGGTGTTGGCCAGAGGGGCCGATGGCGCAATATGGCAGCCTCGCTTCTGTCAGTCTGCCCCAGGGCAGCTGTGGCTACAACCGTAGCTTGCCTCCACCAGTGTGTGAATGCGAGAGTGAATGAATAGTGGCATTGTAAAGCGCTTTGGGTGCCTTGAAAAGCGCTATATAAATCCAATCCATTATTATTATTATTGTCTTTGGTGCTACTTGATTTGCCATTACCTTTGAAATGTAAACAAAGGCTGGATGATACTTTACAAGCTAGTGATGTACTCTGGATTTGTGAGCACAAGCATATGGGTGGAAAGGAACACTCATGGGCTGGTTAACCTAAAATCCAAGTTGTGTCATGATAAGCTGTGTGGCAGGATAGGTTAGGACCCAAACGCAGGACGGACTCTTTAATGTAAAACTTACCTGAAAGTGGCAGCTTTGTTTGCTGGAAAAAATGAACTAAAAACAAAATACATGAATACTAAAGAAACAAACATAAACCAAACATAAACTAGAACTAAGAAACTCCTGACTGGTCATTAATCACTGGACAAGACTTGACTTGACATGACTGGGGAACATGGAACTCACATGCCACACACAGCTAACGTGGAGAACAACAAAGAGTGGAAGACTGAAGGCCTAAATACACATGCAGGATAACAGGGGGATTGGGAACAGGTGGAAACATGGCTGGGAAGCAAAACTGAATACACTAACATAGGGCACGAGACAGTCAAAGTAAAACATGACACATGCAAAGACACGGATTTGACACTGAGACAACGAGACGTGACTGACTGGGGAGACAGAGGGAACATAGTCTGGACACAGGAGATGCACAAAGATTGAGACAAGAGTGACTGGACATGAAATGTGGATCACAGGGAAGGCACAGTGACCAAGACTAAAGACTGGAACTACAAATATAATACAAGCAGAAAACTATCACAACCATCACTGACACTAAACCAAGTAATATTAACTAAACTCAAAAACACATGAATCTGGTTCACCGGAACCAGAACCATGATGAGTTCAAATATTGCAACAAAAGACTTGTAGTGCAGGAGTACTGTATGTCCAAATTCAGCACCAGAATTAGGTAAAAGCATATCACTGCTGTGCATATGACACAAAGTGCTGTAGAGGATGACCCTCACCTGTTATTACCATAATGATAAAGGTATAGCACAATTACGAGGGCACATTGGATGGACTGAGGTCATTACAGGCAATACTAAACGTACAGACTTGCTTGAAATAATAAAATACGTTACTGTGCTCCCTGATTTCCTAATCAGGAAATGAAACTCTTTAACACAGTGTGCTGGATCCTGATAGGGAGCATTAGCATAACTGAGCACACTGGTGTTTCACCACACTGGTGACCTGTGTAACTCCCAAAATTTGGCACCAGGTCCCTTTGTAATAATGAAAAATTAATAATAAGTTAGAAATAAAGTAAGCTAATAGTCACTGACTTTGTGAACAACTCCTACATCAGATTTGAGGTGATAATCATTTATCAGTTATTAGAACATTTTTGTACTACTCCTCCCATATGAATAATATTAATAAGCCCTGGTCAGAGGCGATCTGTCCAGTCATAACAGGGGCACCAATGCTAATCTACCCTGGGGCACCAAAAAGATTGGGCCTGGTTCTGCTTGATTTAATACATTGTTGACCTGTGGTCCCAGCAACCCTATACTGGAAGTCTGAATTGATTCTCTGTCTAAAGTCCAGTCTATGATCTTATGGCTATTACCCATACCTATAGGCATGGGTAAGTATCATTTTAAACATGAAAGGCTGGATGTTAAGACCTTAAGGTAAGCCGGGGAGATTTCTGTCTCTCTCTGTCGCACCCAAGTTAAATTTCCACAGTTTTCATTCTTTAGGGTCTGACTGGTGCTATTTTAATTACATTGTGTGGTTATGGCCTCATTTCCTGCAACAGTTTAATGGCATTGACTAGTGAATCAGGACCAGCTGTTTATCTTGATGTGCCCAATACCCCAAATTTGCATAACAGTAGTGGATGGAAACACACCTTAACTCATATTTCATTTTTGCCGATTTTCTCATTTGGATCAAAACGTTTTTAATGCAAATTTGCAAAGAAACTGTATGAATTTCAATTAGCCAGAAAAAAAAGTATAAATGGAGATTTATTAAAAAACTTCAAGTCTGTTGGTCAGGACTGAGACTGATAAAGCACGGAGCTTCCAGCCCGCCCATACGCACGCAGACAGTGTAACGCATTTGGGACGGGACAGCGTGAACCTCTCTTCCTAATTAATTCCCATTTTCATCCCGGATCTGATTGCAGGAAAAGAAGGATGCGAGAAAGGCTGCCCTCTTCAAAACGCCTAATGAGCTTAATCGACCACACTCTGCAATCTCATTTAAGCCCGTCTCCTCGCCCATGAATTAAACTATTACAAAAACCTGCTTGAACCTTACTGGCGGCTGCTTAATCACATAAAATCACCCTAATCCTGCATGTCGGAGAGAGAGCATGCAGAGGAGTGTTGCATCCTGGGCACTCACGCCTCCGCACATTTGAGTCTATACTGTATGTGTTTACATGTGGCCTATGTTACAGCGATGTCACGTTTGTGTGTTTCAGCGCGTCGCTGTGAGCTCCATGACAGATAACTGGAGTGTACTGTACGGGCAAAGGATCAGAACTCTTGTCACATCTTCATTTTCTTGTTTCCCCTTTGGGGATACAGTGTTTATTGTCTGTTTGTAGCCTCTCTTGCACATTGCCCCACCACTCCACCCCACCCCGCCCACCCTCCTTCGCCTTTGATGCCCCCAGCAAGCTTTGTTTCAACAAAGCCTGTTAGCTGATCGTTCAATTTTCTGCTCTCATCTTCTCAACCACCCCCCCCCCCCCCCCCCCCCACACACACACACACACCCCTGTTCTCTTCATCTCCTCTCCTCATCTTTGCCAGCTCGTGTTTCGGTTCTTCCTCGCAGCTCCAAAGCATAGAGAGACAAACGACACAGGGTAACTGTCAGTCTGATGAGGATAGAGCACAAATATTAAAAACACTCTATGTTTGTTCCTGCACCCTACTCCTTCACTTCTTCGTAAATGAGTTGCTCATGCAGTCTACATTCTTTATTTTTGTTCATGCTCCACTTGTGTCACATGGCGTGGGTAGTATGAGTGGTTCATTAAAAAAAATAAAGGCAAAGTTGACATTTTGGTAGTAAATTTTATTTACAGAATTAGAAACACAGCTTCACATAAGACAAAAAACAACAAAGGAAAAATAAAACCGAGTCACATTTTAAGGACTGCAGCACAGATTTAAAAATAAAAAACGAGATCTAATTTTTACAAATACACACAGTCAATTCAAATAATAAATCATGAATACTTACTACCCACATTATAACTGTTACAGCTATCACTGTCACCCGGGGAACACACTAGAAGCGCTTCTGTGATGTTGTGTGTCAGACGCACAACTTCAGGAGGGTAGTGCAGGTGTCTGACTGAGGTTAAAGCAGCTTCCATTAAATGAATACATTAAAAAATTGTAAAAATGTTGGGAGTGGCTGTAGTTCAGGAAGTCGAGCCTCCAGTTAGTAGAAATCATCTACTAACTGGAAGGTGTCACAAGCCTGTTTTCATGGTGTTGTTTTTTTGTTGGCATTCTCACCCTGATTAATGTAGAGCCTTAGCCTCACAATATAAAGTCCCTGTTGCTGTGAACAGTCACTACATAAATACGATGTAATTGAATTAGACAGGTTTTTTTTGTTTTGGTTAAACCTTGTCTAGGATGGTTGTAAAATTTTGGCTACTTTTTGTAACACTTGGTCTCTTTTCAGTTACATTCAGCAAATTCATTTGTAACACAAAGATATGAATAGTGGTGTGAACAATATAAAGTGAGACCTTAAGAGAGTCCAAGCCAGTTGGAGCATCACGGTTAGGAAATTACAGAAATTATCAGCTGCAGCCTCCCCAGTTTCATGTCAGACAGAAGCTGTTACTGTTAGATAATAGAAGTACTACAAGTATGAGACCTGAGATGACTGCAGGGCTGTTTTAGTATGATCTCATTTACCCATTGCTACACCATTTATTCACATACAGTAAGTTTTAAATCAAGCAATCAAGACGAGATTGAAATGCAGACTTTCGGCTTTTATTCAATGTATTTGAATAAAATACATTGACCGGGCGACCGTGGCTCAGGGGTTGGGAGGCGTATCTGTAACCGGAAGGTCGCCGGTTCGATCCCTGGGCTCTCTGTCCTGGTCGTTGTGTCCTTGGGCAAGACACTTTACCCTACCGCCTACTGGTGTTGGCCAGAGGGGCCGATGGCGCGATATGGCAGCCTCGCTTCTGTCAGTCTGCCCCAGGGCAGCTGTAGCTACAACCGTAGCTTGCCTCCACCAGTGTGTGAATGCGAGAGTGATTGAATAGTGGCATTGTAAAGCGCTTTGGGTGCCTTGAAAAGCGCTATATAAATTCAATCCATTATTATTATTTAACAAAAGTATTGCATTAGCACAGACACAGTACTTCATTTACAGTAGTTCAAACATATTTGGACAAACCAACATATTTTAATATGTATCTTTTTTTTTTTTACCACTTTACATAAATCCACACTTCAATCAAATGCACTGAAACAAAGGGATTGGCCATCTCTTGGACTTATGTAAGCATCTTGTGTGTATTCAACAAAATTATCTCATGCTTTAAAGTTAAGTGTATACACTTAACTTTAAAGCATGAGATAATACACTATATAGTGTAGAAACTACATGATACGCAGAGAGGGTATTAAATTGTTTATATCATGTTTGAGTGAAGTAAGTCAATAATATAGCATGTTAAATCTTGCGACACCACACGGGATTTCAGTCTTGCACGCTTTGGATTGTGGTTTGAGGAAGGCATCCATCTCAGTCAAGTCGAGCAGCTGCCTCTACTTTCTTCGGTATACCGAAAAAAGGACATTGGTTGGTTGTTACATTTAGAAAAGTCTAACTTGTAATTTGAACAAACTAATTTCATGTTTCTATGGTGAACGTAATTAAATCATGTAGGATCTATATGAAATTCAACAACTTAATTTGTTCTTGTTGAGATAACATGATAGGGGGGCTGGGACATAACACTTCAGGGTTATACCCCAGCGTAACCCTAACTTTTGTTAAATGCCCCCCTGCAGCCCGGATAAAGATAGTAGGATGGTAGTCGTTGTAAATCAATTTAACTTTTATGTTAACCAGACTCTAGACTTTGTTGAACATTATTTAATAAGAAGACATCATATAGTATTTAAGTGACCAGGTAGTATTGGGGTAAACGTTATTGAATAGTGTTGGAACAAAATTACAAAACTGTGAAGGATTAAAATATCCCAAGAGCTCAACATACCTCATCTAAACATGTTTCAATCACGTTTTATCAACACGAAATGAACAGGTTTATTGAATATGAATAAGTGGTGTTGGCTTAACTAAGCTGTTTAAGTTTCTGCCAAAACAAAACAATTGTGATGAAATAAGGCAAATTTACAAAACCAGTGTTACTGTCCAAATATTTATGGACCTGACTGTATCATTTTTTCCTTCAGTTGAAGGTAAATATGATGAAATTCTTGGAGCAAAAAGCAAAGTTTGAGGGTTTTTTCTCACTAAAATTGTGACACACTAAAGAATATAATTCACCAAAGAGTAAACAACGAGGATTTGAGACAAATATTGACCATTACAAATGCTGTGCTGTTTGTAATCGACTAAAACTTTGTTGGAAGTGTCCAAATACAAACGGTACAACAATATCCAAATTCCCGGCAAGATCAAAATTACTTACCCGCATTCTACATTGTTTGTTGTCGTAGTGTGTTGTTAGAAGTGCAAGGAACATCCAAAATTTTAAACTTTAAATAAATAATCAGAATGTTATTAAAATCTGTTATGATATTCTCTTATAATTGGTGTCCTTTGCATACATTTTACTTAAACTTTCATTTGCATGAGTAACTTAAAAACTATGTGGATATAGGAGAATACTGTAACAACGTTTACCGATATACTTACTTATCTAGCACATTTAAATGTAATGCGAGTGACTGCAGTATTTGTGCAGTATTTGTTATCTGCAGATGTATGGCATATTCTCATATTCATCAAAGATACACGCAGCCAAAAAGGAAAAACAAGGCCGTGTCATTGTGACAAACAAATAGTGGCTTTTTAAGCAGCCGTCTAGTCAATTTGCCAAGCATTAAAACTGTATAAAAGAATTGCTAACAGATGAAGCACTCAATCCCCTGAACACAATCTCAGTTCCACTGCGGCAAAAGAAACGAGTGCATAAACTGACATTATTGATGTGTGAGAGGGCGAGAAAGCGAGCAGAATCATCAGATTGAGGCTCCCGACGTGCTTTATTTCCTTGTGTTGTCTTTTTGAAGCGCTATCATTAGGGAGCTCAGGAGAATCTAAGTCTAATTAGGCTGTTTAGTATGGAGCCGGGAGGACAAGGGCTAGACTGAGTCCAACTCCGCTGCTGCTGCCTCTGAACCCTCTGAGAGTCACTTTTAATGAGCTCTAGGCTGTGTGTTTACTATGAGATCGCGCTCCCTCTGTCTCCTGCTCTCTCGCTGACTCCCCTCACCTGCTCCGGCTTTCCTTCCAGCTCCCTTACAAGCAGACTTGCACGAGCGTCCATTATTCATAAAGACACGCGGGGATGCAAAATGTGCAACTCGCAGAGAAGAAATATCTACAGGCTTAAAATACAATAAAAGCAACACCTGCGCAACATAATGTAATCCAAGCCTTTGTGAGGCTTTATGATCCCAAACTGAGAACAACAACAAAAAGGCATAGTTTAAAAAAAAGAGAACATGAAGCTGATTACACCTTTCTGACATGATCTCAACAAAAATTGAGCATTATAAGCTTCCTGTGCAGCGAATAAATTGTATTACATTGCGGGTGTGTGTGTGTGTGTGGGTGTGTGTGTTGGGGAGGTTGCTTTTATTGCATCCCTCATCTCTGCTATGCAGAAATGTTATATATCATCACACACTATTTCTTTTTTCCCCACCCCTATAACACACCAGCAGATACACATACACTGTACACACGCCCTTCAGGCTTCCCTTCCCCACGCACCGCTGAACCCACTCAGTCCACTTTTCATTGGAGTTTAATTTCCAGCAGTCATCGACCACATTTCAACACCGCGCTGCTGCCTCTTGCTATTTTATAAGAGTGTGGAAAGAGTCAACCGGGCTCTGAAGCGGCAAGTGGGGAAAACTAATCAACTCTGCATTAATTAATGATAGTGGAAGGGCTTTTTAGTGACTCTGTTTTTTTTTTTCTTTTGGGGTGGGGGGATGTGGGGGGAGGGGGGGTTAAAGGAGAGCGGAGAGAAGAAGCCTGAGAACAGCGGGCTCTTAAGAGTCAAGCCACGTGGAGAAAATGTTCAACTCGACTCAGCGTGGCCTTGGAGTTGGACGCTCAGTGATTCATAGGGTTTGGGTCTATATGTTCACCTCTACAGATGCATTGATAGCAGGTGCACAGTTGTGTCCGTGAGTGGAGAGAGATCAAACAGAGCTGCTTCTGTGAAATGACTTTCCAAGTATCACTACTACTATATCCCATTTGCAGCGATCTAGGGATATGCATTTAAGTTCATTGGGAAAGTTACGTTATATTGACTCTACCAGATCAGAAGCATTGCACTAATTACTACCAATTTTTAAACAAAGTCGAATTGACTGCCAGGCAGTTTAATCTGTTTCCTTATTATTCCAAGTTGATTTCAAATGATAAACTTGTAGTTGTTTGCTGGAACTCTCAATGAGAGCCAATTATAGTTTGATTTCAAACACAACATTTCTACCTTTTCTTGTTGTTAAATGACTTTTTCTTTGCTGCATTTTTACACCTCATTCTATTTAGATTGGTGCTGTTCACCATGGAAACGTACCAACCTTAATTTACTTTTATACTTACAGGTTCTGACTTTGTGTCTCTGCCTTGGTTGTGGATATGTGCTTGAAACTAAATTCGGCATTGTTCCGGAGGTGGTGCTAAATCCAAGTTCCTGGGGCTCTCAGGAGAGGTAGAGTGCAATCACAATAAAACCTCCCACAAATGTTTGCAATACATCCCACATTCCAGTCTTCACCAGTCTTAACAGCCACCTTCCAGCCTTTTTCTCGGGAAAGTGTCTCCAAATAAGTGGCTATGAAGACATATACAGAAAGAGATGGTCAGTGGGGTGAGAGCTGCTCTGGTGTTCGCTGTCTTCTTCTTTTGTGGACCTGCAGAGAGGAGTTTTCTGATTATTTAATGGCAGTGTCATTTAAAACGCATTACCTGTAAACACCAAGAAAATCAACCTTAAAGTCACTTTTTTTTCATTGTTGTTTGTCCCTTTGTGTTCACCGACCAAACAGCACTTGAAAATACCTGTGTTTGCCGTGTTGCTTTTTTAACAGCATATATTTAAGGTGGCATCACTTCAGTGTAGGGCGGAGTGCTACACCGCATTTCTTTCTCTGCATTTCAAGCTTACTGAAGCCTGATGTTCCCCTCAAGAAAGAGAGGAATTGTCCAATGATGAATGAGAACTCAAAGTTTGGAGGTACATGTTAACTTAGTGTTTAAACTGCATGTGTGGGAACAGTTGATCAAATGTATTTTTTTGTGTAAACGACACGCTAAGAAAGTAATCAGCCATTCTGGAGTCTTCTGAGTAAAAAACTGTGCTTTTTCTTTTTGCCTCCCAGAGAACAGGAGTCACTGGTCACTTTGACTTCGAGCTAACCCATGAAAACACCAAAGTCATACAATAACAGTAACTGAATAATCAATTGAGGTAGCACTAGACAAACGACTGCTGTGTTTTGCAAGGTGAAATTACTGTTTTTTTCTTGTGAATTTTGTGAAGTGTAACGGCTTCACTTCCTTGAATGAGCTTTTCTGATGGCAGATAAACTGGTGAAATTATTTGGAATACAGCGTACCCCTGAACTGCTATTGATTGTTTTTGGTGGCTAAAATCTGGGCTGTTCACCATGTTCACTCTAGTATGTGAGACCTTCATTGAAAAAAATACTGAGATCTATTTTGAGTATCACATTTTTGTTATTTGTTATTCTATAGCTGAACAGTATAATATACCAAAAATATAGCAAATCCACATGTAACTGCACATCAATGTGGCACAGACCTACAACTGTGATAGGTGGGTTTTTGTACCAATGTGTGTTTTAATTATACATTCACTGAAGAAATATGGTTGGAAATTGGAAATTGGTTATCCCTTAGAGATTTGGTGGATCAGTCCCTGGCTTCTCCAGTTCATGCATCCAGGTGAACCTCAGATTGTCCCCTGATACTCTGAATATGTACCTAAAGGCATAGTGTCTTGATGCATGCTCAATCATCCAGGTAAGTAAATGCCCCAAAGTTGATTCTGTTCATTTGGACGTGGCGTTTTCACTGGGGGGACGTAGAATTTACCACTGAAAACGCTACGTCCAGATGAACAGAATCAGCTTTTGGGGATTAAAGGCATAGTCTAAACACTTAAACCTAAAGGCTTGCTCATTTTGTTAATCCAGTAGCTACTATTCCCATTGTAGACATGCTGTTTCTATAGCACTGACAGTACATTTATAGGCTTACAGTTGGTTCTGAAGCTTTCTCTCACTGTCAAATGAATTACTGTTGACAGAGTGACAGTAATTTATTGTTGCTTAACTGGTTCTGAAAAATTTGATTTTTGTCCTTATAAGTAGATAGGTGCAAATAGAAATGCATTGTTTGATGAGAAACTGAAATCAATAAAATGAAAGAATAAGAAACATTTCATATCAGCTTAAAGAAAGGGCAACCACTGTGGCCGCGTCGGCTCGCCTTGCTGAGGCCACCAGTGGGTCATTACACTAATTGACAGTTGGTTTGTTCCACTGACTGAGCACAATAGGTCACCTTGCCATCTCTGAAGGTAAAACACCTTTGGGAGTTATAATATTATGACAGCTCTTGAAGAAAGAATGCTGACCAGTATTAGTTCTCAACATTTTATGGCCTTTTTCTCCATTTTTCTCCACTTCCTCTTACATTTCTACAAAGCAACCATCTTCACTCACTCCAGTACATTTTTTAAAACTTTTCTTTTAACGCATTCTCATTTGCCCTTTGTTTCACTTTCTCTTGCCCTTTTCTCACTGCATTTATCCTAAGCCCTTTCCCCTTTTGCCCTTTGCCTCACTTTCACCTCTTTGCTTTTCTCAGCCTTTCATACATCCAGCCCCCATCACCTCATTCCCCCAGGTCCTTGTTACTGGCAGGCTTAGGATGGCCGAGACGGATGAGGTATCGACCAAAACTCTGACCCAAAGGCAGCCACAAAGAGCGGCACTGACGGCCAACATCCTGCCGGGCTGTCAGGTCTGACCAAAGTCTTTGACAGTAACAGCTGCAGCCCCTTTGCTTGAGAGTAAGCAACATTGCTCTTGTGCTCTGATAAGCTTCGTACAAGCTGGAAAATATGAAAAACAATCATAGGGTTTGGAAAAAGGTTCTTTGAACATAAAATGGGAGCACTGACCCTACGCTAAATGGTTGGATGTGACTGCTCTAATCTAATCAAATAGCACAGACTTACCGCTAAGACTGTCTTACTCTTATGATATAAAAATAATACGTTGTACACATCTCATTGTCATGATGCGTCACAGTCAAAATGTTCTGACTGCACGCTTCACAGGTTTACCTTTTCATGAATTGGAATGCGAACAATTACTTTGAGAAATCAATGCTCTCTTTGAGAATTCTGGGCTTTGGACACATTCGGAGTGATAGATTAAAAGCCTTTATGTGAAAGTTTTAGGACGAGCGACCTCTACTTTATAATTTAGATTGTCAAACCTCTTCCTCCCTGTTTGCCTAAATCAATTCACAGCATTTTTACCCACCTCGATATTTTATACAGCGCCTTGATACAAACATAAATAAAATCAATGTTCCATTTTCCACTGAAGTGCTTTTGGAGGGCTGCATTTTATTGCTAATTAGTGGTAGCAAAGAAGAAGAAAAAAACAATTCAGAGTGAAAAGGGAGGAAAAAAACAGTGTTGCCAACCCTTCTCCTAGAATCATGATGTTTAACCTCCCTAGAAACCGCTAGCTCTGAACAGCTATTGATTTGCTAATTGCCTTCACTTTCAATTCCATTGTTCCTTAAGGTGGTATTTAACCCCTGTGACATGCTGTATTCACTAAGGAAAAAAACACTCAACATCTTGGCCTCCAAGGACCATGGTATTCAGATCAAATCAGACTGCAGTTTCAATACTAAGTTGATATAATGTGTGTGTTTCTGTTTTTGTCTTGTAGTTAATTTTAACTATGAACACCTGGAGATGGAAAAAATAGGATAGTAGGATTGATGTAGCCTGAATTCTGGCTAAATTGATCAGACCCACATTATGCATGGTTGTTTAATGGTCGTCACCAAACAGCTTCTAGGTACAGGGTACACAACATCTGGTGATTAGATGGCGTTATATATTATCAGATCAAAACAAGCCATCAATTCCATCCATTTACTTGCTTATACAGTTTGGGGTCATGGAGTTGCTCGAGCCTGTCACAGTTGACAAAGTGATTCACTGGTGACCTATCCAGGGTATATTGGACAGTTTAGTTATTCAGTTATTTTATCATTTATTTTTACTGTTTTGAATATTGAAAACATGGCCACCCCTAGTTCACTCTTGGCTGTCACATGCCAGACGCAGACATGCTCCAGCTTTATCAAACTAAACTTTAAGCATAACAAGAAAGAATTGTACTTGACTACCATGTTATAAAGCGTAAGGCTAATGTGTCAGACTGAGGCTCCCGATGTGTGTTAAGATCAAGGGAAGTTTAGCTTTGTGCTACTCGCACAAAAATAACTGCTGAGTGTTTTTGGAGACCCATAAATATGTGGCCAGTAGGAAAATAAGAAGGTCAACTAATCAGTAAGCAGGATTTTCAGATTTCATCATTTCTATGATTTCATTAACTCTCTGTCCATCTATTAGTCCTATGGCTGAAATGCGATTGTCCAGGTTCAAGTCCCACCTGTGGCCCTTTCCTTTACGCTGTCCTCTGCACTGTCTCTCTTCCTGTCTACCCTTCACAGCTAAACTGTCAATAAAGTTAAGTTAATAAATATTAAAATGCAAAGTGGTGTATAAACATAAAGAGTGAATAGCGGAGAGAGAAGACGAAACACCGATGAAACACAGTGCATCATGGGAAGCCCCGAGCAGCCTAGAGCTATTGCAGTGTAACTAACGGATGAATCAGTGTTGCTCTAACTATAAACTTTATCAAAAAGGAAAGTTTTAAGCCTAATCTTAAAGGACAGAGGGAGTCTGTCTCTTGAATCTAAACTGGCCGCTGGTTCCACAGAAGAGGGACCTGAAAACTGGGCAGCAAGATAATAATGAATCAAATTCGGACAGACTAGTAATAAATGCATGAACTCACTTTTCAGCATCACTCTGAGAAAGGACGTTTCTAATTTTAGAGATATCGCACAAATGCAGAAAAACAATCCTACATATTTGTATAACATTGAAGGTAAGTTCAGTAAGAATCAAGTTTCTAAGATTTTTTAGGGCCAAGTACAATTACCTGAGTTTTATTTGAATTTAGAAACAGGAAATTAGTGGCCATCCAGGTCTTCATGTCTTTGAGACTGCAGTTTAACTAATTGCTGTGTGGCATCTGGCTTCATCCACATTTTATGGCAGCATCTCAGCAGATATGGTTTCATGACAGAGAAGACTATTTTTCAATATTTTCAGTTTGTGCAAATCTGCTTTTATTTGCTGCACCCTGTGAGAATAAGCATCACTTCATTTCTTTGCCTGGACTTTGTTGGTAATCTCACCATACAAAAACAAAAAAAAAACATCACTTCACATATGGTCTAAAATATGTCCAACGTATGCAAAAGCATTCCCTAGTCATTTCAAATCCGGCTGTTCTGTGCTCACAGGACAATTTATTAAGTACACCTTATTAGTACTGAATTTGATCCCTTTTTGCCTTCAGAGCTGACTTAATTCTTTGTGACACAGACTCAACAAGGTGCTGGAAACATTCCTCAGACACTTCAGCTCATGAAATGATATAATTACACAGTCACTGCAGATTTGTCAGCTGCACATCCATGATGCGAATCTCCCGTTCCACCACATCCCAAAGGTGCTCTATGGGATTGAGATCTGGTGGCCGTGGAGACCATTTGACTACAGCAGTCCCACTGTCACATTGAGAAAACCTGTTTGAAATGATCTGAGCTTTGTGACATATCTCATTAGGCTACTGGAAGCAGCTATCGAAAGATGGATACACCTTGGTCATAAAGTGATGGACATGGTCAGAAGCAATAGTCATGTTGATTGTGACCAGTCAATTTCCATGCCACACTGAAACCAATTTAAATGACTTCATTCCTCTAATCTTGTGTTCGTTTCAACTGCTGCTGCTGCCATCTGATTGGCTGATTGGACGTGCGTAAACACTGTCATTAAGCAAGTGTACTTCACAAAGAGTGAGTGTATACCTTGCTGTTTTTACGTTGTCTTCTTCTACCAGATACAGTAGTATCTGTACAATAGCTAGGTTAAGAGAAATGAAAAAGAACTTCCCAAATGTAATTATTTTATTTAGTTCCACTAAATAAATCCCGAGTCACCATTTATGGATCTATGTCCACCTATTTCACTGCAAATGTGATTTAAGAATGGAAAAGGTCAAAACTGTAAATTGATTTTAGAGAGATATAGAGTACCAAAGGAAGAATCACACATGGCCAGGCTAAGATTTTCAGTACTTAAATTACAAAAACAAAAAGTGGTTTAATATTATTTTACTTTAACCTTCTTTCCTCAGTGTTCTAGATTCATTCTGAATGAGGAAAACTACCATAAGAAACTCAGGGTGATGAAAGCGTGGGGAGGCGTATGTCTCCAGATAAAATTAAGATTGATTATATTACAACAATTCATTTAGAGGCTAAGACTTAATCAATAGTAACTGTTTAGTACAAGGCTTTATTAGCCTCCTGGACATTCAGTGCCTTTCCCAGCACATCATTATGTTTGAGGGCCCCCTGATCGTACTTTACATTTAGGTCACACTGGAACATCATTAAATGTGAAAAATCTGTACGCTCAAGATGAAGGTGCAGACAGTCACTTGATTGAAGTCACACAGAGTGTGTGGTCTTTAATGATTGTAATCATTTGCCTTCTGATGACTTCTTGTTCACTTTTTACACATTAGATTTTTTTTTATAACAAAATAGCTATCATCAAACTTTGTTTGATCTACATTATATCAGTGGCCATACTGACATTGAATAAGTAGGTCATTTATTGGCCAACTTTCTACTGTTCCCATTTAATGCCTAATAGTACAGTCACACCAGGAAAACTGGTTGTCGACTGCGGCACAACTAAAATTGTTGCAACCATGTGTGGTGGCGTTGAAAGCAGGGACCAGGTTTGTGACTATTCACACTCAGTTTCTTCAATCTTTGGATCAAGATGGCAATTGCATGCAATCTGTTTATGATAATATGACAATTAACTTTGATAAATCATGATTCTGTTGCCATCTACATACAATGAAATTCATATTAAACAGAATTTCACATTAATTGCTTACATTCAGAGTCCAGCCAGAACCTCATTGATCTGAATCAGAAATTCCTCCACATAAATTCATAATTCTTTTTTATAAAGGAACATACAGTAACCAGAATGCAATCAGATGTCAACCAGTAGAGTCCTATATTTAAAGAGAAACAAGAGAAATGAGTTGCATTCACTGCCACAGACTGAATCAGACTGATTGCTACATGTGCTAAATTAGATGGCGATTATTTGGAAACGTCCACCAGTCAGTCTGAGTTGTTTAGAGAGACAGGTCGCCTCCCACTAGGTACCCTGCAAAGTCAAAAGTAGTCACCCAGAGGTTGAGGTTTTTGCATTCCAGTTGACTGACATAAATTCTTGCAACTGATTGTTGAAGGAAAAAAATTAATGCAATCACCGAGGAACCACTAATTTTTGCTGGTCTCGAGGAGATTCTCGCCCAGTTTCTGCTGTAATTTGAATGAGCTTTTTATTCAACAGTACTACAGTCACTCTTCCAAGTGGCACTCTTCTGGTCCTAATATGACTTCAAGAGAAGTAGGTAGGTAAAGTCATTCATCTGACTTCTGATGAATGAAGGTTTGATAATAAATAACTAATAATTGGCCTGTACTTGTATAGCGCTTTACTCAGTCCCTAAGAACCCCAAAGCGCTTTACACTACATTCAGCTCAATGCAGCAGCTACGTTGTAGCCACAGCTGCCCTGGGGTGCACTGACAGAGGCGAGGCTGCTGGACACTGGCACCACTGGGCCCTCTGACCACCACCAGTAGGCAACGGGTGAAGTGTCTTGACCAAGGACACAACGACCGAGACTGTCGGAGCTGGGGCAAAACCCACAACCTTCCGATTACAAGACGAAATGCCAACTCTTGATCAAGAGTTGTAAATCATCATCAAAAAGAGTAATAAATCATTTTTAACTAATCTAGGTCCACAAAAATTACCAGTTACACTTAATACCCTATACAAACCTCATGTTGGCAAAAAATGTATAAACAACATGTAAAAGTGTAGCATCAGCCACTATTTCTTTATTTTCATTGATCAAAATATTAGAGGCACATCAAGAAAAGGCAATTCGTGTTCGTTTTGATACGCAAGTTGATGTTTTGAGATACGAGTCAAACAACTGCCACTGCTGCTATACTCTCTACAAAATGCCTTGTGTCGATGAATTATTGAACCAACTTGATCAGATGCTTTATCGTGTCTTGTGATACAACATATATTGTCTTTCCAGCACGAGGGTAAAACTACCAGTATTCTCACATCTGTCCATAGCCACTTGTTTCAGTTTTACACAAAATTTTTGTGACTAGATGCAGCTTTCTTCTCTTCAATGTCCTTAAACTTATCACCCATGGAGAGAAGTTTGCCTGAAAAAAAGGGATGCATGCAGTGGAAGCCCAGATGTCCCAGTTTTACACTGGAACTTGAATGCATTGGTGGATCTGTACAAAGCTGGGAGTGTTAAATTTGTCTCAAAACCCCACGTAGGCATGTTAATGATGCTGATGATCAGGGCCTATCTGGTGATATAGGCACCAGATAGGCCCTGATCATGTGATTAACATTTTGTAAGTGAACAAGAGGGATATTTGTAGTTTTAGACATTTTTATGCATAAAAAAAAGGTTTTTGAGTCAATATGTAACAAAGTAACAAAAAATAATTTCCCCCAGGGATCAATAAAGTATTCTGATTCTGATTCTGATTCTGATGATCAGATTCGTGAGCTGAACCTAATAAATTTTGCCTAAATGATCAGTATTTAATTGCATTTGTAAAATATTGTTACGTGAGGTCAGATTGCTTTGTATTCATGTGTGGACTGAAGCAGGTGCTCATGAGTAGTAAAAGTTACACACAAATTGTTGTACACATTTGTAAATTATACTTAACGCTTGTCGATCACATTGTACCATTTGCAATCCTTTTGAGGCAAATAATCACCACACTGTGTTTATGTGCTAAAAGAGAAATGATTAACTTCTGATTAAAACAGATTCTTTAGTAACTAACTAATCTACACAAGCCATTTTGTAGATGGTATAGAAGCTATGGTAGTTGTTTGACTTAAAACAACAACTTTAATCTCAGTGTTTTAACTTAATTGTCAAAGTTTTTTCTTGAAATTGTAAATAGAGTTTAATCTAAAAAAATGTCACTTTATTCTCAAAATGAATAAAACACTATTTTTACTTAATGTCGCCCTAATACTCCCTCATATTTGTGCCATCAATAGTTGGGAAGTCTTTTGCCAACTCCCTCAGTTGTTGTTCCGACTCCAGAAGACATTCCACTTAGTTTTCCCCAATATTTTGTAATTAGTACTAGATAATGCAATATTGGTTATATCAACCGTCTTTGTAGCTACTTTGCTAATATTGTAAAATCCATGGTAATATTTAAATAATCTCAGTAATGTTGATAACTATTCAATAATGATTCAGTGTTTATATTAGATTCACCATAGTTCGGTGAAAGGTAATAGATTATTTTTTAGCTACAGCTAGCCCCCATTTGCTAACTATGTTGATAGCATTGAATTTGCTACCAGGGGTTACCTCCAAAATTATAGCTGTGCTCTACTTTTCTTCCATCTTCATCCGCTTTATCCGAGGCCGGGTCGCGGGGGCAGCATCCTAAGCAAAGAGGCCCAGACCTCCCTCTCCCCAGCCACCTCCTCCAGCTTATCCGGGGGAATACCAAGGCGTTCCCAGGCCAGCCGAGAGATATAATCTCTCCAGCGTGTCCTGGGTCTGCCCCGGGGCCTCCTCCCGGTGGGACATGCCTGGAACACCTCACCCAGGAGGCGCCCAGGGGGCATCCCACCTCAGCTGGCTCCTTTCGATGTGGAGCAGCAGCTGCTCTACTCTGAGCCCCTCCCGGATGGCCGAACTTCTCACCCTATCTCTAAGGGAGAGGCCAGCCACCCTTCGGAGGAAGCTCATTTCTGCCGCTTGTATCCGCGATCTCGTTCTTTCGGTCACTACCCACAGCTCGTGGCCATAGGTGAGGGTGGGGACGTAGCTCGACCGGTAAATTGAGAGCTTCGCTTTTACACTCAGCTCCCTCTTCACCACGACGGACCGGTGCAGCGTCCGCATTACTGCAGCTGCAGCCCCAATCCGTCTGTCGATCTCCGGCTCCCTTCTCCCATCACTCGCGAACAAGACCCCGAGATACTTGAATTCCTCCACTTGGGGCAGGAACTCATCCCCGACCCGGAGTGGGCACTCCACCCTTTTCCGGCTGAGAACCATGGCCTCAGATTTGGAGGTGCTGATCCTCATTCCCACTGCTTCACACTTGGCTGCGAACCGTTCCAGTGCGAGCTGGAGGGCCTCACCCGATGAAGCCAACAGAACCACATCATCCGCAAAAATCAGAGATGAGATTCTGAGGCCACCAAAGCGAAAGCCCTCCGCCACTTGGCTGCGCCTAGAAATCCTGTCCATAAAAATTATGAACAGAACCGGAGACAAAGGGCAGCCCTGGCGGAGCCCATCACCCACCGGGAACGAGTCCGACTTATTGCCGGCAATGCGAACCAAGCTCTTGCAACGATTGTATAGGGATCGAATGATGGCCTGTAGCAATGGGCCAGACACCCCATACTCCCGCAACACCTCCCACAGGACACCCTGAGGGACACGGTCGAATGCCTTCTCCAAGTCCACAAAACACATGTAGACTGGTTGGGCAAACTCCCATGCACCCTCAAGTATCCTCGAGAGGATAAAGAGCTGGTTCAGTGTTCCACGACCAGGACAAAAACCGCATTGTTCCTTCTGTATCCGAGGTTCGACTAGCGGACGAACTCTCCTTTCCAGCACCCTGGCATAGACTTTCCCAGGGAGGCTGAGGAGTGTGATCCCCCTGTAGTTGGAACACACCCTCCGGTCCCCCTTCTTAAAGATGGGGACCACCACCCCGGTCTGCCATTCCACGGGTACTGCCCCTGTTCTCCACGCAACATTGCAGAGGCGTGTCAACCAGGACAGCCCTACAACGTCCAGAGCCTTCAGGAACTCGGGGCGAACCTCATCAACATCAGGGACTCTGCCACCAAGGAGTTGTTTAACTGCCTCAGTGACCTCGGAAATTGGCGGGTCATTCCCCTCATCCCCAGACTCTGCTTCCTCCTCGGAAGACGTGTCAGTGGGATTAAGGAGGTCCTCAAAGTATTCCTTCCACCGCCTGACAATTTTCTCAGTCGACGTCAGCAGCGCTCCGCCAGCACTATACACAGTGCAGGTAGAGCACCGCTTTCCCCTCCTGAGACGCCTGACGGTTTGTCAGAATCTCTTCGAGGCAGTCCAAAAGTCTTTTTCCATGGCCTCTCCGAACTCCTCCCACACCCGAGTTTTTGCTTCAGCCACTGCCCGAGCCGCATTCCGCTTGGCCTGTCGATACCTGTCGGCTGCCTCCGGAGTCCCACAGGCTAACCAAGCCTGATAGGACTCCTTCTTCAGCCTGGTGGCTCCCTTCACCTCTGGTGTCCACCATTTGGTTCGGGGATTACCACCACGGCAGGCACCAACCACCTTGCGGCCGCAGCTCAATGCAGCAGCTTTGGCAATGGAGACGCTGAACATGGTCCATTCGGACTCAATGTCCCCAGTCTCCCTCGGAATGCTGTTGAAGCTCTGCCGGAGGTGTGCGTTGAAGATCTCGTGGACTGGGGCCTCTGCTAGACGTTCCCAGCACACCCTCACTACGCGTTTAGGTGCACCAGGTCTGTCCAGCGTCCTCCCCCGCCACCTGATCCAACTCACCACCAGGTGGTGATCAGTTGACAGCTCAGCCCCTCTCTTTACCCGAGTGTCCAGAACATATGGTCGCAGGTCTGCTGATACGATTACAAAATCGATCATCGACCTACGGCCTAGAGCGTCCTGGTGCCACGTGCACTTATGGACACTCTTATGTTCGAACGGGGTGTTCGTTATGGCCAAACTGTGATTAGCACAGAAGTCCAATAACAAAGCACCGCTCGGGTTCAGATCTACTTTTCTTAACAAAATAAAACACATATACATGCAGTGCATTCATATTTGTGTATATTATCATTTGATGCTGCCTAACTAACTTCTAACATCTAATTCTGTTTACCTTGACATACTTTATTGTAACACCTAAAACAATCGCATTTGTCATGTTATCAGTGTTTGTCTGCTGGCAACTGAAAGAGCATTTAGAACCAGAAATGTCCAATGATATACTTAAAAAGCAGAAAGGCATAGCTGTAAAATATTTTTTATACACTTCATCAGTTTCTGTTTGTTTGTTTTGTTTTGTTAAAAATCATGTGCAGGTATTGTTCTGCTGGTCTTAAATGTCAGCAGTGTATCTACAGTAATTTTCTTTTAAAATCTCTCACAAAGTTATTATGTATAAGATGTCCAGATTTTCTACTTGTCACTAATGTAAAGACTGTTTCTACTTAAAGAACAGTTTTCTTAATTTCCCGTTAATTTTCTACAACTGTATGGAACTATCCCCCCCGCCACCTCCAGCTGTTGGTTTACTGTTACCTCACAAGAAGTGGCAGTGGGTAGGAACTTAAAAAGCAGGGCATCATATTGAAATCACAGACTGTTCCCTCAACCAGGCCTGTGTTCGATGCTTTGGCTCTTCTTCCCCCAGTGGCCTGTGTAGATATCTCATGCATGAACCTCACAGCGACCCAACAGCGCAGCAGCTAAAGGCATCACTCACAGCTTGTGTGTGTGTGTGTGTGTGTTCTCATGAGAGAAAGCACAGGCCTGCTGCTCTGATCCTGTTGGCTTGAGATGGATCTGGAGCCTCATGCTACAGCTGGCTCACTGGCAAGCTGTCTACTGCCAACTGTGTGCATGTCTGTGGGTGATCCGAGCTGCTTCACATCTAGACAAAAAAGAAGAACACACACATAAACACACACCTACCACTGTACCAATGAGTGTGTTTTCACTGCATGCACACTTGCTCAAAAGACAAAAACCACCAACCACTAGCAGCGTGAGGGATTTATTTCAATATCAAATATTCAGGGCATCAAACATTAAAGGTCTGTCATCGGAGGGAAACTCCACAGCAGCAATGCACAGTAGTATAAACTCTCTGCTAAACATGTATTTTTCTGACTTGTGAATCAAAACACTGCGTGATCACACAATGAGGTCTAGCAGAATTAAAAGGTAATTATGTAATAAATGCTGATGGACTGTATCTAAAAAGATATTCTTATACCTTTAATTAAGCATTAAAAGCTGCATTTCACAGATATGTGCATTAAGAACAGAGACAGAGTAGTTTGCAAGCTGTGCTGAATGTTTAACCATGACAGTGAAATATGTCTATGAAGGTTCTCAGTCATCCAGGTCATCGTAGTCTAAGGAGCTTGGAAAGAAAAGCGTCTGGACTTTAAATTGCTTGAAGACGTTTCACCTCTCATCCAAGAAGCTTCCTCAGTTATAAGAGTAATTGGTGGCGAGATCCAGATTTAAGCCCTATGGGAGTGTCCCTAGGGGTGCCATGGAGCCCCTATCGATCCTCTACCTAATCACTCGAGGCAGGGTGCGAAAACGGGTGTGGGTCACAATCAGCTAGGGTTTCAGGTTAACCCCTGTGAAACCTAGCCCCACCCTATCGTGTGATTTCCTGAGGTCAAATGTCCCAGGATGTGAGTGGGTGTTAAGGTGACTCGGAAGGAATCTCAAAACTGGATTATAGATGGCAGACAGTTGGTGTCGTAAACCACCGCCTCTGTTCACAGTGGACATAGATGGCTTCTTTCACTGCTCTTTCAAACCATGACAGTGAAACAAAGTTTACTGAGCTAAAGGCTGATATCTGCATGACACCATTGCCTAGGTCATCTGCTAGCTTGCCACACTGTAAAGTACTGGGACTCTATAGAAAGAACACCATGTCAGTTTTAAATTAAATCTTGGGTAACGACAAGTGTGGTGCACAGAAGTCCTTTTGGGGAAACATTTCTTTTTTAAATTCATTTTTAAGCACTAATTGAATATTTTGAATGTATCTGATAACAGAGCTGATGTGATAATGAAGTATTGTATGACCAATACTGAATGTATACTATGGATGTAAAAGTCTGTTAATCATTAGTTTCATAAATGTTCATAGTTCCCACCCTAGCACCCCTGTTTTACTAATATTTCTGTTCATATTTTCATTAATATCCTCTTGTTTTCTTTTGTTGTGAGGGGTTTTAGTACTGTTATTATTACTAATGATTGTTGTTGGTATTATTTCTGTTATTGCTTTGTTATTATTATCATTTTGCTGTTATTATTATTATTGTTGTTGTGATTTATTGATATCTCACGTATCCACATAAGGAACACTCACATAAACACACAATGTGTTTATACACATGCAACTCATCCACAATTTTATCCACACAGTCATTCATCCACTCTCTTCGGTTTAGCCAATATAATTCTGCAAATATACAAAACATGTTGTTTTTTCCCCAAATTTTTTAAATGTGTTCTTTGACTTGATTTAGAATTTTTTTTCTTGTTTTTTTCTTTGTTTGTTTTGGTACATCATTACTTATTTTGTCTTCTTGTTTGTTAAACATATATTGATCAGTAGTAAGTAGTGTATTTTTTAGTTATTGAAAAAATGTTTAATGTTTAATTCATTTAACAAGATCATTTTAATACACACATATAATACAGTATGTGTATTTTTATTTTGGCCAAGACACACGAGACCGAAGCAGAATTTCTAACATACACTCGGCCCTTCTTTTAGATTGCACTGAAGGCACTTTTGACAGTCCATTCATTTGCAAGAATGCTGCCAATACACCAGAGTCATTTTCATGATTTTTTCAAGAGGGGCTGTCAAGAACAAGGCAGGAGGTGCCCACGGGAAGTCGGTAATAAATGCACTGTTTGAAACTGGCCGTGCACAAGAGCATGAAAATAGTTTTGTATTGAATGAATGCTTTGCGAAGTGACCTTAGACCTTTCACTTAAGTAAGAGCCAAACTTCCTACGGAAGTAATAGTTAAAAAAGCAAATTAGTATTTAAGATAAAGTAATTATATAAAATGCTTCTTTTCAGAATCATATACATTTATTGCCTGATTGTAATACATGGAAATATATGACACTTTAATTTTGTTTTTGTATGCTCTTGGAGTTTCGTTGCATTGTTTCTGAAGTTGTGTGAGCCCTTAGTCTGATTTCTGGAGCCTAGATTTTAGTTTAGGTCTTTTTGTTTTCCAGTAGTCAGAGTTTTATGTCTTGAGAGTTTTGAGTTTTATGTTTGATTATTTATTGTTCCTAGTTTTCTACCCATTTCTAGCTGTTTTGACTTCTGCTTATTTTCTGGATCATTCCAGGTTCCTTTTGAGTTCTGTACATTTCAAGTCCCATATGTACCTATTTTAATCAGGTGTTAATATATACACACCTAATTAAAAAAGAACAATAAAGTTTTTCTCAGCTTTTGTCAGGAAACTCTTTAGGTCTTTAGGACCCCCAGTCTTTTGTTGCCATTACATTTGAAATCTAGTTTCTGTTAGTAGATTTAGAGGGGTAACAGTCATGTTTCAAAGGGGGCTGGACACACCAATCCATCCATTTACTTCCGCTTATCCCTTTTCATGGTCGTGGGGGGTGCTGGAGCCTATCCCAGCTGTCATAGGGCGAGAGGCAGGGTACACCGTGGACAGGTCACCAGTCTGTCGCAGGGCTAACACACAGAGACAAGCATTCATACCTATGGGTAATTCACTTTGAACAATTCCCCACTAACTGCATGTCTTTGGACTGTGGGAGGAAGCCGGAGTACCCGGGGAGAACCCACGCAAACACAGGGAGAACATGCAAACTCCACACAGAAAGACCCCCGCCTGATGGTGGAATTGAACTCTTGCTGTGCGGCAACAGTGCTAACCACTGTGCCACCATACTGCCAAATAAATATATTATGTCTGTTGCCTTATCAGACACTGATACACAATCACCAAAAAAAAAGGTAAAAAGATGGGATTATTGTTTATCATTATGAAGTTTTTAATTCAAAAACAATTTTCATAAGCTCAAGTATGCAGTGGGGCAAAAAAGTATTTAGTCAGCCACCGATTGTGCAAGTTCCCCCACTTAAAATGATGACAGAGGTCAGTAATTTGCACCAGAGGTACACTTCAACTGTGAGAGACAGAATGTGAAAAAAAAAATGGTAGGATTTGTAAAGAATTTATTCGTAAATTAGGGTGGAAAATAAGTATTTGGTCACCTCAAACAAGGAAAATCTCTGGCTCTCACAGACCTGTAACGTCTTCTGTAAGAAGCTTCTCTGTCCCCCACTCGTTACCTGTATGAATGGCACCTGTTTGAACTTATCATCTGTATAAAAGACACCTGTCCACAGCCTCAAACAGTCAGACTCCAAACTCCGCCATGGCCAAGACCAAAGAGCTTTCGAAGGACACCAGGAAAAGTATTGTAGACCTGCACCAGACTGGGAAGAGTGAATCTACAATAGGCAAGTAGCTTGGTGTGAAAAAATCAACTGTGGGAGCAATCATCAGAAAATGGAAGACATACAAGACCACTGATAATCTCCCTCGATCTGGGGCTCCACGCAAGATCTCATCCCGTGGGGTCAAAATGATCATGAGAACGGTGAGCAAAGATCCCAGAACCACACGGGGGGACCTGGTGAATGACCTGCAGAGAGCTGGGACCAAAGTAACAAAGGTCACCATCAGTAACACACTACAACGGCAGGGAATCAAATCCCGCAGTGCCAGACGTGTTCCGCTGCTGAAGCCAGTGCATGTCCAGGCCCGTCTGAAGTTTGCCAGAGAGCACATGGATGATACAGCAGAGGATTGGGAGAATGTCATGTGGTCAGATGAAACCAAAGTAGAACTTTTTGGTATAAACTCAACTCGTCGTGTTTGGAGGACGAAGAATACTGAGTTGCATCCCAAGAACACCATACCTACTGTGAAACATGGGGGTGGAAACATCATGCTATGGGGCTGTTTTTCTGCCAAGGGGACAGGACGACTGATCCGTGTTAAGGACAGAATGAATGGGGCCATGTATCGTGAGATTTTGAGCCAAAACCTCCTTCCATCAGTAAGAACTTTGAAGATGAAACGAGGCTGGGTCTTCCAACATGACAATGATCCAAAACACACCGCCCGGGCAACAAAGGAGTGGCTCCCTAAGAAGCATTTGAAAGTCCTGGAGTGGCCTAGCCAGTCTCCAGACCTCAACCCCATAGAAAATCTGTGGCTGACTAAATACTTTTTTGCCCCACTGTAGGTTAGGGTCAATAATGAGAAATGTCATTCTGAGCTCGTTGGCTATCTTCATTGGTTTGCTGACCAATTTTAAGAAGCTGAAATGCAAAGCTGAGATGAGGAACAAGGGAACATTATACCTGTGCAGTGTAAGTATTTGGCTAAAAGTTCAGAACATAACTGTGTAAGCACATCTTAACAGCTGCTAGCACTGTTCTTTGTAAACTATGTATTGTTCTTTTTTTCACAAAGTTCCCTTTTCAGTTCTCAAACACAAATATTAGCCTCAATTACAAATAAAACAAATAATCCCTAAATGATTAATACAATTATTATCATTTAGGGATTATTGATTAAATAAATTATTATAATATAAATATAATTAGCTAGCTAGCAAAGCCAACAAATGTTAGACAGATTTCAGTGCATTAGAAATCATTTAATCATTTGATTTTACAAGCTTGGAGCTGCCTCCCTCCACATTGAGCATGATGTGTGTGTGTGTTTGTATAGGCAGGCAATGTGGTCTTGCAAGCATTTCAACCAACTGAAATCATTAAAAAAAAAAACACTCCCAGGCAGCCCCAGTGTGCCATTCTTTCACACGTCATGCCATAATCAGGGTGAAGGCCCAGGAGGAACCCTGTTGATCTGTAACCCCAGTTATTCCAGTCAGACCTTCACCCACCTCCCACTAGCATTCAACTGGAAACCTCAATGCACCGGTGTAATTATGGCCAAACAAGTCCCATACGTACGCACAGGACCAACACAGTCAGACACAAATGAGCACACACACACACACACACACACACACACACACACACACACACACACACACACACACACACACACCCACACACACCCAAGATTAGATGAACACAAGCTCACAGATGCACGCATATTAACACATCACACTCCTTCAAACATATAAAAGGCTCACACACAGACAAACACTACAGTTTGTATGGATGAACACACAAACACCCACCACCCCACCCAGTTGAAGGGTGTAATGGCATGCTAATCAATGCAAAGCCCTTGATGTAGGGGAGCAGATGGCCTGAGGATGAGCGGCACAGGGCTGACAGGTACATCCCGCCTCTACTTTGTACATTTTCTCTCTTTGTTTCCCTCAATTCTGTTTTTCTTCCTTTGTCACACTCTTCACCCCCCACCCCCCACCCCCCCATCCCCTGGTCTGCACTGCATTTTCTCTCTCTGCCAATATTTCCCTCCTCTAATCTTGCTATTTCGCCCTCTTTCATCACTATGCCTTTTCACTTGACTTTTTCTTTCGTCGTTCCACAGAGTTGATATGAATAATCAACAGCCGTGCGGAGAGCGGCTGAAATGCTGCTTTGCTTCTGAAGTAGTAAACAGTAAAATGATGTCTGATGTCTTGAGGGCAGCTCTTTGGAAATCCAAACTATGAACCAAGAAATGGAAGTTTTAAAAAAAAAGGAAATAAATTACCTTTTCATTTAAGAAAAAAAAAAGAAGTCAAATGTCAACCACCTACTTTTAATGACACTGACACATTTCAACTTTTCCATCAGCTTGTTGAGTTAAATTAAATGTAAATGCATGAAGTTTCCACTGAAACAGCACGACTTCCACGCGTGCGTAGGCGTTGTGATGGAATGCCTGACATTTATCAGCTTTTCAATATTACATAATAAGTTGTTAAAAAGAAAAAAAGATGAGCTATTTTATAGCAACCATAGGACTAATGTAATATAATAAAAGCTGACATCAGTTCGTCGTCGAAGCACAATGCAGACATCACTCTCTCGCTTCGTGTGCAAACAAAGTTTGCGCATGGAACACTTTCCCACAATTTAATGCCCTTTAAAGCCATCACATCTCATATTAGTATCTTTCATTAAGCTATTCAATTTAAAAGAGCTTGATCCACTGTGGAAACACAGATCAGACACTTAACATGTCTGAATCATTTTCTCCCTGCACTAAAATGAAATTGAAGTGACTTCTATGCTGAAACCCAGTGAATCAGTGGCAACTGACGTATGAATCAGAGGCAACGGTGAAAAGAGTGAGTCAACTGATCATTTACATTTGACACCTACAAAATTTTTATGTTTTATGGCTCCTGGTCAATTAAAAAAAGGCTCAATGCAGAAGAATCTGCAGATCCCACACGCGGTATGCAGACAAGGACAAAATAAAATGGGATGCATCATTACAGGCCAGCACTGTCCAAACATTCAGTAACACTCTGTGCTTTCATGAAGAGCCAGTGCTGCATAATGCAATTAACTATTCACAACAGTGATGCAATAATTTACAATAAGCTCTGAATGTTGCATTACAAAACTTAAAAACGGCAAACGACGACATAAACATGAGAAAAATGAAGAATTTCACACCAAACGTTTCAGAACCTTAAAAAGTGTTAAAAAGCAACAATCTAATACATTCCTATTAAAAGGTACTGAGGTCAAGATCAGAGCCTTCAATCTGACATTATATAACATGACAGTTTATTTAGATTTAAGTAATTCTTTCGTTACTACCTGATCTTCACTATTGTAATGTGTACTAATTAGTAGTAATCCAATTATATACATTTTGTGTGTAATAAAAGTAATTTCATGACTAATATATAGTTAGGTTAATTATCCCTGACGAGGTTCACCTGAAGAACTCAGATTTAGGGCATCAAAATGTTACCAGTTTTCTTGAATAGCTCCTTTAGTCAACAACAGCAAGGAATAGTTGCAGATAACTATAGCAACAGTGACTCGGCTGACCCGATAATAAACTTTCAGGTAAGTCTTTAATTCAAAAGCTGTAGGGGCTTAGAGCATAGTTCCAGGATGTACAGGTATTCGTCAAGTAAGGGGGCTGTTTTCCTCTCTTTCCACAGGGCTAGGAGTTCCAGTACTTTAGCCTCTGGAGCAGGTACATAATTCAGCAAGCAGTGTGAGAGTGGGGCAGGCAGTTTTGCAGGCAAGTACGAGACAGGTTTTCCAGCAGGGTCCCTGAAGTGAAGGAGGAAACATGTAGGTAAGTAGTCAACTTCTTTAAGTTGCTTGAAGACGTTTCACCTCTTATCCGAGAAGCTTCTTCAGTTCTAAGGTCAAATGGTGGAGAGTCCCAGATACTGTATAAACCTAGAGGGAGTATCCCCCCACAGAGGGACAAAAGGACCCCCTGATGATCCTCTAATCACCTGAGCCAAGGTGTGAAACTGGGTGTGGGTCCCAATCAGCCAGAGTTTCGGGTGTGTTCATTGTGAAACCTGGCCCCACCTTATCATGCGAATTCCCGAGGTCAGATGGCCCAGGATGTGAGTGGGCGTTAAGGCGTCTGGGGAGGGAACTCAAAACTGGTTTATAGATGGCAGAGAGTTGGTGTCGTAAACCACCGTCTCTGTTCAAAGATGGTCGCTCACAGTGGACTTAGATGGCTTCTTTCATTCCTCTTTCAAACCATCTGTCCTCTCTGTCCAAAATGTGAACATTGGCATCCTCGAAAGAGTGTCCTTTATCCTTAAGATGCAGATGGACTGCTGAGTCTTGTCCTGTGGAGGTGGCTCTTCTGTGTTGTGCCATGCGTTTGTGAAGTGGCTGTTTGGTCTCTCCAATGTAGAGGTCTGGGCATTCCTCGCTGCACTGTACAGCATACACCACATTGTTAAGTCTGTGTTTTGGAGTTTTGTCTTTGTCTTGTCTTTTGTCTTTCCAAAACACATGATGAAATTGCAGATGCACAATGGGACTCCTGTGGAGTGATCTAAAAATAACAGCGGCACCAGAAGGGGTCCAGAGGTGAACAATTACACGACTTTGAAGGGGAGCTTGACTAATGTGATTACACCTTAGGGAACCCGAGCAGCCCTGAGTGATTATAACTGTACTAGTGGAGGGTGTTCCAGGGAGCCGATTGGTTCTAACTTCTAGACATGCATTTTTAAAGGGTTCAGTTGTTCCAGCCACTCTCTGTTCTTTTTGATCAGGTTAGTTTAGCTTGTCCAACATTAGTTTTCTTTTTTGCTATCAGTTTCTTCTTAACTTAAATAAACGGAAGTAAAATGTTCAGCTGCATGTCCAGTGAGAGGTGTAGAGAGTGGTTGGGATCCATTAATTATCCATGGCCATCCACTACAGCCAATTATTTGGATAAGTTCTGCATCAGCTGATTGAGGAATCCAAACAGCAAGTTGATGGATTCAAAAAACAACAACAGTTACTGACATGAGTATCAGTCAGTATCTCAGACATGTTTCTTTGCAGGAATCCGGGATTACACCGCTTTTGAATCACAGCTAGTGGAATCCCATACATTTATTCTCACTAGTCAGATTAACATCCACGTCCATCTGAAAATTCCTGAAGCTAGCTCACAGCGTGATGTCTGCGTCACACTGTGCACCACACCGTGAAGCACTTCTAATTGCACTCACTCTGTTCTGTATCATTAACATTGTTCATATTATTGTCCAAACACCTCACATTCCCCATGATGATGACTGGAATGGCTCCAGCAGTAACACCCTGTCATTTCATCTATGGGTGTAACAACTCAGAATCATCAGAATCAGAATCAGAATACTTTATTGATCCCTGGGGGAAATTATTTTTTGTTACAGTGCTCCATTTTAAACCAACATTAAGACAAGACAGACAATACGCTAACTAAGAATAGTACAATATATACATATATATACATACATACATACATAAGTCACTTATAAATAAATATTTGGAAAAGAAACATGTGTAGTTGTAGCAGCAAACAGTGTGTTAAGTGGATGCGTTGTACAGGGAGATGGCCACAGGCAGGAATGATTTCCTGTGTCGTTCAGTGGTGCTTTTCGGTAATCTCAGTCTCTCACTGAACAAGCTCCTGTGACTGACCAACATGTCATGGAGTGGGTGGGAGGTGTTATCCAACATTGTCTTTATCTTGGACAGCATCCGCCTCTCCGACACCACCTTGAGGGAGTCCAGCTCCATCCCCACAACATTGCTGGCCTTACGGATCAGTTTATTAAGTCTGTTGGCATCTGCGACCCTCAGCCTGCTCCCCCAGCATGCAACAGCATAGAGGATCGCACTGGCCACCACAGACTCATAGAAAATCCTCAGCATTTTCTGGCAGATGTTGAAGGACCTCAGTCGCCTCAAGAAATAGAGACGACTCTGGCCCTTCCTGTAAAGTGCTGTGGTGTTTTTAGCCCAGTCCAGTTTATTGTCAATGTGTACTCCAAGGTATTTATAGTCCTCCACAATGTCAACACTGACCCCCTGGATTGAAACAGGGGTCAAGTGTTTCCTGGTCTTCCTGAAGTCCACGATCAGTTCCTTGGTCTTTGCCACGTTGAGCTGCAGATGATTCTGCTCACACCACGTGACAAAGGAGTCGACCACAGCCCGGTTGTAGCGGCGGCTGTGTAAAGCTGGCCCACATTCACGTAATGTAACGTTTGTGCTTTTGTTTTGGTAACTTCCTGTGGGACCGGAAGTGAATGTTTTAACGGTAAACGGCTTGATGTGCAGAAAGACGGAAGAAGGTGAAAAATTAATGCTAACGGAGAAAAGGGAGAGAGGGATATAGTTAAATTGTACGAAAACGAATGGTTCTAGCTACAGTCGACAGGGGAACAAGGTTTGTAATGTATATGATTTAATTTGAGCAATCTGAAATGCATAATATGTATTATATAGTTTAATAGAAAACAGTTAGACCAGCGTAATGAGCGGTTAAGATGCTGTTACATGAATAATATGGTAATTGTTTTATTTGTTTGTCTAGCTCTTACGTTGGTTCGTTGTCTGATACACGGCAAGGAATAATAAAGGTCATTCAACAACCATCAGTTCTGGCCTTCTCAGTTCGACTGGATGCTACAGTAAGAGCTTGACCGCCGCCATTTTGCTACACCACGAGGGCTCAAGGTTTAACGGCAATTCCCACAACGTCCAGCAGATGGCAGAAGCAGGTCAGAGAACAAAACGGCGAAAGGCATAAGGAAAATAAAGTTAAAATGGAGGATTCAGAAGAAGACATTAATGAACAGTTTGCAAACAAAGAACAAATATTAAATGAGCCACAAGACAAAGCTCAAAGTAACTCTGCGATTCCAAGGCGTTCAGAAAGAGCCAAGGTGCCAACCGAAAAAATGCTAACTTATCAGAAAGAAGAGATAAGTAAAAAAGAAAAAAGACTATTAACTCTTTATGAACAATGGAAAATACGAGTGCGAGAAACAAGAGAAAGATTAAAGTTGGACATTTCAGAGAAAGAAATGGCAGATCTTGCAGATGATGTAGAGCAAAGAAAAGATGAACTGCTAAAGTTGTACACTGAAATGAGAAGTCACATTGCACCTTCATCAGACATACGAAGAAAAACCGATGCATGTGAAGCAGTTACTCATGACATCGTGAAAGTCATCCTGGAAAGAATAAGCGGTGTAGATGGAGATTTTGATGGAGAATATGAAAGAAAACGTCTACGCAGACTATTAGAACATGATTATGCCCAATCCATCTATGGTTCAACTGCAGCATCGAAACGTAGCCAACTGTCTTCAGCCTCACATCTTGCTTCAAAACGAGCAGAGGCAGCAGCAGAACTAGCAGCAAAGGAGGCAGAGTACAAGATTGTACAAGAGGAACAAAGACAGAAGGAAAAGATAAAGGCTCTAGAAGAGGAGCATAAGAAACAAATGGCAGTTCAAACATCAGAGTTGGAACGCCTGAAAGCCGAAAGGGAGGTGGAAGCCGCTCGCGCCAGGTTGGACGCCTACAACAGAGAGTTGTCGCAACTTGATGATGCATATTCAGTTAAGATGGAAAAGGTGAACCCAGAGCACACACCCAAACACACTGTACCATCATACTCCATACCAGCGCCAACAACCCCTCCTAGTGTCAGCCAGCTTGCACAGGCGGTACAAGACAGCATAAGAATAAATAGACTCCCCACGCCAGAACCAACGATGTTTAGTGGTGAGCCAATAAAATTTATTGAATGGAAATCCACTTTCATGTCACTTATTGAACAAACTGGCATGTCAGCAGCAGATAAACTGTACTATCTGAAAAGGTATGTAACTGGCTCAGCTCGCAAGTGCCTTGAAGGGACTTTCTTCAGAAATGATGAAGAAGCGTATAACGATGCTTGGGCAAAGTTAAACCAAAGGTATGGCCAGCCTTTCGTGCTACAAAGGGCATTTAGAGAGAAGTTATCTAGTTGGCCTAAAATACAGTCGAGAGATGCTGATGGGCTAAGGAACTTTGCTGATTTTGTGAATGCATGCACACTTGCTATGCCTCACGTGAAAGGACTGCAAATACTCAATGACTGTGAAGAAAATCAGAAACTGTTGCATAAATTGCCAGACTGGATAAACACAAGATGGAACAGGCATGTAACAAAGATACTCATGGGCGGTGGTGAATTCCCCAGCTTTAGTGAATTTGCCTCCTTTCTCTCGCTTGAAGCAGAAGTAGCATGTAACCCAGTCACTTCCATACATGCACTTCGCTCCCCGGAAACAAATGATGACAAAAGAAACACAAAAGAAGTCAAAAGAAACAAGGCAAGTGTATTTAACATTAACACAACTGAAAGAGATGCAAAGACTAAAATATACAACAGTTCTTCATGCACACTGTGCCAAGAGTTGCATCCACTTATAAAGTGCCCAAACTTTCTGCAAATGACCCTGGAAATGAAAAAGAAACATGTAAAGGACAATAAACATTGTTATGGTTGTTTAAAGCAAGGTCATAGTGCTAAGGACTGCAAACGGCGCCTCACTTGTGAAACCTGCTCTAAGAGACACCCGACCTGTCTTCACGATGAGAACTACAGCATTAGTCTGCAAAGAGAAAAGCAAGCTCAAGTGAGTATAGACAACGCAACACAAGGGAACTCACCTGAAAGTGCAACAGCCATAGCGTTAAATGTCGCTAGAGCAGAACACACAGTCAGCACCTCCATGATAGTCCCAGTATGGGTCTCAACGGCTGCTAATCCACAAAGGGAAAAACTAGTCTATGCGCTACTAGACACGCAGAGCGACACTGTTTTTATAGATCAGGATGTAACACAGAAACTGCAAGCAAATGTGTGCCCTGTGAAACTCAGACTAACCACGATGATGGGTAAAAATGCAGTAGTAAGCAGCGGAAAGGTGTGTGATCTTCTAGTGAGAGGTTACAATTCAGCAACAGTGCTAAGGCTCCCGACTGCTTACACAAAGGACTACATACCTGCAAATAGAGAACACATACCAACATGTGACACGGCAAAACTGTGGAGCCATTTGTCGTCCATTGTAGATGAGATCCCACCGCTCCTCAGTTGTGAGGTGAGTCTCCTGATTGGTTATACTTGTCCCCAAGCTCTGGCGCCCAGACAAGTACTCTTAGGTAAAGACAATGAGCCATATGCCATCCAAACTGATTTAGGATGGAGCATCGTTGGCAACTCAGCGCCATGCAATGCATCAGAGACAACAAGGAGTCTCTGTCACAGAATAATTGTTAAAGAAATGCCTCCATGTACTCCCGCAGATGCAATACGTGCACTAGAAAGGGACTTTAAAGAAGACGAAATAAACGAAAAGAGGGTGTCTCAAGACGACCTTAGGTTTCTCGAGAAACTTGAACAAGGCATAACACAAACAGAAAGGGGACATTACGAAATGCCATTGCCATTTAAGGAAAGGCCACAAATGCCAGATAACAGACAACTCGCCGAGAGCAGACTCAATCAGCTCAAACGTAAACTAACGCGCGATGAAAAATACAGAAGAGACTATGTCACATATATGAATGACATCATACAAAGGGGCGACGCCGAAGAGACCGATGATAATGGACCTGAAGGCGAGACATGGTACATACCGCACCACGGCATCTATCACCCAAAGAAACCAGAACGGTTACGTGTGGTGTTCGACTGTTCAGCCAGACACAAGGGTACCTGTCTCAACGACCATTTACTAAATGGCCCCGACATGATAAACAACTTGATCGGCGTGCTCGTCCGCTTCCGACAACATCAGGTAGCGCTAATGTGCGACATTGAAAAAATGTTCCACCAATTCAAAGTCGACACGAACGATCGCGACTACCTACGCTTTCTATGGTGGAAAGGAGGAGACATGAGCAAACCACCTCAAGCTTATCGAATGACCGTACATCTCTTTGGTGCTGTTTCATCACCTGGTTGTGCAAATTACGGATTTAAACGTTTAGCCAAAGAGAACAGCTCCAAGTACCCCGTAGCGGCACAGTTTATAACCAGAGACTTCTATGTCGATGATGGGGTAACAAGCGTTGAGACCGTGAAAGACGCTGCACAACTCACAAGAGAAGCACGTGAGCTATGTGCGAAAGGTGGGCTAAGGTTACATAAGTTTGTGTCTAACAACAGTGTTGCACTCAAAGACATTCCTGCTTCAGAACATGCAACAGACACAAAAACAAGGGACTTGACATTCAGCGAATCACAAACAGAAAGAGCACTCGGGATGTATTGGAACATAGAAAAGGATTGTTTTACATTCAACAAAGCTGTAAAGGATCAACCCCCAACCAGACGCAGCATCTTGTCCACAGTCGCAGCAATATTCGACCCGTTGGGTTTCATTGCTCCGTACGTTCTTAACGGCAAAAGAATCCTGCAGGAAATGTGCCGCCAAGGTACAGACTGGGACGATCCACTTCCTGAACATCTCAACCCGCAATGGCAGTGCTGGAAAGAAGATCTACACAACCTGAAAAGGTTGCAGATAAACAGATGTTATGTTCCTGCATCGTTTGGAGATGTGGTAAAAAGAGAATTGCACCACTTTTCTGATGCAAGTACGACAGGATATGGACAATGCACTTACCTAAGACTGATAAACAAAAACAAAGAGGTACACTGTAGTTTTGTAATGGGCAAAGCTCGAGTCTCTCCAACAAAGGTTACCACAATTCCGAGGCTGGAGTTGACTGCAGCTGCAGTATCAATCACAGTAAGCAGCATGCTAAAGGAAGAGTTACCCTATGACAATGTGGAAGAGTTCTTTTGGACAGATTCAAAGGTCACGCTGGGGTACATTAGCAATGAAGCAAGACGCTTCCACACATTCATTGCCAATAGAGTGCAAAAAATACGTAACAATACCGCACCACAGCAATGGTTCTATGTACCAACGGGTGAAAACCCTGCTGACATAGCTTCAAGGGGCACATCAGTAGCAGAGCTGCTATCATCAAACTGGCTCACAGGCCCTCAGTTCTTATGGGAAAGGAAGTTAAATCTTCCAACTAAAGAGTCTATTGAACTTTTGGTGGGAGATCCAGAGGTGAGAAAAGTGCAAACACTCAACAGCCAAACTACAGAACACAGGAGTCTCTGTGACCGTCTCACAAGGTTCTCATCCTGGTCACATGCTGTCAGTGCCATAGCACGTCTCAAGCGGTTCCTACTCAGAGACAAATCAAAGTCACTCAGCACTGTAACTGAAAGACAAAACGCTGAAATGGTGATTATCAAAAACCTACAAGGACTAACATTTTCAGATGAGATAAAGACATTAAGCAAAGGAAAGGCACTACATGAGAGCAACAAAATTTACAAGTTGGATCCTTTCTTGGACGAAGACAATGTGCTCAAGGTGGGAGGAAGGCTACAACACTCATCGCTTCCTAACACATTCAAACATCCAACTGTCATTCCAAGAGACCATCATACTACAAAACTCATAATCGCTCACTGTCACGAAAGAATAAATCATCAAGGAAAGAGCTTCACAATGAACGAAATACGGTCCAGCGGTTATTGGATTCCCAAGCTAAGTCAAACAGTATCAGACTACATCCGTCAGTGTGTGACATGTCGGAGACTAAGGAGAGCTGTGGAAGGACAAAAAATGAAAGATCTCCCCACAGAAAGAGTCGAGCATTCTCCGCCTTTCACATACTGTGGTATGGATGTTTTCGGCCCGTTCCTAACCAAACAAGCAAGAAAAGAAAACAAAAGGTACGCTCTCCTTTTCACTTGTTTCTATTTACGAGCAGTACACGTAGAAATGTTAGAAGACCTGACTACGGACGCTTTCATTAATGGACTAAGGTGCTTTATAGCTCTGAGAGGCTCTGTCAGACAAATAAAATGTGATCGAGGTACTAACTTTGTAGGTGCCAAAAATGAACTGTGTGCAGCACTGAATGAAATAGACACTGAAAAACTGACAATCTTTCTATCTGAGAAACAATGTGAATTCGTGTTTAACACACCCCATGCTAGCCACGCAGGTGGAGTATGGGAACGACAAATTCGGACTGTGAGAAACGTCCTCAACGCCACACTCGCTCTCGCAAAGAGACGACTCACCGATTCATCGCTCAGAACCTTTCTCTATGAAGCATCTGCAATAGTAAACAGCCGCCCATTGACGACAGACAATCTCAATGATCCAAACAGTTTGAAACCAATAACTCCAAATCATCTCCTAACTATGAAGACCACAACAGCCTTGCCTCCTCCAGGACAGTTTGTTAAAGAGGATCTGTACGCCCGGAAGCAATGGCGTCAGGTGCAATACCTAACGGAGCAATTTTGGAGCAGATGGAAGGGAGAATATCTGCACAACATCAGGGTCCGGCAGAGATGGCATGTTGTTAAAAGGAATATGCAAGTAGGTGACATAGTGATGGACAAGGAAGAAATACTGCCACGATCCCAATGGAGACTTGGTAGGGTTGTGGACACCATAACAGACGAAGATGGACTTGTGAGAAAGGTCAAAGTAACCTTTGCAGACAGAAACCTTAGTAAAAAGGGTGAACGTTTGCATAAGATGTCTACAGTGGAACGCCCAGTTCATAAGTTGGTTCTACTGCTGGAAAGTTGTGAAAAACAAGATGCACTAAGCAGTTAAAATGCGATGAGAATTTGTTGTTGCATATACAAAGGTATTATCATTGTTAAGTTACCTGTTTAGAAATTATTTGTGTTTTATTTGTTTGTAACAGCAAATAATTTGGTGGGAGTGTAGCGGCGGATGTGTAAAGCTGGCCCACATTCACGTAATGTAACGTTTGTGCTTTTGTTTTGGTAACTTCCTGTGGGACCGGAAGTGAATGTTTTAACGGTAAACGGCTTGATGTGCAGAAAGACGGAAGAAGGTGAAAAATTAATGCTAACGGAGAAAAGGGAGAGAGGGATATAGTTAAATTGTACGAAAACGAATGGTTCTAGCTACAGTCGACAGGGGAACAAGGTTTGTAATGTATATGATTTAATTTGAGCAATCTGAAATGCATAATATGTATTATATAGTTTAATAGAAAACGGTTAGACCAGCGTAATGAGCGGTTAAGATGCTGTTACATGAATAATATGGTAATTGTTTTATTTGTTTGTCTAGCTCTTACGTTGGTTCGTTGTCTGATACACGGCAAGGAATAATAAAGGTCATTCAACAACCATCAGTTCTGGCCTTCTCAGTTCGACTGGATGCTACACCGGTACTCTGTCTCATCATCCCTGCTGATGCATCCAACCACCGCAGAGTCATCAGAAAACTTCTGAAGATGGCAGGTCTCTGTGCAGTGGCTGAAGTCTGTGGTGTAGAGGGTGAAGAGGAAGGGGGAGAGGACAGTCCCCTGTGGTGCCCCTGTGTTGCTAATCACCTTGTCAGACACACACTGTGGGAGACGTACATATTGTGGTCTTCCTGTCAGGTAATCAACAATCCAGGACACCAGAGAAGCATCCACCTGCATCGCTGCTAACTTATCACCCAGGAGGGTCGGCCTGATGGTGTTGAAAGCACTGGAAAAGTCAAAAAACATGACCCTCACAGTGCTCGCCGGCTGGTCCAGATGGGTGTAGACACGATTGAGCAGGTAGATGATGGCGTCCTCTGTTCCGAGACGAGGCTGATAAGCGAACTGAAGGGGATCCAGATGTGGTCTTACTATGGGTCGCAGCTGGTCCAGGATGAGCCTTTCCAGGGTCTTCATGATGTGGGAGGTCAGTGCCACGGGCCTGTAATCCTGGGGGCCACTGGGACGAGGCGTCTTTGGTACAGGGACGAGGCATGATGTCTTCCACATCACCGGGACCCTCTGCAGACTCAGACTCAGCATAAACAGTTTATGAAAGACTCCACACAGCTGGGGGGCACAGGCCTTGAGGACAAGGGGACTCACTCCGTCTGGTCCAGCAGACTTGCCTGAGTGAAGTCTCCTCATTTGCATCTCAACCTGGTATTGAGTGAAGGTGATGGGTGGGGGAGGGGTGTCAGGAATCTCACAGGAGGCAACATGTGAAGAGAGAGGCTGGCACAGTGGTGTGGCTCTGGATTCCAGGCTGACTGCAGGTGAGGTTGTGGGGGTGGGAGCAGACACTGTGGTGTCGAATCTATTGAAAAACAGATTCAACTCGTCGGCTCTATTCTCACCTCCCTCAGCTCCCCTGCTGTTGGTTGGCCTGAATCCAGTGATGGTCTTCATGCCCCTCCACACCTCTCTCATGCTGTTCTGCTGGAGTTTCCACTCCAGCTTCCTCCTGTAATTGTCCTTAGCCTCTCTGATCTTGTCCTTTAGTAACACCTGGACCTTCCTCACCTCCTCTTTGTTGCCCCCTCTGAAAGCCCTCTTCTTGTTGTTGAGGAGGGCTTTGATGTCCTTAGTCACCCACGGCTTGTTATTTGGGTAACAATGAACAGTCTGAGCTGGAACAATGGAGTCGGTGCAGAAAGTTATGTAGTCTGTGATACACTCAGTAAGCCCATTGATGTCCTCGGCGTGAGGCTCACAGAGTGTTTCCCAGTCGGTCACCTCGAAACAGCCCTGTAGTTCCGCTATTGCCTCCTCTGACCACCTCCTAACAGTCCTGGTGGTCACAGGTTCCCTCCTCACAATTGGCACATAGCGGGGGGTGAGGTGAATCAGGTTATGATCTGACCTACCAAGTGGGGGGAGGGAGGAGGAGCTGTATGCATCCTTGACGTTAGCATACAGTAAGTCTAAAGTTTTCTCTCCCCTGGTGGGACAGTCCACATATTGTTTGAATGTTGGTAGTGTATTGTCCAGTGATACATGGTTGAAGTCACCCGAGATCACAATAAAGGCACTCGGGTGCTGAGTCTGTAGCCGAGCTATGGCAGAGTGGATAGTGTCACATGCAGCTGTGGGGTTAGCAGAGGGGGGAACATAAACAGCCACCAAGATGACGTGAGAGAATTCCCTGGGTAAATAATACGGCCTGAGTCCAACAGCACACAGTTCAGTGTCCGGGCAACAAATCCTTTCTTTGATTGTTATGTTGGCAGGGTTACACCACCGGTTGTTAACTAAAACAGCAAGCCCACCTCCTTTACGCTTACCGCTAGCGATGCTGTCCCTGTCCGCCCGAACAGTGTGGAAGCCTTCCACGGAAGCATTCTCATCGGGAATGACCTGGTGCAGCCATGATTCGGTGAAACACATCAGGCTACACTCTCGGTATTCCCTCTGACTCCGTACCAGTGCTGAGAGCTCGTCGATTTTACTTGCCAACGATCGCACATTTCCCATCACGATAGACGGCAGACACGGTTTAAACCTCCTCCTCGCTTCGAGCCTCCGCTGTCTCACCGTCACCTTTTTTCTTCTCTTCTGTCCTTGACCTCTGCATCCCCGATGTGTTTTCCTCCAAATTTCAGCTGGTACTTCTGCGGGCACTTCTGCGGGCCTGGCCAGCGAGCCGGCCGGCATCAGGGCGATCAGCTGATCTCTGGAGTAAACAGTCCGTGCGTGTAGGAGATGTGCCGCGGTCCCGTTCCATGATAAAAGTAACAGTTCCACGGCCACCAGAAGAACAAAAACTCTCTCAATCCACATGATTGAGTAAGAGATAGAAAACGGAGGAAAATACAAGTCAGAAAAAAAAAAGAATACGTAAGAAAAAAGAGCTAAACTAAGAGAAAAGCAGGAGCGACTGTAACAGGCTGCACGCTGGTTGGCGCATGCGCAGCACCTAACTCAGAGTTAGGTGCTGGGTTACATATTTGTTTTGGGCCTTTCGTTGACGCCTACTCACGCAAACATGCTATCTGAGACTCTCTCTCTCTCTTAATCACACACACACACACATAGTGTAAGTGCGAAGTATTAAAAATTTAACAATAAACAGTTATGTCAATAGCATCATTCCAACTTTTGATCTGTACCATTGACAGAAGTAAGAGATTAGGAGAACAGACATTTATTTAACCATATGCTATAACCCAGTGGTTCCCAAAGTTTTTTTGCTAGACCCCCCTTTGTTTTACAAGAAAAATGCCCCCCCCCCCGCAGAATTGCAGATAGAGACAAAATACTGTTACTGTTAATCTGACTATCTTCAGGTTTTACACGCTTATATATACACACACAGTTACTGTCCCTCCATTTACAAAGGCAGAGGCGTCATGGTGTAATTATTTTACGCGTAGTTGTTTTTTTCCTGTGTAATAATATTCAACATTGCTATCAATACATTTTTCAAAAAATGCCTCTCTGTACAAAATGGGTTCAAAAACATAAACTGCTGTGAGATACTGTTTGTCCGTGATTTGAACCGGGGAAACAAATCGTGGCAGGATCAGCCTGATATTATTTGTATCCTGCTGTAACTTTACTGTATAAAAAGCTAAAATCTCCAAAATGTCAGGAGTAGTTAGTCATTACAAGAAGTGTTTGTGAACTAAAAATCAAGAATGTGGGATACTGTTTGTCCGTGATTTGGAGAGCCCAGCACTGCTCCCGGCGAAGGGAAAACCAATTATGCAGGGGAGACCTACCTTGGCACTTGTGCAGGTGAAACCAAAGGGAAGATATGCTTCATCATATTTTCTAGTCTTTGGCTTAGAATGAAGTTGGTTTGGAAACATATTCAGCTATGCTTCATCTCCTGCTTTGCATTTGTGTGGATGCCCTGTGCTAGCAGTGTCCAAGCGTTTTTTTCCCCCTTTTCATACCACGCTCTCCCTGCAATGGCTCTGCGCCCCCCCTACGGGGCGGACCCCACACTTTGGGAAGCTCTGCTATAACCTAAGGAGATCCTCAAAACAAATTTACCTTGAACACAATCAGTTATGATATATGACACTCAGAAAAAAACAATATGACCACCTGCATTATGTTGTGTTGGCCTCAATTTTGCTGCCAGGACAGCAGGACCAAGGTTTCCCAGGAGAACATTCCCCAAAGCATCACATTGGCTTGCCTTCCTCCCATAATGCATCTTGGTGGCCGGTGTCCTCCTGGTAAGCGAAACAGACACATGCGGCCATCCACATGATGTAAAAGAAAAGATGATTCATCAGACCAAGCTACGTTCTTTCATTGGTCCATGGTCTAGGTCTGATACTCACATATCCATCATGGATCAGCACGGGCACCCTGATAGATCTGCAGCTATGCAGCCCAATACGCAATACGACCCTGTTGCTGGTTCACCACTGTTCCTTCCTTGAACCATTTTTGGAAAATATGGAAACACTGCAAACCGGGAACACCCCACAAGAGCTGCGGTTTTGGAGATGCTGAAGACGCTGCTAACCAGTTGTCTCGCCATCACAGGTCAAACCTGTCAAACCTTACCATTGCCCATTTTACACACCAACTTTGAGGACAAAATGTTCACTTGCCGGTTCCCACACATTGCTAACAGGTTCTTGCAAATTTTCTATAAATAGTACATGGTCAGGAATTATAAGTAATATATTTCCCAGCAGGCCGTCGCCATGGAAATCTTTCAGAAAAGGTGCCTTTTAATCCATGAAAAATGTATACTGCACAAAAATACTTCTTAAAATATGTCAAACTTTAAAGTAATGCAATGAAAGAATGTGCACCATGTAATAAAAAGGGATATTTGATAGTCATGTTTTCTGGCCCCCTCTTTCATTGTAAATCGTGCGGCGCTGTGCCTTTGAAATATACACCTCTGGTTTCCTCTAATGTTAACTCACTTACTCCAAGTAGTCAAACTAGTAGCCATTTCAGCTTTGCATACAGCAAATAACAGTGATCAAGAAAAATCTACCTCAAAAAATCCACCTAGAATCAATGAATGAAAAAAGCCCAAAACCGAGGGCATGATTCCAGGGAAAAGGTTGGAGAAAAATCACTTTTGTGGCTATTCTGTTCTGGTCAGTTAGCATACGTGTGTGTGTGTGTGTGTGTGTGTGTGTGTGTGTGTGTGTGTGTGTGTGCGTGTGTAAGGACAGGTACAGGAATCATTCTTTGGTTCTTTTAACAACACATGGAAGGAATTTGTGACCCACAGCTGTTATTGACTTACCGAGTCATGTGGATTCTCACAGGATTCACAGTAAAAAGAGAATCTATCTTCTGTAAAGGTACACTTGAATTTCTTTATTTTACACCAATGATACGTATTGCTAAAAAATTTACTAAATTAATCAAGTCGACTTAAATCAACTTTATTTTTCCAGCTCTAATAAGGCCAAAGTACAACTGATCAGTAAACAGAAGCATGATTTTTTTGTAAAGATACATGTTGTGAGCACGTGCAGGCCTAAGACACAGTCATCATTTGTAGCACATACAATAAATCCCTCGGTTGTGGATCAATAAGAAAAGGATGCGGGCCTTATACTTTAAATCAAAGTGAGCTAGACTCCACTTTTACCCCTCAGTGTGGCTTCACTCTTCATGTTTCTGGTGAGCCAAGGCATATCTCATATATTGCAGTTGTTTTTGCATATATTTCTAGTATGCCAGTCTTGTTTCTCCATCTCCTCTGCTCTAGCACGCTTTTCTTTAGTGTTTGCCCTCAGGCCAGCTCATATTATTTAAAGCCTTCTTGGAGCCTGGCAACCAATCAAAAAATGACCTTGGTGAACCCATAGTATCCAGGGTATTCAAGACTGTAGTGGAAAGACCAGCAACAAATAACTAAAGCATGCTTAAGCAAATCTCTAAGAATCAGTCACAGCTTAGAACATTTTATATTATGTTCAATTTGCATAGTTTTTTTTTTTTTTGTTATTTCTTTTATTTATTTCTTTTAGATTTTATCTCTATTGAGATGTTTGTTTGGGACTGTTGGTAGATGTCTAGCACATCAAATTTCATCCAGGACAGTGCACCTCCCTAGTTTAGTTACTACAGTTATGACTTTAGAATGTTAAAAAATAATAATGATAATAATAGTTTACAAGTTAAGACAATTATAATAGGTTTTGAATTATCCGGTATCATTTATGTGTGAAGACATGATAAACCAACAAATGTTCTGTAGACAGGAGGACAAAGCCTAAGACTGAAGTGAAACTCTCTAGAATTGACATTCTGGATGTGATACATACACAAAAAATCTAAAACATGACACGATTGTGTTTTGATTGCCAAAAAAATCCACGTATAGCGACATTTTGACACTGTAGATATTGTACTAGGGTTGTTTGGGGTGTTGGTGTCGCTCATTGACTTTATCTGCTTTTTCCATTTTTATCTCTCACCTTCCTCTTTTTCTTTTCTGTGTGTGTGTGTGTGTGTGTGTGTGTATGTGTGTTACTGGCAGAAACAGTTCGCCAGAGGTTTGCTTTAGGACAACCTTCAGGCACCAGCTGCGCATTATCTAATGCGCGCGCACACACACACACACACACACACACACACACACACACACACACACACACACACACACACACACACACACACACACACAGCACATACTGCAGGCACTCAATATAAATGTTAGCAGGATCACTAAGCCCACACACACCCCCACATGCAGGCTACTAGGCTGAGCCACTCCATTATTCAGCAATCTGCCAACAGGGCCAAGAATGAAGAAGAAGAAGATGAAGAGAGTGAGATAGGATGACAAGCAACTTGTTTGTTTGCCAAATAATTAAGGAGACATCAGTCTCTGCCGGAGCTCAGATTTAAAGACGGGGAACACAGGCAGGCAGAAAGAGTTGTAATGACGCTGACAGTTGTGCTGTTTATTCTGTCATTCGTGGAGATTTATTCTCACTGAGAAGAATGGGCACAGAAATGAAGAGGAAGTGCTTGCAGTGCAACGTCTTACTGCCTCACATGTGAGTTGAAAAAACAAAGAGTGAACGGCAATCACTTCCCTTCTCTTTATGGTGCGATCATACAGGAAAATAGGTCCTCAAAATCCAATCTCAATCTTTTTTCTTTTTTTTTACTTTTCTTATTTAAGGTTCATTCCCTCACTTAAGCCTCTTATTCCATTGTCTTATTCCATTATCTAGCCACTATCTCCCACATAAGAGCATAGTTAACTAATGTGTTAAAATGTCTCTATGAGTTGTCTTAGAATATAGTTAATATGCAATGGAGTAGGTGCTTTATAAAGGTATTTTTCTCTTCCAGGCTATATATAGTACAGCTAACCTTACTTTAAAATTATTGCTTTGGGGATTGTGTAGCCTTTAAGGACTCTTTGTAGACATTATTTGGGAGGAATATTTTCTCTCTGTCATATCAGATCCCTTGAGCCCAGAATCAAACCAGGGATTAATTTCTTTTTTTGCTTGTTAGGCAAATGTACTATGCACCATGAAGCCACTTTTAAAAGGCTGTTATAGTCATTAGGACAAAGTCATTTAGGTTTCATGCTGGAGTCTAAAGTTCTTAAATTCATGGTCAAAATTTCTAGCACAGTTGAGGTGAACAGTGTGTACAAGTTGGGATTCCCTGAACTTTGTTCCTGGTTCCTGCAAATCCCATGGCTTTGGTGGCTTGATCAGGATGTGACTTTTGGCATGTATGAGCAGCGTGTAGGAGAGTGTGAAGAAGCTGGAGGAGCACATACTTGTCTAAGACTACGGTTTACTGCTTGAACACTCTGGATTTCTTGTTTTTGGTTGGATGAGAGCTGATGCTCCAAGTGGAAGAATTTAAGAATCCTGCAATCGTGTTCATGATTAATGAGAAGGTGGTGTGAGAGAAACAAATCAACTCAACTCAACTATCAACTTTTGTTGATAAACAACTATTGTTATTTATCAGAGAAGGTCAGGAGTTCCACCATGAAGAAACCTTTTATAGGATGTCTGGAAAGAAACTGTGGTACTCCATGACCAGGAATGTACTGTGACTACATTGATGTGTGCAATAGTAGGAGTTAGAGTTCAAGGTGGAGGTGGGCTTACTTGAGGGATTGGCTCTGAGCCCCTTCTTGTTTGCGATGCGATGGACAGGCTGACAGATGAGGTCCGGCAGGAGTCTCCATGGACTATGATGTTTCCAGTTGACCCAAATCTGTTTTATGACTTTTCTGTAACTTTGTCAAAAGTCTCAGCATGTCTTTCAGCGCCATCTGCACAAAAGTGCAGCACCCTTTACCTCTGTAAATACATGAAAATGTTCATCTGGGCTTTAAATGCATTTCAATTACTTATCATCTCAGCATCAGTCTTACCCTTGCCTTGCAGCTCATAGTTCAAATGGTTCAGTTTCCCAGTAATGTCCCTTAAAAATGCAAGGTCAAGTGTCCAGTCCGTGTGTCTTTGCCTTTGGATTGCACAATCTCCTTGATTGACAAAAAATGAAGCAAAATTTGCCCCCTGCTGAGCCATCGGATTTCCGTGTGTAGTAGCAGGTCACCATATTCAGCTGACAGGTCCTCCAATAACACCTTGCTGTATATGGACTCATCACATAGGACGCTAAACAACCTGCACTTTGCCACATCCAGCTGATGTTCCTGGACATAGTCGATACTCTTCTAACCATTGTAGTTGCCCCCAGTTGGACATTGGAGAGAGTGGAGATTACATATTACTCCATATTCCATATGTTCCATATATTACTTGTCTTTAGGCACAGTTTCTGCAGTTATCATCACTGCTTCTTTGAAAAGCTCCCCATCTGAAAATGCCTTAATCAGATATTAATCAAGAAATGTGTAGCTCTAAGTGAGGCTCTGGTTGCTTTTTGTGGATTTTTTCACCCATCCCGTGAAAAAAGACTGCTGTTCTCTCAAAACTGCCTTTAACTCGTGCGCTTTTTCCGCTCGTGATTTGCTGCCCGTTGCGTAGTTAGCATGGTAGCTTATGTGACACATTCGGAAATGTCTCTCCATATTGTGCCACTTTGCCGTTGCCACACTGGCCCCGCAAATGAGATACACCATAAATCTTTCACAGTGGTAAGAAAGAACTCTTCCTCCCATTCACTGTGAAAATAATATGTTTTCTTTCTTTTTTATGCCATGTTTTCATCATCTCCTTACTTTACTGAACCAGCTAGCTGGTCTCGAGACCATCTAGCTCTGATCTAATATGAAACACGTTTTAACATTAAAAAATATATTTATTATCATTTTTAAATTTACACCAATGGAAGTGTGGTTTAAATAGAATAGCAACAAAAACAAAGGTTCACAGATGTAATTAAGGAGGACAAACAGAGGATTGGTGTGACAGAGGAGCATGAGAGGGATAAAGGCGAGATGGAGGCAGATAAATGCTTGTGGCGACTGCTAAAGAGAGCCGTTGAAAGTAGAAGAAGACCAGTCAGTATGCTGCAGCCCTCACCTGTGGTTTTGAGCTTTAAGTAGTGACCTAAAGAAGGAGGTTGTAAATACAAGTGGCAGAAATTTCTATTATTGAGTGGATGGACAAAAGAGGAATCTCAGAGTAGAGCTCTGAGATTCCTCCTGAATTTTTGACCTAGTTGTTCAGCTGAGATGATTCAAGTATCCACCCAGGATATGCAGTGAAAGTTTCTGTTTGGAGGTTTTATAGATATGCCCAGCTGAGAGAAGACCTAGGTGCAGACCTAAAACTCACTGATATCTCACTATGTCTCATCTGTCCTCAGAATGCCAGGTTCTCTCCCTGGACAAAAAGACATCTGGAATGCCGTGCTTAGTAGCTTGATGCTACTTTGATTCCATTTCTGCTAAAGCAAATGAGTGGATAATGGAAACAACTCCGTATACCATATTAATAATACTAATAACATAATAAGTCAAAAGAACACACTAAAACAGCATGTACCACATAAGTGTCAGTGTCTAGCAAAAGTTCTTGGAGAGCTGCTCCAGATGTCAGAGCAGCTCTCCAGTTTAAAATACTCAAAGAATCAACAGAATTATCCAGAGGAAGTATTCTATTAAATCATCATTGGCCACAAATGACCAAAAATCTCAACAATACCTCACATACTTTGTTTGATGTTACTCTCAGAGTCGTTTTCTATTGTGCCAAATAGAGAATTTGGAATGACTAAAAACAGGGAGCTGAATGAATGAGAAGCAGAAGGAGAGACAACAGTGTGTGCTTCTTCATATCAAAGCAACTATGGTAATCAGCTGGCTGGTAATATGAGGTTGAGCTGCTCCGGGCTCTGTGGGTATTTGGACCACATCGCTCTACTACACTGCCAGCAGCAGGCTCTCTGCCAGGCTGGATTGGAAGTGCACTGCCAGCGTACTGGCTCTGGTCCCCAGCCCAGGTCACCACATTAACCTGTGGATGCTACTGTGGAAAAACCAAAATATACCAGTAAATGCCAAAGTAACTCAGATTCAAACTACATCTCAAGAACCTGAAGGACATGTGTCCAGTGTTCCTGACAGTATTTAGTAATTGCTGGCTGACTAAAGACAAACATCCTCAATTTCGCCAGGAGGGAAGATGAAGCTCCTGGGCTTCATCCTTTGGGGAGCACAAATGGCACAACTATAGCAGCACCAACCAAAGTGGAATCACCAACCAAGAAATTGGTTTATGTATGCCATTAACATGCCCAAAATCTGTGACACAAGAACCTCGCATGGCTACATTTGAAGTTATATATCGATAAAGTCATGTGATTTTTTTTTTTGCAGGACTACATAATTCTGTGATAAACAAAGTACATTTTTTTGATTTAATGGCTTTTTCTCTATGACTTTATCAGTCTTTCACATCCTTTTGGAGAATTTGGGCCCTCTTTTTTTCACTCTTTAGTTCTAAGCACAGCACTGCAGCCCAGTTGAGGTTTGGACTTAAGCATATTTGACTCTAGAACACTTTGGTGTACAGAGGAGTTCATGTTCGACTCAGTGACTAGAAAATCCACAGAACAGGCACAAATCATCAGCCTTTCTCCACCAAATTGGTTTGAGACAGTTGTGCTAACTTGCTTGTTTTAACCAAATGTGGTGCTGTGAATTATGGCCAAACATCTCCACTTTGGTGTCATCTTAGACTTAGAGACTTAGAGCTTTTTATTGTCATTGTGCAGTTTCTTGCACAGCGAAATTGGGTAGATGGACCACAAACGTGCAAAAGTAAGAAGAGGAAACAATATACAACGAGGGGGAAAAACATAAACATAAAAAGCAATATGTACGTATACATATATGTGAATGATACTACAGGGTGGGCCATTTATACGGATACACCGTAATAAAATGGGAATGGATGGTGATATTAAAGCCCTGTTTGCGGCACATTAGTATATGTGTGGGGGCAAACTCCTCAAGGTGGTGACCATGGTGGCCATTTAGAAGTCGGCCATCTTGGATACAACTTTTGTTTTTTCAATAGGAAGAGGGCCATGTGACACATCAAACTTATTGGTAATGTCACAAGAAAAACAATGGTGTGCTTGGTTTCAACGTAACTTTATTCTTTCATGAGTTATTTACAAGTTTCTGACCACTTATAAAATGTGTTCAATGTGCTGCCCATTGTGTTGGATTGTCAATGCAACCCTCTTCTCCCACTCTTCACACACTGATAGCAACACCACAGGAGAAATGCCAGCACAGGCATCCAGTATCCGTAGTTTCAGGTGCTGCACATCTCGCATCTTCACACCATAGACAATTGCCTTCAGATGACCCCAAAGATAAAAGTCAGGGGGTCAGATCGGGAGACCTTGGGGGCTATTCAACTGGCCCACAACGACTAATCCACTTTCCAGGAAACTGTTCATCTAGGAATGTTCGGACCTGGCACCCATAATGGGGTGGTGCACCATCTTGCTGGAAAAACTCAGGGAACGTGCCAGCTTCAGAGCATAAAGAGGAAAACACATCATCATGTAGCAACATCATGTAGCAATTTCAAATATCCAGTGGCCTTGAGGTTTCCATTGATGAATAATGGACCCACTATCGTTGTACCCCATATACCACACCAAACCATCACTTTTGTTGTTCCAACTGTCTTGGAGGGATCCATCCAATGTGGGTTAATGTCAGACCAATAGCGGTGGTTTTGTTTGTTAACTTCACCATTCACATAAAAGTTTGCCTCATCACTGAACAAAATCTTCTGCGTGAACTGAGGGTCCTGTTCCAATTTTTGTTTTGCCCATTCTGCAAATTCTGTGCGCCGATCTGGGTCATCCTCGTTGACTAATGCCACTCTCCAGTGACATGCGGCGAGTGCTACGCTGTGGGCTTTTGCTGAATGAAGCTAGGACAGCCACTGATGTTTCTTCATTAGTGACAGTTTTCTTGCATCCACATTTTGGCTAATCCAACACTGAACCAGTTTCACGAAACTTAGCAAGCAGTTTGCTAACGCATGGGAGATGGGTGGTCTCGTAGGGTGTCTTGCATTGAAATCTGCTGCAATGACCCGGTTACTGCGTTCACCAGATATCAACTCAATTTCGATCCACTCCTCACGTGTTAACCTCTTTGACATGTCAATGGTTGTGAACTAAGAGAAACTTGTAAATAACTCATGAAAGAATAAAGTTACGTTGAAACCAAGCACACCATTGTTTTTCTTGTGACATTACCAATAAGTTTGATGTGTCACATGGCCCTCTTCCTATTGAAAAAAACAAAAGTTGTATCCAAAATGGCCGACTTCTGATTGGCCACCATGGTCACCACCCATCTTGAGGAGTTTGCCCCCTCACACATACTAATGTGCCGCAAACAGGACTTTAATTGTCACAATCTGAAAGCAGGGACTCAAACGCAGAACAGGTTGACGTCTCAGAGCACCGTTTATTTACACACCAGTGCGATAATATATACAGTGACGAGGAAAAATCCAGGGTTCCAAGGGATTAGGGGAAGGCTCTCTCTCTCACGCTCGCTCACGTCCTCACATCCAACTCACACACGTTCGTACAGCTGGGAGGTCACAGGTCCGGGAAGGTAAACTGGAACAAGAAAGGGAAAAATCACTCACAAGTCACGAAGGTAGGGCGTAAAGGTACAAGACCACGGGAGCTGGGAAGCTACTAACGTTAGTAGCACAATCATCCAGCGATGAGAAGATCTGTGGCCCAGCCTCAAATAGTCGGGAAATCAGCTGATCGCCAACAGGTGTGTGAGCCAAGGGCGGGAGCCAGCAGTGAGCTCCGCCCAGGCAGAGAGGAAGGGGAGAGAGAGAGAGAGAAAGCAAAAACACAAGTACAGGCACAGGGACCATGACATTAATATCACCAACCATTCCCATGTTATTACGGTGTATCCATATAAATGGCCCACCCTGTATATACATGGTGTATACACCATGTATACATTGTTCCAGAATAAGGTTTTGCAGTTTATTCAGATGGAAATTTGCAAGCCTAGGTTTTGCTGGTGTGTTATTTTTAGAAAGAAGAGGTTTGCTGATAGGAACCCTTCTACTTTACCCAAGCTTTTTCAGTCTTTTTCCAACTGGACTGCCATGAACTTTAGGGCTGTTGAGCCTGAGATGTAGTTCTTGTGGGTTTTTTTTTTTTAGTTTGAGTTGTTTAATTTGCCAAAGAAATAAAAATAATAAGTTAGTCTTCTGTTTGTACTCTTCCACACCAGATTTACATGACTCTCCTACCAAGCGGTGCACTCTGGGTCTGAACAATTACGTCATCATATAAGTTCTAATTCTGGAAACAGAAGTCTGGTACTAAGGAGTGTTTTTGTTCTCTTTAGAGAAATTCACCATGTGGTGTGGTGGGTGTGTTTTTTCACATCTCATCCATTTGGCTATGGTTTATATTCAGAATCTTATGGCGCAACTCAATACAGAGGGAATTTTGTTTAGAACTGGCATATGATTGAGATAATCAAGAGCTGTAGAGTTTATATGGTTCCACTGGTGCTAATGGGACCTAAAAGGACCATAGTGGGATTTTTTTCTAGCTCAAAAAGTAAAAAGCGCACATGACGCTGTGACGTAGGCTAGAATCATGGCGGCAGTTAACGACGGTCCAGGCGTGAGACTTCTCTCGTGGAAATATGCACATTATTTTTTCCTTTCTATTGGTAGGTGGCACAGTGCACTTGTGGCAAGTAAGCAAGCTAGAAGACTGCAATCTTGCTGGGTATCCAGTTACGGAAGCAACACATTAACAAGAGAATTCTGAGTAAAACCAGTAACTTTCCCTAGTAACTAGTTACTTTGAAAGTAACGAGTAACTTGAAGTAACTGAGTTACTTTTGATAGAAGTAACTAGTAATGTAACTAAGTTACTAATTTAAAGTAACTTACCCAACACTGGTTGTTTATGGCAGTGTGCAGAGGATGCCCAGCATTGTCGATAATGTCCAGCAGTTTCTTTAATGTCCTCTTCTCTGCCACTGTCACCAGAGTGTCCAGCTTCATGCCAACCACAGAGCCAGCCTTCCTGATCAGTTGTTCCAACCTGAATGAGTCCTCCTTTGCTGTGCAGCTCCCCCAGCACACCACAGCATAGAATAGTACTCCAGCAACCACCGACTGGTAAAACATCCTCAGGAGCTTCCTGCAGATGTTGAAAGACCTCAGTCTCCTGAGGAAGTACAGTCTGCTTTGGCCTTTTTTATACAGGTGCTGCGTCCAGTCCAGCTTGTTGTCCACCCACAGCCCGAGGTACTTGTATGTGTTGACCACCTCCACCTCCTCTCCCTCTATCTGAACTGTCAGTGGACCTGCTCTGGACCTCCCAAAGTCCACAACCAGTTCCTTGGTCTTTGAGGTGTTGAGTTGCAGGTGGTTTGTGTGACTCCATATAACGAAGAAAAGGATTTGAATTGATAAATTGACCCTGAATAGTAGAGATCAGTCAAAATATTGCTCCTTAATTTTAGGGCAACAAAAATGCCCTGATCAAAGTAAATAAAGATACAGTGGTCACATTTAAAATGTCAGTGACTTAGTTTCTAGTGGTGAGGCTTTTTATTATACAACCACCCAGTTCTCTGACCGACACAACTGACTTTACATATATTATATAAACTTCTTGCATTCATGCTTAATGCCAAAGCAGATTTGCTGCACATGAATTTTGGCAGTTGCCTGTTGGCTGCATAAGAATTATGGAAATTAAAATGATGCAGTATCTTCGCAAACTGTAAGTTTAGACATCCGTGGGCTGTTTGTGCATGTTGTTGATTTTGGGCTTGGTTCAGACCCTGACAACATGACAGAGAGGAAGTTCACTGGTAGTTTCTCCATTGTTTGCATGGGTAAATTAAAGTCAAATCAGTGTTACCCTTTTGTGAAATTTAACTTTATCTTTTGAGGTTTTTTAGTTGTGTTAATGCATTATAGAAATGATGCTGCTCAGCTTTTGCTTAGACATTCTCTAGCAGTCTGCTTTCTGTGAGAGTTTTCTGAATGAACACAACATTTCAAGCTGTGGGTCACGAAACTGAAACAATTACCTGAAAAAGACTCAAACCCTTTGTGAAACAAGAGGGAAATTCTCTGCTGATTTGTTATTTGCATTATTCGAAAAACCTTTTAAAAAACCTAACAATTAATATTATCGTGTAATTTCTCAGACTTCACTTCTTCTGTCTCTGTTGGTTCAAAAGATGGCCCTGTTCAGCTAACATATGCAGCAGCTTATTCTGTAAGAACAAAAAATAAACGTCTAAGCAGTAAAGCATCAGCTTAGATAAACAGTTTCACTGAGGGATTTAAATGACTTTTCTCAAACTGTGAATGATAATAATGATAATAATAATACATTTTATTTAGAAGCGCCTTTCAAAACACTCAAGGACACCTTACAGAACAAACAGGACAAGCATAAAAGCAGGAAATGAACACAACAATAAAACAAAGTTTAAGAGCATGGAGTAGTTAAACAGAGTAGGCTATCTTGAACAGGTGGGTTTTGAGGGTAGACATTATTTAATTATAGTTAGACATATGGAAGTTTTCTATATTTCATTTTGACCTGAACATGTCTAAAATCAGACTCCTTAAGTGCATTTTGAGTTTAACCACATTCAGTGTTTCTTTGTGTGTCAGAGCTCTTCAGTGTGTACAATAAAATCCAAGTTCTTATCATACAGACCTTTGAAGAGGTAATAATGTTGATTGTTTGGCTTGAAACTTTCATTTTATCGTAATCTGAATGTAGTTTGTAGTTTCTGCTTAGTGTTTGTGTTTTGTAAAATTGCATTCTTATTTGTGAAAATAGAGAAGTAATCGAGCACGAGTTTTGGTAACAGAAATGGAAGACTGGCAGCAAAAATGGTCCCTTTACCCAAAACTGTACCAACGGCACTACACTGCTCATTGAGTGGACCACTTCACATAAAGCAGCCATTAAAACAAACAGTACTTCTGCTGTTGCCATGCATGTCTGATATTAATAATGAACTTTCTTTGTATAGCACATAACATTTTCAGTTCCTTCCAAAGAAATAAAAAAAAGAATACAAGGACTGCAAATGAAAAAACAGGCACAGACTTATTAAACAAAAGGTCAGTAATATATAGCTTGCTGTCTTGATGTCATAAACAGCCAGGTACCTTAACTTGGCATCAAAATATTTATCCATTGCACCAGTTTATTCCTTCTCTGCATTGCATGTATAGTGGAAATGTAAAGTACAACGAACAACTCCTGTGTCAGGTGACAATTCCAAAATTTATGAATTAAAATGTAGCCTTGCTACATATTAATATGTGCAAGTTTTCAACCTGGGATAAAGTTTAGAAATCGTGGCCTAAATCTTTGTATTGAGACTCAATTACACAGACATGTCAGTGAGCCTACAGGAACCTCTGGTTTGTAGGGAGAAATATGTATTCCCCAACCGGTTGGCAAAGGTTTGCTAGAGGCTGCTGGCTGTTACTGGGTGAAGTCATTCACAAACAGGGTGCTGCACCAAAAAAACATGGTTGCTGGTAGTTTGCATGGAAGACACTGACTTGACTAACCACTAACTAACCACCAAAAAGCAGTGAAGCTTGAAAAAGTTTGACACAAACCAGGATTGGAGGACATTTGACTTCATAGTAAAACTTAATTTTGCACCACTATAGCTGTTTTCATTTTTACAAGTTTCTGTGAAGTACTTTAAAACAAATTAATGAATAAATGTTAAGAGGACCACAAAGTGGGCCTTTGTACAAGAAAGTAATGTTCTAATAGTGACCAGTAGGAAACGACACACTCACACTGAAAATGGGGTACACAAGATGTCTTTGTACTCCAGAGCAGACTAGTGGCTGAAGACACAGTTCTGGCCTGCAATCCAAGGCCCAAAGCCGTCAGAATTGTTAGCCTGGTTAAAAACAGGAAAAGGTGATCACTCAGAAGAACAAGCAGCCAATCAATCTTGCATCTTCCTAAGAAAGGCTTTCCACCCACCTTATTGGGCCTTGAGTTGTTAAATAGTGGGTTTTCACACCAGATCTTGGGACTAACGTCTCCAAGTCTTGACTGATTTCCTCTCACTGCCTCCTAATTCCAGAGTAGGCTATTCCTCCTTGAACTCAGCACACAGGGTCTCCAATCTAGTCTTTTTATCGCAGTAAATCCACATGAATCCTGATTAAAACGCGACCTCCCTCCAGTATCATTTTATTATTTTAAAATCAAAACCTTCCAGGCCAGGTTAAAACTGTTTTCCTTTAAAATGTGCACTTCTCATACTGGAGTCTCCAATTTCAACTGGCTTCCCTGCTGCAACTGTGTCCTACAGAAAAACCCCCAACATCAAACCCTCCTACCTGTCTTCTTCCCCCTTTATAGAGAAGCCAAGAACCCAATGCTTAGTGGGAGATTCTCTCAATTATTCCCCCATGCCATATTCTGCAACATATATAAAACAAGTGAGTCCTTTTCTCCTGGGAATGAACTCCACAATCTTGGAGTGCTGCTATACCTCTAAGCTGAGGTGACTCATTATTGCATTTTATGTAAGAAAAATAAATTGTGTTGTGATAACTTTTTCATCTATTAGTTGTATTAAGGATTTCCCCCCCTGATAAACCACTAAATGGGCCAGCAGAGAGTACTGAATGTCCCTTATGCTTTATTGTTCAAATGCATGTGGGTGGGATGAAGCGTGCAGTGAACTGGAGGCAAGACTGTAAAAGAGCTATTATTATTCCACAAATACAGCATCTGATTACATTTTAGTTCTTAACACTTTTTAATACTCTTTACTTCAAGGTTACTCAGATTATCTTAGCCAAGCCTTTCAGTGTTTTTTGGGGGACAAAAGTGTTAGTTTTAATACTAGATTCAGTTAATTTCTTCTCTTTATGAGCCGCTACTTGTCATTTTCTTTTCTTCATCTTTGCTTTCTTTGCGCTCTGCTTTTACACATTCCCTAAACCGTTACATCCTTTCTCTCATTTTATGCTCCTCTCTTTCTCTGAAGCTTTCTGTCCCTTAACCAAACAGTCGTAACTCTGTAATTGGATATGCTGAGATCCTTAATGAAGCAGCTGACGGCCCTCTGGCTGTCCTGTCGTATCCTGCTATAAAGAAATGTGCTGACAGTGTAACATAGAAGTTATGGGGCAACTTTTGTGTGGCTGTTGTAAAACTTCTGATGTAACTCATTCAGCTGGTGAACTGCAGTGTGAGCGTGTGTCACCATGCACTTTGTTAGCATGAATGTGGAGGCAGAGCATTTGCGTGGAATATGTGAAATCGTCCGCTACTCATCAGGGAAAACCTTGTATGTCCAAGGTTGGCAACTGTTGCGTTTCCATGTAAGTTGAAGGACAACATGCTCCTCTATGAGTTAGGTCAGACTACCTTTTCAGAACTCACTAAAAAAAAGGGTTCAGGGTATCATTATCTAGATAAGATAAGATAAGATAAGATAAGATAACCTTTATTAGTCCCACATGTGGGAAATTTGTTTTGTCACAGCAGGAAGTGGACAGTGCAAAAGTTATGAGGCAAAAATTAGAATACAATAAGAATAAATACAGTACACAACTGTACAGAATAGAATAAAATAAAATACTATATAAAGTAGAATAAAATAAAATAAATATACAATAAGATAAAAATAGAATACAAATACAAATACTATATACAACTGAGTAAAAATACAACGATGACAGAAAGGATTATTGCACTTAGTATTATTGCATATGTATGGATGTGTGTGCTTGATCAGTTAAAGTCTTTATTATGGAGTCTGACAGCAGTGGGGAGGAAAGACCTGCGAAATCTCTCCGTCCCAGACCGTGGGTGCCGCAGTCTCCCACTGAAGGAGCTGCTCAGTGCTGTCACAGTCTGCTGCATGGGGTGGGAGATGTTGTCCAACAGGGATGACAGCTTAGCCGCCGTTCTCCTGTCACTCACCACCTCCACTGGGTCCAGAGGGCATCCTAGAACAGAGCTGGCCCTTCGGATCACCCTGTTCAGTCTCTTCCTGTCCCCAGCAGAGATGCTGCCGCCCCAGCAGACCACACCATAAAAGATAGCAGAAGCCACAACAGAGTCATAGAAGGTCTTCAGGAGTGGGCCCTCCACTCCAAACGACCTGAGTCTCCGCAGCAGGTACAGCCTGCTCTGCCCTTTCCTGTAGAGGGCGTCTGAGTTATGAGTCCAGTCCAGTCTATTGTTCAGATGAACACCAAGGTACCTGTAGCTGTCCACAGCCTCAATGTCCATACCTTGGATGTTCAGTGGTTGCAGTGGAGAATGCTTGTGCCTGCGGAAGTCTAGTGCACCTTGTGTTCTGACTATTTGGACACCCATGGTTTTTACCTGACAGCATCACCATGTAACTCTTGGCACCATCTGATGGTCAGACTCAAAGTTAATTAAAATTCTAATTAATTCAAATCCAGTTGGCAGTAGCAGCAGCTGCCAACCCAGTAAGTTTGTTAAAATGAACCCTAGTTATTAAGACATGTATATGCTAAAATATGCACTGTGCTTTCAATAATATATATGTGGTATTAAAATATGCCAAATGTTTTCCTTTTAAGCACATTTTATATAAAACCGATTTACTAGTAGGCCGCCATTGCTATTTACTTCTCAATGCACTCTGGGTAGTGACACCATACGGTTGCACTGCATCAAGTTCACAGTTTGCAGCGCTCTGGAAATGGCTTTTGTTCAACCTTTCCAGTTTGAACGAGAGCAAACCGAGAGAGAGGATGAAAATAGTCAACCAGTACTTAGTTTAGATGAAGATGAAAACAATCCGTCACACGAGGACGCGAGAGTGAGGGAAAATTACTGGTGGCTATGCGGCTACTGCTTACCAATAGCAACAGCGACTGAGAGTGTTTGTTGTAAAGAGCTCAATTTTATGGGAGCAGCTATCCAGCAGGTATCGCATAACCGCATGATAAAAACATTAATAGAATCATTATCATTATTATACAGTGAAATTACGATCTCGTTATGTTACAGATTCTCCATGCAACACAGTGCTCCAAAACTTTGAAGCCGTATGTCTTAAACCAGATGTTCTTTGGGCAGCCCGTGTTAGCCTCCATGACCGGGTATAGTGCTGGTCTACCAAGTCGTAACCAGGTCATTAATAGGCATGTCAATTAATACCATTGCTATACTATGAAAAACAAAAAAGGTTAGCTGAACGAAAGCGCCTATACTGCCGACAACCAACACATGTCATCGTCCCAGAATGCATTGTGTGCGAATGAACATGGCCGCTCCCACGGCTCCAAAATAGTTTTAAACAACAAAGATTTAATGAATAACAAAAAAGTTGTAGTTATTCTCAAGTATGTTTTTTTATGTAGTGGAGATAATTTGTAACATATTTAGAGTAACTTGTCATAATAGTCTGGGTTCCTTTTAAGATTTATGAAGTCACGTTACATATATCGTGTGTATACAGTTCATTCACTTCATATGACATATTTCTTACTGCTGCAGCCTATAACACATCTGACGTACTGAACCTTTTAGATTCTAATAAGAATGCGCCTCTGAGGTTTTTATTATTAAGATCACGATGCTGTAACAGGTGGACTGATAGGGCTTAAGGTGTGCCATAGCTATGTCACATAACTACCATCAAGGTTCAAGGCCACAAACTGTATGAAAGGTGTACATTTTAAAGCAGGGGTGGGGAACTCCAGGCCTCGAGGGCCGGTGTCCTACAGATTTTACATGTGTCCTTGATCCAACACAGCTGATTTAAACGGCTAAATTACCTCCTCAACGCGTCTTGAAGTTCTCCAGAGGCCTGGTAATGAACTAATCATTTGACCCAGGGTGACATTTAAAACCTGCAGGACACCAGCCCTCGAGGCCTGGAGTTACCCACCCTTGTTTTAAAGCCTTAAATTTTGCATCATCTAGGTTTTGCGGAGCCTGAAGTGACCATATTTGGACAAGAGGGAATGGAAGTTTTCCAAGTCGTCTAATGCTAGCTAGTTAATTAGCAAAAACACTATGTATGAACCTCACACTTACTGAAACCTGCAAAGTAATTATGAATAAAGCAATAGCAGAATTTTACTCACTGCAAATACTCAGGCACACACACTCTCCGTTAGCAAGCAATTACCTGTAAGATGAATTAAAAAATGCTTTAAAAAGCACCAACACCACAAACATATTCAAAATGTTCAATTCAGTGAATGAAATGAGCTCATTTAGAAGATTTTTCTGGTGTTAGTGCCCCGCAAAGTGGTTACACTCATAGTAGAAATAACCTTGAATTGTTAAGATAGCTTAAGCATGTGACTTAAACTAACTGACATTTTTAGGAAGAGCAGTTTATTTACTTTTTAACGTGAGTATCTAATCAGCCAATCATAGGGCAGCAACTTAATATAGGCTCAGAATCAAAACATGGGAAGAAAAGTTATTTAAGTTATTTTGAACATGGCATATGTTTTTGGTGCCAGACAGACTAGTCTGGGTAATTCAGAAACTTCTGATCCACTTTTATTTTCCTGCACAGCCATCACTGGGGCTTGCTGGATGAAAAAATGGAAAGAAAATATCCACTAAGTAGGGGATCTCTTGGTGAAAATCCCTTATTGATGCCAGAAGCCAGATGAAAATTGGCAGTCTGGTTTGAACTAACAGGAAGAGAACAGCAACTCAAATAACTATTTTTTACAGCCACGGTATACAGAAATGCATTTCTGGATGCTGATCACATCAAATCGCGAAGCAGATGGGCTACATCAACAGAAGACCACCCTTGTCAGCTAAGAACAGGAAACTGAAGCTACAACTCACACAGGCTCACCAAAATTATATAATAGAAAATTGGAAAATTTTTGCAAGGTCTGAGGAGTTTAATTTTCTGCTCAGACATTTACATAACAGGGTTGGAATTAGTCATAAACAACAAGGATGTCTCCATCCTGCTTTGCATAATTGGTTCAGGCTGGTAGTGGTAATTTAGTGGTGTGGGGAATCTATTATTTGGGTCCGTTGGTACTAATTGAGCATTGTTAAAACACAACAGCCACTTGAGTTTCATTGTTGACCATGACCATCCCTTTATGACTTGATGACAGTGTCCCCATTTTTTTATGGCTGCTTCCAGCAAGTAAACAAACAATATCACAAACCTTGAATCATCTAAAACTGGTGTCTTCATCTTGACAATGAGTACTCAAACGATCTGGTTCACTAACTGTTATGAGAAACCAAAGAAAAGACCAGACCAAAGTAAACTGGATGATAATACAACAAAAATCAGAAGTACAACATAAAAAGTCCTAAAAAATCTACTATAAAAATCACAAATCAGCATTCTTACACATGCAGCATACACACACTCAGTTCTATAGTTACTTAAACACCGGTTAGAATAGTAAATAAATAATAGTGATAAATCCAAAAATTGCAGTGTAGTATCTACAAGGTGTGTGGTTTCAGTGCTGAGTTCAGTGTGGTGATAGCTTTGGGGTGAAAACTGTTCATCTGTCTTGTTTTTGATGCTCTGATGGACCTGTATCTCTTCTCTGAGGGAAGAAGTTCAAAGAATTTGTGTACTGGGTGGTCTGAGTCTCTTATGATGCTGGATGCCTTCCATGGGCATCAGGGGGCATAGATGTCTTGCAGTAGGGAGATATATGTGTGTGATCTTCTTTGTTGCTCCTATAACTAGGACTCTTTCTCAGCTACTGCGCTATTGCTATACCCAGTGTTGGGGAGTAGCGGAATACATGTACCGCCGTTATGTATTTAAAATACAAATTATGAGTGACTGTATTGTTACAGTTACCGTTTAAAATGGTGGTATTCAGAATACAGTTACTTTGATGAAATTAATGGATTACACGGCGGTATTTTCTTGTTTCATATGTTAGACTATGCTCTCTCTATTTTTGGTAATTCCACACCAGTGGAAACCCAAACAAAACACGCATTAAGAGGCTCTAATGCCTGTGTCTCAATCTCGCAGCCCATGTCACCTCTACTTGCAGCTCGCATAATGACGTGAAGAAATATTTTTTAAAAATTATTCAAAACGTTATTTAATATGAAGGCAATAGGTAAAGTGTCACAGGCATAGCCCTAAAGAATGTAGCATCATAGGCAGTGTAGTCCGTGCTGCAGGGAGAATGGACTGCCATACCCATTATGTGTCAGTGAGTGCAAGGGAGGGAGAAAAAGGAAAAGTACAAGTTGTCACCGAGCAGAAATGGGAGATGGAAGCATTTAAATAACATAATAACAACTGCAGCCAAAAGGAGTGCCTGACGAGCCCAGTCAGTAAGTAAGCTATTAAGACTTGACTGTACACTGTGTTCGTGTTTTCCTCCGAAACAATAAGTTCCGTTGGAGCAGCCTTTCAACGCCTCTCTCTGTCTCTCGCTAGCAAAGTTGACCAAGACAATAAAGTAAAGCTAGTTTTCGGCTTCAAGCCCGACACGGAACCCAATAGGGGTGGGTTTTTATAATCGATTCATCGATTAAAATCGATTCTGGCTTGGATAACGTAAAATCAATTCATTAAAATCCTGAATCGATTTTTTAATATAAATTTATTTTGCCCAAAATGCCAGAATCTCTGGTGACATCTCACAAAATTTCAAGAACCACCAAACAGTTAAGACAGTAAATGAGAGCAGGAACACGGATTCTGCACATAGACTTAAACACACAGTGCGACCCACGGATCAGAATCAGTTAGATGTCGCCTTTCTCACAGTCGGGGCTGAAAGCCGACAGCTCGCTGATTCTGATCTGTCGGCAGGTCTGCGCTTTGTGTTCACGCCCTTTATGCGCCGATTCTAAAGCTGTTAGTTTGATCTCTCTCCAAACAATATTGACCGAACCAGCAGCAAAAGAAGATCCAAACGCTTCACATAAAATCGTGATGAATTCACTCTGACTTTTACTGTTTTGCTTCCACCGCGATGCACAGCTCTCTCTCTCCCTCTCTCTCTCTCTGTACTTCAAGAACAGTTTCCCTTTCGTCATTATTCGCTTGCTTGTTACGCACAAGTCTACTGTTGTTTACAGCGCTGTCGGCCGCTGTTTTTTTCCCTTTTACATTCTTCCGAAAAGAAAACCTCATTTCTGCTGTTCAATACTGAACAAATTTAAACTTTTCAAAATTATTCAAAATGCAAAACGCTTAACGTGTCTCTAATAAGACTGCTGTAACTTCAGAGGTGATGTTCATATGTTGATTAATGGTTTTCTTTCGTTTTTGATGTACTGCAGAATATTTTTATAAATCCCAGGCCAGGAAAACCTTCATGTTTTTCTGTGTTTTATCTTCAGCTACTTTGACACAAAGGCATCTGCTGTGACGCTCACACCTGTGATAAAGTCTTGCATGTGTCAGCTTCCTTTTTATAGATACAAAAATATGTAAATGTACTGATCTGAATTATAATATTTCTGACTGTCAAAATTTCCCAGATTTAAATCGAATCGAATCGAATTAAATCGAATCGTGGATCGAATCGATTCGGGACCTTGTGAATCGGAATTGAATCGATTCTAGAAATCAGTGACGATACCCAGCCCTAGAACCCAACGTATTAGCCAGAGGTCCCTTTACTACGGTTCGGAGCCGCGGATCTGTTTCCCATATGGAAAAGAAATAGTAAAAACTCATAAAAGACTTGCATAAGATGTGGCCTACTTCATATAGCGAATCATATTCGGCTTATATGATTTTCTCATGAAAGTGGCCACTTTCTCTTTACTTTTATATATTGTTTTAGTAAGTATCCAAAACATACAAGTTTCATTTATATAATTTTTCAAGGGATCTTATATCTGTTTTCACTCTTGTATGCTTTTCATACAAATTTCACACAAGACAGATACAAACTTTATAAGATTTATATATATCTTTTCCATATGGGTTTATATACGCACAAAATAGTTTTCTATACGAGATCACTGCAAAAAGTGCAGTCTTGCCTAATGTCCACTCTACTGTTACTCATTTTATATTAAGATTTAAAAATCTAGTTGGTATTGGTATGGCGAGTAACCTTTAGTAATAGTAATAAATCACACAGCCATAGTAAAATCACGTAGTTGTAAAAAGCATGATAATATATTAAGTAATCCAAAGTATTCAGAATACGTTACTCTCATTCAGTAACATAACAGAATACATTAGAAAATACATTTTGGGGCATGTATTCTGTAATCTGTAGTGGAATACATTTTAAAAGTAACCTTCTGACCACCGGCTGTACCACATGAGTATTCTGTATGTCAAGACATTTTCAATGGTAGAAAGACACCAGAAGCTGTTTAGGAAGTAAAGTCTCTAAGCAGTCTGATTGTATTGTCTGCTTGAGATCTTCTGAGATGTGTGTATTGGAACCTGAACCTGGAGGCTCTCCAGAGACTTTCTATCCTAACCCTGTCGATGTACAGTGGCTGGTGGTCTTTTGCTTCTTCATGAAATCAGGACTCAAAGCAGGACTCAACACATGGCCTTGTGGAGCTCCTACTCTGAGTGACAGAGTGGAGGACCATGAGGGGCCCTTCCTCACTGACTGAAGCTTTGATAAAAAGACCTGCATCCACAGGCAGGTGTTGTGCTGGAGGTCAGACAGTGTGGTGAATAGTCTGTCATTTGTTTAGGAGACATTTTGTTGTATGCCACAACCTGGGTCTACACTATTTTAGGGTCTATAATATATAACCAATATAAAGCGCCTTGAGGCGACTGTTGTTGTGATTTGGCGCTGTATAAATAAAACTGAATTGAATTGAACCTTTTCTGCCCTTGCATGAAGAACATAACTTTAAAACACACAGTATTTTTCACTTTTTTCTCAGGTGGAAAACTTTGATGTATATTGGTTTCATCAATAAACAATGTGTCATGCAGACCGACTTACAAATAAATCATGTGAAACCTGTTTCTTCGATGCGTTTCCGAGCTTTTACTCTAATAAAGAAAAAAAAATTGTGACGGATAAAAACATCAGATCTGTGTAGGAGTGATGAGAAGACTTTTCCACTGAGGTTTCAGTGCTGCTCTTTTAGGTATGTAATTTTCTCGAGACCTCTCTCCTGCTGTGTTTTAATGGTCCTCCAACTTGAAAATGAATACCACCAGCTGTTTACTTCGAAACAATAAACTCCTCCTATATCTGCATAACAGAAGTCCACAGAAATGCCAATTAATTTATATTTCTTTTGCTGAATTTCTGGTTGTCACAAAGTCTGTGTGCAAGGAATCTGCAGATATATGACTGGAGAGTCCAGTCCTGAGCTTTCAGTGTTAATTGACTTGATTAGGTAGCAACACTGGCAGGTGGTGTGTGGGAGTGTGGGTTCTGGGGCGTGGGGCTTTGAGTGCTGAAAGCAAAATTAAAACCAAAACTGTCAGCACGGTGAGGTGGTATGTTAAAAATATGTTCATCTGGTTTGGGCGAGCAGACACGATTTTGATTGTGGAAGCAGCGAAGAAGAGAAACTGGAAAGCTTTTCTATATTCTATGCAACTTTTGAAATACATCATTTTATTGCATAGAATATGGAGTCAGCACTGTGTACAAGTCTTGAGCGACTCCTTATTTTGTTATGTTTTGCTTCCAAGAAGCCAGACTTTCCTCTAGTTTTTTAAAGTGGTCCTGCGCTATAGTTCTCTGGGCTTTCTGAAGAGTTTTCTTTAAATATTTGCTGCATTTAACTCAGTCCAGTAGGGCAGCAACTAAAGATTATTTTGCTAATCGAGTAACCTGCCAATTTTCCTTTGATTAGTCAATAATTTCAATATCTCTTATCTCTGCTTCCTATGGGCAAACCTCCCGTTTAAAGCTCCAGGACCTGTGAATATCGTCCTGTTATCTCATGACCCAGGAAACATAAGAATTTGAAAATAATCAAATGTATTTTTAACATTACTCAACAGGACTGTCAGAATGAAAATGAAATAAATAAAAATATAAAGTAATACAAATCAAAGTGCTAGTTCACAAAAATAATGTGCAAAAGGGAAACTAAAAATGACAAAAGTTCCATATTTGGGCACAGACTAATAAAACGCTTCATACTGCAAAAGAAAACTTGTGATGCTTTTTGAATTATATATAGTAGTACTTTACAATAAATGAAGCATGTAGAAGGCTTTAAATATAAAATTCTTAGTGACAAAAATAAAGGCAGTGCTGTTTTCATTCAACTTTCATGCTGGATTCAGTAGATAGTCCCATCCAAATAGAACACAATTCTGAGTTTGCAAACAGTACTATAATTATTACTAAGATTTTTTTTATGTATGTATATTTTTCATTTTCAACACTTACTCAACCCACACTTTTAAGCCTGCTGTCCTGGAGGAGTTTAAGTTGGCTTTCAGGGTCATTAGAACTGTACGAGCTCAGTTTTCAGCTTTTAAAAAGTGCTCAAATGCATAGGATTAATAGAATCTAATAGTGCATATGAAAAACTAAAATGTGTCTAAGACTTTAAAGCACTTTGAGTGGTCAGACTAGAAAAAAACAGTCTCAGAACAGCTTAAGGTGCCACAGCGTGGCCTGATCCATGTCAAAACATGTCCTATCCCCTTCAGCTATAGTCCAGAAAATCAAAAGGATCTGCTGGTGATGTTTGATGGCAGAGTCTGCAGGACATCCACGGGTCCTGTATATATGCTCCCAAGGGCGTAGATTTGGCATGGATGGAAGGGACATGTCCCCACCAATATTCAGCGATTATTGAATCGATACCCGATAGAAAGAAAAAAATGACCTGTCAGCGTCTTATTCACCTAGCGGTGCAGACAGAGTTAAATTACATTCTCTACTGGAGTCCTACCTCATGTGACAAATATGGCCAATGTGATTGGCTGTGCCTTTCACGGAGCTCTGTTTAGTTTTAGCAGCGGCAACTCTGCGCTGCGAGGAGAGGAGGATGATAGCAAAAAGGAAGAACCTGGATATAAGTATTTTTCAAAGAAACCTGTTACTTAAAGTTACTTAAAGTCAAGTTCACTCATAAAATATGTCCGTCATAATAACGTTACAGGCTATGCTAGGCTTTGGCCCACATCAGTCTAAAATTATATGTAACCATGAATAACTTGTTTTGGAAACTAACTGCACAACATGCAGCATTATTAATTATCTGAGTAGCATTTCTAATTTTGATTGAAACTGTCAGAGAAAACGGCAGCCTCGAGGAAGCCAGGATATTAGTTTACAGAGGCTGTTAAAATTATACCTCTAACGTTAAAATGTTGGTGGCACAATAATTTCATCCTAATGGCACTGACATATTCATAGGGTTAAATTTTGAGACAAAATGTCATGAGGTAGTCATGATTTTGCAAATATTCCACCTTGTAGTGCAGTTTGCACAAATTGTTTTAAATATGCACTCATGCAAAAATGTACATTGAGTTGTTGTGTAGGGCACCAGTAGTCTATGTCTGTTGCTCTAACAGTAGTTCATGTTTAGAATGAAAAATCCCAGCTCACTGAGTTGATTGGGGCAATAGTGCCTAAAATGTTGCATAATCTTGCTGAGAGATCTTTTACTTTGTGGTAATCTTAGATGAGTAGTTTTATGGACAAAACCCACCAGGTCATTCAGTGTTCCCTTAGTGCTAATGTATAACAGATGTTGGTGTACTATAACTGAACTAATGTTGTTAAGTCCTTAAAGTCATACTCTTTTATTGTCATGACTGTATTTGAAGCTATTTTTATTTTTGTATGATACCTGATTTATATGGAATATGGCTGAAGTAAACTAAAGCCTAAAATACTTAGTCAGTAATTTAACATTATATATTTCACAAATAAAACTATGACTTGTAATTTTAAATGGTTTAAAAGCATGCAGAATAGCATATGTAGGGAAGTATATTGTTATCAAGAAGCAATGCCAAAACCAAATCTACGCCCTTGTATGCTCCAACAGGTCAGTTGAAGTGTACATTGATCAACATGCATACTGGATTAGGCATGTTAGGCATAAGACTGCACTTGTTTTTCCAGAGCAGTTTTAGTTATATAATTTGTTTTCTTCTGCCAAAGAAATCTCTGTACTGACATCATTATTTAGGCTTGCTGAAGAAAAATGGCTCATACAGACAGAACAAAGACCAGGTATCCTATCAGGTGTCCTGATCATGGGAATGACAAGAGTCTGATTGTCTCAAAATATTTCCTTAAAGGTTTTTAAATCGTATATTTTTGCCAGTATTTTTTAAAGAAACCCCAGTTGTTTTTAGGAAGCTCGCTGGTCTTAACAATGTTAATCATGTGCCATAATCTTGATGGTAGTAATAAAGATCCTGCAGTAGAAACAAGCTAAATAATTGCAGTTCATTAGGAGAAAACAAGCTTTATTTTAGTAAACACTTAGCATAAAAACACCCTTAACCCTCATTGCACCAATTTATTGTCCTTTAATTTGAAAATCACTTGATCATGTCGGCAAGCAAGTGGGTAGACTTTAGCAGTTCAGTGCGTTTGCTTCACACAAAGGTAGGCACGCTGCTCCTGAATGCTTAATGATTCTGTCTAATGATCCTGATAATAACAGGCAGGGGGTGGTGAATTAGAAAGAGAATTAGCACAAACAATTAGCGCTGAAATATTGTAGCTCCAAGATATGATGATAATTTTGTCTGCATTCACAGTACACTAGTTCTTTGGGCACAGCCTTATCCTTTTTTCTCATGTTGTCAGGTAGAATTTGCAGTGCAGTACAGTATGGCGCCTTGACCCAAGAAGTATGCTAATAACATCTCATTTTAGGAGCTGCAGCAGAGGGCAAGGCTTGATGTGCCCTCACACGTGCTTGACATTTTCCTTCATGTATTTTATTTAGAGGATCATCCTGAAAACTGCTTATATTCACTGAAAATAGAGGAAAAAAACTGGAGCTGTGGCGACGAGTCATTTAATTAGTGGTAAGAGCTGATAACAGGGTTAGATAATAGATGACCACAAATCAGCCGGCATCTCTCAGTGGGTTAAGGGTTTTACACTTCTTAAAAATAACTTGCCATCGACTACCCATGAGCTGCTATGCACAACAGCCACTTAATTGAACAAAAAACTCCAAATGACCAACAGCCATATTTCAAGTTTTCAAGTTTAGTACTAATTTTGTGCTAGTCCTCCTGACCCAGTATGAACCATCCAGATCCCTCAGGTCATCTGGATCCGGTCTTTTATCAGTTCCCAGAGTCAGAACCAGACACGGAGAAGCTGCATTCAGCTTTTATGCTCCTTATATCTGGAACAAACTCCCAGAAAGCCTCAGATCAGCTGAAACACTCAGTTTATTTAAATCCAGGTTGAAGACTCACCTGTTCTCAGCTGCATTTGAATAAAGCACCAAATCCACACTTTAAGCTTAAATTTCAAAACTTACATTTAACTACTGATTTTATCTACTGTTCTGATTTTATCTGTTTTGATTTTATATACTGTTGTTTGTTTGTTTGTTTGTTTGTTAATTAGTTAGTTCGTTTATTTGCTTGTTTTATTCAATTTTAAATCATGCTTTTTATTTGTTCTTGTTTCTAATGTCTCTGTAAAGCACTTTGAATCACCTTGTTGTTGAATTGTGCTATACAAATAAACTTGCCTTGCCTTGCCTTGCCTAGTCACTAGCAAATATACCACTCACTGGAAGAGTCTCACAAAGGCACGCTGATTATGTTGCAGCATCGATACATCTGGGCTACCCTCCATCCACCTTATTCTTAATCATCCCATTCAACTATTCAACAAAAATGGCCTGCAGAGTTGTTTTCTTGTCAGTTACAAATCTGCTCACACCTCCTCGCCATTCATGCAAAGTTGTCGCCGAAGGTCAGAGTCATAAGTGACCCTCCATGTGTACACAGTGAGCCATTTGGTTGAATGAGAGGCATTCCAAGGCCAATGTCAAGTACAGTTTCAAGGGTCAGATGATGCTCTGAAAAGACTGTGTGGATTGTGAGTGTTTTGTTCTGCGCTGGCTATTCAGCTGCCAAAAGCTTGTGGTGTCTTTACTTGGAGATTCAAACAGCTCAATGTTCTGCCAATGTCATTTTTGTCATGTCCATTTTGGTTAGTCTTCTGGGTCCAAACTTATTTTTGCCAGGGTTGAAGGTACTATAAAATATTACATCAAGTAGTGGATTTTCCTAATTTCATTATTATTATTATTATTATTATTTCTTTTTTGTTAGAACAACAATGATGATAGTGTTTGTCCTGTTGTTTTGTAGTTTGTATTCCAAAATTGTGTCATGTGAATATAAAGAAACATTTAGGTCAAGAAAAAACCTTTAATTTATATGTTGTGGTGGACCACTAGAGGGCTCCACTCACACCCAGTGTATAGGAAGTGTGTTCCTGTGTTTTGTGGTGTGATATGCGCAGTTGATGTTGAAGACGAATAAAGAAGGAGTGAGAACTGAGAGCTCTGTGTCGTTGATGCTTACCTCCACATTGGTGACCCCTGACTCGAGCATGCAACGGGCTAGATAACGCAGACTCCGCTATGGATGCATCAGCGGCCGCCGGACCTCCGCCTCCTGTTGCAGCTACGTTTGCTGTGGCGCTGAAACTGCCGGACTTTTGGCTCCATGAACCCCCGTCATGGTTTGTACACGTGGAGGCTCAGTTCGCCCTTCGCGGCATCTCGGCTGACGACACGAAGTATCACCATGTGGTGGCCTCGCTCAACCCGCTGGCCACCCGTCGCGCGATGGCGCTCCTCCGGGACCCACCCGCCCAAGGGAAATACGCCGCCCTCAAAGAGCTGCTTCTTCGACGCTATGCCCTCTCCGACGCTGAACGAGCCGAAAAGCTCCTCAACCTGTCAGGCTTGGGTGGCGGTACCGCGCTCGAGCTCATGGAGAACATGCTATCGTTGCTCGGGCCGGATGACGGTGGTTTCCTCCTCGTGCACCTCTTCCTCCGCCAACTACCGGCCGCCGTGAGAGCTGTCCTCGCGAACTCTCCGCTTCTGCCTGCGAAGGATTATCGCTCCCTGGCTGAAGAAGCGGATCGCATTCTCCTGGCTAGCCGCACTTTCGACATTCACGCCCTGGCTACGGACACACCGGCGGCACCTTCCACGCCTCCACCTGCCTCCCCCGGAGCATCCACCCCCTTGCTGACGGCAGGGATTGCTACACGCCGGCACCGCGGAAAGAGCATCTGTTTCTACCATCAGCGTTTTGGCGACAGAGCGTGTCGCTGCCTGCCGCCTTGCGCTTTCACGGCCCAGGGAAACGGACCCGCCAGCGCGCCGTAGCAGCCGCGACCGTTGGCAATACAGAAAGGCTGCTCTTCATAGAGAACTCGCGCTCCGGGAGACGTTTTCTCGTGGACTCCGGCTCCCAGAAGAGCCTCCTTCCCCCTACCGCTGCAGACGGACTAGCAGCGAACTGTGGGCCGCAGCTCATTGCAGCTAATGGCTCTCCCATCAAAACGTTTGGGGAAAGGTTGGTGACTGTTTGTTTTCATGGCCGGGATTTCCAGTGGAACTTTTTTGTTGCCGCTAGCTCTGTACCTATTTTGGGTGCTGATTTCCTGTGTGCGCATGGACTGCTTGTTGATGTTGCTAACAGACATTTAATCGATGCTCTCTCGTTTTCTTCACTACCCTGTTTTACTCGGGCCGCCGAGCCCCTGATTCGGGCTAATGTAGTGACCTCCGGGGATGCTTTTCAGCGTTTGCTTTTAGAGTTTCCATCGCTGTCTGTCCCTAATTTCTCTAGCACGGTAACGAAGCATGGGGTTGAGCATTATATTCCCACGGTCGGGCCCCCGGTGTTCACGCACGCGCGCTGCCTTGACCCCACGAAACTGTCCGTCGCTCGGGAAGAGTTTGCAGCCATGGAGCGCCTTGGCATTGTACAGCGTTTGAACAGTGCATGGGCCTCTCCGCTTCACATGGTGCCCAAATCGGACGGTCGGTGGCGGCCATGCGGAGATTTCCGCCGTTTAAATAATGCCACGGAGGATGACCGTTACCCCATTCCCCCACATTCAGGATTTTTCTGCCAATCTCACCGGAACGTCGATTTTTTCTAAAATTGACTTGGTGCGGGGGTATCACCAGGTTCCCGTGCGCGCCGAAGACGTTCCTAAAACCGCTGTCATTACCCCCTTCGGCTTGTTCGAGTTTTTGTGCATGCCATTTGGCCTGAAAGGTGCCGCCCAGACCTTTCAGCGGCTGATGGACTCCGTTTTGCGTGGGCTTCCGTTCGTTTTTGTTTATCTGGACGATATATTGGTGGCCAGCTACTCAGCGAGCCAGCACGAGTCCCATCTGCGCCAGGTTTTCCAGCGTTTGGCAGCGCACGGCCTGATCATCAACCCTTCCAAGTGCCAGTTTGGGTTGCCTGTTCTGGATTTCCTCGGGCACCGCATTTCCGCTGAAGGTGTGGTTCCGTTGCCCGACAGAGTCCAGGCCATTTCGGCTTTCCCGCGTCCCACGTCGGTTAAAGCGTTGCAGGAGTTCTTGGGGATGATAAATTTTTACAACCGCTTTCTCCCCAGAGCTTCCCACCTGCTACAGCCACTCTACGCTGCCTTAAAAGGTAAAACAGCCAAAGATCCGGTTGACTGGCTGCCGGAACGCGTCCGTGCGTTTTCCGCAGCCAAGTCTGCGCTGGCTGACGCCGCCCTGCAGGCCCACCCGCTTCCATCGGCGGAGATCGCGTTGACCACAGACGCCTCTGACGTGGCAGTGGGTGGGGTGTTGGAACAGCGGGTTTCAGGTCTCTGGCAACCGCTCGCCTTTTTCAGTCGTATGCTCCGGGATGCTGAACGCAAGTACAGTGTTTTTGACAGGGAGTTGCTGGCCCTGCATCTCGCGACACGACATTTTCGTTTTTTCGCAACTTTACTGCGTACGTTGACCACAAACCTTTGACGTTTGTGATGTCCAAGGTCTCTGACCCATGGAGCGCACGCCAGCAGCGCCAGTTGGCGGCCTTTTCAGAGTTTACCACAGACATTCAGCATGTGGCTGGTAAGTCCAATCACGTCGCTGACTGTCTCTCACGTGTGTTGGTTTCTCCGGTGTATGTCGGCATCGACTACGCTGCCATGGCCACCGAGCAATGTGCTGACCCGGACGTCCTTGCCCTTCAGTCAACAAAAACGGGCCTCATGCTGGAGGACACCCCGGTGTGGGACGGCGGTCCGCACCTTCTTTGCGACGTTTCCACCGGCCGCCCCGCCCGGTGGTTCCCCTTTCGTGGTGTCGTCGTGTTTTTGACTCGGTGCATGCCCTCTCTCATCCTGGCGTCCGGGCCTCGGTCAAGCTGGTCAGCGCCAGGTTTGTTTGGCCGGGCCTTCGCAAGACGGTGAAAGAATGGGCAGCGGTTTGTATCCCATGCCAACGCTCGAAAATCCACTGGCACACACAGGCACCCCTCGAACCTTTCCGTGTCCCAGGTAGGCATTTCGATCACGTTCATGTGGACCTGGTTGGTCCCTTGCCGCAGTCACAGGGTTTCACGCACCTTTTGACTGTGGTGGACCGCACAACAAGGTGGCCGGAGGCGGTACCCCTGGTGTCCACGACAGCGGCGACGGTGGCCAAGGCATTTTTGTCAACGTGGGTTTCACGTTTCGGCCCCCCTGCTGACATTACCTCGAACAGGGGCCCCCAGTTTGTTTCCAAGCTTTGGTCTGCTATGGCTGACGGCCTGGAAGTCAAGGTCCACCGCACCACAACATACCACCCGCAAGCTAATGGGATGTGCGAACGGTTTCACCGGTCACTTAAGGCCGCGCTCCGGGCTTCCTTAACAAGTGGCGCCCCCCAAGAGACTCATTTCCTGTTCCTGGTCCTGTGCACCACTGCCTGCCTGACACTTTTGTCCCGAGTTCGTTGGACTCTGCTCGTTTCGTTTTCGTCAGGCACGATGCCCATAGGACTCCGCTGCGTCCACCATATGACGGGCCATACAGGGTTCTTGAACCAGGCAACAAACATTTCATTTTGGACTTTGGCGGTCGGCAGGAAGTTGTCTCTGTTGACAGACTTAAGCCTGCACATGTTATGCAAGAGGATCAGGTGGTCCCGGCCCAGGCCCCTCGCCGCGGCCGCCCACCTGCCACTGGGCTGATGGATTCTGTTTTTTCCCCCAGGAGCGACCCAAAATCAACGGAGTCCGAGTCGTCTGCAGCTTTTTCTGACCACCAGTGCCAACCTCGCTCCCGGGCTGGGTGGCCCTCTGTCAGTTCCCCACCCCCCCAGTTCAGCCGTTCCGGCCGTTTGCTTAAGCCCCGGGTCCTGGACTAGTTCTGCTGGGTGTTCGGGGGGGGGGCATGTGTGGTGGACCACTAGAGGGCTCCACTCACACCCAGTGTATAGGAAGTGTGTTCCTGTGTTTTGTGGCGCGATATGCGCAGTTGATGTTGGAGACGAATAAAGAAGGAGTGAGAACTGAGAGCTCTGTGTCGTTGATGCTTACCTCCACAATGTATTTATTTTTATACAGTTCAACCAGTTGTCAGTTCATTTTACATTAAGCAGTAGTAACAAATTACAGTCTATTCAGATATACTGGCTTGTTTTTACAAGCCAGTAAATGTAGTGAAACCCTATCTTTGAAGTCATCATGTAGTCTGATTAAGTTTAATTTATTTATTCATATCCATTTAGGTGAAATAAAAGGGATTTCCATGAAGATATTAAGTTGTAAATTTTATTGGTTAACATCCATTTCTTGCTGTGTGGCTGCTTTATTCAAACATTAAAACCAGGAAAAGTCCATGAATTGCATCTTATGTTGCCATAAAGACTAAGTTGTTATGTGCTTGGAACATTTAAATGTTTCATGACAGCACTCATTCTCAGTTTCGGACAGTAGCAGGCATAAATAGTTTGGTGGGATTTCAGCTTTATTTATTGTGGGCAATTCCCACATTTCACTGCGGAGATTTAGCAGTGGATGCTTGCATAATTAGCAGAGTAGTTACTAACCACGGACTCACACCTGAATGTTTTAAATGGTTGTTTTATAGTCACCAAAATGCCTCAGCGTGTTTGTCAGTATTAGAGAAGCGTTTTAAAGCAAAAAGAGACACGCAAAAGAGACACGCAATGACACAAATTTAAAAGTGAATATCTCACTCAATGTTAACCATTGACGTCTGAAATTTATCACTACTTTGGATAACAAGTTGAGGAGTGTATGTGCAAATTTTCATAAAAACGACAAGAGGTTATTGTGACACAGACATTACAGTTGAGGCCCCAGAAACATTTATTTTGTTTCAATGATGACATTTGAGGAGAGTTATCTTAGCTTGTTTAGTAGCCACTTACTAAACACGTTTTTAGAAACTGCTCATACGTGCTTTTTGGCCATATAGTTCTTCTCTTATTATCTTTTCCATTCCATGGGCATGTTATAAATGGGAAAATACAATAGAAATTAATGGCTGGAAGAGGTTAAAACTGCATTCTCTTTAATGGCAAGAGAATGACGCCTGTGACTGCAAAAATAAACTTCCAGTTGTGTAGTTTCACTTATATCAGCACATGAAAAGCACATGACTTGGTAATAAATAAAGTCAAATATAGCGATTAGCCCAGCCATTTGCTTTTTCTCTCAACCATACTGTGCTCATGAAGCTAAGATGGCAACAAACACTAAATTTGAGGCTCCACTAACAGGGGGGATACATCCCACATTTATATACAGTCTGTATGTGGAAACTTGGGGTGTAGTCACATAAGGTTATGTCTTCCTTCTCTCACCCCAACACCCCAGCAGATGGCCGCCCCTCCCTGAGCCTGGTTCTGCCGGAGGTTTCTTCCTGTTAAAAGGGAGTTTTTCCTTCCCACTGTTGCCAAAGTGCTTGCTCATAGGGGGTCATATGATTGTTGGGTTTTTCTCTGTATCTATGAAGCGCCTTGAGGCGACTTATGTTGTGATTTGGCGCTATATAAATAAAATTGAATTGAATTGAATTGAAGGTTATCTGTCAGTCCATTTTTTTGACTAGTGAGGGCCAAAGTTGGAGTGAGGCACAGTACAACATATTTTTCCTATCAATGGCTCCACACAAGACTCCAATACTTCCCTAATGACAGCTTCCTTAAAAACTGCTTTATTAAGCAATTGGCAAATATGTGACATCTTGTGTCATCCCATTTCCCATTAAGGCCACTAAACGCGTAAAATCACGAAACCCATGCTCTGCTAAAGGCCTTTTCAAAAACATGTGTTAAGTGCAACGTGTGAGGGGGAGCAATCGTGCTCAAGCACACCGTCACCCTGATTACTATGTATAGGGCATGCTAGTTCCTGCTCTGGCGCTGATGTGTTGATGTGAACTGCTTGTCATCAAATCATTAAACCAAAAGTCACATCAGTAAATATATGACTGTTTAAGGGCAGTTTTACTCCTTATAGCATGACACGTCTCTGGGGCCTATTAGTGTCAGCAGGTTGAATTTCCAGCTAAATACGAGGCAGCAGTTAAAGCTCTGGAGATCCATTTGGTACCAAACTGGTGCACTGCATCCCATGGTGTTAGCCTACAGGGATCATAACTCTCAAAGTGTTAGCATTTTCCTAATTGTATTATTTCCAACATCCTACATTCTGTCTACCATCTTGTTCCACTCCTCTGCTCCTTCCTTCCCTTCCTCCCAAATGAGATGGGGTGATGGACTCCTCCATTACATGAAGGCTATCAAGGGAGTGGTTAATGAGAACAGATAAAGCTTTCCCTATCAGTTAGCTGACCCATTATCATTCCTTATTGTGGCAAAATCTCATTTGACTGTGTTTTAATTAAACAGTGCCGGCTAAGTAAAAGGCCGTCTCGCATTCAGCACGGCTGAACCCGGGACACCGCTACAGTAATCATTTGGCACAGGTAACTTTTAATCATTCTGCCAACACAACATGGGATTCACCCTCTGCTGTGATATGTAGGCAGCTTATTAGAAGCCCCTTTTGTTGGCTGCCCCCAATTGCTCTTTTTGAAGAACATAATAAAAAAAAAACTTCTGTTTCATGGCCTTCTGTACGATGTAGCATCAAGAGAAAAAGAGGGGAGAATAAAAGACAAGGAAGAGCGGGGAAAAAAAGAACAGAAGAGCTCAGCGAAGCATATAAGTGAAACTTGCTTTAATCACCCCACATGCACACACACACACACACACACACACACACACACACACACACACACACACACACACACACACACACACCTAAAAAGTTTTGTAAGAAACGCTACCACCTCCGCTGTGCTACAAACTGTCAGGCTGAGAATAAAGTTTTGCAAGTGTGCTCTGCACTTGTCCTTGGAGGACAAAAAGTTCTTCTGATAAGAAAAAAGAGAAAACATTGATTTCAAGATAAAGTTCACAGAGGGAAGAGAGCAAGAAAAGGAAGGGGTACAGAGGGGAGAGAGAAACTATTAGAGACAGCAGTGAACTTGAACATGTGAAAGAGCAAGTGTGATTGGATGAGAAACTTTCTTTTCCCCTCCCTTGCATGGTTGTGCAGGCTGCCCGGTTGCCTAGTTGGCATGTATACAGCCCAGGGGGGACAGTGAATCTCCCCGAACAACACCAAAGCCAGGGAGCTACGACTCTGGATGAAGCAGCTCGCATCACACAACCTCCCGCTGCTCGGAATCAAGAGCAGCAGAAAGCGAGAAAAGCAGCTTTGATCTGCCCTCTCTTTCACTCTTTTTCTCGCCCTCTCCAGCCTCCCTCCGCATTTTGCGCTCCCTTTATCTTCAGCCATTTCCTCTGTGCATCAGCAGCCCTCCATCTTGCTTAGTAGACTTATCACTACATATTACAATATACGCTCTCACTGTTCGTGTGACATTTGTTGTTCTCGATGCATATTTAGCACGGCAGACACACGCTTCAGTCGCACTTTACATGAAGTATGATATGATGTATTATACAAGCAAAACAAAAGGCTTCTGCAAGAATAAAAATGTTATTTATTTATTTTTACAGTTCTTCAAGGTACATATGGGAATTACATCGGTGACTAAATGGATTGAACTGCAACTTTTTAAAAAATTTGACCTTCACTGTGTTGTCTATGTGAACTTGAATGAATTTCCAATGAAAAATCCAACAGATATAAGCATTAAATATTCATGCTACCAGCATCCGTAGTGTGCAACACTAGCTAGATAGCTTAATTAAGTTGGCTAATCACTGCTCATAGACTAATCACTTATGATTAACTTATGATTAAGTTAAACAGCATGTTGTACATGTGTCAGAAATCATTTTCCCCATTTCCCAGTTTAAAGACAAGTAGTGTGCAAAAATCCTGCACCAATCTCAATTTCTTTATATTTATTTAATTGGAAATAGATGCAGCAATTTATTGGAAATACAGTAAATAGGGTTAAAAATAGTTTGTGCATTGCTAACGAGCTTGAAATTCAATATTTGTTATGATCATGCTGTTAAATGAAGATGTTGCCAGTCAGATGCTTTGCAGATGTTGTTGGAAAAAAAGGTCACACTATGTTTTTGTGTTCATAATTTTATCGATTTTGAGAAACTCCCCGACAACACTGGCTGAAATACAGCCCCAAACCATGACAGAGCCTCCACAATGTTTTACAGATATCTGTACACACTCCTTCTCCCCAGACCTCCATCATACATAATGGAAAAAAATTAAATTTCGATTGATCACCCCTTAAAACCTGTTACCACTGATTTTGAACCTACTTCTTGGGTAATTGGCAAGTTTCCCATGCTTGGGTAATGGTAAATGGCCTGCATTTGTATAGCGCTTTTCTAGTCCCTAAGGACCCCAAAGCGCTTCACACTACATTCAGTCATTCACCCATTCACACACACATGTAGGGTAGGATGATGGCCACTCTTCCACTTATGAAAAGGCTTCAACAACTCGAATATTTGCTGTTCAATTTGCAGGAATCATTTTGTTGTGCAAAAATTAATTTCTTGCCATCAAGCTGTGTCATCATCTTTTGCATTTCTTTGTAAATTCAATAAATAAACGAGAACTAATGATGTGGTTCTGCAACAAGCTGCTAGTAACAAATTTCCTAAATGTACAATTTAAACTATTTTTTTTGTTAAGTTGTTGGCTTTGTTTAGAAACAACACTGAGTCATTCACCAAGTCTCAAGGGCAACGTATAAAGAAATGAATGTTGGCTCCAGTACTGTAATTTTTAATGTAAGTGAGAGTGCGTGTGGAGGAGGTTGGGAGGTGAATTATGCATCAGGTATTTAGGGGTTGTCAAGTAAGAGCAGTATGCTAGACTGAATATGAAATGGAATCATGGATAGACAGAATAAGGGAAACTGCAAGTAGGCTAGTCATACTTAATACTTAAGCATCTCCTCAACTTTTATCTCTTGTACTCCTTTGCTTCTCCTGAGTTTAAACAGGTCAGTGAAGTTCTCTCAATACTACTTCTCTATGCATCCACCAGAGCATTAAATATTCAAAAATTACTTAAAAAAATAAAGACTCCCCCTAAAATATGAAAAAAAAAAAAACCTATTCTAACTTGGGTAACTTGTGTTCTTGCCTAATTCTGTCACTCATTATGAGTTGAGAAGAGTTATCAAGGTGTCTGTACTTCCACACATTACAATAGATGGAATGGCAGGCTATGATGTATAATAAGGAAAACTGAATAAAAGCACTGCAAGCATGGCTCAGTCACATGACTTCTTTGTCCACTGACCCCACACACCTCCCACATTTACCCTGCCATCTTACCATACCCGTTACTAGACCCTGAAAAGTATGTGTTGTATCTTAATTTGTGGTCATTTGATTGAACCCCACTATTTTTTGGTAAAAACTCTTTACTGAGACCACTTGTTTTTTCAACATAAAAATGGTTACAGTTAGTAATCGAGCACTGGTGAAGAGTGAGTCAAAAAATGTGCATATTTAGGAGTTAGAGACTCTTTTTCTTAGTATTTTCAGTGGCTGATCTACAAAACTACAAAACACAGATGCACGCTGTGATAAATGCTTTTGTTGTACGGATAAATTAACTGGTATTCCTTCATTTCTGGGAAACGGTGCAGTGTTGTGTTTAGGCTTCAAAGTGAACTCAATGTGTATCCAAAATAATCATTGCCCTGATCCTGCAGGGCTGTTGGCCCCTGTTGGAAAGATCAAAGGTGTTAAATAACTCATCTTGCTACCCTTGTCAATGAGTTTATTAGTCCCTGCCACTGAGATGTCTCCTTCATTAGCCTCAGTAAAATGTCAATCACAGGGTGTGAATGTGCGAATGTGCGTCTCTGCTAATCAGACACATCTGTGAAGTCTCTAAAGCGCCGGGATTGATCAGTCACCGAGCATCAGACGAGCATTAATGATGAAGAGGGAGTGGAGCGGCCCTCAAATCATGCATTAGTTAGTGGACAGGAAAGTGTGTTGTGCTGGTGTGAGAGAGGGAGGTCGGTGGAAAGAGGCAAAGTTAGTGTGCTGACTTGTTTGCAGGTATGCATGGACTTAATGTTTTAGTTGTTACTGTACAGTCGGTGTGGCTTTGATCTTTTTATGCTTCACGTAGCAGTGCAGCTGCAGTCCTTACTGAGTGTGCTGCTCTCCGTGACCTTTGTCTCACCTCTAAAAATCTAGAATCAAGTCATGAAATTACAAGGAAATCAAACTTTGTCCATGTTCATTGTTCTTGCTAGTTTGACCAGAGAAAGTCAAACTAATAAAACTACTTTAATGGAGAGAAAGTCAGATTTAACATCAAAACGAGAGCGAGAGGACAAAGACTGTTTGATTTGGTTTGATTTTAATTACAATGATGAATAGAAATAGGACTATTATTGCTATGATGGGACAATGAAAAATAATGTATTATACATGTAAAGGAAAATTAAAAGAGATGTTGAATAAATGTGCCCTATCTCACAATCAAGCGTGATGACAAGTCTGGAACCAACAGTGACCCCTAGAGGCTGCAGTGTTCCTTTGTCCCAATAATATAACTGCTGAATTTTTTTCTGTGGAAGATTATTAATGCAGAAGGATTATCGGTTTACCTTTTTAAAATTTCAGATATCTTGTGTGGAAAGTTGGTCATAGAAGAGCGCCTTTCATAAACTGTGAAAACATATAATTCATGCGTCATGGTCCAATCCATCCATCCAGTTTGAGGGTCATACAAGGACTAGAACCTATTCCAGCTGTCATGTGGCAAAGCAGAGGAGTGGGGGGTACTCTGCACAAGAGACAATTGATGCTCTCCAATTTAGAGTGCCTAATTAACCTAACCCACTCACACTTTTGGACTGTCAAGCCAGAGTACCTAGAGAAAACAAAGGACCTTCTTGCAATGAGGAAACCATACAAACCTCCACACCCCTGTGCCATGTGCAGCCAGAAAAGGTAATGAGGGTTAGTACAATCCAGGGAGCCCAGAATTCATCCTATGTGATGTAACTCCCCAAACTGAACTTTTGGTCCATAGATATTAGATTAGATAGAACTTTATTAATCCCTCGGGTGGGTTCCTCTGGGAAATTCGATTTCCAAAAAAGCACAGCACCGACAGAAGTTACAGAGTTACAGAATATTATATATATATATATATATATATATATATATATATATATATATATAATACACACACACACACACACACACACACACATATATATATATATAAATACAGAGACAATATAAATAAAATATACGAAGGGGATAAATAGAATAAATAGGAATAAAAATAAAAATACAAGTGAATTGCACATTTCAAGTATTGAGTCTATTGCACCGTTGACTATTTACAAAAGTATTGCACAAAAGGTATTGCACAGTGAGGTGAAGAGGCACTACAGCTTAGTTGTTATTGATTCACCAGCTAACTGTTAAGGGTATAAAGATATACTCCATGAATAACCGTCAGTTATCAGTTCATCATATTTAGCTATTTCATTTCATTAATTTCAGAATCAAAATGCCTTTAGCAAACAAGCACAGACGCACCTTTGGAGGCTAAATGTGATCCATATTCAGATACAGTGCAGTGGTTGTAGACCTTTTCTGACAACCACAGTGTCCAAGTCCATGACAAATATGATTTATGATGCAGAAAAAAGTTAGAAGTAAGGTAACCTAAGTAGCAAATTGACAATTTGGTTACTCAGAGTAAGAAGAAGACTTACTTTAGTTCACTTTTTTAACCAAGAAAGATTTTTTTTCTATGTGATTTGGGGAGATGCAATGTACAGCTCCACCTAATCCTCATCAAGCAGAGCCTTTGCTTTCTCATTATTCCTGCACCAACTTATATCATGGTTACTTTCACACCAATGTTCTGCAAGTGGCAGATAAGAGAGGAAGAGAAGCAAAAATCTTGTAATGTGAGCCATACTCCCAGACCATGTGTGACCCTCTGTAGTTCTACTGTTCAGTGTCTTCAACAGTAAGATGACAAGAGCCAAAGTGAGTCATTTGGAATAAATGAAACAAAGTGAGTAGGCGATTAAAACACTCAGCATTCAGTATGTAGGCGACTGTCCCTTGATGTTTTGCATGATGCAATAGTGGGACTAAAAGGTGTGTACTGGCTTTAACACAAACACAAATAGATATGGATATGCAAAAGATGTATAGCAAAGAGCTACATCACCACTGCCAAATGCAGTTCATTATACTGATCACATTGTTGTAGTACAGCACTGTACTGGAAATCTCACTTACCATATTATATATTTACTGATGAAAGAGATTTTTTTTCTTGTGATTGTGTTTAAGTGTATCTTTATCTTTAGACACCATAGACATGCAAACTTGTGAGTTTGAAAATATATACATGGATAAAACAGACACACACAGCAATTTTTGGATAACTCCTTAGTTCTTCTCACAGCTTTAACAGAGTTTCTGGTAATGATGGAAAAATCCAGCCTTTAACACTTCGACTCTGCTGCTTTTCTGCTGAACCTTGCATTTTTTGAGTTAGACTGAACTGTGCAGGCATTATTTTCAATTAAATATAATATCAGGAATGAGAAGAACTTTAATAACCCCAACAGGGGAAATGTTTTTCCAGTATAAATTGAATATATAAAAAATGTTTTTAAAAAGGTTAATAAAATATTCATATTTTTAAAAAATGTATTCTGCAGAAAAAAATGCAGTAACCAGATGGCGGTGGAACATGCTAATGCCAGAGTTGAGTTAATAACGTCTTGCTCATCTTTATTGCACATATTACAAATATATTACAAATTCCCCACTCAGCCTGTGGGGTGGTCTTTATCCTTCAAGCTCTGTTTAGCTGTTTCTAGAACTACGCTGTTATATATATCCAGACCAGGTCGTCTGTATCCAGTAAGGGTCCCTAGGCTAGCCCGTGCCAATGCTAACAAGCTTACCTCAAATGTGAGTGAGAGATACACCCGAATTAACAAGGTCCACGTCAGGTGTTCAGGAACCAGGACACACTGATGAGAAGTGGGCTACTGAAACAACAAGGTATAAGTGGGCAGAGATGAGATGAGAACAGTGCGCCGTTGGAATGCTACTACGCAGAAACCCCAGTGGAAGGGGTTACAGGAGGAGGATGTGGAACCTATGGAATCTTCGAAACCCAACATCCAGACTGACGGTGAAACATTTTGTGGCTCAGTGTTCCAAAATTTGGAAAAAGGAACTGCTATCACAACTGGAGTTCGATGAGATACAACACAAATGCTACGGCAAGGGGGAACCAGGACGTCAGGTCAAGGGGGAGATATCATCCACATGGGAGCTCCTGTTAGGCATCATAGCAGCCAAGGTGAACAGGCACATGGCTCAATACATGAGTGGGGCACAGAAAGGAACTGGCAGGAATATCAGAGGAGTGAAATACCAGCTCCTGGTAGATTGAGCAGTTTCCTAAGACTGTAAGACCAGACTGACCGACCTGTGCACCACCTAAATTGACTATGACTCAATCATATGGACCCTGGAAGGCCTAGAACTGTACAAGATCAACAGGACCCTAAGAGCCTTCATCAAGAGCTGTGAATAATGTGTGGAACAACACTAGAGGCTAACTTCAAGCCAATAGCACTTGTGACCATCAAGTGTGGGATCTACCAAGGAGATGCCCTGTCCTCACTGCTCTTCTACATGAGCCAGGGTGTGTGTTACATGAGTATGAGCCAGTGGGTCCAGGACCACATGAGCATGATGGTCTCCAGTGCAGCCACAGCCCTTCTGCCTTTGTTGTCAGCTTCTACAGGGTCTTCTTTGTCGGTGGCCTTCAATCCAATCCCCAGAGGGGCTCATCCTTTTTTTTTCCTTGCATCCTGAGAAGCGCCATCCTTGCCACCAGGATCCAGCTCCTGTTGACCACCAGGTCAGCATCCAAAATCCTTTTGCCTTCTTTGCTGGTCCCCCCATTTACCCTCCTGACCAGCTTAGTTCATGCCATGATCCCCTGAACTGCTCTTCTGTTATGGTTTTTGGACTTTTCGTTCCTGTTTTCGTTTTCTGGTTTTGGTTGGCTTCATGGACATCTATCGTTGGAGTGGTGGGCTTGTAACAAGGGATGCTCCTCAAGCTCCTCAATGTGATTTCCTTTGCAAAATGAGCATGATATTGAACTGATCAAGAAGGCTATTATTGAGTCCATCACCGACTCACTAAGGTATAAATTTCAAAACACAGTCGATAAACTCAACGGCATGCAAAGAAAAAAAAGTATGATGATGTGGAGGCATCTCACTGATTTGGTAAACCAAATAAGGATGTTGAAAGCAGAAAAGATTAGTGATATAAGTGATAACAGACCAAAAAAAAAAGCCCTAACATAGAAGTGCAGCGCTCTAAAACTGATGGATCAAAACCCCCAAATAACACAGACAAACCAAATGGAATTATAGTCAAGTTTGCTCAATATAACACTGGGGACAAGGCCTACAGAGCAAATAAATTATTCAAGAGAACAATAGCAAAAATACACATTCTGGAAAAGTTAAACACTAAAAGAATGAAACCACTGGACGAACCACACAAAAATACAAGGACAAGCTTGCAGATAGCTGTTAACAAATTCAACTCAACAACATGGTAACAACAAACTGCAGTTTTTTAGTTACAGGATCTCAGGATAGAAGTATCTATACCTCTCCGATCAATTTTATATTTATAAATAATTTACCCGAAGCAGATAGCCTTGAAAAGTTTTGGATCACAAGCTTATATTTATTGTTGCTGGTACGATCTCACATGGATGCTGATGCTCTGTTTACCTGGTACTGAACTGTCTTTTTTTCTGTCTTTCATATCTGTTCATTTAAAATGTATTAATTTATCAGTGAGGTAGTAAACAGGGTGGTCCTAAATCATACTATGTTTTGTAAAGATCTGAATGATATAAGTTGTGAGAAAAAAAAGTCAAGTGCTTGAACAGCATTACTTTCATCAATGTTAATGAGAAGTTTAAATGTAAGAGTTATGCAATGGAGAAATGAAAACATAAAATTAATAATAGGCATTTACATTCTTTGCTCCATACACACATCAAAATCATCATCGTGACCTATTGTCCCTGTTGGTGAGTTTTGATGTGATTAGCTGGATTAATGACAGATCATTATGTGCATATTCTTTCTCTGAACAGACCTTTCTGGAATTAGACTCAGGAGTAGTGATGTGCGATACCACTGATTTCCTTTCCGAAGTAAAATTCAGGGTGGTATCGACGTGTCATAATGATTACTGGACATTAGATTACTTGTTTTTATCGCTTAATAATGCAGAATTCATCATAAAGAAATAAAAAAAAACTGAAGTTGTGCGCTATTTGAACATGTTGCCTACCTGCAGAACTAAAGGACTCCATGAGAGACGTCTGTCTCACCCTAGCAGCACCTGTCCCTGTCCTCCTCTTCAGTTCGCCTCAACATACACTCGTCATATTCTGTGATATGATTTACTCTGAGGTGTTTGACAAGGTTAGTGGTGTTGCCACAACACCTCACTTTCTTGCCACATGTATCGCAAACCATGTCTCGGCTGTTTGTGGAGGTAAAATACATCCACACGTGACTCCATTTAAGCTCAGCCATTGTTTTGAGTGCCACGCCAAGGGGTTGCGACACATTTATACAGCCATATGTCGCACATTACTATGAAAGGCGGAAGAGGAAGTAGTTCCTTCCAATGTAGACAATCCGAATGATATAGTTTCTTTCCACTGTATTCCTGTTAATGATAAATTACAAATTTACCCTAAATTACTAAAATGTCGATATTTTAATATGAGAATTGATTCTAGAACATAAATGACTGGAATCAGAGGAATCAATATTTCAGTATCGATCCGCACATCACTACTCAGGAGACCATGTGCTGTGCCTATATGTGCACTGAATCAGAATCAGAAAGAATCAGAATCAGAAAGGGTTTTATTGCCAAATGTTGAGCAGGTTTACAACATTAGGAAATTGCTGCGGTGCTTCAGTGCAAACATACTGTTATAAATACTGTTATAAATTAAGCTTAAATAGACATGAAAATAAAAATGAGAATAAGAATTAAAGGTGCTAAGTAGATAGATAGATATATACATGATATATACATGAGTGCAGGTGGTGATCAGTGCCAAACATGGAATGATGCAGTGAACACAGCGTAGGGTCATGTGTTAGTGGTGGGAACAGTCATACGGTTATTGTTCATGTGTCCAACAGCAGAGGGGAAGAAACTGTTCTTATGGCGAGAGGTTCTGGTGCGGATGGACCGGAGCCTCCTGCCTGAGGGGAGCAGGTCAAACAGACTGTGTCCAGGGTGAGAAGGGTCAGCTGAGATCCGAGCTGCACGCCCCAGTGTCCTGGAGGTGTACAGGTCCTGCAGAGATGGGAGTCTGCAGCCAATCACCTTCTCAGCAGAGCGCACAACACGCTGCAGTCTCTGTTTGTCCCTGATAGTGGCTCCAGCGTACCACACGGTGATGGAGGAGGTGAGGATGGACTCGATGATTGCAGTGTAGAATTGCATCATCGTCCGTGTTGGCAGGTTGAATTTCTTCAGCTGCCTCAGGAAGTACATCCTCTGCTGGGCTTTCTTAATGACAGAGATGATGGTGGGCTCCCACTTCAGGTCCTGGGTGATGGTGGTACCCAGGAAGCGGAATGAGTCCACAGAGGTGATGGGGGTGTCAGTCAGGATGATGGGGGGGAGTGGAGCTGTGTGCTTCCTGAAGTCCACAATAATCTCCACTGTCTTCTGGGCACTCAGCACCAGGTTGTTGTGGCTGCACCAGGACACCAGACGTTCAACCTCCCTCCTGTAGGCAGACTCATCCCCGTCCGAGATGAGTCCAATAACGGTGGTGTCATCTGCAAACTTGATTAGCTTGACAGACTGGTGGGTGGAGGTGCAGCAGTTAGTATACAGGGAGAAGAGCAGAGGAGAAAGAACACAGCCCTGAGGGGAGCCGGTGCTGATGGTCCGGGAGTCCGAGACATTCTTTCCCAGCCTCACATGCTGTTTCCTGTCCGTCAGGAAGTCAGTGATCCACCGGCAGATGGGATCAGGCACATTCATCGGGGAAAGCTTGCCTTGGAGATGGTCTGGAAGGATGGTATTGAAGGCAGAGCTGAAGTCCACAAACAGGATCCTGGCGTAGGTTCCTGGGGAGTCCAGATGCTGCAGGATGAAGTGTAGGGCCATGTTGATGGCGTCATCTACAGACCTGTTGGCTCTGTATGCAAACTGCAGGGGGTCCAGGAGGGGGGCCGTGAGGGTGTTGAGATAGGAGAGAACCAGGCGCTCAAAAGACTTCATGACCACAGATGTCAGAGACACGGGTCTGTAGTCATTTAGTCCAGTGATCCTAGGTTTCTTGGGGACAGGGATTTTGGTAGAGGACTTGAAGCAGGCAGGCACATGACATGCCTGCAGTGAGGAGTTGAAAATGCCAGAAAACACTGGGGCCAGCTCGTTTGCACAGTGTCTGAGGGTGGCAGGAGACACACCGTCTGGGCCGGGAGCTTTTCGAGCACTCAGACTCTTAAACTGCTTCCTCACACCTTCTTCATGAATATGAAGAGTTGTGGTGGGAGGAGGTGGTGTGAAATCCTCTTTTGTGTGGGGTGAGGAGGGGGGTGTTGTAGGTGAAGTGTTTGAAGGTGGTGATGGCTCTATGGAGGGGGGAGAGGTGGGGGAATGAGTGTCCAAAGTGTCTCTATTGTTGGGGCCGTTGGAGGTGTGAAGGCTGCCTGATGGCTCGTCAAAACGGCAGTAAAAGTCGTTGAGGGTGTTGGCCAAGAGCAAGTCATCAGTGGAGTGGGGGGTTTTAGGCGTGTAGTTGGTGATATTCCTAAAACCTTTCCACACAGAGGCCGAGTCATTCTCTGAGATCTGCTGCTGCATCTTCTCAGAGTGCTGATGTTTAGCAATGTCCACTTCTTTAGTGAACCTGTACTTGGCCTCTCTGTAGCAGTCCCTGTCTCCGCTTCTGAACGCCTTTCTCTTTTCCAGCCACAGCTTTTTGAGTTTAGGAGTAAACCAGGGTTTGTCATTGTTATAACTCACCCTGGTGCGTGATGGCACAATGCTGTCCTCACAGAAGTGGATATAGGAGGTGACAGTGTCCGTAAACTCGTCCAAGCTGTTAGAAGCAGCCTTCATTGTGTCCCAGTCTGTGGACTCCAAACACGTGCGAAGCTCCTCCACAGCCTCGTTGCTCCACAGTTTTTTGGTCCTCACGACAGGTTTGGAGAGCTTCAGCCTCTGTCTGTACGTGGGGATTAGGTGGATCGTGACGTGGTCAGAAAGTCCGAATGAAGCGCGGGGCACCACACGATAGGCCCCGCTGATCGTGCTGTAACAGTGGTCTAATGTCCTCTCCTCTCTGGTCGGGCATTTAATATACTGCTTGTATTTGGGAAGCTCATGGCTCAGATTGGCTTTGTTAAAGTCCCCAAGAGCAATAATGAGAGAGTCCGGGAATGTCCACTCCATGTGCAGTATCTGCTCCGCGAGTGCGCACTGAGCTGCCTGCGCATCCGCATCTGGCGGGATGTAAACAGCGGCCAGGATGAATGAAGCAAACTCCCGCAGAGAATAAAACGGTTTGCAGTGAATAAAAAGGTATTCCAGAGAGGAAGAGCAGTGCTGAGCAATCACTGTTACATCTGTGCACCAGCCACTATTAATGTAGAAGCAGACACCTCCACCTTTGGTCTTACCAGAGAGAGAGGCCTGCCGGTCCGAGCGCAGCAGATGAAAGCCCTCCAGCTTGAGCGCGCTGTCCGGGATGTCCTCACAGAGCTACGACTCCGTAAAACATAAGACTTCATTATTAATGATACACAGTCTCTTTATTTATCAACAGAAATGTAAAAAAAAAAAAAAAAAGAGGAAAAAAATAATAGTAGGGGTGATTTATCAACCTCCAGACTGATTTCAATATTTTCCAGACTAAACTGGATGAATTCTTATACTGCATAAGCATAACAAAGACAAGACAGTAAGCAAACTGAGAGACAAAAAAATGTGCTTCATTTTTGGGCACTTTAATATTGACACCTTAAATGACATTAGTGCAAAAACAAAAATATTAAATATTCTTTACTCTTAATCCTGCGACTCCGTGTTTATGTTTAGTCTATTAGTATTCTGTGGTTTTGGTTACCTTGGGTGTTTGTATTCTTCTGTTCATGTTCCTATGTTCTGTGTCCCCCAGTCTGTGTTTAGTTGGTGTGTTATGTCATTGTGTGTATGTGTTTCCTGTTTTATTGTGAAGGTCTGCGTCTTATGTGAGTGTTTTCAGTTTGCCTCCCTAGTCTCGTCACGATAATCACTCCCAGCTGTGTTCCCCACCTGCGTGTAATCTCCCTGTGTTCTCTGGGTGTATTTAAGTTGTGTCTTCTGTCATGGTAGTTGCTGGTTCGTCTGTGTTATTTCCCTTCCACCCTTCTGTGTTGATTCTCTGGTCATTCTCCCTGCATGTCACGTTTGTATTCCGGTTAGTGTTTTATTTAGTTTTCCCAGTTTAGAGTTTTCACCGTTTTGTTCCTCGCCACCCTGTCTGTTGTACCTTTTAGTTGCAAATAAACTCACCCTCCACTTCAGCAGCCTGCAGTTGGATCCATTATTATTCACACGGCTTGCCCCGGCAAACCGTGACAGTACGAACCAGCCACAACATGGATCCAGCAGACTTGCCCGGGGAGAGGGATCTGATGCAAGTCCAACGCCTGGTCGACTGGATAACCCACACCTCGAATACGAGAGCAAGGATCGTTGGGATAAATGGTATCGAGGCGATCCTCAACAGAAATCCCTATCTCCGCCAGGTCAGAGGATGTTTGGACTTATTGGCCAACTTGTATGAAGCCCGGGAGGCGGCGCAAGCTCGGGAACTGTCGGACTGGGTCCTGCAGCAACAAACTACAGCCACCCCGGAGCAGCCGCGTCTGCCTCGCCTATCGGATGCGGTTTTTCCAGGCCCGTCGGAGCCCTCTGCGGGGAGGAAACGCCGATCGCGCCGCGGTCGCGCCACCCCACAGCCGGACGTTCGGACTTCTAATTCGCCGGCTGTGGTGAGTGAGGACTGTGTCTTTTCCAGACAACGTGACTGTTCATTCAGGGGCTGTGTTTTGTGTGGCGGATGTCAACGCGAGCTGCGTATCGCCTGCGCAGCTACTCCCAGCTCAGTTAGCTCTCCCGCAGCTACTCCCAGCTCAGTTAGCTCCCCCGCAGCCACCCTCAGTTCAGTTAGCTCCCTCGCAGCCACCCTCAGTTCAGTTAGCTCCCTCGCAGCCACCCTCAGTTCAGTTAGCTCCCTCGCAGCCACCCTCAGTTCAGTTAGCTCCCTCGCAGCCACCCTCAGCTCAGTTTCCAGTGTCCCCCTCAGCTCAGTTTCCAGTGTCCCCCTCAGCTCAGTTTCCAGTGTCCCCCTCAGCTCAGTTTCCAGTGTCCCCCTCAGCTCAGTTTTTAGTGCCGCCTGTAGCGCAGGCCCCAGTAGCTCCAGTGCCGCCTGTAGCGCAGGCCCCAGTAGCTCCAGTGCCGCCTGTAGCGCAGGCCCCAGTAGCTCCAGTGCCGCCTGTAGCGCAGGCCCCAGTAGCTCGAGTGTCGCCTGTCGCGCAGGTCCCAGTAGCTCCAGTGCCCCTGCTACCCGTAGCCCTGGCTCCAGCATTACCGGTTCCACTCATTCACTCCATGCAGGGAGAAAATTTAAGGTCCAGTCAGGGAGTTTCTCGCGCTTTAGCTGCTTCAGGCACCGTTCTGCACTCCAGGGCTTCCCCAGAGGCTAGGTCTCAGTCCCCAGCTGATTCTGGACCCCTGAAGGTTGAGCAGCCCTCAGAGAACAACTCCGTGTCAGTGCTGTCTGAGCAGGGCCAGTGCTCAGCACAGCATCCATTGCCTTCGTGTCTGCCAGAGGACTCCATGCCTGCTGGCTTTGTGATGGCTTCTGCTGGAGGGTCCGAGGGACCGCTCCGGCCTTTGTCTCGTGTCTCCGCTGGAGGGTCCGAGGGACCGCTCCGGCCTTTGTCTCGTGTCTCCGCTGGAGGGTCCGAGGGACCGCTCCGGCCTTTGTCTCCTGTTTCAGCTGGAGGGCCCGAGGAGCCCGTCCAGCCTTCTGCTTCGTCAGCTGGAGGGCCCGAGGAGCCCGTCCAGCCTTCTGCTTCGTCAGCTGGAGGGCCCGAGGAGCCCGTCCAGCCTCCTGCTTCGTCAGCTGGAGGGCCCGAGGAGCCCGTCCAGCCTCCTGCTTCGTCAGCTGGAGGGCCCGAGGAGCCCGTCCAGCCAGCAACAGCTGCAGCCTCATCGCCAGCTGCAGCCTCATCGCCAGCTGCAGCCTCGTCTGGTCCAGCCTCGGAGCCTTCAGCCTCGTCTGGTCCAGCTTCATCCGAGTCTTCATCCTCGTCTAGTCCAGCTTCAGAGCCTTCAGCCTCGCCTGGTCCAGCTTCAGAGTCTTCATCCTCGCCTGGTCCAGCTTCATCCGAGTCTTCATCCTCGCCTGGTCCGGATCACCATCGCCTGAGTGGCCGCCGTTGCCTTCCGCACGGCCGGCCCCCGGACCAGCGCTGTCGTCGCCGCCGTTGCCGTCCGCACGGCCGGCCTCCCAAACTGTATCCACGTCGCCGCCGTTGCCGTCCGCACGGTCGGCCCCCTGAACTCTTTTTGTCTTGGACTCCTGTGCTGTCGGCCTCCTGGCTGGCCCCCTGAACTCTTCTGCTTTGGACTCTGTTTTCCTGTGCTCTGGTGTGCCTTTCTTTTTGTTTTGGACTCGTGTTTTTGTTTTTGTCTTTGACCTTCTGGTGCTCCTGTTTTGTTTTGCCCCGAGCCCTCCGAAGTACTGACCTTATTTTGAGTTTGATTCCGTAAAAAGTGACAAAAACATTAGTGTCCGTTGTGCAAGGGAAGAAAACTTCTTTTTACAGCAAAAAAAACCCCCTAAACTTCCAAGCAAGCACCGAGTGCGCTACTACGTAATGGGAAATTCACAGAGAAACTCACGGATTCTTCCACTGACCGCGGCACACTTGCACCAGGGTAAACCACCGCTACGTTACAGGTGAAAATAGAGCAAAAGGACCGCTAGTCTTTGACGTTATTTATTTTCTGCTGTGTTTTACTTGCATCTGAAAGACTGAGTGTAAACACTAATATATATATATATATATATATATATATATATATATATATATATATATATATATATATATATATATATATATATATATATATATATATATATATATATTAGGGGTGCAACGATACACAAAATTCACGGTTCGGTTCGGTTCGATACTTTGGTGTCACGGTTCGATAGTTTTTCGATACAAAAAAAATGTTCATGCCTTTTTAATTTGTCATTTATTAAAATTATAAATATATATTTTAACTCAAAAGTACAGTTTTTAAATTTAACCCTAACCCTTGTGGGCGTTTTTTATTTTGACAGCGAATGCGCACCTGCGGACCACTTATGTGCAGCCCTGGTTATTTAGCTCGTCATATTGCAGCCACAGAAATTATTTTGTCCATGAAACCATGAAGCTGCACTTTCTTTTTGCCTTATAGTCTGATTTGTCATAACTTCTCCGTTTTGTGGTAAGCTTTTCTTTGGCTGTCACTTCTTCACCCTGACCTGTCTTATTTGGCTCAGAAGAAATGAAATATATCCTCCTGCTTTTACACACGCACTCACATAAGCTCAGCGATTCTCTGCGCGATCAACCTCTCACATGTTTAAGCTTGCTGCGGGAGATTTCACTTGTCATGTTTGCATAGTAAGCTAACGATTAATAAGACGATGTCAGAGGAATTGGTGCACAAATTTTCATCACTCACAGATCAGTGCTGTCGCTCTCTATACACAGTTCGCGGGATTGCAAAGTGAAAGCAAAAAAACAAGTGCAAATTCAAACGCGATTTCAATATGTCACATATTGACAGTGGCTCACCGATGCCAATGACATAATTACCCAGCTACATTTCTGAAAGAATGCAAAAGCATTGACATATATTTTTCCTTCCTACAATAGCCCGACGGGCAGGGAAGAGATAGATTTTGGTGAGTGAAGATGAGTGATTCCTCAATCAGATACAGGGCTTGCAATATCGCTAGCCCGACGTCCTGGGGCTAGCGATTTTCTTCAGTCGGGCTAGCGATATTGCAAGCCCTGTATCTGATTGAGGAATCACTCATCTTTGGAAAAGAGAGTTTATTACAGAGAAATGTCTCTTTCCAAAATAAAAGCTATACTATCCGCTTCTTCTGGGCTATATTCTCAGGAGCATAAGGAGAATCATGTGCTAACAGCTGTCTAAATGACTCGGCTAAAGTTAGTAGCATGCTTTTTGTTTTTGTCTTTGCACTAGGATGATGTCGGCGTAAATGTGCAGTCATATTCGTTGTGTTCCCACTAGTGATTTCAGGTTAATCTCGTTGAAATGACCTTAACGCCACAACACGGCAAATCTCCGTTAACGAGCTACCGCCGATCGCCCCGTGCATGGGGCTAGACGGCCAACACGTTAACGAGCTAACTGCGCTAACACACTAGCTCCCACCCATGTAATTGAGCATTGCACGGCACATCCAACATACTGTTTTACTTTAGTCCATGACTCACTTACCTTCAGGGTCATACGTCACATGAAAACCAAAATAATTCCAAACGCCAGATCTGGAGAGCTTAACTTCTGTCTTGCTAGCTTGCCCTGCGCTCTTCCTTCTGACTATGCTGTCTGTGTTGAGCGCTCAGTGGATCTGCGCTCGACAGTGCAGCCTAGGCGGAGTAGTCGAACGCAGATTCACTGAGCGCTCAACACAGACAGCATCGTCAGAAGGAAAGTTGATAAAATAAATTACAAATGTTGTATTGTTCGATACATATACGTACCGAACCGAAAGCACTGTATCGAACAGTTCAATATCGATACGAATATCGTTGCACCCCTAATATATATATATATATATATATATATATATATATATATATATATATATATATATATATGTGCTGGAATGTGCAGAAAATTCTTCCAGTCAGAGAATGTTGCATATAATAAAATTTTTTGCTTGATGCATAAAGTTAAAAGATTAAAACTAACAAAACAAGTTTTAAAAAGGGACTTTTCCATTTGATTACATTTTGTATGATGGATTATGTAGAAAAAGTAGAATTGGGCTTAAAGATCTATCGCTTTTTCACCTATAAAGAGATAGGTAAATCGTGTTTTTAAAAAGTAACTAAGTAACTAAGTAAGTAATTACTTTTGAAAATAAGTAATCAGTAAAGTAACGGGATTACTTTTTGGGGGAAGTAATCAGTAATTAATTACTGATTACTTTTTTCAAGTAACTTGACCAACACTGGTTGTAAAGATCCAAATATTGCTTATATATTTTAACTTAATGAAATAATGTTCTCGGTAAGTTCCACCAGACCTGAAATGATCATAAAACGTTATGTGAGAAAACAGAAAAAAATGGCATATTAGTGGCATTTTAAGAATAATTTGATGAAAAATTATATTCCTAAATGCTATAGTTAAGCTGTATATATGTATTGGATGAATACTACTACCTTTAAAGTAATTTTAGGATATTTTAGAGATCTATGTTAGTATGATGATGTATGACTCAAAACAACAAGAATAGTTGTTTCTTATTATCCAACAATGGCTCAACTGAAAATCCAACCAGCAACAGTGTAACCAATCTTACCAACAAAGCTAAATTTGGCCATTTTTAAATGAGCTGCCTTCCACATTCAACTACATTTTATTAATGTAGCTGTGGCACTGCACTGAAACCATATTTGTGTAGTTAGCTGATTAGCATCAGCCCCTCATTCAAGTTTTAGAATCACTGGCTCGTTCACCAACTGAGTGGCCTACAGTCATATTGTCATAATGCAGCCATTATAAGCTCCCTGCAGACTCAAGTTGACTTGACAGTTGAGGGCAAAAAGCTTTCATGAATACTAATAATGTCATGAATTAATAACATTTAAGGAATTCACCATAATCTAATGCACGTCGTCAGTTTCAGCAGCTCGCACCAAGACAAAACAAACTCAACTAAAAGAAGTCAACTTTAATTGTCTAGACTTTTCTACACATAAAGCATCGCTTCAGAACGTATCTATATGTGTTTCCTTGGAACCATAAACATGATTATGGATTGCAACATTCCTTTTTTAGTTTATGCTTTAAAGGTCTGGTTTTGTTTTTTGGAAAGTATGTTTTCGCTTGGCTTTTGTCATTATTATAGAAACAGACCAATTTCTGTTATGAATATCTAAAAATGTTTTTTTTTTTTATTTAAGCATACCTGTTTCAAAGTACGTTTTAATTACTGGGATAACTACACTGATCCATTTTCTTAGTTGATTTTGAATATTTCTGTATAAGTTTTACCAAATTTCCTAAAAAGGTTTTCATGCATTTATTTAATAGCAATGGGAAGGACACCCGTACGAGTCATGAATACAAATTCATTATGTATATATATATATATATATATATATATATATTAGGGGTGCAACGATACACAAAATTCACGGTTCGGTTCGGTTCGATACTTTGGTGTCACGGTTCGATATTTTTTCGATACAAAAAAAATGTTCATGCCTTTTTAATTTGTCATTTATTAAAATTATAAATATATATTTTAACTCAAAAGTACAGTTTTTAAATTTAACCCTAACCCTTGTGCGTGTTTTTTATTTTGACAGCGAATGCGCACCTGCGGACCACTTATGTGCAGCCCTGGTTATTTAGCTCATCATATTGCAGCCACAGAAATTATTTTGTCCATGAAACCATAAAGCTGCACTTTCTTTTTGCCTTATAGTCTGATTTGTCATAACTTCTTCGTTTTGTGGTAAGCTTTTCTTTGGCTGTCACTTCTTCACCCTGACCTGTCTTATTTGGCTCAGCAGAACTAAAATATATATCTGTCTGTGAAGGTTCTCAGTCATCCAGGTCATCGTAGTCAAATATATATCCTGCTGCTTTTACACACGCACTCACATAAGCTCAGCGATTCTCTGCGCGATCAACCTCTCACATGTTTAAGCTTGCTGCGGGAGATTTCACTTGTCATGTTTGCATAGTAAGCTAACGATTAATAAGACGATGTCAGAGGAATTGGTGCACAAATTATCATCACTCACAGATCAGTGCTGTCGCTCTCTATACACAGTTCGCGCGATTGCAAAGTGAAAGCAAAAAAACAAGCGCAAATTCAAACGCGATTGCAATATGTCACATATTGACAGTGGCTCACCGATGCCAATGACATAATTACCCAGCTACATTTCTGAAAGAATGCAAAAGCATTGACATATATTTTTCCTTCCTACAATAGCCCGACGGGCAGGGAAGAGATAGATTTTGGTAGCCCGACTGAAAAAAATCGCTAGCCCCGGGACGTCGGGCTAGCGATATTGCGAGCCCTGTATCTGATTGAGGAATCGCTCATCTTTGGAAAAGAGAGTTTATTATAGAGAAATGTCTCTTTCCAAAATAAAAGCTATACTATCCGCTTCTTCTGGGCTATATTCTCAGCAGCATAAGGAGAATCATGTGCTAACAGCTGTCTAAATGACTCGGCTAAAGTTAGTAGCATGCTTGTTGTTTTTGTCTTTGCACTAGGATGATGTCGGCGTAAATGTGCAGTCATATTCGTTGTGTTCCCACTAGTGCTTTCAGGTTAATCTCGTTGAAATGACCTTAACACCACAACACGGCAAATCTCCGTTAACGAGCTACCGCCGATCGCCCCGTGCATGGGGCTAGACGGCCAACACGTTAATGAGCTAACTGCGCTAACACACTAGTTCCCACCCATGTAATTGAGCATTGCATGGCACATCCAACATACTGTTTTACTTTAGTCCATGACTCGCTTACCTTCAGGGTCATACGTCACATGAAAACCAAAATAATTCCAAACGCCAGATCTGGAGTACACAGAAACCATATAACAATAATTATGATTAGGTTTAGAATTAAATAGATGAATGAAATTATGATCAATGCTGAGTGGTTAGCTGTTGCAAAGCTTTTACAATAAGAGACACATTAAAATTGGTTAGCTCCTCAAGACTGACTCGCTTCAGAATCACAACTAGATATATGTTTGCAGCAAATAAAATGAAGGTTGTGTACACTGAACAAGCCAATCAGAAAGAGATGCTTGCATTATTACTACTGACTTTCTGCACATGAAAACATAAAACGGTTTTATTGTTTATTTGAAATGCAAAATTGAAATTGAATTTAAATGTGCTCTGATTGCTGACCAACATGTATATGTGTGTGTGTGTATTTCTGCATACATGTATTAAATATTTGCTGCTTTGTTCGAAATCTTTCTGATGATTAATATGGTCAGTGAAATGATGCTATAGGAGTGAAGCATGAAGCTTAACAGTCATAGCGGTAAAAATCAGTCCTGCCTGCTTACTCAAGCTGTCTGCTATGGGCTCAAAATGTGGTCATAAATATTTTGCACTTGTAAATCGGTTTTGTACTTGTAAAAAAGATTTGTATGTGTAAAAAAAATTTGTGCGTGCGTAAAAAAGATTTGTATGCATAAAAAAGATTTGTGCGTGCGTAAAAAAGATTTGTATGTGTAAAAAAGATTTGTGCGTGCGTAAAAAAGATTTGTATGTGTAAAAAAGATTTGTGCGTGCGTAAAAAAGATTTGTATGTGTAAAAAAGATTTGTGTGTGGACTTAGTCAAAAAAACCCTGCAAGTTACAACTACGAATTTTGACCCTATTTTTCTTCCTTTCATCTGATTGGTGAATGTCATGTCAATCACAAATGTAACAATCCAATCAGAGAACAGATGGGTTTGGCTGTCGGAGGGGCGCTTTTTTTTAACTGCAGGTCTTTGAAGGGAATAAATGCCCTTTTACATGCCAACCCAGCATTTTCCTTCATCACCACGAAGGAAAACAGTCTGTGGTCGTCGAGTTTGGTGATTTTTGTGTCACAGGACTACGTGTTTAATATACAGGGACTTCCACAGCCTTTTCAACAGCGCTGCGGACCGCGGGGTGGGGGCGGGCAGTGTTTTGGAAATGACAGTCTTCATTACAAAGCTTTCTTCGTTATGAATTAGCATACATGTTTTTATTGAACATTTGAAGAACTATCAAAAAAAACAGAAACTCTTGTAGTTCACATAAAGTCAGAGATAAAAACGACAAGGAGCAGGTGCATCTAGTACAGGTAGAGCTGCTGCAAAAACCCACAGAGCCCAGCAGCCAGCAACAAATTCTGGATCCTTTGCTTTTAGTTAGCAGTTAGCATTAGCAGCGTATCCTGCATCCGATGTGAAAGGACTTTTATGCTGCTCGCTGTGACTCACAGCAATGGTCCCGGGTCAGCCCTGGCGTTGTGTTAAACTAATCCTAAAGTAATAATGTATTTCTAACCACTGATATACCACAACTTTTTCCTTTCAACAGCTGCTGAAAGTAAGGGGACCTAACTGCTATCGGATATTTATATAGAGATTACCCTTCAAGAACCTGCAGTTCAAAAAAGTGCCCCTCCAACAGCCAAACCCATCTGTTCTCTGATTGGATTGTTACATTTGTGATTGACATGACATTCACCAATTAGATGTAAGGAAGAAAAATAGGGTCAAAATTCGTAGTTGTAACTTGCAGGGTTTTTTTGGCTAAGTCCACACACAAATCTTTTTTACACATACAAATCTTTTTTACACATACAAATCTTGTTTACACATACAAATCTTTTTTACACATACAAATCTTTTTTACGCACGCACAAATCTTTTTTACACATACAAATCTTTTTTACGCACGCACAAATCTTTTTTACACATACAAATCTTGTTTACACATACAAATCTTTTTTACACATACAAATCTTTTTTACGCACGCACAAATTTTTTTTACACATACAAATCTTTTTTACGCACGCACAAATCTTTTTTACACATACAAATCTTTTTTACGCACGCACAATTTTTTTTTACACATACAAATCTTTTTTACACATACAAATCTTTTTTACACACACAAATCTCTTTTACGCACGCACAAATTTTTTTTACACATACAAATCTTTTTTACGCACGCACAAATCTTTTTTATGCACGCACAAATCTTTTTTACACATACAAATCTTTTTTACGCACGAACAAATTTTTTTTACACATACAAATCTTTTTTACAAGTACAAAACCGATTTACAAGTACAAAATATTTATGACCACATTTTGAGCCCATAGTCTGCTGCTAATCTTAGTACATCACCTTTGCAATTTATTTTAATAATCTGATTCAAAACTTTTGCGCTGTGAAAGGGACACTCCAAATCCAACAATTGGTACATGTCCCACAACCAGTCGTCCAACCTGCAGTACATATTTATTTAATTATAGGTGGATAAACTCCATGTGCTGACAGATGATAGAGAATTAGGAGTTATTACTGTTCAACCTGGTCTTAATGAGTCAATATAAACAGTGCTCCCTGCCCACTCAGAATATGATATTTTTCAATTATGCAATCAGGACATTATTAGCAGCTGATACCCATTTTATACATTTTCTATATTGTTTCTTGGAATTTTCCAATCAAAGCTTCATCATCATCATATGACCCCTCAACTTGAATGTAGGGAGTAAACCACGCAAAACTTATAAGAAACTGCAGGAATCCTGATCATGAATAAATAAATAAACACTTTAATAACATGATTTATAAAAATATATTACGTAGATGTTTTAACAACAGTTTTTACTAAAGATCTATAGATTGCATCATTTTAAAATATAGAAAATTGCCCACTGTGAACCACAGAAAGCCAACGACTTCCATCCTTGGCTCAAATGTCCTCTCTGTGATTTTAAACACATGTAAACAGCATTTCAGGAATAATTGAAAACCCCCATCTCTGCCTGTCTATGAAGCGTTCTGAGTGAATGGTATTGATGTGTTTTTTCCTTAATAAAATTAATCACCAAAGATTGTTAGAGTTTTAATTTTACATTACTGTTAAAATCCCATTTTTAAAAGTATTCAGTCAAAAATTGTTAATATATATCTAAACTTTGTGACAACATATAAAATTTATAACAGAGGGTAATTTAAAAATATGTAGAAGAAAGCAGTTTCTACTTGATGGAATCACCTGACAAGTTTATTTAGGTCTGGAGCCTATCCCAGCTAACATAGGGCGAGAGGCAGGGTACACCCTGGACAGGTCGCCAGTCTGCTGCAGGGCTGACACTTAGAGACAGACAGCTGTTTGCACTCCCACTTACGGGCAATTTAGAATGACCAGTTAACCTAACCCCACTAACTGTATGATCTTTGGACTATAGGAAGCCAGAGTACCAGGGAGATGCCACAGGAGAACATGCTAACTCCACACAGAAAGGCCCTGGCAAAGTGGTGGGATCAAACTCAAGACCTTCTTGCCGTGAGGCAACAGTGCTAATCACCACACCACCTAAGAGCTTCAAGCAGAGTTTGAAAAAAAATTCCTCTACAAGGACAGGACTGAAATTATTTAAAAAGCAGCCAAAGTCCAAAGAAAAACTTTGAAATACATTCATAAAGTCAAGAGAGTACTTAGAGAAAGACTGTTCGAAATGTAAGAGTTTCAAAAAATCTAAAAAATAAATCAAAATATCAGGTTGCAATCTGAAGGACATGCTCATAATTCAGAGGTATGAAGAAATAACAGCCTAGCAAACAATAGGCCTAATAAAAGTTAGTTCTACCAGAGTTAGAAATAACTGAAACAGCCAATCAGATTTTTTTGCATCCAAGTCTGTGATTGGTTGGTTTTGTGGCACAAATATAATGGTGTACATAACAAAACTTGCACCTGCAAGTTTTTTTTACGTGCGGTCAGAATAGTGGCACAAAATAACGCCATAGTTATTGTGACTCAGATATGACGGACCAATGACTTACAAGGCCACAAAATCTTTTGACTTACCTGAAGTTGTTTTTATAGGCACTCACTAAACTATTTTCCAGAAACTGGAGAGCATTACCTTTCAAATACTGTATGGATAAATCTTCAGTGAAAATAGAGGAGACAATAATAGTGTAAATGGCTATAATGAAGTTGAAACTCATGTTAATTTTCTTTTCTCAGCTACTCTCTTTAGGGAGCTCCACAGCAATTCATTCTTTTACCTCTATCTCACCCTATCTCTAGCATTTCAACCCTCTGCAGGTCCTCTTTCACTACATCAATTGATTATTTCTATGGTGTTCCTCTTTTCCTCCTGCCTGGCAGCTGCATCTGCAGCATCCTTTGACCAGTATATCAACTATCCCTCCTATCTGGTGTCCAAACCAACCTTTCCTCTGTAACATTGCGTCCAAACTTAGCTGTCCCTCTGGTACATACATACATACATACATACATACATACATACATACATAAATATACATATTACAGGGAGCTGAAACTTGAATATATTGAATGAAAAGTCAAATATACAGAATGAAAGTCTGAATATATAGAATGAACCTTAAATATATTTACTTCACTCACACCTCACTTACTTGTTAGTTCTTGGTTTTAAAACTACATTTTTGAGTTTAAGAAATTAAAAGGAAATTAAGTTTTCATTCCACATAGTCTTCCTTTAGGACGACTAACGGTCAGCTACAGGTTCACTACATTTAGTCTTCTAAGATGCAACAGTACCTAAATTTCGTCATCTGTAGTACAATACTGAGCCTTATTACTAGTAGTAGTTTATAGAGTGCAGGCATTTTCAATAGAATTATTTTCTAAATGGCATTTCATAGACAGATAGATGGATAAATAGTTTGAGAAGTTCTGCAGATTTTCAGAAATGTAAAACTGGGTCACCGTTAGAATCTCTGGTCTACAGCCAGTCCTCAAGTTACAAATGTTTTAAGGCCACGCTTCAAGTCCACAGGTGGATACGAGTTTGCACTTTTCAAAGTGATTTCGGGTGTTGATTTCAGTGCTGCCTAACCTGGTGACCGCTGTTAACATTCTGATCAAGCATAAAAAGGTTATCAGATATTGACCATCCAGCGAGCTGACATTTCCTGGGCAAAGCCCTGCAGTGCGTGACTGTGTTTGAAAGACCAGCAGCATATTTATTAGAAACATTCCATATTTAAAGTGAGATGGGCTCATGCGGAGTGAAGGTCGCGGCTTATTTTCAAGTCTCACAGTCATTCCACTTTTGTATTTAACCCAAAATTATTTCAGCCTATGGGCTGCTTTGTTTCCGATGCAGTTTTATTCTCTGCCTTCGAACCGGGCACAATAGGTTGAGCTCATTTTAAAAGCCTTGACTTTGAAAAGCTTGCAAACGCAGAGGTGTTCAAAGGGTCCTTTTGCTGTTGCCAGGCAACAAAATATAGTTAGCTGCTGCCAATCAAAAGTGAGGAATCAAATAAAGTAATGTAATTAGCTAACTTAAGAACAAAAGAAGAAACTTAGTATCTATTTCAGTCACTGCCTCACGCTCTTTAATTTATCAGCTTGTTCTCTCGCACTGAAACGGCATAAGTAGGAACAACCACAGAAAACCTTTGCTTGCCTTTATTTAACAGAGCATTAGGCCTGCTTGTCTGCTAGTTGCGTCTGATTGGACAATACGTTTATAAAAAAAATAGCAGAGCAGGGTCATTTTCTTCTTGGAGCCCGTCAAAGCGTGGTCATTTTCAACTTTGAGTGCAGGTGCTTCCTCAATAAAAGCAGGGAGGCACAAGTGGATAAATGAGAGGCGCCTGGAGCAAAAAAGCAGAATGTGAAGTGCTTCAGACCCATTCAAAACAACTACAAAACACCCCCTGTTGCTAGAAATGCATCACATATGATTACAGCCCCAAGGTACAACATCCCAAATCAAACTTAATTTTCCACAAGAGAACATTTAGATCATTACACTACGAAAAGAGTGACCCTTGATTTAGGGAAATTCATGTCATCAAAGTGTTCTGGATGTGCACACTATAAAAGTGAAAGGCTTCATTAAGAGGAACGACTACAAAAGGAAAAGGAGATGGGTTGAGGACGGGTTTCCACAACCAATCACAGCACGCTGCTTGTTTTATAATTCTGTTCTATCCTGCTATTACGGTCTTTTTATGGAGAGGTGGGAAGTAAAATTGCACTTAAGTACAATTTTCAGTTATTTACTTAAAAATTTTATTCCTTTTATTCCTAACTACTTTTTACTTTTACTCCCTGAACAAATATCAGTAATTTTGGCTTCTTAAGTTTTCAAAACAGATTTGTTACCTCTGTTTTAACGCATTTGAGTGGAGTTATTATTTTGTCACAGTTTTTTTTTTTAATTAAATGCAGTGTTTTAGATCAACAAACATCAGCAAACATACACACTGTTTGTGTGCAGTTTATCTCACAGTGTCTGGGAGCTGAGTACAATTAGAATTTTAAAAAGTTAGACTAAAGTTTGTACAGGGAGTGCAGAATTATTAGGCAAATGAGTATTTTGTCCACATCATCCTCTTCATGCATGTTGTCTTACTCTGTATCTGTATCTGTATCTTTATTTATTTCAGACATAATAAAACAAACAAAAAAAAACAATATATACTCGTCTACATGTATTTTCATTTACGAATATGAATATATGTGTAGATATACACACACACATGTATTTGTACAGACAAACAAGAAAAATATAATAAAATAAAACACATTCGTCTAACATGAGATAACAGTTGTCTGGTCTGAAAAGGAGTAGGAAGAAGTATGCACATACTTATTAACTCCTACCCCTGCTCAACATCTTATTAATCCCACATATTTACCTAATTCTCCTCATCACATATTCCACACAATACACAAGAAAACTTATATCAACAAGGCTGGCACGATATTTATAATTTAAATACGAGTTGACATATTTATACATACAATGGGTGATTGTCTTTTTCAATATCATATCCTTCCAAGAGTAATTTTCGAAGTGTCTTTATGAACTTGCCAATTCCTGAGCATTGCTGTAATTCTGCAGTAAAGCTATTCCACAGTTTTACTCCATAAATAGTTACGCAAAAGGTTTTAACATTTGACCGTGCTTTAAGAATCTTCAGATTCAATTTACCCCTTAGTTCATAGTCTCCTTCTCTGTCATAGAACATCCTCTGTATATTTCTTGGTAACATATTGTATCTAGCTTTATACATAATTTTTGCCGTTTTATATTTTATAAGATCCATAAACTTCAATATTTTTAATTTCAAAAACATGGCGTTAGTATGGTCTCTATATCCAGCTTTACTAATTATCCTGATTGCTTTTTTTTTAATTTTACATATTGGTTGAAGTGAAGTTTTATATGTGTTTCCCCAAATTTCCGCACAGTATTCCAAATATGGCAATATAAGTGAACAGTAAAGTACCCGGAGTGATTTGGAAGGCAAAAAATATTTAACTTTAGTCAGTATGGAGACACTTCTTGACAGTTTAGCTTGTACATACTTTATATGAGGTTTCCAGCAGATTTTGTTATCTATTATCACACCCAGAAATTTTGTATCCGAAACTTGCTCTAATTCGACATTATTTACTAATAACTTTGCTTCGGCATCTTTTTTATAATTTCCAAATAACATAAATGTCGTTTTTTCCAAATTTAATGATAACTTATTTCTATCAAACCATGTTTTCAGTTTAATCATTTCTTGTGTGACAATTTCCAAAAGCTGCTGTAAGTTCTCTCCAGCACAAAAAATATTTGTATCATCTGCAAATAGAATAAACTGTAATATATCTGATGTTCTACATATATCGTTGATATAGAGGATAAACAGCTTTGGTCCCAATACTGACCCCTGCGGAACTCCACAAACAATGTCCATACACTCTGATTGATGTTCCCCAATTTTCACAAATTGTTTCCTGTCTCTCAAATAACTCTTTACCCACTCTAACACCACTCCTCTAATGCCATAATTGTCATGGTCCTGGGTCGGTGACCCAGCGCTTTTAGTTTGTTATCATTTTCTAGATGATTGTTTAAGTTCTGTGTTATTTTCGATCTGCCTCTGAGTCTGCGTCTGTATCTGTCTGTCTATGGTGTCTCCCCATCTGTTTGTGAATCTGTCTGTTTAGTTCAATGTCTTGTCTGGTTCCATGTATCTGAGTTTCCTGTTTTATTGTGAAGGTCCGTGTCATATGTGAGTGTGATCAGATTATGTTTCCCCTGTCCCGTCAGCCCAGATTCCTCCCAGCTGTGTTGCCCTCCTGTCTCTCATCCCCTGATTACTGGTGTGTGTATTTAAGCCCTGTGTGTTCTCCTGCCTGTTGCCGGTTCGTCTGTGTTCCTCCGTGTCAGTCTGTGTAACTCCGTGTCAGTCTGTTACCCTGTGTTCCACGGTGTCCTGTTCCTCGTCTGCGTCTCTCTGCTATTCATCATCCGTTGTCATATGCTCCCAGGTCTGTTATTTTTAGTTCTCCCAGTTTAGGTGTCTTTAGTTGTTTGTTATGCCCCACTGTTTGTTTGCCACTACACCTCTGTAAATAAAACCACCGGTATCTCATCCACTGCCTGCATCTTGGGTCCTCCTTCTAAATCCACACGGCTCGCCTCGGCAGCCGTGACAGTACGAACCGGCCACTATGGACCCAGCAGCATTCAACCCGCCCAAGGAGCTCCGGGAGGACATTGTTTACTCCGTGGACAAATTAATCAACGCGTGGCTGGAGCACGAGGGGAGAGAGTTTCGCCAAGCCGTGGCTAATCGGCTACAGCGCTTGGTTTCTGGTCTCCCCTGGCTGCTCAGCTCACTTCACCCGCTCGCACAGAATTTCATTCTGAATGGACTCCGTCTTCACCCCCCGGCTGCTACCACCCACCCTGCAGCTCATGCTTCACTGCCCAGTCCGACAGAGGATGTTCTGCCCGGCCCGTCAACCCAGCCTTCGAGGGGGAAACGGCGCTCACACTGCCGACGCTCCTCGCCACAGTCGGACCTGGGGATTTCCGAGCAGCCAGCTGTGGTGAGTGGACAGGACAGTATTATTGGTCTGAACTGTGGGACCGTTTACTCAGGGGTGATGTTCTGTACGGCACAGGACAAAAACTGTTTATCGCCAGAAGCTCAGTTAGCCGCCCGGCCAGAAGCTCAGTTAGCCGCCCGGCCAGAAGCCCAGTCGCCACCTCCGCCACAATCAGCCTCACAATCCATAGCTCAATTACAGTCACAGCCAGACTTATTACAAACCCTGTTACAATCCATGGCCCAGTCAGTAGCCCGGTTAGCAGAAGAATCATTAGCTTTATCCTCAGTTCAGCCTCCTGTTCAGCAGTCACCAGCCCTGCATCCTGTGTCAGTTGCTCCACCACCTGTTCAGCCATCACCTTCACCTACTCCTCCTGTACAGCAAGCCATGTCAGTCCAACCCATAACGGACAGTTCAACAACTCCGTACTCTAAGCAGAGAGACAAACCCAAGAACAATGTCAACATTCCTCAAAGGCTGGCCAGTTCTGAGACTGAGATGCACTCCAGGGCCTCCCCAGAGGCTGGGTTTCAGCCCCCATCAGACTCTGGACCCCTGGAGTTTAAGAAGCCAGCTGAGGACTGCACCCAGCTGCCGCTGCCTGAGCAGGGTCAATGCTCTGCGCAGCTGCAGGCCGCTATGTGTTTGCCAGAGGCCCGTGTGCCTGCTGGTCCTGTTCTGTCCCTGCCAGAGGCCCGTGTGCCTGCTGTCCTGTTCTGTCCCTGCCAGAGGCCCATGTGCCTGCTGGTCCTGTTGCGTTCCTGCCAGAGGCCCGTGTGCCTGCTGGTTCTGTTGCGTTCCTGCCAGAGGCCCGTGTGCCTGCTGGTTCTGTTGCCTTCCTGCCAGAGGCCCGTGTGCCTGCTGGTTCTGTTGCGTTCCTGCCAGAGGCCCGTGTGCCTGCTGGTTCTGTTGTGTTCCTGCCAGAGGTCTCCGCACCTGCTGGTTCTGTTCTGTGTGTGCCAGGGGCTCCAGTGCCCACTGGTTCTGAGACTGTTTTTGCTGGGGGGCCCGAGGAGCCCGTCCAGCCTTCTGCCTCGTCAGCTGGGAGGCCCGAGGAGCCCGTCCAGCCATCTGCCTCGTCAGCTGGGGGGCCCGAGGAGCCCGTCCAGCCATCAGCTGCAGTCTCATCACCAGCTGCAGTCTCATCACCAGCTGCAGTCTCATCACCAGCTGCAGTCCCATCACCCTCGCCTGCTGCAGTCCCATCACCCTCGCCTGCTGCAGTCTCATCATCCTCGCTTGCTGCGGCCTCAGAGTCTTCGGCCTCGCCTGGTCCGGTTCCAGCATCCTCATCAGCATCGCCTGGTCCGGCTTCTGCTTCAAACTAAAAACTACTTCCAAAACATTCAGCTTTGATATTAATGAGTTTTTTGGGTTCATTGAGAACATGGTTGTTGTTCAATAATAAAATTATTCCTCAAAAATACAACTTGCCTAATAATTCTGCACTCCCTGTTTTCCCATCTAGTGATATGATTTTATCATTATGTTAATTAATGTAGTACAAGGTTCAGTTAGCCTTGCACAAAAATAGAAACTTCCTCCAAAGAGCTACTTTGTTACTTTGAGTACATTTCAGAGCCGTTACATTTTTACTTTTACTTGAGTAAAGAGGTTGACTCGGTACTTCAGCTTTTACTGAAGTAATTTTTAACAGTAGTGTTTGTACTTGTAATTTGGTACAGAATGTCTGTATTTTGCCAACTCTGTTTGTACGTAACTGTGCTTTTTGTCATGGTCCAGGCAGGCTCTGAGGTTTATTGTGTTTATTTTGTCGTCCTCTCTTATGTTACAAAAAACGTTGAGTTCTAGATCTACATTCCCTTATCAACACCTGGGTATTTGAGGACTGGATGTTGAAGCAGATTTTCACCAGATCGTCTTTAGTGTGATGGTGGTAATCAGGCTCCCTGTACATAAAGATAGACAAACTTGTTCCACTTGTGTTCCTCCAAGAAAGTCCGAGTTCCCCACCATCCACTCACACCCTGTAATCTCATAGTTGTAACTTGATGGACTTACCTGTCTGCCCACTCTCCATCATGCCATTCACCTTTCTGTAAGCTCGCCTGCGCTCCAAAGGACCCCCTTAGCCTCAATCACTCAAGCCTCCAAGTAAGACTGTTAATCTTTTCCTCTACCTTTTTCCACGAGACACTTATCCATCTTGGCCTCGGCTAATTTCTCCTCTCCCACAGAGCTGCCAGTTGCATCGCTGCTGTCAGAGTCTATAAGTTTCACATGCTCCTTTCTGAGAACTTGTTGCCTTTAAATAAATCTTTTAAAACTGAAACTTTAAATGCATATAGACACTGACGGTTTCCATGCCCTCCTGTGTTTTAAATGCACTTTCGAACAGCACGCAGCAACACTACATATGAGCAGGTGGAGGGAGGTTTGGGGTTTTCACTCACCCCCGTTCTGTTAACTGTCGAGGCTGGGGGGCTGGGAGGAGGTGCTGGCCGTCAGATTGTGGTCTGGGATGCGGGGCCTCCCCGCTACTGCAGATAAGAAGACGGTTTGCTTTCCTCCACCCCAGAGAGAAGGGTTACATCTCCTGGGTCCGGGTACGGTTTGCCCCTCTGGGGGCGGGGGTACCCCGACCTAGGATATAGAGTATGTTTGGGGAGTGTGAATGTGTGTATAGTGTCTATTTGTGGCTGTCTCCATGTCGGGTGAGTGCCAAGTATTTTTTGTGTATATGGGGGTGGGAATGCACGTTTGTGTCTGCGTGCGCCTGTTCGTCTGTGTCTATATGTCAGCTTGAGTCTTACGGTGTGTTCACACCGAACGCGATGGACGCGAACAAAACGCCCCAAACGCCCCTAATTTGACACGTGCACATTCGCGCCTCAACGCGTGTCCAAGAAAAATCCATAGCGCGTCAGACGCGCGTGAACCGGAAATGTGGGAGGAAGTTGTGCCAGACGGTATCTTTGCAAGATGGCAGCTGTCGAGCTAGCGCTTGAAGAGAGAGTCTCCCTTCTCTATGTACTGTGGAGAGCAGAGCAGCGGCGTAAAAGACGTCCTCGCCGTACCTGGGTCCATCTGGTGTCCTGGTGCAGCCACAACAACCTGGTGCTGAATGCCCAGAAGACAGTGGAGATTATTGTGGACTTCAGGAAGCACACAGCCCCACTCCCCCCCATCATCCTGACTGACACCCCCATCACCTCTGTGGACTCATTCCGCTTCCTGGGTACCACCATCACCCAGGACCTGAAGTGGGAGCCCACCATCATCTCTGTCATTAAGAAAGCCCAGCAGAGGATGTACTTCCTGAGGCAGCTGAAGAAATTCAACCTGCCAACACGGACGATGATGCAATTCTACACTGCAATCATCGAGTCCATCCTCACCTCCTCCATCACCGTGTGGTACGCTGGAGCCACTATCAGGGACAAACAGAGACTGCAGCGTGTTGTGCGCTCTGCTGAGAAGGTGATTGGCTGCAGACTCCCATCTCTGCAGGACCTGTACACCTCCAGGACACTGGGGCGTGCAGCTCGGATCTCAGCTGACCCTTCTCACCCTGGACACAGTCTGTTTGACCTGCTCCCCTCAGGCAGGAGGCTCCGGTCCATCCGCACCAGAACCTCTCGCCATAAGAACAGTTTCTTCCCCTCTGCTGTTGGACACATGAACAATAACCGTATGACTGTTCCCACCACTAACACATGACCCTACGCTGTGTTCACTGCATCATTCCATGTTTGGCACTGATCACCACCTGCACTCATGTATATATCATGTATATATCTATCTATCTACTTAGCACTTTTAATTCTTATTCTTATTTTTATTTTCATGTCTATTTAAGCTTAATTTATAACAGTATGTTTGCACTAAGCACCGCAGCAATTTCCTAATGTTGTAAACCTGCTCAACATTTGGCAATAAAACCCTTTCTGATTCTGATTCTGATCAGGTCCTCCAGAGGCGTGAGCAGTTTGATGAATTTCACCATTTGCTCCAGGAGCTGCGCCTGGATGATGGCCGATTCCAGCGATATCACCGTCTTTCCCCCGTCGGTCCCAGAATCGCCCGCCTAGACACCAATTACAGGCGCTCAATCCCACCTGCAGGTTAGTAAAAGTATTTAATACGGTAGTCCTTTATTGATACCTGTGCTAATATATGCTAAACCATCCATTTATACACTGCTAACATGGATGTGCTATGCTAACAGTGAATGCTCTCGGTGTTTACTAATAGTAAACTGTGGTACGGAGATGACTGTTTATAATATTTCCATTGATACTCAGAAGGTCTCATCAAGTCCCGATTTAATTCGATTTATGCTGTTATCAGTGTTTGCAATGATAGCATGGCTGTGGTGTCATATCAATGTATGCGCTCGGTGTTTACTGATATCAAACTGTAGCATTAGAACCACTGAGTTAACCTTTGTAGTGATACTCACTCCTTTTTATTTAGACCTGGTTTAATTCTGGGATAGTTGAATATTTGTATATAATCACCGCAGACTGTTTTAGATTATATCTAATATATATCATGTGTTACGCCCCTAGTCTAGGCGGGTAGGGACGCACATAAGGTTGGAGGAGAGAGAGACAAATCCCCGCCCTGGTTCCCAAGCCAAACATCCAAACCAGTTGTGAGTAAAAAAAGTGATTTTATTTAAGGACAAGAAGCATAGCTCCAGGGTGAGCCCAGGCCAAAATAATGAACAAAACCAACTAAGTCCCACCAGAAAAGACTAACTAAACCCTAGGAAAAAAAAAAGAACAAACAAATGACAGAGCTATCCCTCGCTCCCTGACCAAGAAAACAGGAGAAAACGATTCCAAAAGAAAAGGCAGCTCACCCCTTCCGCTTCAGCCCACGAGTGCCTAAGCTCTCAGCTAATGCACTAGGAGCGGCTTTCACAATTCACACTCCCACAAATACACAAGATAAACACAGGCTGGGAAAACCAGGGTCAGGACTGCGACGGCTGTCAGGCTACTCGCTCGTTCCACACTCTCTCTCTCTCTCTCCCTGGAGCTGTCAGAGCGGCTTTTTGAATGTGGTCACCTGTTCCATGGTCCAATCAGCTGCGCACTACTCTTCATTAGGGGAGGGACCTGTAAAGAGTCTTAAACACAGTAAAGAGACACAGAACAAACAGCCCACACAGTGTTCTTATGGCCACAGCCGTAACATCATGTAATTATCCTTATAATTACAAAATGTTTTATGTAAGATTTATGTTTTGTAATTTGTAATTTTGTAATTTCAATAATATATTTTGTAACTGCAGTACACATAATACTCATTTTAAACAATTTTGTCCAGGTTCCTTGCCACCGGGGACTCCTTCAGGACCATCGCGTTCAGTTTTCGAGTTGGTGTGTCCACGGTGAACCAGATCATCCCCCAGGTAGCGACGGCCATCTGGGGCTGTCTAGTGGATGATTTCATGGCTGTGCCTTCAACTGAAGACTGGCGGTCCATCGCAGAGGGATTCCAGGAGCGCTGGAACTTCCCTCTCTGCTGTGGAGCTCTGGATGGAAAGCACGTCCAGACGAAGGCACCCCCCAACTCAGGATCCATGTTCCACAACTACAAGGGAACTTTTTCCATTGTTCTCCTTGCGGTTGTGGATGCAGAGCAACGCTTCCGCGTCATTGATGTTGGGGGGTACGGGAGGACCAGCGACGGTGGTATTCTAGCCAACTCCACCTTTGGTCAGGCTCTTCGGGCTGGGACTCTCCATCTACCTCCTGACCAGCCTCTACCTGGTGGAGAACACCGTGGAGCCCAGCCCTATGTCTTTGTGGCTGATGAAGCGTTCCCGCTGCGGCGTGAGCTCATGAGGCCTTTGCCTGGACGCCTCCTCCCTTTAGAGAAGAGGATCTTTAACTATCGCCTTTCCAGGGCCAGGATGATAGTGGAGGGTGCCTTCGGTATCCTCTCCTCACAGTGGAGGTTGTATCGGCGCGCCATGGAGCTCCGTCCTGAAATTGCGGAGAAGTGTGTGAAGGCAACTTGTGTTCTCCATAATTTTCTGCGCTGTGTGGACGAGAGAGGGGCACCTGCTGTGAGGGGTGTGGCACCTGCTGTGGTGGAGCCGTTGCAAGGCCTGGGTCGTATGGCAGCAAACAACTCCTCCAGAGAGGCTGTCCTGGTGAGGGAGAAATTCATGGCTCACTTCTCAAAGGAGGGAGCAGTGTCTTGGCAACCAAAGGAGTAGCCTGTTTGAAGTCCCAGTGACTTCCCCACAACGGCTCTTTTAAGAGCCACCCACAAACCTCTAAAGAGTGTTCCTGTCTTTTTAAAAATTTCTCAATAAATGGAGTTCTACTCCAAAATAAACTAACCTCTTTTTACTCTCTTAAGTAACTTGTCTTCACTATGTTCCTATATACAGTCTGGTACAAAAGTTTGAGCAACCTTATTAATAGTCATTATTTTCCTGTATGAATTGCTGTTACAGTAAAAAATGTCACTTGCATATATCATATAGGAGACACACACATTGATATATACTAAATATTTATTTCATTTCTCTTTTTTTGTGTTGGCAATTTATGCACCTGCTTTATTTAGTTTAAACAGTTATTGCACACTTTCTGTAAATCCAGTGAACTGCATTTCACTTCTCAAATATCACTATGTGTGTCTCCTATATGATGTATTTAACTGACAATTTTTATTGTGACAACCAATGGTTTGTACAGGAAAATAATTACTTTTCACAATGTTGCCCAAACTTTTGTATCCCACTGTATTAGTATGTTTTGTCATTAGTATAATATGAAATAAATTCTACTTGTGTCAAGTCAAGTGCCAATATTTGCTGTGTAGTAGAACAGAGACATTTGTCATTATAAATGTTTATTTGAAAAAATATATAAATTCAGTAACAAAAACATTAAACATAAATATATAAAATTTAACTATTTACAGAGAGACAGGAATAAAAAGGACCCAGCTTGGAGTGGAAGAGCCTCAGGGAGAAGGAGGAGAAAAATAAGAACATTGTTTCTGCCCTGGAGACCTGCTGCCTCATCAGAAAACTACTGATCATTAGGGTCCAATGTTTCCAAATTTAACACAGCTGTGCTGTTTTCAAAAACGAATTTATAAATTTGAAATTTCACGAATTCTCGTGTTTGAGGCGGCATGCTCTCCAGAGCAGGAACAAGGCTGAGGAGAAAATATTCTGTTGGAGACGGGCGTGGCCTCTTTAGGGACTCCAGGATGGCCAGCTCCACCGCCGATGGACCGTCCTGGGACCCGTCCTCGCCCGCCTTTGAGCTGTCCTCCTCTGTGGGCCTGTAAAACACAGCACAAAACAACATAAAGTAATGAGAAGGCTGCTACTAGATTTCATTTTCAAAATTGAAAAAAACAGGATATGAACAGATTGGTTGTAGATATTTAGTAAAGGTGATCACAAGGGGATTCAAGCAAGTAAAAAGCTAGCGGTGCTTGATGTTCATACCTGTGGGTGCAGCAGCAGGAGTGGAGGGACCAGGGACTGGGGAGCCAGGAGAAGCAACAGGGGAGGACTCTGCTGCATGATTACTTGACTCTATCAAGACAATATTAAATGTTAACAGGTTGAAGACAATAGTCATAGAGAATATTATATTATTATATACTTATATACTTATTATTATATACAGTGGTCTCTCATTTATTGCAGCACATGAACAGTAGTCACAGTTCTCACAAGTTGATTCTCAAAGTGCAAACCTTTGTCGATTTTAAAACGTAAAAGTATTATGCCGCGCTTTTTCGCCGTCTGCGGCGCCACTTTTGTGCACCTTTTTTTCTCCCGGTGCAGGTGTCTTTTTCTTAATTAGGGTCATAGTTAAGAGTGTTTTTGTGCTGTTTTTTATCTATTGGACGTGATGGTTATCAAAACATGATAAGTTTGGCAAGCGCAGGAGACACGACACGGAGGAGATTTGTCATTTGGGCTGCAGAATGCAATGCGCATTGTTGAAAGCTGTACGGTGCAATAAAAGAAGAATCAGCGAAAAGGCGAGGCAGTGACGGATGAACAGCGGGACTACTGTATACTGTTTATTAATAAACAAAATATATTCCTGTATGACAACATGCATAAATTAACTGCCTACATTAATTCATTTTAAACATACCTTCTGACTGACACTCCCCTGCTGCCTCTTCGGGCTGTCCCTGGTCCTCGGGGGAGAAGTTCTCCACGGTCCGCACCATATTGCCGCTTGTCTCCCGCGGGGTGATGAAGGGGTCCAGAAACCCCATGACCGCGAAGAACTTCCATCTCTTCCCCAATCCTGCTGCAGACCCACTCCTCTTCTCTTTCTCTGTCCTCTTCTCCTTATTATATGTGTCCCTGAGGCTCTTCCACTTTCTCCTGCAGATGTCCTCTGAATAAACGCATTATCTTGTTAGCGGAAAGGTATTTGTACATCAGTGGGAAAATCGCGGGACAGTAGGCGGGCTTGCTAGCTTTTGCGCGGCTTCATCGGGTCAGTCTGAAAATTAAAAAGAAGGAATGAACTTACCAGGTTGCCCGATCTCCTCACTTATGTGTCTCCAAGCTAGGTCCTTTTTATTCCTGTCTCGGTAGAAGTAGCAGCTAGCATCATATAGCTCAGGGTGATTAGCCACGGCACTGATGAGCTTTTCCTCCATACTGAATGAAGAATGAAGGGCTTTGGCTGGATCTGCCCCTTTGACCTAGGTCAGAGCCACGTCACTAGGCTCCTGATTGGTTGTCGCGGCGTGATTTGACGCTGGAGTTCAGATTTTTCCAACTTGAGCGGTAGACGCGATGCACAAAATACAACACAAAAACTCACGCGCGTGGTTTTTTTCGCGAGTCAAACGCTCCAAACGCGCTAGACTGACGCGAGTTTCAGGCGTTTTGGCGACGCAAATCTGCTTCCGAATTTTCGCGGGAGCCGCAATCGCGGGTCATCGCGCTTTTCCATTGACTTTACATGTAAACCTGACGCTCTATTCGCGTCCATTGCGTTCGGTGTGAACACACCGTTAGACTCCACCTCTCTGGGAACATCTCAGGCTCTCTGAGGTATGGAGGCCTATCTCCCCTCACCACACTTGCTGCCGGTGGCTGATGCTCTCAGACGTTGGTGTGTTGGTGGTTCTTGGTGTCTGGGGCTGGGCGCTCATGTATGTACCGACTCACTCCTGGTGGCCGATTGGCAGGGCCAGGCGCCTGTGGCCCGGCTGGGCCCCTCCCGGGGGGTGGGGTGCCCTCAAGCCTCTGGCCTCTGGGCCTGAGGCTCGGTCCTCTCTGGCACAGCTGGCTGCCGGCAGAGCCCGCGGGCACGTCACTGCAACCCCCTCTGGCCTCTGCTCTGTGGTTGCTGGGTGACCTCTCGTTTGGGGCTCTCCTCAGCTCTTCCCAGGAGGGTGGCACGGTTGCCCCCCTGGTGGTCCTCCTTGAGTCCTCGTATTCTGGGGCCTCTGGATGTCTGGGGCCTGGATCTCCTTCATACCTGCTTCATGGGCTATGGCTCCCCACACTCCCTAGCAGATCGTTAAATGGAGAAACTTTTGAATACAAGCGTGCTGATGCACACAGGTGTACACAGACACAAACTACACCTTTCTTGGCTGCTACCTCAAAGCACATTGTGCGCTGTCGATCTTGCGTGCTGCACAATAACATGTAATATTTAGTAGCTACTCCTATCTACTGTTAGCTAGTTTATTGTGATGGTGTTGTATTTGTTATGTTTGTTTGTTTTCTCTACTGTTTTTTCTTATCTCCATACAGGTGATCCAGGTGTTTTGTTTGTTTTTCTTTTTTTTTTCTTCCCCCCTTTCTCACCGTCTCTTCTCCCCTCTATTTCTCTTCCCCTCCCTGTCTTTCTTTCATTCTTCCTCCTATCCCCCAGTCATGTCTGTCCCGTCTGTAACAACCGAAAATCAAATCAAATAAATATATCATTATAGTAAAGGTCAATCAAATGGACAAATATGGCAAGGCCATGATGATCCACTTGGTAAAGTAAATCCGCTTGGCATCTTTCTTGGCCTTCAGACAACAATTCTGATGGCTAAAGATCCAAACAGGACAGGCAAAAAAAACCCAACAAAAACAAAAAACTGAAACGGTCCTACTTTGCTTCCCTTTTTTGGGCTTTTTTCAGCCTTTTTCAGGACTTTCTCTGTAAAATGTGTAGTGCCTTATGTTCAATACATCAGTCTTAATAATACAAGTTTGGGGTTTTGTATCCACACCATTGTTTCAATGGTTTCTGCAGTTAGCTTTTCAATGTGCTTTCAAACCTTTATTTATTTATTTATATTTTTCCAACACGTCTCTTATGACAGTAGATAGTTATTAGATTTCTCCTTCAACCTACATTCAGGCGTTCATTGACCTATAAAAAGGAAATACTGAGTGGTGTTATTTTTGCGTAGGTGTAGGCACAATCATCTAAATCACCTAAATCTGTAGCTGTTTCGACTTGACAGAGCATTGTGGGAAGATAAAGCTTGCTGCTTAGCTGTTCCGCCCATGCTATCACTGCTGTTGTTTTCTCGTATCTTTCTTCCTGTTTTCTGAATAGTTTCATATTTATATAGTGCATTTCAAGTTTTAGCGACCACCTAAAGCACGTTCATGCTACAGGCAACATCTGTTCATGCATTCATACAGTGATTTATTTTATACATATAAACCATTTACGTCATTGAGTCCTACTTTAAAAACAACTCTCACTTAAAATTGCCATTTAACACTGATTAAAAAAAACAGGTGTTTTACATCACAAGTTTTAGAGCATGTTCAGTGCCATTTTGTCAGAGTACAGAATATGACGTCACTAAGTTGATTGCCACTAAAAAGTCCCACATTAGTATATGATAGAGAAGCAGTTTAACAGGAATCACTCTGTACCGCCTTTGGCTCCAATAATTAGTTTTACATTAAAAATAATGCTATACTGTTCACTGTTCCCTGTGTCTTTTTAGAAGTAAGTGGTTCTTTCTTGTTGTCTAATTGTCCCTAATTGGGACAATTAGGGACAATTAGACAAAATACACCTGTTAGCCACAATATTAGGGTTTACGGAGCACTTTATAAATGAGGACTGTCAAATCAAATCACTTTGATTGTCACATCACATTACTGGTACACTGGTACAGCACATGTGAGTGAAATTCTTGTGTGCAAGCTTCACAAGCAACAGTGGTGTGCAAAATACAAGAAACATAAGAAACAACCAAATATAAGAGAAGGAGAATTTTAAGAAAAAAAAAATTATATTTTATTTTTAATTTATTTATTTATATATATATATATATATATATATATATATATATATATATATATATATATATATATATAAATAAATAAATTAAAAATAAAATACACAAAGGTCAGCAGTTGAATATTTAGCAAAAGAAATGGCATATATGTTCAGTATGGATTGCATAATGTCAAAGTTCCGGTAAGTGAAAGTGAGGTGTCTATAAAGTGTTCAGCAGTCTCGATGGCCTGATGGAAAAAGTCTGCTGGTTCGGGACCGGATACTGCAGTACCTCCTGCCTGATGGAAGTAGTTTGAACAGTTTATGGCTGGGATGACTGGAGTCTTTGATGATCCTCCCCACTTTCCTCAGGCACCGCTTCCTGTAGATGTCCTGGAGGGAGAGAAACTCGCCTCCAAATATCCTTTCAGAGCACCGCACCATTCTTTGGAGAGCTTTGCAGTCGTAGGCGGTGCTGTGGCCATACCAGGTGGTTGAGGATGCTCTCAATGGCAAAGAGAGGGAGTTTGAGTCAGGTGCTGAAAATATATGCAATATCAGACTAGTTTGCTAATCTGGCTAATGTTGGCAATGCCAGCAGAAAAAGAGAAAGGGGTCGAGAAAACTGCTATTTAGTATTATATAGTATTTGTAAAAAAATAAAATAAAATCAAGGGTATCAATGTGTAATCGTCTAGGTGGCTAGTCTTGCACATCGCTGTTCATCACTAATCCACCAGTGATCATGGGGACAATTGGACAATTTAAAACTGAGTTTGTTTAAAAGCCCACTGTAGCCCAAACAGTGGACATACACACTTAGGGACTGGCAGTGAAACATTTAGCAGATAATAATACTTTTTTCGCAAGTTAAATATAAATAAATAATACACCAAAGTTAATCACACATCTATATATATAAATAGAAAATGCAAAGTATATTTTGATATACTTTGTATATTATAGTGTTATAACTAATATACTTAGTCATTTTCAACATAGCATCTGTATACATCTGTACTTTATCTAAGTACACGTGACCATTTAGAGACTCTGCTCATCTGGACTTTCTGAAGTTAACTTTGTTTACATTTTATATTTCATGTTGAGGACTATTATCCCAGGATTAGAAATATGTTTGTTTAAGTAACTTTCATCTCCACTACAGATTTCAGTGCTTATTGCTGTACCCACCAAATTACTCCCAAGGGAATAATAAACTTTTAATTAGGGTTTAGTTTGTCACATTTTTGAGCTTCACTTTTATTTAACGACAGCAAAAAAAAAAAAAAAGAGCAGCATGTGACTGTACTTAGTGTAGTTTAATTATTAAATTAGAATTTAGTTTTGTGCACATCAGGGTTGAATGGGGTAAGACTTCTTTCCACGATTGTTGGCCTGATTTCTTAGCTTCTGTTTTTGGAGTGAAATCCAACCTGATGGCTCCTCTCAAATTCTGAATGTTGTAAAAGGACAGACATCTTTAGTCTTAATAATGTGTTTTATTCATCTCCATAGCACCTCATTGATACTAACATCTTCTGACTGAACTTAATCCCATTGGTCAGGTCAGTAATCCATCAAATCCTTGCCCTGACATTCTCTTTTCAGATTCAATATATCCAGGGAATGGGCTGCTAAAATTTTGCAGACTCAGTGCTCTGACATTTGACGGAGTACTCAGGCACTTTTAATGAGAAATGTGCTATTTGGAACAATCTCAGGGGTTAAGTTAGACAGGGATTTGATGTGATCTGAGCGGCCCTCTGAAACACTTGAACTCTTACCTGAGCTGGACAATGAACCTGAGCAATGGTGGAGATTATTGGCTTGTTCAGCCTTTTCCCCCCCAGCTGTAACAAGTAGCTTTACGCGATGAGACACTGATTAGTTAGAGGCTGAGAGAGGCTAGGAGAAGAGAGATGGTGTAAAAAGATGAAGATGGACAGAAAGAAGACAAGAAGTGAGGTAGGTTGGGGGGGTAGAATGGCAGAAAAGGAGGGAAAAGTCTGAGCAAAAGCAGAGAGAGAAACTCAAGGATGAAGGCTTTAAAGAAGCAACGTGTGGGTGGAGGTGGAGATCTGAGGCAGCATATGAAAGTGAGGGTGAAGTGCAGGAATGATTAAGAAAGGGAAGATGAGTTGAGTGCAGCTGTTAAGAGCATGGGAGAGGGAGTTTAGTGGGGGAGACAGGCGCACAACTTGTTTGCTGCACTGTAAGTACTAGAGAAGCTCACTTCCATGTTTGAAGTGTACACTGCAGTTCATAACCTTCATTCAGCTGCTCAGTGTGTCCACAGTTTTCTCTAATATACAGCTTTCCAGATAGAGTTAAAGTGCCTCACTCACTGCGACAGAAGTCAGTGTAAAAGTCTCGTACAGTAGCTCACAGATTTTAATGTTATAAAGTTTAAAATCTGTGTGCATATTCGATTTTAAAAGTACTAGACAATATGTGTTCTCACTCCCATTGCCAGAGGTGTTTCAAATCAAACACTTGGGTTGTGCCACATCATATCATCTGGGATAATCCCAGTATAAAGTTTTAGGTGATGATGTCAGTGATACAACGCCATTCCCTACCTTCCCTAGGATGGAAGGATAGAAAGATGGAAAAGGGACTAGATTTTGAGTGCATGAATAAATGCTGCTGATTGCAAGCTGCAAGCACTGATAAGATGTTTTTCAGTATTTATTAAACATATAAAGTCAGAGACATCATTATTGCAAATTTCCTGATGTATCGAGATATCGTTTTGAGGCTACAGTACATTCATCATCCATATCAAGTTGTAAGCGGCATAATTGCAAAGTGGAAGCATTCAGGAATGAAGTGGGAGACCACATAAAGTTACAGAGCAGTCATCAAGTGCTGAGAGACGTAGTGCGTAAAAAGCGTCCAGCCTTCTGCTGACTAAGTAACTCAATAACCTCCTCTGGTATTAACATCAACAAAAGAACTGTGCACCAGGAGCTTCATGGGATGGGTTTCCATAGTCAAGCAACTCCTGTAGTTTGAATGCAGGGGTGTCAAACATAAGGCCTGGGGGCCAGAACAGGCCTGGCAAGGACTCCAATCTGGCCCACTGGATGTTTTTGAAAAGGGCACAGATAAACTGCTACACAATGCAAATTAGATACATGATGAGTATAAAAGATCACTATGACATCAATAGTTTTGGATTCTGCATTTCAAAACTTCAGCGTTAGTGCTTTGGCTGTTGATTAATGTAAAACTGCAAGGACAAAATGATTATCCTCCATTGGGCCAAGTCAAACTAAAATACACCTAAATAAGGACTTTACAGATGGAGTAAGGAGGAAAAGGAAGGCGTTAATGCTGCAATGAAAGCTGCAAGAGCAAAGAGGGACACTGCCTATTTGCAGCATAATAAACTCTTTATTCATCCACATCATCCCTGCAGCAGTACAGCTAAATAAACAAAGGAACTTATGATTGCCAACCAGCTATGACAACTTCTTCATAGCAACCGACACAGCTAAAACACATCCAACTGTTCATGATTTGCAAGATGATCTGAAACTGAACCCCATCAGCAGGAAATGCAAAATGACATAAACCCTGATAACAACTTTTTCGTGAAGATTAAAAACGGTTGCTGTTATTAGACAGGCAACCCTTTAGACGGACAGAAAATACATTTTTCAATAATTCACTTTAACAGCAGACACTTGCATGCCAACTTTCACAACATCAAACATTACCTAAGTTGATTCACCAGCCTTTTAATAGAATATCGGAAACCTGGACAACAGAGAAAAGGGGTATGGAGTTTTTCACTGAAGGTTACGAAATTACTTGCGAGAACATCGAAAACAGTACTGAGGGCTGTGTGGCTCTGTTTGTTGATATTAATTTCAATTATAAGGTGGTGGAGCAGTGCTGAGCAATCTTTGGAATGTGTCATGATTTAAATTCTTACGGGAAAAAAAGAAAAATGTTATAGTATGTTGTGTATACAGAACAGCAGGGTCTAGCATAGTTGTAGGAGTTGAATGCTTTCCAATGAAATTACCCATAATGTTCATCAGCTAACGTAACTGAATCAAACCTAATTACTTTTCATTGTGTAATAATAATAATCTAAATCTGTAGTGTTAGTTCAATCTAATTGAGTACACCCCACATCCCTTTTTAGACAAATCCATGAATGTTAAAAGCATAGCTTCACTTTAAGCATCTCAGGGAGACTAAAGTGTATCCCAGCTGTTGTGGGGCAATGGGTGAGGGACACCCCGGACAGGTTGCCTATAATATCGCAGGACTAATACAGACAGACAGACAACCATTCACCTATGACCACTGTACACTGTAAAAACTAACACTGACATTTACTTAAAATTTTTGACGCAACACTTTTGCACTTAAAAATATTGAGTATACTGGAAACCACTCAAATCTGTTCAATATACTTGATCAATTGAATAACTAAAGCTTAAACATATTAAGTTGAAATGAATAATTGTAGTTGTTACACAAACATGAAAAAATTGAGTAAATAACACTGACATGCTTGGTCAATGTAACTGAAATACAGATGGTCAGTTAATCCAAAATTTTGTTCCATTTACTTAATATTGTAAACTAAATGTAATCAAAATTGTACTTCATATTAAATATGGTAAATGACCTGTATTTGTATAGCGCTTTACTTAGTCCCTAAGGACCCCAAAGCGCTTAATACTACATTCAGTCATCCACCCATTCACACACTGGTGATGGCAAGCTACATTGCAGCCACAGCTGCCCTGGGGCACACTGACAGAGGCGAGGCGGCCGGACACTGGCACCCTCTGACCACTACCAGAAGGCAGTAGGCGACCGAGACTGTCGGTGCCAGGGCTCGAACCGGCAACCTCCCGATTACAAGACAAACTGCCAACTCTTGAGCCACGATCACCCTCTAACATTCAAATATGAATGTCATTGTATTCCACTGGTAGTCTAAGTCTAAACAACCAAACAAACTAATATGTAGTTGTGTTTTTCATAATACATGTATGAAAAATGACCACATGTTAAACATTTTTCCAAATGAAAATTAAATTTTCATAAACATGGCAATAACTCAAAATAAACAAGCACTAAAAAGACAAGAGCCTTTTCCATTTTAGCTCAAAGCCTTACATACTTGAATTTTTTGTCTGAGATAAATGTAAATGAATACCTTAATTTAACACAAACACATAAGTTAACGTGTTAGACATTTATTTCAACTTATCAAACTCAAATAATTACTAAAAGGATATTCATAGATTTTATCAGGCTCATCTAACTTATATTTATAGTGATATTTACTAAGCCTCTGAATTACTTTTTAGAGTGTAGAAGCGCCAGTTAATTAGCATGCATGTCTTTGCAGTGTGTGAAGAAGCTGGAGTACCCAGGTAGAGTCAACGCAGGCATGGTGAGACCAAGCAAACTCATGGACACATGAACCACAGGAAGTGGTTTCCCAATTTGATTCCACCAAATCTAATTCCATTCAATTTGGGGTTGAATGAGTAAAATCTACTTCTTTTTCCACTTCTTCAATCAAATAAAGGCTTAAAATTCCCTCATAAAAAACAAACATACTTGAGGACAACTTGAAAGTTTCTTTCAAATGAAAGCTGCATTATGTTATGCATCTGGAATACAGCAAAACGTATGAAAATATAAAGTACATCTTATCTACCGGTTAAAAAACAAGTCACATTTTCCAGCCCCAGAAGCAGATTGCAACAGCAGCACACAAATAGATCACAATCATGCTGATTCTAAATTAAGCTAATCCTATTACGATTGCCAAGGCAACTAATTGAATACATCTTAGTGGTACCTGACCCCTTTTTCCTTTCTTCTTCTCTGCCTACCTGGTTGTGTCAAGCTGTCACTCATAAACCAATCATAAGCTAACATCTCCCCCCTCTGGTCTTCTGCCACCTCTGACCTCACCTCTGATCTCAGGGCTCATCCAATAAGGCTTGATGTCGTACTGACTCATTCGCCCGTGGCCATGGACAGAGCCGCCAATCATATGAGATAATCAGAGATGGGCTGACCCTGAGGCGACCTGGCCTTGCAGTGGGCTGACAGGATGAGAGGCGCTCAAGTGGAACTTACAGGGTATTTTCAAACTGTCTTTCTATGTATCCCCCACACTCAGTGCACTCAGTTATGAATGTGTTACTGAAACACAAACCAACTAAAGCAGATATGAAAAAGTAGTTGCTGCTAGAAGAAACGGGAACGGGAACTTTTATGATGAAGACTGTCGTGTTGTCTTTGCAAACAGCAGACAGTGTTTTTGTCTGTTTTTGTGTATGTATGTGCGTTTAAATGATGTGAAGCTGTGAAGACGCTGGTCTAGTCGATGAATCATTAAAATGCTCCAGCATTTGTCATTCACTCCAGAAACAGGAAGTGTTGGACATAGAGAGCAGGATACTGTTTTTCAAGCTCTTGTTGATGCATTGTTGAGAGGAGGATGGAGAGATGGTGAAGCAGTGTGTGTAGCCCAAGACCTTATAATGAAGAGACACTGCGCAGCTGAAATCTATGAAGAATTCCATGGTAGACATGTAAGATCCATAGGAAAAGTATTTTAACACCTTTATATGTCGGAAAAGTCAATAAAGTTTTTTCAAAAGTTTTTATCAGCCTACTGCTCATTCTACATCTGCAAATTTAATTTCGGGCAGCAAGGTTCCCTGGTGGTTAGCACTGTTGCCTCTCAGGCAACAGTGTGGAGTTTCCTACAGTCCAAAGACTGCATAGTAAGATTAGGTTAATTGTGAGTGCAGATGGTTGTCTGTCTTCCTGTGTCTGCATTCTCTGGCATTTTTTCTCTGTCGACCTTGCAGCACTATGGCGGCCTGTCCGGGATGTTCCTCGCCCCTTGTCCTACGGTTCCTAGAATAGCGTCTAGCCCAACCACAATGTCACTGCATTACCACAGACGCAATGCAACACAGATGTGCTGTGTAGTGAAACGCAAAACTCAATAGCTGCCACAATATCTGGAAGCTGAAAGAAGAGCAAACTTACATTGTCTGTATAGAGGCTTTATAGATACATCACTGGTTTCATAGCAACTGTACATCATCAAAAGCCAGCTGGAGGAATTAATAAGGGCTAAATACATGAAAAGTGGAAAAGAAATGTGGGGCTTTAAAGATTATTATTACAGGGCTTCCTTCAAATGGCATAGTTGGGAACAGATTGGGTATTTTTATTAAGTGATTTAGATCCCTGGTTGTTGGTTGAACTCTGGTTCAGTACAAGACTTTATGAAGAAGTAGACTGTAGCAACTGCCTCCCTTTATTGTAATGGCTGTAATCTGTTTTTTTTTTCCTGAGTAAAATGAAAACAGTGACTGGTGGATCTGACTAAGTTTTATTATTGTGTCTGAGAATGACTTTCTAATGTTCCCGTCTGAGTTGTGTTAAAATTAGCTTGACACAAAATGCTTTTACATTGATTTAATGGTTAGATACATGTTTATAATATAACTTTTCTAACTTGCCTACCTTGTGGCCTCGGCCTTTACCACATTGCTGAAATGGCTAATTTTAACTTCCTATACGTCCTTTATAGTGTTGACCTCCCCAAACTCCCAAGTTCTGAAAATCACATAAATGCATGATAAACATAAACACATATATAAAATATTTTTCAAAATGTAAAAAACATATAAGACATAAAATACATTCTCAGGGGATATGGTTTGTTGTTCAGCTGCAGAGAAGGGGTGGAGTAGTGGGTTCAGGGTGTGGTTTCAGGGGAGGCTGACACACACAGCTGACCTCCATCATTTGATCTGAAGACAGAACGCGGTGTGGAGCAGGAGGAGGACAGCTGGAAAGCTGCCCCAAAGACAGTCTGGAAATTAAAACACTCAGACTGCAATGCTGTGCGCCGGCTCTTTATCGCGTCACATACATATTTTAAATATATATATACATAAATATATAGAATACATATACATATAAAACAAAATAAAATAAAATTATAAAGCAAATTCTCAGCCATGAGTACAACTTTCTTGATACAATATTAAAAGTGACAAGTTGTATTTATTTGATGTTCAAACCAATAGAAACAAACCCAAATACAACATTTTTCCTCACTATCTCACACAAACAAGAGACAGCAATGTCACTAAATAGCAGCTCACACCAAAAAACTCCTTTACTAAGTAAAGCCAATAAGAAACAAGTGTGACTGTTTGAAATGAGAGAAAGACAAACGTATCCTCAGTCCATGGCAGCGGCCATGTTGGCTCCTTATGTAACAGGTTGTCATCAGTCTGGAGCCAATTATCTGTGAGCTGCGAACTGCCATACCAATCTCCGCTGGGCATCTGCACTTTCCAATTAGCATTAACACCTAGGACATACAAGACAGACACTTCACAGAGGGAAGGAAAAGCAGAGCAGTTACAAAAGGACAACAAAGGGTGGATATTCCTGCAGGTTGAATGTATCATTCTTGAGAATTCAGACATGTACTACTACACTACTTTTGTTTGTTGTGATATTTTAGCCCTCAAAATCTTTGCACTTAGTTATTCTTCTTAGTTATTTTGGATACCGTTATAGAATATGTGTCTCACAAGTCCATCCATTTTTGATGCAACTTTAGAGATCCCATAGGAGAGAACAAACGCATGAGCACAAATGAGGTGAGATTAGTAGAGTTTCCGTAAAAGATTGCATAGTTAGCATTCAACCTCTAGTCTCAGACCTGGCCTCTTTGAGGCATCCTATTTCCAATTCCCAGCTCACCTGTCATATCCTGATGCAAAGAGATGGGAAGAGTACAAAAGACGATGAAAAGTAAAGAGGTTATCACAAACCTAAGAGGTGAGTAACATTCAGATAGACAGAAGAAGAATAACAAAAGGTAAGTCACAGAATCTCTGATCTGCCTTTGTTGGTGCTCCGTGTTAGAAGTTGGAATGAAGCGTCTGTCACTGCGACTGTCATAGCATAGACTTAAAGCTTGCAATCGCCTTTCATCTCACTGTTCTTTTTGGCTTTTAAAAGGTGATTTTTGTGGCATTTTGAATTTTTTTTCATTAACACTTCAGTAAAAGAAAAGGTGAAGAGAAAGGATGATGACAGCATGGATATCAAAAGCCCCTACACAAACCCTTTGAAAGGTCATTACTTACAAGGCTCTAAATAAAAGCCAGCAGAGTCGGAGTTATTTACTTTCACATGTTGGGTAGTGTCTGACAGCTTATCAAAGGAGTCACTTTATTACTGTAGAAATGGTGGCCTGTCTGTGAGGAGAAGGTGTGGATCATTGGGGGGGCACAGGAAACTGGACCTTCATCCAATAAGAATTTTACAAATTAAGGATATATTGAGCAATTATGATTTTTATCTTAATTTCTTCACATTTCTGAGCCATCATAAAATTTTACAGTACAGGAGCTAACCACATGAAATATTCAGGCATTAAAAATACATTTAAGATCTTTTCAAAATGTACCCAAATCACTTTAACACATGTTAGTTTCTGTCTATTACACTTAAACAAAAAACCTTTCCTTCTAACTGGCGTGCTTAATGAAAGTAGCTAACTTTAAAATCAGACACATTCATGGATAAAAAACATTAGATTTAGGAGAATATCTAATATTATTTTTTCACATAATTAAATTAAATTTAGTTGAAAGTCTTGACACATTTGGCTCAACACAATGAAATAAATTACGCAATTTCTGGGTTAGAAACAAAGTTCAATTCAACTCAGTTTTATTAATCTAGCACCAAATCACAGCCACAGCCATTTCATGATGTTTTATATTGGAAGTTAAAAACTACTATAATACAGAGAAAACTCCAAAAAATCAGATGTTACCCTATGAGAAAGCACTTGTCAACAGTGGGAAGGAAAAACTCCCTTTTAACAGGAAGAAACCTCCAGCAGAACCAGACTCAGGGAGCACCGACTCATGCGGGGTCAGAAAGTAAGTATGGAAGCCTGACATTAGCCAAAGTCAACTATAATGACATTGGCTGATGCTTTTTAACATTCTCTGTTGCACAACATCGTAATGTTCATATTGCACTCTTATATAGTAGTGAATAGTTGCCTGCTGGCTTGCATGATGTTCTTTGAAGAAATGTAGTCAGTATAGTATGAGTAGTTCTCTTTTGTTTTGTTAGGGTTTAGAAGAGCTGGAAGTTCAGCAATTCTAACATTTTCTGTTGTCCACAACATTCATGTCTGAAACACTGAAATGTTTATCCTATTTTTTTTAAAATATACAAGTATTATCTTCCAAGGCAGGATTCTAGAATAACTCTACAATTTTTTTAAGACATAACAGAGCCTGGTTAGTAGTTTCCTCCTGTCTCCAGTTGTTCTCCTGAGGGAAAAGCTTCTTTGCATTCCAGCTGTAATGTGATTGTGAGCACTCTAGTCAATGCCCGAGATTCCACCAGACAGACCAAAACATATTTCAAAGGCATTCCAGACAGAAGCTATGGCAAGCTGGAAGTGCAGTACAGGAACGGCATAGAGAATGAGGTCAATTTTGAGGATAAATCACCCTAAGCAAACATTTGTTAATCAATTAAAGACATAAGAAAGGCTTTTCCCCCATGTTTTAACTATGCACCCTAAATACCTATAATAGATCAAAATGTTTGAAACACAGCTGGTGAGGACCCACACTGCACATATGGCATAAACCCGCAACTTGTGGAATCCAGAAGTTAATCTAAACTCGGTTAAATGTGCTGATGCACACTTCTTTAAATTAGGTGTTCCAAAATCCACTGATGAAAAACGGTGAATTTCTCATCTCTACCATAGTCCATGAAGCTCCAAGGTCCTAAACATGCTTGTTATTAATATCTGGCTCTCTTCCAAAGCATGTCTTTTATCCTCTCTTCCTTCTCTCTCTATCATATCAGAAAGCTTAATTCCTCCCATATGCTAATTATATACAGGGATGAGTGATTGGCATGGAATGGTCATCTTTGCATTGGACTCTTTGCTCCACCATTTGACCGATGAAAGAGGCATGAACCCAGAGGCATTGTGTAGAAGGTTGACACATTTGTTGTCAAACCATTTTGTTGCAATCAGACCTTCATCAGACCTATAATAACAGGCTCCATAGCCCTTCTTCATCAGGTCTTTGTCTGCCATCAGGGGAGCTCCACCAGTGCAGTTTGGTCATACAGTACCAATGGACCGGACACCCAAGGAGGCGTGCAAGTTCTGGACCAAGCTGAAACTTGTGAAGAGCTGAGGTTCTTTTATGGGTTAGCATAGTGGTTTTTTTTTTTACAACTTTGGCCCCTAGAGGTGGTTTCTGTTCCTTTTCACTGAGGGGAGCACTGAAGAATGTAGATCACCCTTGATACAGCAGCAAGTTGTGGATGATGCTAGATGAACTTGCTTGGCAGAACAATTTAAAGCCCCACACATCTGGTTTGTTGGCAATATACTGCTGGAGAGTGCCAGCCCTTGCGGCTTCATATGAAACCATGACCTCAAACACACCGTGGTTTAAGGTGGATGCTATCATGACTATCATGCCACAGGACCATGTGATTTTTAGCCATATAATTGTTTACCGTCCATATAGTACTTGTTAAACATGAAATTGTGATTTTGACAACTTAGTAATATTAATTTACCAGCTACTGTAATTTGGTTAAGCTCTTAAGCCCCAAGCCTAACTGATCTCCTGCCTTTTGCCCCCGTATCAGGGGGCGTTGGGGCTTAAGAGGTTAAAAGGTAATTACTTATGATATTTGTGATTTCCACATGTTACTCTTGATTTTTACCATATTTACTAATATAAACTCAGAAAGTTACAAAAATGACTTACTGAGGAAATTATTTCAGCATATCCGTGCTGTGCTAACTCTTAATGTGATTTATCAACAGCAATTGATTAACAAAAAGGGTCTAGTGGTCTGATTTTATGGCAAATAATCAATTTTAATAACATTTAGGTTATGTTAGCAGTAACACCATAAAGTGACAAATCAACCGTTTGGTTGACCACTTTTTAAAAAAAAAAATTTAAACATTTAATTTCACTTTTTTAATGCTGTCAAGTGACATACATCTGTTTAGTAAGTCCTCTAACACTATCATATATCAAAAAAAGTATATCTTCCTACCTTAGTTTCATCAAAAACACTCTATGTTGGATGTTTCTTTGTTTCTGACTTCCTGGTTGGGAAAGGGATAAGAAGAGTCAACCGTTTACATTCACACTGCCTTCTGGTGGATTTTTTGGCAGATGTAAACCAACTGGTAGAAAAGACTCACTAAGGTAGGTCAATTTCATTAAAAGCTTCAGTTAGATATAGGGCCTGAAAATGTACTCTACCAATTGAGCAAAACGCTAAAGGGTTAAACAGTCACTCATTTAAGTTTCTCTAGATAGCCCAAGAATAAAAATAATGATTTTAAAATTAACATAATAGGTCTGTTTCAATCCACATGGTAATCAAGGTCGGTGGGGAAAAAGTCTCACTTTTTCTTTTTCGTTTTGTAATTTGTAAAGTTTTTACTTGGCTATTGGTTATTATGGGGGTGAAAATATAAAATATTGTCAAATCAGCAACGAGGGAGAGCCAGAAAAAGAGGGGATGAGAGGGAGAGCGAGAGTGGCTGTTAATGACGACTATTATCGTCTCATCCTTTTGAGTGCTGCCTTTGCAAAAAATGAAAATTGAATTATTCATCCTACAGAAATAATAAATAACCATTGAAATTCTAATGGGAATCTGTAGTATCTATATTTTATGAATAGAGCAAAAGATTTAAGAGAAACGGGTTCATTATAACACACACACACACACACACACACAAAGAGTAATTGGTATGATTGCTTCCCCAAACACCCACAGACGAAACCTTCAAACACATGTCTACATACAGTCTTATCCGATGAAATCTATGCCAGCTACACAGATAATGTCTTTTTCTTCCCCCCTCTTTCTTTCCTTTCTGTCTATTGAAGTGATTTTATGCATATTCGCAAAGGCTAATTCTCTGGCGTCCGCCCCGAAGTACCCCAAAGTTAATGTCTGTTCCTAGCAGGGAGCAGCCTCTGTGTGCTGCTGCTTGTTGTGAGATAACACAGGATGCAGAATACATGATGGCTAAACCACACAATGACAGACAAAGTTATAGTGAACTTCAGATGTGAAACCCACTGGGACTCTTGGCTTGGCTGCTAAATCCCTATTATGACTAAATATTTTAATGTTGAGTCATGAAAAAGTCGGCATTGCTCTGACATATTCACCATGGTTTCAGACACAAACAATTGTACTGCCATTCATTCAAGAAAAACTACTATTTTCCATCTTTCACGAGAAGCTGGGGGTCGCAACAGATGGCAAATTGTAGACACCCTATCTGAGCCTGGTTCGGCCAGAGGTTTCTTCCTTTAAAATGGGAGTTCGTCTTTCCCACTGTCACCAAACTGGTTGCTCATCTAACTGTTGGGTTTTTCTCTGTATTATTGCAGGGTCTTAACCTTACAATATAAAGTGCTTTGAGGGAACAGTTGTTGTGACAGTTGTTGCTATATGAATAACATTTAATGCAATTGAATTAATAGGTAGCATGGATGCACCTTTTCTTTCTTTAAACTGCTTGCTTGATTGTGTTTGTTACGTTTTTTTTTGTTTGTTTTTTGTTTTTTACTGCCATTCATACTTTGTCTTAAGAAGTATTTCAGCCATGTCAGTTAAATGAACATGATTATTTGTATTTGAACATTCAAAAAGACAAACAAAATGAGTCTGAACTGTCTTTAAAACACATCACTGCAGCTGGAAATAATAAACTTATTTCACTTGGGGTATTACAGAACAATCCATCTAAAATGAAAGTTTCATAATTGCAATTCTCAATAATTTTTGGTTGGTTAATAAGAAAAATTTCATCAAAGCTGCCGTAAGATCCTCAGTTAAGGGTCTGTTCAGGTAAGTGTTTCACTCATGTATACATACACAACTTAGCTAGTCAGAGTACTGAATGATGACATATGTACCCGAATTGTAATTAAAAGATAAAAATGAAAGAAACCGATTTAACAACTATTTTGGACTAAATCTGTATAATAAACCATAAAGGGCATCCAGCAAAATCAAAGCTAGTGACATTAGCACAACAAAGGTACAAAAGTAAGAGAAACTAGGATTACAAGGCCAAAATCAGAAAGCAATGAAAAGTGACAAATGTGTGTCCTTTTTACTTGTAACTATCACAACCTTTGTCTGTGCACTGCAACTATAATCTTATTTAGATGTGTTCCTTAATACTAAGAGCACATCATTGACACGGGAACGTTTTCCTAACATAACTGCTAATAAATACATTCATTCAAGGATTCAAGGAGCGTTATTGTCATTCGCATCACATGTTAACATAACATTCATCAGTTTTCTTAAACACTTATTCAGTTCATTGTCAAGGGGGTGGCTAGAGTCTAACCGAAATGTCATAGGGTGAAGGGTGGACGGGTCGTCAGCAAGGCTAATAAAGACAGACAGACAACTATACAGACTCATATTCACGTCTGTGCGCTACTTAGAATCACTATTTTACTGAACAACCATGTCTTTGGGCTGTGGCAGAGTCTTAGTACCTGCAGGGAACCCACACAGGCAGCAACAGAATATGCAAACTGTATATATTAGTCACAGCCTTTTACATTTATTGATATAAGCTTGCATTTTCTGTAGCTTTTTCTTAAATTAATAGACTGGTTAAGACAACACAAATCTCACAGCAAGTTTAGTAATAGTGACGCTTTATCAGAGATAGTAATAACAAAATAATGTTGAGCTGACTTTGGAGACCATTTTAAGTAATGTGGCCTTCAAAATGTGCTGAAATGTCTTTGAGTATAATGGAACATACAACAAACAGATGATTCGGGAATGCTTTTCAGCCACTTTATCATCTGCTGTTGGCATAGCAACAAACTTATCAAGAAAAGTGAGGAGTGCTCTGTATATTTGCAACTGCAGCTGCGAAACAGGGTAGAAAGTACTTACCTAAATTATTATGTTAACAAAAAGCATTTTTTGTTGGGTTTTTTTTGTATCAGAAAGTGTGAATGTGTAAATGACATTTGCCGTCATACCACACTGACAGAAAATATTAATAGTCCGTGTTTGAGTCTGCATATGAATGTAATGTGAATATTACAATTTCTATTTCTGCCTCTTAGCTGTGAAAATTTGACTTTAATGTAGTCTTTGTTTGTTTCATTTGTCAATTTACTTTTTTAATGTCCCTAATGCTGACTCTGATGCACTGTGCAATTTAAAATGTTATAAAAAATATATTTTTTTGTATATTTAACCCTTGTGTGGTGTTCATATTTTTGTTACTCAGCCAGTGTTCATGGGTCTGGTGGACCCGCTAGAGTTTTGGCTTTTGAAATTAACACTATCAAACAATTTTATGTTAAATTACTCAACAGATGTTCACTTCATCCCAATTACAAACCATATGAACAGCAAACATGGTTAATTTTTTCCCTTTACCTTTGTTAGATCATATTTATGAATTAATGTGCTTCTCGTTTTTGTTTCAAAATTCAAATTCAAATTCAAATTCAAATTTTATTTGTCACGTACACAGTCATACACAGTACGATATGTAGTGAAATGCTTGGACAACTGCTCGTGACCTAAAGAGAACAAAAAAGGAAAAGGCTATGAATAAGATAGGAAATAAATATGAAAAATTAAAAAGGGTAAATTTAACTAGGAAGGAATAAAATATAAATTAAGGTTAAAAATGAAATAACTGTACAACACAAATTAGAATGAAGGGTAAATTTAACTGGGAAGAATAAGATAAAGATAAATATATAAATTAAAGTTGAAAATAAAATAACTGTACAACAAAATACACAATACACAATATAGAACTATATAAGAATGTATGAAGAAATCTAAATATAAATAAATATATACACAATAACAGCAGCTGTACAAGTATTAACCGGAAATGAAGAATATAGTGACCAGTGTTGTGCAAAAACAAAGTCCAGAAAGTCCAGTGTGTGTGTAAGAACCATATGTGTGGGTCAGTACTGTGTGGTGGTGTGATTGAGAGACCGTATCGCCTGCGGGAAGAAGCTCCTCCTCAGTCTCTCTGTGTTGGTCTTCAGGGAGCGGAATCGCTTTCCTGACCTCAACAGAGAGAACGGTCTGTTGTTGGGATGGCTGAGGTCCTTCACGATCTTCCTGGCCTTGGTCCAGCACCGCCTGCTGTAGATTGAGTGCAGGTCAGGGAGCTCGGAGCGGATGGTGCGCTCAGCTGACCGCACAACCCTCTGTAGAGCTCGTCTGTCCTGCATGGTGCTGTTCCCGAACCAGGTTAAGATGTTTCCCGCCAGGATGCTCTCTATGGTGCACGAGTAAAAGTTCCTGAGCACCTTGGAGGGCAGTTGGAAGTCTCTCAAGCGTCTGAGGTGGTAGAGACGCTGTCGGGCCTTTTTCACCACGGTGTTGATGTGACAGGACCATGACAGGTCCTGCGTGATGTGAACTCCGAGGTATTTGAAGCTGTCCACTCTCTCCACTGGGCACTCGTTGATGACGGGGGTCTGGTAGTTCCTCTCCTGCTTAGTGCTGAAGTCCACTATCAGCTCCTTTGTCTTACTGACGTTTAGAAGGAGGTTGTTCCTCTGGCACCAGTTCTCCAGATTCCTAATCTCCTTCAGGTAGGCCGTCTCGTTGTTATCAGAGATCAGGCCCACCACGACGGTGTCGTCAGCAAACTTGATGATGGTGGTGGAGCTGGTAGTGGCCACACAGTCATATGTGTACAGAGAGTACAGCAGGGGGCTCAGAACACACCCCTGGGGGGCTCCAGTGCTGAGAGTGGTGGAGGCTGAGACATGTCCGCCCATCCTTACTGCCTGTGGTCTGCCAGTTAGGAAGTTGGAGATCCACTGACACATAGATGAGCTGAGTCCCAGATGCTCCAGCTTGGTGGTGAGTGTGGAGGGAATTATGGTGTTAAATGCAGAGCTGTAGTCTATGAAGAGCATTTTAACATAATTCCCCCTTCTAGTGTCCAAGTGAGTGAGTGATGTGTGGAGGAGATGAGAGATGGCATCGTCTGTGGAACGATTTGGACGGTAAGCAAACTGTAGTGGGTCCAGTGTGTCTGGTAGTGAAGAAATGATGAAGTCTCTGACCAGGCGTTCAAAGCACTTCATCACTACTGAGGTGAGGGCTACAGGGCGATAGTCATTGAGAGAAGCAGGGTGGGGTTTCTTCGGGACAGGAACAATGATGGACTCTTTGAAGCATGTGGGGATCACCGACTGAGATAAAGAGATGTTGAATATCTCAGTGAACACAGGAGCTAGCTGGTATGCGCAGTCTCTTAGGATACGACCTGGGATGCCGTCTGGTCCTGCTGCTTTCCTGGTGTTCACTCTCTTGAAGGCTCTCCTTACTTCATGCTCGGAGATGACGAGCACGTTTCCGGTGCTGGCAGTATCTTCCTGTCTGCAGCCGTTAGCGCCGCTAACACTAGCATTGTTGGAGACCTTAGCTGCAGCCTCGAAGCGAGCATAGAAAGTGTTCAGCTCGTCTGCCAGAGTCACGGCCGCGTTCGTCATACCGGTTGTTGGTGCTTTATAGTCCGTTATTGTCCTTAGTCCCCGCCACAGGCTCCTAGAGTCACTCTGTTGGAGTTGTGACTCTAGTTTCCTCCCGTAGCGCTGCTTCGCCTCTTTCACCGCCCTCCGCACGTTATATGACGCGGCTTTGTACGGGTCCATGTCCCCCGTCATGAGTCCCGTGTTGTAGGCAGCGGTGCGGGATCTCAGAGCGTCGCGGATGGTTTTATCCACCCACGGCTTCTGGTTGGGAAACGTTGTGATAGTCTTTGTCTCCACGGTATCATCCGCTAGTTTCCCGATGAATCCCACAACCGCTTCCGTAAACACGTTGACGTCATCGTCGGAGCTGTTTCTGAACATGCCCCAGTCTGCGTCATCGAGTGCGTCCTGTAACGCGGCCACCGATTGATCCGTCCAGCGCGCGACCTTCCTCTGAACCGGAACTTCCTGTTTTTCTATAAATCTATAAATCTATCAGCTGCTCATCAATGGTGACATTAGGCCCAGGGTTGTAAAACAGGGGGAGGTGGTGCACACACTTATCCCACACTGTCCTGATGGCAGCTAGCTTGTCTCTCTGTCGTCGAGCTGGTCTGTCGTCTCGGTTAAAAACAGATAATCCTGGAAATTTTGTGGAAGTTTTCCAGAGACACTGATGCACGGAAAGGTTCGTGCCGGTTTCTGCATCCCACAGGGATTCTGTCGATTCCCCTTTGGACCTGAAAACTCCTGCAAGGATAAGAACCCCAAAGTAGGCCTTTGGGGTTCTTAGATGAATTTGGTCCATCTCCTTCCACCTCTCTCCAAAAACACACCTTCCTTCTAGATTACTGCAATCCAGAATAATTTTCTGGATGGAATCTGGGATGAAAAGCTCAAATGAAGACTTGATGTCCTGCACATGAGTAACTGTCAGCCGTGTTGGCCCTGGCTTATCACAGTAACAGCTCTGCATTTCTTGGGCAAGAAGACCATCCAATTTCACCAGTTATTGACATCCATATTTCTTCACTTGCTGACTGGTGGGCTTGTTCTGGTCCTGGAGCTGGCTGCAGATGGGGTACTCGTCTTCGTTTTGTTACTAAATGGTGCTCAACCTCATCCTCTTCTTCAAAGTCACTGTCATACTCTGAATTTTCAGAAATGTGAAATATTCTGAAACCTCTTTGTCAACATCATCATCCGAAGCCCCTCTCTCTTCCAAAATCAATTGGATGGCCCTCGCAGCAGATAATCTTTTGCCATCTTGATCAGTTGTGATAAAGAACCACACTGGCAAAGTCTTATTTATAGTATTATGCCCCTAATTAGCAGGAGGGACAGGGAATGAGAAAATACAATTTGGATCCCTCAAGAAAGAGGGTAAAATGTGTGGGAATGTAAGAGCAGACAACAATGTTGCAACTTTGTGCGGGAGCAGGAGGGGAAGAAAACACTATCAGCAGCACCAGAAAGGAGGAAGACAGAGTGTGGGAACACAGGACCTTCACTTTCAACACTTTTATTAGACCTGGGTCCAGTGGACCCGAACACCTTGTATGTAATGTAAATGCGTGGGGGGAGGTACAGTATGAGGTCATTGAAAATTAGTTCGGATTTATGTTCTTCACAGAAAATAAGCCAAAGCCAATGAATTTCAGGTTGAAAAAATAATTAATTGTTTCATTTTTCTTTTGAAAAAAAGTGAAAACGGGTCTCACAGACCCGAACACCATACAAGGGTTAATCAGGCTGTTATTGTGCATTTTCATGTTGTCCACCTTTCAGCTCACTGATTTGAAAGTATATATATATATATACACTTATATATTTTTAAGCCAGAAGTTAAAGTGCTGAAGTCTAAAAGCTAGCCATCACATTTATCTATATTTTCAAAGCCAAATTTTCCATTACTCTACTGCGATACAAAGAGCCTTTCTGTGAAAGGAAGAACATGAAGTCAGTTATCCTTGAGTGGAATTAAGCATATTCAGTTCATTCTGTCTGTTTTGCTTTTTTTTTTCAAAGCCAATATTTAAGGTTATTTGAAAACCTTGAGCAAGGATGAATGGCTTTTTTATGAAGAATCATCTGAATTGACAGACAACATCAGGACAGCTATCTGTCAATGTACTGACCTGTCCCAGCCGCCTCCTCACTGTACCGCAGTACTGCCAGTGCTTCTGTGCTGTGAGTTATGTTATATTGAAAAAATGTTCTGTGTTGTTAAGGTGTCCTTGAAAAAGAAATCTTTGTTTATATAAATATTTAACAAAGTTTTTTCTGAAAAAGAAAAGTTATTACTCTGCTGTTGACATTCAAACACTGCAAATAAATGTAATCAACATAAAACTGTTCTGATGAGTAAGTAATTTAATAATTAAGACAGGTTCTCTTTTTCAATGCCTTTGATATTCAGTTATAGCAAAAGCTGCAAAGTTCCAGCTATAACAGTGTAAGAGGTGGGATACACTTAAACATGTTACTAGTCCAACACACACACACACACACACACACACACACACACACACACACACACACACACACACACACACACACCTATGACTCTTCAACAAGCCTGGACTGTGGGAGAAGATTTAAACTCCACAGAAAGTTTTCAACTGACCAGAAGGTTTGAAGCCTGTGAAACTCTTACGTACATTTTGTAAATTCTGAGTACAATTACTTCCTTTAACTAATAACAAGTGAATGGGAAACTAAACCACAAAGCCATACTGAATGCAAAATCCAAAGTTCCCAAAGAGAACACAAACTGAACTCTCCTGACTGACAGTCATGCTATTTACTCTACTCTCGCTCTTCACGCGGATTTGTTCACTCTTTTTGTTCCTTATATCCACATTTAGTGCTTAAAGGCACTGTCATCAAAGGACACTTTGCAGATATTTCTGAGATATGAGTGGGTTTGACAAAACAGCAGTAGTTGACATCCCGAGAATGAGAACGAGTTATATTTGACCTCAGTTTTAAGATCATTCCCAAAGTTGTGCTCACATTTGAATTATAAAGTATGGTGAGCAGAGGTGTATGAATAGATCATAAAGTCATGTGTCTCTTCAGCCTCTTCACTTTATAAACACCTTTCTGACCATCTTCATCACCCACTCCCTATCTGCTCTCCACATGTTGTTCTCTTCTAACTCTTCTCTTCTCTTCTTCTCCTGTAGGATGTCGAGCCATGAATGCTCTGCACTATATAAAAAGGAGAGGTGTGGTAAAGTAAACCTCTGGCTACATCTATTTGGTGAATAATTTGTGCTCTTTCCATTTTATTCAGTTCTTTGTTTGTTTGTATTTCAAATGGCATTTTTTATTTGTGGTTTTTGTTTTCAATAAACTGTTACCAACGACCAACATAAAAAGTAATTATCGTCATTCACATTTTTACTTACCGCATTCCTTCAGGTAAAAGAGTTGTTTACGCCACATTCCTACAAATGTCTTACGCAGCCTTTTTCAAAAATAAAGGTTTTCTGTTTATTGAGAAGCTACATGACTTTAATGAATTTGAAATGGATAAAGGAAATGTGGAGTTTGTATAGGCTGCAGATGGAACAGAGGGGGATTGAATAAAAGTGCTAAAAATGCAACAAAATGCAAATGCAAAGAAAATGGTCAATTGTTTACAGCAATTGGGGGTCAGTGAAGGTTAGTCACTCTAAGATGAAATACATGTGAATGATTGAAAAAACAACCGCGCTGCTTCGTAAACCCAAATTCACAAAAGGTTGTGATGCTGTGTAAAATGGAAATAAAAAACTGGAATGCAATGATTTGCAAATGTTATAAAATCATATTTTATTGACAATAGAACATAGAAAACACCCAAAAGTTTGGACTTCAGAAAGTCCAGACTCTTCTACTACAAAGCTCTGCTGTTGGAATAACTTCAATATGCAGTTTAATATTGTCTTCCTGAAAAAGACGTGATCTTCAGCTTGTCTAACCACAGAAGAGCAGTCCATTTTAAATGAGCTTTGGCCTACAGAACACGGCAGCATTTCTGGATCTTCATCACATTGTCACACATCGGTTTCTTCATTGCATGACTGAACTTTAACTTGCATTTGTGGGTGGCATGGTGAACAGTGCTCACAAACAATTTCTGGAAGTGTTCCTGAGCCCATGCAATGATTCCCGTGTCAGAATAATGGCTCTTCTTTAATGCAGTGCCACCTGAGGCATGAAATATTGATTTTAGCTGTGTCCCTTACAAGCAGAGATTTTTCCACATAGTCAGGATCTTTTGATGATAGTAATCATCTGACTGTCAATGATACTAAAGGCTTTTTAATTTTAGATTGAGGAACAATATTCTGAAATTTTTCCACAATCTGCAGAGGCAGTTTCATCCAAATGGGTGACCCTCTACCCATCATTACTTCTAAGAAACTCTGCTTCTCCAAGATGTTCTTTTATACCCAAACATTTTGCTGAGCTGTTGCTAAACAACCTAATTAGTTACAAAATGTTCCTCCAGTTTTTTTCTTTTTTGTACCACTTACTTCTTATGACTAGTGTTGCTCTGTTTTTGGGACACGTTGGTACCATTACATTTATTATTTTAAACTTTGAAAGGAAGATTCTAAAACCGACAGTGGATGTATTTTTGGCTTTGGTATCTTTTACATAAAGTCTATGGTCCTAAAGCACTATATCCCTTCCTAATGAACAGGAAATGTATAATATCTAGCCTATGGTCGTCACATCAGCACAAGGTTTATGGTAAATGGCCTGTATTTATATAGCGCTTTGCTAGTCCCTAAGGACCCCAAAGCGCTTTACATATCCAGTCATCTACCCATTCACACACTGGTGATGGCAAGCTACATTGTAGCCACAGCTGCCCTGGGGCGCACTGACAGAGGCGAGGCTGCCGGACACTGGCGCCACCGGGCCCTCTGACCACCACCGGTAGGCAACGGGTGAAGTGTCTTGCCCAAGGACACAATGACCGAGACTGTCCAAGCCGGGGCTTGAACCGGCAACCTTCTGATTACAAGGTGAACTCCCAACTCTTGAGCCACGATCGCCCTATCACTAACTACTTTCTTCTTTCTGATACTGATTATTAGACTGTATTTTACTGAACCACTAGTGTGTCATAATTGAGCTTCCTAATTTGTAAATGGTACAAGTTGTTCTCAATCTTATTACCATTTTGCAAAAAGCCAGTCTCACAGATCACAACTGCATTAGTTTTTTCCAGCAGTTGTGTGTGTGTTTCGAAAACGTGCACTAACTACTTGTTGAAGTGCCCTGTAGAAACTCTTTGGATTATTGTGTTTTCAGCTTGTAATAATGGATTGGTTTTTATTTTATTTTCAAGGTCCCACAGTTCATAATAACTATGTTCGCTCAGATTTTACCTTTGCAAGGGATTATTGTCTGGATTTGGTGCATGACTGTGGTGGCCATGATCCTTTGCCGTCATGTCTAAAGCATGAATCAGAGGCTGAAATGGTTTAGTTTTGATTTGTTTTTCTGTGTGACAGGGTGGTTTGTAAGACAAACTCTATGTCTCGGGAAAATATATGTGTATGGGGCAGATGACCCAGATCATGCAGATATAAAAGCAGGTGGGGGAGTTGAATGGAAGAAGGTAATGAATGACCTTTGGGTTGGTGACAAAAAAAAGCACAAAAAAGTAGGTGGGGTACATAAAAGTAGATCATGGGAAGGGAGAGAAGTGAACAGAGGTTTACAGAAAAACCTGAGATGAATGGGTGAGAGTCATGTTGTGAAAGTAGGAAGCTGGGAGCAGCCACAGGTGAGGAAAAGATAAACAGTAGTGAGACCATGAGTAAAAATAAAGAGAGTGTATCTGGGGTGAAGTAATGGGGGCAACAGGGAGAGAATGATGGGAAGGAGAAGGAAGTAAGGAGGGTGTGAGGTAAGGAAGCAGGTGAACATGAGTTCATGAAGTAAAAGGGAAGGTGGGGAAGTAGGAGAAATCAGGAAAACTGGGTAGATAACTGAATTTTTTTGGATGCAAATTTGCTGTGTATTGTGAAAAATGATGAGCTGGTCCTGATGTTTCTACACAAGGAAATGAAGAAGAAGAGATTCTGGGTTCATCGATGTCTCACAAGAAGGCAGCAGCAGGGAGAATTTCATAGTTTGATTGAAGAGTCGAAGCTGTATCACGACCACTTTTGGATATATTTCAGGATGTCAGTGGGGCAGTTTAAGCTCTTGTTGGCAGAATTTGGACCACATCTGAGGAGGCAGAGGAATCATTTCAGAGACCTGGAAAAGCAGCTGTTTCTCTGAGGTGAAACTGTATCCTTTTTACTGTTGTCATATCATTGTGCATTCAGCACTGGTGTGCGTTTTGAGCTAAGGGTGCGCTTCTTGCCAGATGCAGTGGTCTGATTGGTCAGATCTGTTTATGTGAAAAATTGGAAAAATCTAACTTGATTTGAAAAAGTAAATGCTGCAAATTTGTTTTGAGAAATTCCATGGTGTGAATGCCTCCACTAGGAATGCCGATAAAAAAAATTTTAACGCACAAAATATTCATATTAATTTTTCATCTCAGGTATCAACAAAACATCATGAGGAGCTGAAGTTTATTCCATCTGCATTAAGGAGTTTGTCTTCAGAGTTCATCACAAACATAAAAAGAAGGCAGCAAAATGCATCCATATGTTTCTCCTTTGGAGTGACCCCTGACTTAGAGACAAGCTCTATATGGATCTAACAACAAATGACATGCGTACTTCACATGTCAAAGTTTAAATGCCTCAATTTAATAATGGTCAGACCAATTCACAGATCCAGTGGGTGTTTGTGCTGTTGTGTCTTCATATGAGTGACCTTTGTGTGAATGACAAAATGCCTTTACTTTGACAGACTAATGAAGCCAGCAGTCTTGTGTATTCCATGTCTGAAAAGGGCTTTATTGACGTAACATTTGATGAACTGGCATATCCCGATTTTGCCTAATGTTAGTCCCTGGAAAGTGATCTCATAAATTCTTTAAACCTCATTTTCTGTCAGTCAGTTCTCTCAGTGTTTCAACTACTGTGCGTCAGATGTGTTTTAAACCTGCCCTTTTTATGTCCAACATTTTCAGTTTATGTTAGATTGGAAATAAACACAAATCAGACGTTTCTCAACTCACGGCTTTAGACTTTTGGACTGATATGTATTAAAATATCAATAAAGATTCATGAAAACAACAGTGCAGAATTTGCAAATACTGGAACATTCAATCAGCAAAATTATACCTCACATAAAAAATAACACATTTTCAAACAGGTGTGACAGACAACCCTGTCTGTGAATTTCTTTTTACCCTCATGTTTTGTTACTTGTCATTTTAATTTCTAATAATGAAATGTATAAAATAGTGTTTTATTTTCAACTTTACCCACAGTACGTCCCAGTACACAGAACAGGAAATGCAAATGGGAATATGGAAAAAATATGAGGAGGAACACCCCTATGTGGTCACTTTTAATGTCAGCACCACTTTGAATGGGTTTTACATCTCTGACTCTGACCAACAACTTTTCATGGCCTGTTTCATTTTGTTCTGAATGCTGGACTCGTGCTCTGCTGTCACACTACAGAGTGGAATTACCAGCACTACCTCAGCCAGACTTTTGAAGTTTGGGTACATTTCACCCAGGAAATGATCAGAAGTCAGCAAGACTGTTTAAACATGGGACCTCCTGATGTTGCAAGGACCAACTTCACCCCCAGGGAAATCCTGCAGCATGTGGCCCTTCAGGACCAGGGTTGAGCTATGCCCATCTGTGACCGACAACAGTCTCGGGTGCATTTAGGTTGCATTTGATAATGTCAAATTTTATGTTTTATTTAAAAAAATCTACCTAGAATTTTTAAATGTTAATGGTAGATGTTCTTGTTCTAATCTAAAATGCCAAACACCCTGTCGTTGTTAAAAAAAAAAGATTCGGTCAGTAATGGAAATTTTTCTATTAAAACAAGCTCTGGTCTGTTGTCTAGCGGACATCCTTTTCCATAATGTGACTGTGTATAAAAGAAAACAAAAAAATTCCCAGCAATCATATTAAAAAGTTGGTGAGAGTGTTTGAACAGTACTGTGGAGCCTTGAGGCAAGCGTCAGCCGAAGGAAGAAGATGCCAAGTGACAGTGCACTGATTACACTTTGATTTATAAATAGTACATTTAGCAATAACCATGCGTTTAAAGTCATTTCCTGCTTCAGCATTTAAAATAGCCCAAAGACTAAAACTACCTTAGACATCTTAGCATTATTTATTCTCAGCTAAATCTCATTTATTTTACAGGTGCCCATGACTATCAAAGAAACACCTGAAAGACACAATCCTGAATTACCCGGTTATAGTCGACTGCTAACTTTGTATTAATGTGCTTCTTTTTTATTCTGTGTTTTCAAGTCGGTATCTTTTTTCAGCAAATACAGTAGTAGCAGGAGAGGAAAGACATTTACACACATTACACATTCACACCAGTTCTCCCGATGCTCCAGCTGTCACAGCTGGGCACTCACATGCACAATAAGCAGAAGAGGGGATGGAATGGAGCAATAAATGACAGATGAAGGTGTCTGGAGCTAATTCAGATTCAGGACTTCTATCACTTTCTTTCTGGATCCAAAAATACATTGTTTCTCTTCTCTTCTTGTCTCACATTTCAAACACTGAATACATTAGCCCATTTATATCAGGCTGTGATTCTTAGAGAAAGTATACATGCTAATAATGTAGCGTCACACCTGTCTTTTGTCACATTGTTCCATTTAAATTTCTCATCGTTTGCAAATTGGGTTTTCAGGAGAAGACAAGTCTAGATGTGTCACACTAAGCACGTGTAGCTCTCCTCTGTAAGTCAGACAAAGGGCAGCCGCTGTTTTTAGTGTTTATAGAGTTGATGCAACGAGGCTGAACAGTTTCTGTTAATTCACTGCTAATATGTTTAGTTGTGTTTAATTCAGGACTTTAAACACCTCTGATTTTTGTCTTTTTATTTTACTCTGTGTCTTCATCTCACGACCTCCTTTGCTCCCTTCACAACTGCTGCGGCCAATGAAAAGGTGCTGTCCCAGTGAAGTCCCATTGGGAAGGCTTGATTGAGCGTTTTGGCTGCCGATGATGTTTTGAACCCTCTCTTGACGAGCAATGTCAAGATAGGCCTGCCCTAAAGCAGAACTTTATCTTCCCCTTTTCACCCCAATACCACAATGTACAAAATGAAGTTACACTATATTGCCAAAAGTATTTGCTTATATACCTTCAACACACACACGAAGTTGATTGACATCCCATTCTTCATTCATAAGGTTTAATATCATGCTGGCCCAGCCTACAGGAGAGCCAGGAGAACAGTACTTGTCTGACTGCACTGCGCCAAGTGTAAAGTTTGGTGAAGGGGGGATTAGAGTTTGGTGCGGGGTTGTTTTTAGGAAATTGGGTTCTGCCCCTTAGTTCCAGTGAAAGGAACTAAGGCATTTTGGAAGATTTCATGCTCCTGACTTTGTAGGAACAGTTTGGGGATGGCCCCTTGCTGTTACAACATGGCTGAGAAGCCGTGTTGTAACAGGACAGTCTATTAAGTCATGAATGAGCGTGTTTGGTGTAGAAGAACTTGACTAGGCTGCATAGAGTCCTGACCTCAACCTGAGAGAACACCTTTGGGATTAATTAGAGTGGAGACAATGAGCATGTTCTCCCCGTGTTTGCGTGGGTTCTCCCCGAGTACTCCAGGTCCCTCCCACAGTCCAAAGACATGCAGTTAGTGGGGTTAGGTTAATTGGAAACACTAAATTGGTAGGTGTGAATGGGGAAATAAATGTGAGTGCGATTGGTTGTCTCTGTCTATGTCTTAGCTCTGGGACAGACTTGCGACCTGTCCAGGGTGTACCCCGCCTCTCGCCCTAACACAGCTGGGATAGGCTCCAGCGCCCCTGAAAAGGATAAGTGGAAGTGAATGGATGGATGGACAATGAGCAAGGCCTCTTCATCCAACAGTCTCTGACTGCATTTCTGGAAGAATGATCAAAAATTCCCATAAACACAGCAAACCTAGTGGAAAGCCTTTCCAGAAGACTTGAAGTTATTATAGACAGACAGAATATTCAGACTTTTTAAACATTATTTTAATTCTTTCTTACATTTTTAGAAAATAAAAATTCAACATATACTGAATACATTTTGTTAAATGGAAGAAAATTGAGAGTATTATTCTAATAAACAGCCAAAACATAGTCAAGGTTGTAATTAGTGTTTTGCACAGTTGTCCTGAAGTCGGCTTCATTTTTCCAAAGGCTGAAACATTTCTCTCGCTTCACAATAAGAAATAAAAGTTCCACTTTGAAAACGGACAGATGACTGTGGACCTCAACGAAAAGCAAACTCCTAAAGAATAATGAAAAAAGGGGCTTCTTTTGTTTGCAAATTCTAATTTGGTTTTGGGCTATTTGGCCTGCTGGTTTGACATCACAAGTGAATATGTTATCAGTCAGTGAAACAATTGGGACTGTTGTATTGTGGTAAATCTTGCATTCTGGTTTAGTTTGACTTGGTAGTTTTTGTTATTGCATTGATGTAGCGGTAATTTTGGAAGCAAGCAGAGCCAATTACTTTCAATAAAAATCACAGTGTGGAAGAAAAAGAAAAAGTCGAAGAATAAACCTTCACACAGGAAGTTACCATTAAAAATAACTCTCATTTCACCCAAACTTCTTGATGAGGAGGCGTTAAAGCTGACCAGAGTGGAATTGTTTTGACACGAGTAGCCCTGTTTGACTAGACACCATTATTGCCTATATCCTCTTCTCTGACAGGGTCGGACCAATTTGTCACGTTACATAGCAAAACATTGTTAAGAGTGCTTTCTGTGCTGGATCGAATGAGAAGGAATATTGTAATGTACATAACCTGAGCAGGAACCTGTGGCATGCACACGCGCATACAGATGCACACACGCGTGGAAATGAAGAGCCGCAAAGGTCAATAAGATCCACCAATTACTGCCACTCATTACACAAAGCGGAGAGAGGGAGCGGAGGATGAAACAGAGGGCTGAACGAGGACAGCTGGTTCTGAAATGATAATAATAGTTGGATAAATAATCTGCCTTTCTCACCATCACTCAAACCCCTCCCCCATCCCGTCCCTCTTTCCTCACTTGATCTGTTCGGCTGCATCCCTCTTTCTCCCATCATCTTTTTCTCCTTTTTCCAGTCAAAGGAGGAGCCGGGGCGCTGGCATTGTCCCCGTGCCACCTTCTTTTTTTTCTCCCTCCTCTCTCATTTATTTCAATTTGTCATGCTTTGCTCTCCTCCCTCGGTGAAGGAGGGTGGTGGATTGGAGGTGCTGTTTCGGGGGAGGGGGTGGCTGGGTGCTGAAGAGGAGCATGTGAGGGGAGATGGGCAAAGAAATTGGCATCTGCACTCTTGCCATAATGAAACATTTAGATGCGGGCGCGGCTATGCCTCCGCATTAATGGCTTGAGATGAAGGAGAGAGAGGAAGGGTGGGTGTGGAGGGCGAGGAGGTGAGGGAGGAGACTGAGGCCAGGCAGTCAGAGCACTTCACCCTAATAACCCGCGAATCCAGGTCAGACAGGAATACCTTCAGATAATCAGTGCCGCCAGCTTTCCTCAATGAGCTCCTATCATGGCTTTTAGAAAAAAAGAAGGCTTTTTTGAGATCTACAAAGAGATGTGTGTGTGTGTGTGTGTGTTGTGTGAGACAAAGCTCGACCGGTGTGTCTGCATGTCCCACCTCTCATTCCCCTCCAGGGAATCTCAGGTGTCATATTTTTCTTTGACAGGAATGAATATTGACATTTTTCATCTCGACCGAGATTAGGCTGTTAGCAAACTTCCTTTAAATTGCTCCCGAGTTTAAATCATAGCAGATATCCTTCAGTTATAAAGTGGCTGAGATATTACCTGGAAATGATGATTGACTGGCTGGATGGACTGCGAAGATTTCATGTAGGAGAGGCAGAGAAGACTTCATCATTTGTTAAAGAAAGGCCCTTGAGAATAAAAAGCGCTAAAAAACTTTGCTCCCACAGCTTTTGTCATTTTTAACTCCGTATTGGAGGATTTCAAAGCCACTTGTCCAACTGTTGGCTACAGTCTGAAGCCGTCCCACAAGCCGTATGGAGCGCTGAATTGAATTTGTTGCGCTTTTTCACAGCTCAGATGTTGTAACTTTTTTTTCGGGGGGTGAATTACTGAAATATTGGCAGTGATATCAGAACAAAATCAAAGCGATAAAGAGCCTTCTTCTCTTCTGAGACATCCTCGGCTAACTTCGGAGTCTCTTAGCGAGTTTCCAACAAGCCCGCTGACTGTCACATGAGCGTGTGTGCCATGGATCTGCCCCCTGCACTTGTCACTTCAGATCTATCGGGTAATGTGTGCTGGTGCTGCTTCGGGGCTTTGTGCTATTATTTATCTCTGGCCAGTAAGTGAGTATGACACAGAGATAAAGGCACGCACATATATGAACAGCAAGCAAGATCATACAAAAGTTCACACTTCAGATACACGTGCACACTAGGTTAAATCTTCCTACATAAAAAGTAAAATACAATCCATGTTTCTAAATTTATTTCCATGATAAAGTGTTTTTTATAAATTGTTATAGGTCAATAAAAGCTACAGATGGGCCATTTTAGGCCATTGGTAGTCGATTCCTAGGCAAGATGATGGCATTTCAATATAGTAAAGTATAGAAAAGATCCTCAGGGGTCTAAGATGTACCTGTGTGTCAATTTGGGTTCTTGGTAAAACAAACAGGCAGATGGAGATTTTGTGTAATACAGTGCGATGCCAAGATCCAGAGTTCAGAGCAGTATATATATACAGTATTTCTGAAACTATTATTATTATTATCAATAAAATATTAAGAAACCACAAAAAATAGCCTTTGGGAATTTTTACACCTATGATGCTTATCATTATTCCCATTGTTTCAAATAATGAGGTCAGAGTATGTAAGTAGTACCTATGAATCAATAGCTCAGTTCTCAGACATTTTTATTTTGCTCTTGGATCTCTATCATATCAGTGAGGTGTGATGGCCTTAACATATTCACCTCAGGCACACAGCTCTGGCTTAGCATAGGAACGACTACTTATCTCCTGTTCAACTCTTTTGCTTGTAAAATGTAACAAATCAGAAGAAAATTTAATTTGAAACTTTATGCTATAATGCTTATGAGTGTAATATTCTCTGTTCTATGAATAACTTCAAAATACACTTACTGTACCTTTAATAAATTTATTTAATGTGTAAAAATGTTGTTATCATGAAAAGCAATCAAGCATAAAATGATTTATTTAGCTTTTCGTGTTGAGATTTTATCACGCAGAAAATGCGTGATTAAAAATACTTCACGTGTATTTCTGTCTTTGTGTGGACGTTCGTAATCTCCCATACACAGTACACAAAGATGAACAATGCACTTAATATTCAACCACATGCATATGTAGCAAGTCTGATGATAGTAGCAGTAACAGAAGCACTTAATCTCTTTTGAATCATCAGAATAAAAGAAAATTTGATATAGTCTGAAACACACTTCTGGGCAAAATCAAGCACAAAACAGACACATTACACTTGATTTATCACAGCCATGACTCATCAGAAAGGAAACAACGCTGCGGAGCGTTTATCCGAGATAAGAGCAGACTTTGAACAGCTCTGAGTGAAAACTGCCATTAACAGCGACAGTGATGCCTAAAGATGCGCCTACGTTACGCCAGAAAATTGGCTTTCTTTTCCTTTTTTTTTTCCTTTCTTCTAATGAATGCTTTTTTAACTTGTCCTGCTTCTTCTTTTTTCATTCTCAGACACACTATCTGTAAGCTAATGGTTACCAGAGCCCAACGGCCTGCATAACTCTTCACCGTCTGACACTGTACTGTCATATCCGGCCGAAGCTTCATTAATTCCCCATCCCAGAATCAATGACTCGCCTTTGTAACGGATTTGCAGTCTCAGGCACTTTCTTCTATCTTTCTCACTCTGCCTTCCTCTCTCTCCAGTACAACCTCAAGGGAAGAGATGTAAAGATGAATGACAACAGGGTCATTTTACCACAAGCAAAATTGTCCTACATATAATAGAAAGTGTATGTTTGTGTGTTTCTGTGGAGGCGATTTCTTATAGAATATGTACCACAAAGGTAGACGTATCTTTTAAATATGTGTAAGCACCTGCTATCAGTTGTAGGTTATTGCCATGTATGTGCTTGTGAATTAAGGGTGACATCCCTGCAAACAGCGTCGTGGCCTTCAACCCCTCTACGACACTCTACATTACGGTTACCAGTTGGCGATCACATGAGGACAGCTCTTTCCGGAAATTTTCTATGACCTTTGGACTGAAATGTCATTTAGTCTTGGGTCAGATGTTGCTTTGTGGGATTCAACTATTTTTATGGGATTTCTTTTGTGTTCTTACTGATTCTGTGTGACAGATATGAGCCAGATTTGTTTGCTTGAAGCGAGGACCGTGACAGCTGTTTGAACATAAATCAGTGTTTACATGTTTCTTTGATTGCATGAATATTCAGGATTTTTAAAAATTACAGAAAGATCATTTTTTACTTTGCTGTATTTTTGTTAAAAAGGTCATCATGGGCCCACTCACTAAGGCCTGCTGCACTGATTTCTTGTCTACTTGGCTCAGATCGACTCCAAACAATAATAAGGATAGCCCCTGCATTCCTACTTATATACAGCTAAAACTGATAAGAAATCTTTTGTTTATTCTAAACAGACACTTAATAATTGATTTCTAACAATAGCAACAAATGCATATTAGTGCTTATCATCACTGTTTAGGTAGGCCTTTCATACAAATGAGAAAGATAGCTCATTCAGTTAACTAAATTAGACAATGACTATATAAAATGAACACGCGCTGAAGGCTTTGTATCTTTATTATTCTACTCAAATTATTCTCCCAAGAATGTCATTGCTTTAGAACTATTTAATGTGATATTATCCATGTAATGATGAGCACAATACGACTTACTCACAGAATCTTAATGGCCTTGCATGTATTTTTAATTCTTCACTTAAGTTTATGAAATAAGGATGTAAGCAGGCAGGTCATTATCTCGGAGTTTAATAAATTCCAGCTGTTAGTTAGCTATCAAACCGCTATTAGCTCCTGTTGTCACTTCGGTATCTGATTTATCTGCTACCAATGTCATGTCATTGTGTATTTGTAACTAACGTCATGAAGTGATAATGAAATATCACTTTTTTTCAGCTCTCCAATCCTCCTGCTTTCTCACTTTGCTGGGGTAATTTAAGACCATAGCATGGCAGACAGGCCTAAAAGTTATCACTCATAATGGAGGGAGAGAGCAAGAGAGAGCCATGGAAGCCTCTGTCTCTCATTTAGCCCCCATGTTTGTCAGGAGACTCAATCAATGCATAATTACCGTGGATGGCTATCATAGAAAACAATGCCAGGAGCCCTCTCAAGGTTATTCACCTAATTGTGTTATTTATAAATATGAAATGGTTGTAAATGTGGCTGACACAGTGGATGGAGCTAATGGCTGATGGACATGATATATTTCCAATTTGCAGTGTCAGATCCATGTAGACAGGTCGATGTGGCTAAGAGCTGTTCTGACTGTGGCTAATAACACTGATAATGAAGGTCCATGCTCGAATCTAGCTCACAGGTAAAAGAGATAAGAACCTTGAATTCGTTCAAGCACATTTTAGACATCAGTCATTACACCATTACACCGTAATACCACCGATACTGTGGTATTACATCTGTATTACATACATGTAATACCACCGATAGAAATCAAGGTAGAAATTCTATGGAAGTTAAATGGGAAGACATAATTAGGAATATCATAAACCATCTGTATTTTTTTTAAATCTTTTCAGTATACTTCTGTTCACAAAATGTCAATTTGCCTCATGTTATACCAGGTCAACGTGTTTTTGTAAACAAATCATTGTGATGTCGTTAGCTAAATTCATTCGTTATGGTGTGATGGTCCTACTTAGTCCAAACAACCTCATTAGGTGCCTTTCGAAAAGTCCCTCATGAATGACTGAACTTCTATGACTGAGTCTAGCTAGCTTTCTCCATTCAAGTCTAGAGAAAGCTCATTGTATCCATTATCTCATTCTTGCTGTCATTACCCACAATCCATCGGCGTGTGAATGTGTGTGAATGTTGTTAGAAAAAGCACTCGGTTTAGTGTCAGTGCTTGTGATATTGGGTGTGATTGGGTGAATGTGGCATGTTGTATACAGCGCTTTGAGAGTAGAAAAGCGCTATATAAGAATCAGTCCATTTACCCAAAGCTTGTGACCATGGCTGACGATAGGGAGGTAAACTGCTTGGTAAATCGGATTCTTTGCTTTTATTCTCAGCTCTCTCTTCACCACAACAGACTGGTACAGCATCCACAGCAATGCAAACACTGCAGCAATCTGTCTGTCAATCTCTGGCTTCCCTCTTCCCTCACTTGTGAACAAGACCCTGAGAAACCTAAACTCTGTGGGCACTCCACGTTTATCATGCTGAGAACAATCACCTCAAACATTGCTAATTCTGTTTCCTGCTGCTTCACACTCAGCTGTGAAATACTCCAGTGCAAACTTGAGGACACCACCGGATGAACCGAACCACATCATCTGTTGAAAATTTAACATTAATTCAACCAGTAGTTAAATGGACTGGTTCTTATATAGCGCTTTTCCACTCTTCTGAGCACTCAAAGCACTTTACACAACTTGTGCATTCACCCATTCACACAACTGACATTCACACACATTCATACTCCGATGAATGCATCGGAGAGCAATTTCAGGTTAGTATCTTGCCCAAGGACATTTGGCATGCAGACTAGGGGAAGCCGGGAATCGAACCACCAACCTTCCGATCAGTAGATGACCTGCTCTACCACCTGAGCTACAGAAAGAGGCATATCACCAAAAACACAATGTCAGGCTCTCTGGCCTTAAAGGTCTGTGAACGTAGTGTGATGTACAAATTTGTCATAGGTGGGCCAAAATAAGGGTATACATGTACAAAGTAAGGCTGGACGATTAAACCAATAAACGCATATTAAACTATTTCAAATGAACTTTTACTTGATAGAAAAATGGTCAATAGAAACTCAATAGAACTCATTCCATGTATTTTTTGACAGGCAGAATGAGAGGCCAGTGACAATAAGAATAGTGCCTTGCCGAACCAGTTGTGGTAGAAATGGAGTTAAAGCTTTGTCATGGTGACACAAACAGGGTAAGAGGAACACGTAGTAGTGTTTGGGCTACTGCGGCTGTACACACCACCTCAGTTGAGTTTAGGTGAAATAAAAGACAAAATGACAACAGAAAGTGTTGTCATTTTGTAAAACTTGAGTAACAGCAACATGGCATCTCAACGGACAACCCAAGAAACACGGACATTGTTAAAAAATTAGGGTCAGAGAGATTTGGTGGAGTGGAGATGTGTTGATGCATGAGAAGAAACCAAGAGACCCTGGTATCAGAAATGCAGCTGCCTACTATATTAAAAAAGTACAGAATATTTAGATAGTTTTCATCATCATGCTATGTAACTAAAATGTTTGGTTTTTTTCACACTTGGTTTTATCTTAATTTTAGTTTACTAAAACATTTTCGATCATGTGGCTCATATCTTTTTTAACCTATAGGTTTGATAGAGAAGCGGCTGACTGGCACGACTGGCTGACTTTTCTTCTTATTTCTTCCTTTGATAACAAAGCACCTCATTCTCTGAAACACCCAAATTCCCAAGTATGTACCATCAGTATCAGCCTCTCATATTAAACTCTCTGTGAGATCAGGCCAACCTGCTCCTCCTCGCCACTCGTGCCCCACCACCAAACCAAACAATGCCCCTCAGGGAACCATGTCAATCCGAAGCCTGTAAGAGGGGAGCTTGACGTGGGTCTCAAAGGACAGCCGGTTCCCCTTTGCTCCGCTGCTCAGTGGAGGATGAAATTAGCCTGTGGTGGACCCATCCATGGCGGTGGATCAATCCAGACAACCAAGCAGCCGTGCTTGACCATGGCTTCACCTTCAACACCACCACCAAGAGCCCACAAACTACGCCCCAATAAGCCCTCATACTCACCTCACATTCATCCTGCCTTTTGGCCCCACAATTTAAAGACATTTAACCCCGAGAATGGGGTGGGAAAGCAGTGGCATGGGGTTAGAGATTGGCTCTTTCACATTAGGTTAGGAAAAGTTGCTGTTTAAGTCAAAGCCTGTTTGGTATTCCGTGGAGTGTGCATGCACTGGAGCTGGTGTTATATAAGCGCTGAACACTCTGCATGCCAGAGGATACTACTTTCATAGCCTTTCCATAATTCTGGCATTCTTAAATTTCCTTGCAGATTTATTTCATTTCAGTCCACGATAAAGCTACTGTCTAGTTGCCTCATATGAATTTGTGCAAATACCTCTTAAGTCTGTATCTATTTCTTGGTGAATGCAGTTATGTGACAGCACTGGAATGAAACTGGAAACTGACATGTAATATATGCAAGATCAAGCTTACCTTGCCTGCATATCATTATTACAGCAGTTGAAACCCAAAATAGCCATACCATCCAATCTCATCCAATCCCCAAAACGCAGGACTGGTCTTTCACGAACATCCGAGCCAGAAGTCCCCAAAGTTAACAGCGCAATTACCGTGAGTGTCTATTAAAAGGGGCATAAAAGATGGATGAGTGTGATTCACCACTACATCAGACACATAAAAGAAGCAAGATGTGGAGGAAGAGGTGTGAACTCCAATCTTAGAGCAAAGGAGGACAATTACACCGGGGTTTTAAAGGATGAGATGAGAGCTTGTCTTTAGAGTCTATTTGCTCCGAAATGAGCTGAAGAACAGTGAGGAGAGCGGGGAGTTTGTTGTATGATAGGTAGCTGGAAGGTAATGACTGTCATTTGCTCTTCCTTGGAGTATTAGCTCCACTGTGCGGCTAATTTTGGCTGACTTCTTTTATTGCTTCAAGTGAGTTTTCTCTGAGATTTAGGGACGCCAAATAAAAAATAACAGGGGGCGGGGAGGAGGGATTATATGAAGACGTCTTCCTTATATTAAGCATATTTTTACAGCTGAGGCATGGAGTGGACTCATTTAGATAAACTATTTCCTACAGATTCTCTACCCGAAATTCTATACTAAATTAGTTTGTCCACTGTCAGAGGTTTACATGAAAACAGGCTCTACTTTACTGTTTCTCTTATAAAAGCCAAATCAAATCATTTCCATCTTTCCACCAAATGTCCTGTATCCCCAGACAATGTAATGTTCAGTAATGGCTTAAGATTGGGAGCAGAAGTGAAAACACGTTACATCAAATGCACTTCCATCTGCACCAAGTTAGAGAGTAAGGGAGGCCGGTAAATGCAAGCTGTTGTTGTCACTTTCAATAGACATCACAATGAAGACAGCACCTTTCAGAGAATGTTCCCTTGAAATGTCAGGGCCATTCTCGGGAGCCTTGAAGGACGGCGTCTCTTTAAAAGCAATATTGTCAGTAAACATACAAGGCGGAGGCTGTCTATCTGCTTTTGCCATCAGAGCATGGTGGAGGATGATAATCGCTGCAGAGGAACGGCACCTGCAGGAGGTGAACTTAACCTTTTTCACTTTCTTCTCCAGCTGCTGGTTGCTGTTGTCCCACAGTCCAAAGCTGCTCTTTTGATGCAGGAAAAAAAACATGTTTTCCATCTTAACTTACCCAAATCCATTTCCAGAAATCTCTTCTGGATGTCATGAAATTAAAGGCTCTCTGTCTCATCAAAGTGATCACACTTATCTTCTTTGAAATCTTAACAGGCCTTATGAGACTTTGATATATATAAGGCTTCTTTTTTGCACTGTTATTGTATTCTTAATGTGTCATCAACCACAAAACAATTCATTCAGTTTATTGCTGGATGAATCAGAGACGCATACAAATCTCTATTATCTGTTCATCCTGAATTTCAGTTAGTTGCGATATGGTTTTCACAACTGCTGTGCTACTGAAAACAATAAAAATGCAGCAGCAGATAGAAGCATGCTCTGTGCTCTGAGGGCTCTCTGATTGGTGCAGACAACACCTGACTAACACGCAGTCAAATTTCTTTTATAATACTAAGTAATAAGTGAGCTTTTTACAGGGCTTAAATACAGTTTGAGCTAACCTTTATTTCACATATCACCTACGCAGTCTAAGGAGCTCGGAAAGAAAAGCGTCTGGACTTTTTTAAGTTTCTTGGGTCTCCCTAGTAACACCACCATATTTCAGAAGGTGGCTGTGTGAATAACTGCAGTTATTCATGTGGATCAACTGATATTTTATCACTTACACAGATAAATGGGAGAAATGTTCAAATCATAATTTTACTACATTGAAATGAATAAATAGATATATCATAAATAGTATGATTAAAATATTTTCTTCGCCTAAGATTTTTCTCTTCTAACTGTCTTTCCATTGAGAGATGCACAGTCACACTGGATCTTGTTTCTCTTTGTGTTCTTTCTGTAGACAGTAAAAGTGAAAATAACTTGGCAAGCTAATCCATGACATTTTTTTGTTTTGTTTTGTACGTCTACGGTTTTTTTTTATTCCCCTACAAAAAGGAAACTCTCATCTCATGGTACCATCTTTCTTCTATCTAGTGCAAATGTGTTATCCCCAAGAGCTTTGTTGTCAGGTAAATAAGATAATCTTCTGTGCTGTAGCTTGCAGTACATACAGACCCATTATTTCATCCCACTTTTGTTCTCCTTTGATTTTATCTTGCTGAATATATCTCTGCTTTGGCAAAGAGTACATGTGCACCTGGTTCACATGTTACAGACGCAACAGCTTAAGGGATCATATTAAGTACATATTAAAAATTGGATTCGATTTGAGATCCTTTTTTAATTTAATAAGTGAAGTATGAAAACTTACCACTGAGGCAGGCATGAAATACTACAAAATCTGTTGGAACTGGGAGTTGATATTCCAGTTCCACTGTTTACCACGTTAGGGCCAGACTTGCCAAGCACGGCAAATTAGGATGAGGCCACAGCTGCAGAAAAGCACAGATGGGAGTACTCAACTTAAAGTTATCTATAAGGTACGTTTAAAGAACAACTGTAAAAAAAAGATTAAATCAATAAGAAAGCAAAAAAAGGAAGATAGGCTGATAGCTTCTAGGCAATCAGGCTTCACTGTGAAAGCTTCGACTCAGAACTGCAGCTCTATCACAAGTTTATAAAACAAATTTAAATGCCTGCTGAAAGATTCACAGACTTGTAGACACTGGTGTGTTTTTTGGGTTTTTATTTTGTGTTATGTGTGTTGTATAATACCTTTTATGTGACACTTTTATGATCTTCTGTGTATGACCTGCTAAGGGACTACAAATGCAAATTAGCTTAAGCTATCTCTGGTACAATGCAATGAATGGGAACATTCATGTTAATATTGTACATGGTTCTTTTCTCAAACCAAATTAATTAATAATAAATTTAAAAAAAGAGCACGTAAGAAAGTAGTAAAGTTACAGGTGTTAAACAGAAAGTCATTGGAGGGAGAAGATTTGACTAGTGCATTGGGTAGAAAGTCTTTTCAGTGGTTTACTACGGTGGCCCCTAGAGACAAAGCACGTACAAACTCCAAAACACTTGCAAACTCCAAAACACTTGCAAAATCCAAAACACTTGCAAACTCCAAAACACTCGCAAACTCAAAAACACATGCAAATTCCAAAACACAACGGAAGTGCTCCAGGACGCTAGGGGCAGTATTGAGCTCGATTTGCAAAAAAAACGGCAAGTTTGTCTGTATGGGACGGTCTAGTCTCCGTCGCGCTTCCCAGGTTGCCTAGCAACCGTGATACTATTTTTTTTTTTTTGGTTTTTTTTTTTTTTTTGGCCTGTCCCGTTTGGCTCTTTTGCCATCAGAATTGTTGTCTAAAGGCAAAGAAAGATGCCCAACGGATTTACTTTACCAAACTGACCATCCCAGCCTTGCCGTAATGGTCCATTTGATTCACCTTTTATTGTTTATTTTATTTTCACTTACTGAATACGGGACAGACTTGACTGGGGGAAAGAAGGGGAGAAAGAAAGAGGGAAAGAGAAACAGCTGAGAAGAGGGACGGGGGAGAAGGGCAAAAGACAAAAACCAACAGAACGGGCAGAGAAAAAAAAATGCATATATCAATCACCTGGATCACCTGCTGAGAAAGAAAAAAGAAAGCAAGCAGAAGAGAACAAGAGTAATAGAATAAACAACATCACAATGATATATGGGAATATGACAGTAAATACTAAATGTTAAACATTATTGTGCAGCACATAAGATCAACAGAACACAGTGTGCTTTGAGGTAGGAGCCAAAAAGGGTGTAGTTTGTGGGTGTGATCACCCGTGTGTACACCTGTGAGCATGGACGCGCTTGTTTTTTGTTTTTTAAAAGGTTCCTTCATGTAATAATCTGCTAGAGGGTGTGGGGGGGCCACAGCCCCGTCCTCCAGGGCGTGAAGCAGGTGTGGAGGAGATCAAAACTCCAGACATCCAGAGGCCCCCAGAACACAAGAGACCAAGGAAGACCAACAGAGGGGCAGCTGCGCCACTGTCCCGGAAAGAGCTGAGGAGAGTCCCAGATGAGGGCTCACTCAGCAGCCGCGGAGCAGAAGCCAGGGGGAGTTGCAGTGACGCGCCCGTGAGCTCCGCCGGCAGCCAGCTGCGCCTGAGTGACCGAGCCCCAGGCCGAGAGGCCGGGGGCACCCCACCTCCGAAGTGGCCCGAGCGAGCCCCAGGCTCCAGGCCCCGATAAGCGGCCGCCAAGGAGTGAGCCGGTGTGTACCTGGACGCCCATCCCTGGACACAAAGAACCACCAACGCACCGATGTCTGAGGGGGTCCGCCACTGGCAGGGGAAGTGGTGGTAGGGGGAGATAGGCCTCCAAACCTTGGAGGGCCTGAGATGTCCCCAGAGAGGTGGCGCCTGACACCCAACCTGACATATAGACACAGACATACAGGCACACACAGATACAAACATCCATTCTCACCCTCATGCTCTCATATGCACTTACTCCACACTCAACCAACGTGGAGACAGACATAAAGAGACGTTGTACACACGATCACACTCCCCAAGCGTACTCTACAAACCAGGTCTAGGTGCCCCCGCCCCTGGAGGGGGGAACTGCACCCAGACCCAGGTGGTGTTTCCCTTTTCCCTGCGGTGGGGGGAGGCAGACCGCCCCGACTCCGCAGCAGCAGGAAGGCTCCACACTCCAGACCGCAGTCGGACGGCCAACTCCTCCTCCTAGTCCTAGCCCCCCTGCTCCAGCAGGTCGCAGAGAACGGGGGTGAGAGAAGACTCCAAACCTCCCTCCACCCGCTCATTGTAATGTTGATGCATGTGTGTTCTAAGGTGCATTTAAAACCCAGGAGGGCATGGAGCTACCTGCCAGAGAGCAGCAGGTAAGCGCATGGTCCCTCCTGCTAGCCCTCAATGTCTACGTGTATTTAAAATTGAGAGGTGGGCAACGATGCCAGGGGTGGGGTGTACACCCTGATGGTACTTTGGACTCCGTGTATCGTGCCCACCCCCAAGATCCTATATGTATGTGTAATGAGAGTGTGAGTAATGTGAATGTCTAAGTTGTGGGATAAAATTGAGGCAGAGGCAGCCAGAAGGGGACAGAGGGGGGGGGGGGGGGGGGTAGCCTCCTCTGCACCCTGGTGACATACCCCTACTCCAAGGCCCTGCATGTGTGGGTGGTTGTGGTGGAGCGGGAAGAGGGAGGCAGCTGGAGATGGGGAGGGAAGGAAGGGAGGGGCAAGTGACCCCTCCCTAGGGCCAGCTCCCCCGCTGACCCCAGTAGGCACCCCCATACTCTGCGACCCGCCAGGGAAAGGGGGCCCAGGCCCATCCAGACCGGGCCCAGTGCAGCAGCGCCGCCCGGCCCCACAGAGCCCGGGACAGTCCACCCAACCCCACCACAGAGAAAACTGCACCCACCCCACCATCCACTCATCTTCCAGACTACATAAGACAATAAACACCCAGGCTGAGATCTTCCTCCACCTCTCCTGTATCTCCCCCTCCTGCAGAGGGAGCTCCTGAGGAGAGGAAAGCTCCTGCAAGATGTGACAATCTCCCCCACCAGTTGAAGAGCCCCCCAGGTGGCTCGACGCACCGGCGGCACCCTGCTCCAGGGCTGGGCCCCCATGCACCCACCCGCCCACAACCCCGGCAACACACCAACCAGGACCCAAGCCCCGAGGCCCGGTCCGGGTCCCAGCCCGGAGACGGAGCGCCCCCAGAACCTCACGCCCATCCCGGACCCACCCAGGGGCAGCCAGGCTACCAGGTCAGTAACCCACGTCCGTCAGCACAGACCCTCCCCTAGCCCCGCTGCACGCAGCCGCGAGGAAACAGTCACCTGAGAGCCAACAGAGCCCCTAACCGGACATGACCGCTACCCCGGGTTGAGCCCCCCAAGGAAGATGCCTCCGGGGAACCCCCCGACGCCCTAAGCCTGTCCCTACCCCCACACCAATCATAACAGTGAAGGCGGGACCAAACTATGACCCCCCACCCCCACTAGGTGATGGAGCTGATCAAAGGAGCCCAGAGCAATTGATCTGATGTGGTGGCAGAGGCTGTATCAAGACTAATGTAATCTAATAGATAATTTCTATATTGGTTAGAATTAAGATTATTTTTATTTTTCCAGTTCAACCATGATACTAACCGCTGGAAACGTATCATACAACTTGGTTTGACAGAAATGAGGGAGAACATATTTTGTTTGTTTGTTTGTTTCTACAAGAGCTTTGTGTGATTTGATAAGTATCTGAGGCTGAGACCACAGGACAGTACAACATGATTTTTGGGCTTCATTTCTGTACTGAACAGTTATTTCAAGATTAGTTAGTAAATAAGAATTAGCTGATGTTGTTCATGAGACTAAAGTCATATCACTTTGGTAATGTAAATATAATATGGCCAATATTATAGTTATTATATTAATCATTATTAGCTATTACAGCAGTGAACATGAACTCTGTGCCAAATACTGAGCTTCAGTACAGATTCAAGTTGCAGTTATTTATATGTCTTATCACCTTAAATCTTCACTCAAAGACAAGTATCTTTGACAGTGCATATATAGGTATATCATATATAAGAGACAAATGTTGTTCCTTCAGTATGCTGGCATTACTAAATTTGGCTCATTGCTTACATATATTTATAAAAAGAAAATGTACAAGCTGTGATAACTGTTTCTGATAAAATGAAGAGTAGACTGATATATGAAATATTCCTTTATTGGGTGAGAAAATCAGACCATGTCATAACTGCTTTAAGTCATACAGAATAGATATCAGAGCCTTAAACAGGCTGGCTTCTGCTAAATGGGTCAAACTGGGCAGAAAGTCTACAAACACATAACATCCTTATAGAATATGATGTAACACTATAGATCAACTTACCTCAGAATATATAAAGCATATAAACAATTACAGCAATATGATGCAACAAACACAGCAGTGCTACTAATCCAAAAATACTCAAAGCTTCATAGAACTGGAACAAATATTTATTTTTAGGTCCATTCTGCTGCTGATACATACTTTAGGTTTCTGAATATTACACTTGTTGCTGCCTTTCATAGTGTTTAAATTGAAGGCCCTGAGTACTTTCTCCCACACTGAAAACACTGGAATGATAAAATTATTTTAACATTACCTAATAAGACTGATTCAGGACAGACAATTAGTTATTTTAAACTTTTCTAGCAGTCCTTCACAAACAGGGAAGAGTCTGTCTATTCTCTCCATCTGTCAGCTGCTGCTGGCTCTTCCTCCTCCTCTTCCTCACACACTGTTGAGTAGGGATGGGTACCGGTGTCCGGTGCCATGATGGCACCGGTTCTGACATAAACGGTAGTAACCAGACCGAAAAGCAGCGCACATTTCGGTGCTTTATTTCGGTGCTTTTTTTTTCCTGAGCTGTGATACACTTCTAGCCAATCATTTTACATTTCCGAGGATAGTAGGCGGGGCCAGGTACGTACATTCTTTTAGAGCAGAGCTACAGATTAAAAATGTCCAAGGCGAAGCGGTCAAAAGTCTGGCTGTACTTCACAGCAAAATATGCAAACTCAGCAGCCTGCAACAAGTGCTTTAAGCTGATACTGTGATACTGTCAAAGGAGGTAACACCAAGAATCCGATTAAACAGCTGGCGACGCATGGCGTTTTTTTTAAAAGCCCAGAAATGCGCCGTATTTGATAGCTTGCTGCGAGACCTCACACCGAGCACATCTACTGCGGGTGGGTTGCCTGTTATGCAACATCCCCCAAAAACACGAAGAGGAGAGTCCTGGCCCCTAGCCCTGCCAGTGTAGCAGAAATGATGACGGATGATGATGGCAGCAGCAGCCGTTCTTTTATGCGTGAGTAGCTAAATGTTGTTCGTGTGTAATTTACGTTGAGTAGGCTAACCACGTTATTACATTAATGCATGTAAGGTGAACTAGCAAACATGATCATAGCTACATGCAGCTGTCTTCTTGTTTGATGGCAGATGCTCCCTTCACCCTGGCCAAAAAGGCTAAAATGACCAAAGAAAAAGTGGAAAACAGTTAAACATGAGAGGTTTTTGGACAAAGTTTGTGTTTTTTCCATCGATTAAGCACTGCTTCCAGCCAAGAATGATACCATATATGCCCCATAGCTGCAGAAAAGGCTAACATTGTTATCTTTTTACAAAAAACAGCTGAACATGAGAGGTTTTTGGACCAATTTTGTGTTCTCCATTCTTTAAGCACCGGTTTGAGCACCGTTTGAGCACCGGCACCGTTTCAAAAGTACCGATTTGGCACCGGTATCGGATAAAACCTAAACGATACCCATCCCTACTGTTGAGTTTGTCCTGGTGGATCATCAGGGGTGCAAAGCCTCACAGATGATGTGCAGCAGTGGGTCCCTCAGTCTGTCCTCACTCTGGACACTTGCAGTTGTCACACATGGAAATCAAATGTGTGATAAGCTGCAGGATTCAAACACAAGTGTAACTTATAAACACATGTTCATACTTTTATTACACAATCAGAGAGAAAGAAAAAGAGAGCGAGTGCAGGACAGACAGACAGGTGGCAGTCTCAGGTGTATACACTGCTACATCCATCCATCCATTCGCTTCCGCTTTACACTGCTACAAAACAGCACAAAAGAAGGAGGATTTAATGTTTGTGTTATTACGAAACAAGAAGAGTTCCCAGATGGTACAGTGGACACATGTGTGACTCCTGTGATTAAAGCATCTTTCTTTCAGCTTAACGAGTGAACCGTCAGCTCGTTCAAACACACATTAAAGTCAGTTTGGCTCGACGCCACCGAACAGAGGCAGCAATATAACATAGCTAACATTAACAGTGCAGTGGATCCTGCTTGTGCCGTGATGTTCAGGACTGCAAACTGAGCAGCATCACTGACTTTCAGCTTGTTGTGTTTGTGGATATATGACTGACTTTAATTATCCACAAAATCATCACAATCTCTGTAAGATTAAGGTCGACTATATATATATATTTTTTTAAAGTAAAGGCTTTAAAACCAAGTTAATTCTGAAAGTACAGACATCGCTAATGTCACATAACTTTCCCGACATATGGCCAACAATAATGGTTTAATGTTCTTCATTAAAAAAATATTTGCGCATAAATAAGTGACATAATATTCAGTACTTACTTCTGAAAGTTTACTCTTCCTCCGCTCCGCTTCCACTGTTTTTTTTCGGCAAAATTATCCACACCACCACCGCACTATGAAGTCTGGGATATGTTGGGCCATGAAGGCTACACCGACCCATCCTTAAAATTCAGGGAAATTAAGAACACATTTGAGGGCCGCATTTTGAGCAGCCTTTGAATTGGGACAGCCTTCTCTTGTCGCTGTGACGTAATCGGCCTTAAAATGCGGCCTTTAAGGCTGCAAACCCCAAATCCGGTCATTGGTACTTCCTGGCTTGTGTAGTTACTAGGTAACAAAAGCTCAACACTGCCCCTAGCGTCCTGAAGCACTTCCGTTGTGTTTTGGAGTTTGCAAGTGTTTTGGAGTTTGTACGTGCTTTGTCTCTAGGGGCCACTGTAGTTTACTAACAATGTACTGTGAATAAAGGCACTGCAGATCGTTCCAGTAAGTATACCAATGCTTTCAACACGTGTTGAGAAAAGACAAAGAAATTCATTGTACCAGTTAACACTGATTTTCATTGTGGACAAATCTCAGGGCAGAAATGTGCTTAAAAAACCCTGAAACACGTCAAAGCCAAACTATTACCCAAAACTGTGATACCCAAAATATACAGCCTATCGTTATGTCTTGTACTGTGATTCTGGGACCTGACTGAACCTCTCTGGGATAGGTTCAGTTAGGTTGTGCTTTCTTACACAGAAACACTTGAAAAATAGCAAAAAAATCATATTTTGCATCCAATTGAGTCCAATTAAATCCGATTGAGAACATTTGGGGATGGATGGCAATGAAGTTTACAAAAATGGACAACAGTTCCAGACAGTAGATGCTCCTCGAGTGACCATCTTCACCACTTGGAGAAATGTTCCCACTTACCTCATGGAAACGCTTGCATCAAGCATGCTGCAACAAATTTTTGAAGTGATCAACAATGACAGTGGAGCTAGTCATTACTGAGTTTATGTTTTCTCTTTTGGGGTGTTTACAGGTTTTTTTGGAGGTGTGTGTAAACTTTAGATCAGCTGTAAAACAGCCTGTTTCAGTTTAAGCATTGTTTTCAATAAATTGCATACTCATAAAATGCTTTGTCTCATTCCCATTTCTTCTTGTTGCATCTTGAAGCTCTACTTGGAACCTTGTTATGATCCAACCATGAAAAATATGATTTTTGGCCATTTTTCAAGTGGTCTTAAACTTTTGATCAGGACTCTATTATTGAAGGCCAGAAAAATGTGGGCCTCTGCTATAAACACTCAACTTAGTTAAGAGTTGCAGAACAGAGGTTGTACACACTCGTTCTCACAACTTCTCCCCATGTCATGCATCTATCAGCACCGTCACAGCCGCATCTGGTGCAAAATAAGAAATTTGGTTTTTTTTTGGTGTTAAATCTGGTGCAGTTTGTAATAAATTGCCTGCTGCAAACCTTAGTAAATCACATTTCTGTGATCATTTAAAATACAGTTCCCTCCCCAAAATGTGTTTCTCAAAGGGCAAATCCCACAAAACATATGCAATAAATTTAGCTGCAAAAGGAGCTCTGATGCTTCACCTCTGTAATAAATCTTGATACAAGCAAAAAAAAAGGTTTTGTGGTGGCACAGGCAGTTAGTAAATCTGGACCTAAAAGTTCAACCTGAGGAGAAGTTTCAGAGTAAGTACCTAATAATCCACTTAACATTTCTATTGGTTGACCTTCTGTACTACTACTACAACTGGTCCAGTCCTGTAATCTACAGTTCACTTTACCATCCTCCACTGAGCTGGGAAGTACCTAGTAAGGTTGATGAGACAGATTGATCAAAAAAACATTACACTTTAATGAGAAACTAGCAATCATCGAGAATTAAATGCCTAAATCTAACATGTTCAGTTCAATACCTTTATTGACTGGGCCAGAAGGTTGGAAACCGGCAAGGGATTGCCACACTGGAGCAGTCTCACCTATTGGTTAGTTATAAAACTGCTACTGTTAGCTTGATAAAGCTGGGGGGAATGAACAAAGGGTGACAAGGTTTACATTAGAGGAAGGGACAAACTGTGGAAGAACTAAAGAGAGAATAAAAAAGAAGAAAAGGAGAAAAAATTCTCACCATCGTGTATTTCACGCTAGAGTGAGCATGTGACATATCCAATTTCTAACCTGAGACACTTAGTGTGTCTTTGTGTGGCTCAAAGGGTTAGAAGGGAGGTTATGGCATTACTGATCCAACAGTGTGTGTGTGTGTGTGTGTGTGTGTGTGTGTGTGTGTGTACTGAAAATGGGGAGGTTGGATCCAGATAAAAAAACCAAAACAAACATTTTTCTTATACTGAATGCTATTTACAATAAGTTTTCACTATTTGAATGCGGTAGTCTCACAGAAGGCTTGTTTATTTTCTACTGGAGCTCTTTATACAGTAAATTTGTGTGCATGCAGGAAGGAAATAATCATTTCACATTTGTTACCCTCTGGGGAGAACCCACTGAATGCCCACAAGAACTCAGACACAAGACACACACACACACACACACACACACACACACACACACATACATGCACCACCCCTTCTAGCCTCTCCTGAGGCGCTTTAGCACTCCCATCATCTTCACAGGCTTTTAAAACCACACTGATACACGGGCCACTGATGTCAGTCACACCAAAGTAAAAAAGTACAATGACGTTATTTTTGGTTTTGTTTTTTTTGTTTGTTTGTTTTGTTTTTTTGTTGTTTTTTTTACCCCAGACACAGATTTGAATCAACAACTTAACATGCGCCTGATTAGTTACAAACCGACGTGTATTTTGTTTGCACACATTTTCTCGCTAATTACTCAGCTTTGTTTTCTTCCGCCTGAAATCTGTCACTACATGCAATTCCAAACAGTTCTTCCCCCATCAAAGCAAATGTGTTAGTTAACGACATAAGCTCTTCAAAAAAAAAAGGATGTTTGACGTGTCTTTTTAATTGCAACCAGTTATTTTGAGAGATTTTTTTTCCCGTGCCTCTGGTACATGCTTCTCCCTTAAGCTGACCTGGTGGCTCACCAATCTCATTGTCATAATTACCATCGTCACAATCACTATTATCTTAATTGGCCTTATCTCCTCGTTAGCTGCTCGTTAGCTAATTGACTCGGAGAATATCCCGACAAACGCTTTGCGTGGCAACACAAAAGGCAACAGACGGAGATCAAGAGGAGACATCTGCCTGTTGAGAGAAGAGGAAAAAACTGCATCAAGCTCAAGCTCATCTGTCACGGTAATGACTGTCTCAACAACGATGCACAATTATGCGGAGGGAAAATCTCTTGCTGCCGCAGCCGCCACGCTAGTTACACGCGAGGACACGCGCACGCTTTTCTCTAAGTGCTTACATTAAATGTACAGGCAGATGCTTAATGACATGTTCAGACAGACCAAAGGCACAGGGATGCAGAAAAAGAATGCAATTATACACTAAGTAAGACACACCGCATTGAGTTTCTGTGTTTCAAAGAGCCAATTATAGGACACTGAAAGGAATGGTGAGGAATACTGTAATTACATTGCACTGATGGGTGTGGAAATATATCAGAGTTATCATCAGTTAAAATGCACATGTTTCAACTATTCATTTATCGATGTGAAGGTGGCTTAGAAGCAGAAGACTACATCTTTTGGCAAAAAATAAAAAAATAAATACATCTTTTGGCTGCTTAATGAGTTCTGTGAAGTTTGTGAAACCAACAAAATTTCCAACAAAATCAGTTTTCCCCATTTTTCCAAACCAAAGCAATTGTTTTCCCAGAACTATTTCTTCTTGTACTGCATCATCCTCTTATTGCTGACCTCCTCCTGCTGCTCATATCGTCTCTATTTCAGCACTGACCATCTCCCCCACACACACCTGGTGCTTCGTCCTCCTTTCAACTATTTCTCCCCCTCAACTTTTTTGTCACTCCTTGCCACCTTCCTTCATATACTCCATCTAATTTCCATTGCTTCCTCCTTTTCTTCCTTTCTTTCTTTCTGTAGGCTGTTTTAGGGTTGTGGAGGCTGGTGGTGTCACTAGTAATAGGGTCCCATGGGTACTCTGTACACTATTGCAGGGGTCTGACTACTGCCTGCATAATATGAAAGGGGAGGTTCTTGTGATTTCCTGTCCTACTTTGCAAAGGGTCTGTGGCTAGCTGTGTGCATCATGCATCAAGCAACCAAGAGAAGCTGACCTTAGCAGAGGAGTTTTGGCATTTTCAAGTGAGGGCAAGAAGCACTGCGTGATTGACAGTCTGTAGTTGCTTCGGCTGAAATACTGCAGACACAAACTGCTGTAGTTAATGAAGACCTCAGGTATAAAATCTTTATTTTGGCAGGCAGTACTCTTTCAGTGCTGACTGGAAGGTAGCAATCCACACAGAGTAAGTGCTGCTGGTCTCGCTCCATGTGTAGTCATCTGCAGTTCTGATCTAGATGACTACTATGCTGTAAATTTAATGACTGCTAATTATTAACTGTTGATGTTTGTAACCACTGGGTTACAAGGGTTAGGGTTATTGTATTGTATTGTCTTTGAATATATGTACATTTCAGCAGGTAATTTCAAAGGCAATGTTAATAAAATATTTTACAGACTGACAAATAAACCAGAAGTAATGTGGTAATCATGCGTAAACGACATTTGTGAAAGAGCTTGTGTTGTAAAGACCTTCCAATAACAGAAAGAAAACCCCAACAATGGCACCACCCCCTATGAGAAACACTTGTCAACAGTAGAAATTAAGAACTCTTTTTAAACAGAAAGAACCCTCCAGGCATCCAGGGAGGGTGACATGACAAAGACTAGAGCGTTTGTAACTGTGGCCCCCAGACTCTGGAACTCCCTTCCTTCACTATTGTATTACTTTTGTATATAAATAAAGACCAGAGCGGTAACAGAGCGCACTTCACAGGGCCCCCACTCTGATGTGAGCGCTCTGTGACCACCCTTGCAAGTAAAAACTGCAGCGTGTGTCTCCACTCTCTGACTCTCAGCTGAAGAAGTGTCTTTTAGAATAAATCTCTTGACAGCCTGAGATCTGTGGACTCAGTGTTTTCATTTAAAAAAAACAGCTAAAAAAACATCTTTTTAAACTTGCTTTTGGTTGATTTCTGTTTTTCAGTTTTAGCTTTTCTGTGAAGCACTTTGTGATTTCTGTCTTGAAAGGTACTATACAAATAAAATGTTACTTACTTTTACTTACTAACTATAAGAGAGAGAGGAAGGGTTTCTAATAACTGCTATTTAATAATATCTAATGATTAAATAGCAGTAGTAGTGTATAAACATACAAAGAAGATAAAAAGCTGAGTGAAGTAGAAATGCTTAATGTATGATAGGAAGCCAAGCCTCCAGCAGCCTGGGCCCACTGAAGCACAATTTAGGAAGCGTTCAGGGTCAGCTGATCCAGCCGTAACTCTAAGCCTTATTGAAAAGGAAAGTGGGTGTCTATATCCTGAGCAATGGGCTCTGTTAGTATAATCTGGTACAACCAGGTCTTTAAAATATGATTATTTAGCACTTTGATTTGATTCTCAATTTAACAGGGAGAAAACAAAGATATGCTAATAATGCTGCAGCATTCTGGATCAGATGAAGGTCTGATAGTTCTGCACAGTCAAACAGAGTTTTGGAGGTAAGTTGCCTGCTAGCTTGTAAACTGTTTCACTTGGAGGTTAAATAATGACATCATCATTTTCTACTCTCAGAATAACTATAACATTCGTATATCTTTAAAGAATATTGGCAGAAACCAGGAAATGGTGGCGTGGAAGTTTCTGCCAGTCAACACTCTGGGCGTGGTCCCTGGCTCTGCTGCAGTGGAAGGGTGGTACGGTAAGCTCACAGGGCGGTGCCGGGAGGTCAGAGGGGACAGGTGAGAGGGATTGAAACTAATGAACTCTCCCCTCTTTTTAGCGTCTGGATTCGCTGGAAGGAACCAGGTGTGTGGTGAGGGAAGGAGCTGGAAAGCTGGCTTCAAGGTGCTGAAGCAGTGGGAAACACTGTGTTTTCAATACTTGAACTGGATCGTGGATCTTGATCATTTCATAAACACATTTCAAAAGACATGACTTTTACTTTGATATCAAGTTTCTGTTTCTGGTTTACGTCACGCTAACTCAACTTTAAATTTAAAGTCGGGAAAATGGAACAATTCTTAACCTTCGTATTTCTTATCATACAGCTTCAACACCTGCAAATGAGTTACGCATAGATCTCATAAACATAATTTATTCATATTCATTATGCTTTGTGCAAGATTTTATAATAGTTGTCTACAGAGATTAATTTAAAAAGATTTGCACAATTTTTGAATGTAACACGTTTTCTTTCTTTGGACTCGCTGATTTCAGGTGAATAGGCAGGACAAAATGTGCAAAAATTTGTCCAGATGTGAGGTTTGTCAAAGCAGTTTCCTGATTACATGACAGTGCAGTTTTTGATATGAGTTTTAATTTTTGCCACTAAAATCAATGAATAGTCATGAAAAATAATCACGGTCTCAGTACTGAATAAAATAATAGTGACTATCATTATTGTCTTATCTTAATTCTCCCCAAGAGACATTAATGTTACTGACTATACTAACTTGAAAGTCCAAACAGATCACCAGCCTTTTTGTTCGGACTGTCAATAAACTGTCCGAGCACTATATAGAATGTTTTTATAAGTAGACATTTTTAGAGAAAAATCATCTACTTAATTTTAAGCCTGAAGAACATCAAATTAAATTAGAATTTCATTTATCAGATATCAGATTGTCCTTTTGCCTGATTTTATTTTAGATTTTCTCTTTTTATGTCACACCAGTACTTTAATTTCTTGTTCAAGTTTTTATTTTGGTATTTGCTGCATTAATTACAAGTCAGATCCTTGTTAAATATTTTGCATGTCTTTCCTTTTCCGCCCCACTGAATCAGTGACTTCAACATCCATCAATTTAAATGTTATTCTTTTCGTTTACTGTTAAATTCCACCAGTGGACTGTCCCTTTAACCTCTGTCTTCAAGCACTAAACAGTGTTTTTCCAGGACTACCTGCTACTGATTGCATAACTATCTGTCGCCCCAGTGTATCACATGTCAGTTTCACACCAATTGGGAGCATAAATTGCATGGAAGGTCCAGCGAAATTTGCATGTACGCAAATCTGGCATTTGCTCGCCTACACCTCAGCAGGTTGGATGTTATCCTGCAGAAATGGTCTGTCTAATGGATACCCTGCTGAGTCAAATAAAGAGGTGTGGAGAAGGAAAAGACCAAAAGGAAAGGCTTTAGATTTGTTGAATTAATTCAGCTATATATATATATAGGTGTGTGTGTGTGTGTGTGTGTGTGTGTGTGTGTGTGTGTGTGTGTGTGTGTACACTACCACAGTCGCCTATCAGAAAAGACAATGTAACAAGAGTCTTAGTGGTACAGAGTCCAGGAGGGTTCAAAAGTCTTGAGGGTGAGGTAGGTTTTATCACTGCAAAAGTCTTATCTGACATTTGTCACAAGGACAGGTCTGGAGAGATAATTGGAATGAGATTCCTTCTCTCTTCCTGTATCTTCCTCCCTCCTTCCTCGCTCTTCTTTTTGGTCACCACTCAACACACACACACACACACACACACACACACACACACACCCTGTACACGTTTATCTCAATGTACTTTGGGTGCCAAAGTTGGTCCGCAAGCCTTTGCTTTCAGATCTCAATATCTTATCTTCAAGTTAGACACCCACGGTTGGCATTTTAAGACGACACATACCGACTGTGCGTACACAGATAACCACCACTACTACTCGCTGTCACTCACAATGGCCCACACACAAGCTGTGAGCATGTGCGTGTTTGAGTGTGGGCGAACGGAGGATACTTATTCGTTGTTCTCATGTGATGTGTGGAGTGATGTGAGCGTGCTTGTTTGTAATTTCGAGAGCGAAAGAAGCGTGTGCAAGCCTCTACTGTACGCAAGTCACTATTTATATGCAAGTTGATGTATTTTTGTTTGTATCCATGATGTGTGTGTGTGCGCGTGTGTGTGAGAGATAGAGATTTCCATGTATCTGCCTGGTGTGAGCGATGGTAAGCACTGATTATGCAGTAATGTTAGGGTTGTCAGGAAGCCAGCAGGCAGCCTGGTTTTAGCCACAGCAGGAGGTGGCACCATTATACCAGCCTCAGTTTCAAACTGAGAAATATGCCAGCCTGGACAAAAGGGTGTCTTTTCTATGTTTCATTTTATTCTGATTGGAGCTCAGACTGCCGGTAAATAGCATGCTGTTTCTATTTAATTGCCAGGTTGAGTAGTATTAAAGAATACAAAAAACTTAAAGGTGAAGTAGTGGTCATTTTTGCTGCTACTGTTAAACACACATATGTTTTAACTGGGATAAATTAAAGTGGTAAGGTTCCAGAAAACAAATAAAAAGAACTTTATAACTGATTTTCAATTCCTTCATCACTCTTACTTTTTGATACTTTGTTTTCCTACTACAACAAAGGATAGAGGCAATCCAGTCGTTAAGTGATGACGTGACAAATCCTACTTCCGGGCCTAAAGTAGTCTGCGTTTAATATGGCTTTTGTGTTGTTAACATGTTTAATGTTTTGTATTTTCTTCTATTTAATCTCAAAAAGCTCCTAAAACAGTCAGTGATCACTGTTGACCTCCCTCGGCTTTTATTACAGCTAATCATTTATTTAAGCTCAGTTTTTAAAACCTTAGGATGTAACTACAGCCCAGCCCATGCAGCAGTATATGAATGACTAACCTCGTATTATGGATGGATTATCTCAGTTGTTCTCCTGGCTGAAGTTTGGTCCTTTTACAGCATCCTGCCATGCGATTACATTTGTTTCTGACCACCGAGAACACTAACGTTAACTTTTATCGAGTGGAAAAAAAGTTAGCTTGTTTATATTATGCTAACATAGCTGTGTCGCTAGCGGTCACGTAGCACATCATTATATACCAGCTAGCCCAACTTCAGTAACCCTACAAACGTCACTGCTTTTTAGTTTTCTGTCTTCATTTATGCTGGAAGTGATAACAGAGCTGTACGTTTTAATTTGTTTCCAAAACCCCGCATTCAGGACATGCTATATTGTATTTAGATAGAAGCTAGCGAGCTAACTCCCTGCTAACTTCTAACTCCGTTAAATGTCATAAATTCCGTTTTCATGGATGCCTGGACGTCAAACTCAATTGTTACACCTGGTAGAGCAGAACGCTGATTATTTTATTAAAGATGAAAGACTTTAGACAGTTTTTCAACTCTCAGTAATGCCATAGTGATCGTTTGATATACGGACCTGCAGCGGAGTTTAGGTCCAGACACGGCTAGTGACGTCAGACTGAACAACCGGATAGTGATCGTTTGATATATGGACCTGCGGCGGAGTTTAGGCCCAGACACGGCTAGTGACGTCAGACCTAACGACCGGATGGTGGACGACACTTTGACATGTGGATCATAACAAAGCACAAAATGCAGAGTACCCCACAGCATACACTTGCACATGAACCAGTCGCCCACCTGCTGCCGTACTGGCTACAGTGACCCATCAGCTCACAGGATCTCTACAAAAAGTACCATCACCAGCTGCAATCCAGGAAAGTGAAGTTGGAATCCATTTGATCACAGAATGGCATCAGGAATTGTCACGATGGTGAAAAGACCAGTCTCCTTGCACGGACACATGAGCAGGGAAATGGCAGAAGGAAATACTTATAAGCAACTTAACAGTGAAAATGATTATGTTGCTGTGTCACAGAGAAATAAAATATACTTGGGGAGATGTTGATATAAATGGGTGGTTCCCAAAGTAAATTCTATGTGAATGACTCCATTTAATAAATACTTTATGTATGTAGCTTTAGATTTGTTCAAATGATGTGTTTTATGGCAGCCTGGTAGTAACAAAGTGCATAAAGATACAGTTTAAATTGTCCATCCATCCATCCTTGTCCACTTAACCATTCCAGGGTCATGGTTAGGAGCTGAGCACTAGTTCATCATTTGAGTTAGCTGCCTTTATGCTTGAATGACATAGTGATTTTCTGTTAAGTGGCTTAATAATAAACACTTTTATTGAAAATGGTCAGGCACACAGACTGGACTGAAAATGAGTGAAAAAGCAGCCAATGTCCAAAGAAAGACTTTGGAAGGCCCACACAAAGGCTAGAGAACTATTGTTCAAGACCACATTAATAAAATTACAACAATGTCTGGCTTTTTGGAATTAAGCCTTTGCAAGCACTGTTATAGCTACATTTTCATTTGACAAAAGTTTTGGTCACTCTTCATTCTCTCAACAAGGCTCGCGAAGTCCTCACCTGGGACATTTACAAACTGTTCAGCCTTTGACCACAATGCTAAATATTAGATACGGTGGAGAAGAGAGATTAACAGAATGCAAAAACAAGCAACAAGCAAGCTTGGCATAAATTTGCATAAATTTTCTAAAATCCGAAAATTTGACGTGTACATTTCTGATAAATAAATGTAGGTCCCGCCAAAAGACTGGACTGGATTACAGATAGAAGGGCACATTTCTGTGTTTTCAGTTCATAAATTATTCCATCACTGGTTGAAATGCAGCACTAAACCAGGACAGAGCCGCCGCTGTGTTTTACACAGCTGTAGTCACTCACTGCTATACTCCAGACTCATCTGTACATGTTGATGACAATTCGAACAAAAACCTTAAAATTTGGATCCATTGCTCCACGAGGCCTGTTGCTACTGATTTTCAGTCCAGTTCTTGTGTAATTTGACATAACTCAGCCTTTTCTCCATATTTCCTTTCCTTAACAATTTCATGCATGAATTATGACAACCTCAATCAGGATATTTTTCTTAAGTATTTTTATTCAGAGAAGGGAGTCGGAGATTGACAGGCGGATTGGTGCTGTGGCCACAGTGATGCGGACGCTGCACCGGTCTGTCATGATGAAGAGGGAGCTGAGCGTAAAAGTGAAGGTCTCAATTTACCGGTTGATCTACGTCCCTACCCTCACCTATGGCCACGAGCTGTGGGTAGTGACCAAAGGAACGAGATCGTGGATACAAGCGGCGGAAATGAGCTTCCTCCGAAGGGTGGCTGGCCTCTCCCTTAGAGATAGGGTGAGAAGTTCAGCCATCCGGGAGGGGCTCAGAGTAGAGCCACTGCTCCTCCACATCGAAAGGAGCCAGCTGAGGTGGTTCAGGCATCTGACAAGGATGCCTCATGGGTGAGGTGTTCCGGGCATGTCCCACCGGGAGGAGGCCCCGGGGCAGACCCAGGACACGCTGGAGAGATTATATCTCTCGGCTGGCCTGGGAATGCCTTGGTGTTCCCCCGGATAAGCTAGAGGAGGTGGCTGGGGAGAGGGAGGTCTGGGCTTCTCTGCTTAGGCTGTTCCCCCGGTAACCTGGCCCCGGATAAAGCGGAAGAAGATAGATGGATGGATGGATATTTTTATTCATCTTTAGGCATGAAAAGATGAATAAAGTACATAAGAAATACATCTATAGTAATATTAAACGACCAGTTGGTGGCAGCGTATGGAGTTACACATCAGTGTCCAATGTAATGGGTTATGTGCAAGCAACACTGACACAAATACAAGAAAACAGCCTTTGAATAGCTGTCCACTGTAGTGACCACTATGCGTGATAGGGCCCCAGTGGAGTCTGATTCTTTGCTGGATTGTTGTACTAACCTCTGTATGTGTAACCCAGCTCGCCTAGTGATTTCAGCGCATTTTCTTTGCGCTCTTTGCTAACATCAACTTCTCTTGTGTGCAGACTTCCATGAGTCATCGCCTGTTTCCCTTCCTCGTGGACCCTGAATTAGTGAGCATTAGTGTGAGTGAGCTGTGACAGGACTGGATTGTGGATTGTTGTGAGTCACTGGCTGCATGAACAGGAGTTTGGACCTTCCCTACCTGCACCTTTCCCTGGCTGCCCTGGATTGCTATTTCCCTCTCTGCACTGTATGTATGTCTGTATATATATTCCACCTGGTGCTACCTTTGTAAATAAACCACCTTCTGACTTTTACCCAGCGAGAGTCCTGCAAATGAGTCCTGCGCTCAAAACCTTGACAGAGACCATTTCAGATGAGGCTTTGGTAAACAGTAGTTGTATTAACCCTTTAAAACTGATCAGAGCGGGCACGCTCTGTTTTGCGCAACTATTTTTAAATCCCTGTAGAACTGCAACCACGTAAGCTAGCGCAATAATTTATTTTGCATATGAAATTGGAGGAGTTGTACTTACATCTTATGCCATCAGCTTGTCCTAGGTCACGGTTTCCTTCCACATATAGCTTTGCAAAAACTGCATAAAAAGTGCTGGCAGGAACAAAAACATAATATTCCAGAAACACGCTTTGCTAATCCGATCAGCTTTTTATAACACTTCCTACATTGAAATAGACGACAGCGCGAACTATCGCATGTCCACCATTACCTGCCCGAAACCGGAAGTGACGTCATTTTCGCGGAAATGTAGTTTTTTTTTTTTACCATTAGGGCCTCATGAGCCTGGTGTTTTTAAAAGTTATGTTTGACTTTATGACTTTCTGTGTCGTTTCTGGGATGCTTAGGACTCAAATTGCACTGCTAGAAATAGTTTATTCTGATGCATATGCTGCTTTTTTGCAAATTTGCACTATAATATTTATTTTCGTTTTTCCTGCAGTATATAAAAATTGGTATATTTCAAAAATAAAACTATGAAGACACTCAAAATAAGTTTCCTGTGGTGGGAAACTATTTTGTGCAACTTTTTTGTATTTACAGTTTTGAGGGATGAGCCTCTTAAATTTCTCTAACTAGAAATATATGTTAAAAAAAACAAAAACAATTTTTAATTTTTATGTAGTTTATTGCACTTTTTTGCTATTTATGTAATTACTATGCACTTGATGCATACATATTATTAAAATTTGGGCTATAATGGTTTTATTGATGTATAGGAACTTGAAATGCTCCCAAAAATGGCACTACAACATGTAAAAATATAAGCTCTGGCGGACTTGGTTCTATGGTAGGTCTTAATCTGATCTCTGATAACAACGAGACGGCCTACCTGAAGGAGATTAGGAATCTGGAGAACTGGTGCCAGAGGAACAACCTCCTTCTAAACGTCAGTAAGACAAAGGAGCTGATAGTGGACTTCAGCACTAAGCAGGAGAGGAACTACCAGACCCCTGTCATCAACGAGTGCCCAGTGGAGAGAGTGGACAGCTTCAAATACCTCGGAGTTCACATCACGCAGGACCTGTCATGGTCCTGTCACATCAACACCGTGGTGAAAAAGGCCCGTCAGCGTCTCTACCACCTCAGACGCTTGAGAGACTTCCAACTGCCCTCCAAGGTGCTCAGGAACTTTTACTCCTGCACCATAGAGAGCATCCTGACGGGAAACATCTTAACCTGGTTCGGGAACAGCACCATGCAGGACAGACGAGCTCTACAGAGGGTTGTGCGGTCAGCTGAGCGCACCATCCGCTCCGAGCTCCCTGACCTGCACTCAATCTACAGCAGGCGGTGCTGGACCAAGGCCAGGAAGATCGTGAAGGACCTCAGCCATCCCAACAACAGACTGTTCTCTCTGCTGAGGTCAGGAAAGCGATTCCGCTCCCTGAAGACCAACACAGAGAGACTGAGGAGGAGCTTCTTCCCGCAGGCGATACAGTCTCTCAATCACACCACCACACAGTACTGACCCACACATACAGTTCTTACACACACTGGACATTCTGGACATTGTTTTCACTTCATTACTTAAATCACGCTGCTGTTATTGTGTATATATTTATTTATATTTCTTCATACATTCTTATATAGTTCTATATTGTGTATTTTGTTGTACAGTTATTTTATTTTCAACTTTAATTTATATATTTTATCTTATTCTCCCAGTTAAATTTACCCTTCATTCTAATTTGTGTTGTACAGTTATTTCATTTTTAACCTTAATTTATATTTTATTCCTTCCTAGTTAAATTTACCCTTTTTAATTTTTCATATTTATTTCCTATCTTATTCATAGCCTTTCCTTTTTTGTTTTCTTTAGGTCACGAGCAGTTGTCCAAGCATTTCACTACATATCGTACTGTGTATGACTGTGTACGTGACAAATAAAATTTGAATTTGAATTTGAAATTTAAAGGGTTAAGGGCCAGATTTATCACTCAGGTCTCAAATGTTTTAATTTGAGCTAAGCCAGGTTTTCATCTAATAACTCCGTAATAATCACCATGTTGGTGCAAAAATTTCAAGCCTGTCAGAGTATGTTATCTTTTGCATTTAACATTGAGTCACCAACAAAACTGGAAACAAATCGTGTGTTTCTTGTTACTAGCAGCAAACTGCCTAAACATAAAATCTAAAATTTATTGCTAAATTGTCATGTGTACACACAACACTGGTACATCCCTTTGAGTTAGATGGCTTGCTTATGTTTGAATGATTCATGGGTTAAGTTTCTAAACACCCAAAAATATTGCTCTGATACCATTTAAAACAAAACATAGAGAAATGTGTGGTGAGTCACTTCTGCACAGTACAGTCTTTCCCAAATGTTTTGACAGAGACAAAGGTTTTTGTTTCCATGCACTTTTCCACTACTAGATTTTTTTACATGTTTCTATAATGTAGTGATGAACAATCAAAATGATTTTATAAGTTTAAAAAACTTAGAAAATAGCAGGTCATGTAGTTACCAAGAAAATAAAACTTAACCAACACATTCATCCACCACAACAAAGCCAATATAAATGGACTGAATATATTTTACATATTCCATATAAAGTTCACCTTCCATCTATGTCACTAAACTATTAACTAAATAACAAGAACAGAACAGAAAGAACAGAAATGAAATAAAAGGTAAAGCACTCAGGCAGTGCATGAATATTCAAATTAACCTTTGTTGAACGCCTGTGTTTGTTTTAGACAATCTAATAGCCTTCAGGACACAGATCCTAATGGACTCTGCTCTACGTAGCAACTTTGTTCTGCTATTTCTATTTCACCCCTGCTGATTCTTCATTAGAGTTGTCTATATCGCTAAATTCACAGTGAGTAGATCAACCTTCTTCCTACATTCACTGTTTGCCATTATCTGCTCCATCGCCTTGGCTATACCTTCCCATCAAGACTTTACCACTTGAAAAATAAAACGGAGGTGATTGGCTGCATAGAGGTAATTAAGATTCCGAGTTGTACAATTTCAAATGAAAGTTCAACTTTTCGACTAGAAAAAGTTTAGTTTTAAAGTTGTTTTTTCTTTTCTGTGAGAAAACTACACTTGAAAGACCAAAAGGCATCGAGCAGCATGGACGGAGACAGGCACACGCCGAGACATTCTCAGCTTAAGGTTCTGAGTCACCGATGGGAGAGGCGAAAACAGAGAGAACAGCAGCAGAGCCTCGCAGAACAGAGGAGGCTGCTATAGCTGGTCATTAATAGTCAACCAGGATATACCGCGGGGGGATTGCAGACCATGGAGGCAGCTTGATAATTCAATCTGTCAAGCACACGCTACAAGCTAGGCCAATTAACTGGAGAGGAGGCAGGCCTGACCCCAACATCCCCCCACCCCTCCCTGGCCTTCTTATCCGTTCTCCGTCTGCAACATCCCTGGCGTATGTTAAACCAACATCTATGCCAGTTAAACTGTCACTCCTGCTGAGGTCAGAAAAAACAGCTAAGTGTATGCGTGCGTGGGCGTATGTGTGCACGTATCAGTGGACATCGAACCGCTTCATTCTGCTGCTACAGCGTCTGCTCTAATAACTGGGGAGATGCAGCGTTTATGGACAGATGGCCAAACAACAACTGCTGCTAATTGACGGCTAATTGCAAACTCTGGGCAGGTGTACATGCTCTCCAACAAATAAAACCTGAGTGATTTCTCTCTTCCTCTTGCTAATTTACAGCTACAACATCCAGTTGGTTCTTTCCTTTTCTGTCGCCGCTCATGGTTTCTTTCTCATCTCTCATTGCTAAAGAGAAGAGAGGAGGATTTTTACCAGACCCCCTGCCGCTTCGCCCATTACACCTTTAACCTGTGTCAAGCATTCAGCGGCATCCCAAGATTTTGTATACATTATTTAAAAGCTCTTGTTCTAATGCTTACAGGGACCAAATACATGCAGTGTGGAGGTCTATTTTGAATAGTGCTGTACCTCGAAGAGGGAGGAAGGGCGTGTTAAGGGGGGTACAAGTGAAAAAGTGTTTTCATGCTTACAAAAACAGTCAGGAAGAAGAAAGAGCGTGGAGACTTTTAGCGTGCAAGGTCGCTGCAGAGTATGAAAGAGAAGCATCACGGAGAGCCGCATTACTGTTAGCTGTGTAACCAGTTGATCGGGCTTTTACTGTGAGTCATTTACTGCAAAAAAAATAAAAAATAAATAAAAAAGAAAGAAAGCGAAAAAAAATGTGAAATTGTATCACAGACACCAAATGCAACCGCATTTCATTTATTCAAACTTCAGAAATGCTAAAACGTTTTTCATGCGCAGGTTGCAGGTGGACTCGAGCCACGCTGCTCCTAATGTTTCTTCTCTGATTTTCACAGAGTAATATCCGTCAAATGACAATCATTTCTTCAAAAGACAAAAAAATAAAAATAAAGAGGGAGAGAGACATTCTGAAACCCTGCTCGGTTAACACTTACAGAGAGGCATTTTGAATATCAAGCGAATGTTAAAAGGCTTTTGGCATCATTAGAATTCTGGATGCAGGCTTTCCAATTAGAAGCAATCCTGCACTGTCGAGCTCTACTGTTGCTGCTGCGCCTCATGCAGGTTTGCTCTGCATGTGTGGGTACGTGTGCGTGCGCATGACTCTTTGTATATTTAATGTCGCTGAGTGTCACTTTATTTTTTTTCTGTCTTTTTTACAGCTGCACACCCATCCATCATACTTGCTGCAGGGCTAAAAAAAAAAAAAAAAAACACTTGTCGGTGCATATTGCACAGCGGTGAAATCCATCCATAATAATATCTGTTTTGAAAACCCCGGCTTTGATAGTCTTTCACCAAAGATGAGTCTCTGAAGAATTATTTGCAGAGCTGCATACAGCTTCCATGGATGTGTATGCTAACTTTCTGTGAAGGGGAGCAAAGAAGATGTAAAGTTTTGCATCAAAGGGCCTCAAAAGAGACTCTCCCTCTTCCTCTGACCATAAAAAAAGAAAGTACTTTAGTAACTCTCAGATGAGCTTCTTCAGAGGAGTCCGGAGAGTTTTCAGAGAGTAAGAGCTGGAGCAGGTGGAGTAGGAGAGAGCGAGAGAGAGAAAAGAGCCAGAGGTGGAGAACAAGTACGAGAGTGGGTTAGATGTAGAGGGAGAAAAACGAGAGACTGGTGGCTTGGAACAAAATCTGGCTCCCCTTCATCAGGAGTAGCTGCCTCAGTGAAGATGACTTTTTGGGGTTAGTGCAGAAGGGAACCCTCCCTCCTCTTGCACACACACACGGACACACACACACCTGAAAAGACACAAGCATACATTTCCTTTACAGGACTAAAGGCTTAGGGGAACCATCTTAAAGGCATAGGATTAAAGATATACACACATGAAGTTCACACACACCATAAACTCATTAAAACAACAAAGTTTTTAAACCTGAGCCTTGCAGCGTTGATGCGACTTCTTCACAGTAAAACTGTCAGCCACCAATGCTAGCACTGTTTGATCATGAAAGTTTTATGACATCTTTGCCTTCACTCTGACTTACAAATCTTGTGAGTGTCAATTAGCAGCAAGCAGATCAGGAAACCCTGCCAACAGAAAACAAACCTTTGTCTTTTTTTTGCGCTCAGACTTCAGAAGAATGCGGATTAAAAGGGACACGGGAAAGACAAAGAGGGGGGCGCATGTTAGATTTGCATGGCAAACATCGCTGACACTTTGTGTTTGTTTGTAGTGCAGTAACACTGTCAACCGCTCTTAAACTATTTTGCGAGTAGTGCGTTTAGACGTCATTTATCCTTGCTCGAATGTTCAAGAAAGGTCACACCTGTGCAACGAAGAGTAGAAAAATAAAACGGTTTTTTCCTACTTTGGATTGGAGTCACATGTGAGACAGCTAAGATGGGAATTGGAAATCTTTTCAACTTTTTTCTTTTTAAAACTCATTGTGTATACTAGGTAGGCAACAAATGACTGTGTTCTTCCAACAGCCTCTAGCAAATTATACATAATTGCAACTGAAGACTCAGGAGGTATCGATTTTTTTTAATGTTCTCCTCTGTCTTTGTCTAACATTTTATTTAAGAAGCTGCTTTTAACCATACTTTGAAGACGTTGCTTTGATGTAGAAGACAAACGTCAGTAGTCTGTTTGATCTGATTTTGAAGCTGGCTTTATTGTGCCTCCACTGTATTCCGATCATTTTCCCAGCGAGTCATGTTTGCTTTTTACTCTGAACAAATAACAATGTCATATTTGTGCGATGGCAGGTAGGTGGCAAGTTTTATGAAATTTTCGTCGAAAGAAACACATCGAAGGCTAATATGGCTGGAAGAAAAATTCTTGGTAAAGAGGGCCTCCTGTGGGCAAAGCTAAGGAAATGCTGCATTAGGGTTGAAGAAGAGTAGAACCTGAAGTATCTCTGCTACAAGGAAACTGTCAGGCCAAAGCTATCATATATCATTATCTTAATAACTACCTGAGAGACTGATGCTAAAATTGATACCACGATCCTCTAATGACTTTTTTGATCAAGATCACAAGGCCAAAACTTCACTTTCCTTCAAAATTTTGATCCTGGAACAAATGGCATTCCCATGAGCCTCAGATGTAATTTTTGCTTCATGATGTTTGACTATTTAGAGAATGGTCACCATTATTACTTGAGAACAATAGTAATGTTAGCATTGTCATGGGGACCTGATGGGGATGTTATGTTGTTCCAGAAAGTCTTGACACGCTACGAGTCAAATGTTTGGACACATCTTCTCATTTAGTGGTTTTTCTCTATTTTCGTGACTATTTACATTGAGTCTCAATGAAGGCATCAAAACTAATTATGCAGTAAACAAACAAGTGTGAAATAACTTAAAACATCTTTTATATTTTAGAATCTTCAAAATAGCCTTAAAGGAGTTCCCAGAGATGCTGAGCACTTTTGCCTTCTCTCTGCGGGCCATCTCATCCCAAACCATCTCAATTGGGTTTAGGTCAGGTGACTGGAGGCCAGGTCATCTGGCGCAGCACTCCATCACTCTCCTTGGTCAAATATCCCTTTCACAGCCTGGAGGTGTGTTTGGGGTCATTGTCCTGTTAAAAAAAAAAAAAGATGGTCCAACTGAACGCAAACCGGATGGCATGACATGTTGCCACAGGATGCTGTGGTTGCCATGCTGGTTCAGTGTGGCTTCAGTGTGGGACCCATGCATGTAGAGACCATCTGTTCACCTTTTCTGCATCACACAAAGACACAGCAGGTGGAACCAAAAATCTCAAATTTGGACTCATCATACCAATGCACAGATTTCCACTGGTCTAATGTCAATTCCTTGTGTTTCTTGGCCCAGACAAACCTCTTCTGCTTGTTGCTTTTCTTTAGTAGTGTTTTCTTAGCAGCTATTTGACTGTCATCATCTACCTCCTGCACCGAGCTCTGACTCACCTGGAGAAGCCTGGAAGCACTGTGAGGATCATGTTCTTTGATTTCTCCAGTGCTTTTTAACACCATCCAGCCGCCACATGTCCCAGTGGATACTGGACTACCTCACAGAACGCCCACAGTATGTGAGGTCACAGGGCTGTGTCTCTGATACGCTGGTCTGCAGTACGGGGGCCCCACAGGGAACTGTGCTGGCAGCGTTCCTCTTCACCCTCTACACTGCAGACTTCTCCATCAACTCCCCACGCTGCCACCTACAGAAGTTCTCTGACGACTCTGCCATAGTCGGCCTCATCCCAGGTGAGGACGACTCAGAGTACAGACGGTGGACTCTGGACTTTGTAGACTGGTGTCAGCAGAACCACCTGCTGATCAACGCCGGGAAAACGAAGGAGTTGGTGGTGGACTTCCGGAGATGCAGACCCACCACACTGACACCGGTGAACATCCAGGGAGTGGACATTGAGATAGTGGACTCTTATAGGTACCTGGGTGTTCACCTGAATAATAAACTGGACTGGAGTCACAACACTGATGCTCTGTACAGGAAGGGTCAGAGCAGACTCTACCTGCTGAGGCGGCTGAGGTCATTTGGAGTACAGGGAGCGCTTTTAAAGACCTTCTATGACTCTGTGGTGGCATCTGTCATTTTTTACAGTGTGGTATGTTGGAGCAGCGGTTTATCGGCAGCTGAGAGGAAGAGGTTGGACAAACTCATTAGGAAGGTCTCAGCTCTGTTCTGGGATGCACCCTGGACCCAGTGCAGGTGGTGGGAGACAGAAGGACTCTGGCCAAAATAACATCTCTGATGGACAGAGTCTCCCACCCCATGCATGTAAATGTTGCTGAACTGCAGAGCTCCTTCAGTGACAGACTGCTGCATCCTAGATGCATGAAGGAGGGTTTCCGCAGGGCCTTCCTCCCTGCAGCTGTCAGACTGCACAATCAGAACTGCTCCCAACAAACATAGATGTTTACATCTGCGCTGTAACTGCAATAAGTTAAATAACCGATTCGCACTACAACCTGGTTTGCTTCTTATCTGTAGTTATTTTTATTTAATTTAATAACTGTACAATACTATGTATATTGTCCTTAATGTAAATATGTAAGAAAAATTTGTGTATGTTTCTGTTCTGTGTCCTGTGTACTGTTTGTTTGTATATGTGTCTTTTTGCTGCTGTTACAGCCAAATTTCCCCTTGTGGGACAATTAAAGGATTATTCTATTCTATTCTATAAAGGACTGATTTGCGCGGTTTCCTCTGAACAGCTGATGTACAGATGTGTCTGCTACTGGAACTCTGTGTGGTATTTATCTAGGCTCTAATCTGAGGTGCTGTTAACTCTGAGGCTGGTGACTGGGATGAATTTATCCTCAGCAGCAGAGGTGACTCTTGGGCTTCCTTTCTTGGGGCGATCCTCATGTGAGCCAGTGTGGTCGTAGCGGTTGATGGTTTTTGCGACTGCATTAGAGAGACAGATGTCTGGAGAGTGCCAGTGGTTTGTCAGGTAAGTGAGTTCTGTTAACTTCTGTGTCTTACTGGTTAGCAGGTAGAGGACAGCGTGGGGGAGGCAGTAGGAGAATTTTGGGTGAGTAACCCATTTGCTGCGAGTCCAGACGGAATGATCGGGAGAATCCAAGTAGCAGTTGCAGGGAGGCAGGCGGGCGAAGCTGGGAAAGAGCACAAATCGTGGCTGTGTAGTACGGAGAAGACCAGCATCCAGGTGAGCGTGAGTATTGTCGTGAGGGTGAAAAGATGATCTGAGGGATTACTATGGTCGACTCCTTTGTCACGTGGTGTGAGCAGAATCATCTGCAGCTCAACGTGGCAAAGACCAAGGAACTGATCGTGGACTTCAGGAAGACCAGGAAACACTTGACCCCTGTTTCAATCCAGGGGGTCAGTGTTGACATTGTGGAGGACTATAAATACCTTGGAGTACACATTGACAATAAACTGGACTGGGCTAAAAACACCACAGCACTTTACAGGAAGGGCCAGAGTCGTCTCTATTTTTTGAGGCGACTGAGGTCCTTCAACATCTGCCAGAAAATGCTGAGGATTTTCTATGAGTCTGTTGTGGCCAGTGCGATCCTCTATGCTGTTGCATGCTGGGGGAGCAGGCTGAGGGTCGCAGATGCCAACAGACTTAATAAACTGATCCGTAAGGCCAGCAATGTTGTGGGGATGGAGCTGGACTCCCTCAAGGTGGTGTCGGAGAGGCGGATGCTGTCCAAGATAAAGACAATGTTGGATAACACCTCCCACCCACTCCATGACATGTTGGTCAGTCACAGGAGCTCGTTCAGTGAGAGACTGAGATTACCGAAAAGCACCACTGAACGACACAGGAAATCATTCCTGCCTGTGGCCATCTCCCTGTACAACGCATCCACTTAACACACTGTTTGCTGCTACAACTACACATGTTTCTTTTCCAAATATTTATTTATAAGTGACTTATGTATGTATGTATGTATATATATGTATATATTGTACTATTCTTAGTTAGCGTATTGTCTGTCTTGTCTTAATGTTGGTTTAAAATGGAGCACTGTAACAAAAAATAATTTCCCCCAGGGATCAATAAAGTATTCTGATTCTGATCTGATTCTGATTCTGATACTAAAACACAGCTCTGAGGAAAAACACAGCCACTCACCAGGACCATGACAATTGGTTCTTGCCATAATATAATTTTTAACATTTTTCAAATAAGGACATTTAAAAACTTTTTAAAAAAATTTTTTGCTACATAACTCCATATATCTTGCTTCATATATTTAATGTCTTCAGTATGTATCTACGATGTAGAAAGTATTAAAAATAAAGAAAAATCATTAAATAAGAAGCTATGTCCAAACTCATTCCACAACCGAGGAACCTTAATGGCAAATGCTCAGTCGCCTTTTGTCTCACGGACTAGAGGCTCTTGTGGTTTGGACCCAAAAGCACATGTGTACTATGTACATGTGTACATGTGTACATGTGTACTATGTACAAGGTTTATTTATAGAAAGATGCAAACTCAGATTAAAACATGGATTGAAAATTGAAAAGGAAAACAGGAGCCGTACAAGGTAGAGATCGGGGAAACGTTCAAACACGAGAAACACAAGGAGAGCAAAGGAATGGGAAACTCTATAATATAGGAGAGAGAAGTTACTGGGCAGGAAATGAAGAGAGTGGCTAGAAGTGAGTAGGTATTGCAGTGGCGGTTGCTTACTTGCAGTGGCTGGCTAGCACAGCAGGGGGGCGGTCACGTGAGAGGAGAATACCTGGTTACAGGAGCTCCAGAGGGAGGAGAAATCCGAAAGAGACACAATGGACAGGAGGGCAGGCGAAGGAGCGAGGTGAGTATGTAACCTTTGATTTGCAGACTGACTGACGTAGATGAAGTGAACAGGACCAGCGCTGAAGAGTTACATGGCAGGAGATCAACCCGAGAACAGAGAGACAAGACAGACAAGCATGAACTTGAACACAAGGAGGCCGAGTTACCACGAATGGTAGCAGGAGAGTGGCAGGCAGCGCTGGTTTAAGAACCCTCCTGTTGATTTCTCTGGAACAAGGAGAAGGTGAGGTGCTGGAAGCTCCACCCTAGGGGATGGAAATCTGGAACCTCTCTCACAACCAGGAAAACCGCCCAGGCACATGACATTTTGTGACATTTAATCAGTGACCAAGTTAAACATAAAGAGGCTGTGTTAACACACTCTGCAGGTAGTTCCTGTGGTAGTTTGAGGACAACAAAAGCATAGCTTCTTTCACAATGAATCACAATCTACTGTATAGTCCTGACATGCTGTTGGAGGCTCAGGCTGCATCACAGATGTACAAGTCCAAAAAAGTTATTTCTCAGCTTGAATTCCAAGCTGGGAAATGCATAGAGCCTCTGGCGCACACCATAGTTAAAACTGTTTCTGCTGAGTGCTCTCCCTCAGACGTCTCGGGACATTACAATTTAAGTCTGCAGTGAAGGTTTGACCCTGGGCTAAAAATTCACACATTTTTTTAAGTTTTCTTAAATTGGAAAGAAAACCAGAGTGTGACACTCTATCACCAAATATTGCTTGTTGGTCTTTGGGTTGTAGCCACACACTCAGTTCTCATCATTCTCATTTTGATACAGAAATTGTTGTTTAATCTCAAATCAGGTGGATAATGCACGAGGACGAGCCTTTAAAGGGAGGTCAAGTTTTTGACATTTATAGATGAATTCTCATAACTGTTTGATCTCATATTGTATAACCATGAAGGAAAAAAGGCAACACATGGATTTGGACATTGCCAAAATACAAACTGCACATTTTTGACTAGGGAGCACCAGGATATTAGAAATAGAAATGTCAGTCAGACACTCCACCGCCTTATCCAAGATTAAAAAGTATTTAAATAAGTATTAAATGGCCTGCTGTGAAACTTTTGGGCATTTAGGATTTATCCTAATGACTTTGTTGAGCGCTGACTTTACTGACTTTTCATTTAGCACCACCAGCAGGTTAAAAATTTGATGGACTCACAATATCTCAGTGGCTTCTGGCAACACACGACTTTTCCTCTACAACTGTCAGAGATTAATTCTCGTGATTCTGAATGAAAATACTATTTTTATGTCATTTTTATTACATCTGGTCCAAACATATTTCCACACAGGATGAATTTTGAACTGTGTGAACAAGACTGCAATTGCAAACACTATGTAGTGCTTATATTAGAATAGAAGCAACATGGCACAGCCTTACAGTTCTGTTTTTCTGACTGCAGGCTGTTAAGGCCCGACTTTAATGATGCAAGCCCAAAAAACGCTGCAAAGCAGTCAGAGTCTCACAGAACATGTGATAGTTTGCTTCCCGTTGATGCAGCGGTGCAAAGTGCATCCGGACTTGAAGCGTAATATGTATTGCAAATTTGCTGTCAGGTAGTCACATCACTGGTCTCATCACTCAGAAACAGCTGGGCCAATTACAGTGACACATGACAACAATGGCTCAGCATCTGAAGAATTGGTTACTCCAGAAAATCATGTTGTTTTCTAAATGATGCAGTATGTCAGAATGTGCACAAACAGCATCATAAATCTGCAGCCGGAGGCGGGTGGTTTGGGATTTTATTTAAACTGCACAATAACGATAGAAATAAATAATTTGATGAAGTCATTCACAATAAACTGCGATAATTCAGCATAAACAATGGCATACAGATTCATGACTGACCTGTTAGAAATGTGTCAAAGTGTATGAGATTACTATGCAGACTGGTGTCATTTGCATGAGATTGAATCAAGGCAAACACAGTGAATAGGCTTGTGTAATAGAATTGTACCCATTTTCCATCAAAATACTAACTGGAGCCATTTCCATCTTAATTCTACTCCATCTCACAAAATAACATCATGTAAAATGTAACACAACAGTGATTACGCTATAATCCATCCATCCATTTTCTCATCTGCTTATCCAACCATCATAGTGGGGCTACAGAGCCTATTGCTGATGACATCAAATGAGAAGCGTGTTACGCCCCAGACAGGTCACCAGTCCATTAGAGGGCTAGCAGACGGACACACAAACAGTCCTGTGTCACAACTACAATAAACACAGCAAATTAATTATCTGCTTTTATCCATACAGGAATATGGAGTGTACGGGGATGGAAATTGAAGATAAAATGCCAAAAACTACAGTTCCAAAAAATGAGCACTTGATTCTGGCTCCAAAAATCGTGACTTTAGCAAACAAAATCATACACTAACAGCCTCATACAAAAAAGAAAAAATTGTTCTGGTCTTTAGCTCATTTCCCTCCTTCATAACAACTGTAACCGTTTGGATTTTGTTAAGACTGTTAAGTTCTATTATCGTATTACTTAGCAGTCACTAACTAGCAGGTATCTGTGTTTGTCCTTTGCACATATATACTTTATTGATGCAGGTTGTCTTCCATAAATTGTTCATGATGAGTCTGAGTCTGCAGAGGGTCCCAGTGCTGTGGAATACATCATGTCTCCTATACAAAGGATGCCATGTCCAAGTGGGCCCCGGGATTACAGGCCTGTGGCACTGACTTCCCACGTCATGAAGACCCTGGAAAGACTTGTCCTTGACCAGCTCTTTCCTATTGTCAGGCCACATCAGTTCGCTTTACCAGCCCTGATGCCATCATCAACCTGCTCAATCGTGTCTACACACATCTAGACCAGCAGGCGAGCACTGTGAGGGTCATGTTTTTCAACTTTTCCAGTGAATTCAATACCATCAGGCCGACCCTCCTGAGTGAGAAGCTGACAGCGATGCAGGCGGATGCCTCTCTTGTGTCCTGAATTGTTGATGCATCAGTGAGGGTGATGAGACAGAGTACCGGGCTATGGTTGACTCCTTTGTCCCGTGGTGCAAGCACAATCATCTGCAGCTCAACATGACAAAGACCAAAGAATTGATTATAGAGTAGGAGGACCAGGAAACATCTGACACCGTTTCAATCCAGGGGGTCAATGTGGACACTGTGGATGACCTATAAATACCTCAAAGTATACATAGATAATAAACTAGACTGGGTTAAAAACATCACTCTACAGGAAGGGCCAGAGTCGTCTCTATTTTCTGAGCCGGTCTTTCAACATCTTCTGGACAATGCTCAGGATTTTCTATGAGTCTGTTGTGGCCAATGCCAAACTCTACACTGTTTCATGCTGGGGCAGCAGGTTGAGGGTTGCAGATGCCAACAGACTCAAAAAACTGATCTGCAAGGCTAGTAATGTTGTGGGAATCGAGCTGGACTCCCTTAAGGTGGTATCGGAGAGGCAGATGTTGTCCATGATAAGCTGGACAAGCTGGACAATACCTCCCACCCACTCCACAACATGCTGGCCAGTCACAGGAGCACCTAAACGCTGCACTGAATGACACAGGAAATCATTCCTGCCTGTAGAATGCACAGTCCACATTGCAATAGTTAAAATGAAAATAATAAGTAACAAAGTTTTACACTTGAGAGTAAAATGTCAATCATATATATTTCATCTCTGTAATACTCTGGATATTTATAACTGAGCCATTTGTATAACAACTTTCTTTGTGGTGGGTCATGTGCAATAAACCTCCCAACTATTTGCACTGTCTTGCCCAATTCTGCTCATTGTGCTAACTGTTGAACACCAACATAACACTAAGAAGGGCAATGAGGGCAATGAAAATAATAAGGTCATAAAAATGTGAAAAGTATCCACCCTACTTGTGCTTTTTCGAAAATGCATATGAAGTGTTCAAGAGAAAGCAGGTCAATGACTGATTACAAGATACAGCACTGTGCAAAAGTTTCAACTCTCCCCTAATTTCTTTATATTTTGCTAGGAAAACGGGAAATAGGTGCAGTGATTTTGTGAAACGTGCGAATGTAAAGGGAAATACAATATATAAGGCATAAACAGAGTATGAGATATTCAAATGAGCTTGAAAGTCAGCCTGAACTCTCTTAGACAAGCATTTTTAAATTTCTTTCAGTAGTCTTGAGGAAAGTTCTTCAGGCTTGAAAGACATTCAAAGCTCTTCTTTGGATGTTGGGCACCTTTTGTTCCCTTCTCTGTCAAGATGATCCGACACTCCTTCAGTAGTGGTGACTTCTGGGCTCTGGGGAAGCCATTCTGCGTACTTTTTTTTCTTAAATTCAGGTATACTTCTACTGCACTGGAAGTGTGTTTGATATTACTGTCATGCTAAAAAATGAAGCAGTTGCCAGTCAGTTGCTTTCCCCTCCATTAGACCTGTTGTCACTGAGTTTCAGTCCAGTTCTTGTGTATTTTAAAATAACCTCAGGCTTTTCTCCTTGACAGCCACTCTTCCACTGAAACCATTTCTGTTGAGACTTTTGCGAACCATACACGGTCCAAGTGAAGGAGCAATGCACCTCTCAGGTCCCGTGTTGTGTCTTTCCTGGATTTCTTTCCTATTTTTCAAGGACATAACTTTCAGATGCTGTTCATCAGCCGTGGATAGGTTTTAGGCTTGCTACTTCTTTTGTCCACTACTTGTCTAGTTTCCTCAATGTTTTTAAGGACACACTGCACAATATGATGAGATATACCAAGTCTTTTGGGATAAAAAAAGAAAAAATCATACCTCCATCCATCCATCCATTTTCATCCGCTTTGTCCGGGGCCGGGTCGCGGGGGCAGCAGCCTAAGCAAAGAGGCCCAGACCTCCCTCTCCCCAGCCACCACCTCCAGCTTATCCGGGGGAATACCAAGGCGTTCCCAGGCCAGCCGAGAGATATAATCTCTCCAGCGTGTCCTGGGTCTGCCCCGGGGCCTCCTCCCGGTGGGACATGCCTGGAACACCTCACCCAGGAGGCGCCCAGGGGGCATCCTTGTCAGATGCCCGAACCACCTCAGCTGGCTCCTTTCGATGTGGAGCAGTAGCTGCTCTACTCTGAGCCCCTCCCGGATGGCCGAACTTCTCACCCTATCTCTAAGGGAGAGGCCAGCCACCCTTCGGAGGAAGCTTATTTCTGCCGCTTGTATCCGCGATCTCGTTCTTTCGGTCACTACCCACAGCTCGTGGCCATAGGTGAGGGTAGGGACGTAGATCGACCGGTAAATTGAGAGCTTCGCTTTTACACTCAGCTCCCTCTTCACCACGACGGACCGGTGCAGCGTCCGCATTACTGCAGCTGCAGCCCCAATCCGTCTGTCGATCTCCGGCTCCCTTCTCCCATCACTCGCGAACAAGACCCCGAGATACTTGAACTCCTCCACTTGGGGCAGGAACTCATCCCCGACCCGGAGTGGGCACTCCACCCTTTTCCGGCTGAGAACCATGGCCTCAGATTTGGAGGTGCTGATCCTCATTCCCGCTGCTTCACACTCGGCTGCGAACCGTTCCAGTGCGAGCTGGAGGCCCTCACCCGATGAAGCCAACAGAACCACATCATCTGCAAAAATCAGAGATGAGATTCTGAGGCCACCAAAGCGAAAGCCCTCCGCCACTTGGCTGCGCCTAGAAATCCTGTCCATAAAAATTATGAACAGAACCGGAGACAAAGGGCAGCCCTGGCGGAGCCCATCACCCACCAGGAACGAGTCCGACTTATTGCCAGCAATGCGAACCAAGCTCTTGCAACGGTTGTATAGGGATCGAATGGCCCGTAGCAATGGGCCAGACACCCCATATTCCCGCAACACCTCCCACAGGACACCCTGAGGGACACGGTCGAATGCCTTCTCCAAGTCCACAAAACACATGTAGACTGGTTGGGCAAACTCCCATGCACCCTCAAGTATCCTGGAGAGGATAAAGAGCTGGTCCAGTGTTCCGCGACCAGGACGAAAACCGCATTGTTCCTCCTGTATCCGAGGTTCGACTAACGGACGAACTCTCCTCTCCAGCACCCTGGCATAGACTTTCCCAGGGAGGCTGAGGAGTGTGATCCCCCTGTAGTTGGAACACACCCTCCGGTCCCCTTTCTTGAAGATGGGGACCACCACCCCGGTCTGCCAGTCCACAGGTACTGCCCCTGATCTCCACGCAACATTGCAGAGGCGTGTCAACCAGGACAGCCCTACAACGTCCAGAGCCTTCAGGAACTCGGGGCGGACCTCATCAACACCAGGGGCTCTGCCACCAAGGAGTTGTTTAACTGCCTCAGTGACCTCGCCCCCGGAAATTGGCGAGGTCACCCCTCCTTGAATCGCTACCTTATCGTGGTGGAGGGGTTTGTGTGTCACAGGGATCCCAGGGGCTATGTTGTCTGGGGGCTTTTGCCCCCTGGTAGGGTCTCCCATGGCAAATTGGCCCTGGGTGAGGGACCAGACAAAGAGCGATTCATAAGACCCTTATGAAAAGGACATCGAGGGAACAGTTTACCCTGCCCGGGATAGGGTTACCGGGGCCCCGCCCTGGAGCCAGGCCCGGGGAGGGTGCCCGAGGGCGAGTGTCTGGTGGCCGGGCCTTAGTCCATGGGGCCCGGCCGGGCACAGCCCGAAGAGGAGACATGGGCCCATCCTCCCGCAGGCCCACCACCCGGAGGAGGCGCCATAGGGGTCGGGTGCATTGTGTGCCGGGTGGCGGCCAGGAGCAGAGGCCCTGGCGGACTGACCCCCGGCTGCCAAGACTGGCAATAGGGACAAAATCATACCTGTCAAACTTATCTTTAACATTTTTTGTAGATCCATCTAAAAATGGATGAAATGGGAATAAATTATGTCCTTTTACGACTATCAGCATGGAATTTGTTCCATGTTTAAAGATACAAACTAATTAAAGATAAAATTTTAATTTGTTTTTTTTTTGCCAAGTCAACACATACAGTAACAACATCCCTTGACTTTTATGCTTGAATGATTTGTAAGTCTGTGTTGACTTAACACACAGACTGAAAATTAGTGAAAAAAAAGAAGAAAAACACCTTCAAAAAGCTTCAACTGTTGAAGACCGCTGTAAAAAGTAAGAAACTCTTCTAAATGCATAGAAGCAATGAGGGGTGACTCAGTCATTTTGCACAGTAATGCAGAGTTGCTCTCTTGTACCAAGTCAGGACACCTATGTGTCATCGCTTTAATGATCAAGCTTTGAGTGTTGAAGTGATTTAAAACAATAGTAATTACACCCAAACTTTCAGTAAGTGGCATTACTTCGGGCCCTACATCCACCCAAAAAAAAAATCCCCTTTGAACGCTGCCTTTAAAGAAGGTGTGTTGAAACAAAGCAGACATCTTTTTAGTGATGGCAGGAATCAATATAATTCTTCTCAATTTCCCAGCTCCTACACAGCGAGTCTGTTGTACAGCAATGAGATATCACTTTAATTTAAAAGAAAGGAAGCAAGGAGGACAGTGCAGGCTCTGATGTTTTCTCTTGGCGTCAACTGTGTCTTGGGAGCTAATAAAAATGAGACTGCTGTGCAGGAGCAGCTTCAACACGAGAACCCACCATCACCACCACCCCCAGCACTCACACTCTCTCACACACACAGCATTGTATGCTTCTTTATTGGCTTAATAATGGAGCACTAAGAGCATGGAGGAAATAGTTTTTATTCTGCGAGTGCCTGAGCCAAAAATCAAACGAGAACACGTTGGCTTTAGCTTCTCTGGAGGACTTGGTGGAGCAAAACAGCACAGTGATATAATTAACAGCTACTTCCTGAGAGACAGGTGTGTGTATGTGTGTGTCGTTGTGGATATTATAACTGAAGAGCCTGTGTACAGATGAGAGTGGACATGCACACTCACCCTGCCATCCTGTCTGCTTGTAAAGTTGAGAGAACAAAAACATAATTTGAACCATAATTCCTCGTGCTCTATTAAGGGCTATGAAGGGCACTATTGACATGCACTGATCTTTGTGGCACTGTGTGGGCATGCCCAAAACCTAACCCCGTACATCTGAAGGACAGCACAAACATTGTAGTGAGAAAAAAAACACACTAAGAAGAAACTCTTGCTATCTTCCACCCGACTGCTTGCAGGAAAGCTGAAGGTAACAAATCAAACAAGGAAGTCGGAGCCCCAAAACATTTAAATGGAAGGCAGGCACAGCCTCACAATGGTTTTCGCCTTATCTTCCCTCAAACACCTGCCATGTCGGCTGCTACTTATCCTCTGATTACAGCTGTCGCCATTTTGCTGTAATTCACCAAAAAATTATTCCTGAAATAAATAAATATTATAACTCACAGAGAGAGCGGGGAGCAGAGAAAGCATGTAGTGAAATATTCAAGTAAAATATTCTCTGGGAACATGGTGTTCTGAGATTGGAATAAATAAGTAGACAAGGAGCAGAGGGAGAAAAAAGGGAAAAGTCAAAAGGAGGTTTGATGTGATGTCTAGTCTGGAGTCTGGGCTGTTGCACTGTTGATCTCTGCTCTACACACAACTCTCAAACTAGGTCATGATAACAATGAATGACAACTTTTCTGCAATTGCATTATTCTGCACATTCCCGTGTTATCTGCAGTGACCCTGGGTTCAGAAAGCAGATTCTAAGATACATGTGAAAAATAAAAAATACCTTTATGAGCAAAGAGGAAAGAGAAGTATTTTCTCTGTCGGTGCAGGTGCAAACAGTCACAGCTACAACTCATTCACTTTGGTCCAGATCGGATTGAATAGTTTGAGTGCAGTCATAAACTTTCAACCACACAGAGTGAATCGTTGACAATCTTAGAGATGAGATTTCTGCATTGGAGCACAGTGGACTTATCTTCCCATAGCTGACCCGCTGTGCTTTAATAGTGATTTGCAAATCTCATAAACCTCTATTTTATTCACAACAGAACATAGAAAATATATTAAACGTTTAAACTTAGACATTTTACTTTTTCATGAAATATAATAGCTCATTTTGAATTTGATAGCAGCACTGTATCTAAAACAAGCTGGGATGGGAGCAACAAAAGGCTGGAAAAGTAAGTGGTACTACAGAGAAACAGCTGGAGGAACATTTTGTAACTAATTAGGTTCATTGACAACAGCTCAGCAACATGATCGGAAATAAAAAGAGCTCCTAGAGAGGCAGGTTTCATAAAAGTAAAGTAAAACGAGATTCACCAGTCTCCAAACAAATTGTCTTCAAATTTTAAAACCATTCCAGAATAATGTTAAAAACGTTAATAGCTCATCCTTTGCAGCGCATGTTATCATCAAAAGATTTCTTGAATTTGGAGATTTTCAAATTGAAAGTCAATATTAGATACAATGTTACATCTTCTCTGGGCAACTCAGTAAAAGAAGAGGGGCTACACAGTAGTAAAAATGGACCTGTCTCAACTTTTTTGAGATATGTTGCTGCCATCAAACTCAAAATGAACTACTATGTTTCTTAGAATAGTTCATGTTTTCTATATTCTATTATGAATAAGCATGGGCTGCTTGAAAAATAGCTGTATTCTGTTTTTACACATGACATTTACACATGATCAAATAAGAAGAACTTGTGGTGGTCATGCCCTGCGTCAGATTGGTGACCTGTCCAGGGTCCTGCTCCCCAAATTTACTAACCACCAATTCTAATCTAGTTAAATATATAATAATTATTAGTTAGGGTATTATTTTCTTCTGATAGTTAATAAATCCTTCAGTGGTTAAAATTCACACATTTAAATCAGTCTTAAAGCACATTGTTTTTTTTTTTTTTGTCCCATCCCACTTGTTGATATTGTCTATTAGAAGACCCTTGTATTCTCACAGCTTTTGAGTTTGATCACGATTAGAGAATCACAGACTTTTCCTTAAAGGTGTCTGCCAGCTTTGGTGTGAACTTCCCTGTCAGTGGTAACCAGCTATTTCCAATCATAACCGCAGGCCGTTGCTGTCCACCAGCCCTCATGTTTTGACATGGTGATGAGGGGACCCTTGGTGAGGACCATATTTTTTAGCTAATACCAGTGAAAGCAGTACATGATATAATTAGCATAGCAAGTTTTGTCAGCTTTATTGTTCTATAGCTCCCTGAGTTTATAAAAACAACAACAAAAAAAGTTTAATATGGTTTACTGCCAGTGGAAAAAAATATATAATTTGATCCTAGTAAAATAAGGCTAGCTTCTTTGTTTTTAGCTTGTTTCTGTGGTTACCATGCTCATAAGGTGATCTGTGTCAACAGATTGATAGGAAGACAAACCATTGTCACAGTTGCATGGCAGCACTAAATAGTGCTTTGTTTATTCATGAGAGAAACAGGCAAAGAAATTGTCCAGTAAATATGCAATTCCCAGTTAATTTCAGGTACGTGTTCCACAAATGTGTTCTTAAGTTTACCAACATCATTCACAAGTTAGGTGGAATTTTCACGTGGTTTAGCCGTCTATCATGAGTGGTTTTCTAAAGCGTCAGCAGACAGAATAAATGACACAAACATGATTAAATATAAGGGCGCACCATTTCAGCTCACGCATTATACAAGAACTTTGTTAGCATGCACAGCAAAGCTACAATTTCTGCACAGTTGCTAAAAGTGAATGTGTAGTCAGTCCTTCCCAATTCAAAGGAAGACACAGCTCAAGTTTTGTTTTTCATAAAGTGGGAGAGGCTTCCCTGCTTCACACTGTGCATCGTATTCTTCCCACTGGTGTAGTACACTCCAGGATCGAGGCCAGTTTGTACCAATGAGTGTCACAAATTTTTTCATGGAATACATGATCTTCATGTAAATCCTTTCATTGTTTGTCACAGGGCATATTGGACATGTAGGTAAAGAAAACCCTTCTTGGAATTAAATAATACATAAAATAAATGGATGGTTTGCATTATAACAGTATTTGGTGTCGTAAGCGCTTCAGACAGCAGATGAGTGAATTCAGGTAATCAATGATGAAAACTACATGCAGATAAGGACAAGTTAAACCGTTTACCTTTTATACCAGTGAGTTTAGTGCATCTATAACTCGGTTTTATCACTATTAAAGGCTGAAATATGATAGTGCTGATATTTGATGATGGTGATGGCTTCCATGTGAAAGATGTGAAAGACTGATAATGAAATACAGTGCAAAGTGACTGTGAAAGTAACACAAATTAAATCAGGCATTTCATTTTTAATATTCTGACTCCCGTCAGCTCGGCAGCAGATTACAATGTTTAAGTTTCCCCCCTTTTGCCCATCTGTCAGTCGCTATTGCTTTATTCTCTTTCTTCCTGTTATCCACCTGCCTGCCACTCTTTTTTTCCCCTTTCATTTAGACACCACCACACACCCACACACACAGCAGCCACAACTGCTTCAGTAGCAGGTAACACGTACTGCTCACACTCCAAAGTTCTGTGTAATGCCAACCAGATAGCAATGCTGCCCTCTGCTGACCATATAAATGAAGCTATTACTATATAAACATCTGGAGGAGATAACCACTTTTAGGACCTTAAGAAAGGGCTTTATAGTCAAAGTAAAATGGCAATAAATAGGATATGTGTTAAATCGTCCGTCCTTGTTTATGGACTTGATGAGTAAATCTACCAGTAGTGCCTTTGAAACTTAATTGGACAAATGTGTGGCTGACAAAACCAGCAAGCAAAAAAGAAAAAGAAAGGGAAAAAAAAGAAAGAAACAGTGTAGCTGACTGGTTGCACTGCATCTTCATAATTGCACACCAGGCAACTTCACCGACGGCTTCTTCAGGGCCTGTGCTGGATTTGCACATGCTGGTTCCCTCAGCCTAGGGCTAAATGCCATTTCAAGGTAGACCGCTCATCAAGATGATTGACAACTGTTGGAGCAGGAACTTGAGGGGTTTAACATGAGGGGGAGAAGTGTATTGCACTGGGCCCCCTCAAGGCAAAGAGATGCATATCTTAGCTTCTGTCTCAGTTTTCTTTGGGGTCAGGCACATTGATTGCAGTGGCTGTTTGTGTTTTGGAGAGTTGGAAAATATCAGTTTGTTAGCTTGACACAAACACAGCTGTCGTGGCTTGTGGGGGAGGGTGCAAGCGAAATACTGCTATTTATGATCACATTAACAGTCATAATGATTTTCTGTATGCATCTAATCTGTAGCTAGCCACCAGATAGCACACCAGAAACGTGCATTATATGCCTGCTAGCCCAGCTTCAATAACCCAACAATCATTGGCGCTGTTTACTTTTATGCCCGAAGTGATGGACACACCCTACGTTCTAGTTTTTTAGAAATCTCTCAGTCATGACATGGTACATAGCTTCAGATGGAATCTAACAAACTAACGCGCTGCTAACTCCTAAGTCCATTAAACCTTGTTATTCCTCTTTTCATGGATGCCTGGATATTACATTTTATTTTAACAGCTGGGAAAACAGCCACGATGAAAATTTTATTGAAGATTAAAGAATTTAGGCTGTTTGGAACTCTCAGTTATGCCACAGTGTTTGGGAACCAAAGATGAGTTTGGACCCAGAAATGGCTAATGATGTCAGACGTAAGAGTCAAGCTTCCTGACATTTCCCTAATGGCTTATGATTGACAACAAGCATCATCGTGAAAACCGAAGCAGATACAACAAAGCTAAAGTCTTTCAAAAAAAGAACTATTCCAATTTCATCCACAGAATGACACATTTGCTGCCGGCTACGAAAACACGTTGGGACTCTACTCCTAGTTTCAGGTTTCCAGGTAAAACTTCTTATGACTCCTCCATACAGTCTGTCTGCCAGGCATCACTTTTGCTAATTCCAGCTACTGAAGTGGACCCCCTGAACATGTTTATGCTGTTGGTGCCATCTGGAGCAAGTCAGAAAATCACTGAATAGAGATAGACAATCCAATCACTATATCCTAAGGTAGTGAGCTAGAGAAAGTGGGCCAGAAGGGAGGTCAGAAGCCCTCCTTCTTTCGTCTTGTCTGTAATTACAAAAGCTAAAAATTTGTTTTGCTGCACGTGTATTAAGACAAAATGATATGCATAATTAAAAGCAATAACAAGTGAATTTCACACAAGCTGGTCCTGCGAAAATAGCCCCTGCATGCAAAGATAGCAGAATGGGAAAAATGGAGCAGGAGGTGGTGGGGACACACGCACACACAGACACAACAGTGAGAATGGCAGCTGATCATCTCCAGCAGCCATGTTGGAGCAGGAACAAGATGCAGCCAGATGCTATGGACATTGGTGAACAGGCATATGGAGAAGAGAGATGCAGGGATTTGTCAAATTGCACAGTGCTCTTGTCAGGATTGGCAAAAAGGAAAGGAACTGCAAGCTGGTTGCTTTAAAATAAGAAGCAGAGTTTCTTGTTCTGATTAACAGTGATTGTCATCACCAAGGATATACAGTATATAGTAATTTCTTCAAAAAAAAAAAAAAGAAAAGAAATCATCAGTCGAGCTGAACACTATAAGCTTCTTTATCCCCTTTTGTTTGGCTGTGCCTTATTGTTACTAATAAGCCTCACTGATGCTTCACAGCAGAGCAGGCATCCTGCTATTGGAGAGACCTGTGGAGACAGATGGGAGATTTACAAATGCTGGAAGACCAGGGAGCGACGCTTGGCAATGGCACACCTCTGAGAGATTTCCTTTTTACTGCAGCCTTCTTGTCTTCATCAAGGTTTGGTGCTATGGTGTCACTTTTCTGCTGCCAAAGTGAGCTGCAACTTAGCCGGGAAAGACGATGTCAAGACATCTGCTGTGACTGCGCAGGCGGTAATTTTCATCGTTGCAACCGACCTTGTAGATTTTGCAAAAAAGCATTCATATATACACATACAGTCATAGCTTTCAACTTACCAAACGGTTTGGGAAATTGAAATGGAAACTGATGAATATTTATCTCCTTCCTCCGTCATTTTCCCATTCAGTCTCAGAAATGAGGCAGTCACATCAGGTTTGTGTTGAGCAGGAAAAGGGGAGTGAGCGTGTTTTTCACAGAGTGCAAGGCAGTAATTCTGCAACTGAATAGATTTCTAATCACACATTACTAATCTGGCCTCGCTCTCGTGTACCCGCAAACAGCTCCTCACTCTCACCCGGCTCCCTCTTTTGTTTGCTTACCCGTCCGGGGGCCTCGTGGATAATAACGCGGACCATTGCTCCGGTCACAATGAGGAAACAGATCCCCACTCCAAATCTCATAACCTGACGCTGGCAACTCACTATTGATTTCTTTCATAAACCGTGCTCCGTGTCTCTCCTGCCTTCTCCCACTCTTTCTCTCAGCGCCTCGACCCGCTCTGCTCTCGTCACCCACAAACTGCACACCACCCCACCCACACCCTAAAAGAGTAATTACTCACTCTTTTATTTTCTCCTGCATGGTTCCATATCAGACTACTCATCTCTGACAGCGGTGCAGCTCAAATTAAATTTCCCCATCTGATAATGAAAGTCATTAGGTCCCGCTGGAGCCTTATGGAAGGCCAAACAAAGCCTGGTGGAGGCCTGTGTAATAACCCCGGGAAGGGACAACACAGCTGAACAGAGAAAAAGAAAGGCATACAGGGGCTTACTGGCTGCACAGCTGATGCCTTTTTACTGATTATTCATAGGCAGCAAACTTCTGAAGGACAAAGAAGTCTCCATAATACAAATATCCACTGCGTGTGTAAGAAAATAAATATTCTGATTTTCGTGAACTTTTTAAACAGCATTTATGGGTAGCAATACTGTACATTTCCAGTGATTATACTGCACCTGACAGCATGATCGATAGCCATGCCAGCGTTCGAGCTAATTTGAATGAGCTTTTTAAATTAGGTGGCATTTAAAATTTCCACCATGGGAGTGAACTGAACCGTTTTTCCTACTCTATTACAAACACATGCAGGTGCAGTAACCTGTGTCACTCATCTGAGCTCTAGTGAGAGGCTTGTATGTTAATTTGCTACAGCCCTTATCCTAAAGGACGCTAAATGTGTTTTCTTTTTTTGTTGTTGCATATGAAAAATGAAGCAGATGTATCAGCCCCTCCAGGAATTCATGATCTTTGGATCGCAAGAATTACTACAAATCCAAGCAAACATGTATTTGTAGGCACCGTTTTTTTTTTCATATGTCAACCAAATAAAATAGGTAAATAAATGAATAAATGTGCAAAAAAAAAAAAAAACACAATGACTTTAACTTTGTTTCCTTTTTCATATGGATGACATCTTCATATACAACAGCACAAATGAATCAAAACCCACCTCTGGCGCTGGTGCCCTACCCTCAATTTTAAATGCATATAGACACTGAGGGTTTTCGGGAGGAGCCGTGCTGCCCTCTGGCAGGAAGCACCATGCCCTCCTGTGTTTTAAATGTACTTTAGAACAACACGCAGCAACATTACATATGAGTGGGCGGAGGGAGGTTTGGGGTCTTCACTCACCCCCGTTCTGTTAACCATCGGGGCTGGGGGTCTGTGAGGAGGTGCTGGCTGTCACAGTGGGGTCTGGGATGTGGGGCCTCCCTGCTACTGCAGATAAGGAGGCGGTCTGCTTTCCTCCACCCCAGAGAGAAGGGTTACATCTCCTGGGTCCAGGTACAGTTTGCCCCTCTGGGGGCGGGGGTACCCAGACCTGAGATCTATTTGTGTCTGTCTCCACGTCGGGTGAGGGCCGAGTATTTGTTTCTGTATATGGGAGTGGGAATGCACGTTTGTGTCTGCATGCGCCTGTTTGTCTGTGTCTATATGTCAGCTTGAGTCTTAGACTCCACCTCTCTGGGAACATCTCAGGCTCTCCAAGGTATGGAGGCCTATCTCCCCTCACCACACTTGCTGCCGGTGGCTGATGCTCTCAGACATTGGTGTGTTGGTGGTTCTTGGTGTCTGGGGCTGGGCACTCATGTATGTACCGACTCACTCCTGGTGGCCGATTGGCGGGGCCTGGCACCTGTGGCCCGGCTGGGCCCCTTCCGGGGGGTGGGGTGCCCTCAGGCCTCAGGCCTTCTGTCCTCTCTGGCACAGCTGGCTGCCGGCAGAGCCCACGGGCACATCACTGCAACCCCCTCTGGCCTCTGCTCCGTGGTTGCTGGGTGACCTCTCGTTTGGGGGTCTCATCAGCTCTTCCCAGGAGGGTGGCACGGTTGCCCCCCTGGTGGTCCTCCTTGGGTCCTTGTATTCTGGGGCCTGGATCTCCTCCATACCGGTTTCATGCCCTGGGGGACGGGGCTATGGCTCCCCACACTCCCTAGCAGATCGTTACATGGAAAAACCTTTTGAATACAAGCGTGCTGATGCACACAGGTGTGCACACAGGTGTACACAGACACAAACTACACCTTTCTTGGCTGCTACCTCAAAGCACATTGTGCACTGTCGATCTTGCGTGCTGCACAATAACATGTAATATTTAGTAGCTACTCCTATCTACTGTTAGCTAGTTTATTGTGATGGTGTTGTATTTGTTATGTTGCTCTTTTTTGTTTGTTTTTCTCTTCTGTTTTTTCTTATCTCCATACAGGTGATCCAGGTGTTTTGTTTGTTTTTCTTTTTTTTTTTCTCACCATCTCTTCTCCCCTCTATTTCTCTTTCCCTCCCTCTCTTTCTTTCATTCTTTCTCCCTGTCCTATCCCCCAGTCATGTCTGTCCTGTCTGTAACAACCAAAAATCAAATAAAATAAATACATAATTATAATAAAGGTCAATCAAATGGATCAATATGGCAAGGCCATGATGATCCAATTGGTAAAGTAAATCCGCTTGGCATCTTTCCTGGCCTTCAGACAACAATTCTGATGGCTAAAGATCCAAACGGGACAGGTAAAAAACAAACAAACAAATTAATCAAAACTGCTGTTACCTTGGATACACCAGCTTATTGAGAGATTAATTAGTGCAGAAGTCAAACCAGACACATCACAGTCAAAGAATTCTGAATTTAAAATACATGGGAGCATTCAGAAACAAAAAAGAGGGTGGTTGTCCGGCTCCTGTCCCAACATCAACAGCAGAAATGGAAAAAGGAAACATTTCCAACCACACCATTTGGTCAGCAAACACGCACAACATAAATTTGTGCACATCTATGTATTATTTATTACCATAGTGTAGATGTCGGTGAGTGCATTTCTGCGTTTTCTTGTCCTCTACAGTGCAAGTTAATTAAACATTGACTGTTGATTAGAAAAATGAAAACCTTTTTCTGTTTACTTCTGAAGTCAGGGAAAAGCAAAGCATGTCATGCATTCAGGGATGGGAATTGATAAGAATTTAGCTGTTCAATCAGTATCACTTATGGACTGTTACTGGGTTCTCATTGGCTCCATCAGAGTCACCATCATTGCTAAGCAGCAATAAAGAAATGATTCATGCAAATTAATTGCATGCTGTGGATCAAATGTTTGTGCGCGTTTGTTGAGGTATTTACTCTCTTTGTTGTGGTCAGTTATGCCACATATCACACAGAACACTTTTCTTAAAAGTAATGCAATATGTTACTTATTTATCCCTGGGAAAAAGTAATTTGTTATACTACTCATTACATTACTTTCACGTTACTGTGTAAAATGAAACAGTATGTGTAATAATCACCATTTAACAATATAAACCTGAGGCTACAGCCCCACACACCAACACAAAACCCTAATGAGGACACACATCTCTAAGATCTCTCTCTTAGTAGAATACAAGGCTGACCGCACAAAGCAAAGATGAATCCAATGCAAAAAGCGATCTCTACAGTGATTCTGCTTTAGAAACATGAACAGGTAGAAAGGGAGGCTGTAGCCTGGCTGCTCATCTGTTTGCTACCTTTGAAGTTAAGGGTCTGGCTGCTGGGGTCGGCATTCACTCAGCTTTCACTCTGGGTTCTTGGATAGCTTAGCGTTAGCATGGTGTCTTGGCAGATGCTTGCAAACAGCAGCATAATGCAGTTGTTTCTGTCCTGGATGCAGTTTTCCACTTTACCATTTGTCTCGTCATTTTGTGCAATAAAAATTAATGTCCGTATCGATGGTCTAGACTGCGTCGCTACTTTCCTCCTCTGACACGCGAACTGAAGACGGCTCATTGTAGTGCGAGTGCAAGAACCAATAAGCGGGATCGACAGGCAGGCAGACTAAAAATTCCAAGGAATTGGAAGAACCTGTTCTCGATTCCCATCCCTACGTATGCAGTTTCCCATGTAGTGACTGCCTAGTATGGACTCTATTGCTGGAAAAAGCTGTGCCACTCATTCACAGTTACTCAACAGAATTGCAATGAAAAATCCCCCATGGCCCTAAAAAGCATTTTCACTATGGGATAACTGTTGATACCTTCAAATGCAAACATCCATGATCCAGGTTATGTAGCTGCAAAATCTTCAGAACACCTTGAAGAGATCATTTTACAGCAGGTTACATTTAAAAACAAAAAGGCAGTTTCACAATAGTAAATGTATAGCATTTCCATACATTGCCAGTAGCTAGTGATGTTGCTTGTTTTCTAGCCTTTTAAGAATTTTAACATCTATATAAAAGGTCCCTTAAAATGAAAGATTGCTTTCTTTTTTGAAAGTAAAAGAGCTGTGACACACCAAACAACAGCATATCTAGATTTCAGACAATTACCAGATGCAGGATATATGTGTGTACTGTATGTTTCTACTTGCTTCTCTTTTCATGTAGCAATTGTAAGCCTCAGCTAAAGAACTCAGACAAATGTTGGACTGGTTCTCTCCATGGCCAAATAAACAGGTCCAATGAATAAAAACAGCAGAAATGACTGCTTTTCGCATGTGTGTGTGTGGTTGCCGAGGTGGGGGGTCCCTCTATTACAGCACTCAAACCATCAGGTTCATTAGCCCAACAATTACGCATTCATGAATTTGCTGTTAAAATGGCATTTGCTGAGCCGAGCACGCCAGCTCCTGTCAACCTTAAGTGCTGGGTAAAATACTTTTAATTGGTCTCAGTCTTTCGCCTGGTCGATTGTGGGGGCTGGCTTTTCTGGGAGCGCAGTTGAAACATTGGGGGCTAAAAGCCTCCAAGATGGTGGGATGGCAGAGGCAGAGTGGAGGAAATGCTTTGGAGGGAAAGGTCACAGTAATCACCATAAAGGGCAGCATGTAAAATAATTAATGAGAGAGTAATTGGCTGCTAGTTTATGTGCATCTGTGTGTGTATTTAATGGTAGCAGAGACAGCAAGAACATGGGCACCAACATAATAGAGGCAGACAGTATTTCTTTGTGTCTGTGTCTTTGTAGGTGTGTGTTTATGTATGTGTATGTGTATGTGCGTGCTATGTGGGTGCTGGTACTAATTGCGGCTGCATTCAGGTGTAGATTAATTTTGTAGGTGTTCTTCCAATGACATATTATCCACCAGACACTGAGTCTGGAAAGCACAGCTTTATTTTACAAGAAACCCTAATTCAAAAAAAAAAAAAAGAGAGAGAAAGAATGTCCCAACATGATCTTTTCTTCCAAACTGATCTCACTTTTGTCTGGTCGATAATGACAAAATGAGACCTGGATCTCCAGTTATGACCAAGCAGTTTTCTGTTGAAAAATCCACATTTTCTTAGCACAAAGGCTTCATGTCAGGTAAGAAGCAAGACCATGAGCATGGGTGACTCTGTGCACTACAAGGTCATAGTTCATGGTGACTGTCAGTGTGTAATGTGCCACTTTGCCTAGCAGAAAAAAATTCAGTACGAATGACCTAAGACATATTTGTCAGTGCAGGCCAGCAAATATCAGCTCAGAGCGGACTGAGCCTGGACTACTTGCTTGATCTGCCTTGCTGTAACTTTGTCTACTTCACAAAAAAGAAAATTCTGTTTAATTATTACTGTTTTGACATGCTAGAGGAGATCCAGCAGGCATTACTGAGATACAGCTACAGGGTGATATAACTGGGCTTTCATGTAGCGATCTGAAAACAGCAGTTGCACTGAATATGGTCCAGAGAAGGCTGGCCCCTAAGGATGCCATAGTGGATGGCTCTGCATATTTGATTTACAGATTTTTACACCATATGCACTTTCTGACTCAATCACGGACAAACCCCCAAGGATCAAACGCTAGGTGACAGCGGGGAAGAAGAATCCCATTTTAAACAGGAACAGTCTTCAGGAAGAACCAAACGTTGCATTTTGAGCAACCAGGAGAGATAGGAAGAAAGGTAGGAAATATAAGAGAAGCATACAGAATTTCTACTATGACCACCCACAAAAGTATTAGCAGACTAATTACTTCAAAATAGCTTACTAAAAAACTGTATCTGGATTTGGTCTATAACCAGTGTGTGGCTATTGGCCATTAGGTATCTTCTACGTCGACTTCAGTGTCAAGCTCTGGTACTTGACAGTTGTATTTACTGAAAGCTTGAGTTATAGTTCTGCATTACGTCTATGATGTAGCTGTATAAGCTGCATCATAGCCTGTAGCCTCATGTGCATCTTCCCAGAAGAGAAAGTACACATTGCAGTGATGCGAATCATCACTCTGATTGGTTTACTTCGTACTAATAGTTCATGCAAGGACCAAATATATTTATTAGCACAGTTGTTTTAGGCTCCAGTTGTACCTAGCTTGCCTAAATGCTTATAGCTATTATTATTATCAATAATAATAATATTCAATAGAACTATTTTGTCCATTTTGTAGTTATAATAGCACTTTATAATATTTCTATTGCATTTAATAAACCTAACAAGTATAAACACATATGCTGATTTCACCCAGTACAGTGTAGTGTTTATGGGGATTCAAAACAAGACTATAAATCAGGCTCCATTCTATTAACATGTCACAGGTAGATTTACATCTGTGTGATTTTACAGCACATTTAACTGTAGATATTGGAATATTTTATTATATCATGTTACAAGCTACTGTAGAATCTTAGAACCTTCTTTAGTATTCAATCTCCCATTTATTGGTTTTGACCTTGATACATAAAAAGAAGGTATTGATCTATACACTGGTCAAAACTGCACGGAAAAAAGTCTGCATCGTCTGCCTTCTGAAACACAGTCAATCCATCCATTACAAATGAACAGAGGTGGCATCACGGGGGTCTTCTGCAGTCTCAGAGAGACACTTCATATCACAGCAGCGCTAACACATCATCATTTAGTCTGCCCTGACAAACAGCAGTAATGCAAGAGATTTGACCGCACCTCCACAGAAGCAGCATTATGAAATGGGAATCAGAGGCATGCTAATGGCCAGGGAGGTGGGGGAGGAGTGTTGGGTTGGGGGAGATCGAAGCCCATGTGGCATTTAGTCAATACCTAACAATGGAACACGCTGAAAACTAAATGCCATAGGAGCACAGGGCTGGAGTTAATTGTCGGATACTTCTCCCCTGCTAACTTTGAGGGCCTAATTATTTTAAGGCGTCTGGAAAGGGATAGTTTGCTGAATCAATGTTCAAGATGGAAATACACGGCCTGATGTTTTTCTTCCCCCCCCAACCCCCCGTTAGTGATTTGATCGATTTTGAAAGTCAAAAAAGGCAGGCCTGCTTTATACTTAGACACTACAATGACTGCTTAAGTATTGTTTTCTGCTTTTATCTTTTTATCTGCTTTGTTGATGGATTTTCCAAATAATAACTCGCGCGTGTGAATGCGACCAACTGAGTGAACGAAGGGAACATCTGATTGTGGCCGACGTGGATGGGACCATTTTACACCGCCGTTGCTCGAGCGATTCACATCTGTTGTCACAATGGGTGGCACTTACTGATAATGTCTATAATCAGCCTATTTAATTCTTTCAACAGAGTGGCAGATATGAAACAGATGGCGAATCTGCGGGCGTACTCTAAACACAACACGTTCCATATTATTGAGATCAGCAGTTGGTGGAAGGCCACTGTATCTAAACACGTTATTGTATAGTGGCTGTGGAAGAATTGGAAGGCTAAGTGAAGCTCTGCACTTCGATAAATCATTCTTTATGGGTACACAGGACTAACCAACCATAGAAAGACCTTGAGTTGCATTCACCGGTAGAAAAGCAGAGCAAAATAGAGTGTCCGTGCACTTTAACCTTCCAAGAAGAAGAGCGGCTTTTTTGTTGGCTTTGTACTTTTTTTCCCCTTTGGCCACCATAAAGAATCCCTCCTCCCTACTGTGCTGCAGCAGAGAGTTTGATCAAACCCCTGCAGTGAATCATGTTTAGAGTCCCAAGCACACAGTAAACAGACGCACACACACACGCACTTCACTTCCTCGTACGTCTTCCTCAGGAAAAGCCGTCTTTGGCATGCATCTGAAATCTCCGTGCAGGTGCGGGACAAAAAGTAAAAACCGCAGTGGGAGCAACGCATGTCGTGTGATTACCATCATGCGGCGTTTTGCTGCTGTAAGCGGTTTGTCAAATAAAGTGCACGTTTGGGAGCTGACAGATGTGGAACAAGGCTTCTCCTCTGTTGCTCGTTGAGAGGTTATGGCTGCAATCAGAGCCTCTGATAGAAATTGAAATAAACTGGTCATTTAGGGCCTCTCTAGCTTACACACACACACACATACACACACAACTCGGAGCCATGTAATCATTCACTATCCACAAAGACTTAAGCTAAGACCAATGTTTCTAGTTTATTTTTTGCTGTAGCAGCTTGTATGGAGCATAATATACTGCATAGTGATATTTTTAATAGCGTTTTCATCTGTGTAAGTGCAGCACGGGGCTATTAAAAACATAATATCTGCATATCTAATCAGTGCAAACACCAGTTAGTGCACTGTACACCCTAATGATGCTGAAATTGCTGCTCCTTGCAGCCATCAGGTCAAAGGATATGATCTTTAGAGGAACAGGCAACCTGTCATTGAAAATGTCCTTTACGTTGACAAGCTGTCATTTACAATGCATCAGAGATAGCTTTGCAGAAGCAGTCCCATTCAGCTCGGAGCCCAGCACACATTCATGCTTGTAAGAAAGACAAAAAAAAAAAGCTTTTCTAATTAACATTCCCAGTGACCCGAAAATAAACATTTATTTTCCCATCTTCTGCACACGGTGAAAGATTTTCGACACTGTCCTTTGATAGCCTCCGATTTCCATTTTCGTGCGAGCTTTCCCTCCTCATGTCTCAACCCATAATTTATGCATCAAATTCATGCATAATTAATTTTGAATTTACCACTCTATAAGTATTAAAACACCAAAACAAATTCTGTGATAATGGAGGTTTTGAGGTCTCCCTCATTTCAAATTAATACTTTCTCCTTCCCTTCCTTTATTTCTTATTTCTTTCTCAAATGGAGCTGAAACAAAGGATAAAAAAACATAATCTGAAAAAACGGTGAGAGCTTTAATATTGAATTACTAAGATCTTTGTTTTCACGTCATTTTCATTTAAAATGCATACATATTGAACAAAAAACAGACACATAAGTGCACACATCAGAGAGGAAACTGCCCTCGTGGCTTGTGGGAAATCTGGATGTGTATTTTCTCAGTTTTAATCTCATTAGCAGCCTTCTCACTGTTGCAGTGATTATCCTCACACACCCAGCAAGTAAACATAAAAGAAAGTAATAAATTGCTCTAAATAGTACAAGTGGATCCAAAACGGTTGCAACAACGCCATATTGTAGGTGGCGTGTAACCAACACATCCAAACCGTTCATCATTTCAGTGCATTCAAATGTATCACAGGAGCAATGTTTATTTCTGCATACAGTACGCACCAAGCAGGTTTTAAAACCAAGGTGGTGCACTGAAACGGAAAAACAGTGTGACAGTGAAGCGCTCGGAGCTGGAGGCTTTAATCGTGTCATGTCTGGATATTCGGCGTACACGATCAGACTGAGGCTACCAAAATAATTCAAGTGCTCCTAAATAACCATTTGTACAATCCCCTTCTCACTTTCATGGATTAAACAGTGGCACTACAGTATCCCCGGGCTCTGCCGCTGCCACATTTCCTATTCATGGCAGAAATAGGTGAAACCAATATCATGCCATCAGGTGGCTGCTTTTACTCAAAGTGCCACGCAGCATCACAAGTGCAAAATATTTTCAGCACCAGTGGCTCGAAAGCTAACTGTGAACCCCTAATCATAATAGTCTTAAAATAGTACTGTGTTCTGTTATTTGGATTTAGCTCTTTGATTTTCATGCTAGAGTGGGGTCTCTGTGTGTTTCTTTCCCTGTATCAAGGGAACTGATATGTGTGCCATGGAGAAAAGAAAAGGAAAAAAGTGCCAGCGTAAGCCTGGTAGTAGTGCCTATCGCATGAAAGTTCTTTAGAATGACATGCAAAGAAAAATGGAAGGGAACATAATTCAAGTCAGTTCAATTCAGTGTTATTTCTATAACAGTCATCTCAAGGTGATTTATATTGCTAGGTAAAGACCCTACAATAATACAGAGAAAACCACAAAAATCAGGCGACCCTCTGTGAGCAAGCATTTGGCAACAGTGGGATAGAAAATTTCCCATTTAACAGGGAGAAACCTCAGGCAGAAGCAGGCTCGGGGAGAGGCAGTCATCTGCTGTTGCTGGATGTGTAGTGAAGGAAGGAAGGCAGGACAATACAATTCATTGTTTAAGCCTGTGTTCCTTACATTAAAAAAATGTATAATTTAATATTTCATCTTCAAGCAAGCTGGTACTACTATTCAGTTTGACCAATGTTACAGTATACATTTAGAAATCCCAACCATATTTTTGGCAGTGCTCTAGAAAAATCAGAGAGAGAGAGTGATTATCTTCTTTCCATTCAACTGATTTTGTAACAAAAACTTCAATCCACCAATATGCCATCGCCTCTGGCACATCATCTGTAGCTTGTGTAGTGTAGTATAATCTTTCCAGCAGCAAGTTATAGATTAAGTTGCAATAGATGTAATATCCCTAATTTCATATTTGCATAAATTACATTTAAAGTTACAATCTGTCAATAAGAAAATACCCAGAGTGATGCTAAAATAAGCTGCAGATTTACCAAGTAGGTGAATATCCACATATCTTTGAGGGAATGGTTATACCACTTTATTCTGACAGAACTTTTTCTAGACCAGGTTACTGCTGACATGGCTGACATTGTCTGTACTGTTCCAGCATCCATTATGGGCATCAGCAGTTCACATACTGAAGCTGGTCTGCAGTGAACAGTGGCTACACAACCCAATGGTAAGAGTTGGCAAATCCCTAATCTACAGTCACCATACCAGAGTAGCTTTTATTTTATTTATTGATTCATTGCAGTTTTATACCTGAATATCACATACTGTCGAAGACTAATTGTTTCAAGTTCCTATAAATTGTTGTTCACCTTAGACAAGTTGGAAGTCCATGGAAAAATGTCTCCTTCCACAATGTAATAAAATGTAATTGCAGAAGGTTATATTTTACCCTAAGAAAGTTATTTTTCCTACCATAAGGGGTATTTTTTGGTGAAACTCAAGTAGATCCAACCACACAGGAGACTGTCTCATGGTCAAATGTTGTACTTCTGTTTGTGTACCTCTACAAACCCGGTTACCACCTGCATCCTCCTCCATGAGCTGCACACTCAGTGTTAATGAAAGCAATGCTACTGATGTGAAATTTGAAAGTGATTAATATTCTAAGCAGGGAAGAAAAACTATACCTAATTCTTTTTTAAAAAAGAAAATAACTTGGAGCAGTCATGTGTCAGCACAGCAATTAACGAGACCCTTGCCTATACCTTTAATGGAGCAGAAGATTTGTAAGGCATATTAACAAAATAAGTCTTCCACATCGTGCTGCTCATCGTGCTGCATACCTCCCACCAGCTCTGGCTAGTTGGCTGTCACTGTGCAACTGTTTGTTTGTTTTTTTCTTTCTCACATCAAACCTTTTATGTCAAAACTTGAGATTTTTATATAAAGATAGCTGGGAGCGATGAGTCTCAGCTCGATCAATACTGCCATGCCCCCTTCAAACGGCTGTGGATAGTTATAGGAGTGCCCTGAGAGTCTGTGATCTGGTAATCAGTAAGAAAAAAAAAAGTTTGGATAGCTGATGTGGATGTGGACAACGGACAGATTTCTCACTATGCCGTCACGGGAGTGGTATTATCGGGGGATGTTGGCTTGATTTTTGCCCTGCCCACACTGGTAATTTCAGTCATCCAGACACTAAAGTTTTTCTGGTGAACTGTGGCAATTTAAAGACACTACATGATGTCTGCTAGATTACTGCAAAACAGTCCAATCTGTCTTCAAGATTGAGTCTGTTTCCAAGCAGGAGAAACACAGCTTGACTTATTAAGGTCTTTGGGCCTAGATTCTTTTATCGTATATATCATCCATGATCTTTGTTTGATTGTCTCTTTTGCCACTTTCAGTCACAAGTATAAAAAAAATATCCATCCAAACAACCAAGCATGTTGACCTTAAGTATGGATACATTTCAAACCCATAAACCCAAATCATTGCAAAATGTAACATTCTATAGATTAGGGTATTAACCACCATGTTTAACAAGTCTTAAAGTGCAATCCTGTTTAAAATTGTGTGAATGTGTGTGTGAATGGGTGGATGACTGGATATGTAAAGCGCTTTGGGGTCCTTAGGGACTAGTAAAGCGCTATATAAATACAGGCCATTTACCATTTATTTCATTTTAAAAGTCTTGAGCCACTATTTTCACTCATTTTCAGTCCTATCCTAGTACCTGACTATTTTCAGAGGAATTTTTTTTTGTTTGTTAAACCATTTAACTCTAGGCACTTAGATCCTAGCAGGCTGTCGCAAAAATGCATTTTTTGTTACCATTTCTTTAGTTACATCTACAGAAAAAACCAAAGATAACACAGTTTGACAGGCATAAAATAGCATTTTTGGACCAACAAGGGGATTCCCAAAGAGCCAGTAGCTGAAAAGTTGGCATATCTGGGAAATAATTTCCTGGATATGGGAATAAAAGAAGTAGCACTCCTAAAGCAGAAGAACATTGTCTGAAAGCCATGTCCTTAAGAAATAGGAAAAAAATAAGCTCTGACAGAGGACCTGAGATTTCAGTTCATCCATCTAATGTTGGCTAAAGCCTCATCAGAAATAGTTTCAGTGAAAGGGTGGCTGTCAAGAAGCCATTATTGGAAGGAGGAAAAACCAGGAGAGACTGGTGTATGCCAAATTACACAAGAACTGGACTGAAACACAATGGTAAGAGTTCTTATGGGTTGATGAATGCATATTTTGAACTTTTGGTTCAAATTGTCCCAAATATTTATGGAGGAGGTCAGGAGGAAGATACAGTGGGGCAAAAAAGTATTTAGTCAGCCACCGATTGTGCAAGTTCCCCCACCTAAAATGATGACAGAGGTCAGTAATTTGCACCAGAGGTACACTTCAACTGTGAGAGACAGAATGTGAAAGAAAAATCCATGAATTCACATGGTAGGATTTGTAAAGAATTTATTCGTAAATCAGGGTGGAAAATAAGTATTTGGTCAATAACAAAAATACAACTCAATACTTTGTAACATAACCTTTGTTGGCAATAACAGAGGTCAAACGTTTACTATAGGTCTTTACCAGGTTTGCACACACAGTAGCTGGTATTTTGGCCCATTCCTCCATGCAGATCTTCTCGAGAGCAGTGATGTTTTGGGGCTGTCGCCGAGCAACACGGACTTTCAACTCCCGCCACAGATTTTTTTTTTTCTATAATGCTGTGTTGTCACTGTTAATCTGTCAGCCTCATTAATATTTTTACTTTTGAGGGTTGATATTACATGGTTTCATTCACATTTCTTTCCGCAGCATGTCCAGTACAAAGTATTTCTTTCTGATTTTGATTTGAAGGACCAGACTCTTCAGACAGAACTCCAAATTCAGTGTGAGTACTTTGAACTGTGTGTAGAGCCTGCTTGTGGCATATTGTGTTAAACTATACATTTCTTTTGAAAGCCTCTCCCCCTCCTAGTCAGGAACTGAACTGAAGTCCAGTCATTACAATAAATGTGACCTATTTGTATGTGTGTTTAAACCTCAGCAGTGTATGTACTTGATGCGTGTACCTATGTACATATACAGAAGGCAATATTTATACATTATATAAAACATTTATGTCACTGAAATTAGACATTTGTGGGTTTAAAGAGAACTAGATCCTAGCCAGATGTTGGTTGACCGTGTTTGTTCGATGTCCATTTGATTTCAATATCAATAAAAAGTAAATAAAAAAATAAAAATAAAAAATAAGTGGGGGAACTTGCACAATCGGTGGCTGACTAAATACTTTTTTGCCCCACTGTATACTGCCACTGTTCTATCAAAATTCTAACAAATATCCTCATTTGTGGCTCTCATTTTTCTTAGAAACAAAAATCAGGTAAAAAAAAAAACATTTGATAATTCTTTGTTTTTACATTCATCGGGCCCCAATATGCCCAAATATCAAAGAGAAATTAAAAATGCATGCTCTGGAAGAGTTTGGGTCTTAGGAGGTTATGGTTTTGTGATGGAGATGTTACGTGTAGTTTTCACAGAAAGGTTTTTGACAGGTAAAATTATAGGATTCTGAACTTAACAGATTTTGTGTATTCACTCAGGTTTGGTGGTATGTATTTCTACGTGTTTTCAGATTGCTTCGTTCATATCGTACTCATTTGTAACCCTTTGGTGGCAAATTTCTCTCCATACATATGTATGTGTCTGATTACTAAAGAAAGTGCAAAAAAGCCTGATCAGAGAAACACGCTGGCCGGGACCCACCAGACATTTGTGCTGAGTGTAAATTGATGATCCAGGCGAAGGCACAGTATGCATTTGGCCTTCTTACATCCTCAAACTGTTCTGATCTCAACTGCACAACTGTAAAGTGTCATGGCTATCTCTTGGTGATTCTATTGACAGATGACAGGTTCACATATAAACACCTGTCAAAGGACAAACTGATGGTTCCTGCTACAATAGGCATCTCCGCAACCACATTTTGCCACGATGACACATGGACTTATAGGTGAAAACAATCAAAACTGGTAGAAAGCAAAGGGCAGAAGGATAACCAAGCAAAGAAAATGGCATTAAGTGAAAGCAGTGCAGCCTGTCATAGCTCACAGCAGATATAAGTCTGGAGTCACAATGACTTGTGATACAGCTGCTTTTATTGTGGCCTTTGACTACAGTAAAGATGAACGACAGTTGACTTACGTTAGACGAGAGAGAGAGAGAAAATGTGAAGGAAGTGTCGGCAGATTTACCCGAACAATATCTGGGAGGAAAGTGCTGACAAGGACCGAGCCCGGAGAATGAAAGATCGGGGCTATTTCACAGACCTTTATCATTGTAATGAGCCCAACTGGACAAGGTGGCAAGCGTTGGAGGACGATGTGGTAATGTGCATGTTCGCAGCAGGTACGGAGAGATAGAGAAGCGAGCAGGGAGGGAGGAAAGACAAGGTTGATTTCTTCCTTTGGCTTTTCATTACTTTCTATTTCCCATTAATGCAAGCATCTCCGGAGTCAGCAAACAGCACAGGGCAAATAGAAATGAAAGCGGAGCGTCTCGCCATGCTTTGGCTGCCATCAGCGTGGTGCATTTAGTCGTGCACACAAGCTGCCATCACGGACAGCGGGAGTCGTTTGCGGCCAGCGTTTCTCTAAAGCAGCGGGTGTTCGTCATTTATTTGGCGAGATTACATGGCGGGTGATCTCGTTTAGGAGATTTTATTCTTTGTTTCACGCTGGATGGGTGGGCAATGTTTGGAGGGAAATGAGGGAAGAGGAACAACTGTGAGAAATAAATACAAAAAGTAAACAGCAGAGATTGAAGAGTGTCTGGAAAGCAGAGGAATTACTGCTCGCACTGCCAGACTGAGGGCACTTTGAAGTCATGGGAATGAAGCTTTTACTTTGACAAGCGATAAAGTAAAACAATTAGATTGTGTAAAGATGTCACTTCTATCTGAGTCAAAATTTTCACTTTAAGTTACGAGAGGAGTTTGATGTCACACTGTGTGAGGAAGATGTATCTTCACCAGTACACAAAAAATAATAATAATAACAATAATAATAATAAAAAGAAAAGCTTATTTTCCACATGACCAGACCTTTCCGAGCTTTGAAAGGGTGATGAGGAAAAAAAGAGCTGAGGAAAAAGAGTGTACAGAGGGATCATAATTAGGAGGAGGGGGAAAAGCTTCAAATGTCGGTTCCGCTAGCTTAGACTTCTCCCTCCACCACGTCATGCAGTCTGCCTTTCTAATTCCCCAAAGACCCTCAGGACAATTTTCTGCTATGCTAGCACTACCCTTCCAAGGAATTGCTTATGTTAATATGGCGGATAAAATACCCTCTGCAATTAAGCAATTAATGTGTCTGAAATACACATTGTTGTTTACTGCCTTCAAACGTGCTCGTTTTCATGTTTCCCTGACAAGCCGCAGAGGGATTAAACAACACTACGTGAAAAAGTTCAAGTATATGTTCCCAACTTGTGAAACTTTCTATAAATACAGAAAAATATTCATGATTATTCTAATAAAAAATTCTACATATAGGTTCTGATGTTGTCTTCTTGTTCTCATAAACGCTCAGTTTTGAAGTATTGTTTATTTCTGGTACCAGAATGAGCCTCTAATCAGTTACAATAAATACATGCTAGCCTCACTTTTAAAAACCACTTTATTCCAAGTCGCAAGATCATTTAAAAAATCCACAAATTTGTTTGTGCTTGATTATGGTGATATTCTTTATATTTGCATGGTTCTGGACTGGTGAAAGGTAAGTGGACTGATTTTTATATATTGCACTTTACACAACTTGCCTCATTCACATCCATTCACACAAGCACTTCTTTGCTTTCTATCTAACATTCACACACGTTCATACTCCGATAGATGCATTGGGGAGCAACTTGTGGTTAGTATGTAGACTGGAGCAACCAACAACCTTCTGATTAGTGGATGACCTGCCCCACCTCCTGAGCTCCAGCCAACCCTGTGCATTATGATTCATCACAGGTGATTCTTTTCTTACTCACTATTGTATCTTATATGAAAAAGTTGGTGCTGCCTAAAAAATCGAGGCGAGCATCATTGTATGATGTTTATTTACAAGGGTCCAGAGCCTGCTTACCTCCGCTCCCAGACTGAAATTAAGCAAAGTACTTACAATGACAGTCCGCAGGACATTTTAACACTAGCTGTTGTTCACACTGAACTGAAAACTGGATTCAAATACTTCTCTGCCTATAAATGCTCATTGAGACTATCTGTTTAAAGGGTTTAGTAATAATAATAATAACAGACCAGAGTTAATGTCGTTTTGTATTTTCTAAGTAGTTTTAATTTTAGCTCATCTTGACTCAGTTTTGCCTCTGAATTAAATTATTCTGAATTATAGTTTTACTGTAGTTTAGTTTCACTGTTAGTTTTAATCTTTTTAAATATTTTTGCATGGATGGCTTATGTAAGAAGCAAAAGTTTGGAAAAATTTGTTCCAGACTAACAGATACAAAAACTAATGACACTGCGTGTTTTTATTTTTGTTATAATTTCACAAAATCATTTCAATTAGTTTACATTTTTTTCTAAAGTCTAGTTTGTATTTTTATTTTACTTAACTGTTTGTATTTTATTTTTTTAGTTGAAAAACCATGTCCCAGACAAATAGCTGCTACCCTGGGCTATCTGCTATAATTTACTTTCTTTTAGTTTGGTAACCTGTCTTTCTTGCCATTTCTTGCTGCTACTGGCAAATGCAATATATTTTAAAATAATAGATAATATTTAAGGTCAAATAAAACATAAATAGATAATTAAGTAACTTACAACCATATTTGACTTTAAGTGCAAACTTTGGTCTTTTTTATGTCTTCCATTTTTGTTTTATTTTCCACTGATGCTGTTTCTATGAAGATTTCATTCAGGTGGTGCGTTAATTATTCAAAGAAGTCAGGAATTCATGAAAAGACTAACTCTGTCATCTCTGGCTGTCTCTGTTTTTCCTCTGCAGCAGGTCAGACTCACACACACACACACAACATGCTGCTCCTCCTGTCTCGTGGACTTGTACCCAAACTTTGAGGTATTCTTTTGTCTTGCATATACAACTGAACAGTGCACTAAGAGAAAAAAGCTCTTCTCTGTGGAGCACATGCACCACCAGACACCTGTTCCACTTGTACATGCGCTACGACTGCAAGTACGTACTTTGTTTTCATCCAACACAGAGAAGCTTGTGAGTTCTTAATAAATCTTAAAAATTCTATAGATTTATGTGAATTCTGTATAAGCAGACGAGCATGAGAAGAATAGGTTGAGAACTAATGTTTAATATTACCACTGACTAAAGATCACCGAATTCTTTCTGTTATCAAAAAAAGATTTGGGGGGGGGAACCAAAAGGTCTTAAGCGCCACCTGGTGTCTATCTGTGCATATGCCTGTTTTTGAGGCCTTGAATTTGGCATTATGGCCACTGCCTTTTTAGTCTTTTAGAGCTAGATGTGAACGTGTTTGGACAAGAAGGGGCAATGCTAAGTTAGTAGCTAACAGTAGCTAGCTTGGTTAGCAAGGTGGGTCCATAAACTTACAGATGCAACGCACAAACACACATACCTGCTTTTTAGAGCTAGCTAAATGCCCCAGAAATGACTAGAACTGAACTGCACTACACTACTAGACGTATTTAACATTTAGTCATTAAATTTTTTCCTTGACATAAAAGCAGTTCTGCTAAAGGCTTTACAACGCAGGCCCACATTTACCAGACCTTCTTGTTTTTGTATTTTTCCAAGGAAAGTAGTGGAATTTACAGACCTCTATCTATAGTCTTTTTCAGAATAAATATTACAATATTTTCTTTACAGTGACGAGTCATGTGGGGAAAGTACTTTACAAGCTATATCTATATTTTGTGAGCAACTTTCAGAAATGTAAAAAAACTGTTACATGCTTTGAAATGGACATTTGAACGTTGATATTGAAGTTTAGACAAAACAGTTAATGAACTTAATGTGAAAAGCAGCTACATATTTAAACAGGTTTGCACGCCTTGTGAAAGAATTCCTCAGAAAGACTTTTCACCACAAAAACAAGGAAACATGGTTTGTTTTCACTCCACGAGCATCTTTGGTGTTACCATCTAAGCTGCAGGTCACGTGTGACCTCGATCCGTGATTATCGTCTTTATGTAATCATAGCTGCATGGTGATTGGCAGCACACTGCTTTTACACCTTGTTTTTTATGTGCCCAGATGCGTCTCTGGCGCTTTGAATGATTACATCTCCAGTACATCTGCAGCACATTTACACCTTAATCTTACACATTCCTGTAGAAAACTCTGATTACGACTGAATCACTATCAGGAGCGTGTTTTGTTTTTTTGTTTGTTAAGTCAACAGTTGTTATTAATACAACAAAGCTTGAGTGTAGCTAGTGAATTATCCAGGACAGAGACGAAGTGTGGGGTAAATGAAAGACAGGCAGCTGGATTGAGGATGAGAGGGAAAGAGGGAGAGAAGGGGACTATTGTTCATCATAATATGACCTGAGCCGAGGAAAGGGATGGAAAATTACAGAGGCTCCTAAGTGCACTTTTTGATGCTGAAAGAGCAGGTAAGGCTCTTTGAAACCAGCCCATCAATGCTTTTTTCATGGCATAGTGGCAGGCCATACAAGCATGGGTAAATAACACCTGCAGCACTCAGTCAGTGTGACCCAACATACAAACACTCCTCAACATCAGACAGGTGTAGTGTGTGTGTGTGTGCATTTACTTGTTTATGTGTAAAGCGCTTTTTTTCTTTCCCATTAGAAGTAAACTCGAGCGTTGCTCTCGGTTTTAGGCATTGCTTCTCTCCTCCCATTTTCATTCTCCCTCTGCCCTCTTTTACACAGTTTTCTAGTTTACCTTCTGCCTTTATCCTTCCACAAATGTCTCAGGTCAGTTCGTCGTCCACGTCCTCTGACTCTTTTTCTTTAGACCTCCTTTTAATTCTTTACACCTTTAAATATACACCGACTGTCCAGTTTTCTCTCAAGGTTTGTTTCAAAACCTGTTCTTAGACCAGCCAGCATCACAGGATTTCTGAATATGCTGCTCACTGGATCTGTGACTTCAGTAAACACTTAATGACTCTATGCTATCTTTTGCTATTTGCTGGTATCAATCTGTATTCATATTCATTTTCTAAGTCATGGCTCCAATTTCTGTACTGTGCAAAAGTAATATACTAACGTGCATCATATCCTGTCACCTCTCAGTCTGTTGGGAACATCCAGGATATTTACAGAATTCCACCAAGTTTGCTCAGAATGCTTTTTACATCCTTACCACCACACTTAAAACAAAGAGCATTGTAAATTAAGAAGATTGAGGAATTTCCCTGCGAATCTTGTTGACTGTGCCGAGGATGGTGGTTTTCCGTCTAAGAAGTTTTTGCGCAAGTGAAAGCGATGTGAAAAAATTGTCCGTGGTAACATTTCTGCAAAAACTTCTTAGACGGAAAACCACCATCCTCGGCACAGTCAACAAGATTCGCAGGGAAATTCCTCAATCCACTAGACAGACAGATCGCAATGAATTCACCACTCAGGTATGTTGCAGGTCTTTTGTGGTTCTATGTTTATGTGTTTCATTGTGTGTAAAAGTGCTATGGAAATAACAATTTATCTTATTTCTTAGGTGTTTTCAACCTCTGCTGCCACGCTGACGGCGTATGCGGCCAAACGGAAGAAGACAGTCTATATTCTTAGCAGCATGCACGGCGTGGTTCAGACTGATAACACCACCAAAAGGAAGCCAAACACTGTCACCCTTTACAACAAAACAAAGTGTGGCGTGGATGTGATGGACCAGATGGTTCGGGAGTACACTGTCCGCAGAGGAACACGGCGCTGGCCAGTTGCCGTGTTTTATAACATGATTGACATGGCAGCACTGAATGCACATGTGCTGTATCAAGCATGCTCCGGGACGAAGGAAAGACGGGTGGACTTCCTGGTGGAGCTTGCAAGGGAGTTAGCTCACTCTCATGTAGCTGCGAAGAAGGCAAGAAAAGAACAGTTGCCTTTGACACAACCCTCCACACCGAGCCCTGGAAAAAGAGCCATGTGTCAGGTCAAACACAATTGCAAGAACAATCATGCCACTGTGCGATGTGTTCACTGCAACAGATACACATGTGGTAAATGCAGACTACAGATACCATGGCAGTGCCAGGATTGTGAGTGATTGCTGAAAATGTTGAAATGTACTCACTCACTTTTTATAATTATTTGTAAAAATGTGTACAAATGGTTGATTTTTTGTACTGTTTTTATCAATAAATCTCAGCAACAAAGGACATACACCCATGTGTGTTGATTTCTCCCTAAGATGGCAAACTGAAACACTCCAAGTTGGTGACTTTTGGAGATTTGTTTCCCTGGATGATTGAGAATGCATCAAGATGAAACACAAAAGGAAGCTCACCGCTTTTAGCAGCTCCCCCACCCCCTCATCCACACACCCCCACTCCCCTCCCTCCAGAATTCCCAGGTAACAACCCAATTTACATATGAATGACTAGCCAATTTAGCTTCCACTTGCCTGAAGCTAAAGCTTAGCTAAAAGCCTACCAGCCATTTGGCTGCTCTCCGGGTTTTAAAGGTAGAAAAGCCAAATGGCTGGGCTCTGGGCCTTCCTAGTGTTAACTGGTTTACCTACAAGGTAAAGGGTTATTTCTTCACTTGAATGTATATTTTGTGTTTGTGTATATTTTGTAGCCCTGTATTGCTTCCTTCATAGAAAAAGGAAAAACTAAGGTGTTGGATGCATTAGTGATGGATTCTCTCATATTGCCCTATTTTATTGAATCCTTGTTGATAGTAGTATGATTTGGTTTTATCTTTTTTTTTTTTTTCTAAATTTGATGTACAGAAAAATAATCATCCATCAGCTCATCCATCCAACACTCCATCTATTAAATATATCACTAATTGTCACAAATAACCCTGTTCAACAGCCTTCAGGATCTTGTGTTTAAATGTACACATCACATCGAGTGTTCGGTGATTTGCCAAAGTGTCATCATGAATGGTCTCAGTGGAAGGGTAACTGTCATTATTAGAAAGAATGGGAAATAGGGAGAAAAGGCTTAAAATCAGCAGTTAACAAGTCAAATGGAGTGATGAAACCAGATTTGAACATTTTTGGTTCACACTGTCGTTTTTATGGAGGAGGTAAGGAGAGTGTGTACAGCTATATGTGGCCAAGGTGGAGGCTTTGACATGGTTTGGAGCTGCATTTTTGCTAATGCTGTTGGGAATTTTGTCAGAATCGATGGAATCACAGACATAGCAAAACACCATCAGATTTTTACCCACCATGCAATGCCAATTTTTCATGGTTGCAAAATTGTAGTGCATAACCCTGAGTGATCCTGGGTGATGTCACAGGTGCTATGTATGTCTTTTATATATAGTTGTGTGACGAAAACAAATGACCAGAATGTAAGACCATGTGCCGTACAACATTTGTATTATGTTTCAAAACCAACTGAATGTTTTATGGCACACTGTTTACATAGTGGAAAACATTTGCACATATTGCACCTGTATTTTCATTGCTTCATGAGTGGTAGCAGAAGGTTCTGGAAAAAACTGTTTAGAGCAGTTCTCTGAAAAATACAAGATATGATGTGGCTCTGCTCATCTGAATCTGTAAACTTTCAGCTAGCTCTTGCAAAGTGTGAACTTACACAATATGCATGTCAGTGCCCAAGAACCAAGTAATACTGCCTACATCTCTTCGGTACACCAGTGTCCTTCGGTAAACCTGTGGAATATGTATTTATTAGCTACAGTGAAAAAAATATCTTTCACTATCTGACCTTGCACATGGTGCAGAGTGTCACTGTCCTCATCTAAATGAAAAACATTCTGTCAACTGAATGACAGATAGTCAAATTAAAATGATATATGCTTACATGGTAAAGTCAGTGTATATATGCACATGTGAATTTTTGTCTGGTGGGAGTGTGTGAGTGTGGGCCGGGTGATATCCTCATTCTCTGGTTTGAGTCAGTGGCGATTAAACTGTGCACTTCGATGCTTGTCACTCATCGTGATGATGTCACGGCTGGTAAGGCGAGCCGTGTGGTGTGGAGGAAGCAGGACCCAAGATGCAGGCAGTGGATGAAATACTGGTGAGGTTTATTTACAAAGGTGTAGTGGCAAACAAGCAGTGGAGCATGACAAATAACTGAAGACACCTAAACTGGGAGAACTAAAAATAACAGACCTGGGAGCATACGACAAAGGGGATGAAAAGTAGAGAGACGCAGACGAGGAACAGGACACTGTGGCACGCAGGGTAACGCAGACTGACACGAAGTAACACAGACGAACCGCCAACAGGCAGGAGAACACACAGGGCTTAAATACACACACCAGTAATCAGGGGATGCGAGACAGGAGGGCAACACAGCTGGGAGAAATCTGGGCTGACGGGACAGGGGAAACGTAAACTGATCACACTCACATATGACACGGACCTTCACAATAAAACAGGAAACTCAGATACATGGAACCAGACAAGACATTGAACTAAACAGACAGATTCACAAACAGATGGGGAGACACCATAGACAGACAGATACAGACGCAGACTCAAAGGCAGACCAAATATAACACACAGAACTCAAACAATAATAATCATCATCATCATCATAAACTGGAAAATGATAACTAAAAGCGCTGGGTCACCGACCCAGGACCATGACAGTACCCCCCCCTCAAGGGCTGGCACCAGACAGCCCAGCAGAAACGAAAAAACGGATCAAAACAAAACAGAAAACAACCCGACCAGGGCGGGCGGAGGGGGCCCAGGACGGAGGGACAGAGTCCAAAAAGGCCCAGATGGTCAAGTTCAGGAAGCCGACCATGCGAATGGCAACGGGGCAGGTCCGGATGCCGGCCACGCGGTAGGCAGTGGCGTGGAAACAGTTCTGGGGGCCGACCGTGCGGACGGCAACAGCGGCGTGGAAACAGTTCCGGGGGCCGACCGTGCGGACGGCAACAGCGGCGTGGAAACAGGTCCGGAGGCCGGCCACGTGGAAGGCAGTGGTGGCGTTCAGGAGGGCGTCCACGGTGGCGGAGATGCCCAACAGGCGGCCAGGCAGATGACCGATGATGTGGAGGTGGTAGTAGGGGACCTGAAGGCTGCGTGGCCCCTGCAGCCCCAGGTGAAGCGGAGGCTGGACCAGACGATGATGCAGAGGCTGGACCAGACGATGATGCAGAGGCTGGACCAGACGATGATGCAGAGGCTGGACCAGACGATGATGCAGAGGCTGGACCAGACGATGATGCAGAGGCTGGACCAGACGATGATGCAGAGGCTGGACCAGACGATGATGCAGAGGCTGGACCAGACGATGATGCAGAGGCTGGACCAGACGATGATGCAGAGGCTGGACCAGGCAAAGCAGCTGATGAGGATGCTGAAGCTGGACCAGGCAAAGCAGCTGATGAGGATGCTGAAGCTGGACCAGGCAAAGCAGCTGATGAGGAGGCTGAAGCTGGACCAGGCAAAGCAGCTGATGAGGAGGCTGAAGAGGAGGCCACTGCAGGTGATGCGGAGGCTGGACCAGGCGAGGATGAAGACACGGAGGCTGGACCAGGCGAGGATGAAGACACGGAGGCTGGACCAGGCGAGGATGAAGACACGGAGGCTGGACCAGGCGAGGATGAAGCAGTGGCTGGACCAGGTGAAGCGGATGAAGCCGAAGCATGCGCTGGACCAGGCGACGCTGAGGATGCTGAATCCGGACCAGGCGACGGCGTGGAGGATGCAGCAGAGGCCGGGCCAGGCAACGGCGTGGAGGATGCAGACGGAGGCGCTGCAGCAGGTGGCGGCATGGATGAAACTGCTGCTGCAAGCGTGGATGAGGCTGCTGGTGGAGCAGCTGGTGGCTGGACGGGCTCTTCGGGCCCCCCAGCTGACGAGGAAGGAGGCTGGACGGGCTCCTCGGGCCCCCCAGCTAACGAGGCAGAAGGCTGGACGGGCTCCACGGGCCCCCCAGCAAAGACAGTCTCAGAACCAGTGGGCACTGGAGCCCCTGGCACACACAGAACAGAACCAGCAGGTGCGAAGACCTCTGGCAGGGACGCAACAGAACCAGCAGGCACACGGGCCTCTGGCAGGAACGCAACAGGACCAGCAGGCACACGGGCCTCTGGCAGGGACAGAACAGGACCAGCAGGCACACGGGCCTCTGGCAGGGACAGAACAGGACCAGCAGGCACACGGGCCTCTGGCAGGGACAGAACAGGACCAGCAGGCACACGGGCCTCTGGCAAACACATAGCGGCCTGCAGCTGCGCAGAGCATTGACCCTGCTCAGGCAGCGACAGCTCTGTACAGTCCTCAGCTGGGTTCCTAGCCTCCAGGGGTCCAGAGTGGGCTGAGGGCTGAAACCCAGCCTCTGGGGAGGCCCTGGAGTGCATCACAGTCTCAGAACTGGTCAGCTGTTGAGGGATGATTATGTTATTAACTGGTTTGTCTCTCTGCTTACAATGGACGGATGAAAAACAATTCCCTTCGGATAGCATAGATTCAGGTTGTTGTACTGGAGGAGCTGGTGACACAGGACGCAGGGCTAGTGGCTGCTGAACAGGAGGCTGAACTGATGATAGGGCTAATGATTCCTCTGCCAACTGAGCTATAGACTGGGTTATGGATTGTAGCATAGTTTGTAGTAAGTCTGGCTGCGACTGTAACTGAGCTATGGGTAGTGAGGCTGAATGTGGTGGAGGTGGCGACTGGGCTTTAGGCCGGGTGGCTAACTGAAGAAACACAGCCCCAGAATTAACAGTCCCAAAGTCTGGTGAAACAGAAAGAGTGTCATTTTCACTCACCACAGCCGGCGGTTCTGAAGCCCCACCACCCGGCTGTGGGGTGAGGCGCCTACGACATGAACGTTGCTTCCTCCTCGGAGAACGCTCCGACAGGCCGGGTAACTCCACATCCGGCAGTTCGGACTGCATATCCTCCGGTGGGCTGAGCAGACGAGCGGTAGGGGGGTGAAGGTGCAGCTCGTTCCGAAAGAAATTCTGAACAAGTGGGTGGAGTGAGCTGAACAGCCAGGGGAGACCGGAAACCAGTCGCTCCAATCGATTAGTTATGGCTTGGCGGAATCCCTTCTCCTCATGCCCCAGCCATAAATTAATTAAACGGTCCACAGAATAAATGATATCCTCCCGGAGCTCCTCGGGCGGGTTGAATGCTGCTGGGTCCATTGTGGCCGGTTCGTACTGTCACGGCTGGTAAGGCGAGCCGTGTGGTGTGGAGGAAGCAGGACCCAAGATGCAGGCAGTGGATGAAATACTGGTGAGGTTTATTTACAAAGGTGTAGTGGCAAACAAGCAGTGGAGCATGACAAATAACTGAAGACACCTAAACTGGGAGAACTAAAAATAACAGACCTGGGAGCATACGACAAAGGGGATGAAAAGTAGAGAGACGCAGACGAGGAACAGGACACTGTGGCACGCAGGGTAACGCAGACTGACACGAAGTAACACAGACGAACCGCCAACAGGCAGGAGAACACACAGGGCTTAAATACACACACCAGTAATCAGGGGATGCGAGACAGGAGGGCAACACAGCTGGGAGAAATCTGGGCTGACGGGACAGGGGAAACGTAAACTGATCACACTCACATATGACACGGACCTTCACAATAAAACAGGAAACTCAGATACATGGAACCAGACAAGACATTGAACTAAACAGACAGATTCACAAACAGATGGGGAGACACCATAGACAGACAGATACAGACGCAGACTCAAAGGCAGACCAAATATAACACACAGAACTCAAACAATAATAATCATCATCATCATCATAAACTGGAAAATGATAACTAAAAGCGCTGGGTCACCGACCCAGGACCATGACAGATGAGCTGTCACTTGTCCTGAGGCTCAGTAAACCATTGCTGTGCACCTTCCATTGGTGTGGTAGAAATGGATATCCTAAAGGTGATCATTTGCAATTTGATATTTTTTTTATTCTGGGTGTCTATGTCTACAGTTAACTATTCAAAATAAACCATATTTAACTTAAATATGGATTAGGCCTGGTGCAACCCTCCAGTTTATTTACTGTCTGAAACAAGCTATGTTAGCACCGTCAGATTCTCCATCTTTCTTCTAAACGCCATAATTAAAGATTTGACCAATAAGTTAGAGCATAGTTTCAAAACATGGAAGTAGCTGTGATGTTCAAAGCCCATACACACTGGAATTTCACCCAACAATACTTTTTGGGAGTCATAAGCGATGATATTTTGTCAAGTCAATAAGAGATAAGTGGATACAAATGAAAATCAAATGTACAAGGTTGATCAGACTGATCAGTCTAATGACATTAAAAAAAAGAATTTGGTGCACAAGTTGAATTTATTTTGGACTCTAAACCACACGAGGTCAAATGTACACACAGACCCCCAATAGTATTTGGTTACACGTCACTCTTAGTTAGTTAACTGTGGCGGCACGGCAGCAGCACACAAAAGCCACTCCAGACAGACACCCACACACACACACAGACTTTCATACACCAAGTGACTTTTTGCACAATACTCAGTCTTTTACACATTTCTATTGCACTCTTGTGTCTGCACTGTCTTGTGTCTGTATGGTTTTGTCTTGTCTTTGTTTTTCATGTATCTTTGCACATTGCACTTTATGTGGTCCTCTGTTAATTGTCTATTATATGTAGCACCATGGTCTTGGAGGAACGTTGTCTCATTTCACTGTGTACTGTACCACTGCACATGGTTGGAATGACAGTAAAGCCACTTGACTTGACAGATGCTTTTGGTAGCCATCAGCAAGCTTCTAACATAGTTCTGCCTGGATATTTGACCACTCTTCAAATATTGGTAAATATTGATAGAATTTGTTCAGATTAGTTGGTTTATTGTCACAGACACGGCTTTTAAGCGTAGTCAGCAAATAGCATTGGGGCTGGGGCTTTTATTTCCATCCATCCATCCATTCGCTTCCGCTTATCCTTTTCAGGGTCGCGGGGGGCGCTGGAGCCTATCCCAGCTGTCATAGGGCGAGAGGCAGGGTACACCCTGGACAGGTCGCCAGTCTGTCGCAGGGCCAACACATAGAGACAGACAACCATTCACACTCACATTCACTCGCACATTCACACCTAGTGGCAATTTGGATTATCCAATTAACCTATCCCCACAAGTTGCATGTCTTTGGACGGTGGGAGGAAGCCGGAGTACTTGGAGAGAACCCACGCAAACACGGGGAGAACATGCAAACTCCACACAGAAAGACCCCGGCCTGATGGTGGAATTGAACTCAGGACCTTCTTGCTGTGCGGCAACAGTGCTAACCACCGTGTCACCGTGCTGCCCGGGCTTTTATTTCCTTTTCATTAATTTCTTCAAAAAGGAAAGAGGGGGATCAACGTATTATTAAGTTTGCATTAACTGATTTGGCGAGGCTACCAAGCCAGCTCTTTCTGCCAACCCTTAAGTTAAAGGTTGTCCCCAGGTGGTAATGAGAGCAGAGCAGATGCCATTACCCAGACAAAATTGCATGCAGATACAGATCATATTAGTATCAGATGAGGCGTGGATATCTGTACAAAAGAAGACACTCTCCACTTATAATCTCTTCTCACTGTGACCCTCCTCTCAAGCCCTGTTTGCACTACTATTCAGCCATCCATCAGCCTGGGTTTTTCCACATCTCGCATCCTTCCTTTCCTGACTGATGGACATCACTCGACTGCCTCTGGCTTCCCGGCCCCTCCCTCTTCGTGTACAGTCAGACAGATGGACTGATGGGTGGACGGATAGCAGTGACAGAGGAAAGGTAGATTTGCCGCTCCACCTCTGCACTGCTATGATATCGAACTCCCGCCCACTCCTGTCATCGCCTTGGTAGCAAATAGATTGCCCTTACACTCAGCCACTTCACACGTATGAATAGCTCTCCCCTCTTCCTTGTTGTGCTTTTTTTCTCCCCTTTATTTCCCTTAAGCTCTCCACTCTCTCACAATACATCTCTCCGGAGTTTCATTTTTCTTTCCACCTCTGGCATATAAGCAACACTGGCATGACGTTAACAATCAATTTAACAATATATATTGAGCACAGTTCCCGGGAGAAAATTGTAATCAAGAAGTGTATCGATTCAGTGTATTATTCTGTAGTTTGCTGTGAACGCTGGAACACAGTCACATAATAACGCTTGATTATGGGGAGATACATCCCAATATTAGTTGCAAAAACAAATACACAAAGTTAATAGGTAATATCTTGGATATATATATATATATATATATATATATATATATATATATATATATATATATATATATATATATATATATATATATATAGATAGATAGATAGATAGATAGATAGATAGATAGATAGATAGATATCGAAGAATCCGGGGACTGGTGAGTGTCAGCACCACAGTCCAGGATGAGACAACGAACATCCAAGAATACATTGGGAAGATGGCCCCAACTGACCGAGTGCTCAGTGAATACCTCAGGCAGCAGAAACCCAAGAAAGAGGAGGGAGACGAGGAACCATCATGGAAGGACAGGCCCCTGCACGGTATGTACCACCGGCACCACCGGTACCACCGGCAGATAGAGGAGGTGGCTGATATCCAGAAATCCTACCAGTGGCTGGACAAAGCTGGACTGAAAGACAGCACAGAGGCACTAATCATGGCAGCACAAGAACAAGCTCTGAGTACAAGATCCATAGAGGCTGGGGTCTATCACACCAGGCAAGACCCCAGGTGCAGGCTGTGTAAAGATGCCCCAGAGACAATCCAGCACATAACAGCAGGGTGCAAGATGCTAGCAGGCAAGGCATACATGGAACGCCATAACCAAGTGGCCGGCATAGTGTAGAGGAACATCTGTGCCGAGTATAACCTGGAAGTCCCAAGGTCAAAATGGGAGATGCCCCCAAGGGTGGTGGAGAATGACCGAGCTAAGATCCTGTGGGACTTCCAGATACAGACGGACAAAATGGTGGTGGCTAACCAACCGGACATAGTGGTGGTAGACAAACAGAAGAAGACGGCCGTAGTGATCGATGTAGCGGTTCCGAATGACAGCAATATCAGGAAGAAGGAACACGAGAAGCTGGAGAAATACCAAGGGCTCAGAGAAGAGCTCGAGAGGATGTGGAGGGTGAAGGTAACGGTGGTCCCCGTGGTAATCGGAGCACTAGGTGCGGTGACTCCCAAGCTAGGCGAGTGGCTCCAGCAGATCCCGGGAATAACATCGGAGATCTCTGTCCAGAAGAGCGCAGTCCTGGGAACAGCTAAGATACTGCGCAGGACCCTCAAGCTCCCAGGCCTCTGGTAGAGGACCCGAGCTTGAAGGATAAACCGCCCGCAGGGGCGTGCTGGGTGTGTATATATATATATATATATATATATATATATATATATATATATATATATATATATATTTGTCGAGAGTTACTCAGTGGATTGGTTTTTTCTTTGACAAACTGTGAGGGTGCTGAACTCCATTTAGGTTTTGCAAGGTACTGCGTGCTCTGGTTCCTACTTTTGTTGACAAATTCAGAGTTGCAGCAAGGTGAGTGACAGCTAGTGAGTAGCAGTATATATTATCAAGATTGTTTCTTTGAGATAAAGGATGATCATGCTTCACAGTGCAGAATAAATGGATCAAGATAAGCAGATGGGCCAAAACAGAGCACAGAAACACAACCTAAACACCAGATAAAACCCCATCACATTCTGCAGCCTTATTCAGATTCACTTTGAAGGCCTTCTTTTGGACTTCCGGACAAGTGAAGACAATCATATGTAAATGGTAAATGGCCTGTATTTATATAGCGCTTTACTAGTCCCTAAGGACCCAAAGCGCTTTACATATCCAGTCATCCACCCATTCACGCACACATTCACACATTGGTGATGGCAAGCTACATTGTAGCCACAGCCACCGAGGCTGCCGGACACTGGCGCCACCGGGCCCTCTGACCACCACTAGTAGGCAACGGGTGAAGTGTCTTGCCCAAGGACACAACGATCGAGACTGTCCAAGCCGGGGCTCAAACCGGCAACCTTCCAATTACAAGGCGAACTCCCAACTCTTGAGCCACAATCGCCCCATATGTCCACAACTCTTGTGTCTTTATCTTCCGTGCATACAGCTCAGACTCCTAAAAGGTGTGGTAAAGTGAAACATATAAAGTTCCCACAGTTCATCAGACTTAGGCTTTCCTAACTCTTCCTGTTAATTCTTGTAATTCTCGACCGTAACAAGTGATGTAAACATCAGAGTTGTACTCGGGCAACACTAAAGTACCTTCTAGCAGCAAGTCTTGCTACTCAGCATCTATCTTGGTAACACATCGAGGTAGTTATTGTGGCAATTTGGGTGCGTTTTTATAAAGCCCCTCCCTTTATAAGGTGTGCAATGACTACATTTTAAATGGTGAAATTTAGAATGATTTAGAAAAAAGTTTATATCACGTTTCTCTGTCCAGCTAGTACATGGCTTTTTGCTTTTTATTACACAAACATTCGTACAAGTGCTTTTTTTCTATGCCTAAATGCTTGTTTTGAATCTAACATTCACAGTCTGATAAACACATCGGGCTCAACTTCAGTATGTTGCTCAAGGCATGCAGACTGGAACAGCCAGGTATCGAACCACCAACTAATTAGTACACTAGATGACCTACCCAGCCACCCACTGGTACTGAAAGCACCAGACTTGCTGCTGTATTCTCTTGAATAAATGTTAGCAGTCAGACAACAGTTTTCCTGCAGAAAGTCTCTTTGTTTCAGGCTGTTGCAGCATCTCCCTCTGTACAATCTGGAAATCCCCGAGCCGCTGTACTGATACATCACTCAGATATGGTATAAACTGACACGAGCATACACTCGTGGCTTCAACCCAGCCACAGAATCCACGGAAACATCCCAATTCCTTCTAAGTGGAATTCAGATTTTCATGGTGTCCATAAAGGTCACCAAACATTAATGCTGACTACATTCATGCCTCCTGTAAGAATCACTGTATGCACTGATGAGTTGATCCAAACCTGTATAATGACAATGTGACTGTCTCTCATTGAGCATTAGGACGCAGGGTAAAGCTCAATCAGAAACACGGACTGCTTTTCGTATGAGTTTTATCTCCTTTTGTCTTTGCACACACAAAAAAAACACATCATAAAAGTTGGCAGTGTTTGAAAAGAGAAAATGTTGTCAAGGATCAGCAAGGAGAGAGTTGAGAGTTGTCCTGGTATTGTGTCAAAAGAATTCCAACTACACTTGGATGAAATTAACTTAACGTACTTGGATAATGTGTGTGACTCCCAGCAAAAGGACATTTGTTGTGTTTCATCCACCTTTCTCTCTCTTTTTTTCCATAATTTCTGTCTGTATCTCTATGACTGTTATTGAAAAACATAAAAATGTCAAAGAAAACAAACAAAAAAGTGCGACTGAGTGTAACTCTAATACAGATGTTTCTGGTTTCTAAAACTTCAGGATCACAGTTTGGGAAACAGACTGTGTATAAAATGTGCAGCAACCCAGGTTCCCCTTGGGAATTTGCTTCCACAACACCTTACTGCACTGTTCTTCTTCTTCAGAGAGGAAGTTGGAGCGAGGAGCGGGCCAGCTGTGCCAGATACACTCAGCAGCTGGCAAAAGTGACAGCCCCCTTGTGACAATATGCTGTAGTACCTCTTGATAATCCATTTCAAAGAAGCAAGCATGGCTTGCGACACTCTTGGCAGACGATGAAAATTCCACTTTGAAATCTGAGCGCACGGCTTTGATTGTATTGCTAATGTTGATGTGAGTGATGTGACACTTGCATCCACCTTTTTTTACCGGCCCTGTATTTGCCTGCTTCAGCCTCCAAAGGAACGCGAACACAAATACACGTTTTTCCCCGATTTTATTGGCACATGATGCAGTAGTATCACTTATTTATCGTCTGACAAGCTATTTTCAATACCTTTAGTAAGTAAACCTATTGATTTTTCCCTCTATTATATATATTTCAAAGTAGAGAAGCGGTTTAATTAAGAACATGTTGATGGCGTCTGTGATAGCATGTCACTGAGGTTTTTCTTGTTTTGTTTTGTTTTTTTGAATGTGGTTATCTTAGCTCAGCGGCAATTACGAGACTCTTGAGAGGAGTCTTTATCTGGAGTGTTTTCTTGAGTTTCTTGTCCACGTCTTCATATTTCCAACTGGCAGCAACACACCTGTCTGCGCCTGCCTTCATATCTGACAGAAAAAGAATGCCAACAAAGGGAGCATTCAGCTGTGAATTATTCAACTTCCTACACCAAGCTTCTGAGTCATTGTCATATTGAAACTGTGAAACTGTGAACTGCTTTTCACTCTTACATGAACAGTTATATGATTATGTGTCAGAAAAAGCTCATATTAATGATGCTCCTCAGCAGTGAGATAACTATCTGTGATTTGCATTACTCAAAGACAGTCAGTCAGAGACCAGCAGTAACCTGGATGATGTTTAATCACCCTAATAACTGTTATAAAAAGCAGTTATGTTCTATATCACATTCTAAAGTTACTGAAGACGTTTGACAGCAAAATCCTGAACTTTGGCTTGTTCCACATGACACTATTTGCATATCGTGTCACCAAAATAAAAAAGTTGAAAGCTCCCGTTTGTGACATGAGTGGTCAGACTAGAATTTTCACAGAGTGCTGGAGGTGGTACAGGAGGTGCACAAGGACATGACTCTGAGGTGCATCTGGGTCACATGTAAATCATGGGATTAGTTTTCACCTGCTTGTGCATTCACATGTTGACAGTTATAGTTTTGCTTACATTTATTCTCAGATTATTTAGAACCAAATTATTTTAACAGGGGTAGCTGTTCAGTTTTCACCAGTAAAAGCTACAAATACCATTACATTACATTTACATTACAATATAAGTCTATGAAGGACTGCACAGATCCCTGTGATCACTGATGACACTGAAAAAAATAACATTTCCTCTCTACCAGAGGCCTGGGGCTTGAAGGTCATGCACAGTATCTTTGCTGTTCCTGCACTAGATCAGAGATAAATGGTAAATGGCCTGCCTTTGTATAGCGCTTTTCTAGTCCTTAAGGACCCCAAAGCGCTTTACACTACATTCAGTCATTCACACACACATTCACACACTGGCGATGGCAAGCTACAATGTAGCCACAGCTGCCCTGGGACGCACTGACAGAGGCGAGGCTGCCGGACACAGGCGCCTCTGACAACCACCAGTAGGCAAACATGGGATTAGTATCTTGCCCAAGGATATTTGGCACGCAGCCAGGAGGCAGCCTGGGATCGAACCACTGACCGTCTGATTAGTGGCTGACCTGCTCTGCCACCTGAGCTACAGCCACCCCAGAGATCTCAGATATCATTCTTGGGATCTGCTGGAGTCACTCGCCAGTTTGGGGGTCACTGCACTGAGTGCTGTAATTACCACTGGGACCTCTATTAACTTCCAAATCTTCTCTCAGCCCTTGGTATTTCTCAAGCTACTTATGTTCCTTCGTCCTGATGTTGCTATCACTTGGTTTAGCTACATCTGTCACTATGGCTGTCTTCTTCTGCTTGTCCACAACTACTGTCCAGTTGGTTAGCCAGTTCACCAGTTTGCATCTTGATATCTAGAAGTCTCACAGGATATCAGTTTGGTCAGTCTCAGCCACCTTTGGTAGTGTATCCTATTTTAACTTCCAGGCCATACTCGACACATCCACTCAGTTATGGTTACATTTTATCCATTTGTGGATAACGGATCTCTTGATGGTTCACTGGAGTCAAAAGACCTTAGAAAAGGCTTTGTAACCCTTTCCACACTGATAGAATGACTTTGTTTCCCAGTTGTGTTTTATATTGCGGCATAATAGATCTTTTAGCCCATTTCACTTTGTCAGACAGGTTCTATTTATGAAATATGCAAGTGTTACAAATATGCATAAAGAATAAAAAATACATTTTGAAAGCTTTAAAAGGTCCATTCAATGACAAACTGTGCCATGAAACATCAAAAAGAAGATACATTGACCAAAAATGCATTTTCAAACGGCGTGGGAGGGTGGGGGCTTAAGCCTTGGAGATCAGTGAGGATTTGACGGTGCCACAGCAAAGCTTTTGAGCAACTTCCAGGAGGCCAGAATTTCTAGGTGCACCCCTGTTTCTCACATCCTCCGGAGATTATTGATTCACACTTCCGAGCTAATTCTCCATGTGGTCAGAGCTTGAATCACTGTCCCCTTTGGTTCATATGCAGTCACAGACCAGCTAGCACTGCAGCCAAAAAACAAAACAAAAAACACAAAGCCGACTTATGTAGCTTAAAAAAAATACTCATCAGTGCTGAACTTTTTGAGTCTATCACTTTTTGTGTCGCTCTGTCAGCACGTAGCTTTGGGTATGCTCTTTTCTGAATATGTCAGCATGGGGTTGTATGTTTACTCCAAGAAGTCCTCCAACATTTACCACTGAGTGCCACATAAAATAACTCCTCGCCATCCCCAATAGCCTCATATCCAGCAGCGTTCAGTGTTTTGCCTTTAATGCACTGACCTGCCGGGAACCCTGAGTAAATGGAGGCCCTGCTGTTGCAGCCGGATCACAACACAACAAACCAAACAAACACAACAAGCAGGGTTCAAGTCAGAGGAGACCCCATCACAGCTCTAATGGAGCGTTCACTGGTTTCATATTTACATATGGCATGCTTTAATTTCTTCTCTCTCTCTTTTTTTTCCCAAATAATTGTCTCTCTGAGGATGAGTGTGAACACACGCAAGTGTAGCGTAACGGTTCTGTTTGTTTTCCACCGAGTTCAATCACAGCGAGGCTGCGTAAACAACACACGCCAATCGTCGCCACAGCATCCAAGCCTCCGCTGTGAAGACATGGCAGGAGTCAAGCAGCTCGTCTCCATGCCTCTGCTCCCTGCAGTAAGGCTTTGGCACACACCATCACCGCACGCACATCCGTACAGGCGTCTCTATGTTGACATCACCTCTAAGAATCCTAATCCATTTAGTTCAGCCGCCGTTCCGTGTTTGTGGTTTCACGTGTGTGAGTGTAATATGTGCCCATTTCTAGCATAGGATTATTGAACTAAGACTTGTAATTGAAGCTTGATGAGCCAAATAACGTTAGATAAATCTCTTTTTTTCATAAAGCATAAGGTTTGTGAGACTTAGAAAAGTCCTTATCTCCCTATACAGCTCCAGGCTGCTGTTGCCCGTTACTAATCTCTCATCCAGCATGAAAACGCAATGCCGTGTTGAGTGGCATTTGCTCACAAAAGTGCTAAGCTAAGATTTATACTAGGTGTTAAAAACATAAAAGTATACTGAAATATACTGTGACAATTCAAATTTCATGAGCCTGCACAGCATTAATGTTACTTGAGTGGCTGTGGCTCAGGAGGTAGAGTAACATCCATTTTTTTGAAAGTCAGTGTACACAGTGTAGTGCTGTGTGGATGTGTCAGTGCATGAATGAGGCCTGTACTAACTGGTCAATAAAAGCAGAAGAGTGATAAAAGTCAGTCCATTTATTCAGGTGGATTCGTATCAGAGTAAATAATATTCATAATTTCAATACAATACTTTGTTCTGCTGCAAAACCTCAGGTTTTTCCATTTCTGTGGAGGAATTAGCCAAATGATTCGGCTACTGTAGGCAGTATAAAAGATGGAAACAGCTACTGGGGCTGAAAAGTGAAGTACCTTAAACCTGTATTCTTTTTAATGGCCACTAGGAGACAGTAGCTGTGGTTCCAAAATTAGTTCTGTTGCTATAAAGGTCTATGGGAAAACTGCCCTCTACCCTGACCTTGTTAAAGACTTTCCCGATGTGTTTATGGCTTCAGTCATTTGGAGGACAATCTGTTCTTAAACAAAATCATGGATGCTTTGAGGTTTTCTTCACTATCTAAGTGTCTTATTCCATCTCAGTTCTCATTTTCAGGTTTTAGATTTCAATTTAACCACTTTTGTCTTTGTTCTTTCTAACAATTTCTTCAGCATTGAGGTAGTGACAGTGTTTTCACTGCCACACAGCAAACAACTTATTTAATTCAGCAAACTTTACTTTCCAAATTGTAAACAAATATGGTTTAAAACAGTACTTAGATTGCTGCCATTGTGTTACTTGGTTTAACGCAGTAACCTGTCATTTAGGCTCCGACCTCCAGACTGTCAAAACTTGGCTGATTTGAGTGAGCAGGATTCATCTCTGAGATTAAAGCTCTACATGTGCACAGCTGCTGTTTTTATGCGCGAGGAACACAGTTGCACAAGTAGCAATGAATACGATTATGAGTTGCAACTATTTGGCTCCGTCCATTGGCCCCTCAGTGCAGTGAAACTGTCCTTTGCCCTTAACAGAAAAACAGTCCCAGAGCATAATGTTTCCACCTCCCTGCTTGACTGTGGGGATGGTGTTCTTTAGGTCATAGTCAGCGTTTCTCTTCCTCCAAACTTGGCCTAAGAGTCAGATGCCAAAGAGTTATGGTTTCATGTGACCACAATACTTTCTCCAAAGCCTTCTCTGAATGGTTGAGATCTGGAGTGTCAAACTTACAAACTTCAGCTCTGCTTTGTCTTAATGGGCACACCATGCAGCCAGTCACATGCAAAAAACGACTGGGATCATACCATTATGTCAAGGAGGAAAGGGGGCAAACATTCCCAACGCAGCAAGCTTAGTGGTACAGGCCACGTGCACAGAGAAACGGGGGAGCTGGATTTAAATGAAAGAATGTCAGAAAAAAGTGAATAAATGAGCGAAAATGTGAAATGACAAGCGACTGGCTGCATTTCAAAAGATTTGAAACGAGGAGCTGGATAAAGTGATTCCCGTTTTTATTTTCAGTCATTTTTTATTGTGGAGAACAAAAGGTTTGAAACTTCATTGAAACCATTCCGTGTTCTCTCTAGTAGAAGCAAATGCATAAAAATAAGGCTTTTATGAAACTTCTGAATAAGAAATTGCTTCCTTGAAATAGAAAATTTACGGTCCAGGGTTGAACATTAGATAAAATAAACTATATGCAAAGTGTCTTTGAATGGCAGAGATGCAGAAATGTCTGCATGTAGCACAGAGCCGTGGCTCAGTGTCTAAATGAGTCTCACAGGCCTGAATGTGCACTTGAAGCCATTTAAAATTCTGAACTTGTTTGGTGTGCTGCTCACCACAAACAAGCACAAGCAGACATTTTGAGCTTTTAACTGTAGCTTCTCCTACTGATGCACACAAATGCAACACAACAACACGAAGTAATTAAGAAAAAAACAATTACATTAAAGAAAAGTTTTAGTTTTTCACCCTTTACTACTACAAAAATGTATTTTATTTTACAACTACTGTTTAAAATAAAGCTGGACAGTCTGGACAATGAGCTTTTTCTGTTATTTACACATTTATTTCTTACAATTTAAGTCCAAACAGTTGTGCAGACCGTTTTCTTTCTTTGGCACAGCAGCTTTTTCTTCACCATATAGAAAAACAGCTAAATATGTAACCTCTCTGACAGAAAGAGAAGTTTTACTGGCCCGCTTCACTGTATAAGGTAGAGAGTGCCAGGATGGAGGTTGGTTTCAAAGTAGTATAGGCATAGGCAGCAACTGTGGGCAGGTCAAAATAGCTGAAACAATGTGCCCTGCTATTTGAGTTGATATGTGGAAGGGTATGATGTGTGCTGGCATTGACATCAGCTGATCTGAGTATATTATGGCTGAGCTCAACTTTGTGGCCTTCCTGAACTAACACTATAATAAATTATAAACCTTGAATAAGAAGGTATGCGTGAAACTCCACAAACAGCCTTCCTAATGGCATTAAGCCACCTTGTTTGATGTGTGTGCACGAGTTACCTCGAGTCAGTGACATCTATGAACTTGTCTTTTTAAAAGGTGTTGCTGTTTCTATTCTACTGTCATCACAAAGCTTCTATAAACTCCTCATGAAAATTCATAATCATAAACAACCACCACAGAACAACACATGAATGTGATGTAGGTGTGCTGCACAATGAAATGAAGATGTAAATAAATAATTTTAACAAGTGTCATCTCTCTGAGCTTTTGGGGATTGTGACACATCCCATGTGGCTCCGCCGTTTGTCAGCTAAAAGAAGAAAAAATCTAATCCTGTTGCGTTTCACCTAAGAGCTTAGGTACGCAGCGCCGCTGTTTCGGGATAATTTTTGTCTGGAGTGGACTTAGCATACATCAACCCCATTTTCGCTTCTTATCTTTCCTCTCGCTTGCTCATCACCCGTTCTTTGCTTCGTTCGACTTTGTTTTTGCTCCTTGTTGACAGATTCTGATCTTTTGTCTGTTGTTTAAACCAAGTGAGGATTTAGCCCTGCACTGACACAGCTTTTGGCCTTGGATCTGAACTGTTTGACTCCCGGCAAACAGCTTTTTTTCTTCTTCTTCATCTTTTTTTTTTTCCTTCTCCGCACCCGGTGTAATCCTCACAGATAAAGCAACCTCTTCGAACACAGCGGAGTGTAGCAGTTGCTTAGGCAACAGACTATCCCATCTAATCCAACCTGTTCCTATCTCCCCAAAGTCTGAATACCCGTTGAATTGAAAAGCTTCCTAAGCTCACCACTTGTTAACCTTGAGTCTTGTGAATAGCATTTTCAACGAAGATTTCAATAACAACATGTTACCTTATTCATCGACATTAAAGCTCGAGAGACCTCTGACTGGTCCAGCTGTGGTAACTGTGAGGATAAGACTGCACTTGGTTCGACTTTTAAAATAAGAAGTGACTCAAGAAGCAACAATTTTGTGACCTCGACAAGATGATTTGCTGGCAGCAATGTGTCCAGCAGTTGGGAACTGACTGTAATGAAAACAGAGCTGACCTTAGCTTACCTCGCAGAGCACCACATTGTTTGTCTTTTTGCCCCCCTCCCCCCAAAAAATCATTGTTCAATTCAACACTTAGTTTCCCACCTCAGAAAGAAATGATGGGGGAGAGATGGTCTCGCCAAGTGCTTTATAATCTTCCCTGGGGTGCCAGGAGCAGCAAAGTGTTGGGGACATAGTATTGATTTATATAAAACTCAATGTTCCCTCCGCTGCCCAGATCTGAGTGTGTCTGGACCGTGAGAGCGATAAGGGATTGGACTAATGTGAGTGCAGGGCAAAAAAGGCCTTGATGCCAAATGGATAAGCTCAGACTTTTAACAACCTGAAAGTTTGCACTCTCGCTGCTGTATGTTATTTTTTTTTTTTTCTTTCTTCTTCATCGTGTCATTGCATTACAGTGCTGGGTGTTGATGAATTGGAGCATTAAGGATTATGTTCTCCAAGAGATGCCCCTGGTGATTTGGGGTAAAAACTGGAATATGTCAAGTCACAGTCTGAGGAGAACTAGAAGCTACTGCATAGATTTTGGCCAGATTTATAAGCCTAATTAGGCCAGCCCACACAGGCTCAGAGAAGTTTGCAGACTTTACCTTGTCATAGTTTTTTATCTGATGCTATCTAAGGGCAGCTAAATCTCGAAACTGCTGCCTGGGAAGCATATACACCCCCTGAGTAGATGCAAACGCCCATATAAATACAGTATACTGCTTGCAAGGTGCAAGTTCAGCTTGAAAACATTCTCGCTCAGACAAACGACTGAAGTTATTTATAAACATTTCAATGTCAAATTTCATTTTTCTAATTGTCCTTAGAAACTAGGACTTATTATTTTCCAATTATCCAAAGAGGCTAGCCATTTATTTTTCTATAATTACTTTCTTATATTTTCCTACAATGTATAATAAACACATCCTTAATGATCAGTTCTATTATTCACTTGTTAATTAGGAAACCCTGTTTACTGAAATCTAAACTGAAACCATTGGTGTCTGTAAGAGGAATAATTGTCTCTGGACGTTTTAATTTAAAGTGGATATGAGGAGACAGTTCTGGATGACGTATTGTCAACCTCTACCTGAGTAGAGTCGGGGAGGTTGTGAATTATTAAAAGTGTTTGAAAGTGTTTTCAGTATAATTGACTTAAAGAGTCACTTTTACCCAATAAAGGATAACTTCATAATGGCTCAGTCACAGTTAGGGATGTGAATCAAGAGTTCCCTGTAGTTCAATCTCTTGAAATTGTTAGTCTGCCTGCCAACTGATCCCGCTTATCGGTTCTTGCACTTGCGCTAAAGTAAGCTAATTTTAGCTCATGTGCTGGAGAAGTAAAGTAGTGACGCAGTCTACAGCGTGGATAAGGACATTAGTTTTATTTATATTGCACAAAAGAACAAGAGCGCAATGGTTAAGTAGAAACTGCATCCAGGATAGAAACAACTGCATTATGCTGCTAGCAGAACTTGGGCTCTTTGCAAGCATCTGGACAGACAGCATGCTAATGCTAAGCTAGCCAAGAACCCAGAATGATGTTAAAGCTGAGTGAACAGCCCAGCAACCAGACCCTGAACTTCAACAGGTAATAACGGCATTGATGAGCAGTCAGACTGCTGTTCATGTTCCACAGGAGAATCACTGTGATGAATGTTATGAAGTGTCTTTGTGCTGGTTTTCATCTTTGATTTGTGGTTTTGGCTTTGTGTTCATATCTAAATGCTAAGACAAACATCATATGTGTGTCCTCATTAGGATGGGGATTTTTGTTCTGTTGCATGGAAGCAATTTGCAATCAACAGAAATTCTCAGCTTCAGCTACACTGACGTTGAGAGTAACAGATTAATGAATATACACTGGAGTTGGAGAGACTATAGAGTTTGTGATTGCTTCCAACACGATAATGGCGGTTGCTATAGGGGTAAGAATACATATAGAAAAATACTCTTGTAAAATATCACCATTAATATAAATGTTGGATTTTAATATTGCAAATGTCAAATCGGCCAGATATATGGTAGCACTTCAATTCATTTAGGCATGTAAAAAAGGACGAATCGACCTGCTAAAGTTTTTAATCGATTCTCAGAACGATGAAGAAATGTGATTAAAATGACTCTGGACGTGGCAGAACATGAAAACATGGATCCATATTGTGTTTTATGAGCAGCTCAGACTGGTGGTGGTGGTGGTGGTGTAATGGTGTGGGAGATGTTTGGCACACTTTTCACTATGTAATACAAAATCAGCACACAAATAAATATACAGCCCACCCAAGTATTGTTGCTGATCATTTGCATCCCATAGTGTATCCAGCTTCCAACAGAATAATACACCATGTTACGGAGGTTGAATATTCTCAAACTGATTTCTTGAGCATAACGATGAGTTTACCGACTCAAATGGCCTCGACAGTCACCTGATCTCAGTCCAGTAGAGCAGCTTTGGGGTGTGGGGTGTGAACGCGAGATTCACATCATGAGTGTACAGCAACTGTGTGATGGAATCATGTCAACATGGACCAAAATCTCTGGGGAATGTTTCCAGCAACTTGTTGAATCAATGCTACAAAGACTTAAGGTGACTCTGAAGGCAAAAGGTGATCCCATACATTACTACCAAGGTTTACCAAAGAAAATGGTGTGCAAGCTTATATAAGTTGAAAGAAAGAAGTTGCACAACATGGAAATATTCTTGATTAGTACATCCATCCATTTATTTTCTCAAAGGCTTTTCTTATTCAGGGTTACAGGATGTTTAGTACATTACTTTAGCAAATCAGAGAAATATCAGGAACACAGCTTTCATGAAAATGAAGAACTGCTGCTGCGTGCTGGGATTTCTGTCAATATCTTTTTACCATTGTTTCAGGAAGCCATTGTGCCATTGCTTTATGGGTATGACAGCAAAGATGTTGAAAAGCTGTGTAATCCATCACAGAAGAAATAAAAGCTGTGATCCTTTTTTTGTTGTTCTGAAAGTTACTTGCAATGCATTAACTCATACACATCCAAATATCCAGTAACTGATGGAGTGTGTAAGCCTTGGAACACAACAACCAAAGTAACTGCATTCCTGTTATGCTGATTCATTAATGAAACAATAGGTTCGTTAAGGTATAGAGCAGTCATTCATATGAGGGTTGGCAGACTTGACTTGTGGTTTATTCCAGAATGGACTACATGCAATGTTATGTAAACCTGGCTGCCTTGAGCAGTAGGGGAAGTGCAGCCAAAACATTGCATAGCAATGTTTAGCATGAGTGACTGATAAGAACCTGTGCCGTGCAGAAACACTGATACAGTTTCCAACTAGGTATTCGTGCTATTGCATCTGCTTCATATCTAGCTATAGAGCAGATTTGTGTTCTCTCTGAGCTGCTTCTTTTACTTTGTGAATTGTGAATAAAGGTTTATTCTCGCAGCTTATTATGTCAAACTTTTCAGTTTTTTATTCATTGTACCAACTATCATGAACGCTAAAATTGTGTACACTGTGTGGCATATTTTTTTGTGTTTGCCTTTCAAACACGAAACTCACGGACAGACTCGTTCAGCACAGCTCTCATCTGGTGTTTCCATTACAAAGAGGAGCGCGCATGCTTTGATGGGGAAAGGCACTCTCTCGCTACCCTCTCTAAAACCCTAATTGTACCTGCTTCCAAGCCTATTTCTGGGACATCAAAGGATCAACTAGCCTAAGTGCTCATGCCACAGTGTAAGGGTGCATATTGAAGCCTGTATTTAGAAACTCCCATCATTACCATGCTGATGTAAGGAGGGTTATTGTCTCATATGCGCTCCATACCGAAGCGTGTATAACGTGTAAACATGAATCAATGGCGCCATCACATGGACAGCAGAAGTACTGACTACTAGTGGATAATAATTCATGCATAGCGCTAAATAGAAATTGATTTTGGGTAGCAAATAAGGGACAGTTATGGAAGCAGCCTCCCTGCTTTGAAAGTGAAAGCCTTCTTGTTATTTAAAAGTGTAAAGAGAACAGATATCCCATTCAGTTCCATGTCTAAAGGTTCAGATGTTGACCTCTGACCTCCCAAATTACAATACAAATTTCTCGCACGGCTCATATTTTTTTGCTTCTCTGTTGAGTGACGAGAGCCAGCCCGAGTCATTTCAACTTGTGATTTTCTATGATGGCTTGAAAAACATCCTCCAACAGCATCTGCTGCTGGAGGAAGGCCAGAGTGAAATATCTGTTGCTAAGCAACCACTTTGACTCTTATTTTGTTGTGCAGGACCACTAACTAGATTTTCAGACAAGGTTGCATCAGTTCGGTTTGTTTCCTCTGCAATGTTGGAAACATGCAGAAATCAAAGGAGAGAGTGTGTATTATTGATGTGTCTGTGCAAGCTCTATGCGAAAAGACACATTTTGATATGAAGTTACAGATGAGAATGCAAATGTAGGAATGGAAAGTGGCTGAAAGTCAGTGTCTATAATGATGCTTGGTACAGTTTATTCTCGTGCATCATTTCAAAAAAATCCACCAGATTTGCACGCTGTGAGGCGAGCCCTCACGGTCAGCAGTCAGAACTGCAGCAGTAACAAGTAGGAAAAGCCCATGGAGGGAATTAACATAATTGAAAAGGCCCATCTGAAGCAGTCCTCCTAAATAGCATGCTCCTTTTTTTCTCGTATCAAATCTGGAAAGATACACATCATTTAAAATTCAGTGATACGTCCTGTGCATTATCTGCAATGAGCATGTCAATAAGGCTCCATACATTATTTAAATGTCTTATCAGTAAATGGTTTCTTACACAGCTCTGCAGAAGTAGACCCAGAAACATCAGCTATTTTGGTCTTTGAGAACAACAAAATGACAACGTCCCAGCGTGGTAATATGCTGGTGCAAATCTGCATTTACAGTGAAGCTCCACTGCAACTTGGGGAATAATATGTGGAATAACCAGTAATGCAATAGTGCTGTAGTTGGTTTTGTAGCTTACCTTTTCACACTGATGATGCAGATGTCCTAATATACAGAGACTTTAATGTAGCGGAGTGAAATCAAGTGTTTAAAAGTGTCTGTTGCTTGGTGGTTCTCAGCCATCTCTTTTTTTATAAAATAAATAAATAATTTTACAAGGTTTTTTCTGCCCTTCTGCTTCCTTGTGTTGAACTCTATTGTGGTAGCTTCTTTCAAGCAAACCTTTCAAACTTTTTTTTATTATATCACCCATAGGCTATGTACTCTTGGCTGGTTTGAAGACTGCATGCATAAAAGACAAAAAAAAAAAAAAAACTGTATGCATTTCTATGATTTCTCCATTCCTGTTCACTGTGTACACCTCAGACTTTCAATATACACCACCTACAAAAACACTGGGATTAGTATTCTGCAGTGGCTCAGTGTATTCATGATGGGCAAGAGAAGGTGTACAGAGGACTAGCTGTTGACTAGCAGGTTTGTGGAGAGACAGAAATCATCTGCTTCACCTACCCACTGAATCAGATTCTACAAATCAGTGGGTATACTGCAAGAATTTTCACGTTCTGTAAAATATTGAGAAATAAAAATAGGTTTAAGTGAAGTCTGGTGCCCCACAACCTCGGGTTTAGAAGCTAAATCCATTTTATGGTACTTTAGGGGCTAAACCTTAAACAACTACATTCATCATTCTGTTTCTCGTTACCACCAGACCAGAATTCTATTTCTTGTCAGTTAAATTAATACAGATTTGGCATGTGACAAAGTCTGCATAAAACTGCAAAATATATAAGCCTGTAAATGTGTTGTGTCTCCTTCTGATGTGTCAACATCAAGCAGTTCTTTTGGGTTTGGGTTTTTGTTTTGTTTTTTTGTTGGGTTTTTTTTGGGGGGGGGGGGGGGGGGTTGCTGCTCTGGATTTCTCATGTCTTCTTTATTCCCAGAGGCTCTTAGATGAGACATGTGGAGGAGAAATGACAGTCGTTGTCACTGTGATGTAATACAGCAGGTGCCTGGATGAAGAAGGCATCAGTTTGAGTGAGCAATGAAGCCCTGTTCAAGCAACTACTGTATAGTGTGGACGGCAGTGACAACACCTGGCTTTATGGGCAAAAGAGATTTCATTTGCAGTGCTCCTATACACATCATGCTACAGTAGGCTCCAAACAGCTACCAACCAGTGTTCTGCAGGTGACCTTGAGCTCTAGTAGAATCAGAAGAAAACTGAAAAATACAGGTTGTATAAAAAAAATCAGTGAATACTGGACTGGCAGAACCACCAACCTTGTGAATTCTTCCTTAAAACAAATCCTTTTTTCCTTCCTCTCCACTGAATGGCTTTGATAACTGTATTTATTCATCTGTCAGAACAATGTCATGTGCCAGAACTGAAAGCCCACAATTACATTCAGTCTTATTGTGGGTACAGCAACCTTTGATCCAGGTGTTTTAAGAGAGCTGACGATAAAGTAATAAGCCTTAGTCCTTTCTGAAGGCTCTCTGATGATTAAGATTATAATTGCAGCACTGTGCAAAAGTCTTGAGTCACTCCTCCCATATGGAAAAGATATATATAAATCTTATAAAGTTTGTATCTGTCTTGTGTGAAACTTGTATGAAAAGCATATAAGTGTGAAAACAGATATAAGATCCCTTGAAAAATTATATAATGAAACTTGCATGTTTTGGATACTTACTAAAACAATGTATGAAAGTAATGCGAAAGTGGCCACTTTCATGAGTAAATCATGTAAGCCTTATATGATTTACTCATGAAAGTGGCCACTTTCATGAGTAATCACATATAAGTTTTTACTATTTCTTTTCCGTATGGGCTTATTTCTTTGTATTTTGCTTCCAAGAAGACAGACTTTCTTGTGATTTTTAAAGTGGTCTTGAGCAATAGTTCTCCAGCTTTTTGAAGAACTTTTTTCACTCATTTTCAGTTCAGTCCTTGTACCTGACCATTTTCAGAGGAATCCTTTTTTGCTTGTTAGGAGACTTAAATATGAATGCGAGAAGTTTTGCTGAGCAGGGCCTGCAAATAAGTCGGTATTACAAACTAAGCATATTTAGTGTAATTCAAGTTGGCAACGAAGTCAGGCTTGGCAGAAATCTCAACACTGGCCATAATATTTAGGTCCGTGTATTTGCTCTGCATCTACAAGCCACTTTGCAACCCACCTCAACCCCACCTTTTCCTTTGTTACTGCTTTCTTCTGTCTTGCTACTGCTGTTCTGAGTGTTTTCGATGTGTGTCACTGAAAATGTCTGATGGTGTAAAAAATAAAAGAGCCAATATGCCAAATGTAAATATCTGTAGTTAATATTAACTAATATTACCCACCATAAGATAATCTCAAGTTTAGCAAGGCTGTGTTTTATCAATTATGAACAGAAAGGGGAAGGTTTTCATGTTTCATTGGTAAGAAGTATAAAAGACATACATATGGACAAATTAGGTTTAGACTGATGTGTAGTCCATATTCCACAAGATCAATTAAGAGGCATTTCCACTGTAAAGTAAAAACTCAAACAAACTAAGACGACACAAAACCAGAAAGAGTAACCTGTACGAACATGTACCAAGCTTCTCTATTATATTTTTGCTGCAAATATTGTACTTTTGTACTCCATACTATTTCTTTTAAAGCTTTAGTTACTTACTATTTTGCAGATAAATTGCAATATTCCCAGGAATAAAAGAAATAAAAATCACCAAGAGTTGCAATGATCCACTAACATAAAGAACATGAATCTGAAAAGTGCTTCTACATAATGAGTACTTCCTTTAAATACATTTTAATTATCCAACTCATGCACTACTAAAGTACTTAAAGAAGATTATTTTACGTAATTAAAAAGTAGGAAAACTTTGTTTTCCTACTTTACAACAAACGGATCCAACACACAGCCTGAAAATCATGTTTATGAGAGAGTGATATTATACCCCTTATGTCAAACTGAGTGATTTATGGCCCCACTAATTGATTTATGACCCCTAATAAATTATTCATGAGCTCCGGAAGTAGGAAGTAATTAAGTAATAAAAATATGATATTCATAAAATTATGATATTCATAAAAATATGATATTCATAAAAATATGATATTCATAAAAATATAATTGATTATTTAGAAAGTTTCTTATATATCAAAATAGCATTCTTTTATTTCTTTAAGCAATGAAATTTTTTTTTATTTTTTTATGCTCAAAAAACGCCATCTGGTGGCGGGTCAGTGTGTGTGTGTGTGTGCGCCCGCACGCGCCTGAGGCTGTGTGTCTGGGCGCGCGGGGGCGCGCCCGTGTCTCCGGACCGTGCTCTCTCGGGCTCCGTGCTCATGTGTTTAAAAATGTATTAAACCATATTAAAATTGTTTAGTTAAACTTGTGCTTTTGTAACGTTCAGTATGGCCACAAACACATGCTGCATGCCTTGGGGGAAAACTTTATTTAGATTTATATGCATTTGTAGATTTAGAATAAAACTCATACTCAGAAAAAACTCGCGATCCCCTAACCCTCCTTAGAAACATAAGCAGGGAAAACTCCTTAAAAAACCCTCCGCGTTTTCTCCAAAACCCTACAATAACTTGTTAGGGTGCCCCCTCTATTCCCAAAACCTTATATTCGATAACAGGGAAAATCCTGAAAAAATCCTTAGTCTTTTTTCTCAAATTCAGCGCCCCGCGGCTCCCTTCATGCTCAGCCAAACAAAGCCAAAACTCCTTTAAAAAAAATTTCTCCGCGATTTCTCCAAAACCCTAGAATAACTTGTTAGCTACCCCTCTATTCCCAAAAAAAAAAGCGCTATAATCCAAAAACATTGGGAAAGCTCCTCTTACTAGCAAGCTCTAAAATTCAACCCACACTCTAAGTTCTACCTCGCTCTTAATCTCCGATCCACAACTTCTTGCAGAGCACAATTTTTTCCTGCTTGTTCGCTCCCCGCTCTGCTCCCGAATGCGCTGCTTACCTCGTTTGAAAATTCCCCCCCTTACACCAACTCCGCCTCACTGCGCCCCGCTGCCAATCACATAACCCTTGCACCGCTCCCTTCGCACCCCGGTTAGCCAATCGGCTCCAGGTCTGATTTTACGATCTCCCGCTGAGGTTAAGACTATCTTCGAACCCCCAGAAGACATCTGACTTCAGACGTATCAACAACTGGCGCCGCTCAGACTGCTTGCGAGTTCGCATAGGGAGCGGCCGATTTCAACAGCAACTACCTTCGCGTGCCCTATGTGCATATCACTCGGTAAGTGTTAATCTTCCCCCTCTAACTACATTTTCGCATTTTCCTTTTTACCACTCTGTCAATCCTTTCATCTTCAAAAAAGCCATGCAAAATAGGCTCTGTAACACTTGGAATACACTTTTTAAAACATATATAAGTTCGCCTCTAACACTCAGAGCTAAAAAGTGCGTTTGTAAGTTAAACTATAGCAGCGATCATGGCCTCATCAGGTACCTCATTTTTTCTCACTCTTGTTCATATAATGTTTATATTTTTACTGTTTTTTCCCCGTTTGTAAATACTCGATGTTATTTCTTTTCAGACTCTGAGATAAACCTGCTCAACTCCTCTTTTTTTGAGTCTCTCGATCGAATTGGTAGGTTTGGTTCATTCTTGTTCCCCTTCTTAACAGCTAATTGTACAAGAAAAACAAAACATTTACCCTCTTTTTTCATTTTTATCAAACTTTCTAGATATCTCTGACTTGGACACCTTTATTGGTACAAGTTCCCCGAATTCTTCACCACCAGTGCTTGTGCGATCCACAGGAAAGAATATTCGTCTCTCCACACGGGACAGACAGCATTTGCTCTCTACGCTAGATCGCCCTGCTTCATCTGGCCCCAGTTCCATTCCCGTCGGAGCTTGTTCTCTCCCGCAACCCTCTGGGAAAAACTTGCGCCTGTCCGCCGGGGACAGGCAAGATTTGCTCTCCGAGCTCACTCCCGATGCTCCGGCCGATCGGAGCCCCAGAAACGCTTCTTATTCTCCGCCATCAGACACACGAAATGCACCGCGCCTGCCTTTGAGACCCAATCACGGTCAGTCTCTCTAGGTTCTCGCTTTTTTCCTCATTTCTTTTTTAAAATAAAAACTAACCCTTTTCTATTTAACTTTACTAACTGTTTGTATCTTACCCTCAAATTCTCAGGGCGTCTCAGAAGGAGGAGTAGCAGGACCCGCAGGATCGCAAGGACAACGAGGACAACGCGAACACGCACCCGAAGGCAGCTGGCTTCAATCGCTCTTCGCGCGGTATCTCTGTTCGCTGAATTAGTTCAGCTCATCTTATAAAAACTTTGTTTTTGATTTTTTTTTTTCATTTTGCTTTTCAAACATACTCTCTTTTGTGGTTTTTTGTTCTTTTAATATATTCCTGTTAAACAATAATAATAAAATAAATGGATAACCAGGAACAAGATATTACAGACCCGTTTCTTGCTTTAGAAACAGCGTTAGCTAGGTTAAATGAAAATATACACCATGCTCAGATTACATATTCACAAAACAGTGAGCAACCTGAGGTGATCAATAATAATGATCCTTTAGAATTGCTTAATTTAGCTCTTGCCCGATTAGCACCCAATGAAAGTGCCTTTCAAAATAATTCTTTGAGTTTGGGATTGGATCATGATGAGATCCAAACAGAGTCAGACGCGGTTCATTCACAAATGAGTCTGACACAAAACATCTCCTCTTCTGATCCGTTTTTAGCAATTAATAGAGCTTTAGAAGCTTTGGCCCAAATACAAAATGAGGTTCAAATACCGCCAGAGTTATTGAGTCAAATAAACAGGCTAAATCAAAATCGTTTCATTGATTCTCAAAGCCAGCATTCGCTAGTCTTTTCCCCAGAAAATGCGTGTCCCAACGAACCGCTCAGCCGCAGCCCCCCGATACAGCTGTCAACCACTTTCAATGACTCTAATCCTCATCAATCACTCAGCTCTCCCGCAGACATTGTCTCTGCGAACGAGCCACTTAACCCAGTAAACCATGATCACTCCTTTCAACAAGGGGGTAATCCAGACCAGAGTTGCGCCAGTAATTCAGCACAACCCTCTATAGTTGTTAGAAATAAATTTAATAACGTTGAAATTAGAGAAATTTTGAATTTTCCTCCTCCAAACGATATACCCGACTATGCGCATTATTATCAAGGCGTAATGTCTAGTGCACGTGAAATATTAAACAGGGTTTTCTCTCACGCACGTCCAGGTGATTATATCCAGTTAGAATTGATAGGCCAGCAGTTACAAAATAATGTTTCAGTGATTTTACGTGATAATCATGATTTATCTGAATTTGAAAATTTATTCTTGAGAGCGGTACAGTCAAACTGGTCAGTAATGTGTGATGGCTCGTTGGAGGTTGTAGCTCAGATTGTTACAGCCCCAAATGGCAGTGGGAAAAGATTGCTTAAACACATACTCGACAGCGAAATTGTGAAAAAGAAAAGACGTTTTTTATACGTGGTCCATAACCCCTCGAATAAGTTGTGTTTTGCTACAAGTGTTGCCCACCTTCTGCAACCCGATTTTAATGACTATCAAGCACAAACATTAGCTAGAGAAATTCAACAAAAAGCTGGTCTAAATGATCAAACGCCTGTTGGGTTTAATCAAATAATTACATTTGAAAGGTTACTAGGATGTAAAATTATAGTATTTTACCGTAACGAGCATGATCGCACCCTTTGTAAATTTCAGACTAGTACAGTGAATAGCGCAAAAGCCTTGTGTTTATTTTTATTTGACAATCATTACTACGCTATCAAAAATCTTAAAGGATTTTTGGGCACAGCGTATTTGTGTACTCATTGTTACATAGGCTTTAACCATGTGTTATCCCATTTCTGCCCTGCTCGTTGCTCAGTCTGTATGCAGCCTGACTGCAACGATCATTTCCTCTCCCCTATTGTATGTACCGATTGTAATCGCACCTGTAGATCTCGTTATTGTTTTGAGAGCCATAAAAAACTCGTTGAGAGGCGTGAAAGGTCTGCCAGCAACTGTGACCTCTACAGGAAATGTATCAAGTGCTCAAGGCTATATTACTTAGCAGCACATGAAAAACCTCACAAATGCCAAAAGAGAAAATGCCAAATCTGTCGTCAGGAAATCTCTAGTGATCATCAAACACATCAGTGCTATATGCAGGTTTTACAACGCGAAACAAAACATAATAACAAGTTGATTTTTTATGATTTTGAAACTTTTGTTAACGAACACGGTGAGCACAGCCCTTTTCTGGTGTGTACAAAAACATCAGATGGTAAATCTTGGAGCTCTCAGGGCGAGCATTGCGTTGAAAACTTTCTTGCTCATTTTAGACGCCCCCTCTTCAAGGGCTCAATCTTTATCGCTCATAATGCAAAGGGTTTCGATGCGTACATTATCCTTCGCGGGTTAGTTAGGCGAGGATTAAAACCAAACTTGATAATGCAAGGTTCCAAAGTGATCAGCTTTACAGACCCAGACTTTAATCAACGTTATATAGACTCGTCATGCTTCCTACCTATGCCATTGTCAGCTATCCCGAAAGCGATGGGATTTTCAGATAGTGTTAAAGGTTTTTTTCCTCATTCTTTCAGCTCCAAACAAAAGGCAAGGCAAGGCAAGGCAAGGCAAGTTTATTTGTATAGCACAATTCAACAACAAGGTGATTCAAAGTGCTTTACAGAGACATTAGAAACAAGAACAAATAAAAAGCATGATTTAAAATTGAATAAAACAAGCAAATAAACTAACTAACTAATTAACAAACAAACAAACAACAGCATATAAAATCAAAACAGATAAAATCAGAACAGTAGATAAAATCAGTAGTTAAATGTAAGTTTTGAAATTTAAGCTTAAAGTGTGGATTTGGTGCTTTATTCAAATGCAGCTGAGAACAGGTGAGTCTTCAACCTGGATTTAAATAAACTGAGTGTTTCAGCTGATCTGAGGCTTTCTGGGAGTTTGTTCCAGATATAAGGAGCATAAAAGCTGAATGCAGCTTCTCCGTGTCTGGTTCTGACTCTGGGAACTGATAAAAGACCGGATCCAGATGACCTGAGGGATCTGGATGGTTCATACTGGGTCAGGAGGTCATTGATGTATTTTGGTCCTAAACCATTCAGAGCTTTATAGACCAGCATCAGAACTTTAAAGTCTATCCTCTGACGGACAGGCAGCCAGTGTAAAGACCTCAGAGCTGGACTGATGTTGTCCACTTTTTTGGTCTTAGTGAGGACTCGAGCAGCAGAGTTCTGAATGAGCTGTAGTTGTCTGACTGATTTTTTAGGTAGACCTGTAAAGATGCTGTTACAGTAATCAAGCCTACTAAAGATGAATGCATGGACTAGTTTTTCCAGGTCCTGTTGAGACATCAGATCTTTTATCCTTGATATATTCTTGAGGTGATAGTAAGCTGACTTTGTTATTGTCTTAATGTGTTTTTCTAAGTTTAGGTCTGCATCCATCACTACACCCAAATTTCTCGCCTGGTTTGTGGTTTTTAGATGTATAGATTGAAGTTCTCTGGTGACCTGTAATCGTTTTTCTTTGGCGCCAAAGACTATTACCTCAGTTTTGTTTTTGTTTAGCTGGAGAAAATTGTGGCACAACCAGTCATTGATTTCCTCAATGCATTTACCAAGAGCCTGTACAGGGCCTCGGTCTCCTGGTGACATTGTGATATATATTTGTGTGTCATCTGCATAGCTGTGATAGTTTATTTTGTTGTTGTTTATAATCTGTGCCAGTGGGAGCATGTAGATGTTAAACAGAAGGGGTCCCAAGATGGAACCTTGGGGAACTCCACATGTGATACTTGTCTGCTCAGATGTGAAGTTACCTATTGATACAAAGTATTTCCTGTTTTCTACGTATGTTTTGAACCAGTTTAGTACAGTTCCTGAAAGACCTGTCCAGTTCTCCAGTCGTTTGAGTAATATGTTGTGGTCAACTGTATCAAATGCTGCACTGAGATCCAGTAAAACTAGGACTGACATTTTTCCACTGTCTGTATTCAGACATATGTCATTAAACACTTTGGTCAGAGCGGTTTCAGTGCTGTGGTTCTGTCTAAAACCTGACTGGAAGGCATCGTAGCAATTATTCTGTTTTAAGAAGTAACTGAGCTGTTGGGAAACTGCTTTTTCAATGATCTTACTTAAAAACGGGAGATTTGAGATCGGCCTGTAGTTGTTCATTTGTGTCTTGTCAAGATTGTCCTTTTTCAGTATAGGTTTGATTACAGCAGTTTTTAGTGATTCTGGAAACACACCTGATAATAAAGAAAAGTTGACGATCTGTAACAGGTCTGACTCTAAAGTCTTTGAGACCTTTTTGAAAAAACTTGTTGGCAGGACATCTAAACAGCAGGAGGAGGAGTTCAGTTGACCTAAGATGTCCTCCAGGTCTTTGCTGTTAATAGGTTGAAACTGTTTCATGGTGTTTAAACAGTTTTTTGGTGGACACAGTACATATCCTGGATCTGCTGTTGATGTACCAATTGCTTGTCTAATCTTTTGGATTTTTTCAGTGAAGAATTTGGCAAAGTCATTGCAGGCCATGGTCGAATGAAGTTCAGCTGCCACTGGCACAGGAGGGTTTGTTAGCCTGTCAACTGTAGAAAATAAGACCCGAGCATTATGGCTGTTTTTAGTGATGATGTCAGAGAAGTAGGACCTCCTTGCATTCCTCAGTTGTAAATTATAATTGTGAAGTTTCTCTTTATAAATGTCATAATGAACCTGGAGGTTTGTTTTTCTCCATCTGCGCTCAGCTTTCCTACACTCTCTTTTTTCATTTTTCACCAGTGTGGAGTTTCTCCATGGAGACTTTTTCCTTCCAGAGATAACCTTCACCTTAATGGGAGCAATAGTATCCATTACATTTAACATGTTAGCATTGAAGCTATTGACGAGCTCATTGACTGACCCTCTGGACAGGTCAGGTGTTAATGGGAAGACCTGGTTAAAAATTGCACTACTGTGTTCAGTTATACACCGTTTTGTGATCACTGTTGTTGATATATTTGTGTGGGCTGAGATTTTACTTTCAAAGAAAACACAGTAATGATCAGACAGGCCCACATCAGACACAGTAACCTTTGAAATGCTCAGGCCTTTGGAGATCAGTAGGTCAAGAGTGTGTCCTCTATTATGTGTGGCCTCTGTTACATGCTGAGTCAGCCCAAAGTTGCCCAGAGTGTTACTCAGGTCTTTAGTCCCTTTGTCCTGAGGGTTGTCCACATGAATGTTAAAATCCCCAGCAATAATTACACAGTCAAAATCAACACAGATCACAGACAGCAGTTCACTGAGGTCATTAAAAAAGTCTGTGCAGTATTTGGGAGGCCTGTAAACATTAAGAAACACAACTTTGGATGGGGCCTTCAGCTGTAAAGCCACATATTCAAAAGACTGAAAACTTCCAGGAGATAGCTGCTTACATTGAAATGATTCATTAAATAAGACCGCAACCCCTCCTCCTCTCCTGCTCACCCTGGCCTCACTGATAAAACTGTAGTTAGGAGGGGTCGTCTCGATGAGAACAGCTCCACTGTTACTTTGGTCCAACCAAGTTTCAGTTAAAAACATAAAATCAAGGCTGTGCTCAGTGATTAAATCATTAATTAAAAATGTTTTCCCAGCTAGAGATCTAATGTTTAATAAAGCCAACTTAAGTGTTTTAGAGGTATTACTTGTCCCCTCGTGTTTGGGAGCAGTCTGTGGCACACAAGGTATGTTTACTATGTTTAAAGATCTTTTAGAGTGCAGCTCTCTGTGTTTTGACCAGGCCACATGTCTCCTGTCACCTAAAAGTACAGAAATTTTAAAACCTTCTAGTAAACAGGGTCCCAGCTTCTCCTGGGAAAAGTCATCACTGCCATAATCCTCACAGCCCGGACCCTTCACACATCACACATCAGACTGCGGAGACAGGGCATGAAGAGGAACTAAGGGGGGCGAGGCTGGGCAATGTGACTTCGATTGCTCTGTTGAGGGTGGGGCTCGATGGCGAACCTTTGGCCGCTCTGGTGGGGGGTTTATGGGGGACAAAAAGGGATTGGGACGGGGGGTAGATCTGAGCCCAGCATTGACCCGCTCCATCATCTCCTCAGTGAATTTCAGGTGTGGGGAGGAGGGAGAAAGGGAGGGGGAGGAGGGTGATGGCCTGTCAGGGGTTTGGGGGACTGGGGAAGGTCGTGGTCCCTTGTCCTGGTCGTTGGTGTTGTTGAGAGAGTTGGAGGCAAATAGGGACCCCTCTTCTTGCCTTAGATGTCTCTCCTTTCTGAGGCTCTTCCTCAGATGCCATGGATGTCTCTCCTTTCTGAGGCTCTTCCCGGGTGGGGGCAGATGGAGCTCCTCCTCAAGGTTTCTGCTGGGCTTTGTCTGTTCTTGGAGTACTGTTTGTTCCTCTTTATGAGATAACTCCTCGTTTATCTCAGCCTTGGCACCAAGCACGGATGGATGACGTATGGAATAAAACAAGTTGGAGGTGAACAGTTTCACCCCTGACTTGTTAAAATTAAATCCATTTGCTTTGAACAGATGCCTGCGTTCCCAAAAAATATTAAAGTTGTCGATAAAATGCACTGAGTGGTCAGCACATGCTGATATAAGCCATTTATTCAGTGTAAACAACCTGCTGAATCTCTCGTCTCCTCCTCTGACCGGCGGTACAGGTCCACTGATGAATACAGCTGCATTCAGAGAGTTTACAGTATTTAATAATCCAGTAAAGTCCCGTTTCAGAACCTCCGACTGTTGTTTGGACACATCGTTTGACCCTGTATGCAGAACAATGTTTGTCACAGTTGGATATTCATCTGCAATTTGAAGAATTCTCTCCTTCAGGTTGTTGACCATATCGTTAGGAAAGCAGAGGACTTTAGTGTTCTTACCGCACATCCTTTGTACATCCTTTACGGCAGAGTCACCCACAATCAGAGTTTCAGGCCTAGCCTTTAGCTTTCCCTGTGGCCTTTCACTTTTCAACAGATTTTCAGACCTTATTTCGCTGCTTTTAGATGGATGGTTGTCCGATATAGATCCAGGGTCCTTTGATAGTGGAGCAAATCTGTTCTGCAGTTTCACATTCAGTTGTTTTGGAGGTTTGTTGTTAACCTTCCTATTCACGGTTGTCCAGTCCTGTTTCCTCTCGTATACAGGGGTAGAAGAGCTTCTCTGTCTCGTAGGAAGTGAAGGCCAGTCGGTTTCAGAGATTTCAGCTCGCTGTGCCCTGCCTGTGATACGTCCTCCCCCTTCCAGGAGACATGATTTATGTCTTGGTTTTGCACCAAGACAGTCTAAGGGGGGATTATCACTTGAGGATTTATAATAATGCACAGAGTCTACTTTCTTGGTCATGTTATCTGTGCTCCTTAGCTGTGTACTAGCTTGCTCATCGCCATTGTTTTGAATCAAAGGCAAGGTTGTTTCATTTCCACACAGTCCATTTACCTCCATGTTTACTTCTAAGCGATGAATTTTTGTCTCCAGTACTGCAATCTTCTGCAGGAGGCTGTGGTAGTCATCTGTGGAGAGGGAAGGCATCTTGTTGCTAGTTAGCCTAGCGGTTAGCACCTTTCCAGGCTATTGAGGCTGCTCGGTGCCCAGATGCTGTAATCAGGCTTCAGCTGTGTCTAGGCCACAGACACACAGAGCGCTGAGGATAAGGTAACCATAAAATGTTGCTGTTTCTGTTAAGAACACTCTAGTCCTAATGATCTACAAGTGTCCAGAAGTTATCGCAGGTAAGCTCACACGGAAAAAAAGGGAAAAAATCAGCATAAAAATCAATAAAAATCAATATAAGAAGCAAAGCATTCAAGAGCAAAGAGATGACCTAACTTATGTTGGACCGTACCCTCCCCCTTCCGCATTTAGTCTCGAGCGCATGACATCAAAAATTAGACAGGAATTTTACAAATGGTATGATTCAGTCAGCTCTGGCCCCTTCAATTTCATGAAACAGGCACTGTTATACTGTAAAAATGATGTTGAAATTCTAGCTCGGGGTTGCACATTGTTTAGAAACGGGTTTATTGAAGAGACAGGAGTAGATCCTTTCAGTCGCAACACGCTTGCAAGCGCTTGTCTTAAAACGTATTTGACAAACTTCATGCCTGCCAATTCTCTGGCCCTGCCCTGTCCTTTAAATTACCATAATCAGGTAAAATCATTTTCCTCATCCTCAATTCAATGGCTCGAATATCTCTCGTGTACGCAAGGTGTTTTTATCAGACATGCGCTCAATCAAGGAGAAAAACAACTCGGTAGTTATTATGTAGATGGATATTCCGAAAATAATGGTAAAACATACGCGTGGGAATTTTTGGGCTGCTACTTCCATGGGTGTGTTAAGTGTTTTTCCAATCAGTCCGATGTTAACCCCCTGCTAGGTTCCTCTTTTGCAGAGTTAAACAGCGCCACTCAAGACAGGCTCGCTAGATTGAGAGCTGAGCATAATGTCTCTCTTGTTATAATCTGGGAGCATGAGTGGACCGAGTTAAAACGTAGTGATGAGAGTGTAATCAGCTTTCTCAAACGTTATGATCCACCAGAGCCTTTGATCCCCCGCCATGCTCTCTGTGGAGGCCTTACAAGCTAGCACAACTTCGCTGTAGTGCCGGGCCCCGTGAGAAAATCAACTATGTCGATGTCACATCCCTGTATCCATATGTAAATAGTACATGTAGTTACCCCTTAGGTCATCCTCAAATAATCTTTCAAAATTTTCAGCACCCTAAAAACTACTTTGGGTTTATCAAAGCCACTGTTCATCCCCCGAGAGGGGTCTATTTCCCCGTTTTACCATATAAAACAAAATTAGGAAAACTTCTCTTTACTCTCTGTCGCACTTGTGCTGAAATGAACAACCAACATGGAGCCTGTAACCATAGTAACGAGGATAGAGCACTGAGAGGGGTTTGGACCACTCCCGAGTTTAACCTCGCATTAGAAAAGGGTTATGAAATAGGTCGAATCACAGAGGTATGGCACTTTGAGAGACAGAGTAACACAATATTCACAGACTATGTACATCATTTCCTGCGCAAAAAACAAGAAGCCTCAGGCTACCCATCAGATGCTGTAACTGAGGAGGCTAAACAGCTTTACATTAAAGACTACCAGGCTAAGCAAGGAATAACTTTAGACCCTGAAAACATAAAACTAAACCCTGCTAAAAGACAAATGGCCAAACTGTGTTTAAACTCTTTTTGGGGAAAATTTGGTCAGAGAAATAATCTCACACAGAGCAAACTGGTGAGTGACCCCGAGGAATTCTTTAACCTCATGTTCTCTCCAAAATACAAAGTGAGCTATTTCTCTTTTGTCAGTGATGATGTGGCTCTTATTCAATGGTGTTATGGTGAGCTCTGCACTCCGCTCCCAAACTCGACAGATAACATCTTCATTGCGGCCTTCACTACTTCATATGGGCGTATGAAACTCTACAGTTACTTGGATCAGCTGCAGGAAAGAGCTATTTACTATGACACTGATAGCGTAGTGTATCTCACTAAAGAAAATCAATCTGAACTAGAAACAGGCAGGTATTTAGGCGAGCTAACAAATGAGTTAGACCAGGATGATTTCATTACAGAGTTTGTTGCAGCAGGACCTAAGAGTTATGGTTACATGACCAGAAAAGGTAAAGTTGTTTTGAAAGCAAAAGGAATAACACAAACACATGATGTCTGCGAGAAGGTCAACTTTGAATCTGTAAAGATTCTTGTTGACAATTACATTGATAACTGTGAAGGAGGGTCTACACTTGAGGCCCCTCAGCACAGTATCGTTCGTAATAAATCAGCCTTTTCACTACAAAATTCATCATTTCCCAAAAAATTCCGGGTTGTTTATGACAAGCGTAGATTGCTGCCAGGAGGTCTGACTTTACCCTTTGGTTATTGATTTTTTGTTATTCGTTTTTGTTTGTTTTTTAAAAAATGTTTCAGCCTGCTTTAATCGAGTTTGACCCCAGACTTCATGTGCCATTTTCCTGTATGGTTGTCGGGCCAAGTGGCTCTGGAAAGACCTTTTTTGTGAAATCTGTATTGGAAAACTGTGTACATGTTTTGAACAAGCTTATTGACAATGTTGTGTGGGTTTATACATCCTTTCAACCTCTGTATTCTGAGCTTCAAGAGAAAAATAAAAACATTAAATTCATCGAGGGCATTCCTGAATCATTTCAAGATGAGACCTTGTTTCCCTCACACCAAAGTCATCTCATTGTACTGGACGATGTTATTTTTCAAGCAGCTAATCATCCGGAAGTGGTCCGGATTTTCACTCAATACAGACACCATAAAAATATGAGTGTGATGATTTTGAGCCAGAACGTGTTTTTACAAGGTAAACACAGCAGGACGATCAGTCTGAACAGTACTTACATGGTGTTGTTTAAAAACCCTCGTGATAAATTACAAGTTAATACACTAGCTAGACAAATATACCCAGGACGTGTGCAATACTTTTTGGAAAGTTTTGAAGAAGCTACAAGAGAGCCACACGGATATTTATTGATAGATTTAACCCCCACCTGTCCAGAGCAACTAAGACTGAGAACAGGGATACTACCCTCAGAAAAGCTGTGTGTTTTCTTGCCCAGGAAAAAATAATAGAAACAATGTCTGTAAGAATGAGAAGAAACTTTGCTTTACTGAAAACACTAACCAGAAGTTCCCCTAAAATCCGTAAGGTTATTTTACAACAGTGCTCGCCCGATTTTATTCAGTCTGTTTGTGAGATTTGTATGAATCTTTTAAAAGGAAATATTCCAGTCACACAGTGGCAGCATAAGAAGTTGAGACGGTATAGAGAGAAGATCAGAGAGATGGCCAGCAGACGGGACAGTGTTAGGAAGAAAAGGAAGCTAATGAGTCAAAAGGGGGGTTTCCTGTTACCTCTTCTCACAACAGTTTTACCCATTGTGGCAGACTTAGCTATTGGGGCAATTCGCAAATAAAAATGCAGAAAATGTATCTGATCTCACCTGAGCAGATCAAACGCTTAAATGAAACACATGCAAATGCTTCTCGAGTGAATATCAGAGAGAAGGCGGAGGATGATCTGGATAGTCAAATGAGACAAGTACTGGAGACTCAAGGTCTAGCACCAGATGAGAAAATTAAAAAGTATAATATGCTTTTACAAAAGTATCTGGTGCTTGAGAGACAGAAAGCAGATGAAACCAGAGAGATAACACTAAGAATCCCCAGAGAGCGTAAAGGGAGTGAGAGTGAGAGATCCGATGAATATCATCAGGAAGAAAGCGCAGAGGGGGGAAAGAGGGGAAGTGTGAATAAGGTTTTACACGATGTTTTAACCCACATAAATCCACGTTCAAAGAGAAACACTGAATATCTAATGCGTAGAATATTAGCATCAAAAGGTCACATCGGATGGAGTGAGGAGGGCGAATTGATGCATAGAGAAAAGCCCATTGTAGGTAGTCAAATGTTGGACCTGATGAAATTTTTAGCAAGTCCCCGTGCAAGTGTAAAACCCATAGGCTGGAGCTCGCTCGCGCGAATGTTGGCGGATGTAAAAATACCCCTATCAACTATTGGAAACTTATCAGCTAGAAGAGAAATAGCAGCGTTAAAAGGAGAAACAGGAGAATACCACACATCATCTGAGGATGATGTTATTGTTAAGAAAAAAAAGAAGAAGAAGAAAAGCAAGAGCATCACACCGTCTTGGGTGTATTTCTGATGTAATCAAAAACCAAAAAATAAAACCTTATTGTTTTTAAAAGTTAATTGTTTCTCATGTTTTTATATAACAAAAAAGCACAAATACACCACTTTTTTTTCCGAAAGAAAACGTTTGATAGTTTTATTGAAATATTTTTAACACAAATGACAATCATTAAAAGCTTTCAGAGAACACGAAGTTTGATTAAAATTGCTAGCCTTACATATTAATACACATCTGATAAATCGTTTTACAAAACACGAGACCATGCTATCATTTTTGATTTGGTCAGAGCTATATAAAGCAAGTACATCCTCATAACTCTTTCCACGCGATTTGTTAGCCAGAAAAAATATGCAGTGTTGGCCACATACAGTGGAGATTGTGGCTTGTAGCTGTCTTTGATGAAAAGATACTCGTTTAGCATGCTTTTTCAAAAATGTTACAATACTTTTCGGGTAAAAAGGATAATCTGGTGGGAATCCAAATGAATCGTAAAAACTTGCACCTCCGTCTTCATCTAAAGAAATAGCCAGCCAGTGAGTTCCAGGTTTGTTCCTAGGATCTGTATTTATGATCATATATGTAGGCCGTTTAAACGAGCGTTTGAGTAATGTTAATAATTCATCTTCTGCATATACTCCAAAAAAACTATCGCCCACTAACAGTCTCATAATACTTTCCAATTCGTGATTGTTCATGATTCAATAAAAAAGTGAAACCTTAGTAATAATCAACCAAAACTTGTCTTTTGGAATTGATCTCGAGAATGGAATCATAACAAGCATAAACGATCAGTGTCGTTGTGTGAGGCAGTGGCACTCTGAAGCGCATTTCAAGTCTCAAGTTGCCATTTATCACAGGTGACAAGGCCTGATTGTCATCTGAAGGATTCATATTGAAAACAAACAATGTATATCCTTGTTCAAACTCCTGTCTGTCAATGCACAAGGACAAATCTTTCAGGTTTCTCCCGGTAGCAGTGTACAGGCTGTAAAACTCTCTTACGGACTGATTTTCAGCAAAATTGGGTTGAAACGCTTTGGCTGGTATTTGCTTACTCTCATGACACAGAGCCAAAAACTCTAGATTGTTGTGTTGGAAATTGAAAGGGCATAAATCATATTGACCTGTAAAAGCCTCATGGTTAACCATGCCTATGACTAGGTAACGGGGAAGTGAGCCCAGAAACAGATTCTCATGATGTGATATCCGCGAGTTCTCGGGTATTGAAAATGTTTTTACATTAATCCAGGAGATGGGATACAATGCATTCGCTTGCATGAGAGCGGACGCGTGGCCAACACGGACAGCGGGGGAGACCGTGACTTTCCTTACGAACAGTGATGCCCCAACAATATTGAGATGGTAATTGGCATTTTCAGGCGCCATGAGGGTGAAAGCATCGTTGGCTCTTGTGAGTTTAATCCGTAGATCCACATTATTTAATAAGAGTTTTTCGCAGAAAAATATGTCTGAATGTAGCGGACCGATCACATGGAACTCTCGCGAGCGTTCACTGTAAACTGCCCTCCGGACTAAGCCCCTATTCGGCCCGTTATTGATAACATGGGAGTCGTGTGAGCCAGCAGTATCTTTGTAAAACAGACCTGCACTAAATTGAGTTTTCAGAGTTTCTTCTGAGTAATTTAAATATGTTTCAATTATGGCTCTATATGCATGTGTCGAATCAGTCTGTCGCCCAATGTGACGTCACACTGACTGAAGATGGTGTTTAAAGGGTAATTTATAATTCCAACATTAGCGTCTGCTGCAATATCGCTACCATCATGGTTTGTTATTTTCATTCTTAAACTGAGCAGTGTATCATTCAGATCTAAGTAATGCAAGCCATTTCCGGGGACATAAAATTCCAGAGGTCCCCGATCTGTGAGCGCTGTTACTGGTAGAATTTCTGAATAACATTTGTCCTCGATAGACATCTGAGTGAGTGGGGCTGTAAAAATATCTAACTCACTCAAGGTGCATTCGTTTGATCTCTCGTGAAGTAAAGACATTGCTGATTGCTTCTTAGTTGATGTTGTGTTTAGAATATATCAGTCTTGCGTCCTCTCCGTCTGACGGTTTTCCCACTCTGTCTCTTTTTCACCGTTTTCCTGCGCTTTTTAAACTCTCTCAACCTCTGACCAGGGGGCCGCTTCAAGGGTCTGCGCGAAATTAGGGTCAGCCCCGAACCCTCTTGCTGTTCTGGTGTGTTCGACCGAGTTAAATTTGAGAGTGATGAGGTGACAATATCAGAAGCAAAACCTTTGACAGCAGATTTGAGGTGAGGCTTTGCGATGCTCACACCCCTCTTTATGAACGGGGTTACAAATCTAAACAATTTAGAGAAAATAGACGCTATTCCGCGCCCGTAAATTACAGGCGCACCTGAAAATCCGGGCAGACCGTTACCAGCCTGCGTTTGATAATACCCTATAAATCTATTATTATCCATTTTTTTTGTTGTTGTTGTTGTTGTTATGAGTTATGCAAGATCCTTGACAGACCGGAAATGTAGCTTTACTATCGTTTTACCGTAGGTAAAGTTTACAGGCTCGTTCTGATCGGTTTTGATTTCAATATGGATATTTTCAATTTGTCTTCGTGCAACTGGAATATAGTCTGGTTTGTTAAAAGATAGGGTCACGATATCTCCGTAATTGCCCTCTATTTTCACAGTACGCAGTAGCGGGGAGTAGCTATCACCCACGAGCTGTAAGGCTGCTATATCAGAATAACAGAATAGATGATAACAGCCAGCCTTTATATCTGAAGGATATGGGGCAAATTTGCGCTCAAATCGTTGCCATACACCTGCTGGTACACCAAGCATATATGCGAGAGGCGGAAAAAACCTTAGTTGATATATTCCCCCAGCTGTGAATTCAAACTTTTTAACAATGGGATGATATTTTAGATAAATATCAGAGCCGATACGCCTCAGGCAGGCCTCAATCTCAGCTCTCAAAGTTTCAGCATGCTCATAAAACCCGGCGCGTATTTTGGTTTTAACTACGTTATCAGGCTCAGCATCACCCTTTCTCCTACATTCAAAATAAGCCTTATCATTAGGGAGATTAAGCCATGTATAGGGATATGAAATTTCAGTGAGAGCAACCTCCCATGCCCCATCGAGATTGAGATGCTGGGCGAGATCCACACGGAAACAGCTGCTGGTGTTAGTTTTAAATACATTCAAACTTGCATTTGATGGAAGCGTGACATAAAAACCCTGCGACCTGACAGTCATTGCTAACCCGTTACCAAGGTTACCAAGGTGCGTGTGTGGTCCGAAGTTTGTTATGCGATGGTTTTAAGCTCACTGGCTTTAACCCAGCTATTAAATTAAAAATCATAATCTTTGATTTTATAAACGGGAGGATCTCTAGGTATGCATTGGTCAATAGTAAACACTTCGCTTGTGAATGTTTGCTCATACCGCTTATCAAACACACCTCTGACTTTAGAGAGCCTAACGTGATCACCTTTTTTAAATTTCATGGGGTTTTTTCTACAGCGAGAAGAGGTGCCATACAGGTTTTGAAATACTAAGGCTGTGTTGTCTGAATTTACTTGATTCGGGGTCATTTTTATGGAACGATGGTAACTACTGTTATAGCTGTCTAATAAATCTTGTAACACATCGATATATCTACGTGTATTTGCAGCAGTGAAATATCTATACATTTTACTTTTAAGAGTTCTATTAAACCTTTCACAAACTGATGCTTTTAGATCGCTCCCTGTAGCAAAATGATTTATACCATACTTTTTCATTAAAGATTGAAAACTGGAATTAAAAAATTCCTTACCGCTATCTGTTTGGAGTTTTTGTGGGATTTGGCCATGTTTCAAGACAGATTCAAATGCTTTAGTGACTTGAACGCCTGTTTTGTTTTTCAAGATTCTTGCATAAGCTTTTTTAGAGAAAACATCTATAACTGTAAGTAAATATTGATAGCCATCATTATGCTCGGCTAACGCTCTCATATCACAAAGGTCTGCTTGGTATTGATTAAGAGGTCTGGGGACAAACACACGGTTTCTCGGAAAGCGCAGGCGTGCAGCTCGGTGTAAGGTGTAAGCGTCTTGTCCAGAGAGGAATTTCTGTGCTGTTTGCGCGTTAATCTTTGTACCAGTTTCATCCTGTATGCTTTTAATCAATTTTTCCACACCGCAAAAGCTACCAGGGTGAGCTGGGTCATAATATGCACGTTTCAATAGATTCTGCTCTGCCATGTGTGATCTTTCAAGTTATGTTTAACTATGGTTTTATTTCATTATGAGCGGCTAGTTTTATGTCATGTAACGAGTTTGCAAATATATTTTTTATTTGATATAATTAATAACATTATAGTTTGTTTCTTTTCTAGTGAAAAAAAATAATTAGTTTGATTTACTGCAACGCTTTTCCAAAAAAGTTTTATTTGATGTAACGGTTTTCCACAAACTATTTAATCTGATGTCATGGAAGCAATAGATTTGAATGGGTGCGAAACAAATAACAAGATTGATTGTTGCAATGCTTTTCCAAAAAAGTTTTATTTCAGGTAATGGTTTTCAACAAACTATTTAATCTGATGTAATGAACAAAACAATAAACATGAACAAGAAAAGTTCTAAAAACTAACAGAGAAAAACATTTAAAAGTAAAAAATAAGAAAAATAAAAAACATGTTAAGAAAAATAAATGGTAAAAGAGGGAGAGAAGGAAAAACGATTACTAGGGGAGCCAAAGGGAGTATTTGTCATATAGTACTTTATCAATTGTGGTCCGGGTAACTTCTGTAACGCTTGACTCAATTTCTAACAGTGCGGTCTCTATATCACTGGCCTCTCGGAGTTCAAAGAGATATGCTTGGGCCACACCTCTGACTTGAGCCGCTGGTGGTGAAAAACCCTCTAACCGCAAAATTTGTAATAATGTGTTGGTGAAATGTCCATTCCATAATCTTCTGCTGAGTTCATCATAGTACTTGAAAAAGTAATATTTTTCCAGTGGGAAAAGACATGAATGTCGTCTTTGTGAGGGATGTGACACCTCACATCCTTGACAGACATCTTGTCTGTGTTTCTGGAGCAAGGAGTTAACGAGGTACTTTACAGTCAATTTTATAAGTTCAAAAACAGCAGTAGGGAGTAGAGTCGCGGCCTCATCGTTGTCCGCGGGCGAAGGCTCGTTGTCTTCAGACTCTCGGAAAAGAGCCCGGCACACAGGGTCGCCCAAGGCCCACAGCGATGCACCGGAGATTGCGGTGCTTGAGGGGCTCTGCTCCGGTGATTGCCACCCGAAAGCCGCTAGTTGTGGATGGCTGGGCGAGTTCCATCCTTGCGGTGATGAGGGCGGGGGTGGAGGCATAGCGGCCGGAGACGCTGAGGCCTGATGCGGGCTCTCGATCAACGGACTGGATGGCGGAGTAGCCAGATCGATTGGCGGAGTGGGTGGCGGTGTAGCCAGGTAGATTGGCGGAGTGGGTGGCGGTGTAGCGAGATCCATTGGCGGGCTGGGTGGTGGTGTAGAAGCAGCTGATGGTCGGAGGGATGATGGAGATAGAGAGCTGAGGGGTCCAAAGCTGTGGTTAGTCATGGTTGTTTTAAGTAGTGGATGAGAGCGATTGCGGTTTTTAAGGGTTAGGGTTAGGAGAAGGCGGGGTAAGGGGGGACCGGAAGTGGGGGTGGGGGTATGTTGACCGTGGCGGGTTATTTCCAACCATCACCAGCTCAGTTGTACTTTTACTCATTTTGAACAGGTTTAATATTGTCACATTGTTCTCGGCCATCATGTTGAGCCAGTGCTGAGTTGGAATCCGAAGCAATGTGCTGAAAACCCCGGACTGGGAGTTTGTAAGGTCGATCACAAAATCATCTGTGCAAGCTTGCTCGCATGTTTGTCGACTAACTCTACATACCCATCTGCAAAATGGAGTGCTCTTGGTCTCCCACTGGGTGTATGTGACGGTTTTGGTCACCGTGTTTTCATTCCGGAGTCGTTTGTGTTCTTGGGTGAATGGAGGGAACGAGTATTCCTCTTTGAAAACCCGATGCGTCTGTGTTTGCTGGTCTCTGGTTCGCGGTTGCTGAGAGCTGGTTTCCCGCACGCTTCTCTCTATTTCAGGGGTGGTAATGAGTGTAATAACCGCCCAGTCAGAGCTAGTAAAAGCGATTCGCGGTGTTAGCGGACCAAAACTTTCACCGGCTTTGAGCTGATAGAAAAAGATTTCACTCTGTGGTAGGCTGAAGGCATAACCCCAAAACCTGCCATTGTTGAGGCTGAATCTTTGCTCCAAACGGTTGGCCGCTGCTGTTGGCTGCACTCTGCAGAGATGTAGTCTTCTGAGTTCAGACGCCGTGGCGGAAGCTCTGTAGCAGTTTACAGGAGTTTGAGAAAGTACCGTTAGGTTGGTAGGTCTCACGGCCATGCTTCTTTGTGAAAAAAGAGAAAACTTGCTTGTTTTTTCTGAGAGAGAAAAAAACAGTTAAATTTAAGCTGAAATGTTAGATTATTTATCCTGAATGCCAGTAAGTGAATTAACCTATGGCTGAGAAGGTAAATCGAGCCTGGAGCGGATTGGCTAACCGGGGTGCGAAGGGAGCGGTGCAAGGGTTATGTGATTGGCAGCGGGGCGCAGTGAGGCGGAGTTGGTCTAAGGGGGGAATTTTCAAACGAGGTAAGCAGCGCATTCGGGAGCAGAGCGGGGAGCGAACAAGCAGGAAAAAATTGTGCTCTGCAAGAAGTTGTGGATCGGAGATTAAGAGCGAGGTAGAACTTAGAGTGTGGGTTGAATTTTAGAGCTTGCTAGTAAGAGGGAAGTTTTTGAAGGAAAAAAGAATAAGGATTTTCCCTGTTATCGAATATAAGGTTTTTGGGAATAGAGGGGTAGCTAACAAGTTATTCTAGGGGTTTTGGAGAAATCGCGGAGAAATTTTTAAAAGGAGTTTTGGCTTTGTTTGGCTGAGCATGAAGGGAGCCGCGGGGCGCTGAATTTGAGAAAAAAGACTAAGGATTTTTTCAGGATTTTCCCTGTTATATAAGGTTTTGGGAATAGAGGGGTAGCTAACAAGTTATTGTAGGGTTTTGGAGAAATCGCGGAGGGTTTTTTAAGGAGTTTTCCCTGCTTATGTTTCTAAGGAGGGTTAGGGTTAGGGGATCGCGAGTTTTTTCTGAGTATGAGTTTTATTCTAAATCTACAAATGCATATAAATCGAAATAAAGTTTTCCCCCAAGGCATGCAGCATGTGTTTGTGGCCATACTGAACGTTACAAAAGCACAAGTTTAACTAAACAATTTTAATATGGTTTAATACATTTTTAAACACATGAGCACGGAGCCCGAGAGAGCACGGTCCGGAGACACGGGCGCGCCCCCGCGCGCCCAGACACACAGCCTCGGGCGCGCGCGCGCGCACACACACACACACACACTGACCCGCCACCAGATGGCGTTTTTTGAGCATAAAAAAATAAATAAATAAAATAAAAAAATAAAAAATTTAATTGCTTAAAGAAATAAAAGAATGCTATTTTGATATATAAGAAACTTTCTAAATAATCAATTATATTTTTATGAATATCATATTTTTATGAATATCATATTTTTATGAATATCATAATTTTATGAATATCATATTTTTATTACTTAATTACTTCCTACTTCCGGAGCTCATGAATAATTTATTAGGGGTCATAAATCAATTAGGGGGGCCATAAATCACTCAGTTTGACATAAGGGGTATAATATCACTCTCTTTTATGCTTTTTGATGCCTGTCACTGATTGAACACTGAGGAACAGTTTTCACCACCAAAGTTACTAAAGTCACAGCTGTGGTCTACTACAACAGCTGGGGAACAGTCTGTTGTACCTTTGTGCTTCTTCAGGTATTAAAAACTGTTTATTGTTATGCTTGTGGGAAAAGTGAACTATAGAAAATACTTTTATTATGTATTCCGTGACTGCTGGCTTAACAATATAACGGGTTCTCCTTGGCATAGCACAGTAATACTTGTAAGAAGATGTAACACTTTGAGGTAAGTATTGGGTTTAAGAACAGTGTGTCAAACATAAGGCCCGGGGGCCAGATTTGGCCTGGACAGCTTTAGAACAAGGGAAGGAGAGGTATACATTTTGGACCTTTAGCTGTATTTTTTCACTGATAAAGACCTCCACCAAGCAGTGTTGCCAACTTAGCGACTTTGTCGCTATATTTAGCGAGTTTTCAGACCCCTTAGCAACTTTTTCTCTAAAAAAAGTCGCTAAAAAAAGACGTGAAAGCGCGTATCGCTTTTACTCTCAACAAGCAGTGGGTGCTGTAACGCAGTCAGTTCTTCTTTTACTCTTATGCTGTTTTGTGGATCACATGGTTTTAAACTACTTATTTAGCATGTTAGATAAATTCATTATTCTTAGTGAAGATTAAACAGAACTCCTTATTTTCACTAAGTGGAGGCACCGCCAACATTAAGATTTCTAAGTACAAAGGTTAAAACTGGTTAGCTATCGTTTCTCCTGTTTACCAATAAAATAAGTAACGTACCCAGGGCCCCGCTCAGAGTACTATCACCATCTTAACCGAGGGTTAATCCAGAGCTACTTGAGTTGGGTGCTACACATTGGAGGCACCGCTGGGATTGTTTTGTTGTATTATATAACTTTTAAGTTACCACTAAATCTGCTGTAACCTTAAAGTGACTAAGAGTCACACTGGTCCTAAAAAGTAATTTTAATTTATTTCTTGTCTTCCCCCTATAAAGTAAGTTGTTAAAACTATGGCCACTAAAAGTAATGTTTCACAACCAAATCTTGCAAATTGGTGCAGAGGTGAAGGGCTTGATCAGGCACATGCCATCCTAGTTCTTGGAGTGTCTGAAGAGGAAGAAATATCCACAGTAGAAGAAACACTCGAACAAGTAAAAACCTTGGGCAAGGTAAGAGTAAGAGGAAAAATTTTTGATGCCAATAATCAAACCCTGACCATGTTATGTGAATGCCGTCAAGAAGTCGATCCTACCAAAGTTCCACCAGAGGTGATTTCCTTTAGAGAAGGAGGTAAATGGAAAATAGTTGTTGCGGAACAAGAAACAAACTCTGACCTATTCACAGAGAAGTTGGACAGATTTCTACATGATGAAGGGAAAACATTGGAGGATGTTAAAAGACTATGTGATCCTAGCACCTCATGGAACAGCAACCCTGAGTCAATCATTCGGGCGGTAGGTGATGTTTTGCAGTCCAAGCCAAATGAAAGCCAGTCATACCGTAATTTTAGAATCTTCTCTGGAGTCCACCCTACTCCACCTGGTGAAGACAATTTAGACAGCTGGTTAGAACAAGTAAAGTTCATGACTGATGAGTATGAGTGCTCAGATAAGGAGAAACGCAGAAGGATTATTGAGAGTCTCAAAGGGCCAGCGCTGGAGATCATTCAAGCAGTGCGCATGTCTAATCCCATGGCAAACCATATGGATTACTTACAGGCATTGGAGAGTACCTTTGGAACCTCAGAATCCGGTGAGGAATTGTATCTCACATTCAGAGCTATGCATCAAAGACAAGGTGAGTGCTTGTCTAACTTCTTGCTGAGACTGGAAAGATTACTGAACAAAGTAGTGCAAAAAGGAGGCCTACAGGTAGATGAAGCCAACAGAGCAAGACTTGAGCAACTCATTAAAGGTGCCACTGAATCAGACTTCATGCTGCTTCAGCTAGGTCTAAGAGATAAGCGAAATGATCCCCCGACATTTTTAAGCCTACTCAAAGAAATTCGAGAAGAAGAGGAGCGTGAAGCTGCAAGACAAAAACTCAAAAAACCAGCACAGAGACCGCATGTGCATGCAGTGCAAGTAGCAAGTGAAACAGACTCTAAAGGCTGTCAGCAACATGATTTTCAGTCCGAAATTCAGGAGCTAAAAGAAAAGCTGAAAGAGCTCAACAAGCAGTCTCATTCTACAGAGTCAAGCCACAAAAAGATGTCCAGAGAAAAGAAAAAAGAGAAATCAGACACAAGCAGCGAAGTGCAACAGTTAAGAAAAGAAGTCAAAGAGCTGAAAACACAGTTAAGTGTAATGTCAGTAAAGCCACAACATTATGCAAAAGAGAGAGGCCATTATTCTAAGTCCAAAGGAGACTTTAGTCCAAAGTCATCTACCTTTAAGCCAAAGAGTAGTAAAGAGTCAGATAATTTCTGCTACAGATGTGGAGAAAATGGCCATTTTGCAAACAAATGTACAGCTCCGGAGAATGCTCAAAAGGTAATCAAAAAGCTTATTCATCAAGTGCATGGAAGCCCACATGGACAAAGTCAAAGTACAGACGCTCAAGATCAGTGTGTTGCCCGAGTTAATACTACCAATGTTCCAACTCAAAGTGTCAACATACCGGAAGGTCTTATCGGTCCATCATCCATAGCTCCTATTAAGGTCAATAACATCTCATGCCATGGTCTCATGGATTCAGGGTCAACAGTGACCATTATCTTTGAGGATTGGTATAGAGCCAACATACCAACAGTCCCTATACAGCCCATTTCCAATCTAGCCATCTGGGGCCTATCAGCTGAGTCCTATCCCTACCATGGGTATGTAGTAGTAGAGATAGAGTTCCCTGAGGATGTAGCAGGTGTCAAGGGTCCCCTTAACGTCCTCGCTCTCGTCTGTCCTGAGGCCCCACAAGGTCATGAAACCCCTGTAGTGGTTGGTACCAACGCTTTTCTGTTCAGCCGCCTATTTCAGCTGTGCAGAGATAGCGGTAGTGAGAACAAAGTCAGCTCCATGAGGATACAGGCAGTTTATGACAAACTCAGTCCCTAGGATCCCATGCAGCCGACGATCCCATAGGGCAAGTGAAATGGCAAGGTCCAGGGCCACTTACCATTGCTCCGGGAAAAAAATGTTATGCCACGTGTAAAGTAGAGCAGAAAAGAACTAAACCCCAAGATGTTGTTTTGGTCGAAGCACCTGCCATGCCCCAACTCCCATCCGGCGTGTTGGTCCAGCCAGGTGTTCTCCGTGAAAGTGACATGGATGAGAACAGTTTCATCGTTCTATTACAGAATGAGTCAGAAAAACCCACCTCTATCCAAGTTGGCACAGTTATTGCCGAGATGCATGCAGTGGACGTAGTCACCGACCCTAAAGTTTTAGAACCTGAAGCTAGTACCGTAGCTCCCGAACTTTTTGATTTTGGTGACTCTCCTGCCCCTCCAGAATGGAAGAAAAGACTACAGCAAAAGCTAGCGCAGAGACGTAATGTTTTCTCTCTTGATGAATGGGATGTGGGGTTAGCTAAAGACGTAGAACATAATATCCGCCTTAGCAACTCTACCCCCTTCAGAGAGCGTTCACGTCGTTTAGCTCCGGCTGATATTCATGATGTACGACAACACCTACAGCAGCTGTTAGCTGCAGGCATTATCAAAGAGTCTCGAAGCCCATTCGCATCACCTATTGTTGTAGTGCGAAAAAAGAATGGCTCCATCAGAATCTGCATCGACTACAGAACTTTGAACAGTCGTACTATCCCCGACCAGTATACCATCCCTCGTATTGATGATGCCTTAGATTGTCTTACAGGCAGCAAATGGTTCTCAGTCCTCGATCTTAGGAGTGGGTACTACCAAATTGCCATGTCCGAGCAAGATAAGGAAAAGACTGCATTTATCTGCCCCCTGGGGTTCTATCAATTTGAACGAATGCCACAAGGCATCACAGGAGCCCCAGCCACTTTTCAGCGGCTCATGGAGAAGGCAGTGGGTGATATGCACCTTCTTCAAGTCCTAGTGTACCTTGACGACATAATCGTCTTTGGTAGAACACTCGAAGAGCATGAGCAACGTCTCCTCAAAGTCTTAGATCGCCTTGAGGAGTTTGGTCTGAAATTGTCACTTGACAAATGTCAGTTCTGTCAGTCCCAAGTCAAATATGTTGGTCATATTGTCTCAAAAGATGGTATAGCCACGGATCCAGAAAAAGTAGAGGTTGTCAGGAACTGGCCAGAGCCAACAGATCTGAAAACCCTTCGCTCATTCCTTGGTTTCTGTGGGTATTATCGCAGATTTATTGCAAATTATTCAAGCATAGTCCGCCCATTAACTGAGCTTACCAAAGGTTATCCACCTACTCAGAAAAACAAGCGATCTCAAACCAAATACCCAACCAAAACGTACCTCAAACCTTCTGAGCCATTCAAAGAGCGATGGGACCACTCCTGTCAAGCCGCATTCAGAAAAATCATTGAATGTCTGACCAATGCCCCTGTTTTGGCATTTGCAGACTCCACTAAACCTTATGTCCTACATGTGGATGCTAGCCTGAATGGGTTAGGTGCCGTGCTCAATCAAGAGTACCCCGAGGGCCTTAAGCCTGTTGCTTTTGCTAGCCGAAAGATCAGTGAGTCAGAACGAAACTATCCAGTCCATCAACTGGAGTTCTTAGCACTTAAGTGGGCGGTCGTGGATAAATTTCATGACTATCTTTATGGAGCTAAGTTCACGGTTAGAACCGACAACAATCCCCTAACCTACGTGTTGACCACCGCAAAGCTAAATGCTGTTGGACATCGTTGGCTTGCAGCTTTAGCCACGTACGATTTCAACATCCAATATCGTCCTGGTCGTCACAACATAGACGCAGATCTATTGTCCCGACAACACACCAATGACACTGAATGGACAGATGTTCCACAGTCTGCAATAAAAGCTATCTGTAAAAAGGAATCTATCTATGAAGCTACTAAGTCCCCTGTCAGGCTAGTAGACCAGCTGGGAGTTCCTACATCCGTGATTCCAGAAGCTTATGTCCTTCCAGTAAGCCTAAAAGCAACTTTGGAAAATCAATTGACTCCTACAGACTTACAAGTTGCTCAAGATCTGGACCCAGTCATTGGACCAGTCAAACAAGCCATCCAGACTGGAAAGCAACTTATCACATCCAAAAATTCACCACCTGACATGTCTTTGTTAAGTCGTGAGAACAGGAAACTTGAACTGAGAGACAAAATACTATATTGACAGAGAAAACTGGACAATGGCACAGTTCACAAACAACTGGTTTTACCAGATCGATACAGAACAAGTGTAATGAGATCACTACATGATGAATGTGGACATCTAGGAGTCGAGAAGACAACAGAACTCCTCAAAGACCGTTTCTATTGGCCACGCATGAATGCTGATGTGGACCAGTACATCAAAACATGTGGACGTTGTGTCTCTCGCAAAACTCTCCCACAACGGTCATCGCCACTCAGTCAAATCACTAGCAAAGGTCCTTTAGATCTAGTCTGTATTGACTTTCTTCAGATTGAACCAGATAACAAAGGAGTTGCTAATGTATTAGTAGTGACTGATCATTACACAAGGTACGCACAGGCATTCCCTACAAAAGACCAAAAGTCAGTCACAGTTGCAAAAGTATTATGGGAGAAGTACTTTGTGCATTACGGATTACCTGCCCGGATACACTCAGATCAAGGTCGAGACTTTGAAAGTCGCCTTATCAAAGAGCTCTTGTCTATGCTAGGTATCCGAAAATCACGTACCTCACCATATCATCCGCAAGGAGATGCTCAGCCAGAACGTTTCAACAGAACCTTGCTATCAATGCTTGGAACTCTTGAACATGTACAGAAACAAAACTGGAGTCAGCACATCAGCCAGTTAGTACATGCCTATAACTGCTCAAAGAATGAGTCTACTGGATATTGTCCATACTATCTAATGTTTGGACGTAATGCCAGATTACCCATTGACATTTGCTTTGGCGCTGTTCTTGGAGATGACGCGGAGATGACTCACCTGCAGTACGTCGACAAAATGAGGAAAGAACTCAAACAAGCATACCATCTAGCTACCGAGAATGCAACAAAGAACCATTTGAGGAACAAGTCACGTTATGACCAAAGAGTAAGAGACCAACCTTTACAAGAGGGAGACAGAGTTCTGATAAGAAACGTTGGCCTTACTGGTAAACACAAACTGCAAGACCGGTGGAAGTCAATACCTTACATTGTCATCACACAGCTGCCAAACCTACCTGTGTACAAGGTAAAACCGGAACAAGGATTTGGAGGTGTCAAAACTCTACACAGAGACCATCTGCTACCAATCGGTTATCTTGTCAGAATCGCAGATAACTCAGTTTCACCTGAAAGAGTAAGAACACCAGTTACTAGAAGACGTCATGCCAACAGACGTCAGATACGGGACCAAGAAGACCGATTATCTGATGTCTTGCCAGACACAGAATCTGAGAATGAGTATGTCTACCAGTACCCCACCATTTCCAGTGACCATATTCAGGGACATGAATTCAGGTCAGACAGACCTAACACAGAATCTCTTCACTCTGATAATTCCCCCTCATCTGAGAGTGAACCGGAATTGGAGGAAGGACCTTCTGAAAGTTCTCATGAAGAGGAATGTCAGCCATCAAATGTGGAAGGAGACACCAGTGATACGGCTGCAGACACCGAAGCGGAGTTGAGGACTCCTGCAAGACCTAAAACTCGAAAGTCAAAGCGAGAGGTGAAACCAGAAATCCTTTTGACCTATGACAAACCTGGAACGCAGTCTGAGGAACCTGTGACTATTGTACACCAAGGCATGGTTATACAGTTGAACCTCAGTAGCACCAGAGATAAAAACCATCATGTAAAACACTCTAAACACCCAAGGCATTACTCTGAGCCCAAGTCTAAAGTCCTGCGTTAGATGAGGACATCTAAATATTTTAGACGGGGAGGGTGTAGCCTGGTCTCAAATATCTATTTTAGACACTACAGGTTAAGAGGATATAAATATTGTCATGTAAAAACTTTATTGTAAATATTTCATAGGTGTTTAAAAAACAAAACAAGAGTTCAAATGCATTAAAAACGTGTTTAAAATCACAATAAATAGAAGTCAATTATAATTTAAGTGTTCATGGAGTTAAAGTTACAAGAAACCCAAAGGTTTGTTATCTAATGTAAAACAAGGAAAACTTTGTATTTGCTTCAAGTTGTTTTACAAGCTCATTTTGGGTTGTCAATCTTGTATTTGTTCTTATCCCACTGGTTGATGTAAACCTATTGTCCAATCAGACGTAAGGGAGGCGGGACTAAGTGAGGCGAAGAAAAGAAAAACTAAGCTAGTGACAGTCGGCAGCAGCACGTTACCGGAGGAGGTTGTGTACCAGAGCTAACGGGAGAATAGTCAAAACAATAACCGTGGATGCAGAGTCTACGTTCCTGTTATGGACTGTTTTGCCCTGTGATGAGTGAGTACTGAATGTGGAGTTAGCATTGAGCTTAAACGGGATGTATAAGTACTTAAAATGTATGATGTTAATCGCGAGTTAGCATGTTAGCATTTTAGAGTCTGTATTAGCTATGTATGCTGAGTATGTAAGCTACAGATTACTCTATGGAACTAAATAGTAATCTCTAATGCACAGTGGACCGAGAGGAATTCTCTGGACCCTTCTGCTGTGGATAGGATTTCCGTGGGTTTGTCCCAGTGTGCTCAGCAGCCCATGTATGCCGCTAATTCCGACCACGTTGCCGAGTGGAGGCCGCATGGTCACAAACCGAGCCTGCCCCTCAGCTTGTCCTCGCACTTAGCCCAAAGGATTTGTGAGTAGCCACGAGCACGTGCGTTTTGTTTTCTGCTTGTTTATCAAGCGAAGCAGCCATTTGTGTGTTTTTCTGGCCCAACGAGCCCGAGCAACGATCAGGCCTGCAACGGTTTCAGTAAAGGAGCTCTAAAAGGTTACAAATTTGAACTGAACTTGAAAGGGGAATATCTTGGATAAATGTGTTGTTTCTAAACATTGACTGTGAATTGTGAAGAGGGAAAAACCATCCAATTGAGTTGTAAGGAAACACTTCAGAACTTGGAATATTGTTTTTTTAATTTAAATCATACTTTGGTTTGACTAAATCTTACATTGTGAATTTAAAGTTTTGTGTTGTGTCATATTTATGATTTGCAGAGTTTATAAGTGATAAGGGTTATTAAAAAGGTAAAAGAGAGGTTTAGCATGTTAGATAAATTCATTATTCTTAGTGAAGATTAAACAGAACTCCTTATTTTCACTAAGTGGAGGCACCGCCAACATTAAGATTTCTAAGTACAAAGGTTAAAACTGGTTAGCTATCGTTTCTCCTGTTTACCAATAAAATAAGTAACGTACCCAGGGCCCCGCTCAGAGTACTATCACCATCTTAACCGAGGGTTAATCCAGAGCTACTTGAGTTGGGTGCTACACTTATAAACACACACAAAGTAACTCCACCAGAGTGCCTATTTCGGGTCACTTTTGCCGGTCCAAGCCGGGGTAAAGGAGCAGGGTTGGAATTGTGACATTAAAAAAAAACCAATAATTGCTAAAAGAAATTTAATTTGTAGTTCTAAATAAACTCTAAATGCATTTAGGACGTTTTTTACTCACTTTATGTCTCTTCCACGATGTTATTTCTCTCTCCAACAACATAGGTTAATATTAGATTAGCATGACCAATTATGCAAATTAGGCAATGACGTCATTTAGCGACTTCTGGCGACTTTTAGGACAACCAATAGTGATTTTTTTTCCCCTCCTTGAATTGCTACCTTATCGTGGTGGAGGGGTTTGTGTGTCCCAGGGATCCCAGGGGCTATGTTGTCTGGGGGCTTTTGCCCCCTGGTAGGGTCTCCCATGGCAAATTGGCCCTGGGTGAGGGACCAGACAAAGAGCGATTCATAAGACCCTTATGAAAAGGACACCGAGAGAACAGTTTACCCTGCCCGGGATAGGGTTACCGGGGCCCCGCCCTGGAGTCAGGCCCGGGGAGGGTGCCCGAGGGCGAGCGTCTGGTGGCCGGGCCTTAATCCATGGGGCCCGGCCGGGCACAGCCCGAAGAGGAGACATGGGCCCATCCTCCCGCAGGCCCACCACCCGCAGGAGGCGCCATAGGGGTCGGGTGCATTGTGTGCCGGGTGGCGGCCAGGAGCGGAGGCCCTGGCGGACTGACCCCCGGCTGCCAAGACTGGCAATAGGGACATGGAATGTCACCTCTCTGGTGGGGAAGGAGCCTGAGTTAGTGCGTGAGGTTGAGAGGTACCGGCTAGATATAGTCGGGCTCACCTCTACACATGGCTTGGGCTCTGGAACCAGTCTCCTGGAGAGGGGCTGGACTCTGTCTCAGTCTGGAGTTGCCCCTGGTGAGAGGCGGCGGGCTGGGGTGGGTATTCTAATATCCCCTCGGCTTGCTGCCGGTACGTTGGGGTTTTTCCCGGTGGACGAGAGGGTTTGTTCCCTGCGCCTTAGGGTCGGGGAACGGGTCCTGACTGTCATCTGCGCTTATGCGCCGAGTGGCAGTTCAGAGTACCCAGCCTTCTTAGAGTCCCTGGGGGGGCGGTGCTGGAGGGTGCTCCACCTGGAGACTCTGTTGTCCTGCTGGGAGACTTCAATGCTCACGTGGGTAACGACAGCGAGACCTGGAGGGGCGTGATTGGGAGGAACGGCCTCCCTGATCTGAACCCGAGCGGTGCTTTGTTATTAGACTTCTGTGCTAATCACAGTTTGGCCATAATGAACACCCTGTTCGAACATAAGAGTGTCCATAAGTGCACGTGGCACCAGGACGCTCTAGGCCAGGGGTGCCCAATCCCGGTCCTCGAGAGCTACCGTCCTGCAGCTTTTAGATGCATCCCTACTCCAACACAGCTGAATCAAATGGTTTGATTACCTCTTCAGCATGCCATCGTGTTTGGCAAAGGCCTGATAACAAGCCATTCATTTGATTCAGCTGTGTTGGAGTAGGGATGCATCTAAAAGCTGCAGGATAGTAGCTCTCGAGGACTGGGATTGGGCAGCCCTGCTCTAGGCCGTAGGTCGATGATCGATTTTGTAATCGTATCAGCAGACCTGCGACCATATGTTCTGGACACTCGGGTAAAGAGAGGGGCTGAGCTGTCAACTGATCACCACCTGGTGGTGAGTTGGATCAGGTGGCGGGGGAGGACGCTGGACAGACCTGGTGCACCTAAACGCGTAGTGAGGGTGTGCTGGGAACGTCTAGCAGAGGCCCCAGTCCGCGAGATCTTCAACGCACACCTCCGGCAGAGCTTCAACAGCATTCCGAGGGAGACTGGGGACATTGAGTCCGAATGGACCATGTTTAGCGTCTCCATTGCCGAAGCTGCTGCATTGAGCTGCGGCCGCAAGGTGGTTGGTGCCTGCCGTGGTGGTAATCCCCAAACCAAATGGTGGACACCAGAGGTGAAGGGAGCCACCAGGCTGAAGGAGGAGTCCTATCAGGCTTGGTTAGCCTGTGGGACTCCGGAGGCAGCCGACAGGTATCGACAGGCCAAGCGGAATGCGGCTCGGGCAGTGGCTGAAGCAAAAACTCAGGTGTGGGAGGAGTTCGGAGAGGCCATGGAAAAAGACTTTCGGACTGCCTCGAAGAAATTCTGGCAAACCGTCAGACGTCTCAGGAGGGGAAAGCGGTGCTCTACCTGCACTGTGTATAGTGCTGGTGGAGCGCTGCTGACGTCGACTGAGAAAATTGTCAGGCGGTGGAAGGAATACTTCGAGGACCTCCTTAATCTCACTGACACGTCTTCCGAGGAGGAAGCAGAGTCTGGGGATGAGGGGAATGACCCGCCAATTTCCGGGGGCGAGGTCACTGAGGCAGTTAAACAACTCCTTGGTGGCAGAGCCCCTGGTGTTGATGAGGTCCGCCCCGAGTTCCTGAAGGCTCTGGACGTTGTAGGGCTGTCCTGGTTGACACGCCTCTGCAATGTTGCGTGGAGATCAGGGGCAGTACCTGTGGACTGGCAGACCGGGGTGGTGGTCCCCATCTTTAAGAAGGGGGACCGGAGGGTGTGTTCCAACTACAGGGGGATCACACTCCTCAGCCTCCCTGGGAAAATCTATGCCAGGGTGCTGGAAAGGAGAGTTTGTCCGTTAGTCGAACCTCGGATACAGGAGGAACAATGCGGTTTTCGTCCTGGTCGCGGAACACTGGACCAGCTCTTTATCCTCTCCAGGATACTTGAGGGTGCATGGGAGTTTTCCCAACCAGTCTACATGTGTTTTGTGGACTTGGAGAAGGCATTCGACCGTGTCCCTCGGGGTGTCCTGTGGGAGGTGTTGCGGGAATATGGGGTGTCTGGCCCATTGCTACGGGCCATTCGATCCCTATATAACCGTTGCAAGAGCTTGGTTCGCATTGCCGGCAATAAGTCGGACTCGTTCCCGGTGGGTGATGGGCTCCGCCAGGGCTGCCCTTTGTCTCCGGTTCTGTTCATAATTTTTATGGATAGGATTTCTAGGCGCAGCCAAGTGGCGGAGGGCTTTCGCTTTGGTGGCCTCAGAATCTCATCTCTGATTTTTGCAGATGATGTGGTTCTGTTGGCTTCATCGGGTGAGGCCCTCCAGCTCGCACTGGAACGGTTCGCAGCCGAGTGTGAAGCAGCGGGAATGAGGATCAGCACCTCCAAATCTGAGGCCATGGTTCTCAGCCGGAAAAGGGTGGAGTGCCCACTTGGGGTCGGGGATGAGTTCCTGCCCCAAGTGGAGGAGTTCAAGTATCTCGGGGTCTTGTTCTCGAGTGATGGGAGAAGGGAGCCGGAGATCGTTTTGTTTTGTTTTTTATTGGTTTTGTCTTAACTAGGGGTAGAAAATGTAATGCGTTGATTGTGATTAATTAATGAAAAAAAATAACTAGTTGAAAATAGAGCAGGGCGATATGGCCAAAAATATTTATCACGATATATATTTGAAAATTTGCGATAACGATATAACCGACGATATAATTGATGCGAGACAAAATACAACTCCACAACATTACTAGCGCAAAAAGACAACCTTCCATTTATTTTCACTTAAACAAGAAGCTGGTTTTTATGTACATTAAAGCTTTATAAAAATGTAACAGTGCAAATGCAAATTCCTTGCTGAAAGTTTAACCAAAAGGCATTTCCAGTAGAAATGGGCTGACATATCCTGAGCATAACCATGTATAATATCCACTGAAGTTAAAAAGAGGTGCTTTGCAACATTAAACTGCAGTGTGCAGTACGTATTTTTCGGACCATAAGGTGCACGGGATTATAAGGCACATTAAGCGAAACAAAGCAGTCAGATAAATCAAACTTTATTAAACTCATTTTTCTTGCTTCCTCCACTTCTGTACCATTGATTCATTAATGTTGAATTCTCTGGCAGCTGCTCTATTCCCATGTTGTTGCAGTATATTAATGACTAACCTCGTATTGTGGATGGATTATCTCAGTTGTTCTCCTGACTGAAGTTTGGTCCGTTTACAGCATCCTGCCATGCGATTGCATTTGTCTCTAACCATGAGGAACCTTCACGTTAACTTTTATAAGTGGAAAAGTGTTAGTGTTCGTCCTCCAGCTTCACTGTTTATGTTATGCTAACATAGCTGTGTCGCTAGCGATCACGTAGCACATCATTATATACCAGCTAGCCCAACTTCAGTAACCCTACAAACGTCACTGCTGTTTAGTTTCCTGTCTTCATTTATGTTGGAAGTGATAGCAGAGCTGTACGTTTGATTTTTTTCAGAAATCTCTCCGTCAGAACATGCTATATCATGCTTAGGTAACTAGCGAAACTAGCGAGCTAACTTCCGCTAGCTTCCTGCTAACTTCTAACTCCGTTAAATGTAATAACTTTTGTTTTCATGGATGCCTGGAAGTTAAACTTTATAGTTACACCTGGTAAAGCAGCAATGCTGATCGTTTTATTAAAGATGAAAGAATTTAGACAGTTTTTAACTCTAAGTGATGCTGCAGTGTTGTTTGACCTGAAGAATACGGAGTTTAGGACCCAGATTACTCCCAGATTTAAGAGCATCTTAGTCCGACAAATATGACAATAACAACGGCCGCTTGCATGTTCTGCAAAAAAATGTGCTTTGTTGTGTATCTGACGGACAAACACCAAACCAGTTCCACATCACTGAAGTTGCACCATTTTTACAAACCAATTCTGGTTCATCTGTTTCACTCAACAATCGGCCATGTGCGTATGAAAACAAAGGCACTGCGCTTGCGCGTTTTACTCCCATTCTATCGCGATATTTCATTTTCCTATCGTTGCCTAACATTATACCGGTATTACCGTGAACGGTATAATATGGCCCAGCCCTAGTTGAAAATAACAACTTCTGCCACTTCTGTCCCATGTGAGTGACTGTTCTCACCTGCAAGTCACATGGTAACAAAACGGAGAGTTGCCTTGAGCTCTGAAAATGTGCACAGGCTAGTTTGTCTAAGTAACTGGCTGAAAGAGATGTACAGTAAATAAGAATTGAGATATTGTGAGTCCAATGGGTTTTTGTTTTTGCACTAAAATGTTTGATGGTAACACTGTTTTAACCTAATGTACAAAATAATTTTGGCTAAGGTTACTCAGAGTTTAAAGGTGAAGCTATTCAAGTAACCTTTTATGTTTTTGTCTTTTTTTTTTTTCAGAAGAAAAACTGCACTTTGTGTTGAAATTTTAATTGTTATTTAAAAATGATACCATTTTGAAAATGTACTTAAAGTATTTAAAATAACACTTTATTTTAAAGTCTGTTATAAAGTCTGTTTCTTTTCTCTGTTTTGCATTGTAATGCAGTTTAAATGTTTTTTTAAAATTAAAAACCCTTTGGTGCTTTGGGGCAAATTTTCTTGTGCGATCAAATGTGCTTAATTAAGATTAATTAATTATGAAGCCTCTAATTTATTTTTTAATCAAGTCCCACCCCTTATCTTAACATATTTAAACAAACATTTGACAAAAAACAACAATATTTTCAATATCTTTTTTTTTATTTTTTAACCGCTATTTTATTTTACGTATTCAGAGAGGGGCCCCTGCACCAGTCCATGTATGCTTTTTTACTACTTTGAAATGATCATGATACACACCAATTTAAATGATTAATTTTAAAATAAAATTATTAAGCTTTTCCTGATATCTTTCCTTTTAGGTAAAACGACAGAAGCAGACCGATACGGACTGATGGTGGGATTACAGCAGAGGGCAGAACCGATGAAGGTGTGCAGGGTGAGAATGGAGAAAACAGCAAAACATTGATACAGTTGTAATTTTCATCTTTTACCCATCTTATTCTTTCTTCCTATTTTCATCCCAGTCTATCCTCTCTGCCTCCCGGTCTTCCTTCTTGTCTCCCCATCTTTCTCACTTCTCTGGGACTTCTTCACTCTCTCTATAATGCTCTGTTTTCCTCCTTGTCTCCACTCTGTCTCACTATCTTATTACCTGTCTTTCACTCTGTCCTGGGTTTTTCCCTTTTTTCCCCAGTTTACTAGAGTTGTAATAGTTTTGTGTCATATGATTAGTTTTCATTGTTATTTTGTTTTGACTTTTTCTTTTTAATTCAGTTTAGTGTAATTTCGTTTTCAGAGGGTTTTGGCTTGTTTCAGTTTAGTTTTCATTTTTAAAAAGTGTACTCTTTAGTTTTTATTATTTCAGTGTTACTTTCAATCTATTTCTTCCTTCCTCTCCATTTCTTTCTTTCTTCTTCTTTTGTCCCCAGCTGGTGGTCGGCAGGGGAGGTCATCCACGAAGTGTCACGCTTTGTCCTCCAGTGAGCGGCGCGCTGCTGCAGCAGAAGGCCAAACCATTGGAGTTGTCGCTTCTGGATCAGCTGTTCCAGACCTGACCTGTCTCTCTTCCTCACTCGCATCTTGTCTTATCCGCTTCTTAGAATTCCTCTCCGCCTTCTTTCCTTGTTGTCCATCCTCTTTACATGTCCTTACTTCCTTTCTGTTTTAATCCCTCCCTGTATTCCTGTTGTACTTCGCTTTCTAAATGTCTTCTTCCCTGAGTGCCTACAATTTCCTGTCCTTCTGCTATTCCTGTCTCCCTCTCCCCTCCCTCTCTCTCTCTACCTTTTTCCCTCTGTGTAACTTTCCCTGTTTTATTCCCTCTTCCTATCTTCCTCCCTCTCCTCATGTGTTCTTCCCATCTGTCTCTTTATTCTTTCCTCTCTTCTTTCCATTTTTCTCGCTCCCGTTCTGTTTTCTTCCCTCTTCTTTTTCGGTCTTCCTCCCTCCCTGTACTCCTCCTGTTATCGCCTTAGTCTTCCTCACTCTTTTCTGTCTTCCACCTTCGCTCTTCTCGCTGTCTCTTCAGTTTTCATTTGTTTTCCTCTCTATTTTTGTTTTTCTTCCCTCACCTCCACCTTCCTTTTTTCCGTTTTTCTTCCTTCCTCTTAATTTTTTCATTTCTTTCCTTCCTGTCTCCCTCCCTTCCTTCCTTCCTTGTTGTCCTTTTTCTCTACATGTCCTCCATCTTTCCATCTTCCTTTCTCTCTGTATTCCTTTCATCCTCTCTCAATTTCTTCCTCTCTGTTGTTCATCCTCTCTGGTATCGTTGTCTTCCTCCCTCCCTTGTCCTCTTCTTCTCTTTGTCTCTGTTCACTTCTTTTTTGTTGTCCCTCATCTCTACCTATCCTTTTTTTCCTCGCTCCCACTATTCCTGCCGTCCTCCTTGCCTCAATGTTGTCTTCCCTGTCCCACTGCCTCTCTTCCTTCCTCTCTACATATTTTTCCCTTCCTTCCTTGTTGTCCTTCCTCTTGTCCTTTGTCTTCCTCCCTGTATTCCTTTCATGCTTCCTGTCTCTGTCTTCCTCCTTCCTTTGCTCTTTTACTGTCTCCCCCTCTTACTCTCCATTTCCTTCACTCTCTACCTCTCCCTTCCTTCCTTGTTGTCCTTTATCGATACCTGTCCTGTCTGTCTTCCTTCCTGCATTCCTGTCATTTTCCATCTCTTAATGTCATCTCGTTATTTTTTTTTCCCGTTTTCATCCGTCTTCCTCTCTGTCTTTGTTTTCCCTCCCTCTCATGTCTTCTTTCCCGTCTTTCTCCCTTTTCTTTCATCTGTTCTCTCCATTTCCCTCACGTCCGCTCTGTTTTCTTCCCATTTTCTCTCTTCCTGTTTACCTTTTTTTTTTCTCCCCTCATCTCTGCCTTCCTGTTTATTCATCCCCTTCTTCTTTTCTTTCCTTCCTATCTCCCTTCCTTCCTTGCTGTCCTTTTTATTCTACCTGTCCTCCATCTTTCTTTCCTTTCTCCCTGTATTCCTTTCATCATCCCACTCAGTTTCTTCTTCTTTGTTGTTCATCCTCCCTGTTATCACCGTTGTCTTCCTCCCTCCCTTGTTCTCTTGTCTTCTCTGTTTACCTCTTTCCTTGTTGTCCTTCGTCTCTACTTATCCTTTCTCACTCACTCCCATTATTCCTGTAGTCCTCCTTGCATCAATGTTTTCTTCTGTCCTACTGCCTCTCTTCCTCCCTCCTTCTTTTCCCATCTTCCTCTCGCGTTTCTCTATTCTTACCCCTCTAATCAATTTTAAATCATGCTTTTTATTTGTTCTTGTTTCTAATGTCTCTGTAAAGCACTTTGAATCACCTTGTTGTTGAATTGTGCTATACAAATAAACTTGCCTTGCCTTGCCTCTATTTGTCTCCCTGTATTCCTTCTTTTCTTTTTGTCCTAGTCTTTGGCTATCCTTAGTCCTCCTCCCTCCCTGTATTCCTTTCATGCTTCCTCTCTGTCTCTTCCTCCTTCCCCTGCTCTTTTACTGTCTCCCCCTCTCTCTCAAATCCCCCCACTGTCTTACCTCTCCCTTCCTTGTCCTTCATCTCTTTACCTCTCCATTGTCTTCCTACCTGCATTCCTGTCATTCTCAGTCTTGTCTTTCATAATGTCTTACCTGTTTCTTTATTTCCTCCTCTGTTCTTTTATTGTCTTCCTTCACTCTACCCACATTTTCCAGTCCTTTGACAATTCCTGTCTTCCTTGCTTTCTTTGTCTTCCCTATAATTTTTGTTTCCCACTCTATTTTCCTCCTTGTATTCCTGCCTCACTTCTCAATGTATTATTTCCCAGCTTGTTTCCTGCATATCTGTTATCCTCCTTCTCCAGCTGTCTTACTTTCTTTCTTCTTGTCTTCTCAGTTTTCATCTGTTTACTCCTTTTCTCACTTTTCTTTCCTTCTTGTTTCCCCTCTTCCTTTTTGTCATTTTTCTTCTTGTCCTCCCTCTTTCTGTTTTCCTTCCCTCCCTCTCTCATGTCTTCTTCCCAGTCTTTCTCTCTTTTCTTTCATCTGTTTTCTTCCCTCTACCTCTTTTTCTGTCTGACCCTCACTTTTCTTGCTGTCTCTATCTGTTTTCCTCTTTCTTTTTTTTGTTTTCTCCCCTCATCTCTGCCTTCATGTTTTCTTCCTCCCATCTTCATTTATTCATTCCTTTCATTTCTTCCTTCTTTCCTCCCTGTCTCCCTTCCTTCCTTGTTGTGTTTTGTCTCGACCTTTCCTGTCTGTCTTCCTTCCTGTGTTCCTTTCATTCTCCATCTCTTAACATCCTGCCCTGTCGCTTTGTTTCCATCCTTCCTTGTATTCCTGTCATCCTCCCTTTCTCAGCGTCTTCTTTCATCTTTTCTTTCCTTCCTGTCTCCCTTCTGTCCTTGTTGTCCATTGTCTCTACATGTCCTCCATCTTCCTTTCTCTCTGTATTCCTTTCATTCTCTCTCTCAATTTCTTCCACTCTGTTGTTCATCCTCTCTGGTATCGTTGCTATCTTCCTCACTCTCTTCTTGTCTTCCTCCTTCTCTTTGTCTCTGTTTACTTCTCTTTCCTTGTCTTTCATCTCTACCTGTCCTTTCTTCCTCGCTCCCATTTTTCCTGTCTTCCTCCTTTCATCAATGTTTTCTTTTTTCTTCCCTGTCCTACTGGCTCTCTTCCTTCCTCCTACTGTTCCATCTTCTGTCCTCAGTCTTTCCTCCTCCCTCCCTGTATTCCTTTCATGCTTCCTCTCTCTTCCTACTCCTTGCATCAATGTTGCTCTTTTACTGTCTCCCACTCTCTCCATTTCCCTCACTCTCTACCTCTCCCTCCCTTCCTTGTTGTCCTTCATCCTGTTTGTCTTCCTTCCTGTATTCCTGTCATTCTCCATCTCCTATTGTAATCTCCTGATTTTTCTTCTCAGTCTTCCTCTCTTTCTGTTTTCCTCCCCTCCCTCTGTCCTTCCCTCCCTCTCTCTCCACGTCTTCTTCCCCTTCTTTCTCTCTTGTCTTCCATCTGTTCTCTCCATTTTCCTCACTCTCGCTCTGTTTTCTTCCCTCTTCCTCTCTACCTGTCTTCCCACTTCTTAGTTTTTCTCCCTGCCTTCTTCTTTCCTTGTCCTTCATCTTTCCATGTCCTGTCTTTCTTTCTGTTTTCATCCCTCCTTGTATTCCTGTTATTCCCCCTTTCTCAGTGTCTTCTTCCCTGACTGCCCACATATTCCTGTCCCTCCACTATTCCTGTCCCCCTCCCTCTCTCCTTCTCTCCCTCTTTCCCTCTCCCTCTCTACCTTTTTGCTTCCCTCTTCATATTTTCCTTCTGTTTCCATTTTCCTGTCATTATTCTCTTTTCTTACTTCTCTCCCTGTCTCCTCTGTTTTCCTCCCTGTATTCCTTTCTTTTTGTCTTCGTCTTTGGCTATCCTCAGTCTTTCCTCCTCCCTCCCTGTATTCCTTTCATGCTTCCTGTCTCTGTCTTCCTCCTTCCTTTGCTCTTTTACTGTCTCCCCCTCTCACTCTCCATTTCCTTCACTCTCTACCTCTCCCTTCCTTCCTTGTTGTCCTTTATCGATACCTGTCCTGTCTTTCTTCCTTCCTGCATTCCTGTCATTCTCCATCTCGTAGCATCATTCGTCAACGTCTTTCATAATGTTTTTACCTGTTTCTTTGTCCTTTCTTCTACTTCTGCTGTTTTTCCTGTCCTTTCGCTACTCCATTCTTCCTCCCTTTCTGTCTTCTTCCCTGTTTTTTGTTTTTGTTTTTTTGTTTTTGTTTTTTTCCTGGTTATCTCCTCAGTTTTCTTCAGTCTTTTGTCTTCTGCCTTTGTTCTTCTTGCTCTCTTCTCAGTTTTCATCTTGTTACAGGAAAAATGTTTCTATGTTTCTTTACCTTCTTTTAAATGTACAAAGATGCCTTTTGTCTGCCCTTTGCCTATGGTTAGATTAGTTTAGAATTATCTTTTTAGACTTTCCCAGCAAACACATCTTGTTTCTGGGACATATTGTTTTAGATTGTTTTATCTTCCCTAGCTCTCTGCTGACGAGACTAGCACCATATATGGAGTTGTTTTATTTTATCTGTTTATTATTTGTTATCCTGTTCTCACTGTCTCTGTGCTCTGTGCCTATAAAAATGACCAAGCCACTGTGCATGGGGTGAGTTGTTCTTAGCAGCTCACCCGTGTACACGTTTGATAAAGAAAGTAACTTTGTCTCATTGTGTCTTTATTTCTCCTGGGTTTTTTACAGAGTTTTCCCCCAACATTTCTTGGTCCTTCGGAGCCGGAGCACCTCCATCGTGTCCCATCTCCGTGACCAGTCCACGTTGTTCGCCTGTCGACAGCCCACACACCAGGTGTGTGGAAAAAGACCAAGAGCGTTAAATTCGGGTCTTGGCCAACGTCTTAGAAAGCGACCCACGGTGGTGGGACCCGATCGAGGTGGACCAGACCCGGCGACACTGACCAGGTAGATACAGACACACTGACACAATCTTGCGTAAAAGCGTATTTTAAATTCAGGGAATTTAAAATAGCGAAAGTAGCTCGTCGCGACTGGAAGCTCCCCACTTCTGTGGGTTTAAAGTAGCTCGTCGGCTGGTAGCTTGGAGCTCGTCGACTGGAAGCTCCCCACTCTTGTGGGTTAGGTTTGGAGCTCTGAGTAGCTCCCCCAGCTGGGTCAAGGGAATAAGTAGCTCGTCTACAGAAAGACTGGCAGCTCCCCTTATGATAAGGGTTCCGATCGCGCGAATAGGTGTGAATGTGTGTGTGTGTGTGTGTGTGTGTGTATTGTTTTAATTAACGGAGCAAGCTGAATTTTCACGGTCCAATAAGAGACTGAGCTGCTCCTACTGTGTTTTTCTTTTACTGCTATTCACTGACGTGCTGGTGAGTTGAGAGAACGGTCGAGTTCCGTCTCGTAAAGTTCACACCGCTTTTGGAAATAGTCTGAAAGTAGAAGGGCGTGTGAGCAACCACTCTCGTCTCTAATACCAGCGAAGGTGATAGCAGCTGTATTGTGTATATATTACTTAAACAAAAATAAGTAAATACATAAATAAGATGGGTAATCAAGCAAGTGAAATTAAAACTCACTCCTGCTGACGAGCAGTGGTGAGAAAAGAAAAGTCCAGACGCCGGACAAAAACAGTGTCTGTAAACTGAGAGATTTAAGAAAACAAAATATAAACAGTCAGAAGAACAGAACTCAACTGCCAGTTTAGTAAAACCAGAAGACGAGACACTGTGCAGTTCCCACAATCCTTTTAGTAAACCATCACTCACTCCTGCAGCCGCATCTGCAGCAACACCCATATCAGGAAGAACATAATAATCCCTTATTAAGTGAAAACTAGAGATCAAAGTAGTTTGAGTTAGTTTAAAAGGGTTGAAAACAGACCCCACTGAGTAGATATAAATATAAAAAGTACGAAATAAAGATGAACAAAGGGAAAATTACAGTAGAAATTATCTTTAGAGTATTTGAAATTAATAATAGCAAGGATAACAACCTGTAAAGTCATATTATCAATGAAACACAGTTGGCATGATGACCATGCCCACAATGTATAAAATGAATATAAAGCAAATAATTCACACGAAAATATTTTAATAACATAAATAAAGTATATTAAGACTGTGTCATTGTTCAGCCAAGGACAGTGTGTGAAAAGGTAACTGTCTCCACCTTGGGAAAAGGATGATTCTGCAGGTCATCTGAAGCCCTTGATGGATACAAAATGAAATATAAATAATATATTATAATAGAACTGCCTGGTCCGCCATGCAACAGAGAGAACAAATGTGACCGCAGATTGGATGAATTCAAAATTATCTGTTTGCTGAATAAGATGATCCTAACTATCAAATTGGCTCAGTAGTAGTATAGTGGTACACACTGATAAAATATTATAATATGCTATTGCTGTTATATAAGACAAAGAGGATAATATTAACAATGACATAATATTAATATGAAGAGGCACCTTAATCGGTTATGATGTGAGGTGGATAATTGTTAAGCAGTAGTCTGCATCAAGCTTAAGGTTTGCTGAAACTCAGTGTAATGACATGTGAGATGAAGACAATACAGAGAATAACTAAACTAATGAAGTGCATAGAGGCACTTGACCAGCTTGAAACCTATCATCCTAGAATGACACATTGCTGAGATATAGAGCACACCTATAATAACAACCAATAAGCAAAACCCTGTAGACAACAGCTACAACTACAGGATTGAGAAGCTGAATTAAATATGTAGACACTGCTAAGCTGATGAGCAGGGGCCCGTTCTTCGTACGTCGCTTACTACATCCAAGATCAAATGACACATCCAAGATCAAATCATCGCGCTAACCGTGAGCTCGCTAATCCGGTTCCCCGAACACACCTGCTGTTGACGATTACTACAGCTGGACGCAGGAATGTGACATCCCTGGGTGTCGTAAAAGGGGCTATGCATCGATAGTAGAAACATTGATCGGCAACCCGCTGATTGGTCGGCGAAAATGTCGAAGGGGCGTGCTCGGTATTTTCCGGCAGCAGAGCAAGAACTCATGAGTGAGGGATTACAGGAGTTTCAGAGTTTAATTAAAACGCAAGAGAACACTGCAAAGGCTGCAAAAGCAAGGAGAGAGGGCTGGCAGAAAGTTGCTGACAAATCAAACTCGTAGGTAATTTAATAATAATAATAATAATAATAATGGATTGGATTTATATAGCGCTTTCCAAGGCACCCAAAGCGCTTTACGATACCACTATTCATTCACTCCCACATTCACACACTGGTGGAGGCAGCTACGGTTGTAGCCAGGCTGCCATATCGCGCCATCGGCCCCTCTGGCCAACACCAGTAGGCGGTAGGGTAGATCTATCATATGACACTATATTGTCCAATATCATATGGCATTATATTATATTATAATATGTTATATTATATCCCCTTTCACATTAGAGCCACAACAGGACCCACAAGAACATGGGAACAAGTAAAAGTGGAATACAGGAGTATTCTACAGAATGGTAATATTTATCTCTTAGATTGCTTTGCGTCTCTTGGCAAGGTAATACTGGCCTGTAATACTCTGTTAGTTTGTTCATAACAGCAACCAAGAAAAGGGCAGAGGAAAAAAAGACAGGTGGTGGTCCTGCACCCCCTCGTCAACAAGTTGGTTAAGTAAATAATACCCTCACGGGAATATCGATATCTCTCTATGAGCACACTGTCGCGCTGAGCTAAAGGATCCTGTCTATCCCGCAATATACGCTGAATTCTGAGGACTCTCCTTATCAATCTTGCACCTTCCGCAATGGGTTGGTCGCGTATACGGACAGGACATGGCTGCGACAGGCTTCCCAAATCCACCTTCGCTTTTATAGCCGTGGTCTCTCATCTTGATTACACGAAGTAATTTACAATTACTACTCTGAAATATGAATTACATCTGTAATAATCACATACATGTAATAGAATGTTAATAGTTCATTTCCCTTTTTTAGGAAATGACCTGTATGTATCTGTGTGACATCAATAAAAGGATCAAGTGCTGCATTATCTTTAGTTACATTGATAATATTTATTTATGGTGAAACAGTGGAAAAATATCGCTGTTGCTTTCGTATAAATGAAGCGGACATACCTGCGTGGCCGCGATCTAATCCTGTTTACATAAAGTAAACCTGCTCCCGAGCAGGTTTACGCTTACGGCTCTGTTGCTATGACAGCAAGTCTCGGATGAGCTTCGGGGAACCGACTGATCCAGGATCACGCGAAATCGTCAACAATCTAATCCGGCTAACCTACTTAGCGAGGTACGAAGAACGGGCCCCATGTTACACATTTTCTTTTCTTTTTATTTATTTGTTTCTTTTAGAGCAGAAGCTGCTGTAACACACCCAAAGAAAGACTCTAGGTCTGACCAACCGTTTCAGTCATGGGCAAAAAGATGACAGTCAATAAAATTCTAAAAGATAATTTATTGACGAAAAATATATCAAGAGATAAAAGATAAAACAGTCCAGTGTCCCACTTATGAATTGTATAAAAACACACAGTCCCAAGGCCAGAGCCAGCTATGCCACACGGCCAAGTTGCACCCCACATGTTGCCTTTAACAGGGTTAGAAGTTGTCCTTGGAGACCCACCACCCTGCAAGCATATAGTCAGTGGTCACTCAAGCCTCTGGAACTCTGCTGCCTTTAGGCTGTGGCATATAATAGGCCCTGGACTGCACAGAGAGACAAAACAACACAGCAGTGTTTGTAGTGTGGGCTATATGTAGACCAGTGTATCAGTGCAATCAAGTACACCTGCCTCTAATTAGTCCAACCCCATTCCAGCCATTGGCTCACCAAAAATGTGACAACCACAAAACCACTCCCAACCCAGTGCAACTTCACACAATAATATGGAGCTGAATTAACACAGGCACATTAGTCTACCATGTTACAAGCTGCATGCTATTAAAAGCCAACATATGCAGACTTCTGCCTTGTTCGGGTGGCAGCATTTTTCTTTTTCTTTTGTGTCCTGACACGTTTATGTTTTTTTGTTTTTGTTTGATTATTTTGTTGGTTTTGGAAGCGATTTTAAACGAACTTGTGATAATACTTGAGAGTCACAATGACACATAGTGATTAGGCATATGATTGAAAAATGCCTAGGTTTAGAGCTGTGAGCTATGAGCTGTGAGCAATGCAAAGTTAAACATATATATATATATATATATATATTTGTATAAATGGGAAACAACCGTAACTTGAAAGTTTGAAATGTGTGAGATCCATGCATTGTTTGAAGAACTAGAAATTATCTAAAACTGCCTTAAGTGAAAATGTAGAGTTGCATCTATTCTCCCAAAAAAAAAAAAAAAAAAGGAGAAGCATTCTGTAACTTAAAAATAAGGCTGACTGTTGACAACAGACTAAAACACGGTGCGCCTACTGACTCTTTCATTACTACAGGCAACAATTTTGCTGACAGAGCAGCAAAATAGGCGGCACAAAAGACAAACATCACATTGATGGCAGTGAACACACATCAGATTCCACTGGATGTGTTGAAAAATGAACAAAAGCAGCAAGCACAGCAGAGCAGGCAAAATGGCTAAAACACGGTGCAGTTCTGACAAACGACTTAATGATGTGTTATGGCAAGCTAGTGTTGCCAAAATTCCTCCACAAAATGGCGGCATTAGTGACTCATGGCTGTACGCATTTGTCAACGGGGGGACTGACCAGTATTGTCAACTCTCATTTCTACACTGTAAATTTTGAAACTTCAGCAAAACAATTTGTCAGAACGTGCATGACGTGTCAAAAATATAATGCTCAGGGAAACCTGAGACCACACAATCCATATGGACTTTATTGAGCTAAATGAATGCCAAGGGTAAAAATACACCCTAGTGGTTATAGATGTATTCTCAAAGTGGCCAGAAATCTACCCAGTGAAAAAGGCAGATACAATTTCAGTAGCAAAATGTATGTCTAAGTTGTAGGAAAATAAAGAGATGATTGTAAATGACGAAGAATGTAATGATGTCTATCAAGTGTCTTGCAGATCACAGCCCGGTGACTGGGTTCTGATCAAAGTGCTCCAAAGGAAAAACTGGAGCACACCCAGGTGGGAGGGGCCATACCAAGTCCTCCTCACTACACCGACCGCTTGCAAAATTGCGGAACGACCATCCTGGATCCATCAGAGTCACTGCAGGCGAGTCAGTGAAGCCATCTAAACACAGCTGACGGCAGGCTTGCCCACTTGTTGTGATCTCGCCCGGTGGAGGGGTCAGCTTTCCTGGCCGGGGGGTCTACTCGCGACAGGAGGGTGTGTCCCGTCGTCATGAGGTGGTGGCTCTTAACAACTGCAGCAGCCCTGACCATGGCCGGGCTCCTCACCTTTGCTTCCGTGAGGGACAATAAGTCACGCTATATGAAGAAAAGGCAGACACTGTATGACAAAGGAAAGTACACCAAGTTTCCCCATGGCTATGCCACAAATTTCTGGTGGCAGTTTACGAACACTACAGCTTACTTGAATAATAAAACTGACTGCTATGCAAATGCAAATACACTTTCTGCCCACCGAGGAACGAGAGGAAGTGTATTGACTGTTCACTCAACGAAACCTGTGCCAGTAACGCGACACTGATGAGCCTCAACTGTCGCTCCAACTACAGCTACCGAATGATACTACAAACAAAGACTCATTACCAGACAGGATGTGCACGGACGGCACCAAGCAGTAAAGGAACCAGAGTTTCGCATCTGAGGAGGAGTGAAATTCTTACAGAGCTTGATCCCCGGCATTGGAGTTGCCGAGGTGCGGGATCACGTGGAAACCAACCGATATGCTCTGCTACGACACATCAACTTAACTAAGGCCCTGGGAACGGCCTTAGCAGGAGAACAGAAGGCCATCAGAACGATGGTGTTGAAGAACACACTGACACTAGACCTGCTAACAGCATCACAAGGAGGAGTTTGCAAGCTGATCGGGGAGACATATTGCACTTTTATCCCTGATGGATACGAAACTGGAGGAGACATTTATGAAGTTTTGCAGAATTTGACCGCTCTGCAAAAATATGTCACTGACCACACACCTGGAGCAGCTACAGCACAAAGCTGGCTGGACTGGCTGTTCAGCGGTTCATGGCTGGCTGCTGTAGCAAAGCCATTTTTCCTTCTAGGTCTCATCATGATACCACTGCTCATATTAGTGTTGTGTGTGTTGCCATGCCTAAGAGTAATGATTTCACAGATGATAACAACTACAATGACTGCTTATGTTGCCGTGCCTGAAGAAGAACAACATCCCGTTGCAATTCTGTTAGAGGAGAACTTGTACTAGCTGCTAATAAATGACGTGGTGATTAAAAATGACTTGTCAAGTGATCATGCACTGATTAAAACATTAGTAGGTTATGCAAGTTTTCATCCTTTTATTTTTTGAAGTCTTCAGTTTTAAACATAAAGTTTTTCATTTTAAATATAAAGTTTTCATCCTTTTATTTTTTGAAGTCTTCAGTTTTAAACAAAGTTTTTCATTTTAAATATAAAGTTCTCATCCTTTTATTTTTTTGAAGTTTTCATTTTAAATATGAAGTTTTCATTATTTTACATATAAAGTTTTCAATTTAAGGTTTGCATCATTTTAAGTATAAGGTTTCATCCTTGTATTTTTTGAAGTTTTCATTTTAAAATATAAGGTTTTCATCCTTGTATTTTTTGAAGTTTTCATTTTACATATTAGGTTCTCATCATTTTTAAATATAAAGTTTTCATTTTAGTTTTCATCCTTTTATTTTTTGTAGTTTTCGTTTTAAAATATAAGGTTTTTATCCTTTATTTTTTGTAGTTTTAGTTTTATTATTTTTTCTTGTTTATTCCACTTGTTATTTCATTTACTATGATTTTCATTTACTATGTTTTTCTTTTTATTATTTTCTTTTGTTTTATTCTTTAGACCAAATGACTTCCATTTCTGCTATGCTGACATTTTGAAAATTAAAAAATTGCTTAAGATACTTAATAAATAACCTTCACAGACAATTGTTGTATACATTTAAAATAAGTTAAAACAGGAGGGAATGTTACAGGAAAAATGTTTCTATGTTTCTTTACCTTCTTTTAAATGTACAAAGATGCCTTTTGTCTGCCCTTTGCCTATGGTTAGATTAGTTTAGAATTATCTTTTTAGACTTTCCCAGCAAACACATCTTGTTTCTGGGACATATTGTTTTAGATTGTTTTATCTTCCCTAGCTCTCTGCTGACGAGACTAGCACCATATATGGAGTTGTTTTATTTTATCTGTTTATTATTTGTTATCCTGTTCTCACTGTCTCTGTGCTCTGTGCCTATAAAAATTACCAAGCCACTGTGCATGGGGTGAGTTGTTCTTAGCAGCTCACCCGTGTACACGTTTGATAAAGAAAGTAACTTTGTCTCATTGTGTCTTTATTTCTCCTGGGTTTTTTACAGAGTTTTCCCCCAACACATCTGTTTTCCTCTATTTTTGTTTTTCTTTCCTCTCTTCCTGTTTTTCTTCCTCTATCTGTACCTGCCTCCCTTGATTTTAATCCTCCCTCTCTCCAGGTCATCTTCCTTCCTGTTTCTCTCTTTTCCTATCTCCCACTCTAAATGTCTTCCTCTCTGTTTTCTTCCCTTTTCCTGCTCCCGCCTTGTCTTCTTCCCCGTCTGTTTTCTTCCTCCTTTCTTTTCTTTCTCTTCCTGTCCTCTTCCCTTGTGTCGTCTCTCTCTCAGTATGCTCTTCCCAGGTTTCCTCGCTGTTGTTCTTTTTTTCCTCCTAGCACCTCTTTTCTATCCTTTATTCCCATCTTCTTCCCTCTTTCTTTTCTGTGTTAGTGTTAAAAAAAAATTAGCTCTGAATGTTGTTGATTTTCTAACACTGACACTGGTGTAGAACATTTTCACACTCCTCAGTCTTACTTTAACACTGGCGATTTTGCTATCCTTCCTCTCTTCTTTCACCCCACCCCCCAATCTGTCGCGGCAGATGACTGCCCCTCCCTGAGCCTGGTTCTGCCGAAGGTTTCTTCCTGTTAAAAGGGAGTTTTTCCTCCCCACTGCTGCCAAGTGCTTGCTCATAGGGGATCGTTTGATTGTTGGGGGTTTCTCTCTAATAGGATCTTTAATTTGCAATACACACCTTGATAAATTGAAGTGAAATTGAACCAAAGCTAAAGTCTTCTAATTTGGACAGCCAACAATATACAATAAACTGAAATCAACGAAAACACTTGGGTGCATTTTTTTTTTCTTTTTAAGTCACTGTTCACATGGCACTCATGCAAGTTAATGACTGTGATGGAGGCTTTTGAAATTTCACATGCGTTTTTGCCACAGCACAAGGACTTCCCAATTTGCCGCCATCACAGTAATGAACTTGCATGTATGCCATGTCAACATTTCATGTGCCATTCTCTTTAACTGACAAATACAACGTAGTTTATCAATTTTTCAGAGTGGTAGAATCTCCAATGATGTGATGAAAACGGATGTAATTGAAAACAAAAAGCTTGAAGGGCTGCTAATGTTAAGGGTTTTGTTTCTATTCATGTCTCCTCCTGTACGAGTTTCCTGATGTACTAAATTGTCCTTCCTCATGACACTGAACCTGTTGTTTATGATGCCATATACCAATAAATAACCAAATATGACTCATAGCATGACAGCAAATCTGTCACACACACACCAGTTTCTCATCTAAAATTTAAATCAGCCTCAGAGGTATGCTCCATCTTCGTCAGTGTTGTGGACTAAATCAGCCACCTCGATCAAAAAAATAACAGTAATACGATAATAACCAATTTTTTTCCCAAGTTGTCTTTTAAAGGAAATTTAGACCAGTTCCAGAGCTTTGTTGTTTGTAGAAAACAATTATTACACTTCCTGGGTTGGTGTGACTTTTCAGTAACTGAGTGCTGCTCTCTTTCCCTTTGAAATATATCCTATGAAGCAGTGGTGCCAAAAACAAAACCAGCAGGAGCTGTTGAAGCTCGGAGAGTAGACTATTCAAATTTATTGGATCCAGTTCAACTAACAGCTCAGACCATTTCTCAGAAAAGTCAGAACTGAGCAAACCTATTCAGAATTAAGGATGCAGAATGCACAAGACGGCTTAGGAGCAGAATTATGACCAGATTTGACTTCACCTTCTGCACACTTTGACAGACATGGCTTTCTCCTTTCCTGAGGCATCCCTGGTGCCAACAGTGACCAAGTAAGTGGTGTCTGATTGGTTTCGGAGCAGAGTTCAGACTTCGTTCGGTTGGACATAGTGCAGTTTACCCCTGGGCAGGGCAGAATACTCAGAGTAACTCAACTGTCCCTGGCTGGAGAGGACCCCAGCTGACCCAAACACTAGTTTGTCCAGGCTCAGAAACTGTTAACACAGCTGGGCTCAGCACCTCTGGTGTGTAATAGAGACGAGAGCAATTGCTGAAGGAAAAGAAATAATATGAAGAGAACATGATGATTTTCACTTTGAGTTTTTTCTTCTTCACCAAACCATAAAATAAAATCTTTTACATGAGTTTTCATTGTAGCTTTTATTTTCTTATCATGGGCCTATCACAAAGACATATTCAGAATGTCAACAAAATTGACTTTACAGTGATGCATGTAGAACAGATACAAACAGCAAATTTGAGAGACTGCAAAAGCCAATTGCAAAGCCCCACCAACTCTTGTCCGAACTGCAGTGAAGCGCATCTCATAGGGGCACGTCAGCCAGAACGGGTCGCCACTGCAGTGTGGTGGAGCTGGTAGAGAAATGTCGGACGTGAATTTCTTCAGCTCTGATAATCTCTGTTGGAGACGGAAGGACATTATGTGCACATGTTGTTGGGGGCAGGTATCTTCTATTTTTTATCATTTATTTTTCCAAAGAGGAGGAGAAATGATGGTGACAGGACAGAAGGAGGCACTAAAAAGACCGTCGGTCAGCTGCCCACATAGACTCCCAGACTTTGGTGTCTAAATGCATTCACAGCTACAGCAATAAGACCATCTGAAACAGCCAACCCAGTGAGGCCCTGCAACAAAATAACAAATTCCACAGATGCGCTGTTATCTGCGATTAGATTCTATGCAACCCAGTAACGACTGATGTATTCCACCTTGTTCTACACAAGCCCTATTTTGTATTATGCATCATGTCTTACAGCTGCTGTAAAAATGCTGTAGTGACCCTTGTGAGCATTATGGCAGTTACCTAATCCATCCAGAGAAATGTGTCATCTTCCAGGTCTCTGTATACGTATAAATATGTGTGTGTCATGTTGGGTATAGCGCTAGATGGAGCAAAAAGAGATGGTGAATCATTAATCCATTAACAGATTGGCCTATCTCGTTACAGGTGACTCATACACATGCACACAGAGTGTCCCAGCTAGCTGGACTCCTGGTCTTCAGGAGCATGTTTGGTATTAGGGAGAAGCACAGAAAGACATGTAATACAGGATATAAGTGTTATTGTAGCCGTTTGAATGGAAGGGGGGTTTCTCAAAGCTACTGAAGTGTATGAGCAATCCAGCTTTGATTAGTCAATCAAGGTTCAATCATGAATAATAATTTTTCCCAATCGCTGTAATACAGGTATGTGCAGATACACAATTTTATTGAGCAGAATGTGTGTTGTGTTCAATCCAATAGCAATTCTTTTGTAATTATCTGTCATCCTCACTTTAATTCTTTAAATCTTTTATGTGGAACACACAAAGATGCTATCTATATCGTACTCACCAGTTATGGCATGCCGGAATTCCTTTGCCTGTAGCTCAGGAGGTAGACCGGGTCATCTGCTAATCTGGAGGATGGTTGGTTCGATCCCTGACTGCTCTAGTCTACATGCTAAATATCCTTAGGCACCAAGTTGCTCTCCCATGCATCCATTGGGGTATGAATGGGTGTGAATGGTAGATCGAAAAAGCATAGTAAAAAGTAATGCGTGAATGAGCGCTATAAGAACCAGTCCATTTACCATTTACTTTGTGATGATGCTCACATCATCAATGTACACAAAATACAGGCGAGTTCAACACCTGGTATTTGCCATGAACAGTGGACACGACCAGCACGGCCACACCCTCGTCTCATAGCTGAGCCATCATCCATCAACCTAAAAAATGTCAAAAGGGACAACCCATGCTGTCCTCTTGTTGCGACCAGTGTTGGTCAAGTTACTTGAAAAAAGTAATCAGTAACTAATTACTGATTACTTCCCCCAAAAAGTAATCCCGTTACTTTACTGATTACTTATTTTCAAAAGTAATTAATTACTTAGTTACTTAGTTACTTTTTAAAAACACGATTTACAACCTGAATAGGTAATAAAGCGATAAATCTTTCAGCCCAATTCTACTTTTTCTGCATAATCCATCATACAAAATGTAATCAAATGGAAAAGTCTCTTTTTAAAACTTCCCATATGGAAACGATATATATAAATCTTATAAAGTTTGTACTTGTCTTGTGTGAAACTTGTATGAAAAGCATATAAGTGTGAAAACAGATATAAGATCCCTTGAAAAATTATATAATGAAACTTGTATGTTTTGGATACTTACTAAAACAATATATGAAAGTAATGAGAAAGTGGCCACTCTCATGAGTAATCACATATAAGTTTTTACTATTTCTTTTCCATATGGGTTGTTTTATCAGTTTTAACCTTTTAACTTTATGCATCAAGCAAAAATGTAATTATATGCAACATTCTCTGACTGGAAGAAATTTGTTTAACATTTAAACCTATTTTCTGCACATTCCAGCACATAAAATATTTGTTTTTTTGTGTTTACACTCAGTCTTTCAAATAGATGCAAGTAAAACACAGCAGAAAATAAATAAAGTCAAAGACTAGCGGTCCTGTTGCTCTATTTTCACCTGTAAAGCAGGAGTTGGGTAGGCGGAGGTTTACCCTGGTGCAGGTGTGCCGCGGCAGTCAGTGGAAGAATCCGCGAGTTTCTCTGTGAATTTCCCATTACGTCGTAGCGCACTCGGTGCTTGCTTGGAAGTTTAGGGGTTTTTTTTCGCTGTAAAAGGAAGTTTTCTTCCCACACACAACGGACACTAATGTTTTTGTCACTTTTTATGGAATCAAACTCAAAATAAGGTCAGTACATCCACGCGTTAAACGCTGCATGCTCATACTCTCTCCCGTACTCGATATATGATCCATTGTTGATCTGCACACAGCTGTTGTCACAAACGTCGCACTCGCTTACGTCACTATCATGAGACATTCTCGCAAAAAAATCACGGTTTTAGTAACTCAGTAACATAGCGTTCCTACGGGAAAGTAACGGTAATCTAATTACCGTTTTTACAATAGTAATCCCTTACTTTATTCGTTACCTGAAAAAGTAATCAGATTACAGTAACGCGTTACATGTTACTGCCCATCTCTGGTTGCAACCAATCAATAAATCCACAGTCATTCTTTTTTTTGGCCTTCTCGTTAAGCATCGTTGTTGTTTTGGTGCCTTCCTCCCAGTTACATCATATAAGTCAAGAAAAACTTGAGATCAACGTCTGGTCTGCCAGACAGCCATGTCACTCACTGTGCATCGTGAACAACCCAGTATGACTCCAACTCACTTCCCTGTCTTTGGTTTTGCTTCCTCTCTATTTTTCTTCTGTGCCCTCTTTGAATTCTGTAGAAGCAAATACCTTTGTTGGGGGGTCATTATTGGTTGAACCGTATGTGCAGACCACTACACACTCTCTGACAGAAGAAGTGGAGCGTCTTGAAACAACCGGGGTCCAACAAAAACACCCATCCTTACAAATGATGTAATCTAACTCTTATAAAATGCAACATAACAAAAGTCAATACAATCTCTGAAAAAACGATTTGGGGCATCTCATAACTGGAGAGCTGTGACATTCTATCACGCTAAACGTGGAAATATTAAAATTTCATTTTCTCTGTTTTGTTGTTTGTGACAGGCGGCTACCGGAGAATAATTCAACTTATTTCTATTGTTGTGACTCCGGCGAGGAATATGACAGATTGTTTTTGGCAAGTTGCTAATAGAGTGCAGAGTGCAGTTTCAGCAGTGACAAGTGTCTCTATTTTCTGCTGCGAAGGGACACGCTTCCATTACAGATAGGACAGATCCAGATTGTCAAGGAGCCCAGGAAATATACACTTGCAATATGGAGCTATTCACATAAAAAGACTGTGAGAATACAAAAAAATAAAAGAAATCCAATAGTTTTTGTGGAAAAGAGTCCTAAGTGTGGGAAGTGGAGGAATCTTGCCACCTGGGTATTTCTCTCTCTTGTGACTTTTCAGAGATTTGACACATTATTGTCTGTAAATGGATGACACCATAACAATGCAGCGGTTAAGAACCCCCACCTGTCAAACCGTTTTTTCTCTCTGCTGCAGCTTGAATTGAATCACTCTGAAATAAAGGACACCCACAAGAGCGGGCTTCCCTTTCTGTGGAACGGTGGGCGTAGCGATGACTCGGCCACTGCACTGTGAGCAAACTTCTTCTCCTGGGCTTTCACTGCACTGTGTAGCTGAGGACTTTGTGGGTAGACAGCCTGCAGCTGGTGGGCACTAAAGCGATACTTTGTAGCTGTGGGTTCTACAGCAACATGTGGGGTTGACCTTGTTTGACCTTGAAGAAGAGCTCAGATGTTCAAATTTTAATGGAGTGTTAACATGAACCCACTCTACACCCTTACATGGTTTTTATCAGAATTCAATGACATACACAAATGCCACCAAAAACATGGCAGCTACATGCAAACCGAAGTGGAAAAAACACTGTGTAGCTATTTGGCTCACTAAGGACTTAACTTAGCAAGCCGATTGGGAACGTACTACTGCAAGTCAAAAAACAATTGAACATAGTGGAAAAAGTGATATATTTCAAGACTTTTTTTTTTTTTTTTGCCTGTCCCGTTTGGGTTTTTTTGCCCTCAGAATTGTTGTCTAAAGGCAAAGAAAGATGCCCAACGGATTTACTTTACCAAATTGACCATCCCAGCCTTGCCGTAATGGTCCATTTGATTCACCTTTTATTGTTTATTTTATTTTCCCTTGCTGAATACGGGACAGACTTGACTGGGGAAAAGAAGGGGAGAAAGAAAGAGGGAAAGAGAAACAGCTGAGAAGAGGGACGGGGAAGAAGGGCAAAAAGCAAAAACCAAGAGAATGAGCAGAGAAAAAAAATGCATATATCGATCACCTGGATCACCTGTTGAGAAAGAAAAAAGAAAACAAGCAGAAGAGAACAAGAGTAATAGAATAAACAACATCACAATGATATATGGGAATATGACAGTAAATACTAAATATTAAACATTATTGTGCAGCACATAAGATCAACAGAACACAGTGTGCTTTGAGGTAGGAGCCAAAAAGGGTGTAGTTTGTGGGTGTGATCACCCGTGTGTACACCTGTGAGCATGAGCACGCTTGTATTTAAAAGGTTCCTTCATGTAATGATCTGCTAGAGGGTGTGGGGGGGCCACTGCCCCGTCCTCCAGGGTATGAAGCAGGTATGGAGGAGATCAAAACTCCAGACATCCAGAGGCCCCCAGAACACAAGAGACCAAGGAAGACCAACAGAGGGGCAGCCGCGCCACTGTCCCAGAAAGAGCTGAGGAGAGTCCCAGATGAGGGGTCACTCAGCAGCCGCGGAGCAGAAGCCAGGGGGGGTTGCAGTGACGCGCCCGTGAGCTCCGCCGGCAGCCAGCCGTGCCTGAGTGACCGAGCCCCAGGCCGAGAGGCCGGGGGCACCCCACCTCCGAAGTGGCCCGAGCGAGCCCCAGGCTCCAGGCCCCGATAAGCGGCCGCCAAGGAGTGAGCTGGTGTGTACCTGGACGCCCATCCCCGGACACAAAGAATCACCAACGCACCGATGTCTGAGGGACATCGGTGTGCTGTACCAATGTACCTGCACATGTGATGTGACAATAAAAGTGATTTGATTTGATTTGATTTGATTTGATTTGATTTGATTTGATTTGATTTGATTTGATTTGATTTGGGAGTCCGCCACCGGCAGGGGAAGTGGTGGTAGGGGGAGATAGGCCTCCAAACCTTGGAGGGCCTGAGATGTCCCCAGAGAGGTGGCGTCTGATACCCAGCCTGACATATAGACACAGACATACAGGCAGATACAAACATCCATTCTCACCCTCATGCTCTCTTATGCACTCACTCCACACTCAACCAACGTGGAGACAGACATAAAGAGACGTTGTACACACGATCACACTCCCCAAGCGTACTCTACGAACCGGGTCTAGGTACCCTTGCCCCTGGAGGGGGGAACTGCACCCAGACCCAGGTGGTGTTACCCTTTTCCCTGCGGTGGGGGGAGGCAGACCGCCCCGACTCCGCAGCAGCAGGAAGGCTCCACACTCCAGACCGCAGCCGGACGGCCAACTCCTCCTCCTAGCCTCCCCGCTCCAGCAGGCCGCAGAGAATGGGGGTGAGAGAAGACTCCAAACCTCCCTCCACCCGCTCATTGTAGTGTTGATGCATGTGTGTTCTAAGGTGCATTTAAAACCCAGGAGGGCATGGAGCTACCTGCCAGAGAGCAGCAGGTAAGCGCAATATCCCTCCTGCTAGCCCTCAATGTCTACGTGTATTTAAAATTGAGAGGTGGGCAGCGACGCCAGGGGTGAGGTGTACACCCTGATGGTAATTTGGACTCCGTGTATCGTGCCCACCCCCAAGATCCTATATGTATGTGTAATGAGAGTGTGAGTAATGTGAATGTCTAAGTTGTGGGATAAAATTGAGGCAGAGGCAGCCAGAAGGGGACAGAGGGGGGGTAGCCTCCTCTGCACCCTGGTGACACACCCCTACTCCACGGCCCTGCATGTGTGGGTGGTTGTGGTGGAGCGGGAGGAGGGAGGCAGCTAGAGATGGGGAGGGAAGGAAGGGAGGGGCAAGTGACCCCTCCCTGGGGCCAGCTCCCCCGCTGACCCCAGTAGGCATTATTTTCATTTTCAAAATTTCACATTATTTGAACATTCCATTTAGTATTTGATTAAATTGCAATTCAAACAGTATGAACAGTGTATAATTCACAGGGTGGAAGTAATTTTAATAATTTATTCTATGTGTTTTATGGTTTACTTTTATTAGTGTGTGTGTTTTTATGTTTCGCATGTTTTCATTTGTGGTGAAGATTTCGGACTTCTGCCCAACCCTGGTGAGTACAGGCTCCCATCATTACTCAGACCACAGTGAAGTGGCTTGGGCTAGTCACTGCCACTAGTTCTCTCAGACAGGCAGCTTCATGAGGGGGGACACTTTCCGTCCACTAAAACTTTTTTATTGGACTAATAAGGGGACTTTAATTCCTTCTTTTAAAGTATCGTTTTAGGAGGCTGTCAGGCCCTTGAATATTAAGACTTTTGGTTCAGTCACTGGCGTGAGCTCAACAGTTTTGGCTTTTGTAAAACTAGTCCTAGAGTGTGTTTTTGATATATCTGTTTTTTCCTGGCCTGGGCTGGTTTATGGCTTTATGGGTTTTATTGTTTAAATGTAAATAAATTACTTTTTAGAACTGCTGAGGACAATGGGTAAACTGCAGTTTCCATCCTTTCGTTTACCATCATGTGCATGCTGCTGCACCACAGAGGTAGTAAGCATCCTGGGCATTAGCCAAATGAATATCATCATCTCCATGTTGACAAAGTAAAGAATGTTAACAGCACCAATTCTGTCTAAATGAGACTGTAGTTTAACAGATTCAGTCCCTTGGGCTAACACCTATTTACTGTTTAAATGATCGTTTCTATTTGTCCTAAAATTGCTGCTGTTTGTAGATATTTAATAATATTTGAATTCTGCATAGGGCCTGGAGAAAAAGTCAAGCCTGTAGTCTCACAGTTGTTTAAAATGAAAACTTCCCAGCTAACAGCTTGTTGTCTTTCCTACCTAGCTAATGAAGTTAGTTAACTGATCACTTTACAAAACATGCATTAAACTTGCGTTAAATCGCCCAAAAAGTAAGTCAGTCCCTCGGGTCCCTTAAGTTAGTTAGTCCAGTTTACTCCAGAGCACATTGCTCTTCAGTTTGCAGCACACGGTAGTGGTTATGAAAATGCTGGCTCTCCTCTTAGCATCCTGCTCCATCTGCAATCAATCAAGACACTATGGGCCAGTTTTATGGGAAGTTAGTGAATAAAATCAAACTTATGAGAAAAGCTGCGCCCTTGAACCTAAAAAATGATTGCACAAAGAATCTTTAGGAAAGAATTTATGTGAGGTGAACTTGTTGTTTTACTTTGACCCCTAGTCCATCTGCTAACATGTACAGAGCTGAGTTAATGGTCTATACTTCAAACAGACAGCAGGGTTTTACTTCATAGTTGTCAGTTTTTGTTGGTTGGACTAAAAAACATCACCTTACATTGCACTGCAGGATACCAACTGTACATGGTCGTTTTCACTGATTTCTGATGGAAACAATATAATCAACTGGTGCCATCTGCTGGCTGACATAGAATGTGATGTTAAAACACATATAACGGAAAAACTGTGCAGTACAGAGGTAGAACTGTTGGTGTTAAAGTGCCGTCCATTCTATCTCCCTCGGGAATTTTCTGCCGTTTACATCTGCGCTGTTTACATTCCACCAGATGCTAATGCTAAGCTAGCGTTAGCACAATTGAGCAGCAGCATCAATAACAGCCTGGTAGCACACCCGGACAGTGTCTTTATTGCGGCTGGGGATTTTAACCACGCGGACCTGAAATCTGTACTTCACAATTTCCACCGTAATGTGAAGTGTGCTACCAGAGGAGATAGAACGTTGGACCAGGTGTACACCAACATGGCGAATGCGTACAGAGCCCAGGCTTATCCCTACCTGGGTCTGTCAGACCATCTCTCCCTTCTGCTACACCCAATATACACACAAAAGATCAAGAGCACTGGGATTACAACCAAAACCGTGAGAACATGGCCGCAGGACGCTATTCCGATGCTTCAGGACTGTTTCCACTGCACAGACTGGGATGTATTCAAGGTGCAGGACACTGACAATCGTGTCGCATTGGACAGTTACACCTCCACTGTCTTGGACTACATCTGTTTCTGTGTGGACAATGTAACAACTTGGAAACGATTCCGTGTGTTCCCTAATAATCCACCCTGGATGACACACGGAGTTCAACAACTTATTCGAACAAGGAACAACGCTTTCAAATCCGGGGACCAGGAGGCATACAGTGCTGCCAGGGCCAACCTGAGAAGAGGCATCAAGACTGCCAAGCAGCAGCACAGGAGGCGTATCGAGGCCAGGTTTGAGAACAACACAAACCCAAGGCAGGTCTGGGAGGGCATCAGGGCTATCACGGACTACAAAAGAAGAACACCATCACCCTCAGCCGACAGTTCTACTCTGGCTGAGGATCTAAATCTCTTTTATGCCCGTTTTGACAGGGAGAACACCGACCCTGTCCTGTCCCCTCTCCCCTCAACCGACCCTGCTCCGGTCCTGAGCACTCATGAGCTGAGGCGTGTGTTCCGGAGCATTAACACCAGGAAGGCGGCCGGGCCGGATGGAGTGCTGGGCCGGGTGCTAAAAGACTGTGCTGCGGACCTGGCGGACGTCTTCACCTCTATATATAACACCTCGTTGTCCTGTTCACTGGTACCATCCTGTTTCAAAGCAGCAACCATCGTTCCCATCCCAAAACAGTCAAATGTCACATGTCTGAACGATTTCAGACCTGTGGCACTCACCCCCATTCCCGCCAAATGCCTGGAGAGACTGGTCATTAAACACATCAGAGCTGCTTTTCCACCATCCCTGGACTCGCACCAGTTTGCATACAGGGAGAACCGGTCAACCGAGGATGCGATCGCCACAGTGCTGCACACATTACTGAAGCACTTGGAACACAGGAACACCTATGCACGGCTCCTCTTTGTAGACTACAGCTCGGCTTTTAATACCATCCGGCCATACAAACTCCGTCCCAAACTCCACCAACTGGGACTTAACTCCTCTCTGTGCAACTGGATTGTGGACTTCCTCACTAACCGTAGACAGAGTGTCAGAGTGGGTAAGAACACCTCTTCCACCCTTGTGGTCAACACCGGTGCCCCTCAGGGGTGTGTTCTGAGCCCTCTGCTATACACTCTCTTCACCCATGACTGTATTTCCTCCTGCGCGTCCAATCTCATTGTTAAGTTTGCAGATGACACTACAGTGCTCGGACTTATATCCAACAATGATGAGACAAACTATAGGACAGAGGTGCAACAACTAGAGTCATGGTGCCACGACAATAACTTGGTCTTAAACACCAAAAAGACCAAGGAGATCATTGTAGATTTCCGGAAGAGGGGCCATAACAACCATCTGCCTCTCTTCATTGGCAGTGAGGCGGTGGAGAGGGTGAGCAGTTTTAAATTCTTGGGGGTAACTGTGACCGAGGACCTGTCCTGGGGCAACCATATCACCTCAGTTGTACGGAAGGCCCAACAGCGCCTCTACTACCTGAGGAGACTGCGGAGCGCACACATTCCCAGATCTCTGATGTTGAACTTCTACAACTGTGCCATCAGCAGCGTTCTGACGTATGGATTTCTAGTGTGGTTCCCCAGCTGCACCAAGGCCAATCAGCAAGCACTCCAGCGGGTGGTGAAAGAAGCTGGCAGAATTATTGGAACAAGTCTGCCAGAGATCAGTAATATCTTCCCCACTCGCTGTCTGAGGAGGGTGCACAGTATCCTGCGGGACCAACATCACCCTGCGCGCCACCTTTTCCATCTGCTGCCCTCAGGGAGAAGGTACAGGTCTATACAGGCCAGAACATCCAGACTGGCCAACAGCCTGTATCCACAGGCTGTGAGGCTCCTGAACTCTCTGCCCCCCTCTCACAGACAATAACCATATCCAACTTCTTAATAGCAATGAACTGGTCTGCATTGGTGCATCATATCTTTATTCTCTTCCCCCTCCTGCCCCCCCCCCCCCCCCCCCCCCCTCTTTCTTAAATAGATAACTATCATATCTGATATCATATCTCACAGTACAATAATATTGAATGGGTTGCATTGTTGTATTTTGTCATGTTTCTCAGGTCTTTGTCTGAATTTCTACGAACATTATTGCTAAGGATTGTCTTATTGCATTGGAGTCACACTGGGTTAAATATGTACACTTGGGTTTTAAGGGGTATTTATTATTTTCTTCTTTTTTTTGGGTTGTATGGAAGCCCCAAACGCAATTTCATTGTTCTTGACAATGACAATAAATAAATAAATACTCTCTATACTCTACTCCGGCTGTTTTATTTATGCCAAAAGAGTCTCTTTTTTCTTTTCTTTTTTTTAACCCTGGTGGCTGTTTTCTTTATGATCAGCAGAGGTCATAGTTTACCAACATTTATGACTGCTGTTGTAAACTAATCTGAGACCAGTCCTATAAATTGAAGGATTTTCTGTGAGTGTAAACAGATTTTTCTGTATTCTGTTAATCCAAATAAATCCCCATACAGTATCCTTCGGATTTTCCCAACTCATTATTAGCTCTCTTTTCTAGTTTTCAGCTGTTTTCTCAGTTAAATGGCACATGTGCCCATGTGTGCCTTTGGGGGGGAAAATGTTGAAATCTCATGTTTCCTGCCTTATAAATCAGATTTACTGTGATGATATATGTACTTCTCTGTACTTTTATAGTCAAAACACATCTTAAAACTTTTATGACAGCTTTTCAACCACTAAAGGCAAAATATTCTTAATATTAAAAACATGCTCACAGCAACAGATCCAATGTCTGCTTCTCTTCTATTTGTTCAGCAAAGTAAGCGGATTTAAAATGGCACCATGCAGGTAACATTAGATGCAGACTTTTGTATATTTTGAGCCGATGCCTTTGCTTGCCGAACACTTTTTCCATATGTGACACCATCTTTTTTGCGCCACAGAAACTAAAGGTGAAGGTTTTGTCAGATGCAAAATGAAAACAAAAAAAATGTCAGCAGGTGATTTTTTTTTCACTTATCTAAAAATATGCACGTTGTCAGAAGGACAGTTGCCAAAATGGTGCAGACAAAGCTGCATATGCAGAAAATCACATGTCAATGTTTAACTGTGCACTGCCCAGGAGGTGTGGAAGTCATGGCCCAATAACAGCTGTGCTGCCTCACGTTAAAAAGCGACTGCAGAGTCTTCTTAATGTGGGACAGATGTGCTCAGTGACACTGCTGTCTATTCAGGCAGGGAAAACAGTAAATCAAAATGTATTAAGAGCCAATTGATGTGAAGCAAAATGTGTGGATTCCTTGCTCCTCTTGGCTGTTGAAACACAAACCGGAGAGCTATTTAGAAGTGTGAGGAGATGGACTGAAGTGTGGACAGATCCCTCATGACTGATCACCAGCTTTCTGGAGGCCACATGGAGTCTGTGTTGTGGTCTGTAATGTGTTCTGACTTTGGCTACTCAGCTAAAGTGCAGCCCTGTATCTTCATTCTGTGTAATAGTGATGTGCGGATCGATACTGAAATATCGATTCCTCCGATACCAGTCATTTATGTTCTAGAATCGATTCTCATATTAAAATATCGATATTTTAGTAATGTAGGGTAAATTTGTAGTTTATCATTAAGAGGAACAGAGTGGAAAGAAACTATACCATTTGGATTGTCTACATTGGAAGGAACTACTTCCTCTTCCGCCTTTAATAGTCGTGTGCGAAATACGGCTGTATAAATGTGTTGCAGCCCCTTGGCGTGCGCACTCACAACAATGGCTGGGTGTAAATGGAGTAATGTGTGGACGTATTTTACCTCCACAAACAGCCAAGATGCGGTTTGTGATACATGTGGCAAGAAAGTGAGGTGTTCTGGCAACACCATTTACCTCGTCAAACACCTCAGAGTAAATCATATCACAGAATATGACGAGGCAAACTGAAGACGAGGAGAGGGACAGGTGCTGCTAGGGCGAGACAAACGTCTCTCGAGGAGTCCTTTAGTGCTGCAGGCAGGCAACATGCTCAAATGGCACACAACTTCAGTTTTCTGTATGATAATTCTGCATTATTAAGTGATAAGAACAAGTAATCTGAAGTCCTGTAATCATTATGAATCTATAATTTGAGATAAAATAAAGGATAAAGTTAAAAAAAAGTTTTTGTACAAAGTATCAGTATCAGATCAGTATCGCTGATACCACCCTGAATTTTACTTGGTATCGGATCGGAAAGCAAATCAGTGGTATCGCACATCACTGCTGTGTAATACTGTGTAATACTGACAGAGAGTGATCAGGGAAGCTACCAGCTAACCGCGTTTAGTTTAATGAGTACTGGAGCTTTTGCTGAGTAGTTGATGGTGTCTGTGTGGAACAGGAAATTGGCTGGTGCCTGTAATGCTCAGCTGGCACATGATAGGACAGTACTATCTGCAGATTCAGTTTGGAAAGCAATCTTACTTAAATCTCATCATCTCTGTAACAGAGTCTACCGGGATTGAGTGTTTAGGATGAGCAACAGTGCCTCCTGGTGGGGCAATCCGATTCCTGCATCCACTTTTAAAGGGAACCTGTTACTCCCATTTCCAGCTCCATGTTTTTCTTTGACTCTACTACAGCAGATTTGCATGATTCACAGTTCAAAATAATCTTTATTTGTCGAATATTGGCTGTCTGTGCATATAGCTAACACAGCTTTGTGCCTGAGGTCACCTGATCTCAATGTCAACATACAGAGCCAAGAGTACAAAAATCTATCTCAGAAAATGTTTAGATCTGAAGTTTGATCAGTGAGACTTACGATGACACTCATACAGAGGCTGACTTCATTATTTGAAATTTGGTAAAAGGACCTCATCTCTTCACTGAGCCTCACCGTGCACATGATGTGCCTGATATCATCGTGTTATTGATGGGCGCAGCTCTTCCTGTGGTAGTAGAAGTGCTGAGCGGCAAAGCTACGTAAGATGATGCGAGATAGAAGGCTGAAACACAGAAAAGCATCCACATCTGAGTCTGGTGCTCTGTGAAACCACAAGTAGATGTGCTATTATTGTTTTTCCAGACTTAGCAGAATTTCTTTACCTTTTTTTTTTTTTTTTTTTTTAAACAACCATGATCAAGAGAACTCGATACAAACGTTCAAAAAAGCAACACGAGACAGCTTTCACAGTTGGTTAGGTTTAGGCACTAAACTAGCTTTTGTCAAATGTGTTAAAAAGACTGCAAAAATAAGGTGTCATGAGGGATTCAACAGTTAGTCGCTTTTACCTTTTTTTAGCTTACTTTACAGTTTGATGTTAATTTCAAGAGCCAACAGTGACAGCTGTCAAAGTTGATTCTGTGTCTTTTGCTAATTTAAATGTTTATATCTAGTTCTCTTGGTCTGGCTTGGAGTGTCTCGCAGTATTAATTAGACTCAGGGTGGCGCAGTGTGTCGAGCACTTTCTGTTACACCAGAGAACGACTCATCAGGTTTGCAGAGGTTATAAAATGGAGCACATTTGTGTGAGTTCTCTGCACGTTGTTGTTGTTGCAGTAGAAGCTGCAGTGAGGCATTTCCTGTGGTTGGTTTGTGTTGTGTTAAAAACTATAGTTGCAACTTGTAAAACCATCAAGTTCCAGAAGTGTTCATTGGGGAGTAGTAAACCTGTTGACCACAGATCCACTCTTCAGTCTTTTCACATATGCACAAACTCCAGTACTTGAATGATGGCATGTTTTTTTAACCTAAATTTTATAACTATTTACTAACTAATACTTACACTTTCACATACAAAAATTTCAACAGGACTCTGAACTCCTTTCACAGATGAGAGTCCTGACATATCCTATGCAAGTCCACACTGTAATCCATCCATCCATATTCTTCCGCTTATCTGGGGGCAGCAGCCTAAGCAGAGAAGCCCAGACCTCTCACTCGCTCGCCACCTGCTTCAGCTTGTCCGGGGTCTGCCCCAGGGCCTCTTCCCAGTGGGACATGGCCAGAACACCTCGCCCAGAAGGAGCCCAAGAGGCATCCTGGTCAGATGCCCGAACCACCTCAACTGTAATCAAATCAATAGAAATAAAATCAACACCGTCCAGCACTGAAGGTTACAAAATTTGAAACAAGCATATGTCAGCATTCGCGATGTTATTTTGTTGGATACCACCATAGGGTATAAATAGCCGTCCTAGAAGACAAAATTAGTTTCACTCCCAGGTCCCCCAGGACTGTTAAATATTTAGTAAGCAGTGTCTTGATGCATGCTCAACCAATCAGGTAAGGAAATCACAAAAAGGTGATTCTGTTCATCTGGACACGATGTTTTCAGTGAGAGAAACGTTTCATCACTCATCCAAGTGACTTTCCAGTCTCCGTCCCAGAATCAACTTTTTGATATTTAGTAAGCAGCAGGCAGGTACCTTAGTTCTCTATACAGACTGGGAGCCGGTGACCTGAATCCATACTGGAGTTTTTTGTATGGCCATGATGCCAAAAGTGTGGGTTGCTGCACCCCGGTGGACCACGAGAATTCATTTAACAAACAGGAAAATGTGATTTAAAAACTTTGAGAACATTTTATTTTATTGGAAAACAGGACTTACGTAGAGAAAATCTTTACAAAAGTAACATGGTGTAATTAATACAATTCTCTATCATTTTTCCATTAAGTACCTTTGGACTTAATTGTAGTTACTATTTGTTAAGGGTTATTAGTCCATGCCATAGCGTCCTCCTTCTCTCCTTATTAAGGTTCTCTGTTTATTCATTTCCTCTTTTATTTTGCTAATTAGTTTTCTCTTGTGTTTACTTTGACTTTAATTAGTCTCAGCTGATCCTTTTCCCCACCAGTTTCCACTTCTGTTGAGCGCACTCAGTGTGTCTTTGTGTATAAATAACCCGAGTTTCCTTTTGTCCCTTGCTGCAGTTTGTTATCCTTTGGCTTTTGCTGTTTACGTGCCACTGTGGATTTTGTGTCTTCTGTTCATCCACTTTTGACCTAGTTGGAGCTTTGTTCTTATTCACTTTGTTTTGTCTGCGAGTCCTGCTTTTGAGTTTTTTTGTCACACCCATGACACCTGCCTTTTATCTTATTGTTAGCAGGACAGAATTTAAAATGCAAAAAAGTGCTGTTGGAAGAGCTCAACAACAAGCATGAGATTAAAATGAATGAATGAAAATAGGAAGGAAATGTGTAATAATATATTTGTGTGAATAAAAGGTTGGGTGTGCCACAGAAGATTTCCTGAAGTTTGGAAAGAGCTGTTGAATGGAATAAACCAAGAAAATAATTCATATTTGTTAGTAATATTCAGACCTGCTGTTAGGTGGGTTTTGGTATTATTTTTTTAGTAACAATGCTTTCATGTTGCCTTCAGCGAGACAGTGAATATTAGACTTTAGAATATTAGAACGTTCCAGATTAATACTAATGCTGCTATGCATGCTGGATGTGAAGGCAACTGCTTTTTTTGTTTGGTTGTTGTTGTTTTTTAGTAATTAAAGAGGCATTTCATGCATTTCCCAAATGTGAAACTTCTTCTTTGACCAATGGTCAGACTTACACACTTTCACTGGATAAAGCAAGAGTCAAACTAGAAAGTTCTGCTTTTGTAATAGAAAGCAAAAGAGGAAGAAGACTTTGAAGACAGAAATTGGCCAAATCAAGCTGATCCACGTAGCGTACCTGTGTCATGCCTCATTTGAATTTTTTTTTTTCTCTACCCACAGTTCATGGTTTAATATTTGTCAGTTTCTTGTCTTAGGATATGGAAAGTAAACCCAGGAACAGAAGCAGCATCATGACCTCAGCTCTGTATCCTTATTTCATTTTTTTCTGCCTACCCTTCTGAGGTAGTTTTTCTCACCATGAGAGTTTGGCAAGAAAAAACGTCTGTCTGTAATGATTGAGTTTTGTGGTCATTTTTTCCGCCTTGAATGTAAAAAGAAATCCACATTTCTCTGTTTTATTTGAGCTACCATGGTGCCCTAAATGCCTCAACCTCAGCAAAGGTGGACTGTTTGGGCCTGAGTGCCACATGAGTGGATTTTTATACTCTTGGAACATTTCAAGTGGTTTCCCTGTGGTTAGACAACTCATTTGCAATCAATTCTCTGTGGTTTTACCTTTAAACTAGACTGAAGCAGGAAAGCCAAAGCTTTAGGAAAGGAAATTCAGTAGCATTCCTCTGCCATGAGCTCCTCCAAATATTTGGAAACATACAAGTTCTACAATAATTTGCAGCGTCTGTGCCGATAAAGGACCAGGCATGCCTCGCTGCTCAACTTCTCCTGCAGTGACCACGTGCAAAGAAATAATATATTACAACTTCTGCAAATTTGGTTGGATCAATTTAATTACAAACTCTGTGTCTTTTTGATGTGGTACTTTAGAAAGTACTCGGGACATGACTGCCAGGATTTGGGCTCTTATGTAGTCCTTCATGCATTTAACTAAGTGTGTGCTGCTGTAGCTAAAGACCAGCACAGATTCATTCTGTGTGACCTGCGTCTTGGTGTCGCTGTACACTTTGTTATTGAGGTGACAGATCAGCAATAGCACCAGTTTATAATGCTGCTTTGGGTACGGCATGGTGCACAGGCCATCCAGGGCATGCCACATACGAACCCAGTGTGTGCCCAGGCATTATAAAAACCCCACATCACACTGTTTAGATTCAATCTTATAATGTCTGCATGCATATGAACTGGCATTAGTAGATTTTACAGTGTTATCCACAGATATATGGTGTTATCAGCCAGTTGTAAGGTTTCTGACAATCAATGTTTTTTGCCCGATGTGGCTCAATAATATAAAATGGAACCACACTATTGCCGGGGAAAATAGAGAGCGAGGCTGGGGAATTTATTTTCCACTCCCAGCTGGAAAACAAAGAAAGTACCCTTGAAAGAGCCTTGTTTATGTCACACAGTGGAAAATTGTGTTTTTATATTTTGTTTTGGATCAGACTGTGTTGGTACAGGGTGTCGATTTTATTTGCATGATTTTATTGTAATAGTGATATTGCATGTTTGGTTATTGATATTCCTATTGCATGATTTTATCTCCATATTTATAGTGTGTGTTTAGTGTTGATTGAACAATATGTTTTTTATTATTCCATTGTGGATTAAGCGGACAATTTTAGACACCTGTGAGGTGGGGGCGTTCCCCGAGGTGGCCTATCAGCCACCAAACTGACTTAAGGGAGATGGTAAGCGCAGAGACAAAAAAAGAGAGAGACACACGAAAAGTGGAGAGCTGGAAAACAAAACGTGTGCAAGCCAGCATATGAACAGAAGGACCTCCGGCCTGACTGTGGGGCGCCACGAGACATTCGGCGATCGGCCAGCATAACCCGGCGATCCAGTCCCGACGGACAGAATAGCGACCGTGGGAGGCGACGCGTGAAATCCACAGTAGGGCAGGGGTACGCCTCTGCCTGCATCTGGCGGAGCTACGAGGGAGGCCGTGCGAGGAGGTGGAGAGTAGCTGGACTGCACGATTGCGCACAGTCAGGTGGAGATAGGAGCCTCCTCCCTGGTCTTCTGCTGTCGAGAGTCCACATCCCGGAAGAGGAGTTCCTCTCCTGTCTCTCTCAGCTCAGGAGAATTTGCCCGTGTGTTGCTGGACTGGGAGAATTAGGACCCTGGGGGGAGTTTTTAGTATAGGGAAAAACATTCATTTAGCTTTGTATTTTTAGCGTTTAATCATTCCTGCCGGCAGGGTTTTTAGCGGGTTGTAAACACTATTTTTTATTGTATACGGGGATTTTAGCTTGTATTTGGGGTTCAGATTGTGTTTTATCCTGAAAATAAATGGTGTGTTTGAAGCCAGCTAAGTTTCTGTGCTCTGAGCGCTGACCCACTCACTCCCCTTTCTGCTTGTATAGGCGTGGTGGTGAAGACTTAGTTCCACCAGTTTAGCGGCTACATAATTTTGGCGTTTGTCGACAGGATACAAGTTTGGGGAGCAGTGTTCAGCACCTGGAGTGCAGATATAGAGATGATGATGCCAGTGTATCCGGGTGCCCCTTGGGTACCAAAATATAAGGGTCCTGAAACAGATGTTTCATATGGTGACTGGAAAGAACAAATACAAGGTTTATTGAATGCTCAAGAAATAGCCGAGGCCCGGAAAGTAGAAATTTTAATTGGGGCTTTAAGCGGTGAGGCAAAGCGTCAAGTAAGCGTGTTAGAAGAAAAAGATAGAGACCAGATTAGGAAAATATTCGCATATCTAGACTCTCTATATGGTGACAATACCTCCCTAGCGGTTTTGAGGTCGCAGTTTTTTAGCTGTATACAAAAACAAAATGAGTCGGTAAAATCTTTTACCTTAAGGTTGAGGGAGTTGCACTGCAGGCTACAACAGCGCAATCCAAATCAAGCACCTACTGAAAAGTGTTTACAGGAACAGATGCTGTTGGGCCTGCGGGAGGGCCCGTTGTCACAAACCCTGCGAGCCTACGTGCGTCACCATCCAGAAGAGGATTTTGCAACAGTCCATCGGGAGGCGTTGCTCCTAGAGGAGGAACAGTTGGGACACCAGGGATTGCAAACTACGTGCTTGGCAGTGGGTGAGTCCAGGTGTGTTAAGCCACCTTATGAACCGGACTGGAAAGAGACATTTAAAAAAGAAATTATGGAGGATGTCAAGGGTCAAATGCGAGATCTTGTTAAAGATGTTGTTAATGAAATTAAACCGCTCTTGCCACAGCAAAGCCCAGCCGGCTCAGCTTTTAATAAATCAAGGTTTAAGCCAAAGCGTTCTGGGTATGCTAATAACTGGACCCGAGAGGGAGAACCCATTTGCCATCGTTGTAAACAAGCTGGGCATATTGCCAGATTCTGTCCGAGCACACTAGACCAGCAACCACCTTTAAACTAATAAACCCCGCTGCCGAGGCCCAGGCGGTGGGGACAAGGGACTATTCAAACAATCAGGGGGCCAGTACAGCTTTTGTGGGAGAATGTCCACTCATTGAGGTGTGTATGGGAGGGGTTAAGATGACGGGATTATTAGACACAGGCTCTCAGGTTACACTAGTGCAACAGCAGGTAATGGATCTCCATTTCCCTGAAGTGAATAAAACTGACACACCCCTGTTGTTCGCCTTAAAGGCAGCCAATGGACTTGAGATACCATACTCAGGCTATGCGGTTATGGATTTTGAGGTAGAAGGGGTGGAGATACCAGAAAAAGGGGTTGTGGTTGTGAGAAATGACTGTTCCACGCACCCTTTAATTATTGGTATGAATGTTATTAGTGCATGCTGGAATGATGTTTTTGCCAAGGGCAAGTCTGCTTTTCATCCTCAAAAGCTGAAGTCCCGCAGAGCATGGAAAGAGGCGTTTGCCGTCTGTCAACAGACTGCTACCACCAAGACTGATGGCTTTCTAGGCTATGTTCGACCTGCTAGCCGCAGAGGAGTCACGGTGCCCCCGAACTGTGAAATGGTGGTCTGGGGCCAGACGTGTAAAGGTAAGGGTGGGACAGAACGCTTGGCACTAGTGGAAGCCTTACCTGATGCTGGACCCTGGGGGGTAGCTCGAACCCTGTCAGTAGTCAAAGGAGGGAGGCTCCCGATCCGGGTCTGTAACCCTAATCCATACGAAGTGACTATAGGACGCTACCAGAAAATGGGCCAGTTGTATCAGGTGGAGGAGTCGGACGTGGAGATGGACAGTGATCTTAGCCTGACAATGGGATCCGATGGTGTGATCGAGGTGGGCGTAGTTGAAGCAGCTGGGCCCGAAGAGCCTGCGATCCCTGAAGAGGAGGTGAGTCAACTGCTTAATGGCATAGACTTGACCCCCCAGCAGAAGGTCGAGCTCCAGACCCTGCTGCAGAGGTGGCGAAAGGTGTTTGCTGTAAATGAGGAGGATTACGGAAGAACTGATTTGGTCCAACACCAGATCCACACAGGTGATACACCACCCATTAAACAAAAATATCGTCCTTTACCACCACTGATGTACAAAGAGATTAAGGTACTTCTAGCAGATATGCTGAAAAAAGGTGTCATTCGGGAGAGTAGCAGTCCCTGGGCAGCCCCCATTGTGTTGGTGAGGAAAAAGGATGGCAGTTGGCGATTTTGTGTAGACTACAGAAAATTAAACGCAGTAACTCATAAAGATGCGTTCCCGCTCCCCCGAATTGAAGAGACTTTAACATGTCTGACCAGAGCTGAGTGGTTTTCCACACTGGATCTTGCCAGTGGATACTGGCAAGTGGAAATGGATCCTAAGGATCGGGAGAAAACTGCATTTACCACTCCTCTGGGTTTGTTTGAGTTTGATCGCATGCCTTTTGGACTCTGTAATGCCCCTGCCACCTTCCAGCGCCTGATGCAGCGGTGTCTAAGTAGCCACCTTTCTGAATCGGTTTTGGTATATCTGGATGATATAATAATCTACTCACCTGACTTCTCTACTCATTTACAGCAATTGGAGAATGTCCTGCAGAAGCTGTGGCAACATGGTCTGAAGCTGAGGCTGGACAAATGTAAGCTGTTCCACCGTCAGGTGAAGTTCCTGGGGCATCTTGTCGACCGACAAGGGGTAAGACCGGACCCTGAGAAAATCCAAGCTGTCCAGAACTGGCCTGTTCCCTCTACCACCCGGCAGGTCAGAGCCTTCCTTGGCCTGGCAGGTTATTACAGGCGATTTGTCCCAGGGTTTGCTAGGTTGGCTCGACCTTTAAATGCTCTGCTCGTGGGAACTTCTAGCAGGTCAAGCATGCAGATCCAGTGGTCTGCTGAATGTCAGGAAGCCTTTGACAGCTTGAAATGTGCTCTGACCGAGCCCCCTATTCTGGCTTATGCAGATTTCCTGGAGCCCTTTGCACTTTATACTGATGCCAGCAATCAAGGCTTAGGTGCTGTGTTAGCTCAGGTGCAAGATGGCAAGGAACGGGTGATTGCATATGCCAGCAGGAGCTTACACCCCACCGAACGAAATGACAAAAACTATAGCTCCTTCAAACTGGAACTTTTAGCTCTAAAATGGGCCATTACTGAGAAGTTCAAGGATTACTTGACAGGTGCCAAGTTTGTCGTGTATACCGACAACAATCCTGTGGCCCACTTACAGAATGCTAGACTTGGGGCAACAGAGCAACGCTGGGTGGCACAGCTGGCATCCTTTGACTTCGAGGTTAAGTACAGGGCTGGAAAAGAGAATGCTAATGCTGATGCTCTCTCTAGATTTCCCACAGACTGTCACACAGCTTACATAAACATCACGAGTGCTCCACGTCGGGAGCCACAGGGGCTGGTGCCACAGATGAATGACTGGAAGGAGGCTCAAGAAAAGGACATGGATCTGCGCATCCTGAGGGAGCATGTGGAACAGGGAATCCCGCCTGATGCACCAACGAGGAGATCCCTGCCTAGCCCTGTACAGAAGTTATTACGGCAATGGAGAAGGCTGCAGGTTTGCGAGGGTACGCTGTGCAGAGAGGTAAGGGACCCTAACACTAACGAAATGTACCTTCAGATCCTATGTCCTGCAGAGAGACACAAGGAGGTGTGGGAGAAGTATCACGAGGCAGCGGCGCATGCGGGAGCGGAAAAGACACTGTCCAGGATACGTCGCTTCTTTTATTGGCCCAGCATGGAAGAGGAGGTGCGCGAATTCCAGCTAGGGTGCGCTGCGTGTGGCCTACGAGATAGAAATAGGCCTAGAGCCCCCTTGCATCCCGTTATTGTGTCCTATCCCCTTGAGGTTGTGGCCCTGGACTTTCTTACATTGGGGAGGCCCACAGACAGGTACCAGAATATTCTGGTTATGACTGATCTTTTCACACGGTACGCCTGGGCAGTTCCTACCAAAGACCAGACTGCTCAGACTGCGGTGCATGCTCTTTGGGCTCACGTGATTCAGACCTTCGGTTGCCCGACCAGGCTACACTCAGATAGAGGTGGTAGTTTTGAGTCTGCCCTGATGTACCAGCTGTGTAAGTGCTATGGCATTACAAAAAGCAAGACCACCCCATACCATCCGGCTGGAAATGGTGGGGTTGAGAGGATGAACCAGACGTTGCTGCACATGCTTCGGTCCTTAGAGTCAGAGAGACAACAGAGGTGGCCAGAATACCTCCCAGAGCTCTTACAAGCATACAATAATACTGTCCATAGTGCCACAGGGTATGCGCCGTCGTACCTGATGTTTGGGCGGCATTTGAGGCAGCCAGTGGATTTGAACCTAGGTGTTGAGCGGGATTCCCCATGCCACAACCTGGGAGGGTGGGTTAAGGACCATCACCAGAAACTATCTTTTGCCTATGAGATGGCTAGGAAGAAGATGAGGGCAGCAGCCACCCAAAACAAGAGGGCTTATGACCGAAGTGCGCGGGCCCTGCCGTTGGTGCCAGGCGAGAGAGTTTGGATAAGGGACAGGAATAGGCAGGGACAAGGCAAGTTGCACCCAGGTTGGAGCTCAGAGCCGTATGTGGTAGTGGAAGAAGTTGGCAATACCGGTGTAGTATATAGGGTGCGTCCGGAGAAAGGGGGGGGGGAGAAGGTCCTCCATCGGAATGCACTGAAGTTGTGCGTTACCCCTGCAGCAGACTACCACTCAGAGGGGCAAGAAGTCAGCCTTGAGGGAGAGGTGCTAGTTGAGCCTCCATTTTATGGTTTTGTGCCCAGTGCTCCAGCCCAGCGGCCGGGAGAGTTGTCAGAGGTACGGCGCTCGATGAGGCCTAATTTTGGTCAGCCACCCGCCCGTTACAGGTCGCTTGATTAGGGTGACAGGGACTGTCACAGGTAAAATGTGGGGGGATGTCACACAGTGGAAAATTGTGTTTTTATATTTTGTTTTGGATCAGACTGTGTTGGTACAGGGTGTCGATTTTATTTGCATGATTTTATTGTAATAGTGATATTGCATGTTTGGTTATTGATATTCCTATTGCATGATTTTATCTCCATATTTATAGTGTGTGTTTAGTGTTGATTGAACAATATGTTTTTTATTATTCCATTGTGGATTAAGCGGACAATTTTAGACACCTGTGAGGTGGGGGCGTTCCCCGAGGTGGCCTATCAGCCACCAAACTGACTTAAGGGAGATGGTAAGCGCAGAGACAAAAAAAGAGAGAGACACACGAAAAGTGGAGAGCTGGAAAACAAAACGTGTGCAAGCCAGCATATGAACAGAAGGACCTCCGGCCTGACTGTGGGGCGCCACGAGACATTCGGCGATCGGCCAGCATAACCCGGCGATCCAGTCCCGACGGACAGAATAGCGACCGTGGGAGGTGACGCGTGAAATCCACAGTAGGGCAGGGGTACGCCTCTGCCTGCATCTGGCGGAGCTACGAGGGAGGCCGTGCGAGGAGGTGGAGAGTAGCTGGACTGCACGATTGCGCACAGTCAGGTGGAGATAGGAGCCTCCTCCCTGGTCTTCTGCTGTCGAGAGTCCACATCCCGGAAGAGGAGTTCCTCTCCTGTCTCTCTCAGCTCAGGAGAATTTGCCCGTGTGTTGCTGGACTGGGAGAATTAGGACCCTGGGGGGAGTTTTTAGTATAGGGAAAAACATTCATTTAGCTTTGTATTTTTAGCGTTTAATCATTCCTGCCGGCAGGGTTTTTAGCGGGTTGTAAACACTATTTTTTATTGTATACGGGGATTTTAGCTTGTATTTGGGGTTCAGATTGTGTTTTATCCTGAAAATAAATGGTGTGTTTGAAGCCAGCTAAGTTTCTGTGCTCTGAGCGCTGACCCACTCACTCCCCTTTCTGCTTGTATAGGCGTGGTGGTGAAGACTTAGTTCCACCAGTTTAGCGGCTACATTTACATAATTGCCTGATAATTAGTGAATATAAGTGGAAAGATAAAGCTGTTAAGGAACATTTGCTTGTTCTTCTTTTTCGTTTTTTTTTCCCATTTAGGACTGCAAGATAATAGATGCTACATAAGAATAATGTTATATACATCAATGTCTGTGAAGGTTCTCAGTCATCCATTGCAGTCTAAGGAGCTAGGAAAGAAAAGCATCTGGACATCTTTAAGTTTCCTGAAGACGTTTCACTTCCTATCCGAGAAGCTCTACCTAATCCTCGAGCCACACTCCTTTTCACACTTGGACTCATGTGAATAAATAGGGGTCTATGACCACCTTGGGGGCTTAAATCCAGGACTTGCCACCAATTACTCTTAGAACTGAAGAAGCTTCTCAGATAAGAGGTGAAACATCTTAAGAAACTTAAAGAAGTCCAGACGCTTTTGTTTTCCAAGCTCCTTAGAGTATATAGTTTGTAAATATTACTGTCGTTGAACTCATGTGAGGAAAAATCTCTTACATTTAGGTTTAATGCTTGCAACTGGTCCTGGCATAGAAGGCAAAGTTGTCCATGGCCAGTAATGTCTTCAAATACTTTAGCACAATGTTGTGTTCTGTGTTTGCTTCCTTACCGTACAAATGGTCCCACTTTGGGTGCATTTGTTTCATTAATGTGAGCAATATCTCTGAAGAAGTGTTTGTTTAATAGTTTCATCTAGCATCACCATCCCTTCTGAAGGCGCACATGGCTTGTAAAATGTTGAGCTCACATTTGGCACATACAAGTTCCCCAGTCGGAGAGCAACTGTTAAAAGTCACATGTTTGGCCAGTCAGTGTAATTGCATTTATTTTGTGCGGTAATGTTTTTTGAAGTGAGGTGGAGCAGATGCAGAGGATCTGTTGATTTAATCGTAAAATACATGAGTGCAATGGTTTGTGTACTCGTAGCCTCCAAATTACCCTGTATTCTTATTTTTAGTTTCACCTACCTTGTGTATCTAGCGTCTATAAAGCATTTTTCCACAAGTATTGCCAAAGGGAAATAAAAATTTCACAAGGAAATGCTATTCGTAGCTTTTAAAAGAAACACTGTAAAACGTGTCAAACCTATCCTTTCATTAAGGGTGAAATTTTCCTCCTGCACAACGCCAATCATCCAGATAGCAGATAATATACAGCGGCTTGCAAAAGTATTCGGCCCTCTTGAACTTTCCCACATTTTGTCACATTACAGCCACAAACATGAATCAATTGTATTGGAATTCCAAGTGAAAGACAAATACAAAGTTGTGTACACGTGAGAAGTGGAATGAAAATCATACATGATTCCAAACATTTTTTACAAATAAATAACTGAAAAGTAGGGTGTGCGTAATTACTCAGCCCCCTGAATCAATACTTTGTAGAACCACCTTTTACTGAAATTACAGCTGCCAGTCTTTTAGGGTATGTCTCTACCAGCTTTGCACATCTAGAGACTGAAATCCTTGCCCATTCTTCTTTGCAAAACAGCTCCAGCTCAGTCAGATTAGATGGACAGCGTTTTTTGAGCAGCAGTTTTCAGATCTTGCCACAGATTCTGGAATTGTGGAAAAGTTCAAGGGGGCCGAATACTTTTGCAAGCCACTGTATATATATGGAGAAATCTCTGTGCGCAAAGCTGAAAATAAATTCTGGGTACTGATGATCTTTGGGCTCTCAGACAGCACTGCAGTACAAACAGGCGTGATTCTGTCATGCCTCTGCAACACTTACCCTCAGCTGTCTGTGAATACATTTTGCTGTGCCATCCACACATCCAGGTTTAGGTTCTTTTAAAAGTTCAATAAAACGCTTGAACTAAAAAAAAAAAAACAAATACCATTACAAGAAAGAATAAAATTGCATGTACAGTCATTACAATCATAAAAGATATCAAGTGTAAAAGCAGTAGATTATTCATACATCCAGTTGTACAGTAGGGGGAGAGGGGGCTCAAGGGGAGCTTTTCAGTATGCACCTGACTGTATTATAAAAGCTTTTCCCCAGCAGAGCGGTGCAGTATTTTAAAGCCCTGTAGTTCCTTTCTGAGGGCAGCAAGTCAAACAGATGATAAAATGGGTGAGTGCTCAATGACCCTCTGGGCTCTGAAGTCGTAAGTGTAGAGGGCGTAGAAGATGGGGCTAAGCACACAGCCTTGTGGTGCTCCTGTGCTCAAAGTGAAGCCTGAGGAGATGTAATAACCAAGTCTTACAGTTTCCGTCCTACAGCTTAGAAAGTCCTTATCCATAGTGCTTTGTTATCCAGAGCAGTTGTCCAGGCCAGACCGCATGAGTCACACTAGTCATCAAGGCAGGACCTACAATGTAAATTTTAAGCTGTGGTTCAGCTTAAAAAGCTGAAGTCAGAGTAGACGCTCATTATGTAGGAAAAGTCTGACCTTTGGCTCTTTGATCGCAAATGGAGCAGATCTCGTGGGCTTGTAAGTTCCTTTTAGTGGCATCAGCGATGTTGATGAGTGGTAAACAAAGTCTGACTTGAAATAATTTTTGTCAAAAAACCTCACAGAAAACAGGCGTCTAAGAATACAAAATGTTCAGATTGTGAAAAAGAGTGGATGTTTAAAGCATGTGACGTGTTGTGACGTGTTACAGGAAAGGTATTTTCATGTGTTTCAGACAGGCCTTCTAAACACAAACTTAACAATGTGGTGTATGCTGTACAGTGCAGCGAGGAATGCTCAGACCTCTACATTGGAGAGACCAAACAGCCACTTCACAAGCGCATGGCACAACACAGAAGAGCCACCTCCACAGGACAAGACTCAGCAGTCCATCTGCATCTTAAGGATAAAGGACACTCTTTCGAGGATGCCAATGTTCACATTTTGGACAGAGAGGACAGATGGTTTGAAAGAGGAGTGAAAGAAGCCATCTATGTCCACTGTGAGCGACCATCTTTGAACAGAGGCGGGGGTTTACGACACCAACTCTCTGCCATCTATAATCCAGTTTTGAGATCCCTTCCCAGACGCCTTAACGCCCACTCACATCCTGGGCCATCTGACCTCAGGAATTCGCATGATAAGGTGGGGCCAGGTTTCACAATGAACACACCCGAAACTCTGGCTGATTGGGACCCACGCCCAGTTTCCCACCTTGGCTCAGGCGATTAGAGGATCATCAGGGGGTCCTTTTGTCCCTCTGTGGGGGGTTACTCCCACTAGGTTTATATCTGGGACTCTCCACCATTTGACCTTAGAACTGAAGAAGCTTCTCAGATGAGAGGTGAAACGTCTTCAAGCAACTTAAAGAAGTCCAGACGCTTTTCTTTGCAAGCTCCTTTGACTACGATGACCTGGATGACTGAGAACCTTCACAGACCTTCTAAACTTATTTCCTTACATCTCAAAACTGGCTTATTGTACCTGCCTCTGCTGCATGCTGGGCTCACATTCACAGGCTATTTAGCTAAGCAGAACTCAGAAAGAAAAATGTTTTTATTGATTAGGTACAATACAGTTGGACTTAAAAACTCCCTTTTTCGACAAGAAGAAACCTTCTGCATAACCAGGCCCATGGAGGGACAGCCATCTGGGGATGAGAAGATCTCCATCCAGGTTATCCTCAGTAGGTAGATGGGTCAGTAGGTAGAGTGGTGGTTCCTTGATCGGAAGGTCGGGGGTTCAAATCCACTTGAATGGCTACCCTGAGGTACCCCTGAGCAAGGTACCATCCCTACACACCGCTCCCTGTGCGCCTAATTGAAAATTGCTTGCATTTAAAACCGCAAAGGGAATTCAAAAAAAGAAAGAGCTTTATTCAAATGTAAATAACTACAGAAAAAAAGCCAATAAAGTGCCTCTTCACCACAGTCAAGGAAAAGAAATGTTTTGCCTTGGATCTCACAAAGTGCCATTGAATCAAACTTGTCAGCTGACACTGGGAAATAAAAAGGAACAGAAGAGAATTATCTTTACTTACGTAATTACCCCACTGAAATTTCTGAAGACCCCTTTCTTCCACTGACATCTTCTTCCGTAACACAATCACATTACATATGCAGTCAGACTGTCAGGTTTAACTCACCAAAGAAACTATCCATAACAAACTACTGACCAACAGACATTCTCGCATGCATACTCAGTAGGTGCTATGGCTTGATGTGAGCTGACTCTTGCCCACTAACGTGCCCAGCGGGCAGCTTCATCAAATTGTTTGATGACCAAAAAAGACTGACGCGGCTTGGCGCTTCAGAGAGAGTCTGGTGTGCGGTGTAAAAGCCGTTATTTTCCATCTTCCTCAAGAAACGTCACATGATGTCTTGGTTTGTGATGGATGCTTTGCACCTCTCCAGCTGAGTTTCAGAAAGTGTTTTGGCATCTTTTGCCAGTACCACACTCTATTAAGATCTTTAATGATGGTTCTTTTTCTTTTTTTTTGCTGAATTTCTGCAATTTTAAACATGTTTTTCAGAAAACTTTGAGAAAAGGCACCTAATAATTCTTACCAAAAGTATCCAGGGGAGTTGTTTGCTTACTTTCCTCTGCGTCTGTGTACAGCATGTACCATTACACCCATAATATCTATAAGGAAATGAGTGGGCACACATCCACAATGAATCATGATTTCCATGGTGCATAATGGTTCAATTAAAGTGTTTGAGCAGTCTAATATTCTCCTATAGGGTTACAAAACACTCTCATCAGACAAAACAGAGTGAGAAACAAGACACCCAGTGTCACAACAACCAGGGCGGGGGTTCTAAATTTGGGGGTTGGGAGGGACTTCACACCAACTCCACTGACTTTAAAAAAAAAAAAAAAAAGATGTACTTTAACTAAATTTCATTGGTGCAGACTGAACCTGCATTACACTATTTTAAAACTTACTTTTATCATCAGCAGTTTGGAATTTTGCAAGAAGCAGCTTCATAATTAAAAATTCTGATGCTGCATTATTAACAGCTCAAAAGTATTCACTTCAACATCCCCCATCACCCCCAAAATGGAACTTTAACCAAAGCAAAAAGAAGAAAAAATGTTACAACTATACATATGTAAACTGCTATAGCATACAGTAGCATTAGTCCACACACACCATGAAGTCAAGCACTGATGCAATACAGGCAGATCAGCAGTTCCTGCTGCCAGCCAGTATCAGCTGATTCTCAGATCCTACATCCTTCCATACATCCAAATAGGAACCATGTCATGCAGGGAATCCAGTTTAAGGAGTTTTAGCCTACCTACATTAGCTGCACATCTGCAAGCTGCTTTGGAACCCACCTCCACTTGAACTCCTTCTTTAACAATGAAGATAACCAAATTGGACTAATTATATTTTTTGCCATTGATCCCTGCTATGTTCTGTACTGGGATCTTGCAGCTGCTCTTTCCACCTCATATTTCATGGGTGGGGTGGATCAGGAGGTACAGCATGTCATCCACTAATTGGCTGCTTCAATCTGCTCGCCAACGTATCCTTGAACTGAGCCCCAAGTTCCTCTCCAGTGTGTTCATCAGAGCATGAAGAATGTTAGACAGAAAGCACTGAATGTGTATGACTGGGAGTGAATGGGTTAAAGAGGCCTGTGCTTTAAGTGCTCCAGTAGAGTAGAAAAGCACTATATAAGAATCCATCCAATAGATAGATAATAGATGGATAACTCTTTAATGTCATTGCACAGTCATTCATAGTACAATGGTACAATGAAAATGGAAAACTGTCCCACGTCGGCACTACATACAACACAACACGACACAGTAACTTAACTTTGACACAGTAACTTAACTTTGACCATATACATGTGTGGAAGGGCAGAACAAAGCCTCCAAATACAAATGACTGCAGATGTAAAATAAAGACAAATTTTTATTATAGTGGTTCAGACTGAACTAATACTTTATTTATACTGTTCATTTATCCTCATAGAATTATAAAACTTTACATATATAAATAATTTTCATAATACTGATCCACCAGGACCATCCATGTGACTGTAGTCAGTAGTGACTGATTGCTGTACTACTGCTAACACATTATTCTGCTTTAAACTTACCAAGTGTTTTGGGGTTTGGGTTTTTTATTTTGCTTTTTGTTTTGTTTTTTTACTTCAAGGCAGTAGATTTGATATAGATGGATTGGATGATGACCACCTTACTGAGCTAACTAGTCAACACAGTAAAGGATCACACTCCTGCAGTGGGGACAGGGGATTTACATGTAGATGTCCATAAATATCACAATGACAGAGTGATTTCTGGACTGGACCTTCTACATGGATACTGTGCCCGATGCATGTTTTGCCTCTCTACCATGACCGATTTTGACTGAGGAGATAACATAATAATAATGGTTTGCATTTATATAGCACTTTTCGAGACCCTTAAAGTGCTTTACAATTCCATTATTTACTCACTCTCACATTCACACACTGGTGGAGGCAAGGTACAGTTGTAGCCACAGCTGCCCTGGGGCAGACTGATGCGAGGCTGCCATATTGTGCCATCGGCCCCTCTGGCCATCATCCGGTAGGCAGTAGGTGAAGAGTCTTGCCCAAGGACACAATGACCAAGACAAACAGAGCTGGGGATCGAAACTTCCGGTTACAAGATGAGCTTCCCAACCCCCTGAACCACGGTCACCCACACCATCAATGTTTCTGCCATATTTACTGGAAATCCCTTTCTTGGACCTCTTTTTTTAAGGTCCCATTACAAAGTATTTCTGAAACAAAACAGTATAGAAGGAAAATAAAGTAGTAAAAACAACAATCTCATTTGGACTAAGTATCAACTAACATTTTACCAGAGATGCATGGACAGCAGACAGTATGTAGTGCTGTATGGCAGCTCTACAAAATGCTCTCTTTGCCTTTCTCACTAATGTGGTTTGCTGCAGTATATCTGCTGCTATGAAACAAGCTGATAATATGTATTTGATATATTACAAGCTGAGTTTGAAACACTCACTCAAAATCATGTAGTGGAAAATGTACCTTCATGTTGTGCAGCGCCCTGTTATTGTCTTTCAGTTTTAGAGTGCATGGCTCTACACTAGGCTGAATCATCCCAGCCCATCCCTGCACCGCAAACAGAAAACCACACGGAGATCAAAGCAATGGTAATGATGCTAAGGGCATGTTAGAAGGACAACTGCAAACGTTTACTTTCCTCAAGTCCCATCAGTCACTAATTAAATCAATTTATTTTAGGACTGAGATTCCTTCCAGCCTGCATTCATTTACCTGCAATCAGTGCACCCCAAACACAAAATCACCAAAAATCCAGACTTTCATTTCAGCCTGCTTGTTATTGAGACATTCACAAAGCCAAATGTGTTCACAGAGAATTATATGATAAGGGGGGAGAATGGAAGGCTTTCCTCGACACAGACTGTACATATTAACACAGTCAGCCCTTCTATTCAGCAGTTTTGTTGCATGTTGAAAATATAATTGCTATTTGTTTAGATATGTGTAGCTTGTGGGCGATGCACACATGCACATGGAGGTTTATGTTGTTGTTTCTGAGTGTAGACAGGATTGGAGAACATCTTTCTGACCATCAGTGCTCACATGTTATGATACTATAACTGTCTCCTCCCTGGATGTGTCTTCTGTCACGTTTTCATTCTTTCCTGTGGGACAGTTGCCCCTCTCCCTCTCTTTTTCTATTTAACTTCCATGCTATCTCTCTCCCTTATTTCAGTTTTGGCTAACGTATGTAAAAGTTATATATTTGGCTGCTCAGATGGAGTGCAGGATTTACAGAAGAACGAAAAGCTGTTTATCATCAGATCCTGACAAATCACAGTTCTGAAGTTACACAGTAATCGTGTCACCTGATCGTGAGTCCCATTAGATTATTGCAAACAGATTATATATTACAGATCAGAGAGAAGAAGGAAAGAAACACATTCAAGAGATTTGCGCTGTTGCAGAGCTGTATGCCTGCACTTGTGTTCATAATGGATCGATTTCTGATTAAAAATGAATACTGCAAATCCATCATCTCACTTTGGTTTTTGCATTGTTGCTATCCTTTGATGATCTGAAAAGAAAACTCCTGCAGTTGTATGTCTAATGAGGTCAGCTGCAAAAATAAGCGTCCATGCGCCAGATTTACTGACCCCATCCTGGCTTTAAAGACCTATGTTTGGGATTTCAAGAAGGGGCGCAGCATCAGTTTTTCTACAGAAAGTGGTGGGAACAGGTTTGACTGCATGTGTGTTTGTTTGTTTCCCCTTCATGGCACCAGATTTTGGGGGAGAATATTTAAACGAATCACATAAAGATTTGAAGCTTGCAATTTAATGTTAAATTTAACACACAAATAAAGCACAGAAAAGCTGAGAGTGCAGCGCCAAATCTTTGACTCAGTGACTCCTCATGCTGAGTGCGCACATACACACGAACCATTCAGCTGCTCCCTTATTTACAAGGGCTCGACACAGCTGGTAGCTCCGCATCTTTTGATTTGGCTGACTTTTACACCAGACGCCCTTCCTGCAATCCCCAAAGGATTTGTGTCAACTTCCAACCGGGTATCAACCCGGGAATCTGTCACTTTTCCTGTAAATGTGCAAACCTTTACAGTTGATTTGTGTTTGATTCTTGAAATATAACATTTGACTTTAATAAGTATCTCCAAATCATGCAGACCATAAAAAACCCCAGAGCGATTGATGCCAGTGACTCTGTAACAGTATCTTCATTAGCTCACGTTCATCTTTAGTTCTGACAGTAAATCATGTTTTCTGTTCTGCACGTCGTCCAGGTCCACTGTTATAGACAGAGTTCAGGCTTATATGGTGGGATAGTTTTCAATAATCTGGCTGTCCTCTGAATAAATCTTACACTCCACCTCAGTCTCAGTCCTCAGGACCTCACACATAGTGTCCAGCAGCTTCTGTCAAAAGACTTCCTCCATCCATCTAACCAATCCAAGGCAGTTCACCCTTAAATAAACCTCATATTGATTCTTCTTCAGCCACTTCCTGTTTGTTTCTTAACTGGTGCACTCCAGAGTACCTAGAGAAACCCACTCCAGGAATCTTCTTGCTCTGTGCATGCTAACTACCCCACTACCATGTCATCCTATTACAGATCTCTTGCCTGTCTCAGTGCAAGGGGTTACACAGTGTGAGAAATGGATCTGAACAGATTTGGGTTAAATTTGACCGAGAATAGCATTAATTTATAGTTTTCAGTTACGTGACCAACTTGCTGCCCTTGCAGGCAAAACACTTACTCCTTCAAATCAGCAAATAGTAGATAGTGGGCGGTACTGCAGAACAAAAGTGTTGTTTCTTTCGCCCGTCTGCAGCCAAGAGTATTTGGATCATTTGTCCATGGAGGAAAAATGAAGATATGAAGAGAAACTGGGAATTTTGTGGCTTTGGGATCAAAATTCTACCCCAGCAGCTTTATTTAAATTCCTAAAAGTGCCAGCTTCTCTCCCAGAACAGATGTTGGTGCGATACTCTACGCCCATCTGGCAGCAATAAATGAACATAAGTTGGTTAGTGCATCTGAGAGGTCAGCAACTATCTGGCATTATTGCTAAATTTAAACTCAAAGACATGCAAAGTATGGCTGGAGGGCAAAGGACCCTGCTACTGTTTTTGCCCTCCAGCTGGGCGTGTCCCACGAACTCTGACTTCATGTGAAAACTATGGACTGTAGTATCTCTAGAACAGCATAGATGGTTGTGTGTGTGTGTGTGTGTGTGTGTGTGTGTGTGTGTGTGTGTGTGTGTGTGTGTCTGTGTAATTTGAATCCCTTTAGGACAAGTAATCAAATTTCAGGTTTACAAATTGCATTTAGGGTATTTTTGCTGGTGTCAAATGTCAAAACAAAATTTTGCATGAACACAAGGTTTGGTAAATATTGCTCTAAATATCATGATGACAGCTTTGACTGCTCTTTTTGGAATCAATTCCAGCAATAAATGCAGTGTGAAATTACATATCATTAGTCAAACCTGTGTTTGACAAGTCAAAATATCTCCAGTGAAAGTAATTTTTTGCTCTTCATAAAGGAAAAGTTTTGGAACCTAAGCTAATTTGGTTTTCAATAGTTAAATGAATACACTGACATAACTCCCATACTGCAGTATTTTAATACATTTAAACCTGGCCTGCAAATTACATTACATCAGACTCTAAATTCATTTTTGTCCTCCTGATCATAGCTGTGGCCTTCACAGCATCAGTGCAAATACCAAAATAAGCAGATGGACACATCTTCATAGCATCTGCAGGCTATAAAGCTAGCTAACATGCAGTGCAATAGCCTTTATTCAGAACTTAAACCAGCATGCTTTTGCATATTTAAAAAAAAAAATCAATAATATGTTCGAAATTAAAACTCTGTATCCTCTTAAAGATTGGTAATTAGCTGTTTCACCTGTTTTTATGCTCGTTACTTGAAGCTGGCTTACTACGGCTTTATTTGCAAAAACATAAACAAAAGCACTTAGTGTAGTTACACACTGTTTATGACAATAAGTTGCCTGAAATGTTTGATTGACTGATATCTGCTATGCAAATCTGCAGGTGTGCAGATATGTGTCTGTAGCGATTATAAGTGGTGTGTCAGCTGAACTGAACTGAACTCAAGTCAGGAAATAGAGCCAGAAGAATAGAGGCATGAGCACGTCTTTTCTCTATCCTGAATACAGTCAAACGATGGGTCTCTGCTCTCTGAAGAAAAGTAAACTAATACTGCAACTGCGGTTATTAGTAGCAAATATCTGAGAGACTCTACGCTGTGTGGTAACACTTGCAGGAAAACAAATTTCTCCATACATGACCACAAACAATAGATTGAAAGTTTTAAAGATTAAATTAGAGAATGATAAAGGTGTTCTAGACGTGTTCCTCAGGCCAACTAAAAAAGCTCTGGCTGTAAGCAGCAGACATTTACCACAGTACTAGTTAGTGGGCTGGTGATGAAACTCTACTCCAAGCCTCGTGGGTGGTCAGCAAACCATGAATCGGGGAGAGTTGAGTGGTAAAAGCTAACATTGACCCCAAACAACCACATAATCTGCCAAACCATTCTTAACTATGCCTCTCTCATTCTCAAGTCTCAGATCTCTCTCAAGTGTTTCCAAGAAACCCAAGAGGCGCTGCACATTGTAGGCCTAATGATGGGCATGTGGGTAATTACAGCATTCTCAAATGTGGCAGCACGAGTGGTTATACTGCTCACACACCGACCTGGCACCTCCTCACTGTCTCAGTGTCTGCCACGTCTTTAGCCTTTGTTCGGGCTGGGTCCTGCCATAGATGTGTGCTGTTTGGAGTACTAAGGTACACTGCTGTGCTCTTTTTTTGTGTGCATCGGCCTTTTATCTTGTTCGGGAATGAAAATGAGCTTTCTGTAAGGATGCTTTTGATAAAAATCTGTTTCGTTTATTGGACTCAAGCCCAGTTTCTATTTTCTCTTTTGATGATTTTATCTCCATTCTCTAGGTAACTAACTGAAAATATATCCACTGTAAAACTTGTAACACTCAACACACTGTACATGACATTTGAAGCAGTACTAGAACTCAGTAACTTCCCCGAGGCCTGATAGTTAAAAAGTATGTGTATGTTCAGAAGGGAAGTTTAACTAGAGTGTGAAAAAAAAAAAACCTGGTGCAAAAATTGCAATTTATGGAACTCTAGATATTCAAATCTTGAGGTTCAAGAAGAGGATTTAAAAAAAAAGAAATAATTACAAGGAAGTTAATAACACATTCATGTATTCCCTGTATTTTTAATACATGAGTTGTTATTCCTGGTGAAGTGATGGCAAAATACAACTCAGCGTCTTCACTATCTGTTTTGTATGTTTATTTAATCTGAGCATTTACGTATTCTTTTATTTATGTAAGTTTAGTGATTTTTTATTTTGCTAAAAAAAAAAAGCCATTGAAGCTTTACTTGTTTTATCCAAATACTTCATTGAACTGTTGCCATTTATACACTAGTTGTAGTCAAAGACAGGACATGCCATGGCTGTAGTGCAATGTTGCCTTCAAATGCTGGTCGTAAGCCGAATAGAAACATTCTGCTAATTAAAAAAGTATATAAAGTTTAATGCGAATGTACTTTTTTCTGCCTGCCTTTTTTTTTTTTACAACAGTGGGATGACACTTCTTCATTTTCATACAATACACAATACTGCGACAAGTATAACTGCATTACATTAACTCAAAAAACCTCATCATGGCCAAATTGTCCTGTTGTCCCTGAATGCAGCATTGATGTGGGAGAGTACGCCTGAGGAGAAGGGGGGTGTGACGTCATGGCAAGGGTGCCCGGTCTCCAGTTTGGCGGAGGAGAAGTTTGTGTAGCTTCGACAAACTCTACACACCACAGGCGGGGGTAGCAAATAGAGCTAAGAAGAAACAGGACTGTTAATAACTTTTGGGGGGACTGTAATATCAACATGACATTATTTCCAATGTTATCTAAAGTGCCATTATAATTAATATTGTTGTTCTTGTTGTTGTTTTTTTTTTAAGTAGCGACCAGAGCGAAGTGGATTTATATCCTTGACGTTACAATTAACGGGTTTTATTACTGCGCTGTTGTTTCTCTCTGGTTGGGCGTTTGCTTCCCGTAATTAATGAATAGGTCCATATCGCTTTCAAGTGTCTCGTATCTGCCATCGGGCGGTCTCGCATGAACTGCGTAGAGGCAGCGAAGAGGGGGGGTCGGAGGCTCCGTCAGCAGAGCCGGGCTTCAGGATGAAGATGCCTCGGGGAGGACGCCTGTTTCTGGCGACGTGCCTCGGCTCGCTGTTCGTTCTCGTGCTGTACTTTCAGAGCATCACTAAACCAGGTAAGCCCACACATATATATTCCACTCACTGGGGAAACAGTGAGTGGGGTACTATTTAACGAACATTTTTTTTAATGTATTTAGATACGGCAAATAAAACTGTGTTCGATATATTGTGTGGTTATCACAAGGAAGGAGAAAGCAGAGGGTCCGCACTTTATTGACGTTAGCTAAGCTAGCTCTTCTTCTCATTCGCTGTCGTGGAAAATATACGCTGGTGTAACGAGTGAAAGAAACTACAGATAATTAGGCACACACACTGGATTTAGGGTTTAGGGCAAGTGAATGACTAATTAATAGCGAGGAAAATACAAGTTATAAAGCTCTTCGTGCTTTTTGGTCTTGTGGTCTTGCTAGAGTCTGCATCCTTTGCAGTCAATTTTGCAAAACTGTGAAGTTTTAACAGTGGCATAATGAAGCGTGAATAAGCTCACATGGAAAAGGTGTAAGGGTTTGAAAGCCCTCTGCCTTTGGAGAGAGACCCCCCCCCCCCCCCCCCCACACACACACACACACACACACACACGCACACACAATTATACATACATACATACACACACATATTCCTCCACCGTGACTCTACTCTCCTCCTTTTACCTCTACTCTCCTCTGCCTTTGTTTGCTGGGCAGCACAGAGAAAAAGGACTGCAGACATCCAGGGTGAGGAGTAGGGGGGTGAAAGAGATGTCCAGATGATGGATTTGTGCCTTGCCATGCATACTGAAGTGAAGCAGCACATGCGCTTAGAGAAGAGGAAGAACAAATATTTAAATTGGTTTGTCAAGGAGAGAAAAAGCAGCAGAGCACAGAAACCAGACAAATCAGCTGTAAGCGATATTTTTGTGCAAGAGGATTTTCCATCAGTCGGTGTGGGGATTTTTTGTTTTTTGTTTTTGTTGAACAGTATCCAGGGTAACACTGCACGTATTAAGGAAATGGCAAAAGAAATAATCACATGCACCCCCTGAATATCAAAAAACACACACCTGAAACAAAAAACAAAAAAGCTTGAAATCACATTTTATGGCTTTCAGTAGCAGACACACAGACCACATGTTGCCAACTCCACAAGCAGCACACTAAAGCACTTTCATTGACCTCCCCCTTCCATCTACAGATTATATACCCTTACTGGTTGACCCATTGAGGCTTGGCTGCATTAGAACCCGCTAGTAGCAAATGAAAACCACATGAAAAGCAGGTTGCAGCCACAATAAAGAAGACTAATTAACTGGATGTCAGCAGAACATCTACTGAGCGTGAATTTAAAAACCGAGATCCAAGCGTTGTTTAATTTACCTTTTTCTGAAATGAAACAGGGCACAATCTTTAGCATCTTTAGATACTTTTCAGCCTACTCCCTTTAGATATTCATAAGGTATTGCATTTTTCCATAGTTCAGATCTGTGGTTCGATCCAGAACTCGTTCCATAAGCCCTGGTGTCACGAAGGATTTTGTGATGAGTAACCTTAAAGAACTGTTTTTCCTGCAGATGCTTAAGTAGAGAAAAAAATGGATTTAAGACCTGAAAACGTGATGATTAACACAAATGTTGCAGACAGTTAATGGGATTTCCATTGTGGCTTTGGTACAGTTACACTGACCATAAAGTCGTGTGTCATGGTGTCCTGGATCATCCCCGTGATTTCTGACAGATCAGTTAATAGTTTTATCTTTGTGCTGGTTTCCATTTCAGTTCCTTGTCTGTGTATAGTTGTTTTTTTGTTTCAGTATGTGCTTGGTCTCCCTTTCAGTGTACAGCGTATGCCTGTTAAAAATGAAGGTTAGTTCCCTATAGGGATTTTCCACTGGTACCTTCTCGGCTTGACATAAAGCAGCTCAACTCAACATTTTCCATTACTATCAAGTACCACCTAATGTGTGTGTGTGTGTGTACCACCTAATGTGTGTGTGTGTTGTTGTTATAGCAACATGGTCAAAATACCAGTGATGTCATTTGTATGTGACACGAATGCCAAAACAATGGAGGACGTCGAGGTGAAGGTACCTGCTGCTCATTGGTGGCGTTTTGTCAGACTTTGATTTTTGTGAAGGACATGCCCTCATCATCACTGACTTTAATCATTGATTGAGACTAGCTAATCAGTGGCACGCATTCTGTTGATGCCACATTTTCATATCTGCTCAGATCACTTGGATCCCCAGTTGAGCACTACTAACAAAGTGCCTGTTACCAGGTACTACCAGCTCATGGAGAATGCTTAAAAGTTGAGTCGCGTCGAGTTAAGCTGACCTCAGCCAACCCTTCTTTCCTTAGTCCCCCCCCACCTTGTTACCTTGAATAAGTTTACCTGTGCCTTACTGTCCTTCTCAGTTGTGTAGGTGTTTAGTCTGCGTTAGGTTATCATTGTACTTCTTCTTTTTAAGTTTCTCTACTTGTGAATGTAGAGTTTTTTTGACAACGTCACGGTTACAAAAATCTGGACTTCAGATGTGTAGCAGCGGGTTGGGAAACAGCTTAAATATGTTAGCAGCTTTGCCCCGTAGTTAATTTGCCATGTTTCAAAGTTGTTCTGTTTTGTGACTTAATAATATGTATCGAAGAACAGATTTATTGGGAGTTCAACTGTGTGAAAATGTTGGATAATTGAGGTAAGACAGCAGAAGAAACACAAACAATTGTAAACAGCTAACAGAAAGCTAACTGAGTTTATCTGTACTGAAGCACAAAGTAACATACACCCAGTACTAGGGTTTAAAAGAATCAGTACTCATGTATTAATAGTAATTTGATACTAAAATGAATATTCAATTACGATATTAAATTGCAACCACTGCAGGCAGACTTGCACATGGCTTCTTTTTTCATTAACAGCTGAAGTAATTAACGTTCATGTACTGCAGGGGGAATTTAGAGAGGTAAAGCTTCCATTTTAGCAGGTTAAGCAAGCTTAACCTGGCCACACGTTAACATTAGCAGTTTATTAGCAATTACCTGTTAGCCACATTAGCCATCTGTTATCATTAAAGTAGGGGCTAGCAGTGTGTGAGTCGCAGATAGGATATTGAGCAGTGGCAGATACACTGGCCAGCCACTTGGCTGTTTGGGAGCAATAGAGTTCTGAGTGTGGAGAACTAATCCGAGCAAATAAAGAGTGAAATTGAGAATAGAGCAGTAGAATCGGATGGTTTCAGGTTTGAAGAGCAGAGCTGAGGATGTAAAGAGCTGAAAACTGAGGTTGAGCAGTGTGAACGCTGGATGCCGGGAGATGTGGACAAAATGATAAACTTTAACTCTTCTGTTTTTACAATAATTTCTTTGAATTTATTTATTATTTTGTTCAAGTTCAAGGTTCTTTATTTGTCACATGCATAGTTATACAAGTATAACACACAGTGAAATGTAGCCTGACACGCTCCTCGACATGTGCAAAAATTGGGGGGGGGGGGGGTGTAGAGGAAGAACATTATATATATATATATATACATACATATAGTATATATACTGGGTGAATGTGCAGTAGTAGCAGCAAGCAGGTGAATTCTGTACATTAATATGAATAGACATCTGACTATTTTACAGGATAGACAATATAAACATATTTAAAGTTAAAGGAATTGAAATGTACATTGTGCCTTGGTTTAGTGTCTGGAAGAGAGTCCTGTCTCAGTCAATTATAGATGATGTGAGCGGGCGGGTGTGTGTGTTTAGGGCACGGATGGCTTGGGGATAGAAGCTCCTCTTGAGTCTCTCTGTCCTTGCCCGGAAGATGCGGAACCTTCTACCAGATTGCAGAAGTTGGAACAGTTTGTTGCCAGGATGGGACGGGTCCTTCAGTATCTGCGCTGCTCTAGTCCGGCATCTCCTGGTGTAGGTGTCCTGAAGAGGGGGGAGAGCAATCCTGCAGCAGCGTTCTGCTGTACGGATCACTCTCTGGAGAGCTTTTTGGTCCTTCACACAGCTGTTCCCAAACCACGATGTCATGTTCTGTGTGAGGATGCTCTCCACAGCGCCTGTATAGAAAATCCTGAGGATCTTTGGAGAGACCCTGAACTTCCTCAGTTGTCGTAGGTGATGCAGGCGCTGCCTAGCCTTTTTGGTCTGGACCTGAATGTGGGCAGCCCATGTCAGGTCTGAGGAGATGTGGACACCAAGATACTTGAAGGACTGCACCCTCTCCACTGGAGCTCCATTGATGATGATGGGCTTGTAGTCTCTGTGCTGACCCCTTCTGAAGTCCACCACCAGCTCCTTGGTCTTGCTGACGTTCAGCTGGAGGTGGTTGTCCTGGCACCACGATGCCAGATTCTTCACTTCATCCATGTAGGCCGCCTCATCGTTGTTGGAGATGGCACCCAACACCACTGTGTCGTCAGCAAACTTCACAATGGTGTTGGAGCCATGGGTGGCCACACAGTCTGAAGTGTAGAGGGAGTAGAGCAGTGGCGAGAGGACACATCCCTGAGGTGCTCCTGTGTTGATGGTGATGCTGTTGGAGAAGCACCCGCCCACCCTCACCACCTGAGTTCTGCCAGTGAGGAAGTCCAACACCCATGCACACAGACGGCTGTTAAGTCCCAGATCCCTCAGCTTTGTGAACAGTCTGCAGGGCACTATTGTGTTAAACGCTGAACTGTAATCAATTGTAGCCAGCTATGACGTCAATTTTAAAATGCAGGTAGTGAGCGGTTCAGCCTTTTACAGTATGCGCTATGTTTTATTTATTTATTTTTTAAAGCTTCTTCGTTTTAACATTACTAATTCCATAATTAATCAAAGGTTCATTTGTAACTTGTCTATAATGCTCTTCTTCTCCAGTCAAAAAACCTATTTAGATGTGTTAATACATTTTACACTAGTGGTAGGTGGATCGATCCAAATATCGATTTTATAGACACCAAGTCGTCATCAGTATCGGATCGTTACTAGCCTGGTGAGATTGATTCTTTAAGTTCTGCTCTTATTTGCAATGCTGTGCTTTCGGCAAAGACGAAACAGCCTGGTCGCCGGACTCGCCGCTCCTGTGTCAGCGCAGGAGCGGCTGTGAGGAACCTTGGGGTCACTTTTATTAAAGTATTTGGGGTATTTGCTACAGCTGTGTAAAATACAATGCAGGTGCTTTTCTTTGTCCAGGTTTTATTTGTTTGATGTTTGAAAGTTCCTGAATAGATGCAGTTTGTCTGGCTGTTTGACATGTAACATTCTGAAATGGTAGCTGCTGTGTGATACCTTGGAATGAATTCTTTTGCAGAAATAAATCAATAAATCACCAATAATAGAGCAAAAGTGGGATGTCAGTCAGGAAACAAACCACACAACCAACAAGGAGCTTCTGTATTTAGCCTCACTATTTTTGCGTTTTCCCTTCGTTTTTGGAGCAGCTGATAACAGCACAGCTCTGAAAACACTTGCAGGCATGCGTTTTAACGTGAGACAATATGCCATTGATTATTATATAGATTATAGTTTTTAGTTGTAATGGTATATGATAACGATAATGGTATATGATTATAGACTTTCAACTTGTTTTCAGCTGGTTCTAAACAAAATTCTGGACCATAGCCACAGGAAATGCATTTACACACCAGGAGCATTTAACACACATTTTGACGAGATACTTAGTCTTAGATATTCTTTCTTGTATTTGACATCTGGATGTCCCCATCTGATTGTGATATCAGTGACAACAATGTGATCGGCTAGTAGAGCAGGGCGATATCACCAAAAATATTTATCACGATATACATTTGAAAATTTGCGATGACGATATAACTGACGATATAATTGACACTAGACAAAATACTTTACAATCCACAACTTTATTAGTACAAAAAAACCCATCAATGTATTTTCACTTAAACAAGCAGCTGTTTTTTATGTGCATTAAAGTTATATAAAAATGTAACAGTGCAAATGTAAATTCCTTGCAGACAGTTTAACCAAAAGGCATTTCCAGTGGAAACTGGCCGACATATCCTCAGCATAACCATGTTTAATATCCACAAAACTTAAAAAGAGGTTATACACACACAATACGGTAATATTATGTTGAAGCACAGTACGTATCACTCCGCGAGGCTCCTGCCTATGATAGCCGTAATGCTCCAACAATCCATCAAGCGGTGCGGCTTCGTAGCTTAGCAAAGTCGTACTAAAACATTTGACAGATTTCGAGCACCGTGTACCACATGAAATCGGATTATAAGGGGCACTGTCGATTTTCAGAAAAATCAAAGGATTGATTTTAAGTGTGCCGTATTTTCCAAAAAACACGGTAATAACGACGGCCCGCTAGCATGGTCTACCAAAAATAGTGCTTTGTCGTGTATCTGACGGACGAAAGCTAAACCAGTTCCACACCACTGAAGTTGCAGCATTTTTACAAACCAATTCTGGTTCATCCGTTTCATTCAACGATCCACTTTCGCTCTTCTCATTCTCTGTCGCCGCCATGCTTTTTCCACCATGTGCGTATGAAAACAAAGGTACTGCACATGCATGTTTTACCCATATTCTATCGCAATATTTAATTTTCTTATTGTTGCCCAACATTATTCACCGGTATTACCGTGAACGGTATGATATGGCCCAGCCCCATCGGCTAGTGACAAGATGATCGGATGGAGCACAGCGGCACCCATCAGCAGCGGCGTGCCTAAATTAGCTGGGGAGTTGTCTTAGCCTGTAGGAAGCTAACAGCAAAGTTTCATTTTGGAGGAATTTCTCCCTGACTTGATCACCAGGTTCTGTTTGCTGAAGTGTTTAATTTAACCAAAAACTGAGATCAAATGAGTTCTGATAATGATGCTTGATCTTGATGGTCTCACTATTCTTATGTTGTTTGTTTGCAGGTTTTTAGTTTGCTTACATAACCTGTTGCCACCAACTTAACTAACATTGTTTCACTACATCTGTCTCTGTGAGGTCCCCTCCACATGTGGCATGTGTGAGAGGAGAGGTGAAATGAGGTGTACTCAGAACAAAGAAAAAAAACAAGATGAAAAAAGAAAATGAAAGTAAAAGGCAGCCAGTCTAACAGAGTTGCGAAAAGACTATTTGTAATATATTTGTTGTTGTCCTTTTGTCATTTATTATCTTATTAATAAATTCAAGTTCCAGAAATTGATGCTGTCGGATTTATTTGCTTTTCTAGTTTTATTAAATTAGGAAATTAATTTTTAAGTCGAGTCTGATGCTGCCTTACACACAAAAGACTGATTCATTTATCACAGCAAAAGGCAGATACATTTGTTACCTTAAGCCAAGGTTATCATATCAAACCAAAGCTGGATCTGGATGGTGCCCTAATAAAACCAAGACTTACAAGTGACAGACTTCCTTGTGGGAGTAACCAGGTCTTAGCTGCAGTGGAAATCACTTCCAATAATAGTGTG